>NC_092022.1:19867500-21230000 GCF_042242105.1 Pempheris klunzingeri | reverse complement strand
ACGCCACAAGTTACCTCTCCGGGTAAATTATGTCGGTGAGACACGCTATCAGCCGGGGGCTGGAGTTGGGCCGGTCGGTCTTTCAGCTGGGTCTCCTCAAATCGGGCGGCCGAGTCGTAGCAAAGCTCCGAGCTGACCGCGTCCGTGTAGGCCCGTCGGGCCGCACGGTTCAGCCTCAGGCTTTCCTGCCGTCTCGGTACCGCTATTACCGGACCTCTCTGAGGGGCCTGGCAGCCCAGCTTCAGTCCGCCGGATTCAGGAGAAGGTTTGGCGGTGCGTCCCCGCGAAACAGGGCCGTGTTTTTGGCTTTCGGTCTCGGTGTGGGACTCATCGAACAGCAGCTGGAGGATGACAGAAATAGTGCGGCGACATGTCAGGAGATCCAGGTAAGGTGTCACCTAATAACCTGCTCCCTAAGATCTGTGCTCCCTAAGTGTTGGCAAACTGTCTCTACTTAACACGTCTGCTCCCCTACATTCATCTGACGACCACAGTTGAAGAACACTTGCTAAAGCCACCATGCTGTAGGTTATATTACTCAATAAAGGAGTCAGAATGAACTGTTTCTATGTTCTATTACAACACAAGATGCTGTTTACATGATATGAACAATAATCATCATCCAACAATACAGTAATATAACATTGTGCATAATAATTTAGATACCAAAGTATAGTTTGCTGCCAATACTTCTGTATTCCTGTAGGATATTTTCTTAAATGGTTTACACTGTAGTGTTACTAGTTTTACTTTGGTATGGATGTGAAGTACTTTCTCCACCACTGGTAGTTTGATTATTAATAATATCCTGGATTTTGTTGAGACCTCATAATAGATAAATGTTACCAATCCTGTCCGTTTCTCCCTTACTTCTGCTGCTACCACTACAACGAGAAGAAGGGTGACATGGTTAAGCTTGCAAAAGATGATGCTTGTGTGTAGAGAAATGTCAGATAATTAAGTTTAATGCAGAGTGTTTTTATTTTTCTGAAACCGTTATCTTGCCCTTGGCCTAAGGATGGGATGTGCACAAAATACCTTTCTGCATTTTCACAAAATATGTCTCCCAATCTGCAGGCAGTGTTTAGGAAGAAAAGATTTCAGAGCCCACTCAAGCCATTCACCCCTGGATATAAACTGGAGGATTACATAATTGGGAATCAAATTGGCAAAGGCTCCAACGCGGCTGTTTACGAAGCTGCAGCTCAGTTTGCTCCTCCGAAGGAGAGTAGCAGCTCCCTGGTACAGTTGAGAGAGGATGGAGAGGAAGAGGAGACGGCTCGTTCTCTGACATGCTGCACGCTAAGAAACTTCCCTTTGGCTATCAAGATGATGTGGAACTTTGGGGTGGGTGTTCTTCAATATTTCACGCTTTTTCACATATTAGGTATAAGTCCTGTGTGGGGGAAACAGATGACAGGCACACATCAGCGCTGACAGGTGTTTTTTGATCTACAGGCAGGGTCGTCAAGCGAGGAAATATTAAAATCCATGTCACAGGAGCTGGTGCCTGCAGGGCCCCTTGCCCTAAAGCAGGAAAAAGAACAAATTACTCTGGATGGGTAAGAATAATCTCTTCAGTGCTTTCATAGCTCTTTACTAGTCCTGGAGTGTTGGTGCTCATGAAGATGCTCTGTGATCTCTCTGCATACAGGCATTTTGGTGTCCTGCCCAAAAGAGTGTCAGCACACCCAAATGTGATCCGAGTGCACCGGGCTTTCACGGCGGACGTCCCGTTGCTACCCGGTGCCCAGGAAGAGTATCCAGATGTCCTGCCAGCCCGGCTTAACCCTGCTGGTCTAGGCAACAATCGCACTCTTTTCCTGGTCATGAAGAAGTAAGACCTGCCCGCCATCTATCATCCTCTTGATCAGTTGAAGTGAATAAGAATGCTTTAAAAACAAACGTCACCAGCTTCACCTTAAAGGTATAATCCTGGCCTAATTTAATGCCGCACAGGTTATGAGTAGTTTACCACACAAAGGCGATGTTTGAAACTGATCCACTGTCCTAAAAAGCCAAAAAAAAATGACGGTTATTTGCGAGTAACCGTAATGAAACAATTTTTTTTTTTACTGGAAACTACGAGCAGGAGGAAATGTTTGGTTTGAATCAGCGGTAACTTAATGCTGCTCTGATACGGGATTAGGATCAGTGTGATGAAATAACAAAAAATAAGATTACATTGCTTCATGTGAATCCCTTGTGATTGCGATTGGAATCCTGTCCAGGAATGGCTGACCCCACTTCCAAAAACCAAAGCTTCTATAAAAGAGAGGTGATGACACAATATAAATACAGTGAATGGCTATTGCTTAAAAATGCAACAATATCAAAAACTGGCCTTGATTTCATGGAAATCTGAGGGATTATAACTTTAAGGTGTGTTTACAAGGCAGCTGAAGGCATCCAGTTCAGTAGAACTAGCATGCTGTTGTCGTCTGTGTTCCAGCTACCCCTGCACGCTGCGACAGTACCTGGAAATGTCCACACCAGGCCGCAGGCAGGGCTCTCTGATGGTGCTGCAGCTCCTCGAGGGTATTGACCACCTGTGCAGACAGGGTGTCGCTCACAGGGATCTCAAATCAGACAACGTGCTGCTGGAGTTTGACTCTGGTGAGAGAGATATTGAGTCAGTAAGAGAAACATTTGAGGTTTAATTCATTCAGTTCTATGTTAAAACATCTTTGATTTTGTTTTTTTTTGCAGATGGTTGCCCACGTTTAGTGATCACTGATTTTGGCTGTTGCCTGGCCCAGAGTGACTCAAGTCTACAGCTTCCCTTCAACAGCGTGTGGGTCAGCAGAGGAGGGAATGCCTCCCTCATGGCCCCTGAGGTAGGCTTAGGAAGCTCTTTATTCTTGTTAAGTAAAAGAAGAATGGCCGACAGCTGCTGATCCGTCTCTTATTGGGCCCTGCACAACTTTTAATAAAGAAGCGTTAATAAAGAAGCAGAGCATAGTCAGTCGTAGACAGTAAAAGAAGACAGACGGGAAACATGTCTAAACACACACATATGTAACATGTGTACTGTATGTTTCCATGTGTTTTACAACAGCAGGATCAAATTACCCATAATGACGATTCTAAAAACCCTCAAAGATATGACTTTAATACAAAGGTTACTCACTAATACACGTGTGCTCTCATAAAAGTGTTCTTTAATGTAGTGCACAGAAAACTAGAATGACCTCCTCTGTGGCTAAAAAAAGGTTTCCTACGTTGCTTAAACAACCACACGTTTAATGACTATCCTCTTCGCGACGTGTCTTGCCAAAGGTGACCACTGCGGTTCCAGGGTGTGGAGTGGTGATTGACTACAGCGAGGCCGATGCCTGGGCTGTGGGTGCCATCTCGTACGAGATATTCGGCCAGCATAACCCTTTCTACCGAGCAGTGGGGCTGGAGAGCAGGAGCTACCAGGAGAAGCAGCTTCCTCCTCTGCCCCCCAGTGTCCCAGCTGATATGCAGTTGGTGATCCAATTACTCCTCAGGAGGAACCCAAAAAAGGTATAGAAGGGGTTGTTTAGTTAGAATACTGTGTGCTCAGCCAAGGATTGATAAAGCATAATTAGCATAGTTTTACATGTTTGAATCAGAGCAGTGAGATCATATTGAAGTATTTAGGCCTTGTTTTTTTATCTCAGTTTTTCTGGTAAGATGTTAAACCAGTTTTATTACTGTTGAATACAATATAATCACTTTAAATAGCTATGAAAATAAGTCAAACCTAGATTATTGTTTTGTTTTTTTGGCCAATTCGGATCAATGCAACATTGGCATGATTAATTAGCATAACAACATTTGTTTGTTTCAGACTTATAAAATAACTAAATAAAGTAATGTAAATACTCATATGAATACATAGTGTAGCGTTTTCTCTATAATCGGGGTTGATGAGAGCAGTAAGAGTGAACCAAGTAGTGGAGGGGAATCAAAACAAGCTGAAAGGTGATAAAATGCTCCACAAAGGGAAACTTAGAAGGTGCTAATTATCTGCTGGGTCTTCACTACAAGTGACTCCTTTCCTATTTCACTTGTTTTTTACACATTGCTATTATGAAAATATTTATTAGTGGAGCTTTAAATTGAACCAATTTTGCACTCATCCTGCTGGATAAAGATCTGTGAACGCTGAATTCTCATCACTAATGTCTGGTAGTAGTCTCCCAGCAGTCTGGTAATAATAACAACTCTTTGACACTATAATAATCACACGTGTTATTCTTGCTCTGCAGCGCCCCAGCGCCCGCGTGGCAGCCAACATGCTACATCTTAGCCTCTGGGGACGGAAGGCCCTGGCCAGTCAGGACAGCGTCGGCATGAGGAAGCTGGCTGATTGGCTGCTGTGCCAGTCTGCTGTGGTTCTCCTGAAGGGCTGTAGTGGACCCAGAGGGAACACGGTGGAGGCAGAACTTCAGAGGAGCTTCCTGTCTAACCTGGACCTGGAGGAGCTGCGCACTGCTGTTGGCTTCCTCCTGTACGGGCGGGAGCAGCGTCAGTCCTGCATACTGTCCGCATAGATCCACTCTCACTCATTCAGACACATAGCTGAAGAGTCATTGATAGACCGAGAGCCTAGAGTTAAAACCTGCTGTGATATTTATAGTTTTAGTGGCTAATGGCTAATTGAGGCAAACTCCACTGACACTGTTGTCCCTAGAATGTGTTCTGACAATCTCAGCATCACTACATCATCAGCAGGAGTTATAACAAAGTGCTACAAGTGCCCCTTTATGCAAAATGCAACAGGCCATGTGGATGCATTGCATCATGGACTAATGAGGTTACTGTTGGTGAAGGAAAGTGTTTTCTTCTGAGTGGTGTTTGTCAGCACCAAATAACTAAACTGGTGGAGAAATGCAATGTTTTTCTTTTACAAGCTCTGATGCACTTTGTAGATGTTTGCTAGGATAGACCCCACACTCACAGTTATTCTTACCTTTGATTTAAAACTGGTCTGTGTAGACGCTTTGGACGGATGAAGGTGAAGGCCGATGCAGATACTTGACATGGGTAAGAAGTATGTACTGTACTCGTCAGACCTACTGTGTAGGGCAGCAGCAAGCTTTACATATTCACAGGTAACAGGCAGCTTTTAAACTGCCAGTATATCTACCAAACTGTCAGTGGGTGTCTCTTTAGGGCATAGAGCCAGAAAAATGGATTATTCACTCATTCTGCATTATGTGATGCATGTAAGAAAAGGAAAAAAAAAAAAACAACAGGTATCACAATGATGCTGGTAGATGGATGGATCATGTGGATCACTGACCGACCTTAAGGATGTGATTCTGTTTTGTTTTTGTTCTTGTGGTTTGCACTTTATGCCCACGTTTGCACTTACTGTGAGCCATTATTGTGGCTCACTGGTCTTTGTTTGCCAGCTAATCTATATATGCTCTTATATTCAGTTAAATTATTTTTAAAAATAATGCCAAATCCATGATTTGAATAGAGCAACATTACCCTTCACACTTCACTGTTATCTGTTATCAAAAGTAGTCTTATTAAGCCTACAATTCTGGCATCATAAGATGCGTAATTGAATACCGTAACCATGTGGTCAGTCAGCGATACAAGATGCAGAGTGTGTAAGTTTTCATACTAAAGATGGTGAGAAATATTTTGGATATTTGTAGTTCTTTCTGCTGTGTTTTAGAATAAAAGAATCAGTCTGAAAAGAGTCCTTGAGTACAAACCGCTCCTACTGTTTGTTTAGTCCTTCTCTTTTTTAAATTAATGTCACTCCGAGTTAACATTGACATACACAATGAAATAATCTATTTAGATTTGATTGACTAATTTACTTGGAAACCTTCCAAAGTACTACAGGCAAAACTATAATAACTACATAATGATTATTGAATATGCATTAGGCTCAAATATCATTGGACATTGGAGATCTGACAAAGGGGAACCACAGCACAAATATGCTGGCTAGTGAAAGTATGCTTTCTTTTAAACATTTAAAAGTAATTGATTACTTTTAAAATTAATCTATAACTGGATTATAGACACTGTGTGTACTGTAGATCTGCAACTTGACGTACAGTTTTTCGGTGTACTGATATTACTCAAGCTTACTTTAAATATCTATAATTTCCTCATCTGGTAATGAGATGATTCAGTGTTCCAGGTTTCCAGGGTCACCTGCAGCTTATAGTTCCTTTGTATTCACAAAAACATGAGGTAAAAAGGTTTGATAAATAACACACAAACAACTTCACTTGACAGTAACTTTATTTAGGACAGAGCAAAACTGGCATTTTAATGATTTGTGCTCTGAACACAGCCAAACTGGTAACTAATAGACAAACATTTCTGTTTGAAGTATGTTAAGGAGCAAATGAAATCATTTGTTTCCTCTTTAACTTGTGCCTTCACGTCCCTTTTATTACTCCTCTCCCTCTTCCTCTCCCTCACCCTCAATGGAGTCGACGCCAACCTCCTCATAATCCTTCTCCAGAGCTGCCATGTCCTCCCTGGCCTCAGAGAACTCTCCCTCCTCCATACCCTCACCCACATACCAGTGAACAAAGGCACGCTTAGCGTACATCAGATCAAACTTGTGGTCCAGACGAGCCCAGGCCTCTGCAATAGCAGTGGTGTTGCTCAGCATGCACACGGCCCTCTGGACCTTGGCCAGGTCTCCACCAGGAACTACAGTGGGGGGCTGGTAGTTGATGCCCACCTTGAAACCAGTGGGGCACCAGTCCACAAACTGGATGGAGCGTTTGGTTTTGATGGTGGCAATGGCAGCATTCACATCTTTGGGCACCACATCACCACGGTACAAAAGGCAGCAGGCCATGTACTTGCCGTGGCGAGGGTCACATTTTACCATCTGATTGGCTGGCTCAAAGCAGGCGTTGGTGATCTCAGCCACTGAGAGCTGCTCATGGTAAGCCTTCTCAGCGGAGATGACAGGGGCGTAGGTGGCCAGAGGGAAGTGGATACGGGGATATGGCACCAAGTTGGTCTGGAACTCTGTCAGATCAACATTGAGGGCGCCATCGAAACGAAGGGAAGCAGTGATGGAGGACACGATCTGACTGATCAACCTGTTCAGGTTGGTGTAAGTGGGACGCTCGATATCGAGGTTCCTACGGCAGATATCGTAAATGGCCTCGTTATCTACCATGAAGGCACAGTCAGAGTGCTCCAGGGTGGTGTGGGTGGTCAGGATGGAGTTGTAGGGTTCCACCACAGCGGTGGACACCTGGGGGGCTGGGTAGATGGAGAACTCCAGCTTGGACTTCTTGCCGTAATCGACAGACAGACGCTCCATCAGCAGGGAGGTGAAACCAGAGCCGGTGCCACCTCCGAAGCTGTGGAAAACCAGGAAGCCCTGAAGGCCGGTGCACTGGTCAGCCTGAGGACAGAGACGGAGAGACAGTGGTCAGATATATACTATGAATCATTAAGAATGTATCACTCCTGATGTTGAGTTCCCCACCAGTTTGCGGATCCTGTCCAGCACCAGGTCGATGATCTCCTTGCCGATGGTGTAGTGTCCACGGGCGTAGTTGTTGGCAGCATCCTCCTTGCCGGTGATCAGCTGCTCAGGGTGGAACAGCTGGCGGTAGGTACCACTGCGCACCTCATCTGTGGAGACAGGGAGAGTCAGAAATGACTTGGGACTTTGGACAAAGAGGTAACTACGGCATCTACATGTCTGAGAGCTTACCGATGACGGTGGGCTCCAGGTCCACAAACACTGCTCTGGGGACGTGCTTTCCTGCTCCAGTCTCACTGAAGAAGGTGTTGAAGGAATCGTCCCCTCCGCCAATGGCTTTGTCACTTGGCATCTGCCCGTCCGGCTGAATCCCATGTTCCAGGCAGTAAAGCTCCCAGCAGGCATTGCCAATCTGGACACCGGCCTGGCCGACGTGGATGGAGATACACTCACGCTGTGGCGCAGAGAAAGAAGATTTGGATTAAAGAAGGTAAATCTCGCACTGCTGACGAAGGAAACAGATTTCCCACAACAACTGCTGCTGGTTAAAAGGGCCAAAATGAAAACAATCTGGCCTTTCAGATTCTCACGCCCGTTGAAGACAGACTTTTAATGACCGGAAGGATGCTACAGATCAGCACACACTGCTTCAAATAATCTGCCCCAATTTGCGTGAAAAGCTTCACACCAGCCTATTTTCGCTCCACCAGTTACTGTGCAGGAGCCGATGCAGTCTCTGCTGCGACATAGAACTGTGTCTACTGCGCATGGGATTACTGTCGAGAAAGAAGATTATCTAGGTCAGGCATGTTGCAGAGTCTGCTGTGTCTTTAAAAGGCCACATTCACATTCCCACTGTGGATGTATGTGCCATGGCATTCATCAGTCCTTTTCTCCTACTATACATTAAATAGAGATTATAATTGGCTTCTTTTATGTGATGTGACACATAATTAGGATTAAAAACATAAAAAGGATCCTTAGGACAAGGAGAACTTAACGGATGTAATGGTATACATAACCTATGCTTAAAAGGACCAATACATTCAGGTTGACGAGCTGGTGACTTGTGTTGTGTTAACATCATGTGGGGGGGGGATCGGGCGTTTGTCGTGCAAGAATACATGAGACTGCATGAAAACATACGATTTAAGCGTCTGTCCGCGGGGATATTAGTCGTGAGACAATCACAGGAACGACACAAGCAGAACAATCATGGTAACAGTGGAGAAAACGCACGGGAGCGACCTATTTTCCTCCCCCCTCTCGGTTCGGACAGCTTGGACCTCCAAACCACAAAACCCCGGAGATGAAACGACAGAGATGACATTTAAAATCGCACTTACCATGATGGCTCGTCGATATTATGCAATGTAACGAGACAAGCCAGAGGAGAGTGAGTGTGTGTGTCTCTCTGTGTGTGTGTGTGTGTATGTGTGTCTGTGTATCTGAGGCGCTGTGTGGTGCTGATCTGCTGATGCGCCACCCTCTGCCTCCCCCCCGAGTGGGACAGGTGAATTGCGCACATCACAAAGCCCTCCCCCGTCTGCCGCAGTAACCCTTCCACTGCCGCACTGGGCTCTGATCCTGGCCTCCAAACCTCATGCTGCTGGTCCTGACATGTTTTAATACCGTTATGTTGGTTTAAGTGGGCTAAGCTCAACCTTACAGGGTCTATAAATCTGCAGATCAGTTTTTGGCCCCTTTTTTTTTTTTTTTTTTAATAATTGAAGTTATCATTTATGCTGACATAAGGTGACAGACCGTTTTTAAATGCTCTGGACATTTCCCCATACAGCTTTATCCTTGAATGTAACTCAAAAAGTCCCTCAGTGACAGCCACTAAACATCCTGGCGCAGTCATGTGACTCAATTGTGACACCATTTCCAAAATGTTGGTCTGCCTGATTAAAACCTGTGACACAACTAGCTGATTTTAAATAGCTTGTTATTGTTATTAAAAGGCACATTTCCAATAATTTAACAATTCTAATACTGTAATAATATGTCCTAGATTACAATGAACCTGTCCTGACTATATTTGATGAAAAAGCTGATATGAAATAACTTTTCGAAAAATACTGGTGTATGTATGTAGATGTATCTAACATTTCAGATCTTGGACAGTGCGGGTAGTATCTCAGAAATAAGTTCAGAAATGTGTTCCTTGTGCTACATTTAGTCTGTTTTATATCCCCCATAATTTTGCTTAAAGGAGACCTAAACTTTACTTGCTGGCATGTAACCTAGTACATTTATCCAAATACTGTACATGAGTACAATTTTGAGGTACTTGTACTTTACTTGATTATTTCCCTTTTATGCTACTTGATACTTCTACACCTCTACCTGTCAGAGGGAATTATTATACTACTGTATTATTCAAATATTGTATTTTTACGGCACTGCAGTTATTTGATAACTTTAGTAGGTAGTTACTCTGCAGGTTTATTGTATTAATACAAAATATAAATGAAGTGATAATCTTTAATGAGATAAACTACCCTGCAGTATAACATAATCAAAATGAGCCCCACCTCTGCCAGCTGCAACATTAAAATGATGAACACAATAATGCAACATTGATTATAACCCACTTTAGGTTTATGGGGATGCTTTTGTACTTCAGTAAATATGAATGCAGGACCTTTACTTGTAATGGGTGGGGTGGGGTGGGGTGTGTGTGTTGTGTGTGTGTGTGTGTGTGGGGGTGATACACACACATACAGGTAAATGAAGAGAGTAAAGGCACAAGTTGCACGTGCAGGCAGTTTTAACAGCCTTTCCCCAGAATGTCTAATCACAGCACCAAAAGATTAAAAAAATGTCTTCAGGGGCCACAGAATAATATTTGGGAGGACATGGTGAACGTGCCGATACACTACTTTTACTTTCCTACATATTCAGTCCAATAAAAAACAGATTGTGTAGTGACACGTTACTCAAAAAGTAAATTGTTGGATGCAGTGATAGGAGGTGAGGAGATCGGGCTATAACTGAAATGTGTGTAACTAAAGTACTGTGTGTGGAACAAATAGAGACAGAAGCTTGTGACTCACAGCTGTCACAACCTCTGGACGCCAATTTCCACAAGAAAAAAAAAAAACATTTTAAAAACCTTTCTGGCTTATGAAGGCAAAGTTCTGAGATAATAAGTCAAGTTATGAGATAGTAAGGCAAACTCAAGAATCAAAATTTGACTACTTTAGTAGCTTTTAATACTTATTTAGTCAAAAATAAAGTCAAATCATAAGACTCTAATTTAGCTAATTTAACTTTTCGACCCCTCTTAGTATTGTATTGTAATATATATATACACACATATATATGACGTAATAACGTAAATTTTTTTTTTTCCCATCTGCCCGGTTACTGATTTCTGGACTGCTGCCTTCACGCCCACAACTATATCGGAAATTTGAAAACCCCAAGCAGAACCCGACTTAAAAAGTGAGCTAAGTGTTGATCTGTCCTGAGGTGATGAGTCACTGAGTATCGTCTATGTGAGGTCAGAGACAGAGCATCCAACACGGCGACCTACGGCCATTTTAGTGGACATTAATACCATTCTGTGTACTTTTTTGTCATTTCCATACTCCTAACTGGGCACATATCATTCCGCGCTGACCAGAAACCGCTGAAGGCAGCAGTAGAGGTTAGTTTTGCTCCTCACACCCACACTGCTCCATGTAACACACCACACCAAACATGTATTCACTGTGGAGAAACCTGCATGTAAGTCGCGCCGTTATTTCTCCGGTTTACAGGAGGACAGCGGACTACTTCTCTCCGCGGTGCGGTGACGGACTGGGTCAGTGCAGACACCCCAGCAGAAAGTGCTCAGGGCGGCGCTATAATGTGCCACCCAGCGCCGAGTTCGTCGCCAGGGTGTCAGGGATCCCCACCATGGCCAAGCTGCCTTTCCAGGAGACGGCGGCCGGGCTCGATGCGGCGTTCGTCGGCGTCCCCATTGACACCGGGACCTCCAACCGGCCTGGAGCAAGGTGGAGTTTTCTGTCTGCAGCAGACTGGGTCTGTTGCTGATATCAGTGCGGGAGCCTGCAACAAGTGTCACTGCTACATTAGATTATCATTGATCATTTTACAGAAGCACAACCACAGTAGTACAAACAGCTGATCAGTTCAGAGAATGATGCATATGTTATTCTTTACTTTTTACAAGTATGGTCTTAAATGTAGACCTGTATAGCTACAAGCATTAATAATCAGTGATGAAAGGAATATTTTTTCATTTGTTTTTTTAACATATTATTTCAGAAAAATGATTAAATACTCCATGACAAGTAAAAGTCCCACATTCAGCATTTTAATGTTGCCCAGGCAAAGGTCATTAAAACTACGTCTAAATGCTGCTAGGTAGTTTAATGTTGAACACTGCTGCATATTTTAAGAACTCATCACGTGTTTTATGTCTATTCTTCATCTGAAAAGTGAGTGTTTAACTGTTGCAGTCATATGGATGTGTTGCAGTGAAAAGTACAATCCCTTACCCTGTCAGTGTATAGTGCAGTAGAGGTGTTTATATAAGTGCAGTAAAATGGAGATACTCAAGTAAGTGTGCTTTGTTAATAATAGCAGTCCAGAACGGCAGCATTGAAATGTCATATGTTCCCTCCACCACTGCAGGTTTGGTCCCAGGCAGATCAGAGTGGAGTCTGCCTTGCTGAGATCTTACAACAGCGGCACCAGGGCGGCACCGTACGAGTCCATCATGGTGGCCGATATTGGGGACGTCAATGTGAATGTGTACGACCTGAAGGACACCTGCAGACGCATCAGGGAGACCTACAGACAGATCCTGGCGACCGGCTGCATTCCTCTGACTATGGGTGAGAGAGGAGGAAGAAGAGCGTGCTCACATCATTTTCACCAACTACACTGACAGATTGTTTTATAGCAGTCTGTCTAATTATTAGCCACTTAAATAGCTTTAAAACTGTAGCTCTTGTTCGATCAAAGGTCAGGCGTTAAGGAGTTTTTGGTGCCTGCAGGTGGCGATCACACAATTGCTTATCCCATCCTGCAAGCTGTTGCTGAGAAGTAAGTAGGCCATGCTTCACTGCTGGTGGCTGAGCATGATTTACTGATCAGAAATCTGAAATTATCAGAGCATCAGCATCATCAGCTCACTTTGCATGGACAAATAGAATAGATCAGGGTTGCAGCATTCTTTCCATTATCTGTTAATCTGCTGATAATTTGCTGATATTAATCATTTTGTCTATGAAAAGTAAAATGTGTTCCTCCAGCTCACTCAGTCTTCTCTGTGGTCATGTGACAGGCACGGCCCGGTGGGTCTGGTCCACGTTGATGCTCACGCCGACACCAGTGACGTGGTCTTGGGGGAGAAGATTGGACACGGGACCCCGTTCAGACGCTGCGTGGAGGAGGGGCTGCTGGACTGCAAGAGGGTGGTCCAGATCGGCCTGCGTGGCACAGGCTACTCTCCAGACTCGTATGAATGGAGCCGGGCGCAGGTAGCTCCGCTCCAACACTGTGGGTCTTGTGGGTAATGTGAGGTCACGATGCCTCGTCACTGGGACGGCGCTCGATATGTGAGGTGTCTCTTTGTCATGGTAGCATCTGTTTGTGTGCCCTCATTATTTCACCACAGGCTCTGTCTGGAGAGTAGGTCAAATTAGGTTAATGTCATCCTGAATGATTACCTTAACTCTCGCTTAATTGGCAGATTATTTTTTCACATAATAGATTAATTGTTTAGGGATAGAAAAAAAAAAGAAAAACATCCCAGACAATCTCAAACTCAAGAATAAACTTAAAAATAACAGAAACATTTAATTGGCTATCAATAAGATCTAATAATAGTTGTTGGATTTATTTTCTTTTGATCAACTAATAGACTGATCGACTAATCGCTGTAGCTCTTAATGAATGTTTCTGCTAATTAATGAGGAAAAAAACTCAAGATTTCAAATGAATACCACCCACTTATAACCGTTTGTTGGTCTAATGATTAATTAACAGCGGAGTAAAGACGAGATCTGTGGTCCTGATGATGTTTAATATAATCTGATCACAGGTCTGTTTCATAGCAGACATTTTGGAAAGCACAGATGTTTCTACTAACATTAACAATGGCTCCATTCTGTTCAAGTGACCCAGTTGGCTGTGACATTGTGACAGTCCAAATGTCCTCTGAAAGAAAGGCCCATTATGTGCTATGTCCTCTCAAGAAGAATATCTACTACTGTTAATGGATTAATGACAATACACTGAATGTGTATGTTGTTTTACCACCAAATCTCAGAAAATCAAAAAAAAAATCCTGAAGTTTAGAAGGCATCTGTGTAATCTGTGCCCATCACACACCTCGGACGACTAGTTTAGCTTAATCCTGAGAAAAACAAGTCAAAAGTAATTGTCCAAACATGAAAGTACAAACATTCAGATGCCAGAAATATCTGCCCTGCAATAACTGATATTGAAAACATTGTTAGTTTTATGCCGTCGTGCAGTAATAATGTCACATATTCATCACGTTTAAGAAAAAAAAAAAAGAATGGCTGTCTTTGATCAAACAAGTCTCATTTGGATATCGTGCAGGGTTTCCGTGTGGTACAAGCAGAAGAGTGCTGGTTCAGATCTCTTGCGCCTCTGATGGCTGAGGTCAGGGCCCAGATGGGCAGCGGTCCAGTATATCTCAGTTTCGACATCGATGCTCTTGACCCGGGCTTTGCCCCTGGAACAGGCACGCCAGAGATAGCAGGGCTCACTCCCATACAGGTAAACATGCTCACGCAGACGTTAATCTGACGACACAACCTTTTTGTACTGTAACTCCCATGAACATATATATGCTTATTTATATTTCCGGCTGTTTGAATACGATATATTTTTGTTATCTGGTTGGATCTAGGGAGTTGAGATCATTCGGGGCTGCCGTGGTCTAAACCTTGTTGGGTGTGATCTAGTGGAGGTGTCTCCACCGTATGACACCACAGGTACTTTTACCATTTTACTTTTCATCAAATCATTATTATTTTCTTTATAATCACTTCTTCTGATTATTATTATTTGATCTTTTCTTTCCTCAACAGGGAACACTGCACTGACTGGTGCCAACCTCCTTTTTGAGATGTTGTGCGTCCTCCCAAAAGTTAAATACTATTAATGAGCACAGAGCACCCAGAGCAGACCAGATGGTTTGCTAACAGTGAATACAGATGTCTCAATTCCAAATGAGCAGGATGTTTTGTTTAATAAACCGCCAAGGGAGGCACATTTAGCAACAGTTACAATCTAATGTTGAAATCAATAAACATGTCGTATTTTTATTACAACCATCAAGATGATAAATACACTGTTGCTGACAGAAACTTACGACTGGAGACGACATGTGCACTAACTTGCACAAAGTGATATTAATGACGTCTTTACAGTTCACGTTGGTGGAACAAATCAATAAATCAAGCACACACTAAGCTCGCCTTCGCTTTCACGTGTCACGTAACATAATTACATTGGAGTTTCGTTGGAGCGCATTGAAAATCTCTAATTTTCACATAAACCTGGAAGTAATCAGAACATTTGAGGATTCAGAAACAATAAGTTATGTCATATAAAATAAAGGAGAAATACTTAAGATTCTGAAGCATTTCTTACAAACAAGTTTGACCCTTTCATGTATGAATCATATGACCTGACCTCAGTCAAGTGTTTTTATTCATCTTTAGGCATGAAAAACAACTCATAAGATATATTTACATATCCAGTAGTTGAAATATAGCTAGTGATGCATGATGTACAATTCAGCGGACATGTGATTAATCATAATTTCCAATATAAAATCAATACTTGGAAAATTTAGCAATTGCATGACTCCTTAGATATTACTTGATGTCACCTTATTTTTCTTACCAACTTGGTGTCTGTCGACCATCTTGGTTTCACTCTTGGCACTGGGTAGCAGTGTGTGAGATGATGCAATAGCATCCACTGTAGTGGCTGATGTGCAACTATGCCATCAAAACTCATGCATATACAAGAAAACAGCTTTTGAATAGCTGTTCACTGTAGTGACCTCTATGCATGAAAGGGTTAAGCAAATTTGAGTCAGATTTTCTTGCCTGCGTTCACATGACACCCTTCTGTACAAAGGAGTTAAGTGGATCAATGCCACAAATTTGAGTTCTAGAAGTTGTTCAGAATCTTGTTCACTTTAAATGTCTCTGAACCCTCAAACTTTCTGATTATCTTCAGGTTTATGTAAAAATATCAGAGACCTTTAGTGTGATCTCAGTTTTTTGGACCCCACTGCATAAATAAATGTTGCAAACATTTATAGACAGCACAGTGGACCTGGCAGCTGTAGGGATGTACTGTTTTCCTGGTATTTGCTGTGAAACGTCCTGCATGAGAATATTACACGTGCTTGTTGTTGCTGTTGGTGTTCATAGGCAAACATCAAACCTTTATTGGTATTGGTAAATAAGAGGTCTTTCATCACCTGCAATTCAAAAAACACAGTATTTGAGTGGAGGATTTGCATTACACTAAATTAGCAAATACTTTGTTTTGCCCTTTAACCAGAGTTCAGTGTCCAAGGTCAGTGAACAAATGCTAAAAAAGAAGCTTAGGTTCCCTCACATTTAAGATTTGACAGGACAGAGCTGATCAGATAACTTTAGGTTTGCTACTGTGCATGGATAAATCTATTAACATGAATACATCAGTCATTTATTTTTTTAAATGTCTTTGGCCTGAAGAGAAGAAATGTGATCATGCAGAAGAAAGAGCAATGTTTTAAAGACCAGACAGTCTCTGAAATGTGCGAGTATAAGCGGTCCATATACAAAAACCTTGTCTTGTCCACTTAAAATCAATATCTTTATGGTATGGAGTCAGTGTGCAGGCACTACTCTTTTCATCAAAGTGGATTTGAAACAGCCTTAGACCCACACGTGATGTGTGTGCAGACTTTCAAACATAATGTTTTAGTCATCCGTCCTGTAAAGCACCGCCTGTATAATACCTTTACAGATATTTAGTCTCTGAAGGAGGAGGCCTAATACTAAGTGCCTCGGGGCAGGAAAAAAAACGTCACTTTGCCATTAATGACTTATGGATGGGGTGCTCTTATCACCAAGGTAACTGGATAACCATCTCTCGTATCTAAGACATGACAAACACACATACACACACATAAACCTTATTTAGAGGACAAGGCTGTGTGCAACCACTGGGTGTCATCAGTCATCAGCCATCCCATAATGGTAATATCTAGCCTCACTGGGTAAGCTTTAGGCTTTAGGTTGAACAAACAATAATATGAGCAGACTTCTTTCTCTTTTAGTTTTTGGTGTTTAGCTACCATGTGATAGTAAAGGTTGCACATCACTTGCCCTGTGTGTTGATAATATTAAAAAAAACAAAAAAACAGCATCCTCTTAAGATGCTCATGGACATTTTGTTTTCATCAGGAGACCATGAGAAGCACATGGTCATTAGTTTATTATAGTATAGTCATTATACGACTTTATTTAATGTATGATAACTGCTCACTGTCATGAGAAACCATCTGTCTTTATTTGGGCAGACACAGCTCTATGTTGCCTCTACCGTCTGGCTCTCATGGCGCAGTGAGAGTTAAAAACTTTGAGTGCGTTCAGGTTAATGCTCGTCGTCCCCCGGAGCTGAAGTGTGACCGTCATGCTGTACGGTAGCCGAGAGGCAGCGGCGCGCTGTGAAATAAATCAAACACACCCCATTTTTTTCTACTCTTGCTGCCTATTTAATGGACCAATCACAGCAGACGGCGACGTAAACAAGGAAGTGGTTGACTCAGACCTGTGCGGACACTGAAAAGATAAACTTTTACTGTTTGCAGGAGGCACGTGACACGACACCGACTGGCTGTCATGATGCGAGTTGCACAAACGGTGAGTTGGTTTTTAAGGTTCATGTTTGGTGAGTGAGTCTAAAAGCTCATTGCTGCACTGAACCTTTTAATGTGACGCTTCAGTGCTGAACACCTGTTACCTGTTAGCACCTGTGAGCGGTGTGGTGCATGACTGCTAAAGGCGTAGCTGTCCTTCAAGGTAATATTTGTAGGCAATGAGCAAAACCACCAAAAGGTGATCTAATGGATGAAAAGATGGAGCCCACCAATGTCAACACAAAAAAAGTAATAATTTAAACAAGCCTTTAAATTGTATTTATGTCATAGAATCATATTAAAACCATTGAGTGATGCCAGTAGTTTGGCCTGCATCAGAGACAAGCACACTAAACTGCAGAAAATAATTTGAATAATTGGTTTAAAAAGTGATATTTAAACAATCCCAAACTAAAGAGCACATTTAATTTATTATTAAATTATTGATTTAAAAAATAAAAAAAAATTCTGTCCATCCCATACAGGAACCTACTATTACTGACAGCCCATGTGAACTGGATGTGCATTTAATTCATAAATGTATTAACTTCCTTTTACTTAACATATTGATGCTTGTGTCGCACGACCTGAGAGGGAGTATATCAGACCAGATCTCTATATATATCATATATATCTATATATCTGACCAGAGCACAATGGGAGAGTACTTTGATAAGCACCATTTATTTTTTTATGCATTTACAAGAGCATGGGATTTGGGACATGGGGATTTTATCTGGCAGAGAAAGTCTGACAAAAGACATAATTTGCATTATGGGAAATGTAGGATTGAGACATGTCAGAGACTTAAAGTCAGGATATCTCATAAGGAACATTTGTTTGTGTCTGTACTTAAGAGAGACCCATGTTTTGAGGCGAGACCTGGAGTCCACTGGTGAAGCAGACAAGTAGTTTAGCACCTACGTCTGTGTGTGGCTTATATTTAGGACACATCTCTGACGGGATAGCTGCACAGGACAAATCACTGTGTTTCTATTTTTACCTGATTCTTGGTCAGCTTTGTGTACACTGCATGGAGAGGTCATTTTATTCTTTAGTGTAATGCCCCCTCTAATTCCAGTAGAGGGCACTTAATGCTCAAGTGTACTTGATTTAGCTGGAGAGCTCCTTCTAATGAACACCTAATCTGCAACAGCAGGGCTATTTTCTATCAAAGTAAGGAAAGCCCAGTCTTCTAATGACCAGGAGCTTTCTATAAAAACAATGAATTAAGAAAAATGTTGTTTCAGGGGTATACATTTAAAAATATGTGTTTTTAGAGCATGAAAATTAAATTTCAGACAAGGAGCAGGTTTGTTGCCCAATCAAAGAATATTACAAATCTCTGTCTCGGTTTTGTTTCCTCTGCTATATGAATTTGTATCATTATTTCTTAAATCTTTCTCTGGCGAGACCCCTGAAGAGCACCCGTTTTGATTAAATAGCAGGTTTTGTGAGCAAAGAGGCAGCAGCCATAAAATGTATTCCCTCCACTGACATGTAATAAAATCCAGCTGATTCTCTCACGTTCAGATCCAGATGAGCAGGGAGACCTAATGTGTGCTCGTGTCTGTGTTCATAGGTGAGTCACAGGCGCTTCCCTGGTGCTGTGGACGATGTGGACGAGCGTCATGTCCCACTTCAACAAACCCCAGATGACCTCAACGCCGTTGGCACGGTCAAATTGTTCTTCTGTGGAGGAGGTAGCTAACAATGCTATACTGTTGCATTAAAAGTGACAAAGAATGGGCAAAATGCATGCCGACACTGTTGTCCACACTCTGTTTGGATGTATGTGAGGATAAAGCATATAGTATGTAGATAGACTTGATGATGATCCCTAACACAGGCTCCGTCTCTTTGAAAGACACTCCTGGCTCCTGATATGTCAAGATGCTATTCCTGAGGAAAATGCTGCAAACCGATGACTTGATGATGTGGAGACGTGGTGATGGTGAGCTTCTCCCATTATATCCGCTCTCGCGCACACTGTCCTCATCTCCAGGTTACTCATGAGGCTCCGCAGAGGGTATGTAAAACACAATGCCCGATTCCTGCAACTTCATCTGCAGACTTTCAGACCTCCGTGCAGGGGCAGAATTAGCTTGACGACACTCAGCTTCACTTTCAGAGAGTGTGTCAACATCAGTGCCAAAGGTCATGACTGTGCCTTCTTTCCACAGTGTCTCAAACAGAGTTGTAAGATGTGTGAATGTGCTTGATTGTGGATTTGCGTTTACTGACACAATCATGTCTTAATTAATAGAATAGGGAAGGTGGTTGCTTAATAAACTAGATTTGTACTCTGGAAGGTAATTTTATAAGTAATAATCCTTTCATAAATTGCTCTTATTAATGAAATGGGATCTTGTGGAGTTATTTGGTGAAAATGAGGGTGGGGGCGAGGACAGATATGACCCATATATGAGAGCTGAATGAAAGAAAGGGGGCAAAAAAAAATTTGTGTGTCCTCTTCCTGTGTAACTTGCATGTATATCAGGGTCCAAGGGCGTCAACGCCCGCGGAGACAAGAGGAAGCGTTTCATATTATTCTTTGGCTGATCTGTCGCTCAGCTGTTTTCTACAGCTGCGTAGCCCAGCTCCAGTTGGAAACACACACTGTGATACAGCCACTCTAATGTGATACACAGAGCTGGCCGGTTCTGGTGAGTCATCTGACATCTTCAGCACCATACCTCATGGCTGAGTCTAACAATGTGTGCAGAGTGCAAGCACAGCAACAAAACAGGGATCTGATCAGATTTGGCTTGTGGTCGAGGATCGCTCCTGAACGCAACACTGGAGGATAGAATTGTCTCTCAGTACATAAAGCTGGCATTAATATCTGGATTTGGTTATTTGCTTCTCTAGTTTATTCAGCTCTACACCCCTCCCAGAAGTCTCACCGGCTGTGTCTGCCTCTGTGAAAACCAGAGAAAAATCACACATAAAACTTATATATTACATTATGTTGTTCTTAGCATTCATTTAGAATATTTATTAGTAGTGAGTCTGATCTCCAAACCCCAATACACTGTGTTTACGAGTCACAGAGGACTTGTGTCAGCGATGCAGTAGTCGCCGAAAGGATGCCGAAATAACCATTTGGTGCATTGGTTGTGGGATCTTTAATAATGGGTTGAGAGAGTTTTTACCAAACACGTTTGACACGATTTTTCCTGCTGACAGGAGCCAAGGGAGGAGTCCCTAAATCACACCACTGTGGTCAGTCAGATGCTTCTAGGATGTGTTCACAGTCGAAGACCAGAGTGATCTCTCTGCGGTTTTCAAGAAGAGGCCAAACAGCAGAGGAACATTTCTCCTCTGAGGCCTGCACTTTAGTTGTGATTCAGCCTCTGGGATAAAACATGTGGTTTATATATGGTGGCGATGAAGACCACATCAGCAAAAAGCCCAAAGGAGAAATAACAAATATTGCAAATGTCGATTATTTGACATTCTGCAGCAGCGGTTCTCAGATTTTTTTTTGGCTGTGACCTCTTAAAACATTCATTCTCAAAGTGCGGGCCGGCGGCGGCCCTCAGAGGCATTTTGCTCGGCCCCTGAACGTGACATTAAATTCATGCATTACATTTTGACCACCTGTGGTTCATTTCAATACTTTAACTTGCCTGCATTATGATACACTGCTCAGCTACTGTGCCATGCTGCGACCCCTCTAACAAGCGTCTGTCAGGTTAGGGATGACAACTTGTAGCAAGCTAGAATCATGTTCTGTCATCACTGCTAGTGCTGTTAGCTGAAGTTAGAGATGTGGATCGAGACCGACAGCAAGACAGTTGTGACCAGACGGAATAATAATAATAATGTGTTACAGTAGCAGTAACAGTATTGAACCCCTGCCTTAAAATGAAACAACTTTCAGGCCCTTATCCCCAAATGATGTCCACCGATTGTGACTAAAATTTGGAAGATTGGAAGAAAGTCTGAAAAAAGAAGTAAAAAGTAGAGCTTTGGGTGGCAAATATGTTTTTTCTTTCTCTCTCTATTATTAATCATCTCATCTTCCTCCTTATGTCATGTTTCCTTGTTATTACACAGCTATATCGCACACTGACACGGCCCCTCCACTCAAAAATCTGTTTCACTTATTGTTACCCCATGAAGTAGATTAAAATTTGAAGAATTTTCAACTCTGTAATTGAGCTTTTTTCGGTTTGATAACATAGTTTATGGGATCAAATTGTTGGATTGTAAGAATGCAAATCTCACAAGTGCTAGATTCCGAACATACCAGCCCGCTTGATAAGCCCATTCTGTTCATCCCCCTTTTTTTTTTTTTTTAATAGCCTATTTTGGTGCGCAAACTAGAACAGCTCCTCATCTCTATTCAGGGTTCAGTTTTTAATTGGCAACAGCTGCTCTCTCACATCTCCGAGTGTTACAGTGTGCTCTTTATGCTGGTTACATGAACGGACACGCAGCTCCCGACTTCAGCCCCGACTAGTGCTTTACTGCATACTTCTGTGTTTGGCTTATATTTCGGACGCATCTCTGATGGGGCAGCGACGCGGGACGGTTAATTGTGTTTCTGTTTTCACTTGATGCTTGAGTTGGTCCATTGGATCCACTGCATGGAGAAGTCATTTTCATCGTGTTGCAATGCCTCCTCTGAATCCAGTAGAGGGCACTGAATGCTCAAGTATACTCTGTTTGGCCAGAAAGATCTTTTTAATTAAGCCATCAGCGCTTCTATTTTCTACCAAAACAAGGGAATCTCACCCTTCTGATGACCAGGAGCGTTCAATAAAAACATTTCATTGCTATTAATCTGTTAAGTAAAACACTGAGTGGAGTTGAGCTCGGTTTAGGAATGCAGGGAAAAACTTTGAAAAACTTGTGTCTTTAGGGCATGAAAAGTACACTGCAGGCGTGAAGCAGGTTTATTGAGCAATCAAAGAAAACAATGACTCAGTGAGGATTAGATAGTCTTTTTTTTAATTGAATTTGTTTGAATAACCAAGTTTTGTACTTTTACTGTATGTGTATTTTTCACATCACTGACATCTTTGTGTCACACAAATAACAAACACATCAGGTAATCATGCTGTGCTTTACAAAGTTCTATAATAAAAGTTCCTGCTGGAAATCATTATATTACTAGTACAGTGTGTGTGTATATATATATATATATATATATATATATATTATATAGGACAATACAGGGAATGGCCTCACTATTTTATGACTCTGCCTGATATACAACCAGTAAGGTGACATGATCCATATAACAGTGACGGAAAGTACATTAACTTAAATACAATTTTGTACTTTACTTCAATCAGTCAATCAATCTTTATTTATATAGCATCAATTCATAACAAACACTTTCCATAAAGAGCAGGTCCAGACCCAAACTCTTTAATTAACAGAGAGACCCAACGATTCAGGAATTCAGAATTAAGGATTCAAGAATCCCCACATGAGCAAACATCAGATATTATATGGCAGGAAAAAGTCCCCTTAATGGGAAGAAACCTCAAACAGAACCAGGCTCAGAGGGGGTGGGGGGGGCTTTCTGTCGGGGTCCGTGTTGCTTGTATCTAAGATACATATTGTACTTTTTACTCCCCTCCGTGTATCTTACAGTCATAATCACTGGTTACTCTGCAGGGTGAGATTGTCGATGCAGAACATAAGTTTGTTAAATATGGCATCTCCACCTTGACTTACTACAGCATTAACATGCTCCCTGCATGCCTGTGCATCAGTCAGAATTTCTAACTAGAAGCTGCATGTCGACCACTCTCTATACTTGAAGTACAGTTCTCTGATAATACTTCACTATGTGCACATGGTATTGTTACTTTTACTTAAGAAAAGGCTCTGTGTTCCTCTTCACTGGTCACATATGTCACTGTACTGCAGTGCTGAGTATTCACATCTGTAACGTGTAAAAGTAGCAGCAGAAATGTTTACTTAAAATACCATTAAGGAGGCAAAGACTAAGCACATTTACTAAAATACTGTGCTTGAAACCAAATACTTCTGAGCTACTTGTAGCTCACCATCGTACCTCTGTTTCATGTGACTTTACACTTTTAATCCACTTCATCTCAGAGGGAAACGACTGCTTTAATGACACTTTTAATTACTCTGCATTTGTCTGGATTGGACTGGTCTACCTTTCCTTTAATCCTCACAGCTGTGGTCACACTGGTTATAAAGATGACGGCAAAATAAAATACACCTCATGGTAATGCATCACATGCAAACCCCTAAATAACCTCAAATATAGGCTCAGTGGTTGCTGTGACTTTTGATTGTTCGTGCCACTTTTGCTGCAAATACTTCTGTGCTTTTACTTTGAAATGAGGAGCGCAGCACAGTTGCAGTGGAGTATTTTAAACGTGTTATTGCCTCTTTTACTTAGAGTAAAGGTCTGAATACTTACTATTTAAATACAAGCATTAATACGCAGCACTGAGAGCTTTTTTTCCCTCCACCCTGAGGACTCTACACACATGAGGAGTGTGTGGTCATGTAAAGAGCTCACTAAGGTCTACTAGGTGGCGTCTCCCCACACTGGGATTAGCCGTCTTCTCTTTCAGCACTCCCTGAATTCCATTCCGCCTTTTACTTTTTCGGCTGCTCCCTCTCTCTCTCTCTCCCTCTCTCCCCCCCTCCTCTCTCTCTCTCTCTCTCTCTCTCCACCTCTCCCCCTCTCTCTGAGCACAGGACTTCCCAGTGACTTTGCAAGGCTGCATTTACACCCTCAACAAGTCCCAAGTTTCGGAGCGCGCAGGAGGAGACGCGAGTTTGGAGCCTCTCCGAATCGGGTTTTTTGTTTTAGTTTTTCGCGTCGCCGCTTTATATATATAAAAAAAACAAACCAAAAAACAAATAAACACCCCCCCAAAAAAACTTAAAACACTAAACAAGCGCGAAGGAGGATTGGTTGTACCTGTTGATGAAGTCCCACCGGGCGCGGGGCGCAGAGGAGCAGTCGGGTTTCCTCCTCCCACAGAAGAAAAGTGTGAACTGTGCGCAGACATCACGCCGCTCCAGTGGCCAGGAGCAGTGACGGACCTCGGCTTTTCCTTTTCCCCCAGCGTCTGCAGCCTGTGCTGGGTTGGTGGAAAATGGGCACTCCGACCACTTCGATCAGTGGACTTATCCTCTCTGTGATACTCGCATGCCAGCTGGTTACTGTAAGTGAGCTCAAACTTTCTCTGTGCCAAACCCTCTTCTGTGCACTTCATCCTTTCTCTCACCCTCAGAGCTGACCTCAGCCGCCATTTGTTCCCAAATCAAAGATACAAATCAGTGCTTTTATGTCCTTACTAGCATGGGGAGAGGGAAAAAAAAGAAAAAAAGGCATGTGTTGATGTTGCTATTTATGTTCAGTAGATGGTGTGGTCTGCTGGTGCAGGGCTGCTCACATGCAAGTGAGCTGTATAACAAATTCCAGCCCACACAGTCATATCGGCACGTACTGTTTAGACGCTTTTAAAAGTAATATGACAAACTAGAACCTGCTGTTGAGTGAAGCTGGGCTAAGTTTGTCCCTAGAAACAAGCTATTCATAGTCTCCCCTGGGGTCCTCAGCCCCTAAACCTTCCCAAACTCAGTCTGGATACACTTTGCAGTTCCCACACTGCGTTTCTGTCATTACACATGTATGAAGTCGACTTGATTTTGTGACATAGTGAGCAAAAACATGTATGAAGACTTGCATTTATGACCAGTATTTTTTAGTCCTTGTCCTCACACGCTCGGACTGACTTCTTTTCTTGTCTTCCTTATTAATGAATCAGTCCTGGAAATCCTTCAGCATTAAATCTGGGCATCATTTGTAAAAAATAAAATAAGGGGGGGGGGGGGGCTGTAGGTTGTTAGGAAAAAGAAAAAGAAAATTGAATCTATCCGTCCAGTGCCTTTCTACTCTATCAAAGGTCTACAGTCAGGAGGATGCACCTCATCGGGGAATCTCTGACTAAGTTACATCCTCCAGTTTAATTCATTCAGCGGTCACTGTTATGGAGTGCACAGTAGGACTGCAACTATGAATTATTTTCATTTTGATTCCTTTGGTTGTTTTATTTAATCAATTGGTCCATAAAACGCACAACACAAGTCCTCTTCTCCCAAGATTATGTCTTCAACTTGCTCATTTTGTCCACCCAATAGCCCCAAAGCCAAATATTTTTAATTTACTGTGATATCAAACAGAGAAAGTACAGCTTTCTGCTGATTTGTTGAGAAAGAAACACCGAAAATTTGATGACAAAATAAATAGATTATTGTTATCAGTTTTCTTCATTTATATTTACTGTTTCGTTCAGCACTGCTGGTTAGATGATAGCTGTCAGACCACTGAGTTGTCTTAGCATTTGCATTCTGTACTGCCTATAAAGTTGAATCTAATCTAATTTAATCTAAATTGTTGCCCATCAGCTTCCTGTAGTGTAGCAGCTCTAGCGCACTGCCCATACACTACTGGGTATCTATTCCAGAGATATTAACAGTATTCACTATCTTCACACTGCTATATCTGTGGTATGAATCATATAGAGGAAGAGCATTGCCTTTCTGCTGAGAATAGACCCCCCCTCCACCCACCCTCTAGAAATCCCGTCTGGTCTCTCACCTTCATGGCCTCCAATAAACAGAGCTGTCATGCTTGAGATATCTCCGACTCCTCTGTGTTGTTTTGATCTGAGGCAAAGCCTTTTTGAATGATGGGACGATGCTGCGGTGGCTGGCAGACATAAATCTTTCACCTGCTGGATATAGAGTATATGAGCAGTCATATTCCAGACGTTTGAAAGGCTGTAGCGTTGATCACTTCAAGGTGTATTTACCATCTCGCGGTGACATGCTACAGAGCGCCGACCCTCTCCCGTGGACGACATGATCTGTCACTTTGTGTCAGCTCACAGAGCCGAGACCAAAGGTGCGCTACCTGCATCCTCAAAGGCAACACGAGTCGTGTATTTTCAATATCATCGATCCACAAAAAGCCATCCAATCCCCAGAGGAGTATCACCATCGGTTGTGTGCTGACACCGGAGTGTAACGGGAGATGGCCTCTACACTTTAACCACAGCCTCGAATGGCTACTGGGGCAACAATATCAGCATAATTGAATTATCTGGAACCGCAACCATCTGTTTCTTGCATTATGACTTTGAACTACAACAGGCCGAATGTCTCCTGATTCAATTAAGCACACGTTCTGGTGTTACTGCGGGCCCTCCTTCCTCCCCACAGGAATGTCAGGGTCATGCGCATCAACTCAAACAATCAAAGTCAATAAAAACTCTCGGTGGGTAAGAGCTCTCCATCACAAATAAGTCCCGACGTCCTGCTGTAAACCACAAGCGGTACTAGTGTGAGAAATGATCTGAGTCAAGCTGCTCTACAGCTTCATATTCAACAAAACCTGTAAAAACGGCGGCTCCCAACTCTGTTTGATTCATACTAGTGTTTTACGGATAAAAATGGATAGACAGAAGCCAGTGGTCTGTGCTTCTGGTCTTACTTAATCTTATATAAGAGAAGGGGGGGCACTTTGTTCTCAGATGTATGACATCAGACCCACTGTGAGCACCACTGCTGACAATTTTGGCATGGAGATCTCTCCCAGTATAGATGGTCGCAAGTGTCCTTTGACTTCATTGGGAGGGGGGGTTGGAGTGTGTTTGGGGGAAGGGCGTCCTGGATTGCTATGACTATATAGTCTGCAGAGCTGGAGTAAATTGTTGTCTTTCTCTCCTGTGTGTAACCCGACCTCTTCAGTGGCTGCTAAATGTTATGCAGCACCAGTTTGATCTGATGATTTATTCAGCCTGTGCTGGGTAATGCACTGACCGGGCGCGGCGGTTGGTCTCTCCGTGTGGCGCTTTGTCATTTCAGACTCGGCTACCTGGTGCTTAATTCCCATTCAGAGTCGATGAGGGCTCCGTGGAGTTGCAAAGCGCAGCAGTGCAAACACCAACTCCACTCCACAGTTTGAACAGAGAGGAAGGCCTGCCCCCGCCAGACCCATTCACATAATTGCTTGAAGACTGGGTTCAGTAAACACTGCATTGTTGAATTATAGCCCCAGGAGAGAGGCCATCTTAGCTGATGGGACAATGCTGCACTGAAGTGGTTCGCCCCCTCCTCAAGCACATTGGCACATATGGAGAGCAGGGTGGGAGGCTGGCATTTGTTGACTTTGCAGTGAGGTGTGACTTGGGCCGGTATAGAGGTCAGAGAGGTGAGGACTCTGAACCTGACTCAGTTCCTCAGCTCAGCGGCACTTCCTCGTGATTTATTCGCCTCCAAGATGAGCTTCCACAGCAGTTTCCTAAACTTTTCGCTTTTAATTTGTGATTGCAGCTGCACTTGTCATGCTGCTCTTGGTTTGAGTCTCCTCGCCATTTGGTTTGACGTATGAAACTTGTTGCACGTCTTTGTGCAATGCATCCAAAAAGTTTGGTTGACCAGCATTTGCTGACCATTTTCTTTATGTTTTTCTGTGGGTATTCCTCCACTCCTGCAATGAAAATATTCCTAAAGAGTTTACGTCTACATTACAACATATGGGTAAAGATTTTCGTAGTATGCTTAGGAAACTGTGAAGCATGAAGGATTTATAGCAAACGAGCTAAAAAACATTGAAGAATGTTGGTATCTCATCTCAAAAGCCTGAATTCAATGCTCCTCTTTCTTTTCTTCTTCTGGTTCCATTTGCAGTTTGCAGCCAATGCCAGTTTATATTATTGTATTATTAGAATATAATCAATGCAGGTATTGACTTGATTGAAAAGTTTAGACTGCAGAGATGCATCAAAGCCCTAAAGATGGATAAAATATAATTTTCACTCCACCCTCACCTGGGACACACCTGCGCACACACACACACACACACACACACACACACACACAAACGAATGCCTTCTCACAATGTGCTACGCTCTGCAGTAGCGGTGCGCTTTCATGCCCGACGTCTTGTCCTTGTCGGACAGCAGAGCCGAGTCTAAACACAGCTGCACCTCAGCCGGTACAGCAGCAACGCTGTGCATGTGCTGACATGAGTCCACATACTCCTGAGCACCGCCTGTTGTAACTAGAGTCCCACTCTTTCCACTCACATCTCCTCACACGTTTCCGTTTTCTCTCCCTGAAGCTCACGTCCGTGAATGGCTTCAGTTTCAAACGCACAGTTCAACAGATTTATGGATCATCCTCAGATCTGTCCGACACATCTGTCACATCAACTGTCATTCTGTAATTAAATCCTTATGTAAAGCTTTAGGTAGAAGAAACGTTAAATGCACCTCTTTTGCAAGTTATAAATTTTAAGCCATCAAACCTGTGTTACACCTGTGTTATAGCAGTAGAACACACTCTCAGGCACATCTCAAAACGCTTGTTAAATGCTTGTTACAACACCATATGATCACTGTATGATGTATGCAGGCATCCTCTAACTAAACAGGCCCAATATGGATCAATAACTGACTTACTGAGGTGTTATATACTAAATCGCTGCTCTGGGTTTTGCCCTGTAGTAAACCCTGTAATGTGTAAAGTACCCAGTGGGTACTTAAAGGATTTCCTGTATGTTCCTGTGTATGCTCCACGATATGTATCTGTTCATATTCGGAAGTGGGGGGAAAAAAAATCTGTTGATAATGGACAGACTGTTGTCTGTTTTTGAGTAAAACCTTCTTAAAGTATGTATCCGTCTTCATTCCTGTGTTATGGAGCTACAGGTGCAATAAAACCAGCAGGGTTCACGGTGAGGTCACAGGATGTCTTGAGGATACAAGACAGTCTGCTCCACAAGCAATAAAAAGCAGATAAGCGTCAGAAACTATTTGTGGCAACAAATCACAAGCGCCTTCCGTCCCCTCGCCATGTTCAGTCAGTGCCTGTATGAAGAGTTATGGCTACATTAATGTTATACTTCTGAAAATAGAAAAACAGGCTTACTTATTCAGTTTGGAAAAAGGTTAATACCAAGTGATTTTCTTCCTGTCCTTTGGAAACCACTCACCACTGATTTTTGCTAAATCAGTGGTGAGTGGGCCCTCATTTCACGTACTGGAACGCCAAGAGGCTCCTCTGGAAATAGCAAAATCTAATGCAAGTCGCTCAGCTTGATAAGAAGAATAAAAGACTGTAATAGACTGGTACTGACTGATTTAACCATCTTAAACAGCTTTCTTCAGTCTTTTCCCATTGTGTTATGGGGCTTTTTCCCAGGCTGTACCCCAGCTCGCACTCATTAGAGATTCATTGAAATGCTAAGCTCACTGTATTGCACTTTCCCTTTGAAGGTGCTCTATAGTTGTCTGCGTCCTATTGAATCTGCCATTGTCTTTGCTAGTGGCATTGATGTGAAGTCACTTGGGCATTCTGCTTTTCGCTGAAGGGAGCTGCTGCTTTGTCTTATACGGTCCCTCCCAACTTATAGGGCTGCTCTGATGGGGGTCTCTGCCCTTTTCACCAAAGACGTTTTTGTGTGTTGTGAACTGAGAAGATTTTTTCCAGGGTACTTAAGATTGCTAAAGGAATGCCATCAGTCTTTTTCCCCCATTGTCTTTTAAAATCAGGTTTGACCCTGACATCCTGTCAGTGTTTATAAAAAAATCCCACCCTGGTGTCTTATCAGAGCCGACGATTTCTCACTCCCTGAGACTAGAAGCGCCCCGTCTGCACCTCCCCTTACTGTACAAGTCTCTACCTGTTAAAACAGAAAGCCGTCCATCTTTGCGAGACTTTATTGTAACCTCAAGAAGATGCGAATGCACCAAAGCTGTTGTTAAACCCTTAATGTTCACAGAGGGAGGTCAACAAGTACAACCTCGCAGACAGCGGGGTGTAATGGCTCAGTGAAAAGTAAGTACAGGAAAGAAACACTGCTTTCCCCCTAATGCTCACTTTTAATTAATTCAGGAGCTTGTTCGTTAGCAGTTTTACTAATCCACTGCTCTACAGGAGCCTAATTAGCCAATGACTTCACAAATTAAAGGTTTTGTATGTTTTGAATGGAGGAGCTACAGTAACTACAAGGACAGTGAAAACTAAAAAAAAATCAATACATGCATTTAGCGTGTAGCTTTTTCACATATTCTGGCATTTTACCAAAACATATGTTTCTTCTCTTTATTGGATTGGGGAAGTTTAAACTCCATCAACCCCAGCTAAAGTTGTTAGTTGAAATAGCAACACATCTGCCAAGTTCTTCATCGTAAAAGCCCTTCCTCTTTTGTAATGTTATGAGTGAAAATGTGATTTGAAAGAACAAACAATTAAGTAAGAATAAGAACAAGTTATTTTAGAAGTCTGGCAGCATGAGACTTTTCTTTGTCCTACGTATGGAACTAACTAGTTTTATTCTACATCTCAATACATGAACAAGGCAGTTTCCATTTCTTTAATGTGGATCATCAGCTGATGTGTATGCTGATTTTTTTTTTTTTTTTTTTTTACATGCAACTTTTTCCTCAAACCTTTAGCATAAAACCACACATGCAGCCACCATGTGTGTTCAAAACCCCTTTTACAGGATTCTCGTCTTAAAACGGGTCTGGAAACATTAAAAAGTCAGTCTCATTCAGTGTTTTTAACTGATTCAATAAGCCACCTTCATCTTAAATAGCTATCGCAGTGGTCATTTCAGCTGTAAAATTCAGTGGTTGTTGGCTAGAAATGAGACGCCTACTTTTGTCTACCTTTGTAGACTAAGGGGCTGTCTAAGGGGCCTAGTGAACGTCAGTCTGGGCTATAAAGACATCTTGACACCTTTGACCTGATCATAGACAGTTAACATAGCTCCTCGGTCTGAAAAGTGTAGCCAATGCTGAAATGCCTAATACCTGTATTCTTTCTCAAACCCAACAGGGGACGACTCCACCGACAAGTCCAATTGTGTGGAAGTCTATTAGAAAGTGACTCTACTTGACATTTGATTTATTGCATCAGTAAACATTATTCTAATGAGATTATGATCTCAATGGCTAGTTTCAAGTCTTCTTCAGTACAACATGATGTTCATTTTGGAAGTTTTAGAGTAAAATGCTTGATAAAGCAGGAAATTCTTTAGGGCGGGACTACCTTGTGACTAACCAATCGAAGGCGGGTCATGCCTAAACATAACCAATCAGAAGGCAGGGTCTTCACTGAATGAGCGTCACGGCCAAAATGTCAAATGTTGAGGCTGTCAGATTGGCAATGTCTACTTTTTACATTCAGTCTGTGGACCTAGTACTGTTAAAATTGTAGTGCACACAGCAACAGGTGAATTGCTTCAAAATGTCAGACTTTGAAGCCACTGTTGAAATAAATGCCGAATTGCTTCTGATTTATGGAAGAGCTCAGTTCTAATGGACTTGGATGTGGCCCTCGCTGAGGCTGCAAAGGCCCTCAGGAGGAGAGCTGCGCCAGTCTGGTCTGTGTTATCATGTCAGCTGCTGTCCCAGGAGACATAACAACTCTTTTACTTTGTTATACACACATTCACACACACACACACACGTCCACAGACTTACGTACTTCGTGTTCTCACTGGAATTTTCAGTGTTTGTCATTTTAACTCTCTGTCCTTTTCCTCTTTCTGCTCACTCTTGCCAGCAGCTTTTACTGTTGATAGTGTCTGAATCTTTGCGCATCGTAAATAAGTGGTAAACCAGTGTTTATATCACAGCTGCTGCAGAGAAGTCATTTCTGCCCGCCAGACCGCCTATTTCTCCGGTAACAAGGAAGGAAATTCTGACAAGTATGGGTAACCGATTGTCTCCATGATGAGATATCTTTAGAGCTGAAAAGCAAATGGGTTTGTGGTTAAGAGGTTGCCGGCAGTCCATTGTTTTGGCACAGTGGCTTGTGATGGTCTAAAACTTTTGTCCCTTGCTGAGTCACCATCCTGTTAGGGAAATGAAACCTGGAATTATCTGCAGGACAAGAGGACCCCACTTCCCCTGAAGCAAAGTTTATTCAGGCTTTCCTGTATGCAGTTCAGATGCCCTGCTCTATATATGCTGAAAGAAATAACCCAGTGTATTTATTGTTTTTCCAGCCCCCATACCCATTTCTTCCCCTACTTAAATCTCTCTTTCTCTCTGAAGTATGTTTATATTGGAAAATCCCCATAATCTATAGTCACTCTAGTTTTTCTGCATTCACATCTCAGAAACATAACCATCTCCCCTCTGTCTGCGGTCTTTTCGTCATGCAGTAAAGATATTAGGGCATTTATTCCTTGCACAGTGAGATCTCCTTCATTTAGAGTGTCTGTCAGCTGGTCACAGAGCATAGTTGCATAGCGGTACGGACATTTTCGCACGTTTCATAACTTGGCAAGTAACACTGTGGAACTAAAGATTAATGAATTCCCCTGGACCTAATTATGCCAAAGTACAAACCCTTGTTTTTATTTTCCTCTCTCAGCTAGAATGTGATATTTGAATTTCCATAACAGTGTGTTTCAACTGAGCAGAAGCGCTTGGTTGGAAATATTTTCCATTCAGGTTTGCTGCTTTTGAAGATCTAGGCTATGTTCCGTGCCATGAGCCAAACCGTGCTGTAATGGAAAAAGTCTTTGATTCAGACCCCCACACACACTCATTCACCCACTGTATTTTTAATGAAAAGTAAACATTACTCACAGCAAATTAAAGACTTTGACCTGAACTCGAGCTGCATAAATGAAGCAGAAAACTTGTATTCATCATCACAGTTCTTCAAATGCAAATCTCTGTATCGGACGTAACACAAGAGGACACCTAACTGGTTTTGTATAATAAATTGAATTATATAATATTTGATATTGCAATATATGAAACAATTTAATGTAAGCATGACCTGTTGCTACGATTATACCTTCATTGTTGTTTGTGGAGCCCCTCCCCCCTTAGTTACTGTTGATATGCCTGTCCATCATTCTATCTGTGCATATGTGGTGGTATGAGACAAAATTTACCACTTTAGCTGTAGCTAGCTGGCTAGCTAATTACGCTAATATCGGTACTGGTGAAAACATATTTGGTGAAAACATGTTCTTACTTTTTTTTTGTGAAACGGTTTGTAAGGTGCAACAGCAGCAAACTAGATGGTCACCTTGTGTGAGAAGTTTGGGGACTGAAAGCCAAGCCATTGATAAGAGTGGAATGTGCACCCCATTGGTGGTTTAGGTTTTTTCACTAGATTAAAATCACAGCTCCTTGTATGCTGCTGGAAACCATCAACATTGAGCCTTCTGATCATTTTCAAATAAACTTCTCTTGAAGCTGATCCAGGGAGAAGCTCAGTGAAGGATGTCAGATTTTTATCTTTATTCGTGTAGACCATTGCCAACTAAATACAAAGACTCCTTAACCACCACGCTGACTAAAGAAGCTTAGCATCCATCATGTGCTCAAAGGCTTGACAGTGAGTGAGTCTACCCAGTACCTGGCATGCCTGTTGAAGCTGAAGGCTGGCCTTGTAAAACAGTTGGTGAGGCGAGGGGAATTTCTGTGGTTTTAGACTAAAGTGGCTGTATATAATTTTCTCTCCACCCAAACCATCTGTTGATCCGATGGAATGAGGAGTCATCTAAATACTCCGCTTAAAGGCTTGTTCATGTCCCTCTAGAAGTTGCAGTTTACAGTTTGATCAGAGATCACACAGAAGGAGAGTCTCAGCGGAAGAGGAGATCTGTTGGAAAAAGAAAGCTAACCCAATGTTCATCACTGTGCATGTGTCACATCGCTGACAGCTTCTGTGGAAGCGTGAGTCAGCCTGTGTTGGCGCCCAGTTGAAACATACAGTTTACAAGTTAAAGTAGCTGGTGACCACCAACATTGTCTTTACAACACCACATCACTCGCTGCTGACTCATGGGATCAGTAGCTGTTGAACATTGCCGATTTTTTTTAAATAATTGCACAGCTGTTGGGATGTTGGACTCCCCTAAGTCAATTCTACATCTCTTCACACATCTCTCAGTGTATAACCGTGCCAGGTACACATATAGATTTGCTCATCTAAATTACAGATCTTGGTCGACCGTGATTTTCTTCCGTAATCATTAGAGACAGTGAATGCCTCGCTGCTCTGTTCGTCTTCATGCAGGCAGCACCTCTAGCCAAGTCAGGCAATTATTGCTTTAAAAGGGGTAATTAAATGGCTCTTCCCCTGAACTGAGGGCCTGTGTGATTTATGTGGACTCTGAGCACAGAGAGGAGGCTCTTTCAGCTGTGCCAGGACGAAGAGGCCCCGTCTTCCCTACCAGGCTCCACCTGCTGAGGCTCTATTATGACCCTGTCATGGGTACATGGGGTGTAGATGAGGGCACACCGGGGGCTAACATTTGGCACAAACACTAGACTGCAGACTGCAGTCAGACTCTCTGGCACACACTCAGTCTTTGCTTTTGGACACATGCTTAACTTCAGTCTGTTGTTTCACCAGGGCTTTCCTGGTGCAGGAATAATGGAAAGCAAGATTGGAGGGAGATAATAGAAGAATGAGAGCAGAGTTTTTTTTTCATGTGTATTTGCTATTTAGAACAGGCCTGCCAGACAGCCAGAGATTATGTTCTGATCAGCCCTGGGTGCTGTGTCTGTGATGGCAAGTCAGCACTATTGCCGCAGCCCAGAGGTGGAGCTTGTCCTTCCCATATCACATACCCACCCATCTACAGGCCTAGCCTACATAAAAAATGTAAATATAACCAGACTTGTTCTGTCTGACTGCCTGTTTCAGATAGCTGTCATGTGAAAGGCCCCTGTAAATATGTTTCAAAAATAGAAGAGAACGTCTTTTGCGCTTTCTTTTGCACGACGCTCCTGGATCTACAGCGAATCTACAGTCATGAGCTATTGCACTCGGTCTAAAAGACAGGGATAATATGCACTGTCAGTCATCGCTCATCCTGCTCCCATCCAGCCCCCTGGGCAGACATACTTGGAATTGGGCTGAGGAATGAGCATTTTGCTGATGCAAATGCCTCAAGGCTGTCTTGAAATGTTGCAAGCAAAAGAGATTAGAATATATTTTGTAGTAACAATTCTATTCATGATGAAACACTGTTATGTTATTGCTCATTGTTCGTTGCTCACAAGAGCTGTCAGCAAGGTCAGGAGTGATGTAACCTCAACAGTGAAAGCAGAGTCTCTTTCTGCTCTTCTTTCCTTGAAAGGTCATGAACCGGCTTGTGCTGGCTTGTCCATTAGCACAGTGATGAGTCACACGTAGAGCAGAGTGCAGTTGGTTTCACTGCCCTGTCTCGTATACCTGACTGGCTCACTTCACTGATTAACCACTGGAGCTGGGTGTATTTTCACACGAACGCACAGGCCCCTTGCCTATAATTACCTCTTATTATAGTAGGAAATGGATCCCTCACATCTGCTTCCAATGAATGGCCAGGTTAGCTCTCCTGCTTTCTTGTATTATTGCATAAACTCCTGGCAAACAGATGTCTTTGTAGCTCAGAGCCCACCTTCAAATTAAGGGCTGTTGTTGAATTATAAGGACAGGTGAAATTTGTCTGTCAACGGCTGAGAGGAAGATACTCCCAGACTTTGTTTATGGTTGTCAGATGTTGGCCCCTCGGGTTTGTTGTGTTGTCAGTACAAAGCCAAACACATTCTCTTAAGTCTTTTTATGGCTTGAATTCAGAGTGTTAATAAAGTGAATTATCTGGTAGCGCTTTGTGCCCCCTGCAGCAATTGTTTAAAAGTGGTTCCTCTAGAAAGAACAATATGACAACAAATCATGGTCCTGATTACAACTGTAGCCCATTTAATAGAGTAAACCCATGTATAGTTGCCAACATGGCCTGCAATAGAAATACAGGTCACGAGGACGCTGGTGTCTGGGGTCTTAATCCATAATAATGCCTTAAAAATGTAATCTCTAATCAGATATGATTAACCATTCAAGAGCACAATAAAGACTATAAGATGCTATTGTGACATAAATGTTGAAGTATACCGAATGCGATAACAGTTAGATTCATGCAATAAGGGCTCCTGTTTAATTGACCCGTGTTTTTTTAGGTTAAGTACTTTTATGTGCTGCTCCTGGCTAATTGTAACGAGAGCCTTTTACAATGCACAGGACCGGGATCGTTAAAAAAAAAACGGCTTGTGAAGTAAATGTCTGCAATGAATGGCCTCAGTAAAGGTTTGTGGTTCCAATTAGCTGCCCAGTTGTGGAATTATTACTCATTAGTTTCGCTACAGACATAAGAATATTATGGGGTGTTTCCATTTTGTTCACTTTGAGAAAAAAATATTTCTTAGCCGTCTTATCAATCGATTTTTAGAGCTACCTTACTTTTTAGGTCGCTAACAGAACAATATATGCACAAACTATTTCAAAGAGGTTTTGTAATGTTGACTCCTGTCTAACTGTCCGCAAACAATTCGCCTTTTGGTGAGTGCTTAATACTCAAATAGAGGAGGATTGAATAAAAGTGAGCAGTGCAATGCAGCTAATGTAGTCATAACTCAAATCACGGAGGCTTGCTGTGGGTCAGTGACATAAAATTTGCACGTCAAAGTTCACAAATGGTTAAACTTGATGCAGAAAAAATTTCATTTGTTGGAAATGAACTGATTTTGCTGCAAAATGTCACATATTTAAATGCTGAGGTGTGCTGGCCGCTGTAATGAAGTGCAACACAGGCGATCATGCAGGTTTTGAATAAATCTCTAGATTAAAACATGTCTAAATCAAACTATTTAAATCCAGTGCATCATCATAGGTTTGTTACGGTCATTTTTCTTTTTGCCATTTTCACATTCAAATACTGTAGATAGTTTCAGATGACTGTAGACTTCTATAATCACTTGTGTGCTGACCATGATTTGGTATGTGTAACATGAACATTTGGCACTGAGTCTGAATCATTGTGTTTACAGCTACATACCTTTTTGTTTTTACACTCCAGTGATATTCATTGTCTTATGAGTAAAGTGATCAGGTGCTGCAATTGTTCTCTGTGATCCAATCTGTTTTTGTCTGCTCACACACAGTGAATGCCGTCTTTGCATTCGGATATTGTTTTGCTCTGAACACAGGCAGTTTATTTTTGGGCCTATCTTGTGGAGGAAGGATAAGTGAAGTAAAGGAAGTGTTTCATTTAGCTTAGGGATTTTATCTGGCTCTAAAAGCGTAAGATCCAGCAGGCGTGGTCCTGTCTGGGGGAATTCCTTCCCCCCGAGTTCATCAAGACAAATGGAATAGCTGTCAAACCCACAGAAATGCTCTTTTATCACACTTACTGTCCAGATAGACATTCTGGTGGACTTATTAGTATAGCGGAAAATGCTGGCTGCTGTCTGAGAGGCATTTAAATGAGATGAACTTAAAATGTTTCAATTTATGAATCTGAATCAGAGGTGAACTTTTGCTTTTTTTTTTAATCAATGTCAGGCTGTGATGTGGTTTCAGCTGCCGTGATTCTGTTATTCGGTCTGTGTGATAGCCTGGTGAATGATCCCTGCAGGGAAACAGTCTAGACAGGAAAATACCCAGTCTAGGTGAGTTAATAAACTGTAGGTTATTTTGCTGATACAGTCAGTAACTAAATACAGAATGCCTTAGCTTCTTTGTTTGATCCAAGCATGACTCATACTGAAATGCTTTATCTTAAGTTAGAATGGATAAGCACTGATGATTAATGGAAAAACCAGTAGAATCAAAGACAGGGTACCATATTCACTGTTTAGTATTTGATAGAAATATAAGGATATAGGTGTAAAATAAAGAATACCTGTGATTTACTGTTTTAGCATGTTTCACTCATATATTGGGCAAGACATCAGGTCTGCAAAACTGTAAATGATGCAGGAAAAGCCAGAGACGTCTCAAGAGGCTCTTGTTGAGCCCCTTGTTGACCTTGGACAAAAGTAAGGACGGGACTACTGTTTATCTCCCATCCAACAGCTTTTCCCCCGGCCCTCATTTATGACCATATCTTCATCCTGCAGTCTCTCAGTTTGCTTATCCAAAGTCTGCTCTGAGACTGACTTAGGTTTTGGCTGGCTTGGATTTCCATACTTGTTTCTAAAGTTGGATGCATTGCGGCAGCATAAGGAACTTCTTGTGCAAATGTTCAACTGTTAAAACAGCAGCTGCCAAAACTTGTTAAAAGTTTTAGCCAAATTATTTTGCTTATAAATCCTTCCCATTAACGAGGGAGTGACTGACCGCTTCTGTCCAGACTCATTAGATATAGATATAGAAACAGACAGAAAAGAGGAAAATGAATAGTGAGCCCAGTTGAATGACCGGTGCTTGCCCTGAGTCATACAGGTAAACTAATCCTATTTATGGGGTTGGAGTTTTCTGAGCGACCCAGACAAAAGCTCTTTTACACCTGGAGAAATCTGACCTTCACTCTGATTCCCCAGATCCTTCTCCTTGAACCAGCCTCCAAAACATAATCCACTTCTTTGCAAGTGTCCTGCCCCTTGATCCTTTGTCGGGGGGTGACAGAGAGAGTCTGAATCAACGCTTTAAAACTGTGAATGGAGAAGGTGAGATCCTGATCCCCTCTCACATGCCAAACCCAATAATTGGCTTCAGGAATGTTTTCTCTGCATTTCTCCGCTTTAGGGTATCGTTAAAGAAGTAAAGCTTGCTGGCTTTTTGGAGGATGGTTAAGATTTGCCTTTATCCTTGGGTTAAGGGAAAATAAATGACTTCCTTCACCAAACATAGAAGACAACCTGTAGGAAAGTCCCTAGTTAGGCTGAAGCTTAACGTCACATCTCTGGTAGCCAGAGTGTGGGCGGATTTGCTTCAAAACATTCATGTCTATTTTTGGTCATTAAAAATTGCAAGCTGTCCAAACATAATTGCCAAATCATTCTGGGAGGTGAAAAGGCACAGTTTAAAAAAAGTATAAACAGAAAACTGTCTTCTGTTTGTCCTCTGAGTCACATTATCATAGGCTCTGAGGTGCCTGCTCTCGCCGTCAGAAGCCTACCAATTTAAGGGAGATCTCAAGCCGTGTGCTGCACACATGTGGGTGTGCCAGTATGCCGAGCAGCAGTTGGCTGTGCCTGCCTCCGCTCCACAAAGTCTTTTCTGAAACATGGCTTTCTTCAGTGTTTATTGGTTCTTGTCCAGGCCAAACCTCAAATGGGGAGGTGAGGGGGGGGGGGTTGCCAACCACAGCAGCAGACTGCCTACTGTACTGAACCTCTCTGACGATAGATCTGGAAAGTGCATGTGTTGAGTTTTACATTGGGGAGAGCCTTGCACAAAAGCATCTTTGAAAATGTCGGACAAATTCAATTCAAGGCACTACACACAACCATTAAACACATGACTGTTACTGTAATAACTAGGAGCTTTAAGGAATGTGCAGGTAATAATGTCACTACTTACTTTGCAAGACAGCCGGATTCGCAAGATTACCATCATGCTAATATCAGTTCTTGCCAGGTTATATGTGTATCACAGTAAGCTGAGGGCCGGGTTTATGTGTCAGGACAGTGAAAGGCAACTGCTTGTTTGAAAGCAGCAATTGCGCTTCCTAATGATGCTGCTAAAGTATGAGTTATATCTGAACGGGATCATATTTCTTCACTGAAAGACGAACAAAAGACGGCACTGAAGGCATTTCCCGACTTCTCCCGACTGGCTTCTGCAAGAGTTTTAACTACATTATATGGTTTGTTGATCTGATTTGATGGGTTAAAGTTAGCCTGTGTTAGGCGGTGATAGACAGGTGGTTCATCCAATCACCAATCATCAAGTGTTTTCTCAGTTTCTACAAATGACTTTTCAGATGATTCTGTGTTAGAAATTATCTGGCGTGTCCTGTAAAGTTACTACAGTTTTGTCTGAGTGTAAATGTTGATGCTATTTAAATGGTAAGGCATTAGTAAACTTGACTTCTCTGAAGTGGCACAGAGATCCTTTCTGGACTCTACCCCCCTGTTCTGTCCTGCACCTTCTCTGGCTGCAGGGCCTCTGAAGGAGGGTGTAATAACACCTGCAGCTACGCAGCTCCTGTGGTATTTTTATCTCCCCCTGGAATTCCACCTCCTTTCTCTTCGTAGATCTCATGTCTGGGTGCATGGGAATTCAGTCAGCGGTGGTCCGTAACATACAATTCTTCAAGTCACCTGCCCCACGACACTTCCTCCATTCTATCTAACATCTAGCTACATTAAATTGTTGTTGGACCCTGCGCACACTTCCGCCTTTGAGACTTGTTAGTTTTGTTACCAAGCATACACACAACTTCCCATGATCAAAATGAGAGCAGCATTTTGTATCAGGATGATGTAAGCCACCAGCAGCTGTTGGACTGCTGAGGCAAACATGCCTCAGGATGTGGATTTGTAGCCTTCACCAGTTCTCCCAAAAGGAATGGGCTGTGTGCTCTTTCTAGCCTTGTTTAGAATCTAATAGAGAAAGGAAAAAAAAAAAAAAAAGAACAAGTGTGGATGATTTGGAAAATATGCTGGACTTTGCACCAGAAATGGCAAATACAAAAATGGCATTGTGTTTGTTGCTGGTGAATTAGTTTATGGCATTGTTCCGCCAAAACAGACTGTTAGTAACGTGGCAACAGCTGTGGGGATTCATGAAAGAGCCATTTATAATGACCCAGAACTGTGACTACTTTAAATGAGGGTTCAGCCATAGTGCTTTCCCATGTCTGCTGTGGATAGATTAATCATATCTGCAAGTAAAGGAAGAGGCAGTAACCACCTATACTTAAGATGTACCTCCAATCACACTGTAGGTCTTACGTAGTTAATACAGTGTTTATACTTTACTTCATCCCTTTTAAAGGATAGGAGATTGTTTCTAGCCACAAATGCTGTCACATGTTGAAGTCGGTTGATATGGATGTTTAAGAGAGAGAATGATTTACTTGACTCTTTGATTCGGTTACCTGTACATGTACTACCTGTACTAGGGACTTCATGCATAATCAGAAAGCAGGAGCATCCTCCAAATAAACAAATTAAACTGCAGCAACATTAAATTCTGTTGTTTATGCCTGAAGACAAAAAGGAGTCCATCATTTCTTACTGTGAGTCAGATGACCCTCCAGAGCAAAGTACCCATTGAGAATGGCTTTGCGTAGTGTAAATATGTTTCACATTTCTCGACTGAGTCGTTGCCCGTGGACACCTAGCCCGTGATACTCAACACTGATATTTTTTTATCTGGTAATTTGAGATTGATGTTAAAGATTCAAGAACCTTTTTTATGCTTGTCTGTGTGGGCTGTGATGAAAGCTAACCTTTTCCCGTTGCCCATGGATATTTTGTGTTGTTCTGCAAAGTGAGGCCAGGCCAGATCTGATTTCTCCTACTCTTTTCTCTTGTCTACTCCCACCTTTGGCTTTCCCATGGTGCACAGGTTAGCAAAAAACAGCTGTCAGGTAATTTCCAACGAGGAGGCTAGAAGGGCCTTTTGAAAGGCAAGGATAACCTCTGAATACCTTCTTTGCTTCCTCCCTTTGATGATTTTGTCAACATTAGACTGCAGTACGTAGTTTGCTCTGCAGCGGAGAACATCTGGAGAGGAGCATAGCCACCTCTTCTGCTACAGCCCGATTATGTTTATATTAATGGCATAAACAGCTGAGGGAGAATATTTTTGTTCTCACAGCCCATCACTTCTGTGGATTTTATTTATTTTTTGTCTTTTGGCAGAGCTAACAGAGAGTATTATTGAAAAAGTTGTGGGGGGGAAAAAAGGAAACCACTTTGATGTGCAGATGGCGCCCAACAAAGAGTTCTGTTCACTTAACAGCAGGTTTTGTTGTGATGTTATAAGCTCAAAGTGCATATTGGGTTACTAAACAAAGACCGTTCAAAACTCATGGTTTGAGATGCTCAACATTTTGGAACGGCTGTGCCTTCCAAAAGCTTCACCATGGTGCCCTGCCAAATCCCAGTTAATTATGAGATTGCCATCCCAAATAGCATGACCTTGGGAACTGGTGAAACTGGTGGCTTTACCAACATGAAATTATTCCTTCCGGTCAGAGCGCCTGGAGGGTGTTCTCTCCTTGGCCAAAGGGTCTGAAACTTATTCTGTTCTCATGAGCAATGCATTATCGTAAAGATGGGAATTATTCATTTCTGCACCTCAGTGGAAAGCTTTAAATATGTTGATACTCCAAGGATCCAGTTTGTTCCAGAAATGGTTGCATAAGCTGCGTACTTAGAAAGATTTGGTCTGCTTAGTCTTCTTTTCCCACACAGTTTAACCGTGAACTAATCGAGTATGATACACGGAGGGGTGGGGGGTGGGTGAGTTGACAGACTGAGCTAGCTCTGGCCTCTGTTTATGTGGGACAATTCGAGTGTGGCCAAGTCAACAGGTGGTGTCAGATTAGTTGATCCTGAGGCGAGAATGAGTGAGAGAGGAAGAGAGGAGGGTAAATCTAACACTGCCGCTGCCATCAGTATAGGGATACCAGAGCTTAATCACAGAGCCATCAAACAGCTGCTGCTACTTCCTCTCTGAAGCTGAACTGCCCGCAAAGCTTTAAATCAACTCAGCAGAATCTGTCATGTTTAAAAAAAAGTTTGGTAAAAGCATCTTACATACACTTAACTTTTAACCACACAGCATGGCTGCAAGGGTGGTGATGTTGGTCTGTTGGTCCACCACTTTGGCCCAGACTGATTCAATTAACTGCTGGATTGATTGCCATATGATTTTGTACAGACATTCATGGTCCCTAGAGGATGATCCCCTAACTTGTCCTCTAGCACCACCATGAGGTTGCCATTTTCATTTTTTCAGCAATTTGATCGTAGTGAAATTTGGAGCAGATACCAGTGGTGTTTGGTCAAGATCTTCTCCAATGAAATATCTCAGCATCTACCACATGGATTGGCCACACCAGAGGTACTGCTCTAGGAATGTCGGTATGTCTGTCTGGTGTTTACCACTTTGGTCCAAACTGAGCTATGGATGGACCGAAATGACATTCATGGTAACCAGAGGATGAATCATAAAGACTTTGGGAAGCCGCTTATTTTTCCCCTACCACCTGCATGAGGTTAATAATTGTTTTTAGAGTGAAATTTCTCAACAACTATTTGATGTATTGTAATAAAATTTGATACATATATTTATGTCTCCCAGAAGATGAATTATAATAACTTTATACCTTAACTTTTCTAATCTAGAGCCATCATCGGGTCCAAATATTAATCAGTCCAACGCTTTGGGTTTAGGACCAAATACTTGCAAAACCAATGACATTGCCAGCCTGAGCTGCACTTTGTGTAAAGTTTGAATTAGCAAGCATGCTAAACTACGATGGTGAACATGTTAAAAGTCATGCCTTCTAAACATCAGCTTGTAGCATTCAGTCTTATTACAATGTGGCAAAAATACACTGTTGTCTGTGCAGAACATTGTGGAAATCATTTAAAGTAATTCGAAGTCACTTTGAATGTCACTTAAATGATGCAGAGACACATGTATCCATACATTTAATATCTTTGGTAACTTGAAGTATATCTGGGATTCTATAGTGTAACTACTGTATGGAAAAAAAAAAAAAAAAAATGAAGAGCCTGACAGGTTTTGTGCTTTGAATTACTGCAGATGAAGCTCAAGTTGATCTTTGTCTTGAGGTGCCCCTGTGGTGCAGTGTCAGCTTAATGTGAGGGCACCTCACATGCCTGATCCCTCTGAGCTCCCCAGTGTGAAGAAAAGCAGACATCTTAAGTGACACAGCAGCGCTTTCAAAGGCTCTCTTTCTGTTATAAATAAACCGGACGGGGCTGGCCAAGCCGGAGCTGCTCTTCCCTTCCGAGCTGCCACCAGTCTCCACACCTCGCCTGTCAGCTGTCGTCTGGGGGAGCTGGAGTTGGCCCCTCAGTTCCCTCCTCCCGGCAGGTCACTCTCTCAGAAATGTTACCGGAAGCACACATGCTATTTATAGGCCTTCGAATTACTCTCACCGTGTTTATGTTTGATGTGACATGCAGTTTGGCTGAGACAGGACTTTGGTTCCATTTTCCTGGTTATATTTGTCATTTTTCACACTTCACACACCATCTTTTATCATTTTGCTATCTTTTTTTGCCTTCGCTGTAAGTTAAACATTTAGCTCTCACTTGTTTTCACCATTAGAGCAGAAACATTCATTGGGATATTTTCCTCACAATAAAAGCACCAGTAGCTTTTAGAGCTAAACTTCAAATCCAGTAAACTGGACTTTCCCACTAACTACAGAGCCCTATTAAAACACAATGGGCTCATTCCTGGCTAAAAACAGTCGGCTGATAACTTTGTGCCTTGTAACAAGGTGTGTTCCTAGTGTTTCTGTTCATGTGGGCTGCCGTGTGTTTGCACGTGCACGCGCACATTTCTTAATACCTACATGTGTAAATAAGGGGGCGGTTTCAGAGCTTTTGTTCATTGATGGTGGGGGCCTTCGAGTTCTTCCACTGGATGAGCTGCAGACATGATTCTAGGTGGTCTGTTGACGCAGGGTCCTGCCGGGGCCCCTGCTGGGGTGATAATTGAAAAGACTGAGCTTCTGAGGGTGTCAACTGGTCCTTCACGCCAAGGGACGTTTTGGCGGAATGTGGTCACGCTTTATTATCCCACCCATAGTGAAAATGTAATACAGTATAGCTTTTAAAAAAACACTTTCAGCTACTTGTAAAGTAGCCCAAAGAATATTATTTTGAAGATATCCATGCTGAAGCAGAACAAATGCACCTCTGGCAATTTTACAGCGAGATGAACTCCTCCTCTGTCTTTCTTTCAAGCTACTAAAATTACAAAAGAGACATAAATGAGAGGACTCATGAGGCTTTGCTCTACTGCTCTTTAAACAAATCTCTGGTCTTGTGATTGTGCTATCATTGAGGCTGAAAAAAAGCCCATCAGAGATGGCATTTCAGTTTGCATTAGGCCGGGGTGTCTTGTTTCACAGCCCGTTTACGATCTCTGCTCTCCGTCTGGCCGTTGTGTCGCCAGGCTGTAACCTTTGGCCTGGAATACATTATGGTGACTCACCCCCAGTTTGCAAAATTGTGCTATTTGGGGCTGATTCAAACAGAAATACCACACGTGAAATAAGTGACTTTAAACCTGACAAAGTTTTATTTGGTGCATCAGGAGAATCTTGATTTGGAAGTACTTTTCTGTGACAATTTCAACTTGTGGGAAATGTAATTGTATAGCAAATGCCCAACATTAAATACACCAAGCATGCAAAAGTCAAATCCAAGGCTTGTTTTAATTGGGTTTGGTATTACCTCACATTGCAACCTGCCGGTTTTGCAAGCATGTACAGCTGCACACGTGTGTGCATGGTAGGGATTCATTAGTTCACCCTTCTGGTCCTTTGATCCCAGCAGCAGAGCGAAGCTCAGCAAAGCTCACCGACAAATTGCATTTCGTTTTTGTAATTTAATTGTCGCTCTGCAGACATCCTTTTCTCACCCTGTATAGTTGCACCACACACACAAGTCCGCACAGGCTGGGTGCTTATTTTGACATGCCTCCCTAAACAGTGAGTGTTGGTATAAAGGGAGAGGAGTGTGTGAGGCTGTGTGGCAGATGTTGACTAGCTGGAGGCACTGCTTTCTTTCCATGGGGAATTTTTGAATCTGGTTGTTCCTCACTTGGAAGGAAGGGGCAGACAAAAAACACACAGACAATCTTTTTATCAGACTGTTGAATTAGTTTGATCACGTCAAGGAGTTGCGGGAATGATTTCACATGCATAGTGACAGATGTGGTTTACATTGCCATGGTTTCAATGTTTACCAAACCAAGGGGAACTCCAGCGAATGTGGTTATTAATCAGATTAATTACCTCAAACGATGCCACTTTAGCCAGTGTTTGTTGCGGCTGAAGACTACAAAATACAAAGTAATCTGATGGTGTGGAGTTAGAAATAATTGAGCTCTCCAGAGCTCCTCTGCAACCTGCTTCTTATCTTTGCTTGAGGCTAGTGGCTTGAAGCTACATTAACTGCTACTACTATAACACCCCTGAATCTCCAACCGAACTGTTGGCGGTCGAAATGCATTGTGGGTAACGTAAGGATTGTGTGGAATAAAAAAAGATAATGTCTTTGGTTCTGCTGCATTGATTCTGATCTTCTAAGCGGACCTTTTTAAGCTGTACATCATGAGACTGACAATGTTATAGGAGTGCAGCGCTAAAGTGATGGAGTACTCCTTTAACTTCTCCTCTAAAGTCTTTTAGTTGGGTCTTTAAAATATGTACCAGAGGGAAAAAAAAGGATATTGCCCCTCTGTGCCCTTGCAGGTACCTGTTAATATATTCAGTGGGAGAGTCCAATAGGAGAATATATCTGAAAAGGCATCATGCGTGTCAAGAAAGAGTGGGTTCCACTGCCTATTTCCAGTGGGAGACCGAGCCTATTGTAAAATGCATGGCATGACCATTGTGTGGGAGAAAAAAATGAATGACCTGGGGGAAGATGGTGAGGCAGGCACTCAAAGCATGTGTTCAAAAATGCGGACTTATCCTTCACTTTTTACTCTCTGGCAAGTCCCCTTTTCTGAGAAAATTCCTCGCGTTTGTTGCACCCACAGTATTAGTCATGGCACACGTTGAGAAGACAATCCATGCGTGTTGTCAAACAGTGTTTGTCTGTTGAATGAAGAACCTCCTTCCACTTCCTCCCTGTCCAATCACTTTGGATTAAACCCTGTAGAAATGTCAAAGAGCTGCAGAGAGCAGAAGGGCCTCACTCATCGGGCCCTTTATGCAGCAGGGGCCCAGGCAAAGGTTTAGTGTCAGAAGTGGCAGTTTGTCAATTCACCCGCCACTCCAAGCAAGAGTTCAACGCATAGGAAACTCAGCGTCTCTCACACAAACACACTCAATGCTGCCCTCCTGCCCCAATTTTGTTGTCAAAATTCTGAAGCCGTTTGTGTTTCCTGTACTTGCTAGTGTGTGGAGAGGGAACATTTCTCCTGGGCTTATCCTTTTTTTCTCTCTCTCTTTCATCACGCTTTTACAACACAAGACCAAGCACATAAGTTAGCATTCTTAGAGCTCCAAAACATGCTGTGGTCAGCCAGAAGCATCATTTTCTCGAAATTGTGCAGTGGGAGTTATTTTTATATTCTCTCAGAAATGAGGGATGGCACAAGGAGTTTGCAATTTAATATCCTGAGCTTTGGGCATCTAGATGTCTGTGTGTACACATGTGCACAGAATGTATTTTTACATTATCAAGGTGCTGTAATGGATCTGATTTAATGCAACCCTGCTAAAACCCCTGCACCTACTCTACAGATAGCAGTGGGTCACGTAAAGGGAGTGCTGGGCCTCGGTCCTTGCTGGTGCCTGGTAGTGCTTAGTGGGCTTCGTCTTTTCAGCGTACTCTACCTAAAGAGAAGAGTATGTGTCGAGCTTTCATCCACTTAATGCTCTCTGCAATTTACATTCCATTCCTGTTTAGTACATGCTGCTACTTCAAGTCTAAGCAGATATTGTTAGTATTTAAGAGGGAGAGAGTAAAAGGGGTGGGCGGTTAGGGAGGGATAGGGGGTCAAGGAGGTTGGGAATTCATCTTGCGAAGCTTTTCTGCGAGTGCCTGCGCACTGCTTGCATGAAAGGTCACAGCTCGGTGTATGAATCAATTGATTGGAATGAGCAATACGGCGTGCTGCCTTTTTCAGCTTTCATCTTTGTATGTTTCCCTATCACACGCTCTGGTGGGGACAAAAGCCGATAAGTAGTGCGAGCTCCGGAGATGCTTTAAATTCTAAACTTTTGCTGCAGCCATCAGAAAACACCATTACAAAGACTCATCTTAGGGAGTCAACTCTGGTGAGACTCTTGTCTAGTATGAGCTTGGTCCAGCTTCGTCTCTTCTGTAACACATTGGCTATGCCTTTTAGTTGTTTCTCACAGAATGTCCTGCAGCTGCATCAGTGGGTTTATTAGCAGAGTGGGCGAATCGAGTTCCCCTGAAGAATTCTTCTCACACTGCCTCTGACAGGCTTTGGCCGTCACAGAGATATAACCAGGACGGGAATGCAGTAGTGGGGGTTTATAATAGGGTCTGTCTGTCGGTACATGTGTGTATGAGAGTGTGGGTATGTGTTTGCATGTGCTACCACACGTCAGTGCAATTCCAGCGGATTTGGATGTTTTAATCCATAACACACAAACTATTTGGCCATTTTCAAAGAATACTATAGTATTTAATCTCACTTAATGTTCACTTGGTTGCATAAACTTCCAGTATCTCCAAAAGTGTAACACATCACACCACAGTGGATATTTAGTCCCTTTTAAGTTACTGTTCGTGTGCATCTGGTAATGTAGCTGTTGGTGCGTCACGGAAAGCGCCAACATTAGAGGTGAACAGCAAGAAACAAAGCTACAATATCCCTCATATCCTTCACAAAGCCTATGCATGCATATTATTTGTCTTCTGGGTTTGATTTCCTGAAGAAATTGCTTGCGGAAATGTTTCATAACTGAATCTGAAATTGGAGGCTTACAGGATAACTCTGGTGATATTTTGTATTTTTATTCTTATCAACAGAAGACCAAAACCATCAATGAGCAGATCCTACAAACACATCCTGTCCGATAAACCTAATGCTCCATTGTTTCCTTTGCATTAGAAGACATATTATTTCATTCCAAGAAATATGGAGGAAAAAACAAGTAGAATATTTTTCACTCATCATTAATGGGCAAAGCTCCATGGCATCTTACTGTGCATTAGCCCTGTGGGGAACTTTGCAGAGGATTTACTCTCCTAACAAATTGTGAGGGATTTCAAATGTTTCATCTATGTTATGGTCTTAAAATCTATGAACTAGTCTGTAGTTACCACACCATTGTCTCTATAATGACACTGAAAATGTCATGATAAAACATTGAACTTAGCCGTACCTAATTAAGAGAACAGGACAGAAACAAGATAACAGAAACAATGGATAATGGACCCCGCCATTCTTAGGGATAATTTATGAAACATTTGCTCTTCTGGTCTTACAAATAAAAGCTGCAGAGAACCGGGAGACTTTGAATGGGTGTAATCTGTTTCCTATCCATTTCAGGAAAACAAAGAAGCATGCAAATCTGATTGGCTGTTAATGGTCAGTGACTGTGAAATGAGGGTTAAATGGGCTTGCAGTATAAATGCTCATGTTGTGGAGTCAGCCTTTGTTGAAGTGGAGGTGACAGTACATCTCCAGCTGCAAGATTCAACGACAGCTGACGGTCGTGCCCTCTTGAAAGGATCTTGGCTCAGTTATTTTAATCTGACCAATAGTTTTCCAAAATGTTCTGCTTCTGTCCCATGGCTCATCAGTTATTCACGGAACAAAAATGCAATTATGTCCCTTGTTCCTGCTAAACAACAGCTGGGCAAACTTCAGGCCTGTCCACAGGCGGCTGTAGAGTTTCACCTGTCACTCATTATCCATCGATTCTGTTGTACCGTTTTTCTAGAGCTGCTACTACTTCATGTCGCAAGGCAAACATTGGGCATTGTGAGCCGAGTAATTCATAAGTAAACAGTGGAATTCCTTTTGGCTGGAATGTGCGTGCTTGTCCGTGCGTCAAGTCTGCGTATGGTATTTATGTACATGTGAGTGAACATGTGCGTGCCCTCTTTTTTCCAAGCATATACCTGGTTGCCATAAGTCCCTCTGGAAATTGCAACAAGTTACTAGAGTGAGGAGAGTTTCTGAGGCCGGTGTCCTCTGGGTAGGGTGGAGTTCAAAGAATTACAGTCGGTCAAGACTTATCTCGAGGGAGAGATAACTCTAACACAACAGACGTGTCTCAACTCCTAGGTTGAGAGTAAAGGTCGCAGTAGCTGTTTTAACAGCTAGCAGTAGCATAGTGAGAAAGCAAATTCATATGTAGTTCCCAACTCTCCCTACAGTGAGGCCGCATCGGCGTTCTCAAACAAGTGCGGCTTCGCATGGTTGCTTAAAGATCAGGTGCAAATATGAACTCGTCCATCGAAGGTCACTCTGTTAGTTTGTGGTGGTTTTTGCCCAGATGGCATCCAACATGTCCAGATGATACCCTATCCCAAGGGAGTGGGAAGCAGGAGATGATCACACTGATGGTTGGCTGGTCGGCACCACTGAAAAGAATTTGGTTAGTCAGCAGTTTCCTTTTGAAAATGGCCCGGGATTGTTGTGTTAAGGGTGTTCAGTCAGGGGAGAGAGGATTTGGGGGGATAGATCTAGTTATTTATTAGCTGGAGCCATTTAAATGGGAAAACTACCATGACAGAGTTGGGTGGAAATAGGAACTGGCGGGCCATGCCAACTGGAAATGCCAGGGGTGGCATCATGCCAGGGTCGTATCTAAACTTATAGCCGGAGTCTGGGCAGTCTGGATCCTGAGATGGTGAGAGCAGAGATAATAAACCCACACTGTGTTCAGTCAGGCTGGCACAGTGAACTTTATCAAGATGATCAGATATGAGAACAGCTGGCTAAGCTTTGTGTCTCCTCATTTAGAATGTGTATGGGTCCATCAGGTGTAACTTTGACAAGAGGCACTTCTGTCTCTTTAGTCTTGTGATTTTTAAGTGGTTTTGTCGAGGATTACATTTGATGTTGAGTGGCAAAGGTTTTTTATTTTTAAACTAGTGCTGGTACTATACCTGAATTTTGGTTCCATTTCCAGTTTGACACTTTCCCTCTTCTACTTGTTTGTTGGTCACCACTGTGGTACACACTAATGTATTTCAGTAACTATGGGTTGGGTTGAAATAAAATTTTGTGCTGACATTGGCATTAAACTCCAGACTTGTTTCCTTTACCAAAAGAGGCCATATTTCTCAAACACTAAATGTCGTCTCAAAACAAGTAGTAACATTTCCTGAATAAAACAACTTAAAATTTAAACCAGAATCACAGAATAGGTTAAGGAATGTAGAAATCTTAGCTAGTACCTTAACACCAGCAGTTTTCAATACTTTGCTCTAGTGTATATTTCAGCTGGTACCAGAAAAGCTTTAAGGTTTGATCTCCAGCCCTAGTGATGTGCACGCTCAGAGTTGCAGGCTGATTTTACCTTACCGTGGCTCAGGGCTAGATGCTGCATTTTCATTTTTCACTGCTATCCTTCAGTTACACCCCTGCTATTGTTCCTTTCTTATAATGTGCTGAATGACATGATGATCATAGATTCTGAAGCAACCTTGCCTCTGAGGTGCTGCATTTATTTGAGCTGTTTTTACTGCTGCTGGAGGTGACATAATGTTTCCGTGATTGACTCCTTCCTTATTCCAGAGTGGAGAGCTGGCTGTAAAAGACTAGTTGCGGTATGCTTTTTTTTTTTTACCTAGCGGGGACGGAGTTTAAAGCATACTTAAGCAGATTTGTGTCATCTAGTCATTCTGATCTCAGCTCGCCTCTGGCTTTCAGAGTTTTGTGGAGACTGTGTGTGCATGTGTTATTGTTTGCTTCTGTGTGTATTCATATGTAGGTCATTGCAGTCAGCTGTGAATATTGGTCGCCAACCTCCACCGTTGAAATTAAAGAAACATGCAACAGCAAATACTCATGATTTCTTTGGCCTTTTTTGCAGTGAAAGAACTCCAAGCCTTGAAAGAGCTTTGTTTATACTGGTGTCATGAACTTCTATTTGCATGCCAGCTCTTGCAAAGACCTCTAAGAGATAATAAATTGTAAAAGTAAACACATAACAATGCCTCGCTTCCGGTCTCTGCTTTTGTTTTCCCTCCACCCTTCCAGGGTCCATGTATAGCTCTGGGTGTAACCTTTCTCCACGGAGACTTCAACCCCTATAAATCTCTCTGTGTCTGCCGCAGGTAACTCAAGCCTCCAAGGTGTGGGGAGAGGTCCCCCTGCCAGAGGACTTGGAGGCGGAGAAAGATGTCCAGGCGTCTCAGAGCCTACTGGACGACGACGAGGACTTTGCTGCTGACGAAGCTTCAGGAGGTGGGTTTGATAGGAGGCTGGATGGCTGCAAAACCACACGAACAGCTGCCCTTAATTCTTGGGAGATGTTTTTCATTATGCATTCCTCAGATTGCTAGCCCATCCCAAAACTGAAAGTGTTGTAATGTTGCTCAGAGACACATACTAAAATACTTATTTTGATGACTTCATATGAAGGCTTACTTCCAGGATTCATGCATATCAAGAGGATTTTAACACTCCAACAGATCATCTGTTCTCCATGTTAGACGAGTGAACTAATTGTGTATTTCCCGCAGTCTTGAACCTGCACATTGACCATATGCCTTTGTCTATACTTTTGTTTGTGTCCAAAGACTTGCCCAGTGGAGAGGATGATGGAAGCACACCATGGCCACCAGTCTCTGAGAGCACAAGTAAGGGACCAAAACAATCTAGTGAATCTAACTTTTCTCTGTGGCAGATTTTGTTTGTGTTTGGTAGATCACTCAGCCCTGCAAAGCTCCCCCATCTGTGACTCTTAGTTCAGTGGCTACATGCAGCGTTTTTGTGCGCGCGTGTGTGTGTGTGTGTGTGTGTGCGTGTGCGTGCATGATGTCTCTCAGTGCCTGAATGATGATGCCTTCACATCCTGCTGCACCCTCTCCTCCTCCTCCTCCTCCTCTCTTGCCAGCGTGCCAGAGTCTGGTCATAACACACGGTTTCAGCTTTGTCTTTGAGACATAAACATCTCCTCTCCTCTTTCATCTTTTGAACCAGCGGCAGAGGTGACAGCACAATAAGATACATGAAAGCACGACGAACAATAAAAGCCGAAGTAGAGCACCTCTGTTTTACGTTCCATTCACCCCTACGCCTTTTTCAGCCCCTTTATTTTTTTGTAGGCTTGAAAAGGTTTTATATGCAGGCACCCCACTATATCACATCGCATAGTAGCTGGGGGGAAATATGTTTATATAACGCATTCAACTTTGCATGATGGGTCTAACTCTTTAATCATACTTGTGGTTTGCTGCTGCTTTATGTGCTTCTCTTCTTAGTCCATTTTTCATGTTTTTGCCATCCCTAGATTTCTTTTTATTGCAGACAGCCAAACAACTAAGAGTTACTGTCAGTTGACTTTTTCACTGAATGTGTCTGCATGATACCAAGGACGCCTTAAGACTATCAGCTGGTAATAGCTGAGTGGATAGACCAATGCTATATAAATCCAACTTCACATGACGGCATGTTGTCCTATTTTCAATTGGTACATCCCTCCAGAGAATGTGTTTTCTAATGGTTTATTTTTTTCTGTGTATGAGAAAGTGCAGTTTCAACATTCACATCATTATACCTAGAATTTTTTTTCCCCCTGTAGGAAAATGCATCTACCAAAGCAGATAAATCTTAATATTCTGAGAGGTCAGATCATTTCTCTTCTTAATAAAGACAAAGAGTTAGTCAGGTTAGAGGAGCTGATTACATCATGGCGGAGTAATTGTTTTGGTAGCTGACATCAGAGCTGCGGCATATAGCATCATGTGTCTTGCTCACGCAAATAGCTCTGCTGTGAGGCCCTGCTGAATTTAGGTGGTCAAGGGAGCCAGAGGAGTTTTGACTGCCCAGCTGACATTAATGCGTATGGTGTTGACAGCATGTGATTGTGACAGTTTTGTAAGGTGTAACTGAAGGTTGGGCCAGTTTTTAGCAGCGCCTTGATGAAGACAATATTTGGTTAATATTGACAAAGACTGATTGATTTAAGCACAGTAGTGACAAATGTGTATTGTTTCCTGTCAGCGCAGCCTTGAGGATAATTTCAGTGCAGTTGGAAGTTTAATGCCAAAGTGTGTTTTTGGTGCACTTACCCTCAGGACAGAGTCAGTTTGGCAGACACGAATGTACAAAAAGATTTTGTCATAGAATACAAAGCCGGCTTGTGCTTTGTTGACAGCACAGGATGGGGAAATATTTTCTGTTAACATGCTCACACTCTAGCCTAGGTTTATTTCTTCCGTTTCCATAAACTTCTCATCTTCTCTGCTGCATAAAGGTCAGTGTTGCTTTAATGTGGCAATTAAATAGGTTGAGACTATGCAGTACTTTTTTATGTGTTGTCTTATCTCAAAAGTGGCCAGGCATTTGCATTCTGCTCAGTATGATCACGGTGCTATGATTAGAGGAGGCAGGCTCTTTCCATATATAGATCTGAGCATGACAGCAATGGGAAGGAAATTCGGTTTCCTGTGCTGAATGCTGAATACTTTTCTGAGTGTCTCTGTCCTGTTGTCCAGTCCAGACTGTTCACCCAAGCCTCTGCCTTCCTTCCCCCTCCACCGCTTTAAAGCGAGAGACGTGGGTGCCACAGTTGCCCACATTACGCCTTGTATCCTGTTGTGTTGAAATTTGCAGATGGTAAAGGAATTCCCATTTCCTGATGTCTCAGCCTCGTGCACTGATGCTGTGAAACAACGTCTGGAGCCTAAACGGTCGTTGAGGTGAAGTTTTTTTGGACTTCTTTTGTCCATTGTTGTTCTTTGTCCCCCTCTAATCATAGTCTGCGATCTTCTCTGGAGATATGAAGGTTGCGTCCCATGTCCTCCTGACCTTTTCGTCTTGACCCACATACTCAGCTCCCCAAAGAGATCTCTGGGAGACAAAATCCAGCTCATCTAATCTGTGAGAGCCTTTTCTTGTTCTACAGGCCCCATTACAGTCATTCCCATTGCGCCAAGGATTTTAGCAACTTTGTTTAGAAACCAAAGAAACAAAGGTTAGCATGTCCACTTAGTAATGGCGCTGATGTTGGTTAGGGTCTGCTGGGGTTAGGCTCTTCCCAGAGCTAATTTTGGATAAAAAGCTTGAGAATTCATATCTCTAGACCAGTGGTTCCCAAAGTGGGTGCAATGAACGTCACCCTGTAGGATCAGCATGACTTGTTCATACGATATTGTGGTTTTTTTTTTTTTAATGTTTCACAGCATTAAAAAATAATCACTTTATTAAAAACCTTGTTTAATAGCCTAAAGAGTAAAGTTCCGGCTAACGACAAGACGTGTCATGATTATTAGTTGTCATAGTAACACAGCACCCTTTGCATCACCGACAAAAAAAATTTCTACAAAGCAATTTAGAAAAGTTTGGGAACCACTGCTACAAGTTTAATCTAACAGAAATCATTTAAACATTAAATGCTGCTTATTTGGCCAGAACCAGAGCTAGACTAAATATTTAAATTGTGATCAAATGTAGCAGAGAAAAGAACTTTTCCTCTGTTTCTTGTAGTCAAATAAAGTATAATTAAGTATATAATTCCGCAAACTGTATTTGATTTACTTAGTGCTCCGTGATATGTTGATTTGAGATGAAACGTGTAGCCCTGTAATGTCGCAGTTAATTCAGGAGAGGGATGAGCGGTGAGACGTGTTCTGTGTTTAGTCTTCAGAGATGATTGGCTTAAACTTGAGGGTCAGGCTGTCCTTGATCCACTGCGACATGAGTAAAGGCTGACTCACCGACAGGTTGCTGCATTCTTGTGTAGCCTCAGCTGGTTCTGCGTCTAATCACATCAATTACTAGTGGGTGCTTGCTGAGAAAACACAATCCAGGTTGCTATTCTTCTGTTATCTCTAGAGGAGAACAGATGTTGCAGCATAAGTGGACAATACATCAGGGTAATGTAGCCTGTCTGTCAGTTTGGCCCGGGCAGTGGACAGGCTGCGGCCAGGCCACCCACTCAGTATTTCTGCCTTTTTCATGGGGAGTTTGTGGGATTTCAGTGGCACTGCCAATGTGTGTGTTTGTGTGAGTGTGTGTGTGTGTGTGTGTGTCCCTGTGCGTCATATACTCTTGGGTAGTTACACAGTGGGACGAGTGCTGGCAGCTGCAGTTATTTTGGTGAGGTCTTTGTTGTTGCACTGATGGGGGCCCTCAAGGTGGTCACACACTGACCCTGGAGTACAGGAGAAACTTGCCCCACTTTATAATCAGACAGCTTACTCGCTTTTGTGGACGAGGCAGTTGCGATAGAGCAGACAAAACACGTAGGCTGTGTTGTGAAGGACGTGACGTTTATCTGAACTGCTAGCCACTGAAAGAAAGCCTCCATGCACAAACATTTTTCAGTGCGACTGTGTACTCAGAGTGGCCAACGCTCTGAGGGACTCCTGCTGATTGGTCACTGACTCGAGCTGTATTACTGCACCTAGCCCCATGATGCTGCACTCTGTTGTACCAATAACAAATGCGTTGCCTTGGAGAAGTAGCTTGTGCCGCTCCTCTTTAGGAGAGAGATGTTGAGGGTTTCATTGAAAGAGAGCGTGTGCGGCTGTTTGAATGATCTCATTTTCCTCACGGCGGCGTCAAGGACAGGCATGTAACTGATACATGTGGTTATTTTTGGTGAGCTTCATTATAAATCTCTGCCGCAACAGAAGAGGAGGGATACCTTAAATTGGACAAAAATAGAAAAGAAAATGGTTTGTTGTGTTACAAAGCAAAGATTGGAATTGAACTTGTGGTTATTGGCAGGGCGTTCATTGTGCTGCAGTTTTCCCAGATCTCAGAGTTTATTTGGATAAAGTTCCACAGTTGATCAGTGGCTTCCTGGTTAAACATGAGAGAGTATCCGTATCAAATAATACCTCTCCTGGGATTTGTTAAACTGTTAACTCTTTTTTTTCTTCTGTATAATACAGTCAGTACACTGGCTTACTTTCCTTTGTTTCGATCAGTGTGATCACGGCCTGATCAGCACATAAAAGAGTGGAGAGTAATAATAAAGGTGTTGCCCCCTTATCTCTCGCTCTCACTCCCGTTGTGCCTCTGACAAGGATCACAGCATATCTGCAGGCTTTGAAGTAGCGGATATTTCATTAGCTTTAATTAGTCTGGGTCACTATTCTTGAGGGGGAGTCCTCTGATGGTTTGGGCAGGGCAAGTTTTCTGTCAACTGTTTCCTTGGTAGACTTTAAATTATTTTGTCCAGTTGCAGTATTCAGTTCTGCCGCTTCATTTAGCTGTTCTCTACCCGACTGTGGCACCAGGAACCAGCAGGCACCATCGGTCTAAAAGCAAGACTGTACACCAACCTTTTGTGAGTCTCCTCTCCTCTGAATGAGATGCCACAACTACAGTAATGGTGTGCCAGAAAGCATGTGTTGTTTTGTATGTGCAGCTGTAAAACAGCTGGATCCAGCACAGTCACTTGATAATGAAGAAACTGTTGTTTACTGCTCGCTGTAGAGTTTAATGGGGCAGAATTGTACAGAATCCACATTGGAGTATTAAATCCATCTTGTTAGCACAGTTCAAGTGAATAAAAATTTAAAAACATCAAAATCAAATCTGTATTTGTCCACAAGATAATAAAGTCCCCTTTTTTTATTGAAAGATAGTGAACACATACTCAGAAAACTTGTATTGTAAATCCAACCTTTGCACAAGGATCCCTCTCCTCAAACCCATCTGTGTCTCAAAGCGGCCGAGAGGCCTCCTCAGTCGACATTTCAGTACCCCACAGTGTAACTGCATCCAAAACTCTGGAAGAATGAGTCACCACAAAACAGAACATGGTCATTGTTGCCCGTGCCAGTGCAGAGGGCTTAACTTTTGGTCAAAAAATGGTTTTAAGGGTGTTCAGTTCTTTCCATTTAGGAGGGGAAAACAGGAAGCAGCTCCTCCCTGCATGGCTGCAAAGCCCCAGGGTGGATTTGTGTGGGACAGCAGAAATGTGAGGAGCCGGCGTGTGGAAGTGTGTGTTTGGTTCGTAGGATATCCTCTTTGTTCTGTTGGACCGAAGAGGAGTCATTTCTAACGAAATGCCCCCTGACATTTTCTCCTTGACACTTTCATGCAAACAGACCTCCTTGTGTGTTTCCAGGCAGACACTGCTTGGACTCATTAGTCAACAAAAACCACAGGACCCATTGTCTCATTCAGCATGACTGTCCACAGCATGAGGATGGTAATGATTAGTGGGGACTGGTGATCATGCCAGAACAGAATTGTTGTTGACATATCTAGCTTCTCATAAAACTGCAATGACAACTTTACTTTTATTTCTTGCTGATATCTTGGCTGGTTTTCTATGTTTATTTCACTGATAACAGCTTTGAATATTCAATTTGCTGTATCTTCCTCTAATTTCCTGTTTCAGTTAGTTAATCTCTTATGGCATTTCTCTTTCTGATGGTCACTTTCTCTTTTCTCTCCTCACTTCCAATCATCTCCTTTCTAACTTTCCTGAAACATTAACCTCTCTCCACCTGCCTGGCTAACTCGATCCTCTTCCCTGGTCCTCGTGTTGCTTTTCTCGTTTGTTCCTTGACCTCTGGCTCCCGTTTGTGCCCCGTCGACCTCTGCGTCACGTTTTTTTCCCCCCTGTCTTTGGCTCATTGCTCCTTGCACCCTGCCATAGCACACTGGTTGGACTCTTCATATCTGGGGAACATACAGAGCCCGGTCGAACCCTACTACAGTAAGTCCTCAAGCACTTGTTTCTTTTCTATGCTGCAGTTTCTCTCCTCTCTTGTCTTTGGCACACTCTACTGTCACCTGCTCCGCTCAGTTATGCACTCTCATTTCCAAACACTCTCAGATAACATTCCAAGGAAGACTCAGCTTGGGCATGCAGTGTTTCAGTCTAGCGAGTCTGTTTTTCCAAGCGTCTTGCAGGCGTCTCCCAGTGTTTTCCGAAGCCAGTGGAAAATGATGGGGTTATTCCATCGAGTAATAGAGTTCATCTCACTCGAATGACAACACTTGCATTTCCAGTTGAGAACATCTTCTTAAAGATATGATGGAATTACATTACAGTGGAACTGTTCATCTGCGAGGACAGCCAGCACTTGCAAAAATGTGTTCCACAATTTAATCTGAAAAGTGCTTTTGGTAACATCAACCACATGCAGATGGCTCATCCCAGTGATCCAAACCAGCTGTTTCACAGAAGCACTGCAACATGGGTAGAAAAAAGATTATAGCTTTTTTTTTTTTTTTAATACACAGTGGTGGGTTTTGATGCTGTACATTGCAAGCTGTGGGGGAGCACAACAGGGCATGATTAAGAGTGAGGCCAGAAGTTATTCCCAAGAATTCCCCAGAGGGCAATGAGTGGACTTGGAGACGGAGTTGTTTGGCAAGCCACCAGCAAAAGGGTTAAGTAGCAGGGGTCCTGTCTGAAAGAGTTAAACCGAGGAAGAGGCGGCAGGCATAAGAATATATTACACTGAGGGAGAGAGAAAGCTTTAGAAAGACATAAAGTTGAGGGAGAGAGGAAAAGCCCGTGGAGGGGAAAAAATCATGTATTATTGAAGATTTTTGATGAGGCAGTGAGGTTTGGGCCTTGTTCTTTTAGATTCCGCCTCTCACTCACCCTGTCTCCAAATGGCTCGGGTGGCGCTGCCGTGGGCGCTGCCTTGGGGGTTGAAGGTCAAGCCCAATGCGGCTAGGCTTTAAAGGCCAGGCTGGGCTCACTGCTCAATCAAGTCTTTGTCTTCTGCATAGGCCTCTATGTGTTCAGAGGGGGCCCATTGCACAAAGCTGCCACAGTTCTGCTGAACAGCTTTAATAGCTAAATAAGTTTGTGAATTAAGAGTGTGGAATGCTATTTTTTTTTTTTTTCATCCCCCCCGTCATATCTACACTCTTTGACGGTTTCATCACTCTTGATGGTAGCAGTGCTTGGCGTGGAGATGACCCCCCTCCCCCCCAGCTGGCAACAGCGAGCGATGCACAAGAGAATGGATCTTGGAGTAAAAGAGCCGCTCGTTAGCAGCAGGGCACAACCCGGCACTCTAATCAAAGGATCTGAGGCGGCGGCAGTCCCACACTCGCCAGTCTGTAACGTCAAAGCGGCAAGCTCAGAGAGAGTTGGGGCTACGAGCTGCTGTTGACCTGGCGGCGAGTACCCACTCAAGTGATTAGATTATATGCGGGTCAAATAAGGCGCTTTGATGACTAACTTTGATGTTGCCTGTCTTCTGGTTCCATATTCAGGCCTAACAATTATTCCTACAAGTCTGACGGTAACAGCCTGCAAAGCTGCAAAGCAAGCACTCAGGCACCCTGCCAGGCTGTGCAAAAGCCTGCAGTTCTGTTGTTACATGTTCACCTCACTGCGTGTTTTCATAGGCAGGGCTCAGTTTACTTTGTCATAAATGAGGCTTTTCCTCACCAGGAATGGGATGCTGCGTGTAAGAAAATAGAGTTTAGCAGTGTGAGAGAGGACAGCTGTTTACCAGCCAAAGCACAGGCAGCGGAGCATAAGGCAGCAAGGTTTCCCGCAGGCCTTCAACGCAGAGAACACACTGCCTGAGTGCAAGACACAAAATCTTTAACTTTTAATTAAGTAGCTCCTGGCGAGCATGAGAAATGTCTGCAGTCAGTGTCCACATGTCTAGTGATATGTAATTATTAAAGGAAGGGAAAGGGGGGAAATGATATACACAAAGAGTGTTGGTATTCTCTCTGCTCTCTGTATATGTGTGGCAGATTTATTGTTTTTTGCACGTATTTGGGCATGTATGTTTATAACTAGACGCTCAGCAGATGCCTACTTAGAACATTACTTTTTACTTTTGGCATGGCAAGTAACATTTGACTGCAAGAAACAGTACAAATATTGACTTCCTCCCTAAACCCACACTGCCAGTCTGAAATCAGAGGCTGGCAGGCCTGTCCTAACAAAGTGTTGGCAGGAGTGTGAGAACGGGGCACCCTGCGGGCCTGGGCTATTTTAAGTTTCATAGGCTAAGCCTGTGACATTGGAATTATAATAAGACATCTGACATTTTGGTTGATAATAAGGTAGTCATATAGCTCATCAAGATGTTTTATACAGGTAGTTATATATAGAATTTGACAATGTTTCAAAAGTCTATCTATAACTGGAGTGGGAAAATTAATTAGCTGAGTTAATCCTTCTTTTGGCAAAGCTCTATGCAAGCTTGGGATGTCAAAATCAGAATGCTCAATAGTCAACACTACTCTGGAAACAGTTGATCCTATAAAATGCCAAACTTTTGTTGTGTGGAGTTGAAAATGGCACTAATATGCAAGATGATGTGTGCCATAGAAAGCTCTAGTTGCAATATTAATGTGTGAACCTTCCATCCAATTATTTTGAATGGTAGACACAATAGAGTTAATGCAACTGGCTGCTTACCAATGCATCATGATAGATGATAGATTACATAACATTTCTTACCTACTTGAAATGAAACCATTTGCATCTTCTGCACATGATCAGATGGTAGGGTCGGGCCCTTTCGAGCAGTTTTCTGGGTTCTTACTCAAGAACACTTAATCAGAGACAATGGATAAGCGTGTAAGGTTTTGAAAATGAATCAGTTTGCCTGAAAAATGTAGGATTACACTGATTGGATTACATCATTTCACCTTGCAGTTCAAGCAAGTTAAAACAAAGGAAACCAACTGCTGCTTCTGTATGATTTATGTCTGAATATGGAGTGGATCACATTCAACCAGCTGACCTATATGTTTAATGACCAGTAAAACCAGCTAGCGTAGCCTCTCTGTAGGCCATTGATATACCCGCTGCTGCAGCCCCCTCCACTGCTCTCTGTCTGCTTCCCTGATGTGTTTGACTTGGTGCATGTGGAGGGAATGTTGAGGCCCCCTTCCAGAGTCATTCACAGAGGATTTTCTTCTTCTTCCTCTGCAGTCGCTGGCACAGTAGTGATGCTGACTCAAACTCCCACGTACTTTCCAGCTCTCTGATAGCGTCGGCGTTCAATCAGGAGATTTGGTGGAAACCCGTGGCCATGCTATTCTGGCCGACATCCACGTACCGTGTGTTTGAATGTTTGCATTGATTAGATTTCAGACGGTCCACTCAGTTCTGTCTCTGCAACAAAGCGGCTTCATCAGCTTCTTTCCTCCACTATTTGTGACTTTGTTGGATACGGGTGTCCATCTCCACAACCCGCAGGAAGTCTTGATATTATAATTTCATGGTTATATTTGAGTATGTGTCAGCGTGCGTCTCTTGTTAGGGCATATGTGTGGTGAAATGCTGCAGTGGTCTGTTTTAGCACAGACCCAACCACAATTGAGATATGGAAATAGACGCCATAATTTGTATGTTGCTCTTACTGAAGCCACAATCATGCTCTAAAGTTTTTACTCTCTGAAACATTCAACCAAAAGCTTTCCTAGAGGAAATGATTCCCAAACATTATCCCATATCACATTGTCTTTAAATAAAAATTAAAAGCTTCAATCTGGCTTATAAAATCTAAACCCAGCAACAGAAGGACACCAATGCTGAGCTTGTGGTCGCTGTCTGATATCGTGCGGTTCAGCTGACAGACAAATTCTCCTCCTTCTCTCTAGTTTATTACAGAGCTCTTGTCAACTTCACCGACTCCCTGGTCTACAGCCCCGAGCTTGAAGACATCTTCTCACCAGCCTTTTATGAGATCTCTGAAGCAGTGGTGGACACGGTATGTTTTATTCTTATTGCATAAACTCAAATGAATAGTAGTCATGTTCAGTAGCCTGAGGCTACCATATAAGGTCCAGGCACGTTATTTATAACCTTTCTGATCTAAGTATGTGTGACCTTATGTCTGAAAATAAGGCCGAGGCTTGTTTATTTCAACATGACCGCGTCTGGTTTTCCCTCCACAGCTGGAGTCAGAGTACAACAGGATTCCAGGTGTCCAGACAGTCAGCGTGGTCATCATTAAGTAAGAACACAAATCCTTTAAATCACACCTTATGACAACTAAAGTAGATACCCTGCAGCTGTGTGCTGCTGCTGCTGCTGCTGCCTGTGTGTCCTATTCTAGCCAGGTGATATTTCTTTCCCTTTTTCCAAACTGCACAAGGCCAACAGTGTAGGCCTGTAGTCAGTAATTCATCAGCAGTGAGTAATTCCACTGAGGGACATCGAAAGAGAGGAACCTTACCTCTAAAGAGTTTCCTGTACTCCACTCAGTCTGCATCCTTACCAGGCCTTTCTTGCTCCTCGTAGGAAGATGATAAGAGAGGATGGCGTGGACGTATTTGTGGAGTTGGACGTGGGTTCAGACTACAACAGCAACGAGGAACAGATCCGCAGCGTGCTGTACAACGTGGTGAAGGAGGGAGCCATTGCTTCCTATGTGACGTCAGTCCAGGGCTTTCAGTTCAGACGGCTTGGGGAAGGTAAGACTTCGACAAAGAGGAACGCCACTTAACACAGCCGTGAAGTGACCAACTCTTTTTACGCACAAGTTTGCTGTATGTTTACAGCAAATTAAGGTCCACCAGAGTGGGAGGCAGTGTCCTTAACATTTCCCTCTGGTTTCTAGCTGAACCTCTGCCTCCAGTGGAGCCTATAGCAGTGCCAGGTTTGTACTGTGCCATGCTGGCTGCATGGTGACTGAGCCGACTGTACTGTAGAAACCTAGGACGACTGTAGTGCCTTTAGAAAGAACAGTCGAGCATTTCCTTCCGTGTGATGTTGCGATTTTTCGATGAACTTTACTTTCACATGTACAAGCAATGGTCATGTGGTCTGAGGAATGTTTTGCATGGAAGCACCAATTTAATGTAGACTTTTGAGTGTGGACCCCAAAGTCCAGTAGCGCACAGTGAATAAGAAGGGCCTTTGCATGGCATGAGTTTGAGTAGAAATGCTGCTGTTCACTGCAATCTCAACCAGCTTTTGATTCACGCAAATCCCACCTCCATATGCAGGCATGGCAACCGATAGGATAGAATAATGGTCACGTTATCTTTTATGTCTTTATTCAGGGTTCTCATCTAACTGTCTATATGTGACTTGTCTTGTTTTGTCTAGTCCAGTCTAGTCCAGTCTAGTCTAGTCTAGTCTGTGTCTAATCTAGCGTGCCTAGTCTACTCTAGCCTTCCTACTGTAGCCTATGTGTCTGTCTTGTCCATCTGTCTAGTCTGCGTGTTTAGTCTAGTCAGCCTATTCTGGGTTCTTTCTGGTATGTGTGTCTTGTCTAATCTGTATATCTAGTGTTTTCTATTGTGTCTACTCTAGTCTGTGTGTCCAGTCTAGTCATGTCTTCTGTGTCTAGTCCAGTCTATCTATCGATCCATCTAACCATGTATCCATATGTCATGTTATGTTATCTTACAGGAAATGTAATGCAAACATTTTTTTTTTTTTACAAAAAATGTTGTAAAATCCTTAAAATTCTCCCTCTCGAGACATCTAGTGACGGTCTTCTACAACATGCCTGAGTTACACACGCTGATGTAGTAATCTGATGGCTGAGGGGCCCAGGGTGCAGTTGTCTTGTACCTCACTTTGTTTTATTTGTGCTGTGATCTGACATTAGTGTAGTGTGTTGGCTGTACTGTGGTCTTGGCTTGCATGTCTTTGATCGGGCAACCACCTCCCTCTGCATCTCCCTTAGTAACCCCCGGCATCAGACCCTGCATGCCAGATGAGCACAGGTGTGGTGATGGGACATGTATCCTGATGGAATACCTGTGTGACAACAGACCAGACTGCAGAGACATGAGTGATGAGACCAATTGTGGTGAGTGGCTTCAGCTTGACTGGCCGGCAGGTTGTAACATGGTTGGCTGTAGCATGAACTCCTGGCTGGATGTGAGATATTTTCACTTACAGTAACAGCCCCAAGTAACCATTTCATTTGCTAAATTTAATCTGAATGTTGTTTAAGAAATAAAACTGCCGGTCCCACCAGCCCCCACTACTCCTCCCACCACAACCACCACCATCAAGAAGGCCCCGCGGCCCCCCAGCCCACCTGGACCCTGCAGAGCCGATCAAGCCACATGCCAGAGCGGAGAGTGTATCCCTCGAGACTACATATGTGACGGAGAGAGGGACTGTTCGGACGGAAGCGACGAGTTCAGATGTGGTAAGCAATACAGCCTTGTGCATGCGCACGCTCTCAGACAGCAACATGCACTGAAATGATCCTCTGTGTTTCCACAGGCACTCCATCTCCTTGTGAACCCAATGAGTTCAAGTGTAAGAATGGCCGCTGCGCCCTCAAGCTTTGGCGTTGTGACGGAGACAACGACTGTGAGGATAACTCCGATGAAACAGATTGCCGTAAGTCTCCATTTGTTTTGTGGGCCACACAAAGTGAGCCTAGGTCAACATTTTGGGGAAAAAAGCTTATTTGCTTTCTTGCTGAGCGCTCGATGAGAATATCAATACCACTCTCATATCTATCTGTTAAATTTAAAGCCTGGAAGCGAGAGGAAACAGCTGCTTCTGGCCAAGAAACAATTCCAGCACAACTGGAATTTGTTCCCTTTGGACTGAGCCAGAGAAGCTTCCTGTCTTTATGCTAAGCTAATCGACCCCTGCTTCTAACTTCATATTTAGCGCACAGATTCGAGAGTGATAGCAATCTTCTCATCTAACTGTAAAATCCTAAATTCATGCTACTGTTTAGAAGTGATTAACAGCTGCGATAAATCTCCATTTTGTCCTAACTACAGCCACCAAGGGTCCCGGTGACAGATGTGCTCCTGAGCAGTTTGAATGCCTGAGCGATCGCACCTGCATCCCAGCCAGTTACCAGTGTGATGAAGAGCCAGACTGCCCTGACCGCTCTGATGAGTACGGCTGCAGTAAGTCTCACACCAACAGATGTCGACAGCTCTCTGCCCCTACAATCTTTCTCTGTCCCTCATGCACGTTTCACTCTTTTCTTTCTGACTTTCTGCACTCTCTCTCTGCATCTTTGACTCTCCTCTATAGACACCCTCTGAGTTCCTTTGTACGCTCTGCCTAATTTGCTGTGAACCAGGCTCTTTTCACACGTGTTGTTGACCGACACACAGAGCTTTTTGTGAACGGTCCATTCGTGAGAACTGAAAGGGAATTGTTCGTCCGTAGCGGAGAATTACGTTTCCTCTGACTTTCAGGCATTTCTGAGCTTCATTGGTTCACCAAATTCCAGTCACATGCGCTCCCTTTTGAACATGTGCATTTATTATGTGGTTAAAACAGTTCTCATCTTCTTGACACTTTACAGCCCCTCCCTCTGTGACAAGCCCGCCAGAAGAGTCTATTCAGGCAGCCCGGGGGGCGACGGTGACGTTCACCTGTCAGGCTGTCGGCGTGCCAACACCCATCATCACCTGGAGACTCAACTGGGGACACATTCCTGTCAGTGGCAGGTGGGTGTGATGAGAAGTTCTCCACCTCGCTGACGTTTTATCATCTGCACTGTAATTGAAGTTAACTTACAAACTTAATTAACTAATTTTGACAATATTACAGTTTATTCAGGCTTCATGGAAAATTCTGTCCAAATGATTTTGTGCATCGTCAGAGCTGGCTTGCTCTGAATGTGAAAAAAATTGTTGATGTTACTTTTGGAAAAACATGTGTTGCACAGTTTGGGCAAGATGTCTCAAACAAAACATCTGCATCTGGTGAAAGCCAATCTTGCCTAATTGATCTGCAGCAGACCATGAAAACGACTATGAATTTATCTTCCACACTTTTTTCACCTGACATATGAGTTGTGTTCTTTGAGACCACAGCATAACATTGGACCATTGGATCGGTGTTGCTATGCTGACACTTAATCCCATTTAGACCTGCGATTTTAATTACTGGGATATTTGTGGCGTGCTCCAACTCCAAAAGTTGCTGTTTCTGGGCGTAGTCTGCTGTGTGCGTGGTTGGGATATTACAGTTGAATTTTATGGAGTTTTGTGAAACATTTGTTGTGCTGTTGGCAGTGAGAGTCAGAAACAGAAAGATGCCTATTATCGTCCATGCCATAGTCGACCAAGATTCTCCACTGATTTTATTAATGTAAAAGAGATGCTTTGTGCTGTGTTTTGGCGCTCTCAGGATCTCCATGACCAGTGAGAATGGCCGTGGCACCCTGACCATTCGTGACGTGAAGGAGGCGGATCAGGGGGCGTACACCTGTGAGGCCATCAATGCTAAAGGCCTGGTGTTTGGCATCCCCGACGGAGTGCTAACTCTCACATCGAATCCGAATCCAGGTACTGATGCCTCACTTTTACCACAGGTTCACCATCAGAAACACTGCAGTTTTTACAACAGATAACATAGTTAAGTCCTAGTGAGAGTGTAAATGGACTATGGACTTGTTCTCTCTAGGCAACTGTCCAGATGGTCACTTCAGTGTGGAGGGCCGCTGTGTGTCCTGCTTCTGTGCTGGAATCACCAAGAACTGCAAGGGCACCGGCCGCTACCGCGAGCAGATCAGCCTGCGTTTCACCGAGGAGGAAGACTTCAAAGGCACTGAAACAAATGATGCTTATTAATCTCATAGAGATCTAATTCACTGCCAAGTGAAATACATTTAAACGTTTGTGTGTCACTAACATTTAGAACATAAAACAGATGAGTGAATCTATTCTTCTTACCTCCAGGAGTGAATGTCACCTACCCGTTGAGGCCAGGCACTCCTCCGCTCTCCTCCACTCAGCTCCTCATAAACCCTGAGATGGAAGAGTTCCAGCTCGTCGACCTGTCGCGCCGCTTCCTCAACCTTGACTCTTTCTGGACTCTGCCTCGCCAATTCCTGGGCAACAAGGTAAAGAGACCAAGTGTTTATAGACTTTCACTTAACTAATTATTATCACACTTTAGCATGAAAATCATTTTTCATCTACTTTTAGATCGACTCCTATGGAGGATTCCTCAAGTTCAAGGTGCGGTACACACTGGCCCGTGGTCTGTCTGAGGTTGTGGAGAAGCCGGATGTGCTACTTGTCGGAAATGGGCGCAGGCTCGTGTACCGCAGAGGCAATGGCACCCCTCCCCGAGTGGTCAACCAGAAGGAGATCAAATTCACTGAAGTAGGTCTTTGGTTAAGAAAAGTTCCTAAAGCAATAACAAGTGCTGAATCCTCACAAATCCTGTGGTAGAGTTGTGATGATGACATGCGGTTCTTTCAAAAAACAAAAGGCTACAAAAATGTTGCAGAAGTTGTGTATAAATGCAAAAATGGGGAATAGGAAACCTGTAATATAATGTTGAAAATAAAGAGCTATCGGTCAGTAAACCTGCTTGTTATTGCTTCAGGATAACTGGCAGCACTCCAATGGCCGCTCTGTGAGCAGGGAGGAGCTGATGATGACACTGGCCAACCTGGACACCATCAGCATCCGCACCATCTACGACAACCACATGGTGAGCGTGGCGCTCAGTGACATCGTCATGGATACCACCACCGTGGAGTTCAGCACTCTGGGTCATGCTAAGGACGTCGAAGAGTGCAGGTAAGAAAAAAAGGAAAAAAAAAATCCAGCATAGTACAGTGTGGGGTTAAGTGAGATCAGTCCGCAGTGTACAATCACTGCAGCCTGTTCGGACGTGTCCAGTGTTCGCTTATTTAGAGTGAAAGGTGCTGCACAATAAAACAGTAACATTCATACATGTATAATGACTTCTTTTGAAACTTTAGTTTTTGAAATAATTACAAAAGTATATTTTGAGGGACAATTCTGGCCAATGATCTTTGTTGTATTTCACTATCGTTCTCTCTCTACACAAGTAGAGAGAAAGGACTTTGGCTGTGCTTTAGTCAGCTGTTTTTTATTTACAACATAAGGAAGGTTTGCAATTTGTGGTGTTGTAATCTGACTCAATGTGTTATTGAAACAGTTGGATTGAAACCCCGCCTGATGATACTTATATTGATTATTCCCAGATGTCCTCCTGGATATTCAGGCCTCTCCTGTGAGACGTGCTCATCCGGCTTCGAGCGTGTCCCTGGTGGCTCCTTCCTCGGCACTTGTGCCGGCTGTAACTGTAACGGACACGCCAGCGCCTGTGATCCAATCAGCGGACACTGCCTGGTAACGGTTAACTTTGTTCAGCTTGTCGATCATCGCAGATGGTCGCTTAAAAGAAATATAATTGTGTGTTTTCTTGCCAGGAGTTAGTTGAGAAGATCAATACCACTCTTGAGTACATACACTAAAAAGAAGCTAGAGCCAGAAGGCGATTAACTTGGCTTAGACTAAAGACTGGAAACAGGAGTGAAAGTGGTATTGATCTTCTCGTGTAATTCTCAGCAAGAAAGCAAGTAAGTCTATTTTCCAAAACTAGTCATTTGAAACTATTTTGAGTGGCATCCATATGAGAGAATGACCAGTGTGTTCTGCCTGCCACAGAGCTGCCAGCACAACACAGAGGGCCCTCAGTGTGACAAGTGTCGGCCAGGCTACTTCGGTGACCCCAGCCGAGGTCGCCCTGATGACTGCAAACCCTGCCCTTGCCCGTACTATGAGACCTCACGCCGGTAAGGTCACAGACCCACCCAGGCGACACACACATTTATAGCACAAAAAGACACATACGCAGCCACATACCACACACAAGGCATCATTGGGAGTATGATGAGCTGTTTCGCCCCAAAACTGAGCTCATTCAGCTATTTGAGCGCAAGTTTATTCATTCAGCATGCTACTCATTAACCCACCGCTGTAAATTTTAATTTGTGGCTTTTTCACTGGGCGTCGCAGGTTTTCTGACACCTGCTTCGTAGATGTTGACCAGCAGCCAACATGTGATGCCTGCAAGACCGGCTACACAGGAAGACGCTGTGAAAAGTGAGGAAGCTGATATCATTAACTGTGCCAGGTTAAATAATTCTGAGATGGTGCTTATGAGGACTATTAATACCACAACCAACAATAACATATAGTTTTTGGGGAAAGATCGACTGTAACAAGCAGAACAAGCTGTGACTGATGCTTGTGGTTGTATCTCTTACATTTTTTGTTTTATTCCAGGTGTGCTCCCGGTTACCAGGGTAACCCCCTTCTACCTAATGGAAAATGTGTTCCCAACCGTGAGTCAACAGTTTCACTGACATTTTTGAAATTCTCATTTCAAGGCATTAAATTGACACAAGCTGTAACGCGGATTGTTTTACCTGTTGTGCTCTTCAGTCATTAAGCCATGTGACCGCGAGAGGTCTTAACCCTGTGTAATGATTACCGTGGGTTTTTCCCCTCGTTGTTTTACAGTAGGCTGTAGTATGTGCTCAGGGCTCAGGTATGCAGCATGGCTGGAACACTCCCAGGTGCACTTTCCTCCTCACGTCATCTTTTTTTCCACTGCTCTATCCCTGCAGAAAGCTCCAAGTGTGATAACAGAGGATCTATCAGCTCCAGCAGCAGACCATGCAGCTGCAAGGTATGCAGTATATGCAGTGTGATAAACTGCTAAGTGACAGGTCTATACTATAGGACTATATTTCAACCACCTATTGTGACATCTGTTGTCATTTGTGGTCTGCGAGGCTGATGTGTCATCTTTAATGACAGAAATGAGTTTGACAGGCAGATGGATTACATCTGTGCATGATTTTGTGCGTTCGTCTGTGTGTGTGTGTGTGTACGTTCAGAACAACGTGGCAGGCGCTCTGTGCGACGAGTGTAAGGCCGGGTTCTTCCACCTAGCAGAGGCCAACCCCGAGGGCTGTCTACGTTGTTTCTGCATGGGCGTCAGCAAACAGTGCAGCAGCTCCACTTGGAACAGAGATCAGGTAAAGTCTCGCCAAGCTACGACTGGTAAAGGGAGGGGTGAATATTTTTGGTATCAAGGTTTGACTCAGTGTTTGTGCAGTCGTGCTAGATCAGCAAATCCTTTCAGATGCCAAATGGTGAGATGCAAAGTGCAAACAGTGATTCTTATGAAGCACGTGTAATTCCAGCTCTCAACTCATTCAGACAAATTGCTTGTGTCTCTCAGGTGCGAGGCGGGGTGAACGGGCAGCTCTTCACCCTCTCCAACAGTGCCAACACTAAAACTATCTCTGAAGGCATCTCCCAGAGGGGCTCCTCTGAAGTTGTCTACAAATCCTTGTCCGCCTTTAATGACGTCTACTACTGGGTCCTGCCTGAGAGCTTCAGGGGAGATAAGGTGAGAGAAAAACAACAAAGTAGGCTAGGGGAGAGGAGAGGAGAGGAGAGGAGAGGAGGGGGAAAAAAACTGTGAGGTGTTAGTCGAGCCAGATTTCTCTGCCCTCTCTGTCCCACTCGTTCGTGCCTCAACATGTTGTCAAGTGAAAAAGCTGCACCACACAAGGTGCCGCCTTTGAACCTCCGGCTCAAATTCACAGTCAGGCCCAACATGGATGTCTTGTGACTTCCCTCACAGTATCATAGGGGTGAAATACCTTTCCACTATTCAGTTTCTTTGAGATGAGCTTTTCTTTTCGCCGTGTTGCTAACAGGTGACGGCCTATGGTGGGGAGCTCCTCTACACTGTCCGCTATGAACCATATCAAGGCTCGCTGGTTGACGGTCAGCCAGATGTGGTTCTCCAGGGCAACGGCATCTTTCTGGAACACTTCTCTCAGACCAAGCCTCTCCCACGTGTCCCGCAAACTGTCTCTGTGACCTTCAGAGAGGTGGGATTCATTGTTCAAAGGGGAGCATTGTTAAGCTAATCCTCACACGATGTTGGTAGACTAACTTTTCTCTCATCTCCGTTCTTCATTTCATCCCTCTGGCTGATAGTCCGCATGGCGTCGCACTGACAGGCAGCCGTGCACTCGCGAGCACCTGCTGATGGCTCTGGCTGACGTTAGTCTCATCATGATCAGGGCCAGCTATGCAGACAACATGGCAGAGACCAGGTACAGTACAGGGCAGACTCCCTCTGTCACTGCACAGCTCATTCATCTCGCCCAAAATGAATCCAACTGCATTACACTCAGTGGCAAATACGAAGAGTACGTGTGTTCTTTTGTGTTAAATAGTATCTCAGACATCAAGATGGACATTGCTGTTCCTCACTCCACTGGTAATGAACGAGCTCTGGAGGTGGAAGAGTGCGCCTGCCCTCAGGGGTACAGAGGACCCTCTTGCCAGGTACACATGCAGATTTCAGAGAAGTAGCTATGTTGATTTTAACAAACTAAAATCTTAACTCGAGAGCTTTCATCGGCATCTCAGGGTCCTCATCAGCAGATTGGGCCTGCTCGGGTGTCATGGAGAAGGATTATTTGTCATCACATCTCCATGACATGTGAGCAAACTCCATATGCTGATGAAGACTGTGCGATTTCGTTGAAAGCCCAGAAAAAAAAACAAGCAAGTGGACTTTGAGTTAAGTTTGTTATTTAGTCAAAATACTATTTCCAAGATCAATGATTGAGCGTGCATGCTGTACATTAGTTAGCCAAAAGTAGTTTTGGTTTGAAAAAAAAAAAAAAAAAAGTCAAGTACAGATATGCCTAAGCTTGTTAAGAAAATTGCAATTAAGTCTCAATGTTTTCCATCATACCCCTTGGTTATAATTGCACCCTTTCTCCCTGTTGGAGTGGAACAAAGACGTATTATTCTTTGTCCTCACTTGCTTTCTCACCTGAGGCTTTTTTCCGTGCTGTTGCAGGAGTGCAATGAAGGTTACACTCGGACCAGCTCTGGCCTTTACCTGGGCACGTGCGAAAGGTGCGACTGCAATGGCCACGCCAGCAGCTGTGACCCAGAGACCGGCAGGTGTCTGGTAGGTTTTATGCCACTCCTCTTCTCTCTCAGTTCTTTGCTTTGATCTTCTCAGTGGAATGCAATAATGGTTTCTTGGCAAATCCCAGCATGTGGAAACAAACTGTCACTTGTAAGTACTGCAAATTCAACTGTTCCGTGGATCTCATTGCTTCCTTATTTGTGTATGTCCTGACCAAAAGCAATGTCTCCACAACACTGCCGGGCCAAGGTGTGAGCGTTGCCAGACTGGTTTCTATGGAGACCCTGTAACGGGCGGTGCTCAGGCCTGCCAACCCTGCCCCTGTCCTGGAACCACTTCCAGCAACCAGTGAGTTCATGTCTTAAAGTATTTTCAACTGTTGTCAGTTTTATTCAGTCAGCACAGATTACTGCTTAATGCTCTATTTAATGCTAGATTAGGCAAAGTAAACTGTGCAATTCAGGAGCCCAACCACGGCACTCAAATGCAACACAATAACCAATCAAACTGTATATAAAACAACATGATTACTGCCAAAAAGAGCATCCTAATGGTGTGCATGATCCTCTATTATCATAGATTCTCCTCAACCTGTTATCTGGATTCCGATGGTCAGCCCACCTGTGACAACTGTCCCCCCGGTTACACCGGCCGACGCTGTGAAAGGTACGCCCCACTCCTTCTCTCTCTGCTTCCCCTTTTCCCCTCCTTCTTCCTTTCACGGCCCTTTGGACTCTGCTCAATGTTTGGAGTGACTGGCAGGCCGGCAGCAAGGTTAGCAGGGGCTGGCAGTAGCAGCAAGTGGTTTCACTCACAGGAAAGGGATGTAAGCATGTCTGCGGTTTGCATCTCCCTTGTTTGTTTTTTCCGGCAGTTGTGGTTAAGTGTTGTCAGTCGAGGGATGGGAGACGCAGATTGATGCCGCCCATTCTGATGTACTGGTAAAGTTTTATACAGTGTCCTGTTTTTCCAAATATGCTGGGGGAGATTTTTTCTTGGATTTATTGGTTTGCGAAAGGTAAATGTTTCTGCTGTGGTAGAATAATGCATCTTTGTCATAAGATAAGGTGGCGGCACTGAGAATGTCAATTTTTATTGTTTGTGGAAAAGAAATGTGCCAAAAGAGAAATAACAGCTGTATGATCTGAGGAAACCTTTAGCTTTAGTTGGCTTTAGATCTGACTTTTGCTTTCTTCTGTCCTTTGCTTTACCTCCAAAAGAGGTGGTCTTCTGCTTCAGCTTTGTGCTTTGCTAGCAGCATAATTTTAAGGTGTTGGTTTATGTGATCTCTGTCTTTGCACAGACCAAAAGTATTTTCTGGGTCTCTACAACATAAATGTAGATGTGGCATTTATGAGGACTCCTGTCTGGCTAATCAATCTTTGCCGCTCCAAAGGCAAAGATGACGAGGTGACTTGGGTGTAAGAGGCAACTTATCAATCATTTTTTACTGAACGTCTCTGCCTGCATCATGCCTGATTCTGCTGTTTTGACATTAAGAGAAGAGAAGCCCTCTGCAGACAGTTGTGGGGACCCCCTCCTGGAGAAGCAGATGGAGAGCCTCCTACCTGTGGGATGTGGAGCTGAAGCAGTGTTCAATTTCAGCTGGGAGAAAGAGATGGTAGCCTACGGCAGTGGAGATGATTATGACGATGACATTGTCTACCAGTTGCCAACCACTATAGGAACAGTTGTCATCCCTACTAGGGCTTTACTGTCTACTGCATCTCACCATCGCACTATTGTCCCAGTCACCCCCAACAGAACAGCAGCCAGACTCCCACCACGCTTCACACCCAGCCCAGAGAGCAGAGACTTTAGCTTCCAGCACTTGCTCCGGATTCACCTGAACACCTTCAACCAGCGACTGAGCATGCTGGAAAGGAACACACTTGACATGAAGGAGAGCATTCTCAGTATGGAGGACCAGCAGGGTCATCTCAGCTCCCAGCTGAAGGAGCTCGTGGCAATCCAGTCGGCAGGGGAGAAGAACAAGAAGGTTGGCGAGCTGGAGAAGAGCTACAAAGACATGGACGACCGTCTGAGCAGACTGGAGGGAAGGCTGGAGATCCTGATTGACGGCTTCACTGCCCTGGCTCAGGAGATGAACAAGATGAAACGTGCGAGACACGCTTCCCGTTCGCCACAAGAAAAGAGGGCTCTGCCTTCACTCACCACAGTCCTTGCACTCCCATTGTACTCAACACCTCAGCCTCCAGTCAGAATTAAACCAAGTGAAACACCATTCACCCTAAGAGCGACAGTGCCCAGAAGCATTCCTACCCCAGGCATCCATGTAAACAAGCGCACCTCGGCTCCTCGGAGAGAGAAAAAGGTCAAAGCAGCAGCTACAACTACACCAGTAAAAAACGCTACACAGCTGCAATCAGTCAATCGGTCAAAAAGTCAAGTCCCAACGAGGTCAACAATCAAGTCAAACTCTAAATCTCAAGCTACAGCGAAACCTGAAACAAAAAGGCCTGAAGGTAGGAGGTCAGCCGTGACAGTTAAACGTGTTTCGCAAAGAAGCAAAACAAAACCAAAGCAAGTTCTAGAGGAGGCAACAGTCACTAAATTTCAAGTGGAGCCGCCATCTCACAAATCCAAGGCTTCAAAGCCTGACCAGACCAATAAAAAGGATTCTGCACTACCTATCAAAAGCAAAGGACATAATAAGGCTTTTAGATCAGACGCGCCAGTTCCAAAAAAGGTTCAGGAGGGTAGACTGTCTTCAGCGGGTGATTCAAAGAAATCGTCTAAACCACACAAGGCTACCTCCAACCAAAATGAGAAAAAGGCAGAGCGTAACTCATTCAAGGTGGTCTCTGGGAAAACAAAGAATTCAGCGAGGAACACATTCACCACCACAAAACCTACCAAGGCTTCTACTGCAAAGAAGTCCAACACAACAGTAAAAAGGAAATCGACTCCCCCTACGACTAAGGTTACTACGAAGAAGAGGTCTACCACAACGGTGAAAAGGAAATCAACTCCCCTTAAAACCGTGGCTAGCACTGTAAAGAAAGTAGCACAAAAACCCCAGCAGAAAAAGAAGACAAAACCTCAATCTGGTGTTTTGGACCTACTGAGGCTCTTAAAAGGAGATCACAAGTCTGCAAAGCGGAAAAAGAATCATGAGGGTTCTCTTCATGTTGTCTTGGGAAGGCTGGCCATTCCTATCAAAATTATCCCTGATGACTAGGGAATAATGCGTCGCTTCATGATTATTATTATTTTTTTCTATTGTTTGTTTTGTCTTGGCTCGAATGCTGATATTTATGCCTGTTATTGTAACACATCAATGGGACTCCATGAAGGGACTGATTTTATGACACTGTGTATTTTTGAGGGACTTTCCAGATGTTTAATGCCATCCTTATTTGATGTTATGATTTTGATACTAATTGCTTTTATTGTGTATTTTATTGCAGTCAAAACTATTGCACAAAACCCTGCTATGAAGAGATAGCGTAGCATTAGTACTTCTCATATGTATACATTTGTCTATTGTGTTATGGACAGACTACCTCAAGATTAGAAAGTATCACCCCCAACCCTTTGTTAACTTATCTGCATTCACATGGGTATGTATTTAATGGTGTTTCCAATAGTGTAGTGTGTATAGGATTTTAGCGCCAACAAGTTTTAAGTTTAAACTTTTTTTTTCATTTTCGGTACATTCTCATGAAGATTAGGTAAAGTGTTACATTTCAGACACTAACAATCTACAATCTAACATCCTGCTCCTGCTCATGGCCGTGGCAGTGTCAGTCCACCTCCTTTGTTCAGCCTGATGGATTGTCACAAAAGTCTCTACAGACATTTATGGTCCCCAGAGGATGAATCCCAATGATTTTGGTGATTCCCTAATATTTCACTTAGCACTTGCCAATTACCAAATGTTAGTACGCTAACATGCTAAAGTAATAAACCTCAACATATTAGCATTTAGTTCAAAGCAGAGCTGTACCTACGAACAGCATCATAGAGCTGCTAGCATGACTTTAGATCCTCTCTGGTGGATTAAACCTCTCCGGAACAAGAAAGTGCTCATGCACCAAGAATGAAAATAGCTCAATAAAGTACCTCAAATTTTGACATTTCTTATGTACCTCTTGATGTTTTGGTTTAATGAGGGCACTAGAAGAAAGGTCAGATGTGCCTAAAAGCAACTGGGATTCATTCTGGGGACCACGAATATTCATCCCATGGCAATTTAGCAAGTAAGAATTGGATGAATAATTGGATACTTAACACCCAATATCTCCCAATATCTATCACTGAACAACTGTCGTATCATCAGCAGAGAAATGTTAGGAAGGTATAGACCCAGTTTTCAACATGATATCTATAAATTGTTTGGGAGAAAAGTTAATATTCTTTGTGAAATTGTTTAATTTTCATGGAACATGAAAACACGTTGTCATGTTATGTTTATTGAGAGCTGTGTGTCCTCTATTAATAGCCTTTAGTTATGAACATTATTAGTATTTTCATATGATACATCTATTTGGATATATCGTCTATTTCTCTATGTAATGAGAATCATCATTGTCTTGAAATTTATAAAACAACACAGACTAGAAGGACTGAATTAACCACCCCTTAGAAACTACTGTGTGCCTCAGGAGTTAGTTTAATTAGGGTTTCCCAAAGCACATAACATGGAATTCCTCTTGTGGGCTGTTGACCTGCGGACCTGGAGGACAGGTGAGGTAAGACTGACAGCAGCTGTCCTCAGGGGAACCTGCACAGATCTGTGGTTGGATTAGCCTTTGCTCTGGTGGCAGTGGCGTTGTTTGCTGGGGTTGAAGGCATGTTGCTTTGCAGTGTCACAGTATCAGAAATAACTGTCCTCTTTAGCGGCTTAACATCTCCTTCTGCGGCTCATAATATCAACTGTGCTCTCCTGTGCCTTTTTTCTGACACCAGTCGTGTACATTAGAAGCTTTTAATGGTAATGGTTCTGCTCCTGTGCAGAGGTGTTCCTCGGTTTCAGCTGTGTCACACTCATATGAGAGATGGAATCAACATCTGAGACATGTTGAATGTTTTAGCAGTGACTGTGCTTCATCCATCTCCATTGCAAGCAATGTTTCATTATCTTCTTTCTGTGGGAGATCTGAGTTCAGTGCAAAAGTTGGGTGTCTGTGATTTCTAGTTCTTGTGTTTATAAGACTAGTGCTTAGCGTATGTATGCGTACTGAATGGAATGATGAATAGTTTTTATTTTCCTTGTCTGAATGACTCAGTCCTTTGTTCATGGCTGACGTCTGCCTTGGGTCAAGAAAACTCCCAAAAGGACACAATTTATCGAATGTATCACCTCTTACAGACTTCCCAGCTTCCTGCCTCATTGTTCTTTGCATTAAAACTTGTATCCTCCTCCACTGGAAATATTTACTGAACACATTATCTATTCTTATTTCAGATGTGCCGCAGGATACACTGGCCAACCACTGTTTGGTCAGAGATGTAGTGTCGGCAACAATGAAGTCAATGGTATGCACTGTATTTTTATTCAGGATGACATGACAGTGTTTTTGTTTTATTCCTAGCTTCTGGCTTGTTCTTTATCTTATCAAAAGTTGAGGATTAAAGATTCCCTTCATGTCATTCATCTGGATATAACAGTGTCTTTAAACGGAGAACTGGTATGAACACGTAACTATCTGCCCTCTTACAGGTAACTGCTATAACTGTGACCAAAGAGGAAGTGAAGGCTGCAATGGCGGCGTTTGCCGCTGCAAGGTGATCAAACAGACACTAGTGTTTTTTCCGCCAACTCTCTCTTTGCTGTTACCTTTTGCATCCGCTCTCTAAGGCAGACAAAACTGGAGTCATGTCTTTGTATCTAAAGTCCTTGATACTGTGTTGCAGATGAACGCTGAAGGCCCATCCTGCTCCAACTGTAAATCTGGAACCTTCCATCTCAGCCAGGAAAACAAAGACGGCTGCCTGTCCTGTTTCTGTATGGGCGTCACTCAGCAGTGCTCCAGCTCTACCTACTACAGAGACCTGGTAAGGCCTTTGAGTGGCACATGACACAGCAACAGTGCGATGGTTCATAGGTCAAGAAGAGGTCGTTAAACCTCTTAAGCAAAACCCTTAGGTGCTGTGACCCTCTGTACTGGTGTATAGTCAAACAGAGAGTTCATGCATCATATGTGTAGCACCACAGTCAGGTTTTTACTCTTGAACTTTACTTGTGCCTCGAGTGTTTAGCCTCTTCCCTTAAAATGTTCATACAGTCAGCAAAGTAATCCACATGTCCAATCACAATTAAAGCTTCTGCATACAGTTGACAGTAATTTTATCACCTATTTAAATTTCTGTTTACCGTGTGCTTCCAATGGAGTTTGATGAAACATGCCCTTGCAGGTGTCCTCAGTCTTTTCTTCAGGGAACTTCCAGGGATTCGCTCTGGTCAACCGTCAACGCACCAACCGCATCTCCACTGGCTTCACTGTGGAGGTTTCCACTGAAGGCACTCAGCTGTCCTACAGCAACTTTGACTACCTGGGACAGGAGCCTCATTACTGGCAGCTTCCAGGAGTCTACCAAGGAGACAAGGTCAGTATCAAAGAGCGCACACACAGCGACTACATCAGTCAAAGTAGCCCAAGCAAGACCATGAACCCCTTGATGTGGTGTATAAGTGGCTAGGCAGCACTCATCAGAAACCTGTAGACCACTCTTATTCTGCTGCTCGCTCCATTTTGCTGCTTTGTCTTACTCCAAACTGCTATCTTTATTTCATTTTTCTTTCGGTCTGTTTGCTTCAGCCTTCTTTGTCCCCATAGAAACATTTTGTTTCATCTTCTTTAATCTTTGTGTTCACAGGGTAAGATACTGTGCACCTTCAGTGGCTACTTACATAACATAGCTCTCCCTTTTGTGTGTCTGCCTCTGTACTCTCTGTAGAAAGAGTCTTTATTTTCTCGTATGAAACGAGCAGAGCAGGTACAGTAATGTCATTCCGTGGTTGTCATGTTGAGACTTTAGTGTGAAATATGGTGTTGTCTGGCGTGTTTGAAATAACTGTTGCTGTGGCATTGTGCGATATACTGAATGCTATACATGATACTGTTTATATAGTGCATATTCATACATTATAGATACACATCATGCTTTGTGGCGTTAAACATTTCTTGATGCTTCCTGAAATGTTTATTACAAGCATGGTGTTGTACAGCAGTGTATGCAATTTACAGCTGAAGGTGGCCAGTAAGTGTGTCCCAGAGTTGACCACTTGCATGGCAGTGCATATTGCGCACAAAAAAAATTGCCTTCTGCTCCACATCACATGAGCAATGTAAATGGATTGATCATTGATGGTCCATTAAAGAGCTTCATACAGTTTAACCTTGCTCGAATAGCACTGCCATAACACTCCTGAATACCATGAGCTCAGTGATAAGGAAAGTGATCAAAGAGCTTGTTTTATCCACATCAATAGAGTGACTCATACTTGCCAGAAGAGCAGCTAAGGAAGGATGCTTTCATTTGGAACCTAATGGCCTCTGAACGTAAAGGCACCCACAGATCCAAAAGGGCTAGCCAGGTATTTGGTTTGTACGGCACCGTAGATTGTTGTAGCGGAGGCAACGCTCACACTTCTAATGGAGTAACTGATGCACAGTGTTTTCTGTCATTATAAGCTAACACACTGAGAGCTTGTGGACATCTATGGGAATGAATCCCCTTGGTTCATAGATGTAGCAGCATGGAGAATCACCTCAGTGTGATGAAGGCTCACCGAGCAGGTGCATGTTGTCTGGCGGCGTGAGAATTTGCATGTTAATCACAAAGAGGCCTGAGTTGTTGTGCGAAGTCTCAGGAAAGTCTGCAAGAAGTTGTCAATTCATGCGTTTTATGTGTGTGATCCAGCTGTTGGGAGTCGGAACAACTCAACGGAGCCAAAAACACAGCTCAGCACATCCAAGCATTAGAGACTAAAAAGCATGACTCAGCATGTTCACCTCCTCGGAGTGATGTGTGTCAGTGTGCATTGTGGAAGAACTAAAGACTAAACCCCGCCTCCATCATTTTGACTGTTCCCATGGTTACGCACTTCTTTATCTCCGGTACCCCGCTTTCTGCCTCCCCAGGGTGGTGTCAGGCAGCTGGATGATGAAGTCTGGGCGCTCTTTTCTAATTTCTCCAATGGACGAGCTCGTTCCCCTCCATTCCTTCCCTCCTCCTCTTCCTCCTCTTCATCCTCCTCCTCTTCTTCTCGGGTCCCAACTTTCTCCTCCTCCTCCTCCTCCTCCTCCTCGTCCTCTCGATGGTCTTTGCGTAACCTGAGCCCCCCCTCTCCTCCGTCTGGGGTCTCCTCTTCAGTTAGACCAACCAGGCCCCAACCCTATTCCCCAGGCCACGCTCCTCATCTGCAGGTACACTCCGTCAGAGATTGTGAGAGGTTTTACGAGCCTTTTTTGTTTCCTGGTCATTTTGGTGACACTTTTTATTTTTCTTTGCCGTCCGGCTGATGACCATCAGAGCAAGAACACAGTGAGCAAGACTTCTGCTAGTGCTTCAGGGGCCAGCAGCAAGGTAGACATTGGCGTTGCTGGCTTTGTGTCTTGCCTTTTGGTGAATACTCATGGGAATCTGTAATGCTGCCTTTCATAGTTAAGCTTTACAAGGTAGTTAACAACCAGTTTGTCCAGGCCAGTTAATGTTTATTACAGAAACTCGTTACAACACCCAACAGCTCAAAAGTGGAATCTACTGAAGTAATGCAGAATATATTTAGTTTGTAGTTACCTAAGCATGAATACTTCAGACATTTCCAGTGATTGACTGGGTGGTATTTCTCATTGTGAAGCTGTTTAGCTCCCACTCAGTGCTGTCACTTTAATTGTCCACTTGAGAGTAACAATGGTTTTTGTAATGGTCTGTCATTATACTGTTGTAGCCGCCTCTTACTGAGGTGCATCCTAAGCTGTCATTTTCAGATTACTGACAGTGGAAGTTGTTTCAGTTGTCAGCCAAGACACATCGCAACTTCTGTGCTGTTATCAAACTGTCAGTGGAGCCTTTGATAGCACTCGTACTATAGAACATGTACTTGTCACACATTTGTCCTGGAATTTTTGTCAGGCTTTTACTTTCCGGCATGCTTGCCTGCTTGTACTGCTTCCCTGCTTGCTTGTGATTTAGTCTCGCTGCCTCTCTCTCCATCTGTGGCTTATTTTCTTATGCCTCTCCTTCCTCCTCTGCCTCTCAGTACGCTCTGGTCTACAAAGGTTTCAGCTTGCACCAGGATGATCTGCTCTACTGGCAGCTCCCAGCGCAGTTCACAGGGGATAAGGTAACTGGGAAAAACTTTGGGGCGACGTCCCATCCTGACCCCAGGTTTAACCCCTTTTGAGTTCACAGAAAATCCAGCACCTTTAGTATCCTCCAGCCCTCCCACTGTCCTCCAGTTCTCACACTCCCCTCCATACAGTCCCTCACATGTCCACACTCCCTTAGTTTTGTCCCTCCAAGTGTCTCCTCACTTTCTGTTCTATGTTCCTCCAGTGTCCTCTTGTGCTATGTTACCTTAACAACTGAAATTTGTTTTTGTCATAACCCACACAGACTCCATCTTTTATATACAATAAAAAAAATAAAAAATGTTCCTTACTTCTCTTGGGTTTCACCTGCCTGGCTGTCTATGAATTAATATTGAATTTAATAAGGGTTCAAAATACAAATGCCAGACATCATTAAAAGGGTCTTCTGTTTCATTAAATAGATACTCCAGTTTTTTTAGAATTTATCAGGTTATTTTTCAGACTTAAACTAAAGCTCCCCCAAAGCCATAGAGGACATTATACAACTGTTTTCACAGACTGAGTACTCCCTGAGTACATGAGTAAACTAAATCCTGTTAACATGGTGACTTTCATATGTTTAAGATAAATAAGAAAAATTGCCCCTTCAGATCCTACTAGTGCATCCTTTTTGATCCAACTGCACACACTGTCTAGCCATCTGGCATTGATTTTAGCATCATTTGATGTTTCTGTTTCATCATGGGAATTGCAGCACTGTTTGACCTGGCAAAAGATCTAAAGCCTCTTCCTTGCAAACCGCATTTTAGGTGGGTTCTTACGGCGGCAAGCTTAAATACTCCATCTCCTATGTGGCTGGCCCAAGAGGAACACTACTCGACGATGGTGATGTCCAGATTATTGTGAGTGTGCCCTCGCGCTGACTCTCTGTTTTCTCCCGTTGTTACATGCATTTGTAGCATTTACTGAGCCGTTGGTGTTGCTCCTGTAGGGTAACGACATCACCCTGGTAGCTCGGCAGCCCTGGCAGAGGAGGCAGCAGGGCAGCAGAGAGACTCACCAGTTTGAGGTTGTCTTCAAAGAGGTGAGTGGCTCATAACGGCACCACTGTTACACAGTCAGCACAAAGGGTACTGGCCTGTTGAAGTGATCCATGACTCTGGAGCCTTCTGTCCCAATAGAAGGACACGCAAAAAGAGGATTTTCCTGCAGGAATAAAGACAAGATCACATCATTGATTATTTATTATCAATAATATATTGTTTTTATTCCCAATTGAAATACATTCAGTTCAGTAATAACCTTTAATTTATTTGACAGGAAAACTGGCGTCGTCCTGATGGCATGCCCGCCACCCGAGAGCACCTGATGATGGTTTTAGCTGATCTGGATGACATCCTGGTCCGAGCCTCCTACTCCACTGAGATGCGGTCTTCCAGTATCTTTGACATCAACATGGAAGTTGCGGTGCCTAACTACAGCGGCTTGGCACAGGCCCTCGAGGTGGAGCAGTGCCGCTGCCCACCCGGATACCAGGGGCTCTCATGCCAGGTGATCATTCATTCTCTCAGTTAATGTATTGGAAGTAATACAGTTGATTACTTAATTAAAATGCTAATTGATGGATCATTTTCTAAATCACATAATGTCTCTTCAAGGACTGTGCACCTGGATACACTCGCACTGGAGGAGGTTTATATCTGGGTCACTGTGAGCTCTGTGAATGCAACGGCCACTCTGACTCCTGCCACCCGGAGAATGGCATCTGCACGGTACGAAGCGCTAGATGAGTAAATGACTGATACTCTGTGTCGCTAGATTTTAGCACCCTGATGAGATGGACAGACCTCTAAACAGAATATGTTTCTCCCTCCAGAGCTGCCTGCATAACACTCAGGGTGAGCTCTGTGAGCAGTGCGCTCCTGGCTTCTTCGGTGACCCCACTGTTGGCACTCCAGAGGACTGCCAGCCCTGCGCCTGCCCTCACACTGACCCAGACAACCAGTGAGTACTGGCACAGATACCAAGACCACACATTCCACCTCCATTTATAGCTCAAGACAACTGTGTCCGGCTCCCTCGCTCTTGTTTACAGCAAATTCCACTGTATTGTAAATTCTGGAGTTTGAGTTGTTTCCGTTATTAACCTGTTTCCTGCAAACTAACAGGACAGGTGAAATAATTGTGGATTCACTTTCCCACTGAAAGCTGGTTTCGTTTCCCCACTTACTTAAATTTAACAAATCGGGATTTTGTTTCCCATTGCAAGCCAAAAGCTATAATGTAGAAATAGAATCAGTTGCAAACAGCATGTGACCAGAGTAGAGCGGTGAGAATTTCTCTTCCTCGCTTACGGAGCTGTAGGTTCCCTCCACTCTGCTGCATGGAGCTGCTCTATGCCACTCTAACTCAGATTTACCCTCCACTCTTAATTGCTCACCACTTGCTCTAAAATCAGAAAAAAAGCTGCATTGCCGTGTTGTTATTTGTAGCTTAAACACCAGCCTGACATCACCGGGCTGATTCACAAATAAAACATGAGCTCGGCAGATTCCTCTGTTTCCTGGCTTCTTTGAACTTATCACTTCATTTCTTTAAAAAAAAAAAAAAAAGCACAACCCAGTTTTACTTAAACTTAAGCTTAATGTTTCACAGCCTGACCACAGGGTTTTTTTTTTTTTTTAAATTAAACTAGCAAGTTTAAATGAAATTTTATGTCTGAATCATGAGTTCTTGGTCGCCTCTTCAGTTTCCTCCCACTCGTGCTCTCAGTTCACTCATGCTCAGCTCCGCTCACATGCTCCGGTTGCAAATCCACCAGTTATTTGATCAAGCTTCATAGTTTGGATCCTTTCGCCGTGCTCAGCTGTGTCTTGGAAACTCCTGACACGTGAAATTGCCTTTGATTTTTTCCAGCAATTCACAGCAAAAGGTAGATGAATTAGTTAAATTAGTTCAGTGTCGTTGATATTGGACCTCATTTCTGCACTACAGCATAGCTTCTTGTGTCTGTGTGTAACTCCTGGAACAGGTTCTCCCCCACCTGTGAGAGCCTTGGAAATGGAGGCTACCAGTGTACTGCCTGTCAGCCTGGCTACACTGGCCAGTACTGTGAACGGTAAGATAACGCAAACATGCTCCACTGACCGGGCATCAAGCATTTCATTTTGATAAACTGCACTTAGTGTCGCTACAGTTCTCTACTTCACATCTGCAGCTGAATGAGACGTTGTCGTTGATTTAACTTGATGGTTAAGTCTTGTTTCCGTGTCTGTTTTTAACCGTCATCAGCTGTGCTCCTGGATATGTTGGCAACCCGCAGGAGAGAGAAAAGTGTCGTCCGTACGATGGTAAGGCTGAGCTCAGCTTTAGTAATAAACTCAAACCTGCTCATGTTTATGATAGAAAATATGAAAAATGTGCCGTATGTGTGCTTAAAATATTTACTGTTGTACAATGCTTCTGAAGATTTAAAAGACAGGAAGGTATTTGACAAGGACTTTTCATTACTTTGTGAAATAACTTTGAACATATGGTCCTACAAAACAGAGCCAGGTTTATTACAGGCATACAGATTATCCAAGACTACAAATAAACATCCTTCATAACTAAATAACTACCTAGTTTGACTCAGCCTGGGAGCCTCCCAGATGGTGTCCACCCAGTGGTGCTTTCTGAGACACAAATAAGGAGTCTGGCTTACTGCCTGAGCTCACTTTGTGAAGCACCGCTCTGATGCCATTTGTTTCGATATCCTCAGAGAATGGTTCCTGATTCCTACGTTTACTGTGATCTTTGCACCTCGCAGCTGCAGCCTCCCTGGTGGTGAAGGTTTATCCAGAGAGGGTCCTGGCATCCCAGGGTGGCCCTGTCACTCTGCGGTGTCAGGTGTCCGGATCTCCTCCACACTATTTCTACTGGTCCAGAGAGGATGGACGACCCATCTCCAGCAGCGCGGACAGACGCAGACAAGGTGCGGCACACACTTCGACCACAAGGCCACGGCTAGTGCAGCAGACATATCCTGTACATCTGAGAAACCTTTTTGGTTAAAATACACTCTAAAAAGTTGTGATGTAACTGTTATGAAAGCAGGTAATTGATGTACACATAGGATGACATGGTACGTGTGAATGTGACACCTGTTGCTCATCTGTGTGCAGGAGCAGAGCTGTACTTCCCCAGTGTCCAACCGAGTGATGCAGGCGTCTATGTGTGCACCTGCCGTGACCAGCGCAGCAGCAACAGGAGCCGTGCTGAAATTGTTGTCACAAGTGCGTATGGTCTCACTGCCAAATGGGTTTCTGCCTCATGCAGGCTTATTGCAGCACACTGAGTAGAAACCATCCGTGGTTCGCCACATGGGTTTGCTTATGCACAGATTATGTAAGACCTCACTCTTCAGTTTACTTGCCCGTGTTGTGTTGTGTTCTCGGTATTTGGAATTTTGAAGGTGCTGAGGTGTGCTATGCATAACAGAGCGGGCATAGAAAAACATCTGGTCCACCTTGATTGATGAAGAAAAGGCTGGCAGGGATAAAAGAAAGTACAAAAATGTTTCACTGGTGTTGTGCCAACATAAAAACTACCCATCATTAGAAGTTTCTATTTTTTTTTTTTTACCGGCTCTCCGAAAAGTTTGCTTTCTTTTTGTGATTTGTAAAACTTGAAGTGTATTTATGACTTATCAGTATAAACTAATTGCCCCTCTGCGTTTCACCAGGTGTCCCATCCAAAGCCATCGAGGTGACAGTTGAGGAGCCCAAAGCCCAGACCGTCAGGGTGGGGTCGACTGTCAGCTTCATCTGTACCGCAAAGAGCAAGGTAATGCCGGTCGACGATTGAAATACTAGTATGTTTAAAGGACTAGTAGCCATATTTTCTTACCTTTGGACAGAGTCAGCTGTGTCCCCATGTTTCCAGCCTTTATGCTGAGCTAATCTTCCTCTGGCTCTAGCTTCATATTCAGTATACAGATATGAGACTGCTATTAATCTTCTCATTTAACTCTCAGCAAGAAAGCAAAAAAGCATATGTTCCAAAATGTCAAACTATTATTTTATTATTTTGAATTTTTAATTAGAAGTCAATGCAGGATAGAAAGCACATGTTGGTAGTTTTGGTGTGTGTTGCCATGGTGCAAGAAGCAGCCGATTAACAAGAGCATGTTTTTCCCTTGTTTGAAATGCAACCGTCTTCTGATCTGTGCGTTTTTATCCGCTCACCCCTCCACAGTCACCAGCCTACACCCTGGTGTGGACCCGGATGGGTAACGGCAAGCTGCCCAACCGCGCCATGGACTTCAACGGCATCCTGACCATTCAGAACGTCCAGCCCGAGGACGCAGGCATCTACGTCTGCACGGGTTCCAACATGTTTGCCATGGACGAGGGCAATGCCATCCTCTACGTGCCAGGTTCGTGATCCTCGGCACGGCATTCCATTACCCATCACCCGGTGCTACCCTACCAGCTCTGGCCTCTGTAGTCTTCCCTCCCTCTAAACCTGAGTCCCCCTCTGGCTTGCGGTGGTGCATGCTTCTCTGTTTTACTGCTTTTCTCATCATGTAAAGTAAATGCTCAGCTCTGGGTTAACAGCATAGTAAGCTTGCAGTTCTAACACCCAACGCGTTTGCCCTCTGCTCTCAGATACCATCATATCAGCCATGTCTTATTAGCATCCTGTCAGTCCAGCTCTTCTCGCTGCCTTTTTAACTCACTGTCTTATATGTCTTTATGGACTTTATATGAAGAAATACAGCTTGTGGGTACAAAGTTTCCACATAACATATGGGGTCCTGTGTTAAGCTTTAGATGTAAGTAAAGGGGAACTCAAAGTTTTGGCACATCCACAACACTTAGGCCTAAATGAGCTCTCTTTTTGATCAGTGATTTGTGGGGAATGCTTACACTCTACTGAAGCTCCTGCAGATTTTTTTTTTCTTTCCTCTTGTTCATTTTTTTTATTTTTTTTCTTCTCACGGGTTGAATTAATTGGTGGTGGTCTGGTTGCTTCCTGATGACTGGTAAAGTCGACGGTTTCCACTGTTAGAGGTTTCACTAGCAGGGTGCTGGATTCTGGTGTCTCTAACTTTGGGCTTCTGGGCCCCCCCCCCCTCTGCCTGAGCTGTAGTGAGTAATGATGAGGAGGAATGTGGATGCCACCATTGGTGCTTAGTGACTCTGCGACTGACATTCAAAGAGGACTTCAGTGTATCTGGAAGAGAGGAGAAATAGGAAGAAACCCACTACGCCCGATTGTTTTGTGCGTGTGTTCCACTCCGTTCAGTATTCCTTCCTGACATTACTGCCTGCTGTGTTATTCTTCCGAGCATCCTGATGGTGAATGTCATTTAAAAAGACGGTGCTATTAGCCATGTAGTTGGTTAAACCTGTGGTCTAGTTCACTTTCTAAGCGTGCTGTTATACTACTGTAATATCACTCCTTCATTTTCTTCATATCGATTGTTATTTGTCAGGTTTAGTTGGTAAAATATTCAAGATCTGATTTGAAATGCAGAAACAGAATAAAAACAATTTCAATCTTAATTTTGTCAGTTACCATCTACAATTGTATATTTTTATTTACATACTGTCAATGTTGTTGGCACATTTTCGTTTTTGACTGACTGAAATATGTTATCTGAAATGTTTCCATGAAATCAAATATATATGAAAAGTTAGAATTTCTTTTCCTTGCAGTCATTTTTTTTTTCCAAGGGAATTGGCCATGTGAATGCAGTTACCTGGCATGATGTGTGTTTACATTAAGGCAATTTCAAGTGTTTTCTTTTTTTTTTTTTTTTTTTATAAGAAAATATATATAGCTCCTAGAACATCTCACACCTCAACAATCACAGGTCACGTTTAGAACCTCCTTTTGTACCATTTGGTCTTAATCACTTTACAATGACTGCATTTGTTTTATTTCTTCATTCACGACTCAAAGGCGAGATGATTGCAAAATATAACCAAAGGTGCTTCTGTAAAGATGTTACTCTTACTCATTTTTTTAAAAGAATACCTAACTGATGTACACGTCACATTGTAATGTATTTATCTTAACTGTGAACATGTTTTGTGAAAAAGAGAAAGTTGATTAAAGTGATTCACTAATGCATGGACGGGGCTCATTTACATGTTCAGTTCAGGATAACCACAAGCTGTATCTCAGCTTTTTAACAGCTGAAATGAAACTAGTGTTTCAATGTTCAAAACCGCTTCTTGCTACTAACCTGCATGTCTCATGTGTGGCTGATCTGCATAACTTCATAGCTCCTTGTGCTGCTGTACAGTTCTCACAGTGGTGATTTTTGAGTGTGTGTGTGTTTGTGTACCTTGATTTTGAATATGCAGCATTTTGGAGCATCGTTGTTGTTCTCTTTGTGATTGGTGTGTAGAGTGTGAGATTGGCATGAACTGTTGCAAACAAATGGTCATTCTAGCCAACATGCTTCAATTCACGGTGTTCCCTCATTTTCTCATTAAATATATATCAGGTAAGTGTGAAAGCTGAATGCACATAACTATGAATTAAATGGAACCAGCCACCACGATCAGAACAACTCATAGGAAAATAAATCACGAGCTGAAATTGGGGGGAAAAGGGGAAAAAAAAAGAAAGTGCTTGATGTGAAGTTGGTGCCAGTTTAATTCAAGTTCATGTTTTTTTTTGAGCATGTTTACATTGTGTGTGCTGCCTTTTGGAAGCAATTGGACAAAACCACAGCGGCCCACATTTGGAGATGGATAGGTGTCTCCGGGGAGATGGGAGGTAAACTGCTGTTACCCTGAAACCTGACCTGTCAGTTTACCTGTCCCCTCCCTCCCTCCCTCCCTCCCTCGTTTCCTCCCTCCAACCCTTCCCCCAACAACTCCAGAGGCCTCACAGACTCAGATGTTTTACACAGCCTATGAAATGTTTGAAGGACACAGAAAGCGTAAGTCGTCTTGGGCATGGTTTCCTCTCTGCCGGGCTCCCAGGAGGGACCCGCCTCTCCCTTTCTGTGTCATGCATGCACTCATCTTCCGCAGCATGGATATACTGGCGGCCTGGTAGTGCCCGTGTACAATCAACCAAGCAGCAGCTGTAGAAACTCTCTACACTCACCCTCACTCATGACGGCCCCGAGTGTCTGTGCTGTTCGCAAACAAACACATTTAGTCGAATTTAGATCTAAAGATGGACAATTCCTTTCAGTATATCCAAGTTGTCACTAAGTCGATGCTTGGATTGCACATGAGCATTACCGGCTCCTACCTGGCTCTTTGGGTTCATTGGGGTCCATCACTGCAGGAAAAAGTGCACGTTTGTTCTTATGGGCAGCTCCTCCATGAATGTCGAGTCACGTCCCCATCATTAAAAACGATCACAGTCGGTAATCTACAGTGACTATAGGCCTTAAATAGGAAATATTTTTTTACGTTGTAGATGATAAACGCGTTAGATTACTCAAGACAACTGGTAATAGCTGTGAGATCATGTAAGAAAGACATAGTAAAGCCTCTTATTCCTTGAATTTTAATGTGATGATAAAAGTCAATGTAACAAAATAAAGAATAGCTTTTAATTTAATAGGATTACATTATCCATCAAGTCACAGTAGTACATTAGCCAGTGTTATTGCTCTTAAGCCCTTGAAAGGGACATTTTATTACATCAAAAAAAGTATTATTATCTTGCCAAATGATTTACTGTGTTTGTTATTACATTATCAGGATCCGGATGCTTTAGTTATATTCACTGGGGGACAGTGTCTCCACATTCAGAGACAAGAGCTGTCCCTCCTTCTTCTGTCTCTTCACACTTTGCTCTTTCCCTTTTCCTCCTCAGGAAACATGCTACTCTGGGAAATAGCTGTCATCTGGGCTTCAAACATTCTGTGCTTAATACATCCCATCACAACCTCATTACATCTTAGCTGAATGTGGGTGGCAGACTTGCGTCCAGTGTGAGAGGCCTAGTTTCAGTGCGTTTAACAGATGGAAGTAGATTTATAGAAAGTAAATGTGATATTAATAGGTGCATACTATGTTCTATATGTCAAGAAGTTAAAGATTTGAAACATCCAAATTAAAAGAAAACATAACTTCCCTACCTCTATTGGTGTCTATCCATGAGGCTAGTTTTAGTTTAATCTTCCCAGATTTAGACATATCTGTCTTTGCTGGTCAGGTCAATGTTTTAACTGTTGTTACAGACGTTCATGGTTCCCAGAGGATGAATCCTAATTACCACCATAAGGATTATGCATTACTCATGTATTTTACTATTTTACTACACACATTCATGTCCTCCTTAACATGAACTGTAACAACTTAGAGATCTTATGGTGATCCCTTAACTTTCCATCTAGCTCTATCAGGTCCAAAAAAAATTTCCAGTGCTTTGTTTTTTGTTTTTTTTCCATCAGCCGCAGCTTTACTGTTTTGTACATTTTCATATATTTTTATGTTCATGCTAATCTAAGATGGTGAACATGCTAAATAGTATATCTGCTAAATATTTTTTTTATTTTTCTACAGTTTCATCAGCGTGAATCACATTTTACCTCTCTCCATTGTACTAGTGTAGAGGCAAACAGACATGTCAGGACCTGGACAGATAAAACCAAAACTATCCTCTTGGACAGATATCACTAGTGAAGTGAGAAATTATGTTTTTTTTCTTAATCTGGGTGAATCAGCTCTTAAAGTTTCATCTCCAGATGCACTGATTCTACCATAGATATTTACAAAACTCTTGACAGTGACTCTACAAAACACACCGAGTCTCCGCCTGGAGTATTGGTGTCACTAAGGTCAGAGAGTCACAGCTCAGCCCAGGCTACAACACTCTCAGGGATTTTCAGCCTGCTTAGACAGCCTCATGCCCCTCCCTCCCTACTGAAAGAGGCCTTTCTATTGCTCTGTCACCCTGGAATCATACGAGATTGAATATGAAGCCTAGCAGCCATCCAAATTGGCACAGTCAGCAATATACCCTAAGGCCATGCCAAAGGCCTGCCTGCCACATCTCATCTGTTTTGTCTGCTCTGAGGATCTAGACTGCCAAGGATGAGGACGGGGGCACAGGCAGAGGCCATCACTCTCTCATTCTAATCAGTTCATCATAATTAAAAGCATTCCCACAGCTTAATAAAATGGCCAAGCTGTGGTTGTAGACTCCTAACAAGGTTTCATACTCCTCTCCGCATACTCCACCAGTAGGCCGGTCTGCATTATCACGCTTTATTTCTCCACGTGTCTCTGGGAAGAATCGCTCTCTGTTTTGAGCTGTGTTTGACTGGTGTGTCTCCTTGTGTAGCTGCAGATGGGGCCCAGCCTGTGGCCACCATCACTCCTTCAGTGCTGAATGTCCAGCAGGGCCAGCGGGCAGAGTTTCGCTGCACAGTGACTGGGAACCCGACCCCTGCCATTGAATGGATCGGTATGACGAGTTAGAGCTCCACTTTTGTTTGTCGAGATATGTTCGTTTGAAAGGGCATTTTCTGTTATGATTCTGAGAAATTCAGTGCGGTACAAAGCCCCAGATGTTAACCGGCAGGTGTGAAATTTCACTCTGCCAGCCCTCAGTGACAGGGTGTAAATCTGTGATTGTTACAGGAGGTCCAGGGAACAGAATGAGTCCCAGAGCTGTGATACGAGGTGGCATACTGACCTTCACAGCAGTGGACCCAGCCGATGAGGGAGAGTACACCTGCAAGGCCCTGAACACTCATGGGGAGCACACAGCGCGTGTTTCCCTCTTTATCCAAAGTATGCTTTGTGTATATGTGTGTGTGTGTGTTTGTGTAATGCATATTGTGGGAACATAAATGTGTTTACAGACATTGTGGGGACTGGCCTTCCTTTTGTGGACAAAATTTAAGTCCCCACAATGTAAAACATTGGATTTTATGGTTAAGATTTGTTTCAGGTTGGGGTTAGTTTAGGTATGTGGTGGTTATGGTCGGGTTAAGCCTCCAGGGAGCTCTTGTAGGCCAATACACTGTCCCTTTAAGTTTAAGTTTCATTTTTTTAAGGGAAAATCATCCCGGTAGAATGAGATTGTTCCAGCGATTTTCAGAGCATTTTTTAATGGTTAAAGGATTTTTTTTTCTTTTTTTTTATAAGCATCTAGCTTGAATCAACACAAGCCTCTCTCTATGTTTTAGCATGTCACAGATAACAACTGCGCTGGTGAAAAATGAACCGTTAACTGTTATACTTTATGTTTGAATTGACAACAATGCATTTTTTTTTTTGGTCAGGGTCTAACCCTAGTGGCATTGGCACCCAGCCCCAAGTCCAAGTCAGTCCCCAAAATATTGAAGTCCACGAGGGCGACACCTTGAGGTTGTACTGCCGAGCGTCGGGATCACCGACCCCGAAGCTCACCTGGCTGAAAAACGGAGGACAAGTCCCCCCACAGGTGAGACAACTCGAGCTGTCTCAGTGCCTGAATGATGACATTAACATGGATCGATGAAGACTGTAACTGCATTTAAATTCTGCTGAGCCATATCTCTGTCTCGCACTTCAAGGTGTGCCCGGTGCCGATGGTATTTCAACATACTGTGCCAGTTTTTACGACTGTTCCAGCATTTTGACCATTTACCTTTATTTTTCCCTCCCTTCTGTTTGTCTCCTCCCACCCTTCTTTTTTGTTGATCCCACCCTGTTCTGACGTTTGCTCAGGCCATTCCCTCTCATGGTTTCCATCAGTTTAAAAGCAACAGTCTCGATGTGTTACAGAGACGTATTGAGGAGCTGCAGGTCTGTCCATCTGTCCGCTGTCTGTCTGTCCTGTCTCGTAGTTCACATCAATTGTCCTCAACTCACCTCGTCTTCACACATTGTCGACTAAGTGCATGATCAAACTTGTCCTTGATTCACACCTTGTAAACCCCATTAATTTACCACAGCTGCTCACTGAGTCCCTTTAGAGCTGATGCCAAATACATTAAAACCATCTAGCTGCGTCTGATTGTCTTCTTAGTGTACTTGCATGCAGTACCTGTTTTAATGTTGCGTTTTATTAATAAATGTCTTCCATAGTCTTTTGTTTTGTACTGTCCACATCATACCATCCCTGACATGTTTGGGCTCTCAGCACCCAGTTGACCCTCATCATTCCACCGAGTGTATTAACAGGACTAAGTATACAGTAGGTACTGTAGGTATTTCAGACATATTTTTCTCCGTGCCAGGCGCAGCCCGCTGCCCCCCTGCCCAAAGGGGTATTGTGTTAGTCTGGTTTCTGCACAGCCCTCCTCGGCTCGGTGAGGGCTCCGGGGCCTGTTTAGTTCTGCCTCAGAGAGCCACTGCGTTGTGTCAGCCTTTCCCAGGGGGAGCTGGGCTCTGCCGTGCGACCACGCAGAAATTCTGTATGCTCTAGCAAACGGCTTGCTTTGAAAACTCGTCAATGGGTTCAGACACACATTGAGCCAGGGCCCGCCTCAGCCACTGCTCGGTTTAGCCTCCCTCACGGTTGAATGGGCCGGAGCTAAGCAGCTTTGTCCATGGATGCCCCAACACCCCCCGGATACAGTAATCCCTCCCCAGACCCTCCCCTCCTGATTCCCCTCCCCTCTGAGGTGTTTCCAAACTTTATCAAAGCTCATTTTCAGCCTTGCTGGGCCTCTGACCGCCATGTGGAGTAGTGTACAAACAAATCAAGTTGTTGATTCCTCATGAGCCAGAGAGTCATGAGAGTTCTTAAATATGAGTGTTGAAAATGCAGGGTTTGGGTTCTTAGTTGATATTTGCTCTGAGACATTTGATGGTGCATTTTTCTAACTCTCTTCACTGTTTTCATTTCATTTTTAAAATCATCAATCATTCATTTTCTTTTAGAATGCAGATAATAGATTAGTAAATGTAATTATCACTGATCATAATATATTAACACACCAATCACTCTAGACGTGTTGGCACTACTTTGTACACAGTTTCATGTACAAAGTACAGTGTCGTAGAAATCATGAACCAAATCCACTTACAGACAGACTTTAGGAATAACAGCCCTTGTCTTGTCTTAAAGGCCCACGCTGTAGTGCTTTTGTGTCGCCACTAGCTAGTAGTAATGTCAGCAATGTCATATTTGTGTTGTTCCAAGGGACGTGAGGCAGGTAAGTGCTGTGCTTCATCTTCAGTATGTGAGCTGTGTGTGTTTTTATGGTGTAAATATTATTAGAGTCATATCTGTATGATTCTGTAAATGTAAATATAATGCTCAGTGTTTTATATCAGCCGTAAGGCAGTGTAATAGATCTAGATATCTAATCTTGTCTCTTATTGGTGTGTCCTCCCCAGGCCCGCATGGACCGCACCGACATCGGTACTCTGCTCATCCCCGACATCAAGATGTCCGACTCAGGCACTTACATGTGTGTCGGTAGCAACAACATTGGCTCAAATAGTGCTCCTATTAAAGTCACTGTGCTCAAAGGTGAGATGCCATGGTAGAAATAGAATCAGCCCACTTTAGAAGTTTCTTGGTGATTGATTGAGACAGTTTTTATTTGGTGGTTTCCATTAAATGGGGATTTACTGACATGGAAACATTGAATGCATCATGATTACCTTGAATTAGAGAATAAATCCATCACGAAACATAATGATAATAAATAAGAGACTGCTATAAGAAGCCCTTTACAACTGATAACATGATACCTTCATAAGTTCATAAGTTTTCTTTCCCTTTCCTTTCCATTGTGACTATACAGGTTATATTCAAGTAAAACCTGAAGTTTTCTTCCAATAATCCACAACCTTCCCCCTCCACCCTCTCACCTGTTCTATCAATATCCCCCTCCCCTGCACAGTCTCCCCCAAGGTTACCCAGCACCTAAGTGAACAGTAGTTTCATAGTAATCATGTCAGTGAAGATGTACTATATTAATGAGAAAGCACAATGGATGTTAAAAATGGAAAAGAGTACAAAAGTACAAAACAAGTATCTGAACATGGATTAACCGGAGTCCTTGAACCATGAGTAACTTCATAGTACATCTAGTAAGGTCACAAGGGCCTGAATGTAAAAGTGAATCTTTTACAGGCAAATATTCATCCTGTGGTGCATCTGTTTGTGTTTCTGCAGCGGACCACATCTCCTCAGTGGTCAGCATCCAGCCATCTATAGCTGATGTGCAGGAGGGCCAGAGTCTGGAGCTCAACTGCTTTGCCCCTGGAAATCCCCCACCCCAAGTCACCTGGACAAGAGCCAGTGGACGCCTGTCCTCTAACCACCAGGTAATCACACAACGATGGAAAAAAGGAAAGATGAAAAATACATACATACATACACTCCCATTTGATTCGATATGTCCCACACACTGGTGAAGGTAATGAATTTTTAGATCTTTGGATGTAATGCAGTAAATCTGGTTATTTGTGATTTTAGAATCACTCCAAAAATACTGCTTTAGTTCCAGGCTTGTTTTGCATGTACAACAGTTTGCACATGGATCTGGATTCTTGCTGAAATCCAATGTGCAGGTTGAGATCTTCTAGAAATGTACAGTACATGCTGCTTGATGCAAGCTGATTCTAAAAACCCATGTTTGTGGAGAGGTATGCATTTGTTTTTGCAATTTTTATTTGCAATATTAGGAATATTAGTACTATTATTTGCCAGTAGTAGTAGCAGTGCTGGCTTGCTGTAATCTTAATGCAATCTTCTTGTTAACTAAACTCCATTCTGCAGGTTCTGGGCAGTCAGCTGCGTATCGTGTCGGCCTCTCCAGAGGACTCAGGGGAGTATATCTGTCGGGTGCAGGGCAACCCAGGAAACCCAGGATCTCACGCACACCAGGCGTCTGTCTCTGTGTCTGTCACTTCATCTTCTTCACGTAAGTTAGTCAACGCTAGAAGTATTTTTTGTATCAAAACAGAATAATAACAAAGAGTCCAGCTCTTAATCAAATTTTCCTGCTGTACTTTACTGTACAGTTTAATCAGACTTGACAGCCCTTACTTTCTCACCAAGGAAATTAGTTGATGGCAGCATCAGTCAGAGACTAGGAAAAACACATTAAGGGCAGGGCATTACATGGCAGGGTGTTGTTCTCAGACTAACACTGCCTCACTTCATGAATGGACTTTCCAGTTGTGCTTTCCAGTGGAGTCCAATGTGACCTCAGATTGAATGATTTTCCTCGCTACTGTCCCATGATCTCATCCTCATTCACTCCTTTCCTGGAGTGTTTGAGTTCTTTATCCGCTGCCAATGAAGCCCGTAGCCACATTGAATAGTAATTTGTTACTTCAGCTTTCTGTGAATAATAATTCAGCTAAATGAAGTGACACCGTGAACGGGAATGTTCAAATAAAGCCTGTCCAGAGCCCAAACCGCTGGTTTCTGCCGCAGGTCTTCAGAGTCCAATCATCGCCATCGAGCCCCACAGTGCTGCAGTGCGCGTCGGGGAATCGGCCAGCTTCAGGTGCAGGGTGTACAGTGGAGCCCAGCCTGTCAGACTGGAGTGGAAACTGGCCAACAACCAGCCGCTGCCAGGTAATAGGCACACACACACAGAGGAATAAACCTGCTTAATGAGTTCTGATTTTATGATGTCATTATTTACAAGCAATTACAGCTGCAATCCACCCATGAATTACAGCTCTGTTACTTCATTTAATGACTAATTTAGAGCTGTTTTCTCTCGACTTGCATTGACATTTTTGCATTACTAAAATATTACATGTTATTTAGCTCAGTTAGATTTGATGGCATGATGTGTCTTGTCTTGTTGAAATGTAGTGGTGCTTTATGATGTGTGTTCAGTGAGTAAATTAAAACGTGTGTGTTGTATCCACTTATTTCTTCAAGTCTCAGATTTGGACTCTTTGGTGTGATGACTATTTATTGCAGTCTTTCCTTAATATTTCTTCGGCTTAGTCCTTTTTACACTTTACACCCCTAATAATGGATTTCTTTAAGCGATGTCTTAGATCCAAGATTGGCAGCAACTCTACATGTCTCTGCCCCTTTAAGTTGCACTATCTATGGCAGATGTAATGTTTTATTTTCTGCTCTTTTCTGCAGATAACATCAAAGTTGGCCCTGATGGGTCTGTCATTACCATTACCAACGCCCGCCCTATGAACCATGGCGCCTACCGTTGTGTGGCGAGCAACCCGTTCGGCATCACCCAAACCCTTGTGTCTTTGATTGTCAAAGGTAAACTACATGCATATCAGCGTGCACACATGGACACAATCATTTTGCTGCAGATGGACTGTTAACGCTTCAGTCACACACACCCCCCCAAAACCTCTGAGTGAAGGGGTCCCTCTAGTGGCTGATTAGATACCAATATTTTGTATCTGTGCCCCTCCAGAGTCTCCTTTGGCTACCGTTACCCCCGCTGGACCTGTGCGTGTCAGGGTGGGAGAAGCCATCAACCTGGAGTGCCAGGCAACAGGAGAGCCCCGCCCCTCAGTCTCATGGCACAGACTGGACAGCAACCGCAAGACCATGCTGAGCAGCCCTGTGCCCATGGAGTCCAATGCAGTCATGCAGGTACTGATACATCTGCTGACACTGTCGGTGTCTGCAGAACAGATTAAGTTATCAGCTTTGCTCAGTTCCAGTTCAAAATGACGTGTATTTTTGAGACATATGCGCTTCTGCTCTTGTGCAGATATTGGTGGCACGTCCAGAAGACAGTGGCACGTATGTATGTACAGCTCGCAGCAACGGGGGCACTACTGAGACCAAGGTGGAGGTCACGGTCGAGGGAGGCTCCCAAGTGCCCTCAGTGCCCAGGGCCTCTGTTCCTGAGCCGCTGATGGTTATGGTGGAGGGGCAGACTGTTACGCTGCGCTGTGAAGCCCATGGTAATGATTGCTAAGAATCTAATTTATACAGCATTCATGTCCTGTCTTTCTGTGGCACTTGAATCACTGTACCAACTTCGTGTACATGAATGTTGCAGGGATACAATATTTCCATTTTTTTCAATTTATTAAAAATTTGTTGAGCATAGAACTTTTGTTTTGTTCTCCAATTTATCTTTCTAGGTTTCCCATCCCCAACCATCACTTGGTCCAAGCTGCGCTCTCCTCTGCCTTGGAGACACAAGGTGGTGAACAACAGCCTGGTGCTGCCCAGCGTCGGCCGCCAAGATTCTGGAGAATACATCTGCAGCGCCACCAACAACATGGGCACCAGCGAAGTCACCATCACGCTAGATGTAGAAAGTGAGTGTTGTGGTTTTGCTGTTTGCTGTCGTTTTATTTTAATGGATTGATTTCATACTCCTGCTTTAAATAGATCATAGACGTAATATACAGTGAGTAGATTTCCTACGTCATATGTCTTCATTTGCAATGCATAAAAACATGTTAACTTATTTCTCTATGTCTTATCTCCAGCCCCTCCTTATGCCACTTCTGTTCCTGACGATGTGGCTGTGCGGGTCGGGGAGGTTATCAGATTGCAGTGCCTGGCCCACGGCACTCCCCCCCTCACCTACACTTGGACCAAGCTGGATGGAAACCTGCCCTCAAGGGCTGAGGTTAGCGGAGGGGATCTTCAGATCAACCTGGCTACTGCAGAGGATGCTGGGAGCTACAAGTGTGTGGCCATCAACAAAGTGGGCAACAGCGAAGTGGTCGCTAAAGTCACAGTCAGATGTAAGTTTGCTGATGCAGTGATTTGACAGAGCCCTAAAACTACTACTTTTCCTCATGTGTAGATAGCTAGAAAATGTTCAAGAGCATCTAAAGATTGAAGTTAACAAGTGAGGAAATGTGTAAGTGTGTGCAAGACCTAAATCATGTCTCTATCCTTCCTCTCTGTAGCTCCCTTGGCAGTGCGCGTGTCACCTCAGGTTGAAGTAAAGGCCCAGGGCAGTGCTGTGGAGTTCACCTGTTCAGCAGCAGGTGGTGTAGAAACCAAAATTGAATGGCTGAAGGAAGGAGGAACCCTGCCACCAAACCACCACATCAAGGATGGGGTGCTCAGGTGACTCATAGCCATCATATGAATATAGAATTAAAGAATAGCTCTGTGTTTGTCTGTCTCAGTACTTTGTCACTTCCCCAACATGTCTGAGATCAAAGCAGATCGGTTCCTTCAGAATATAAAAAGAATCATAAACATATACTTATATAGTTGCTGCAAATGTGACTCAGGTAGTACATTTTGGGGTCTACTTTCAGCCATGTATCTGATGCTCTAGCAAATATAAAAAGCAGTAGGATGGTCTACATTCAGCTGTGTGACATGTGGAGTAAAAAGCTGACCATGGCTTGTTTTAATGTGTGTAATTGAATGTTTCTCTGCAGGATTGAGAACCTCGAGCAGACCAATGAAGGTGTTTATATCTGCAGAGCCAGCAGCGTGTATGGTCAGGCTCAGGACACTGCCAGGTTGACCATCCAAGGTCTGTTACATTCACTGCAGATACACCAGTGCATACCCCGCTTCATTAAAGCCAAATATAACGTGTTGCTTCTCTGCTCTCTTTTCTGTTCCGCAGCTTTGCCAAAGGTGATGATCAACGTGCGGACCTCAGTGCAGACTGTGATGATAGGAAACTCTGTGGAGTTCGAGTGCCAGGCTGTCGGTGACCCAGAGCCCACGGTGAAGTGGAGTAAAGTCGGTGGGTCTTTGCCTGCTCATATTATGGTGAAGGGCGGCATGCTGAGGATCGATCAGGTGACGGAGGCCGACGCCGGACAGTACCGCTGCACGGCCACCAATGACGTAGGCTCAGTGCAGTCCCAGGTGGTCCTTAACGTCCAGTGTAAGTTCACAAAGAGTTTAAAAAAAACACACTATTTTCCTTCCATCACACACAGAAATGCATGCACTTGCACACACACACTTTGATGCATTGCCTATCCTTCCAACCTCGTGTAAATCTTTTGCGTGCTTGCACAGCTCTTCCTCAAATTGCTGCGCTGCCTGAAACTAAGGAGGTGACAGTTGGGTCTGATGCAGTCTTACCCTGTGTGGCCTCAGGATACCCTGTACCTGAGATCAAATGGTCCAAGGTGACTAAAATAATTCTGTAATTCAATAAACTTAATTTTTCTTTATATTATATGTAATTATATTATATTAGATACTTGATGTCTATTTTTTGTAGATATTTGTTGATGCTGATCTCATTTATAATATTGTTCGTTTCATTTCTTTTTGCATCCAGCTGGAAGGAGAGCTTCCTCCTAAGTGTTTCCAGGACATCAATGTGCTGACGGTTCCTGGGGTCACCCATGATGATTCTGGGACATACGTCTGCACCGCGTCTAACAAACAGGGAAAAGTTGAAGCTTTCACTACACTTGAAGTTCACGGTTAGTCTGTAGGAAGGATGCTGATCAATGACAGAAGTGTGAATTTGCACAGATGTTTGAATCTAACTGTAAGATAATGTGCTCTTTCAGAGAGAGTGATGCCATACTTTGCCCAGGAACCCTTGTCTTACCTCACCCTGCCCACCATCAAAAATGCCTACAAGGCTTTCAGCATTAAGATCAACTTTAGACCTGATAATGTTGATGGTAAGGAAGTACAACCTCAACAGTTTGATTGTATAATATATTATTTTACACCGTTTTCTTATTGAATCTTGCCGTGTGGTAATGCTTTTTGCTTTTTGTACTATGTTTGTCATGTTTCCTGATGTATAATTTCACTGCGTCTTCTGTCCCTTCCCTCTCTCCCTCACATCTTCCTCTCACCCACGCGGTGGGAAGGTCTCATATTGTACGCTGGTGAGTCTCAGTCCTTGAGAACCACAAAAACTCAAGAGTGATGTTGGCAGTACTGCTTTTTTTTGCCTCCATCAGACTTTCACACACTGCACCCAGAGCAGAGCTGATTTAGGGGCTGTGAAAGAGATGCAAGATGGTGCATGGCCTATGTTTTCATACAGGCTTTTTGGTTGTGATCACAAAGCCACTCATCAGATTGTCAATAGCACAAGTCTACTTCGTCAGCTTGTACACTGCCTGCATAGCAGCGCTGCTGCTTAAAACCAGTCCTTGAGTGCTAGAACTGTATAAATGCAACGCAGCGTTTATTACTTAAGCTTCCCTGCAGTTCTAAAAATGTTACTGTAAGTCAAATGCTGCCATATTAAAGGAAAATATATGGCTGTTAGTCTTTATATTGACTTGCAACTTACAGTATGTGTGACTGTTTCAAACAAGCTACAAAAGCTATGTGAACACGCTTGACTGCTGTTTAAATGTGTGACACAAACATCCACGGCATATTATGTGTAAACTCATTTTACACTTAAATAGCTTTGTGTTGCACATTTACGCGAGTTTCTCTCTCTAGATCGCTCCTTTTCACAACCGCCAGAGATTCTGTAGACAGACGTCCGAGGGCATGCTCCCTTCTCCCCCCTGTGAGCCTCCGTGGCTCCCGTAAAGCATGTGTCCCCCCGGCATGTGGAGACAGAAGCAGCAGGACTAGTAACATGTCGTGACCGGTTGCACTCAGCAGCCCAGTGATGCCCAGATAGGATGGCAGGTTATAGCCTGGCTCTGGTTGGCTTTAAACTTGCCTCACCGCAGCATGCTGCTTTACCATCCAGCTTTTCAAAGAGTTTACCATGTGTTTGAATGCAAACGATGTCCATCCTAACAAGTCTAAACTCACGTTTAGTCCTAAATCTGGATTTCCTTGAGTGAAAGTTTCTACTAGTGGGAGCAGGTGATTATTTTGGGAATGTGACAGAAGTAAATGCCATTATTATAGACAAAGCTGAAGAGCTGAATTTGTCCATACTGGAAGATTAAGTAAAACCACTGGATTTATTGACTTATTAAGATGGATATAAAATGTGCATTTAGGATGATGTTTGTACTAATACTCGCTCACCCCGTTGTGTGGTAAAGGTATGATCCTCTACAATGGCCAGAGAAGGACCACAGGAGCAGACTTTATCTCTCTGGGACTTGTGGGCGGCCGCTTAGAGTTCAGGTCAGTGTTTATCGGTCTTAAACTAATTTACCTAAACACAGCATGATGATCTTGTTGGTAACCATTTGTTATGTTGTCTCAGGTTTGACGTGGGCTCTGGCATGGCCACCATACGCGACCCCAACCCAGTCAAACTGGGAGAGTTCCACACAGTTGAGCTGTATCGCAACCACACCTTGGGCTACATCATTGTAGACGGAGGGGAGCCCATCAACGGCAGCTCACAGGTACTTCAGGCAAATGTGCATCCCTTCAGTCTCATATACGGTTAATATCAGTTAATGTGTTACACAACTGCACTTTTCCTCTTAACAGGGCAAGTTCCAGGGCCTGGATCTGAATGAGGAGCTGCACGTGGGTGGTTACCCCAACTACACCGTCCTCGCCAAAACTGCTGGCATTAAGACTGGTTTTGTTGGTAAGACGTCGCTCTGTTTACAACATCACAGAAAATACTGGATGGAGAAAAAGTCTTATTGGTGTGTGGGCTTATTTATCATCACTGCTACGTAGGTTGTATTCGTCAGCTGGTCATACAAGGTGAGGAAGTCATCTTCAAAGACCTTGACCGCAGCTCTACCGGTGTCACAAACTGTCCCACCTGCAAAGACCAACCATGCCAGGTCAGTTACATCCATCCACTTGATGTTTTTGGGGTATTTGCCATGTGTTTAATTCCATAATAGCCAGTTCATTTCTTCCATGTCATTATTCAGAACGGAGGGAAGTGTGAGGACTCAGATGCCAGCTTGTACAAGTGCAGCTGCCCGAGAGGATTCACAGGCAGCAACTGCCAGCACCACTCATCCCTGCACTGCCACTCAGGTACAGCTCCACCCGGCCACACGAATGAATCAAAGCACCTGGATGCTGCTATCAACACTATCCACATGCACCATTAACAGTATAACAACAAGTAAATGATAATAAAGTTGTGTTTTGTGTCTCTCTTTGTGACCTGACCTCTCACAGAGGCCTGTGGACCAGATGCCACTTGCATCAACCGCCCAAATGGCCTGGGCTATGACTGCCGCTGCCATCTTGGCAAGTTTGGAAACAAATGCATGGATGGTAAGACAGGAAGTTCATCTCATCCGGCCAATGAAATATTCCAAGTATTTTCAAGACACACAGTTTCGTTGTGGACATTTTTAATTAAATATCTTTAAGAAGACATTCAAAGTTTTAATGCATTTTTCGCCTGGTTCTCTTTCACTAGGGGAATTGGTCACCACTCCACTGTTTGATGGCGAGGAATCATACATAGCCTATCCTCCCCTGACCAACATCCATGATGACCTGCGCGTTGAGCTGGAGTTCAAGCCCCTGGCAAGAGATGGCTTGATGTTCTTCTGTGGAGGGAAGAAAATGAAGGTGGAGGACTTTGTTGCCATCTCCATGGTGGAGGGACACGTGGAGTTCAGATATGAATTAGGCACAGGTAAAGTATCAAAACAAAGTTGTTGTGGCTACAGGTGCAGAAAGGTATTCATGTATTTTGAATGCGTATGAGATTTATTTTTAGGGACAGTAAAATCTTTCTGTGCCGGTCTTGATTTTCAGGCCAGGCGATCCTTCTCAGTTCGGAGCCAGTCTCTCTGGGCCAGTGGCACAGAGTTGTGGCCGAGCGGAACAAGAAGGCCGGTCACCTGCGGGTCGACCAAGGCCCAGTGGAGAGGAGGATGTCTCCAGGAAAAGCTCAGGGCCTCAATATCCACACCCCCATGTACCTGGGAGGGGTCCCCAACATGGATATCCTGCCTAAACCGGCCAATGTCAGCAAAATGTTTGAGGGATGTGTAGGAGAGGTGAGATGTTTCTGCTGAAATAGGAAACAAAACAAAAGATCATTAATATTGTTCTGTATGTTTTAGTTTAAACTCAATAATCTCCCTTGGGATAAGTAAAGCAATACCTTATCTCATCGTGTTTGCACTGCCTGCTTAGGTTTCAATCAACAACAAGAAGGTGGACTTGTCCTACAGCTTCACAGAAAGTAAATCTATCCGCAAGTGTGTGGACAGCAGCCCCTGTGACCGCCGGCCCTGCCTGAACGGAGGGCGCTGCATGTCGAATGCTGAATATGAGTATCAGTGCCTCTGTAAGGATGGATTTGAAGGTTAGTGCTCAAGGTTGAAATCTTCTTAACACTGGAAATAATAGTTGTGGACTTTGTTGCATAATCTGCACTGCAATTGTGTTTTCTGACCATTTTTCAATTCACTTTTTATGACTGGAACATTTTCTAAGTTGTTCTTTTTCGAAGGCAACCTTCTTAACCATAAACTATGCTCACTGGCTTCAAGGAAATGAAACGTTGTAGGTGCATTAGGACAAAAAAAAAAATCTGGTTAGAAATTTAACTCCTATTTGCTTTTTTGCAACATCTGGTTATTTTTCAGTTAAAACTGGTAAAATAATGAGCTTTTCAATGTATTCTACCCAAACCCTCATGGACTTGCTCTGCCTTTAGAGTGAACTTCACCCCTCCCCCATATCTGGTATGTGACCCTGCAGGTGAGCGTTGTGAGGTGGCGAAAGACGTGTGTCAGAGCAACCTTCAGTGCCAGAACGGCGGCAGCTGTGTCGACGGCCAGTGTGTGTGTACACCCGGCCACGTGGGCCTGAACTGTGAAGAAAGTAAGTATTGACTAGCCACATAAACATCACATCAAAATCAAAGCCAGAAATATCACAATGTGTGGGTTAAATGTTTTAATTGTGCTCAGTAGCAGCCAATTTGTCTAAATGCACTTCTGGAAAAAAATCTCCCCTACAGCACACGTCTGCATACACCTGCATCCTATAGACAAACATGTTCATCATCAAAGCAGAGAGACTAAACTCGCTGCCAGAAATGAGCCACATGACTCACATTCTCCACATGAAGCCCCTCTAACATCAGAGAGTGCTTTGCATGCTGGGAGGGTCAACCCCTAAGTGATAACGTATGTCTTTACCCCTGCACTCTCATGGCTATATCCTGCACAAACAGGCCACGTCTCCAACTTCCCCGAGGCCCCGTGGAGTTTGGAGGCTAGCGAGGCAAATGGTACAGTATCTCAATGTTCAGTCTGCCTGACACGACCGTCACTAACAGGGGGCCCATCTGAGTTTGAGGGGGCCCCGCGTCCCTTCCGAGCTCAACCCGAACTGCCTACTGCCTAACACATGTTTGCGCATAAACACAAACCAAACATGCGTCTGTACTCAACTGGCAACTGAGGCTCTTATCCCCCGTTGGAAAGTTGGGAGAGGGGAATTCTGCATCTGCTCTAAATGGTAATAGGGAGGTGGACTGTAGCAACTGAATTGTGCTGCCTGTTTTTGGACACATATAAAATGTGGAATTCCCCTTGTTTTTGTGTCTCCCTGTCATCATGTCAATGCCTGTAAGATGGCTACTCACAACATAAAAACTTGTTTCCGTCTTCTTTAAGAATGCCTGTCTACACAACAAGATAAACACACACAAAAAAACCAACAACGTGTTTTTCGTCAGAACATTCAATCTGCTCCACACATGTACACTGTTACTAACAACTCAAGCCGTCTGTTCAGAGCACAGTGTGATGGCGTTTGGGTGATTTGAGATGTATTTCGAGCATATCGCGTACATAATGTGGTATTTGTGCATGGACCCTGGGTGAGTTCAGTTTGATCTCTGTAAAAGGTCAGAGATGGTGTAGCGCGTGAGGAATGGCAAATAACTCGCTCATGTGTTGGTGAGGACTGTCAGAGGAGTTTGCATCATGGAGCCTGGTTTGGTTGTACTGAAGACTTTTGTCGATTTTGCGATTGCTGTATTTGTGAATGGATTTTGTGACGAATTGTAGGATTATGATATTTTACTTTATATGAATATATATATATGTGTGTTTAAAGTGAGAGAAGAAATACCGTTATTTTACTCATACAAATGAAGAGTTGCAGTTACACCCAGTTGTTATGGCATGTAGCTTATGGTGGGGGACATTACTGAGCCAGTAACATGTGTCATTTCTTCCTTTAAGAGCTTTAAATACCACCAGCATATGAAATATTCTGCTAAGCGACTTCCATGACTGAAAAACCTCTCTGTCTTTAACTGTTAGATCTAACCAAGCCTGTCTTGCCAGGGTTCCTTCCATACTTTCACCACTGGAGGTCACCGTAACAGTGGGGATGAAAGTTCCCTGCAGCCTTTTATATGCGTGTCCTTTTAAATTCATATTTACTGTATTTTTTGTAGATTCACCCTATCAGTACGCAGCACATTTCCACGATGATGGATACATTGCCCTTCCTAAATCCATTTTCCCAAGAAGGTGAGTGTAGTTTATTCCCCCGACACCGTTTTACTCTCACAGATTTAACCATACGGTCTCTGATGATTGATTCATCAAGAGTAAAATCATAATTTTTTTTTCTGTTTCAGTGCCCATGACTCACCAGAGACCATCGAGCTGGAGATCAAAACCAGCTCCTCTGAGGGTCTGATTTTGTGGCAAGGAGTGGTAAGTCCTGGTCCTGTCTTGAGACTTATCCTGAGGACCGAGCAACAGTTTAATCCAAATCCTAAACCTTGTATTCAGGTCCCTCCCTTCAAACCTTTTCATCCTTGCTACCACACCTCAGCATCCTTAATCATCGCCATCACCCCCATCTGTGAAGAAGTGACGCACATTAATGTCCTCATAACATTCAGTGACTTTTGGACTTACACGTCAACAATTATACATCACTCACACAATGCTGCATTTTCTTGACTGGCCACTGTCATCACTCTGTCTAACTCATACACACCACTGAGGCTGTAACATTGTTGGGCATGTTGGCTGCGAGCCCGGCTGTCTCTGACACCACTAAATAAATGCATGTTGCTTCTCTAACTCCCCCTCCATTTTCCTCAGGAGACCAAAGGCGCACGCAATTTGCGAAAGGTGCATGCTAGTAAAAAGGTATCCACGCAAACACAAGACACCTCCTTATTTATCTGGCATGTTTCATACCATGTGCTTTCCGTACAAACACGTATAGTACAACAATTATAAGATATTTCTGAAGAACCAGGCGATTGATCTGAAATGAAATGTTTGTATTGCACAATGTGCACAATGCTTCTCTTGTCACTGTTGTTTTGCATCGAAGGTTTCATGCCACACTTGTACAAATACTGTCGGGAACAATGCGTTTGCTTTGCCTCATGCTTGTTATTATAACGCTCTGTGTGGAAATTTACTGCGGGGTAGCTGGTCAGTAATTCAAAATACTGAGCCACACAGCCTCTTCTTCCTCTGCTGACTCAGCACGTTTATTTCCAGGAACTCGGAGAACACGGCAAAGGCAAGGATTTCATCAGCCTCGGCCTACAGAATGGACACCTTGTTTTCAGGTGACTCAGCCCTGTAACCATGTAGTTCTGCTGACATCTGGAGGAGTGTTAGTAGTATTATTATTATCAGTTTCAGCCTGTATTAACATTGTAGTAATACTGATGATTTGTATGATATCCAGCTACCAGTTGGGCAGCGGAGAGGCAGAGATCTTGTCCCGGAAGTCCATCAATGATGGGCGGTGGCACAAGATCACAGCAGTCAGGTATGATTGCACATTACATATATAAATACACTGTATATACTTGGAGAAACTAACCATTAAATGTTTTTAACAAAGTGCTTGCACACCATAAACCCTTTAAAAGACAGGTGTGTAGGACTAAACCAGGAATCCTACACACTGTTGGTGACTTGATTCATGCTAATTACAATGTTTTAGTTGGTAAAACTGATGATGAAGGTTTCAGAGAATGATGAAGGTCTACCAACTAAAGTAATGTAATGAAATAAAATGAGCTGAAGTGACCAACATTGTGTAAGTGCCTTCTTAGTTACTTCTCTTCAAAGTAACGTTCACTTATAAGTGTATTACCCTGCAATAAAAAACATGATTTTCACTGTTACTAATTACTGGAACTCGTAAATCAAGGTTGTTCTAATTGTATCATTTGTTCTGTTGTCATATAATTAGCCCAATAACTTTCTAGCTACATCGTTTATTTCTTTAATTATATACTGTACTAACTACATCTGCTACCATCAACTGCATCTGCACTTTTCAGATTTGTCGGTGCGTGTTGACTACTTGTGTTTGTCTCCTCATGTTTTCTGTTGCTTGTAGAACTGGAAAAGATGGATACATCCAGATTGACGGAGGAGCGGCGCTACACGGACAGTCTAAAGGCAGAAGCCTCATGGTCAACACCAAAGGCAGTATATACCTTGGTGAGTGGGCCGAAAGTACGGAGTTATCATAAGTGAGAAGTTATCAGACAAGTCAGATATATAACAGGAAACATCAATAAAAAGTATTTTTAAATTTGTGAATAATTTTGCTTTCCTGCAACAGTTACTCAAAACCCAAAAACCCTTTTTATTAAAGGTTTTATAGTTGATAAATAAAATCTAAACTTAATTTATTTAATTCTTTTTTTTTCTCACTATTTGATTATTATTTATTTCCTCTTTCTGTATTCTTCAGACACATTTAATCATTTATCTGTTCCCTATTTTCACCAGCTAATTATAACAAAATTTCACACAAATATCTAAAAGAATAAAGTGATGAAGTGATGATATTTTATGTCCAAAGGTCAAAGGTTAATGCCACTGTGACATCATAATGTTTTATAACACTTTCCTGGCTCTTATTCAGCACCATAGCTCAGGAACAGAAGGGAAGATTGTGACACTAATCTCTGGTCTGGGCAGACGTAGACACAAACTGAAATGTCATTGGCTGAAGCATACAACTAAGAAGCAGTAATTGTAGTTGATTGTTAATATCTTGCTCCACTGAAGTTACACATTTTTGCTTTTCCCACATTTTGTCAGCTATTGAATGCCACATGACAGAGTTTGTCACTGCAGTAATTTACAGTTGTGTCTTATTTACTTGATCTTCTATAGTTCTTCCATCCATTATCTATATGGCTTATCCTTAAGGGTTGGGGTTGGGGGGGGGGTCTCAGCTGACTCTGGACGAGAGGCGCGGTACACACTGGACTGGCCGCCAGCCAATCACAGGGCTGACTAATAGAGACAGACAGCCATTCACACTCACACCTACAGGCAGAGTCACCAATTAACCTGCATGTCTTTTGACTGTGGGAGGAAGCCGGAGTACCTGGAGAAAACCCCCGCGAGCACGGGGAGAACATGCGAACTCCACACAGAAAGGTTCAAGATTCAAACTGTACACCAGCCGAATAGCAGATTTGAACCTGGAACCGTCTTGTTGTGAGGAAACAGTGCTAACCAGCACCAACGTTCTTCCAAATTAGTGAAATTATCTGGGTTATCTATTTCAAGTCGTACCAGAGAACAAAATTTCCTCTCCTCTGTTTTGTGGCTCAAAATGTCCAAAGAAGAAATGTATCACTGGCGGCTGATTACGTCTGCTCTCTCTCGTGTGCCAGGCGGAGCCCCAGACATGGTTGCTATGACAGGGGGGAAGTTTTTGTCGGGAATGACGGGCTGCGTGAGGAACCTGGCGCTGATGAACGCCCGGCCGGGACAGCAGCCCGCCCAGGCCATCGACCTGCAAGGCCATGCAGCCCACGGCATCAACGTGCAGCCATGCTCTTCATAGATCCCAGCACACTCAAAAAAAACCACACATGTACACACACAGAGACTTTGGAGTGATGTCACACATACACACACACACACACACACAAACACATACAGCAGACTCACACAGAGAGACTTACACACAAAGAGGCTGACACAAACTTGGTGCTTTGCTGCTACCAAAAAAAAAAAATAATCATGATGACACAACAGGATATGTTTCTTTGTGTGCAGTAAAACCAAAAAAGAGAGAAAAAAATGAAACGATATTAACAAGTCTTCTCTTCCTCAGTGTTGTATTCTCAATGAAGGACTATTAACACAGGAGAACCAGTACAGTTTACATACTTCCAGCAGTAGTTTTAGCCATGAGAAGAGTAAGAGTAAAACATATTAGGCCTTCTACGATGGGTCAGATCCTATGGAGTTGGAGATGTTTTTACAGCACTGAATTTTTATTTATATACATATGAATATATATATATTATATTTGTGGGGGAAAACATGCAAACTAACCATAACTGCTCTTCAACTTTCCTAGAGTTTATTCTGGGTTCTAATACTGTGTGTCCAGGGCTTTTTAAAGGCCTAACTGTATTAATACTTGAAAATGTTAAGGCCTTCTTTCTTCACTTCTGTAGAGGAACCTTTTTCTTTTTTTTTTGTTTTTTTGCGAGCATGCTTACAGTCTTTTGCAAATCGTTGGGAGAGGAGCGCTACACGGTCACAGTCACATGCAGCTTCAGTACACAACTCAGGTCATCAAATACAAATTAATAACCGCAAATGTTACATGTTACAGCTTTAACTCGGCTGGTTTTTGTTTCTTTTTTGCTTTGCAAGTCATTCGCAGCGCTGTTGTGTCTTCTGTGTCTGTATTTTTTCTTTTTTTTAATGAAAAAGAAAGAAACCTTGGTGCTAATATCAGACATGAAGATACAGCACGTAGTCGTATGGTTTACGTCTTTGTCTGTCGTATGTCTGTAGAGGTGGTTTTTTTTACTAATTTGGTTACTTAGACTAAGAAAACTATCTAAAACAGTACACACTAGCGTCACATTTGTCGATATGCATGCCGTTTGAGGTTGATTTTATAAGAATATGGCATGATTTGTTGCCTCCACAGCCTTATTTGATTGAGTAGATCTCAAAAAAAGCAGTTTTAAAGTACTGAAAAGGGTGTAATTTTTTATGTGTGGTTGTTAAAGATGTTGTTTTATGTGTGAAACTATCTGCCAGTCAGGTAGATATCTCTATCAGTGGAGAATGAGCGTGTATGCTTGTAGATTTATTGGCTATGTTTGTCTCAGCCCCTTCCATTTCTCACAGGCCACTCTTCTTAAGTATGGAGTCATGTATGTGTGTGTATTTGTGTGTGTGTGTGTGTGTGTGTGTGCGCGCGTGCGTGCGTGTGCTTGTGTGTGTCATTATCCATATCCTCAGGAGGGTCAACCCAGAACTGCCTCAAGATGTTACTTAATTTTCAGGTTTGGTAGCTTTAGCGACAATTCAGTAAGCTATAAAACTCTGAAGGCTCTGTGGTTCTGTGGGTTGTTTTCTCTGCAGAGGGAGATTCATCTGTCACAAACAGCAGTAGGACACAGTTGGGATAGCGTTTGGGTCGTGTGGGAATGCAGTGGAAGCCTCCTGCAGGTGCTGTGACCAGTTGTGTAGCTCTAAAAAAAAAAAGCATGCTCGCCCACCTTTAGTCGACCACACCGCAAAACCACGACGGCAAGATCACTTTGGGGTCACAAACCATATCTCTCCTTTTTGTAAGCTTAAAATATTTGTATTAATATCCTAAAAAAAAATGAGCACTATCCTTTAACTTAGAGTCGCTTCATTTTTATTTATTCTATGTTTTTTGTTTTTTCTTTTCCTCTTTTTCATCGCTTTTGTTTCAAGGCTTGGTTCTGCTGTCTTAGAGCAATCACAGGAGCTTGCTATTTTCTTTTCCTCTGGTTATTGTGTATTGCCTCCCACATCCCCTTGTTTTTCCCCTCATGTTTGAGTTTGATTACGGCCCCCTGGTAAGTTCAGTTCCTCAGAAACCCCCAATAAAGTTCCATGAAAGGTTAATATGTAATACTTCACAGGAACTGCCTGGTCAAACTTTTGGAAACTGGTCTTACTATTCACTCGATGAAAAAAGTCTTAGGCTCCAAAATGCAACAAATGAATTAATATTATCTGCACAGAATGGTGTCACCATGTGGATTGAAAAGAGCCACTGCTGTGGTCCAGGTTTAGGACACTGACGCAGAGAATGACTGTGTGTGCGCCCCGTGTTGGGTGCCTTTTGTGTATCTGCTCTTAAACTGGATTTTCATATATACACTGTACACTCTTGCCCAGTGCAAAGTTGTCAAGAAACTGCCACTGTTTTTTTTGTTTTTTTTTTGGTTGTTTTTAGGCCATTGCAAAATATGAACGGTGCACTTTTAGTAATGATGGACATTTTTATTTTGAAATGTTTTAAACATTTTGCAATCTCACTTCTGAATGGCAGAAAAAGCGGATAACTCAGTTAAATGAATGAAATTGTACCAGATGAAATATTGTCCATGTCAGGACGACCTGACATCCATTTCCAGTGTTGAAAAGATGCTCCCCTTGCCCTTGGTGTTTCTTAATTAAAAACAAAATTCATGTGCTATTTGTAATCTCGTGAGTTTTCTTTTTTCCCTTCTGCATTGCTGTGTTCTGCTGTATGTTGGGAGGCTTGTTTGGATGCAGCCGAACCACATTGTTCCCAAATAATCCATTGTGCAGGTAAGCCTTAAGCCCTGTCCCTGAAAAGAGGCCGATTACACTGCCTATTAAAAGTTAAGACCCAATGTTCTCGGTTTGAGGTTACACCCAAATCAGGTTTCTAAAATAAACCTGTCCCATGGGTACAGTACTCTCACCTTACACAGTCCACTGTGTGTTTTTATTAAATGACCTCACCAAGAGATAGATATGTAAGTGAATGTGCTGGCAAAAGTTGGACAAACAAAAAAGACACGGTTAAGTAGGTTGTCAATAGTGACAGTGATAGTGTACTCATCGCTTCTATAGAAAGTACAGTGTCATAACAGCAGTGTACATTACTGTGCATTATGAATATTCTGTACAAGTGATTAATATAAGAATGTTGCGGTTAGTCAGACATAATACAGTGCAAAGGTTATGTAGAACAGAGTTAAACAGTTCGGTTCTGCTGACACTTCATCCTGAAGCAGACAGAACAACGTCAGTGACAACAGGGTGCAGTTATGTAACCAGATTAGAAGCCCCCTCCTCCTCAGAGAGACAGGGTGGGGGGGTTACCTGTGCATAAACATTAGGACTAATCTTCTGTCAGTGTATCAGAGGATTTTGTGCCACAGGGTGACAGGACAGAGGTGGGTTTGTGGTGGCTCAGTTTTCACGGTCACATTCTGGTTGTTATGTAAGAGAATATCACTGCACTGAGACTTGGGGTCCATTGTTTACCTCAGTTTTACACCACATGTGGTCTCACTGATCTGCCATCCTTCCCAAAGCTGAGCCCTTTGTCTTCTTGTTGGTTCTTCTTTTTTGGCAAAACTGATTTCTCATTTGGCCACTTCGCAATTAATAGATCATCACTCTCACACAACCAAATGTTTACGATGTTTGTCTGACTTATTTCATACGTTTCTTACATTTACACTGAACAGAATAATTCACTTGCTTGATGCTGGAAAACTTCAGAGTCTTGTAGTGTATCTTTAGTAAATCCATACAAAAAATAAAAAAAATCTTCATAAAATGTCTTGTCACGTCTTGGGTTTGTATGATTTCCTTTTCTCTGCACAAGTAATACATATATTTACCTTAATGGGTTTAAGACAGCATGATGCTGCAGAGTGAGACACTTGCATCAATTTTACACATGAATATCAGTGCACTTGTTATGGGGAGTACAAAAACCCTGTATAATGTCTTTTGGGGCTCTGGAGGCAGCTTTTTAAAGTCTTAAATGACCTCTACTGATGTCACCAGGGTTCATCTCTGTTTGAGCTTAGAAACTAAAAGTCAGAAAGTCTGGGTTACAAACTAGAGCTGTGATTTTTGAAGGGTGTGGGCAAGTTGTATCATGGGAAGTGTAAGATCCAGTGTTTGTGTAGCTTGACCCATATTATGGCGATCTCTCCAGCTCACAGTTGACCGTTTTAATGGAAATGCACAAAATCTCCAGACTGCACGTTAAATCAAACACATTCCCGACTTTTCAGGCACTTAGATGCTGAAAGCACCAAATAAATCCATGAGCTAAGGCCCGTTAGTGGAGTTAGGAAACCTGTACATGACACACTGAACCACGGTCATCCTGTCTTCAGCAAGGTTGAATTACTGTAACTGTTTGTGTCCTTGTGCCAAACTAAAATGAATTCGGGGCAGAAATAAGATCTCATCATCATCTCATATGATACTGAAACACACTTGAATCAATAATAAAATCGGTCAGAAGGCCTAATATCATATCTCCTACCTGGGTGTGCTAAGTCACGGTGTCATGCAGATAGCACTTATTCTACACAAATGCCGGTTATTGTATACCTTTCTTTCAGTGACATTTAACAGCAGGGCCTTGGGCCCTTGGGACCTTGCCCAACACCTCAATTGTTATCTACAGAAACTCAATAGTGACTTTCAACAGGTGACCTTTCAATCTGACTGTGCAGGTACCCGATACATGTCTGCCCAAAGCATAATAAAGGAAGACTCTTTGGCTTTGACACTGACCTTTTCGAATGAATGGGAGTGAGACACAGTCCTCAAGGTTGGTATCAAAAACAAGTTTAACTCTTCAGAGTCTCGGACCGCCCGTCGGCGTCAAAGACACAAACACAAAGAAAGCAAGCTAAACAGTTTTAATGGGAAACACAAAGGTAAAATGAAAAGTAGTAAAAAAACGGCCACTTTACCCCAAGACTCTGGAGGGTTAACAAATCATTCATTCAAATTTAAATACTTACAGAAGTCTCTTTTAGTTTATAGGTTTTATCCTTAAGCACATAAGACTGAATCTGTTAGATGGCCTGCTTTGTCATATACGTGTGTCATGTTGCTCTCTCTGTCTTGTGATTCAGTTCTCCCGCTCTCAAAACATGACGATGTCTTCATGACTTAACACAAGTTTGTATCAAATGCTCGTTGAACTGCTGACATAAAAAACTGAATGTGTCGGTCAAACATTCAACATCGGTAACAAGTCAGACGCTGCATGAAGAAAGAAAGAAAGTAGGATAAGGTATTTTTAATGGACCATAATGCAGGTAGAGATTAAAAAAAAAAATGGCTTTGTCATTGGAGTGCCTACCTTATGGCAATACTCGCATGTCCATGAGTCCATGTGTTCACGGTAATCATTCCTCTTTCCCACACTGGCCATATGGAGATCCCTTCTTAATGTGCTTCCAGAGGAAGTGATGGGGGACAGAAAAGCTACAATGAGGCTTCAGAAATCTAAGTTAGTCAAATCAAGTCGGTATTTTCCAAAGTCCTGAATACCTTTCTTTATGTTTTAATGGTCTATATGACAGGAAGAATGAATAGCAAGGAAAAACTGTTCCAATATACTGCTCATATGGGCGTGAGTATTGAATATTGTTTTTAAAATATGATGATTTGAGAAAAGAAAAGAATGAATACACATAAATTAATAGATAAAAAGATATTACAGCTATAAAAATGGTCATTTTAGACAGTACAGTGATTGGCAACTTCAAAGTTTTTAATGCATTTAAAGGCATCTTTGAAATAAAAGACAAAGAGCCTCAGAACCTCTTCTTTGCTATTTACAGTCATGCATTTACACAGACATTCTGTACTGAAAAATGAATACTAATAACCCACACAACAATACATCGGAGTTTAGTTTCAGCCTGCTAGTCTTTTTGTTTAGAAAATCCCTCATACAGTCAAACCCCACAGAGAAGTGGAGGAAGAAGGAACTAAGGAAGAAACATGAACTTGAAAGGAGCAGTGGTGGTTTGTGGTGCTGCTTACTGCTCCATGACATGCTACTCATTACCGAAGAACACCACGAGGTTCAACCTCTGTGGGAGGAGCAGGAGCACAGAGATATTGTACACCACAGGATCCCTATTGGTTTGATGCTAAACCAAAAGGTGATGATGAGGTGGAGCAGGACATGTCCGTGCTGTCTGCACCATGTTTAACCCATGTCACACATGTATCGCACTTCCAGTGGACACACTGTTTTCCACATGAGACCAACTCTGTGAGCCCAACATCCAAAGGACATTTTATCCTCACTTTCATGAAGAACTTGAGTGCACGTGGACTTTTTCTATTTTCTCTCCTCAAGATTACAGAATAGAAAACCATGTTGGTCTTTAAGGTACTTTGATTTTATGCATTTCCAACAGTTTAAAGTTGTATATTCATGGTGCATACAAGTGATTTCTTTGCTTTTCCCTTGAACTTTGTTATTTTAGAGCCTCGCAGTTTGGTGTCTTCTAGCATCAGGTAATATGATTTCTTATTATTTCATAAAAAACATTTATTTATCAGAAACAAAAAACGAAATTTACAAAAAGACCTCTTCTTCTTCCAGGCCGTCATTTCTTCGCCACTGCTCTGGAAAGTAAGAAATGTTATTATTATTATTATTATTATTATTATTATCATTATTATTGCCTGAAACAAAGCATTGATGTACAGCAGATTTCTAAGATCTAAGATCTAACCTTCCCCCTCTGCAGCTTGTAACACAGCCTGGTTTGATGACGGGGACGTTTCCACAGACGGGGACTCAGAGCTCTTGAGTGACTTGAGGAGGAAGCACTGGACGAGGATCTGCTCCAGCCCAGTGGACATGGAGGCTCGGACGGTTGCTGGAATCAAGTCACAGCACACCAAGAACACTTTCCACACGTAAAGACGTAACTTTTACTTTACTGATTTGACATCAAGTAACTGATGATTTAGGTATGACTCATCAGCGTGAGGGGAGAAAATTTCCAATGACTTACATACAACATTTTTAATCATCATCATTGAGAAATACTTACTGTACTGTTTTGCATGACATTACATTGAAAAACTGTTTGCCTTTCAGATATTAACACGACTGTTCCTAAGAATCTAAGTTGTTGCAGTCCTGACTCACTTGTAGTATATTTTTCATAATATTAATAGGATCCTCTATATGATGTTCTTTCCGCTGTTCCAGGAAAAAATTGCAATTATTTAGCATGGGCCAAAATACATGTTAGCATTCATCAAAAATGAACGTTAACGGCTGTGATTGGACAAGTTGTGTGAGGAAATGTTTGGTCAAATGATTGGCCACATATATGATTTTGGAAAATATGTTGTAAACTTGTCAACTGTTCAACTAGAGTTGATGACTTGCAGAGGATCTTTTGAAAGTGATGAAACAGTCGATTACCATACCACTGTGGATGTTTTGATGGTTAACTCAAGCCGAGTGTAGCATTATGACGGGGTGGTTGTGTTTTACAGATACGATGCATCAGAGGGCCTTGTTTGCCTTAACTCTGAACAGAAATGGAGGCAGTGTGACGATTACAAGGTCATGTTCACCTGCACTGGACAGTTCTGCTCAGGTATGTGGCACAACAACAAAAATCAGACATTCGTTTAAACGGACAGCATTTAGGGTTGAGCTCTCTCTTTTCATGGTGGCGTATTAACATGCAAAAACACCCAAAATGTGGGTTTGATTCTGCATTGTTCATAGAGTGTAGGACGCGCTGGTTTGATCATGATGACCCAGCGGGAAACGGAGACTATGAGGTCCTCAGTGACCTCCTTGAGATATACCCGAGCGAAATTTGCCATCAGCCAATAGCCATCGAGGTCCAGACCATCTCTGGGGAGCCTGCCTCCAACACCTCCGATACCTTTTTAAAGTGAGAGCAACAATATCAGTCAAAACTGAAAACCTAAAGAGGTAGGGGTCATGGCCTTCACTCATCACCCTCCTCTCATTCTTTGTTGCAGTTATGATGCCACCTATGGGTTTGCCTGTGTAAATGCAGACCAGGGGAGCAGGACTTGTGACGACTACAGAGTCAGATTTACATGTCCAAAAGAGTTCTGTCAAGGTAAGGAAATAAAATAAAAATATGGGGTAAGAAAAAGATAACCCTACCCCCGCTTTCCCAAAAATTACAATTCTCATTTGTGCAGAAATCCAGTAAACATGTATCCATTTGTAATTTCCACTCAGTGTCAGAGCAGTGTCGAACGCAATGGCTAAATGGTGATAACTCGACAGACGAGGGTGATGTGGAGTCCATACATCAGCTACTGAAAACTTTCCCAGGTCAAGTCTGTAGAAACCCAATCAGCATTGAGGCCAGGACAACAAGTGGAATGTCTGCAAGACACACTGGAGACACCTTCCTATCGTAAGCACGCTGGTTTTATATGAAAAATACAGGTTTGATGCGGCTTTTATTCAGTCAAGCAGCCTTTCATTCGGCTCTTTATTATATTCCAGCTATGATGTCACATTTGGGTTTGCATGCATCAATGCAAAGCAGAGGAGTAAACAGTGTGAGGATTATCAAGTGATGCTGACTTGCCCCTCAGATTTCTGTCAGGGTAAGTTTTCATGCAAGTAGGATCCATTTTGCAGCAGTATCTTAATATAAATATCTAAATCTGATGTCACAGTCTCCATACACCTATAACTGTTCAATGTTTTTCACTTTTTGGCAGGTTGTAGGACACGCTGGTTTGACCTGGACAATCCCACAATGCAGGGGGACTATGAGACCCTCCTCCAGCTGCAGATGCTACATCCCAGTGAGATGTGCTCCCAGCCTGTGGCCATTGAAGCCATGACAGTGTCTGGTGTCCCTGCGCACAGGACCGGTGACGTCTTTCAAGTGTGAGTTGTGAGACAGACAACAACGCCGCCAAGTATTGATAGATTAAGAAAAACTGGCATTATAGTGTGTCAGCACTTAAAGAGCAATGTCATGTCATATAACTTGTAGGCATTCTGTAGACAATAATTACATCACTACATGAATACTGACTGGAAGAAACGCTGTGTTACTACTTTGTTAATGAGTTAATTAGTTTTAAAATGATAGTTTGACTTACTGGAAAATACACTATTTCACTTGCGTAATAGATAGATAGATAGATAGATAGATAGATAGATGAGAATATTGATGCCACCTTCATGTTTGTACAGTAAATGTAAAGCTACCAACAGCAGCCAGTTAGCTTAGCTTAGCATAAAGACTGAAAACAGGGGGAACAGTTAGCCCGGCTTTGTCTCACCATTTCTTGGCAAGTAAACAGGAAGTGACTGCAACTAGCCAAGATTTAGTCAGTGACATTACTCCAATAGACTACACCATATTTTACTATTATACTTCACTCTTTGTGTGGATGAAAACATGAAGCATAACATGTTAGTGAGCTGGGCAGGCTAGCTGTTGACCTCTGTTTCTTGTATTTATGCTAAGCTAAGCTAAGCTAGCCTATCCTGCTGCTGGTGGTGGCTTCATATTTCCCCATCCAGACCTGAGAGTGGTATTTGCCAAAATGTCGAATTAGTCCTTTAAATGTGCGCCCTGTGATTTAGTATCACACTCCTCCTTGTGATGGCACGATGACATCCATGTGTAACGTTTGCGTAGTGCCCCCTTGACAGTTTGCTTGCTAAATATTTTTCAGATATGATGCTAGTCATGGCTTCGCCTGTGTGAATGCTGAGCAGCCTGGTGGAAAACGCTGTCAAGACTACAAGGTCCGCTTTACATGCCCACTGGATTTCTGCTCAGTGTGAACCATCAGCATTTTTTTTTAAAGGGATTTACTGTTGGAGCAGGATGTGCAGTGAATTCTAAGAAGATAACCATCAACCTTTATCATATTTAGCGTATGTTGCAGCATTGTGTGTTCTGTCTTGTAGGATTCAATTTAAACAACCGAGTCTCATTCCAACTAGCTTACAGTGTCTCCTCAAGACTTGGAGAAGAAAGCAAATACACACAAAGGTAATTCTTCTTGTGTGTTTTGCAATGATAATAAATGTTGTCATAAAAGAAGAAGATTATCACATAATTTCTCCAAGCTGTGGTTATTTCAGCCTCCTTCTCACATTAGAGGGCCGCTTCCTTAGAAACAGGATGGGAACTGTGTGTTTTTTTACAATACTCGCTAGGTCATGCATATTCATGATATGCACACGTGAATGGAATATAAGTTTCCTGATGCAGACTTCAGACAGCTGGAAAGCCCCTAAATATCATCAGGGCCTCCAGATCAGTGCTGTGTATTTTGATCAGATGTACCGGATGTAATGTTTTTGGTGTTTCCCTCATCAGAGTCAAGAGCATATTTTACTATATGTTTGACAGATGGTTTTATTTTCATGACCAAAGACACACATCGAGGTAAAATAAATAAATAATCATAAATCACTATTCAAAGATAAAGTTATATTCCACATATTTGCTCATTTGCACATGCATGTGTTCATCTGTGCTTGTGTGGTCCGTACAGTGAATCGATCAAAGAGCAGGGACCACTTTACATGTAGGTTAAGTTCTGACATTCACATTTAACCAATTAGTTGTAACTAGTAAAATATTTTCATGTTAGAATTATTGTGTTATATATATTCTGATTAATATGTAAGTATAACTACATGCTCACCTGTGAGTTTAAAAGTATTTGAAGTAGTAAAAAATAGAAACAATATGATATACAAAGGGGGAATATAAAAAAAGAAGGGGGAGATATAACACAGTATTGTACATTGTGAAGTGGGGTAAAAAGATGAATGAATATATTGCACAGTTGGTGTACAGACTATAGTTTTGTTATTATCAGTTGTGGTGCAGTGTGGTCTACCGGGAGCAGTGCTGGTTGTATGACAGCTGCAGGAAGGAAGGACCTGTGATATCACACACTGAGGGTGGAGGAGTCTGTCGCTGAAGGAGCTCTCCAGTGCTCTCAGTGTGTCCTTCATGGGGTGGGAGTCGTTGAGTCTCATTGACCCAGGACAGAGCTGGCATAGAGTCATAGAAGGTTTTAAGCAGTGCCCCCTGCACTCCAACAGACCTGAGCAGACACAGTCCGCTCTGTCCTTTCTTATAAAGTGCATTTGAGTTGTAGCGAGAGCTGCTGTAACAGTCTGCCACTTGTGCGGTGCCATCTTGGAAGTATAATATATATAATATTCCATACAAACAAAAATGTGGCATCATTTCAAATGATCTGTGCCCTCATTAAGCATCAGTTGTGCAAATATTTCAATTATTGCTCACAAGATAATGGACAATTTGTATTTGTTTGTATATTTATCTTAAATCTTTAGTTGTATTTTATATTATCTACAGTTACCATTATTCTTGCAGTTTTGCTTTTACCTTACATTTGCAGTACCTGCACATCTATCTATCTATCTATCTATCTATCTATCTATCTATCTATCTATCTATCTATCTATCTATCTATTATAATGTGTTATTCCACTTCCTTATCCCCAAAACTAGGACCTTTAGGTAAAAAAAAAAAAAAAAAGAAAAGAAAAGAAAAGAAAAAGGCATAGATTGAACAGCAAGTCTGAAAAACAGGTGTCAACATAAGTGAAGTCATCTTGTGACGTGAGGATCATGAATGTGTGCACGAGTTTGTTCATAACTGACTAAGTTAAGTTGTTAAAGTTCACTTATTATAATCCCAGAGGTTGCAGTGGAAATCTATAAATGAAAATTCTTCTTTTTTTTTTCTCATATGAGTTCTAACCTAACTTTAATTCCAACACATTAAGGTGAGGACATTGTCAAAACGTTATGTGTTCATGGGGGTGTGCACTAAGTTTGTTCATTCTGCCTTGTGAGAGGACGAAGGGCAGCAACATCATGACAAGAACAAATTCCATTTTTTTATTTATTTATTTTTTACCATTTATCTTCCACAGAAGGCTTATTATCGGCGCAGAAGTGTCATTTACATTTTTAGGTCTTCGTGAATATGCAAACATGCTGCTGACGCGACAGCATCTTGAAAACAATAAAGTGGGAATATTATAGGCTAATAGCATCATGTGACAATTTCCCCGGAGGCTCACCGTAACGCTCAGCTGTGGCTTTATTGCCTCATTGTGCTTCATGGTCTTGATATCCAAATAATAATTACAGCTGGAGTTCATCGCAAGAGTAATTTCAACGAAACGTGAGTGTGCTGCATCCTGATGGGGTTGTTTTTTTTTATTTTTATCACAACATCTTTTGTTCGTACGCGTAAAAGAATGAAGGATCGGCTCCCTACTTCTTTCATTCTGGGCACATTCTTGTGGTTTGTGTGCGCATTTTACTTCCATGACATCAAACAATCGTCCATCAATATTATGGAAAAAGCTAGAAGCAGCGGGGGCGTCATTTCCGGTGGAATATTCCAGCGGATTTATCCTTGGTCTTTAAAAGGACGCGCTGAAATAGCGGCTGTGAAGTTGACAGGTAAACGGCCATATGTCCCGTACATGCTGCTGACAAGCGTGGCTGCTCCAAACACACGAGTCAGTTAAGAGAACAAACAGCACTGTGGGTGAAATAGTAACGAAAAGACAGACTATAAGGTCCGGAGTGTACGTGCGCCTTTAGACGTCTCCATCACTGGACTTGTCTAGACTGTGTAGGCTTATCTTTGGAGGTCCCATCAGGTAAGATGAGAAGCACTTCACGCGTGTGTTGGCAGCTGCATCTTCACGTCAATGCCGAATGCGTATTTTTTAGGACGAAATGCACGCTGTGCTGTTAGTTGGTCGGCTGTGACGCAGTTAGGCCCCTTTCTCCAGCCTTTTCGTACAGATGCGGGTATTAGGCACCTTCACATATGCACCTGTTGTTAAAACTAGTGGATTGCTGTTCTCATGCCTCTGATTATGTGTTTTTTTGGGGGTGGGTGTGGGCCGCCTGGCGCCTCAGTGCGGTGTGCAGGACTGGTGCTGAGGATGGAGCGCTGCGCACTCAGGCCCCCGCTGAGCAGCTGTAAAGTGGAAAGCAGCAAGTGGTTTAGTGAAAACGATTTGGGAAGCATGAAGCATTTTTTTTTACTGGTGTAATTTTAATTTACGCAAAACGTAAACGAGCAAGGTCGGAGAGCTTGTTGTTAATAGTAGCCGCCATATGATACCCCAGCCATTAAACCCCTCAGTAGGTCTAACAAGTTCATCAACTTCCTTAAGTGATGCACCTGAGAGAAGAATATCCATACAGGAAACAGATTTGGAGCTGGTGACAGTTACGCTAAATTTGAGGAAATATGGGTGCCAGAACTGATTATCTAAATTTTTTATTGGGGACTGTGTGTTGGATGACTTTGTAGTAAAATATTGTATTGCTGACTTTCAGATAATCTTCAGAGATAATAGTCAAAATGTATATACTATGATAAAAATGTTCTGTATGCATGGGTCAGTGGTCATCATTCATGCATGTAATGCACATATAAGTAAGCGCTCTTGATTTTTAATTTACAGCTGATGTGCTGTGAGCCAGACTCAATCATGATCCTCCTGACGCCCTCCTCTGGTAGGTACTTGTTTCTCAATCTCATCTCAGTTTCATAATCTGGATTACTGTGTACCCTACCTACGTGGGCATGGGCGCCAGAGATTAAAGCCGAGCCGTCTTCTTGAATCATCTTTAAGGCAGGGCAACATTCACGAGTGTGCAGGGGGAGTTTTAAAGATGTTTGGAGTGAATCAAATGGGATGAGTCATTCATTTTGTGCAGTTAACCAAAGAATACACATGAGCCATGTAGTTTATGGTGCATGTATTGCAGGTATAATATGCAACTATTATAAATTCTGTGCAGGTACATATCAAGACTCACTCATCACTCCATGTGAGTGAAACCGTCCACTGCTACAGTGCACATACATACACTGTACTGCACTGACACACAGTTTGAGGATAGTTTGGAGTTATTCAGTGTTGTTTTGTCAGATAAAAATAGGCATTCATGTTAGTGCATTCTGTGAAATTACATTACCGATTCACAAACTATGCCTGATAGAATGTACAGCAATAAATGTTGAATGACTGATGCATTTTATGTGGAATTAATTACGTTTTTTTGCCATTTATTTTCACTATATCTCATATCACATAATACAGTTTACACGGTCAGAATGTAAAAAGTTTATATTCTTCACTCGGTTCACTTCAGATCATCCCTGATGTGAATTGTTTTCCTTGTTGTTCGTTTAGTCTTTTTTAGTCGTTACCAGGTAACATAGCAGGGTGTTACATAACAAGGGCCGTCCCATGATGCTTTGGAGTCATTAGGGAGCAATCCACAAATAGAGACCTGCCTGAAATTGACCGTGTGTCAGGCTCTGGCTTTGTCCCCTTTTTATTAGTTACCAAGACACTGTATGAAGTGGTCAGAGTAAAGCCTGACCATAAGATCTGCGACCCCACAGACTTTAATTCACATGGAGCAGCTCATGGAGCTCTCTGATGGTACTGACTCTGACAAAAGTGAATTAACCTAAATGTTCATCTAACAGACTTGGCAGTTGTGTGATTTTCAGAAAAGTGCAGATCTGCATTAACTGATGTCTTGTGTTTACCCATGAAAACATTTTGAGATTATAATTCAAAATGCCAGGTTATGACTTGTCTAAAAAGTAAGAAGCATGCTGTCAAGTAAAAGTGTAAGTTATTGTTGGCTTGTTGCTGTGTCTCATACGCTGTTTTCTTTCAGATGAAGAGTCTCTTGAACTCGCCTGGCTTTGGAATCACAGGAAGTTCAGGGTGAAAAGCACTTGAAGGGTTGCTACTGCAACATTTAAAAATATTTAAATTTTGCAGGTCATTATCTGTGCATTCTGTCTTGGACAGTACTATGACTTGAGAGAAAAGTAATAAACTCACAAGAGAGGAGGCAGATGGAAAACAAAGATTTCTTTGTTTGACTTCATTAAAAACCATCGCAGCTTTGTCGGGGCAGAGGCAGTTTTTGGCTGGTGTGAGCCCGTGTCAGCAGTCATTTCATCTTGCTGACTAAGATGCAGCTCTAAGTATTGTTCATTCTGCAAATTCTGCCTCAAAACAACTAAACTTATCTCTTTTATTATTACAAGTTACACTTTAAGCCTACATGTGGCTTAATTAAACTACTACTATTGGCAACATAACCCCATGCAGATAAATATTTCAGTATAAACTGTGTCTTATAATAACAAGCAAACCGCGAGAGCTTGTAGAATTATCTCTTTTGCCACAATCCATTAAAGCCTAGGCTGCAGTGGTATTAAAGGTCTGGAACAGCTAGCTATGTTAGTGCTGCTGCCATGTCCTTGTCTCAGGTCACTATGTTGATCAGAGCTAACAGGCTAATTGATCTCACGTCTGGTATGTGTCAATGCAGTTGGTCCAACTCACTGTCACCATAGCCAGTGGTGTATGTGCTAGTCCCCTATGTTCATAGCCTGTTCCCCACACCAGTATTTGTGTTAATTTACCCCCTGATAAGACCGCAGTTGAGTGCTAACACTTCACATGCATCTTCTTCAGACATTGTATCCTTTTGACATTTTTCCTTTCCTTTCTGCTGATATTGACGTTTACTGCATGTCATTGTGGCTGTTTTTTTTTCTGTAACAGTGTAACAAATATGTGTAATGTACTTATTGTACTTATAGATATTATTGACAATGTAATGAGTAGATAATGAGGCACTTTTTAATGTTGCATGCTGTAGGCTGCGCAGCCCTGACTGAATGTACAGTAACAAATGCATTTTAGTGATCTGAAAGTGGATGAGTGTATCGTAAGGTCGGTCTCCGTCCAATAAACATACGTCTTGGTAAGTGATGCTTCTTTTACATAAGACGGGGGAATCAGTTTCAAAGTAATATTTTGCATTAAATGCAGTTTAAAAAAAAAAAAGAAACACACATATGCAATTTGCTACAATATCCTGCACTATGGATTCCCACTAGATGGACTAAAAAACATTACTTTTCAGTTATGGCGGGTAAGATTAAAAGTTATCATTAAGATTGCTTTCATAATTTTGATGCACTTTTCCTCTTACTTGACTCAAACTGAGATATAACTAGTAAACTATTCCGATTTCGACACCTTCATGAAAAAGGTCAGCTGGTATGGTCTCCCGACCACAGTAGGGATTTAGCTGTTAGCTTTAGCTTCTTAAACCACAGCAGAGGTTATTGACCCAACACAGACAACTACTAACTGCTGCTGTTGTGTGGTCTCAGGTCTCTTCCAGTGCACCAACAAGCTCTTTGTGAGTGATCAGGCCACAGGACTCCAGATCAAGGAGTTTGCGCGTAAACATGCAGCTAATGCTCTGTCAGTTGCCAACATGGTCATGGGCATGGCCTCCATTCTCAGCAGTCTTAATGGGTGAGTCAAAACACCATTATTGGATTTGATTTATCTGAGACCTTAGACGGGATAAACTGCAGGAAGGAAAATATCTATAGCTTAGTCGTAATCACTGTAATCCCAAACATTTTGAATTTAGAAATTACGGTAACCCTGAGGGCTAAAACATAAAATAGAAAACGCACCATGGAAATCAGCAAGGTGTCACAAATTTAGAAAACATTAAAAAAGAAAAAATTTCAAAGTGGATAACGCAAGGACATTTCGGAAAACATTCAGAAAAATTCAGAATTTCAAATATGAAAAAATAATTTCTGATGATTTTTTTTTTTGTTTGTTTTGTGAAATGTTGCATCTGTATTTATATACTTTCATCCAGTGTAGTATTTCGCTTTCAGGGCCACCGTACAGTATAAAGCAGTGCTTATAATGACGCCACATTTCTGTCCTTACTTAGATGAGCTGTTCCAAGCTTAATGTAAAGATGCACAAGCAAGTGCACATAAGAAAATGCCATCACGGTGTCAAAAAAACTCAACTTAAAGATGATAATTCTTTACAGAAGAAACATAATTATTTAACCTCATTTGTATCACTGTTGAACTCTACCCAGCACTAGTTTCAGCTCTTTTCCACTGGTGAGAACTTGCAAATATTTCACCCTTTGAAATGGGTTGCTGTCATCGAATAGCTAAAGCTAACACTCACTTGTTTTGTTCAGGCACCATCATGCTGCATGTTGGCTGGTTCTCATTGGCTACCTGCTGGATTTGGCAGATGGAGCAGTTGCCAGGCGACTCGATGCCTGCTCTGCACTGGGTGAGTGTTGTGGTCAATAGCTCTTACCAAAGATAAACTCCAAACGGGCTGTTGGCAGGGCCTGCTCCACAGTCCTTTGTCTGGACTTTCTAATTTGGCCGCACAAAGTCACAAAACAAAAGGAACAAGCAAAAGGAAACTCTGCCTCTGAAATACTCTGGATAGTCTTACAAAGTCTCAAAGAGACAAATCATACATATTTTATGTAAAGTAATTTTAGCTTCATTGAATCACTGCCTTTTCAGCTGCCTTTATGTTTCTAAGGAGGTTTCAGGCTTGAGGTTTGAGTGTGAATGGCACGAAATCCTCTTTGTTGCCCCGTCTTTGAATAACAGGTATCCAGTACAAATATGCAGCACAGAATAATGTACCACTATGGCTTGTTTTCACAAAGATCAGAGTGACGTATATATATATATATATATACATACATACGAAGAGGCAAAAACAGCTGTTTTAACATTGCTTCCAGTGCAAAAGTTCACATTTTCTCCCAAGCCCAAAATAGCTCTCAGTGCATCACAATACATCGTTGGCTGCACATTTCAGGGGGCTTTGTGTCCCGACAGGGTTTTTCTGCATGACTTTGCAGGTGGATGTTGTTGTGCCCCCCACGTATTTTGTCAAATGAACAATCACTTTCTGATTAAGCAGCCTAATTCCACGGGATCACGCTCCAATTGTCTATTTTATCCCGTTGCTTTGGGTTCTCTGCATATCTGAAATTGCTAAAATTGTTGACCCTGGGCTGTGGAATTCCACCTCGTTCAGTTGAGCAGTGGCCTGAATCACCTCGTCCTCATCTGCTGAAAACATGCTCGGTGCTCCTGAGGGATAAAGAGACGAGGCAGTGGGAGAATGTTGTTTATAGAATGGCCACCCGTTGGGCTGACACTGAAATTTCCACTTGGAGACTTTTGCACTTACATTTCCCACTGTCACATGTCAGTAACGTTGGCAGTGACCATACTGGAGAGTTGATAACTTATCGTCACCGGCTGTGATAGAAAGTAAACTCATGACTAAGGCACTGTTGGATGGAAAGAAGTGTAACAATCGGACAGTTGGTGCTAAGCAGATTATTCAGAATACAATATTTTTAGCACCAGCTCTGTCAGTGAGTCCTAATGCCAACACAATTCATATCTCTGCAAGAACATCCCAGAGACACATTTCATCACATTTTTCTTTTTCACGTTCAGGTGCGAAGCTGGACGATTTTGCCGACTTCACGACCTTTGGGATTGCCACGTCGTTGCTTCTAAGGACATCTGACCTGCTGGACAACATCCTGTGCATGTGTTACGTCCTGTCTGTGTTTGTCCGCCTCTGTTTCTTCTCAAGTGGTAAGTGATTCTGTATGCTGTTCTTTTCATTTGTATGTGTCCACCCATAGTTATAGGATTTGGGAGACATTTATTGTTGTTTTGGCCTACAGGGATCCCGTTCATGTACCGCGGCCTGCCCTGCATATACTCCTCAGCCATCCTGGCCAGTGCCTCTCTGCTGTCAGGGGGAAACATGGCCTTGCTGCGGGTCATCGCAGTGGCTATGATCCTCTTTATGATCAGTCAGAACTTCTACCCCCATGACAGAGTGCTTGAGTCCCAGGCCTGGAAGAAAGCAGTCTATGCTGGAGGTAAAGTCTTTTAAAAAAAAAAAAAAAAAATCCAATATTCACTTCTCTTTTGGAAAAGAGTTGATGATTAAAGCAATTTATTCATATTAGAAGTGCATTTTGAAATCAGATGTCACTCCATCAGATGTCAGATCCAGCCATATAGATAGTTTTGGTTTTAAGAGGTTTTAACATATCTGTTTCTGCCACCACCCCAGTATAATGGAGGTGAATGGAACTTAATTTGTAATCTCAATGACTATTTGGCGGATAGCCATCAAACGTTCATGGTGGCATGGGGATGAATCCATATAAATCTCAATACTCTCAGTTCTAAATGGATGAATGATTTACTCCAATGATTTGATGATCCCCTGACTTCTCCTCTGGTGCCACCAGCAGGTTCACATTTGTGGTTGAAACGAACTGTCTCTAATTGACAATTAATGGGAGGATTGGCATATAATTCATGTTCCTGTCCCGACAAATTGTAATAAATATTATCCGGAGCCTGGATAATGACGTTCCCACCAGCCTCAGCTCTACTTTGTGTTTGGTGATAATTAGTAAATGTTAGTAGGCTGACACGCTAAATGATAGAGATAAAAATAGTGAATATACTAAACAATATAGCTGGTAAACATTAGCATGTTTGCATGATCATTGTGAATATGTTAGCATGCTGATATTAGCATTTAGCTCAAAGCACTGCTGTAACTATGCCTGCAGCCTTATTGCACTGCTAGCGTGGCTATGAGGCTGTGGACTCTTGTTCGGTATGCAGTTATGATGAAAACTGTACAAAGTGAGGTTTGAGGATTATCATCAGTAATTTGGATTTTTTTTCTGGCAATACATACCACTGTACACTTTTTCATTTGTCATTTTTCATTGCTTTCCCCCTTAACTTTTTAATTTTTTTCCCCCTAGGAGTCGTCATGGTGTTCTGCTCTTCCTTCCCCCCTGCATGTGTGTACTACCTGCTCTGGTCTGTCTCCTACATTTTGTTCCCAACATCCCTTTGGAGCAGTAAAGTGTAAAAGGGCTGCTGGCTTTGTCCAAAACCCCAAAATACTGTAGGTTTACCTCTGGCCCCTCCGGGTGTACTGAGGCCTCAGACTGCTGCTGCTCCCTACTGCCATGGAGGATCCAAGCTGAACATGCTCATGCGCCACAGGCGAACACTCGCTCTATTTAACCTTTACTTTGATGTGACACCTCTAAGACAGAACCGAGGTTGAAGCCAGGGGTTGGATGGCTTGTTCTGAAAACTGCATTTCATCAGTTCATTCTCTCCTGTGTAATCTCCGTACTTCAGTATCAATTCTATCTTTATCAGTGTTGTGAACACGTGGCAGTAGGGCACATTATTTTCTCACAGGATATGATATTAAATTATTTCATCTGAAATAACTACAAATCTTTCAAAAATATTTTTGCCTCTAATTTAGTTTTTAAAATATTTTTATTTTGTTCATCACACAGGACATTTTAACTCTCATGCTGTCCACAGTGTTGAGCATAGCTTAAAGAGTAACAGTTCGACTGTTACCGTATGTAGTTGAGGCCTTTAAAATACGAATATACAGCATGATTTCTCAGCAGCATTATCGGGATTCAAAATTCCATGTCCTTTCTGGTTTACCCATAACACGTTCATACAGCACTATTAACTGTTAATTGTCTTTTAGTGTTTGCATCAGGGTTGGGGTCACCTCACTTCCGTAGCATTCAGGATATGGGTTTCCTCAAAATTCACTTTTTTTTAAATTTTGTAGTCACCTACAGTAAGAAACTTTCAGACATGATGTATCAAATAATAGGAATAACTTCTATTGTTTGATTTGTTTGAATGTATGTTTGACTTGAAATTAACTGACCCCAATCCTGGCTTCTGTGAATTCGGGACTTGTTTTTTTTTTTTTTTTTATTTAGTTTGTGAGATTTTTTAGCTATTTACCAAGTTGCGACTCTGTCCAGATGTTAGATTTCCATATTTCTTCTGTGATTTTATTGGGCTGTTGTATTTGTTTGCCTCTGTTTTAAAAGGGCATTGCAGTTTATATAGTAAATCCACACTGGATCACCGTTACCTCTCATAGCGCTCCTCTGACCACTGCTGACTCAGTGATGTCACGGCCGGTGTTGTCCAGTGACATCAGTGACTGTGGTGGTCAGACATGCAACGTGGCATGTGAAGCATGAGAGACGCAAGAGATTTGGGAAAAGTTCGAATGATAACAAAAAGAAATACAAGAGATTTGCATTTTTAAAAAAAAGAAAGAAATACAACATGAGATTTGAAACATGGGAGACAAGAGATTTTGGGGGAAAAAACATGACCCATAACTGCAGCAGCAGTTTTCATGTGATTCAGCGTGAATTTACCCTTAAAGCAACATTATGCAATTATTTTACCATAAAACAACATCCTCACAATCATTTAGATGGCACGCTGACTTGTAGAGGGCAGACAAACGCCTGTTCTCACACCATCTAAGTTGGGTTGAGCAGGTACGATCTCCCGGGTAAAGTGCAAAGTGCTTTACGTCACGCACACCACCAACTTTGTGCAATACGAAAATACTTTGGTTTTCTCAGTACAGACATCATGGTAGAGGCTAAGAGGTTGAAGGCGATGTTGACGTAGGAAGCTAAGAGGAGAAGCTAAGAGAGGCTCAAGTCGTATTTATGACACTGGCGTAAAAGTGAATTGTACTCTGAAACTTTAGGGGCGCCAAGTCCCAAGATTCACAGGTTCTTGCATAATGTTGCTTTAAAGAGCAACAACACACAGGCTGCAAATCCTGCCTTTCCTGCCACCTAGTGGGTAAAAATGTCACCTTGCTCTGCCTTCACCTTGAATGTGTTGCAACACTGCACTGCATTTAGTGTCGGCTGTCACCAGACCACCGCTGGTAGTGACACAGCATTGACACAAGGTCGAGAAAGGAGAGGATAAGGTGTGTTGTTACTCTTGGCCAGTACTCATTTTTGAGGGACGTCGCTTTCTTGTTTAACAAGGACATTTTTGTTTCTGGCATCTCTCGTCTTGTTTGACAGTGTTTGTTTGTGCCTCTCTGCATTGTGAGGGACAAATGGGAAGATTATATAGTTTTATAAGACTTTGTTCAGAATCCTGATGAAAATAATAGCACAGTGTAACATGTAAATATATCTGTTCTCAGACCTAAAAAGCTACTGATCCCCATAGTTAAATTTTGCCTCACTCCATACCTTCTTTGAGCTTATAATAAGAGGTGATCCCAATATGAGTCCAGTGATTTTAAATATCTGAACCCTCTATCAGCAATAACCCATAGCGTTAGAAATTTTGTTAAATGAGCTTTCTTAGGGGAAATGAACCAAATTTCATGAATGAAGAACACAAGTACAAAAGGTCACGACCTCTGCTTCTGATAGTACTTCAAAAACCACGACATGCGTCATTCCAACTAATTTTGTGAAGAGAATCTACAGTTTCTCGTGCATACGTAGACTGAACTCAAATCTACTCCTGTACATTCAGTAGTGCATTCAGCTTTCTTGTGTGGGTGTTTTGGTTTTCAGACTGTAAAGTCGCAGTGACGTATGCATGCCAAGAGCATTATAAAAACTGTACTTTGCCCATTGATAAAAAAAGAAAAAAGATCTTAATGAATAATAAGATCTGTGCTTTTAAGTCTGTATATTTTTGACAATACAGAGCTATTAATAAAATGGCTTGCTTTCAGTGTTATTAGTTCATCACATCATCAATGTTTGACTATAAAACTGTTCTATAGTTAGCTCGCACATGTTGGAGGGTAACCAGTATACAACTTCATTGGTAGATGGTCAACAATAGATGTCACGCTGCAGTCAGAGAGACAATCACACTTTCTGTGCTGATTGTTTCCCATCAGTGGATGTTGCCATATTTGGTAGCACACGAGCGTGTGAGAGCAGCCCTGCCTTTCTGTTATACTCAAATAGGTCTATGACCTCAGGAGCACAAATGGCTTCAGTAGCCGCCAGAGGCAGCGAGGACTCCAACAGCTTTATGATGGCCGAGAATGCAGGTCGGTCTTTGAAGCTCCACATCCAGCAGTACTTCATCAGATCATACCTAAAAGCACGCAGAAGGAGTGTAAAAACGTGTGTTAAAGGAATAGTTCGACATTTTGGGATACCCACCTAACTGATTTTTCTAAACCTTTGGACGGAGACAGGCTAGTCGTTCCCCCTCCCAGTGTTTGTGCTAAGCTAACCAGCATACGGCAGTAGCCTCATATTAAACAGTGGATTTAGATCTTCCCCCATATAAATCTTTGAATGAAAATGCAAATTTCATGAGTGTAAATTGACTCACCTGGTAACACTGTGCCAAGTGGCGGTATATTACCATATTATGTGGGAATATTTGTTGCGAGTTAACTTACAAAGGGGCTCCACAATTCTGTGGTCTCTTCATTCGATAAGAGCCCTGTAGCTTTGGGAGCACAGCCACAGGCTCCAGCTCAGGGTATGGAGGAGAGCCTGAGATGGAAAAAAAAGGATTCTTGAATGGATAGATACAACTTTAATGGTAATATGTGAAGATTGTGTGTCGTGATCCAATTCTACAAATCGTAGAAGCTACCCTAATGAGGCACAAATAGGCCAACTGATGGGTTGAATAATTAACTAACGGATAATACAGCATGCAGCTTTACCCAAAGTAATCAGTTCATACAGTAAGATTCCAAATGACCACCTAGAGAAGAAAAAAAATGTTCAATGACTCACATTAAAATTCCCTGCAAATTGTAATAGTTGCAAATTTGAGACGACACTAACGACAAATCACACATTCTTGTTGTTTTGTCTACGTTTCATTTTCTTAGCCATGACTCTGCCCTTACACGTCGCTCCTGTCGATACTCAGCTGCATCATAATTCTCTCTGGGGCCTGCCATTTGAGAGGCACCTCCACTGCCCTCGGCCTAATTGCTGAATCCATTCTGCGTCCTCCAAATGCCACGCCCAGCCCAGACACCCGGGCTGAGAGGCCTGGGCCAATTAAGATGTTCCTGGCAGCAACATCACCATGCACCAGCCTGTGCTCTGACATCAGGTAATCCTGAGGGAGCAGCCAATCACAGCCAAACACATCAGTCTTTGGTTGAAACATTCAAATATTCAGAATTCGAAGAGTTTTTGACCTGCTGTGGTACAGAATAACATCCGCAGTAGAGCACGGCATCTAAATTGAGCTCATTTTTAGTCTGGTTGTTTGTTGGGAATAATTGGTGTACAAACTCACCAGGCCAGCTGCAACCTGCTTTGCCACCAGAAACACTGACCTCTCTGAGAAGTTCAGCAATGGATCCGCAGCGTTTGAATTCTTCTATGTGGAGTGAAGAAAAAAAAAAGAAAATCCTTATCATGGGAGTAAATTTAGGAACTGGAGAGTGCATGTATGATCAAATGTAAGTTCAGGTTTAAACCAAAGCTGTGTACCACCGTTACATTTCTGAGAGTCCAGAGGTGGTGAAGGAGGTTCCCTGGGGTGTAAGCATCTAAGACCAGATACATGGGCACGCGATTGGTCTGACTGTACAACATCCGCACCACGTTCTCATGTTTACACACTGTGGCGTGGAAGAGGGCCCACTCCACAAACTCCTTAGCTTCAGGCTGGTCGGGGCCATCTATACAGTGTTAATGGCACAGGGTCAAATAATAACAAATAGAGAAAATTAGCAACCTTATTATGTGCTTTTTTATGATCATGATTGCAATATACTGCATCTTAATACCAATCTTGGCCCTCTCCTTCTAAAAACACCAGTGACCTCTTACTCCGCACAAAAGACTGACGACCCTGGCGTCATGACAGATTCATGCCGTACCTCTGAGGGACTTCACCACCACAGCAGAGGAGTTTCCGTCTCTCTTCCTCAGCAGACCTTTACAAATGGGGCCACGGCGACCTGTCTGCCAAAACTCTAGCCCCTCAAGAACACACTCTTCAGGGATTTCCCAGGGTTTCAAAGCTGCCTGGACCTTTGGAGTGCTCACAGAGGCTGCTGTCAGGGGTGCACTCTGCTGGCCTGTTAAGAAAAACACAATCCGAGATGAATTAGCAGCTGGCATTACTCTCAGGCTCGAAGAATAACAGCGACTTTTGATTTTTGTGGTGTTTTCAGTGGCTTTACACAGAAAATATAGAGTTCATGGAATTCACACCATTTGCAAAATGAGCTGTGGTGCTTGGTTCTCTTTGTTTGTTCCTGTGGAGGCTGTAGAAAATCAGAGCCACCACAAAGACTGTGCTCACAGCCAACAGACAAGGGATGATGATCAGAGCAAGCGGACCCGCCGACTCCTCAGCTAAACAAGTAAAGTAAAAGAAGAAGCAGTTTCAGAATGAGAAAACTGAAGGAATATGCAATGACGTACATTCGCAGAGCAGAAAAGGCTAAATGTGTCCAACTTACAGCATGTGGGGAGTGAGGTATCGTTGCTACATTCATGAGGAGCAGCTGGCATCTCTCACGTGTGACAGAAACGTCAGATCATAGCAACAGATGACCAGAAAGGTTTATCCCTGTGTACAGAGTACAGCTGAAGTGAAAAACCGAGCAAGGCATGAAGTCTAATTACCACAAATGAATTTGTCACTTAGTTTTCCTACCTGACAGCCAAGGCCACGCTGTTTGAGTGAATACATATTTCCAACCTTACAACATTAAATGTAACAGCAGCTGAGATGTTGCTGAACCACCAGAGCAAGTTATCAGCTGCTTTTGGAAAATGGACTCAGCTTTGTGTGCGTTTGCAAGGGCGCTGACCGAAGGGCCGAGCAGGGACGTTGACTGATTGTTAATCATTAACAAATCACCACAAATGAGAACATGAGCAGGTGCCACGCTCACACCCACTACTGCCATGTAGATAACTGGGATTATACTGGGATTAGCACGCATAAAAAAAAAAAAAGTGTTGTGTTCAGTTTGTCTTTTAGATTCCACATGACAAAACTTGCTTCTGGCTCATTTCACAATGAACAGAAAAGCAAACCACCAATTAGATAAACAGTAACACACAATTAAAAAAAAGAAAAAAGAAACAGGCAGAACCAATAAAACCGAGGAAACAAAATATAAGTGAGGGTGCAGATTTTAGCTGTGGGTGCCCTAGTGTCTCATTATTCTACTCCAAGCACATTTCCTCTGTGTGTCTCTGGGAAACAGCTGCATATTATAGGGAAGTGAATTCATAGTGGCACCAGTGTTGCTGACAGGCGCTTTGAATGAGGTGCCCAGCAACCAGAAGGGGGCAGTGTTGCGCAAGAAATCGCCTCTGACAAGCAGCCTACCCCTCAGTTGTGAGCAGGGAAGGTTGCAATTCTCCAAACGCGTTTTATGGACCCAGAAACTACACAAAAAAAGCCTAACAAACGCGTAAAAGTCGCAGCTTTGTGGAGAACACATACAAATGGACCCGTGCAACAGAGGAACTGGACACAAAGTGTAGGTCGACTGTCACAAACTTAAATATAAATATTTCCCACGTGAAAGTGTGGATCTTAGTGCCGGAACTCCGCCTTGCTAAATACACCATGGACACAAAATCCAGCGCTTCCTAATCACAGAAGACCCGCCTCTTTCTATTCACTATTGGTTCAGTGGAGAGGCTTTAGGACCGGCCCCCAATATCTGATTGGACAGAAGCTCCTGCCATCGGGAACACAACACGGAAAAAGAAAAAAAAAAAGTTATGGAGTGAAGCCTAATCGGATCACGTCTGTTTCATGCTGCTGCGTAGTTTTTAGTGAAAAAAAAATCTCCACAGTGCCTCCGGAGAAACGGGGAAGGGCGCAGAGCGCGTAACGGAGAACAAGAAGCAGGACTTCGACGCACAGGGGATCAGATAGCCGCCCGGCTCAGAGGAGGGCCAGGTATGTTTTTCCGTTTCCAAGGACTGCCTCGCTGATGTCACCGCGGAGGAGGGCAGGAGAGGAGGACAGGTGCGCAGAGTAAAGTTACCTCTCCAGTAGGCTTTGGATGCGGAGCTGTCACCGAGCGGAGAACTAGCCAACAGCTGATTAATCCTCCTGGAAGTTTTGTCAAAAGTCTTTTCGGGGCGCTGTTATCGACTAGACTGGCATTTTGTTTAGTCTAAAGTGGGATATTACACTACACGCTTGTGGAATCGACAGACTCTCCGGTGCGCACAAATATCGGGCTTTTAACGGCGTGGAGGAAGCTGCTGTGTGTTGTTTTGTTTGTTTGTTTTTTCCCCCCACAAGTGCACATTTCTGTGAAGCGGGGTGTGGGATCGAAACGCCCCAGCATCGGAACCAGCACTTTCCGCTTCACTGCGACACTGACGCAGCTGGTCTCGCATCCCAGTCAGAGACAGGTGATGCTCGAGCAATTCAATGGAAGTATCGATCATCAATAGAGGGAGTTTGATCTGAAAAACAAACAAACAGACTTTTATCTCCCCTGGAATGGAATACAACACAAGAGAGCAGCCTCAACTTCTTTAATCTGCAATGATTTTCCCGTGCGCCATTGCGTCTTAGGATCAGAAGCGGGTCTTGCGCTGAAGGACAAGCGTTCTTGGACTTCCCTCCAGGTTTACGAGAGCTACCCACCATGTCCAAGACACTGAAGAAGAAGAAGCACTGGTCCACTAAAGTGCAGGAGTGCACCGTGTCGTGGGGGGGTTCCGGGGAGTTGATCACGGTGGTTGAGGTGAGAGGCGGCGCCGAGCTGGGAGAGTTCCCCCACCTCGGACACATAGTTTCGGAGGCGATGGTTTGTCTCGCCGGGAGGTTTCCCTGCAGCGGGGACGTGCTGCTGGAGGTGAACGGCACTCCAGTGAGCGGACTCACCAACCGAGACACGCTGGCCGTCATCCGCCACTTTCGGGAGCCCATCCGCCTCAAGAGTGTGAAACCAGGTGTGTGCCCATCCTCATTTTGAATCACAAAGAGCCCCCGCAGCCCCAAATAACTCTCCACATCACACACACGGCCAAACCCGCCGTGTGTGTGAAGTGGTTTGTTACAGCAGTGCGCCCTGAAGACTGGGAGGCTGAGGGACAGGTGTGACTAGTGCCATGAATAAATCAGAGGGACTTTGGGGTACAGCCTCACAGCTGAGCCCCTGTTTCCCTGTAGCACAATTTGTTGAAGGATCAGGTGTGTGTGTGTGTCAGTCTTATGTATATTTAGAGGCTAGTCTGCAGGTCAAGTGTGTGTTTTACAGCTGGTTTAATCATATCAATGCCCCCATATCTATGCATTAATGTGGAGATATAACATTCTCCACATTGCTGCAGCAGCACAGTCCTGCCAAACAGCACAAGTGAGGGACATAATGTGTGAAGCGTGCTGGACCACAGTGCCCAGATCTGCATGAATAACAGCATAAGCAAGCTCACAGCCCTTTGTGTGAACTTATTCTGTAATCTTCTTTGCATCTTTGCACCAGTGTTGACTCTTATCCTGTGCTTGTATGCAGTACAGTAACACAGGTATGCACAAAGGTGCGCGCACACACACACACACACACACACACACACACACACTGCCTTAAGGTCTTTATTTCTCTGTCTGTAAGCTCAGCTAAAAGCTTATTGATTGGGTTATTTCTCTGTTATGAATTGCTTGACCTACCAGCTATTCGATTGTATTTCATTAATGCTCACAGACATGTTAAATGAACGTGTTCAATACGCCAAAACATATTGACAGTCAAAGTCTAGCAGTCACGTGGTCACGTGGCAGACAAGGGTGTGTGTCTGTGCGAATGGATGGATTTGATGGAGGCGCCGCTGAGTGTGGCACTTTGCAAACACCTAGCAGGGATTTGTTAATGGCTGCCTTGCCAGCTCAGACAGTGTCGCTCCGCTTGCAGCACTGAGGTAAGTCCAAGTCTAATTTAATCAATCAGGCCCATATCCTTAAATCCCTCAGATGCTGTGCTAGCCTGGCGTCACGCCTTGACACCATGACTGTTTGTGCTTTATGGTGGTTTTGTGTGAAGCGGGTTGGTCCACAAGGTTTAGCTATTGATTTAGGGTTAAATCTGTTTTTTCTGGGCCAGCGTTCGATGCTGTGAGCTGTGTTTTACTTTTAAGCATCTCTTGAAACTAATTGCAGCACGTGGAAAAAAAAAAAAAAAGCATGTTTAATTTGATGATGTTGTATCAGTTGGGCCGTTAAATGCTGTGTTTCCTTGTGCTTGAATCAAGTTTGGCGAAAGCGCCTTATCTCGGTCCCACAACACTCACGCTGTTACAAGCTGTCTAACATTTTCTCTTTGGCCTTGCGTTATGTAATGTTAGTTGTGTGTTAAGTGATGCTGGAGCTCCACTTTGACGTGTGCAGGCTGCTCACCACAGGCTCCTGCGTTCCCCTTGGGGCCTCACTGTGTGTTTATATCTCTGTCCCCTTCCTCATGATTAATTCATGCGTCATCCATCATTGATGGCTGCTCCGTGCCAAGATGAGGTGACTGATGGGCGGATCAGATGTAAGCCGACTGGTGTGGACGCAAACTTGTATTCTCATGAGATTGCAAAGTTGGGAGTGCTGATAGCTGCTAAGACTGAGAAGTGGGGTTTGGAGCTGGTTTGAGGTGAGGGGAGCGGAGTGTTGCATGTGTGCCTTGTGTTTGCACAACACAGCAAAATTTGTCCGGAAAGAGAAGCACTTACATTATTTCAGCGCGTCTCCCTGTTGGATTTTTTTTTTTAACTTTATCTTCTCCCTTCAGCCGATTATACTTTATCATCACATTTTGTTCCCCCTCGTCTCTGGTATTTTCTTTCCTTGGCTGCATTATTCCATATTTCACTCTGATTCTCGCTTTGTAGTTTACCTTTCCCTCCAACCCTATTCCATTTCTATACATATTTATTTTTCTTCTCACCAGCCACTTTATCCTCTGTCAGATCTTGAAAACATTGCACAACCTTTCTTCAGAATCTTCCCACTGAAGGGAGGAAATTTACTTTCCTGCCAGGACAACAACAACAACAACAAACGCAGTTTCCAAAACCAACACGATGATTTTGCGCCCTCGCTACAGTTGAGACTTCTCGACAGTTCTCCTGCACAGTCAGGAAAGAAAACAGAAGTTAGGCTCAAGTGGTCCTCTGGCTCCAGACCAGCCGGTGCACTCAGTATGCAGCTGTCATCCAGAGAGAGGAGCCCGGCAATAGACAGTAACCTTGAGGGGACCACTGAGTGTAGAGGTGCAGTGATCGCAGATACCTATTGCAGCTTAGAGACTTGAGAGTGGGCAGCTCATTGATTTATGCTGTAAACAGACTTGGATCCGCTTGTTTTTGCCTCATGGAGCTTAATGGATGGACCATTTAGCTGTCAGGTCCCGGAGCACCCTCGATTCACTAATCAGGTCTATAATGGAAACCGGGAAAAGAGTTTCCAAAGCCCTTTTCTGAAAGGTAAAAATGATAATGATATACTGAGGTGGCCATGGTTCACATTTTACAGTGCTACTCCAGAGATTATATCTGAACACAGTCTATGAATACATTTCTGAGGGCAAGGTTTAGATGGAAAACACTTTATCAGAAGTCAAAGTGTGCTGTGGTCTTCAGGGCTCTTCACCATAAAGTTATGAAAAACTTAATTACTATAAAAAGTGAATGAACTGTCAAAACTTTTTAAGGCAACTTAAAAAGTGGGTACATGCACTCTAATGCTCTCAGAGCCTCAATGTAAGTTCCTGTTCATTTCAGTGTAAAACGCAACACATCGTCGTCATCAATACAAACGTTTAACAACGCCAGTGTGTATGAAAGTAGGGCAGCGATGACCCTGTGTAAAGTCTTTGTAAAGGTGAAGAGTAAGAAACAGAAGTAAAGTGTTTTATAGATGGTTTTATTTTAGGAAATACACTTTTTCTTTCTATTCAAAAGATGGATGAGGTTCAGTTAAGAGTCTTGAAAAATCCCCACGAGACTGCTTGCTACAAAGGAGCATTTTTATTTGGAGAGCATATGTGGAACACTTACCTACCTATACCTATAGTATCGGCAGTGTGTAGTGAGAAATGAACTGCAAAAATGTGTAATTTCGTACAATCGCACTCTACTTAATGCCCAAAGAGAGGTGATCAAAATGAACTGCCTTCAGTTTTTTTTATTTACCGTTTTCATTTAGGAAAAAGTGTCTTACCCTGGGCTTTTATTCTATTATGCACACTAAATTGTTAAGGATTCACTGGCAGTTTTCAGTTGTCGTTGTGAATCTAATAGACTCTTTTCAAATGTGCAGTCTTTTTTTTTTTTTTTTTACTCCTGAAGATGAATGGTGCCATATGGAATCCAGGCAACAATAAGCTTGAATAATTGAGTGAGAGATAATTGCGGTTGGTTTTTTATTCCACCTGTTAGGTTTTCTTCATCAGAGACAAACTCAAAGGAGCCTCGTCTCCTCCTTGGATCCCCTTACACTTCACCAACCTGTGATGTTCGCTATGCCAGGAGTTACTTTGTAATGAAGTGTAATTTACCGACTTGATGTATCAATTTTCCCTCCAACCTGGTTTGTCTGTTTCTACATTGGTTGGTAATTTACATTACAGTTTCGCATAATGCCTTTTGACAGCCATCTAAGAACGTGCCTGACCTTGTCGCGTTCAGTTGTGGTATAGGCAGCCTACGTTCAGACCAAGTATTATTTGTGTTTTAGGCCAGCAACTAACAATCATTGTCATCACTGAATAATCACCTAACTAAATTCATTGTCTATAAAATGCCAGAAAACAGTGAAAATTCACTATTATATTTGGCATTTTCCTTTAGAAAATGACTAAAATCATTATTAGATGATCAAAATAGCTGTTGATAAATTTTCTCTAAATTGGCTAATTGGTTAATCAACTAATCAGTGCAATTTGGTGTATCGAGGCCATAATCAATGGTGTACCCGCCGTCTCCATCTCTTCTACGACTTCCATGGTTGGCACATTGTTGAGGTTCAGCAGAGCCACCAAAAACTTTCAGTCTCAAAAGAATGAGAAAAATGCATTAAACAAACCAAACTGTTTTTTTTTTTTTTTTTGTATCGCAGCTGCAGAGCCGATTCTTTTACCAACCTCCACATCATGTGGTAACTTAATTCTTTTTTTCTCTCTCCAAAGTAGGCAATCTCACTTTCTTTTCTTTTTGTCTCGGTGGTGTTGTCATATTGAGGTTAACACCTCATACGGTTTGCTATCGGCAGCGCAGCAAAGCAGTAAGTGCACAGTCTGTGTTAACGTGCCCCCCCCCCCACGGTGCAGTGAGGGCTTCTGTGACTAAGCTGCTCTAAACCAGCTGAGAGGACCTGCCAGGATCTCTCAGGTTCGGTGTCTCCTTCTCCCCACGGTACATGTAACTTCTGTTCCAGTCGCTGCCTTTGTCATATCTGTGGCTACAGTGAAGCCCAGCTTTGTCCCAGAATTTGCTTTGTGAAGGACGTGACAATTTTCACTATAACCAGACAACTTGGTACATAGCAGAGCCTGTCAGAACAGCCAAACATTTTTTTAATGAGGTGCCACAAAATAATCTTCAATCCTGTTCCTCCTCTCACCTCACGCTCCTCCTGCGTCTCTAAACAATGAGGCAGTTCAGTATTCCAAGCACAAGTTTAGCTTTCCCCGGCACCCTTCTCCTATGTGCTCTATCGGCTCCATCCTATTTTCTGTGTAACTGTGTGTTTAAATATATGCGCATCTCGGCTCTACACCTGATGTGACAGCCACCTATCATCCCCTCCCACTTGCGGCTCTCCCGGCTCATTCCCCAAACCTGTCACACTTCTCCGCCCTCCGCCCTGCCAGCCCGTCAGTGGCGAGGGACGGGGGTGCGAGCGGACGGGCGCACTGAAGCCCCCAGACGACAGCGGTTGCTATGAATACCAAAGCATGCCTCCTCCACTTTTTCTTTTTTCTTTTTTTTCATCCTTCCATTCCTCCCTGGAGCCGCCCTCTCCCTCTGCAACTCACAGCCCTGCACTGCCTCACAATCTGCTACTCCACTCCCCCTGTCCAACAGCGGTTTACACCTCTGCCTCCTCCTGTGTTGCGTTTATTTCCCCCTCCTGCAGTGCACGAGAGACAAACTCACTCCAGCAATGAAGGGAAGAAAAATGAATGATGGAAGAAGGAGCACGAAGGTTTTTTTTGCCCATGATATGACTGCTCATTCAGTGATTCTTGCATCACTTTTAACAGCCTTGGAACCAGTGAATGGTAAGAGCTCCCCCTGAATCTGCCCCAGATCTGTAGTGACATGGGCATCCCTCTTCATTCTACCTTGCTATTACCGTCCACAGAGCCGCATTGCGGTAATGAACAGGCCAGCAACAAAGATAGTGTTTTCAAATGAGCCATGCCTCTCACTGGCAGGCACCATGACTTGGCAGGCACGTTTAAAGGCGGTGGAGATGAGTGCTTGCTGATTCACCAAGACTGCCTCTTTCTACTTGCTGAATGGTCATGCTGCGTTGTCAGCAGCAGCAGCAGCAGCAGCAGCAGTGTCTCCAGGTTGCTGCTGGTGGAAGTGGACGGTGTACTTTAGAGATGTGTATACACACACACACACACACACACACACACACACACACACACAAACTCTTCCTCCAGAGACTCCTGCCCTCCTTTCCTCAGCTTGACTCCTAATTGGTCTCTCTCCAGCAGTACCAGCCATCCCCGCAGCTGTTTATCCCTTCTGAGATAACATGAGGTCAGCTTCTAAACAGTGCGCATGCATAGTAGAGACCAGAGCATGGCAGCTCCTATAACATGAGTATGCTGTACTACTTGGATACAGTTTTTTTTTTCATCCATTTTCCCTGAAAAATACAAATTGTTTAAGCAGATTTTCACGGTGTTGCCATGTGCTTAAAAAGTTATTTTTCTTCTTCTTTCAGGATCACCACATTTAGAGGTAATCAAGTTTTGCAATGTTGATTCTGCTAATGAAAGATAATTAAGAGAAAAGGACTGTGCATCCGTCAACTTTCACACTGAAGTTTTCAAAATGAATCCAAAACATACGTAAAGCGTTTGGTTTCCCTCTTGTCCATGTGTTCTCCCGAGACAAATGGCAGGTGGTAGCTGGCCTGTAGGGACCTGCTATCACACAACAAGTGCTTATGAAAACGGTGTGCTTTTAGCACCGTCTGACCCTCATGCATTTGAGGACAGATTGGTCACAGGCCGATCAACTAAGAGATTGTCCCCTCTCCTTGTAGCTGTGAGCCGCAGACAGTGATTTGGTTCAAAATGGGAAACAGGGGCGGCATGACGGAAATGGGCTGTTATGAATCAATACGCAGGTGCAAATGTGGATGGAGGGATATAGGGATGGATTATCTGATAGCTGATTGAACCGAGTTCCCACCAGATGTACGCTCACTGCTCTCTGTGGAGAGCCTATTTGGGGACTTTGCTTCTGACCGGTTCTGTATGAAACATACCCGTGGTGCTGCAGCAGAGGTAATAAGGGGGGGAACAGAGAGAAGAGGCAGCTGGCACATCACTGTCTTGAACATTTTCCTGAGAAGGATTCTCTTTTGAAGGGTGTATTGGATTTAAACTGGGAGGAAAAAAGAAAGAATTGATGAACAGGTTTACAGAAAAGAAAATGAGGTCAAAGAGGGAGGAGTGCAGACAATAGGAGGGACAGAAAAGAGTGAGAATAGCAGAGAGAAGAAACGGAGGGGTTGCAGAGGCAGAAACAGGACAAGAGATGAGAAAGAGCAATAATAATCTCAACACCGAAAAATGAATTTGTTACCATTAATCATGATGATAGTATTGACTCTCTGTTGTGACTGTCTGAAATCATTCTGCTCAGTGTCCATCAAGCCCACTGTCACTAAGTCAGACTTACTGCAAAGGCAGTATTTCCAATCATGTCTGCAAATAACCAGTCTGTGTGAGCTGCTTGCATATGTGTGTGCAAGCATGCATGATAATGAAAAATGGAGGTACATCGGAATTGGTTTCCACTTCCTTTTTGAGGTCAAACTAAATCATGGCGAAGGACGGTATGCTTCCTTGTCTATGTTCCTAAATGCTGCCAGATTCCTTTTGCTTACTGTATCTCTTTTCGGTGACAATGAAGGAGTATGTGGAGGCAGTGCTGTTTTGACTGTCTCGGATTCATTCTCTCATAGATCTCCGGAGTGTATTTTGGAGGGTAGTGATGAGAGTAAGACGGATTGCCTGTCCTTGTATCGAGGACTTGTGCACACCTCTGTTGCACCAGTTGGGATCTCTCTTTACACGCAGGGTAATAAATCAGCTGAGAAGACTCAATCTCAGAGTTCAATCTCCTGGTTGGCTGTGGTACCTCATACTTGGCCCCGTGCCTGCGCTGATGGGCCTTCGTCAATACTCATTCTGCCACTGCAGCCCACTCAGCTGTTTAGTCGTGGTACTCCACCTCAAACAATCGATTTCCACCCATTCGGCTTGTGCCCGAGACAACATCTCATATCAAACGGATATAAAACCCACCTCCCTTCTAACACACCTTGACAGTAACCACCTACTCAGCCAGCTGCTGCTGTGGCTCCTTCTGCGCTCAGTGCTGCAGTTTCTGCCAAACCTCTGCATGGGAACTGCGAGGGGAACGAGAGCTTCTCATGTCTGACCACGGAAGCTTCCTCATTCCCTCTTGTATGTCTTCCTTTGTCCTTTTGAAGACTAGAATTAAAATTCTGCTGCCATATGTTTGAGTTATGATCAGATTCAACCAGAGATGATCACTGGCTAAACTGAGCTTGCATCATCTGTTTGACTGGACGTAAGCAGGGTTGTTTAGTGCTGCTTAGACATGGAAAGTCAAATGGTTGCATGGATTGAAACAAAGTCAGTCTGAAGATGCATCTATCCTGATGTGGAACAAGGGAGGCAGCCATTTTCTCACTATGTTATTAATGCATCGTGTGTACTCCTTCCTCCCTCCGTGGTGAGATGTCATGCTCTGTGGAGATGAGGTTCCCTGAGTGTCCTCATTAGAATTCATGGGTGTCAGGATCTCAGCCCGGCCAATTTAGCTTGCTTTGCTCCTTAGCTTCCCTAACAGGTTATTGATCTGGTCCAATCTCATCCCTGTTAAGGCAGCCGAGCATCCGGAGCTGCTGCATGTGCTCAAGGGCCTGATCTTCATGAAAAGTCAAGGACACCAGGAGGACAACTTGCTTACAGTGTATTTGTCTCATAGCTCTTATTCATGATGTTTTGCGGAGGGACCTCACTGTGACCGCTGATTGTATCTGTTTTGACAGCCTGCCTTTTCAGTATTCTGCTCATGAGGGCTTTTTCTTATTTTTTGCTAATAAGCCAATCCCAGGACACAAATTGCAGAATCTTTCTGCTCCTGAAATGAGAAGAGGACTTGCACTTGTTAGTGTGTGTTTGGTTGTCAGGTGTGTGGCTTTTTTTTTTTTTTTTCTAAGGCTACAAAACACACACATTGACAAATTTGCCTCCAGGCTTTGGCAGCGGCCTACCCTTCTCTGAGGTCTTCGAGCAAATTGACTCAAGAGATCACATGCACATTACTCACTGTTTCGAGTAAGCAGAAGAACGCGTCTCTCTGCAATCCTGACGCTGCGGTGATGCAATTGTTATCCACCAGTGCCAGCCATTCAAGCCCGGTATGCAACAAGGCCGATTATTTGAACAGCTTTCAGATATGATGTGTTGCTACAAAGATATTCGGCCCTCGAAGAGAAGCTGTGAAGAAGTGGAGAGCTCTTCTGTTTTTCTTTTTGCAGAGGGAATACCCAGGCCTGCTTCAGTGTCGAAGACCAGGTCATGTTATATTTATTTAGGGCAACACCTCTTGTAAATTGCTCATCACCCTTTGATCACCTTGGTGTTCAAAGTTTGAGCCGCAGCGAATGAGCTCTGCGGCCCTTTCCAATGTATGTTTGTATTTCCTGTCCCCATGATTACCTTCACCAGTGTGTTGTTGCCTGGTGTATTATGTTTGCTGGATATAGATTGTCATTAGTTTTGGCTCTCCCAGCTGTAATTTTTCCAGGGTTCATTCCAACAACAGTTTCAGTTAAAAACAATTTGTTCAGTCATGCTATCCAATCACTGGAAAGCAACTTTACTCCAGCAGAGCATGTTTCCCTGTCGATCATTATGGCTGATGTGTTATCACTGTATTATGACATAATGAGTGGAGACCAGTAACGAGGAAATGATCTGAATCGTTTCCATGATATTTTTCATGGTGCTTTGACGAAAGACTGTCGGTGCATGTCCTGCAAGGACGACTTGTGTGTTGATCTGGGAATGGAAATCATGTGTGGAATGTAGTTATTTTGGTTTTGTTGAGCACAGTGAGAACTGCAATGACATTCCACCAGTCTTTTGTTACCAACAGGTGCTTGCTCTGGCAGACATTTCACATTGTTTCCATGTCGCTTCTCCCTGTAAGAAATCATGGTGAAAACATCTAGAGTTAGACTGTTGTTAGTTAAGTTAGAATGGTACTGATGGGGGTCAGTGCCACAAATGTACACAATGTCGAAAGCACTTTTTCTTTAACTGGTTCCCATTCCTCAGATACACCTGTAATTTGTCCTGGTATTGCGTGTGTGTGTGTGTGTGTGTGTTTTCTTTCTTTGCTATGATGCATCAAAACTGCATCAAGCATAATTCAAGGTTCATCTTTTTTTTGCAAGTCAGTTATCGGGCCTCTGGCACATGTCCTGTAAATGAAAAGTGGTTTCAAGGTGACACAGCCTTGAGGTCTCGTACCCTATTATGATTCCGGTCAAGCTAAAAAAACTGATACATCTTCCTAGAAAATCAGTCTCAAGTGGTTCATTCACTGAAGAGAAATGCAGTTCAACTAGTTACTGCGATGGAGATGTACAACTTTCTTTCTAGCTCCCAAGTGTAAAAAATAAATAAATAAAAAGAGTTCTGAAACATCTTAAACTGTCCTGGATGACCTGAACAAGCCTTTTGGATTCAATCTAAAGTGTCTTTACACCACAGACTAATTATAGAACCGACTGATGAATCTCTCTCAGTTGCTAACTGAGTAAATTGGCTCGCCTTGGGTGAGGAAAAAGTGAAAACTTGAGGAAAAGAATTGGCTCAAATTTGTTGACATGAAACGTCTAAAATTTGGCTTTAGAAAAGGTAGTTCGAGAGGGCCAGTGGCCAGAATCGTCCTGCTCTCATGACATCAGATATCCTCTTGACTGGTCCAGGGCTTCTCAGAGCTGTGATGGGATGGCACTGCTGCTGCCTAAGAGCCCATGAGTAGGGGGCCTTTTGAGGAGCTGGCAGCGTAGCACACCGATTCCACACTTCTACGCCACAGCTAGGTTGAGAAGTAAACACACACGCGGACACAGGCACGGGTGCTCGACGTATGCGCACACACAAATACACACATGCGCAGATGATGGATAAAGTGCAGATTCTTTTCGACAGCCCACCCACCCGTCCGCTGACCTGCGTGACCCCTTACAGCCGTTTAGCACGAGACGACTCCAGAGTGGACATATGGGAGTTTCTTGTCATGGAACAGGCAGACTGTCTTGTTTTCAGTGCTGTGATCACAACGTGTCGTGTCACATGATATGTGTTATATGCTAATGCAGGGCTCTGTGCTTGCTTTGCAAATACTACTCACTAGTTTGTGTGAAATGAAGGTGTTGCCTCTCTAGGATTCAAATTTGGCAGAAAGTCATCCCTTTAGAGGTTTAGTTGTGCTGTAAAAAATCATAAGCATGTTCATCTTTAAAAGATAACTCATTTTGAGACCTGGGCCCTAACTCTACATATCTCTACATATGACTAGTAGGTAGAAAAAAGGTTGAAATTGGGCCAGTAGATCACTTCCGCCGGCAGATGAGAAGAGGCAGCAAATGATTTACAATGGCCGTAATGTAATCCTTCAGGGCAATTGTGCCACATCCAAGTATGGCCACTTTGAGTGCTTATTTTTGCCACCAACAGCCTCAGATTGTTATTCAGAGTGTCTTACAACAATACAGACTAAGATCCCTACAGAGAAAGACCTCAAAGATCCTTTTTGTTTAACCAGAAACAGTTGTTATATCGCTCGGTTCAAAGCCACCAGACTCCATTGACAGAAACAGTTTTACATGGTAGTTGCTGGCCTACTGCTGTCTTGATCAGTCTGTTTGTTTGGCATTTTAAAAGATTAGTTTAGATCCAGCACAATATTTATGTAACACACAATAGCACAAACTAACTAACAAAGTGACTGAGGCAGCAGTAGACCAGCCATTCCCATGTTTTGTGAGGTAAAATTACTCTTGCAGGTCCATCTATGTTGGGATCCTCTCTGTAATGCTGTCAGACACTTTGAATGAATACTTTTAGTGGATGTGCTTTGATGTGGTGCAATTGCTATGAAGGATTACATTGCAGCCTATTCGCTGCCTGGTCTCATCTGACAGCTGAGGTGATCTATGGGTCCACTTCCAAAAGCTTTTGTATCTATTAGTCATTTGGAATCCAAAATATCCAAAATTTAAAAAAAAAAAATAGAGCCCAGGTTTAAAAATACTAGAATTATCCTTTCAGTGGGATAATGGCATTCTGTGTTTCTGTTTTCCTCAGCAGCGACTAAGGATCTCAGCTTTGTTCTAATAATACCTACCTATCTTTGCGCACTAGCATCAGCATTGTCGATTCATCATACCATTCAGCATACTTCTTCCACCGACTATACACGCAGCGATAACAATGGAAGTGTCAGAAATGAAAATTAGACAAAAAGGGAAAGCGCTCGACACAAATTTATGGAAAAATGTGATTATTTTTCTCTCCCTGCCACGTGAATGCCAGCCAAAATAAGAAAAGGTCTAAGGCAGTGGCTCTCACATGGTGCATTTGTGACTTAAAGGCTCCTGTGGTTTTGCAGTGATGCAGCTGGTGACTTACTCACCTCTGCTGTGACTCACACATCCATTGAATGGCAGCTAGTGGATGAGAGGGATTCCTTTGTGACCATGAGACCACACTGACTTACAGGAATTTTACATTAGTGGTGCTGTCATGCTGCTGCTCATGGTAGATGATCATTCAGTGGGTTACCACAACAATTTAAACTCCAGCAAATAGCAAACACGCAGACACGAGAGTTAAATCACAGTACAATAGTTTGTCATGTTTTTGTCCATTAACCACATTACTAATGACTTGTTTTTTGTGCATATTTTTCATTTTAAAGTGTTTTCTACATTCCAGGCAACTTCACGTCAACCTCGCTTTTTGATGACTACCTTTTTGAAAGCTCCTTGTTGATGTATTCAAGGACTCTACAACATCTCAGCATTTTCTAGTCAGCCACCAAAATCAAACAAAACAAATGAAAAAAAGAGGGCACAGACAAGCTACAGCGTGTTATCAGAAAATCAAATCTAGTATTCAAGCAATAAGCGCATGTTCTGCAAAATGAATGTGTTCATTTATTTGTTATTTGCCTTAAATAGGTTGCTGTTTTGTTCACAGCTCTCGTGCACCATATATATATATTTTTTTTTGGGGCATCACAAAACTCAGCTCAATTTTACTGAAATGAATGGGATCCAAACCAATGGCTTCCTAAGACTAGGAAATCATTGATCTCACAAACATACAGTATGCATGTAAATAGCAGGCAGAAATGTAGAATTTATGCACCTCATTAAAGCTAAAGCTAATGGTCTCAAACGTGGAAAACTATCAGTACATCCTTAAATGAAGTATGCAGATGAGTTTGAACAGCGTGAGCTTCAGTCTCTGCAGGTCCTTGATACCTATGTTTTCTCTTCCATCTCAACCCTTCTGTTCTCTCGGTGCTCCGTTTGTTCCAGCCATCTGTTTGTTTACCCTGATTTATTGTCCGTTTTTATCTCCATGCTACAGCGAGCAGCGCCACTACGATATGCAAATATATGACCAGCTTTGTCTTCAGCAAATAGCAGCGCGATCTCAAGTTTGCATGAATAACTGATGGTCAGGAGTTATGAAGAGGCTGGGAAAAGAGCACTGCCGTCTTTGTTTGCTTTTGGTATGGATGAAGGAAGCTTTTAAAGGGTTGAGTTTAAACCCGTGGTTAACAGATTGTTGTTTACTTGCGGTTTTCACTCCAGTTCTCAGGCCGGGATGCTACCTCAGAGACAGAAACGCATTTGGCACTCATTCCCTGTAGGTTTGCTGCTGAGCAGTTTGACAAATGAAGCCATAGTGAACTAGATAGAATTTAACATAGACACATATAAATATACTTAAAGGCACACACGTACACCCACGATTCCCCAAAAGGTTGCTGTTATTCAGCTAATGATCCTGCTCAGTGACCAAGTCGTTTCTATTATTGGGATATGCTCCTTTTCATCCATCACTGGCTGCTTGGTGATGCACGGTGGCAGGGTGCACAAGTGGCCCCGCATTTCCCTCCTCTCAGTCCTCTGTCAATACCACCTCCACCCCCCCCCCCCTCCCTTTTTTCTCTTTTCATCTGCTCTGTCCTTCTGTTTTCCTCTTGCTCATCTATGGATGGTTGATGTGGGAGCCTGGTTAAAGTAGAGCAGGCATTCTTCTCCTCATCTCTGTGGCTTTTAGTACTTGCATTAAAGGGAAGGGGGTCTGTTGATGGAGAACAATGCCCCCAATGGAGTGCATGTAAACATCATCACAATATGTCCTGTGCAGTGAACATACAGTGGCGACTCGAGTGTTGTTTTCGATGAGAAACCACACAGTAAAGGACATTCTTTGGCTCACAGGGAGCAGGTGCACATAATGCAGCTTGCTACACATCAGTTTACCTCCTCAGTCTCGCGTAAAAGCTGTCAGAGCCTCCCCATTGTCTCCAGGAGGGAGGCTTGCCTATTAGCCCTACACGTAAAACGGGCCACACTTGTTTGTTGGTTTCGGGGGAGTTTCTGAGCAGTGTTGTATTTCCAACTGGAGCCTGTTTTTCCAGATTGCAGGATGATGATGTTTGTCATTGCCTGAGACACGCTTTGCTGCTCTGGCAGATTGAAGGTGGAGGCAATCGTCTGAACCTGCAACTCTGAAAGCCTGTTGTTTGTGATGCTCAGGCTAACTGACGAGAGTGCATTCCACCTGTTCCTGTCCTTGACAACCAGTGTAACCGATGGCAGTATCGAGGGTGAAAGTATCGAGTCACGGTGCCTAACTACCAAACTGTATCAATTACACCTGCTGACATCCAAGCCCTGGGAATAGGTATTATTGTGTATTCTCTCTCTCCCTTTAAAGATTTAAAGAGAAAGGCAGAGTGCTGGGTTTAAAGTTCCACGGCGGCTTACATCCACTTTAACCCCACTCACCTGAGGACAGGACACTGAATCCCCTCATGCTCAGACCATCATGTCACCGCAGTGGAAGACCACGATTGCATGACTTTCGGGGTGAGCCGAGAACAAAGACGAGCGCTGTTGGGCATGTGTGACTGTGTGTCGTGCACATGCGTGAGCACATCTGTGAGTAGTGGAGAAGGAGTAAGACAGTGCAGTGAGACCAATTAGGGTGTTCCTTGATCCCAGCCATACTGGGGATCTCCCTGGGAACGAGGCTCTGACTGCCTTTCTGGCAGCGCAGCACTGCAGCTATACACATGCACGTGCAAACACATGCACAACCAGACACGCTTGCTGCAGTATGAAATAATATTCTGTCAAACCATACAAGGAAAAATTCTCCCACTTTGTGGCATTTTCTGTTTGTGAGTAGTTCTCAGGGCTGGCGGTTGTTTCTTTCTGCATCTCTTTGATCTGTTTTCACATCCACTATTCTTTTTTTCTTTATTAACCCTGCTCCAAAGTGTCTTGAGTAGTCTATTTTGAGCCTTCCTTGCCACTCCTGTGGAATCAAAGGCCATTTGATGATACATTCATAATTTATTTCTTCTGTAATAGCACTGTTAGTTGCTGTACTTGATTTTTGAAGAATTGCCTGCACCAGCAAATCACTCATATACAAAACTGGGAGAGCAATGAGTTTATGTGGAAGAAGAAAAACGGCATGTAAATGAGAGATGATAATAATAACTCTGCTCCAAGACAGTAATGTTTGCCTTTGTGTTTGGTAGGTAGCAACAGGGGTGAACACTCTGGAAGTGCATGAGAAATGAATGCTTTTTGGTGGAAAGGGGCGCCTCGGGAAACTCTGTAATGAGGACGAGAAGGCATTTGACATTCTGTGTTGCGGGCTACAGGCTGTTTCCACTCAGTGCAGAGGTGGAATAACAGAGAGAGAGGAGAGGAAAGAGATGAGGAGGACGGTGAGCGAGAGAGAGAGGGAGGAAGGACTGCAGGAGAGGGATAGAGGAGGATTAGGAGGGGAAGAGGTCTGAGCTAAGCATCACGCCCCATCTGGGAGGAGATGAGCCCCGCTGTCTGCTGGTTGTGGGGAGGGCTGAATTAAGTCATCAGCAGCACCACTGAATTATGGCCAATTGCAGTAAATAGCCGGTCGGAAATGTCACAACAATCATGTGTTGATTGGCGCCACTACAGTCACTCAGCGGTGTCTGTCTCTTGCTGGGTCATTAAGCTTGAGAGCAACAGCCACTGGACTCTGAACTTCAACATGCTGGTGTATTGGTGTGTGTCTGTGCACACAAAGCCACGTGCTGTAAGCGATAAAGTCTATGTTTACTGTTTCCATTCTAAAGCCTAATTAAAAATCTGTTGAGCTGACAGCTGTCTTGAAATTATGTGTTTATAGTGTGTGTGTGTGTGTGTGTGGGTGCCTTTTATAGTGTTACCTAAGAGGGTGCATTCCCGTGTCAGTCCAACTCCAAGTGTTGTCTTAAATCCAAGCAGTCCTCCGCTGATTGCTGCGTTCTGACCTTCTTTCTTCTCTGCTGTTCATCCCCTGATGTGTTTATCACTGATTGTGATTGTAGCATGATATTAAATTAAAAGCTTAATTGCTTTGGAAGGAAGTAGTTGCCTGCAGCAGTCAAGTGGTTGACATGTATTTACCCCCAGATTACCATGAAAAATAGACTCGCACATGCTCTCTTGTTTTGGTCCTTTTGGAGCGAGATACCGTGGTTCGTGTAAATATTCTAGTACAAATCCAAACTGAAACCAAGCTCAAGTGTTTGCTCACTGATGACAGCCTGCAGCTGCTGCACTATTTCAACATCCCAACCTTTTTTTTTTATCCCACACTTGATCTTGTTCTTCAAATCGTTTATGACAACTTTGTTTTATATCATGCTATTTGAGAGTATTTGAAATAATGCACAATACTTCTTTTAAGAAATTCCTCTTCACTGATTAAGAGCTTGCCCTTGGGCCTGGACTTTGCCCCAATTGACAGACAGCCAGTCTTGTTTGATAAGAATATCAATGATTTTGGATTAGCCTGCACTAGCACAGCTTGAGGGCAGCATGTGATTTTAAAGCACATCTCATATTTAATGTGTCTGCCAATCATGGCAGATTACCTCTGACCCGTCAAGCATAAGTTAAGCATGTGATGGTTTAAGGCTCGCACTCTATGTTGGACTGCTGGTCACATGCTGGGCATCGGATTTGAGCCGTTGCCCACGTGGTGCTAAAACAGTGGCAGCACTCACAAACATCACTGCACTGTGGCCATATTAAGTCTGCATTCTCTTTGAAATGTGTCCAAGTTATACAAAATCCCATTGGTGCAATGAACCTTTTTGTTTGATGTGGTTGCACTTTGAAACGCCTCATAAGAGAGTTTGACTCGAGAGCTGCTTCTGTCAGAAATGCTGAGGTGAAGAGTTGAAAGGAAGTGGAACTTTTTTTCATGATGTTTCTCCAACAGTGTGATGTGAGTCCTGCTTATCTAGCTGGCATGAAATGACACGTAGAGAGACAGGCGGAGAGCAGTGGCCTTGATGAAAAACAGTTTGTATTATTTTAATGAAATGTGCCCTGCGTGGATATGTGTGTGTGCGCGCGCTGTGGCGAGGGAAGGTTTGTTTTTCCAAACACTCTTATAATGGCTTTAACTGTGTTAATTAAGAGCTGACCACATGCTAATCGTAAGCTCTTTCGAGTGCATGATTCATCGAATGTGCAAAAAACAACAAAGTGAAATAAGATTCTTGCACTTTTAGTTATACATTACAGTCATCTGCTTTGCTCCGCGTGCTTCTGCAAGCCCAGAGGAGTGGCTCACACGTTGTGGCAGCCACCAGTCACTATCGCTGCCTTCGGGCCAAGATCGCTTCCCTCAGACATGGTTACACAGTTTTCAGTGCTCAGGGGTGTTATTATTCATTCAAAGTAATTACACAACTAAAGGAAATATCTCTCCTGAGAAAGGGTGGAAGGCGAGGGTGGGCTAATGGAGCCTATTGTTCTCCTGATCCATGTTCAGACTTCAGGGAGGGAGGAAGCACTTTGGAGTAGTGTGTGTGTGTGTGTGTGTTTGGGGTTGACTCAGTCAGGGGGAGTTTAGGGTTGTGTGAGGTGCTGTGCGTGCCTGGCCGAGCCTTGTCTTGGGGGTCAGGAAGAACAACAGGAGTGTGTTATGCTGCACTCTGCTGGAACCCAGCTGGGGCATTACTTAACCCCCCCCCCCCCCTCCACACACACACACACACACACACACAAAATCACACGCACACATAGACAGATATACTTTGTTGTAGTTCAGTGAGCACAGTACCAAGTCATTGTTTAGTGAACTATGGATTACTGTGTGTGTGTGTGTGTGTGTGTGTGTATTGGAGGAAAGGGCGTAGATGCGTGCAAGTTAGTTGTGTCTGTTTGTCAGGAACAGCCGCGTCTGTGAGCGACCCTATCTGTGTGCTTCAAGTATGAATGGCGCAGGAATTGAAGCATTAATGTTGCGTGGATTATCTCAGCTCTCTCTCTCTGTGTTTGTGTCTCGTTCATCTCACTGCTTCATTTGGCCCCGTGGATTTTGCCTAATAAATCCCAAAGAGAATCTCCCGATGTAGAACGACATAATGAAAAAGCCGGATGTATTTCCACTGTAATCGTACAATAACAGGTGTGCGTGTACGCGTGTGTTGATGAGATCTGTCTCTGTTAGAGTTTTGCTTGGTTATCTGCCATACGTGTGCGCTCAGTAGATTCAGCTGCAGACAAAGAGATGTCTCTGGTTTCCTAACTGATCTCCCAGCCCATTCCCACTCCCGAGGCTTGCTGATTTCAAGACCTTTTTTCCACACATGCCTCAGTGCTGCCTCACTCTCCGTTCCCCCGACCGGTGTGTCTGTGGAAATAGGTTAAAAGTGAATACGGAGCTGCGAGTTTTGAAATGGTATCCTCACTGTGCTCTCTAATCTCCACTGATTGAAACTTGTGCGGGACAAATATGGTTTGTTATACTGAAACATTCTCATGAGTGTATGTGTTTGTGTGTGGTATGCCCACTAGCTAGTTTTTGACTGTGTGCGGCAGTCTGCCCTGTTCTCCACGTAGAGCAGTATCGATTGGTGGCGGTGCTCTTAAGTACTGACCAGTATTGCAGTTGCTGGCCCGCTTGTCAATACTTCATGCCATTTTGGCCCTACAGAATCTCCAGTGTTGCAGTTCGGCTGAAGGGCAGAGTAGAAGTCGTAGTCCTCTGTTGCGCCTTTAAAAAGACATGACACAATGTGCACAACCAAGTGCTGACATCTGTGCAACCATGCCTTAATGCTACATAACACCACCTAAAACATACACTGTACTCATCAAGTGTTTGCTATTTTCCATTTTGGCCCAAGTCTCCTCCTGCCCCGTCTCTTTGTTTCTGCCCTTCTTCTGTTTAGTGCCTCTCCAAACTCCTTCACGTCTTAACTCTAGATATTCAGAAACACTTAAGTATTTGGAATCATAAAAAGCTGCTGTCTCCCATCCAGCTTCTGTCAGTGTGCGTGCAATCACTCTGATATCTTTATCTACCTCTGCCCAGACCTTCCCAGAGCTGTCAGCCCCCGGCTCAGCCAAGCCAGTAACCTCTTCTCTTTGTCCTCCCACTGCACAGCAAGATAGTAGCAATCAAGTCTGAAGCCTTCACTCCAACTTCTTTTCTTTTCAAATGCAGCTTGGATACTAACTTTATGACGCTTTGGTCACTTTGAGCTGTGTGGAACCCAAGCACTTAGGGAAGTAATCATGAGAAGAGGCGCTGAGCATTCTTCTAAGTGCATGCCTGCGAACAATAGAACTTTATGTTTGTCCAACCTCTTTGTGCAGTCAACAGAAAAACAAGGCTTGCTGCTAGAGATCAGAGGCCTTGAGACGGGCCACCCCTTGTTTTTTCCAGATGTTCTGCTTCGGTTGAGGCTCCGGTAGTTGCTAAGTGACCACTGAAAGATTATTTGAAACATGGCCCATTGTTCAAAGTTGAAAGTCAAGAACTATTATTCTTCACACTATGCACTAAAATATGCAAAGCTTCAAGAGCTGTAAGGAATAGACTGCAATAACTCATTGATGAGGGAAAAAAGAGGCAACTGGCTCCTGCTGCTGATTTGTTATAATACATGCAAATGTAGCAGAGGGTAAACACAGCTAAATTCATTCTAACACTTTTTTGTGAAATAGAGTTTATTTACGGTGTAGCGCTGATGTAAATTGAGTTAGAGTGGAGATGTGCATCATAAGCAGTATGACATTGCATTTGTATACTGCACAACGAAGCATGGACTTGAAAAGACTTATTTGTTTGCATAATCAGAATGTGAATAACAAAGCCAGTATTGATTTTCATTACTTTTCAACCTCATTGTAATGAACAAAGGCTCATTTGCAAGCTGCACTTTGTTAAAAATGGATGATCTTCTAACAAATATTGCCTGATTTGAAAAAGCGAATAGCTCTGGCCAGGCAGCGTGTTGGAAGCCTGAACCTCGCCGGGGCCAAACTGTTCCCCAGACGCAGCAGCAATCTGATCAAATCGATAAAGCCACCGCCAGATGCTTGTTTTGTTTAATTCTTTCCTACCTGACTTGGTGCGAGGAGGAAATTTACTTAGCAGACCTCACGGAGCAGCTGCATGCATTGTATTGATTCTCAAGTGATTGAGCGAGAGAAACAAAGGGAATAGGTTTTAGTACTTCACTACTGTAGTATTATCTAATGTGTGTACTGGGATTCATGCTTGAATTTCATTCTGTGTAATCAAAAAAAAAACCAAGGAGATGTTCTGTGCATGAGCTAAAACTCTTTTTTCCCCCCTATAACCAGCAAAAGCAGACATAAATGTGACCTTTGAATCCTCAGCCTCCGGCACAGGCTCACTTATCTCAACCTCCGATGACCCCCCCCCCTCCCTGTTTGGCTCTTCTTTTGGCCTGTTATTCTTCTGAATCAGCCCCATCACCCCCACCTCATCCCCTACCCACACTCCCACTCAGGTAGCTGCAGAGCCCTCAAGGGTCTAACCACGGGTGTGCATGACCACGAGAGCAGGGAGCGGTGACCCTCGACCACTTGAGAAATGTCACCTGGGATTTGTGTGGCCACGTGCAGATGAAAAATGAATCTACCGTCCATGGCCTGAAGATTTGCAGCCGAGGCAGCTCTGTGTTCAGCACTCACATAATTAGGAAAGCAATGCCTCCTGCTCTGGGGTCGAACTTGAACTTGGTTACAGTATTTCATAAAGCTGTATTCACACAGCATGCGAGACTGTTTTAGACATAAACCAGGGCTATTCGAGGAAATAATAAGGCTTCAATTCTTTTTTTTTTTAGCCCCTCGGGGACATGATAGAATGTTGTTGAATCAATAACACCAGCAGTCTTGTCTAATAGAGTTTATCAGGAGCGAAACAAAAGGCCCATTAGGGAGACATCCATCATCACCATCGCCCCTCATGGGATGGAGACAAGATATCAGTCTGCCATCTCCATCACACGAAGGTCACCACGCTCCAACCTCCAGACCTTAAGGTGGCAGGTCGCAAACGACAATCTGTGGTGCAATGGCCGCTCTGATCATTACCCCTCCTCCCCGCCCACCATGCAATCTGGCTTAGAGGCAGCATTTATTACTGTAACAGCGGCTTGCCGTTGGGTAAAGCTTGCCACGAGAGCAGAGACTGGGAGGTGGGATAGGAAACGATGGAAAGGGATAGCAGAGCGAGCAGGCGAGGGGAGGAGAAGGTAGCAGGAAGGATAAGAAATAGGAGGACATGCACTGAATGAGGGTGTGAGGCAGCAGGGAGGCGAGCGCAAGATAGTAAAAACTAAGCGTGTGAACAGGCATGGATTTTGGACTATGCCTGGCTGATAAGAGCTGTGGTCTCATCAAGTAGGACTCTCTGTTCTCTTCTTCTGTGTGTTCCCTTTCCCCTCTCTTCTCTCTCTGTACTTACACTACATAGACGGCAGCAGGGAAGCCAGTAAATTCAAATAACACAGGCAAGATGGGGATAATGCACCAGAGACCTTCAGCCACAACTCTGCACAGAATCTGCAGGTGAAATCTGAGCTCTGCTGATAGCTCAGATGGGGAGGATCAGGGAGGCTCAGGGTTTGTGTGTGTCAGTGTGAAGAAACAGCAACAACCCTCGCCCGCCTCTCTCTTTTTTTTCTCCCTCACAGCCATGTTATTTATGCACAGCCCATCCATGACAAAACCTTTGGTCTTCCCACTCCCCTCAATCCATTGCCTTGGGTGCAGGGGGGCTCTGTAAATCTCCAGCTGGAACCTCTCAATCATGCTATCTATTGATCCGTCTAGAGACCTACAGATGCCGCATCGCAATGCAACAAAGCAGATAACATGAGAACACCACCCAGCGAGGACCTACATCACTTCACCACTAAATTAACAGTAGTTAAGCGAAAACCTCGTGCTGATGGACGATTTTTTTTCTTTTTGTGGTTTCTTTTTGTTTCTGCCTATCCTTGTTCTATTTTTTTCCCACATCATCTGTCATTCACAGGCTTTAGCTGTTGCGGCGTGGGGTTTTCAGCAGCGTCAGCAGACACTGGGGCATATGACCTACTCCTGATCCCTTTTATGAGAGGGGTTTTGGGAGGGAGGAGGCTCTTGTTTAGCGTTGGGTCATAAGCCGAGGCTAATTGGCAGCAGGCGACCGGGACCCCATGGGGACAAAAAGAGAGGTGAGGAGGGCAAGGGCCACACTACTTTCAGGGGGAAAAAATTATTCGAGTTTAGGTGGACGGAGTTCGAGTGCAGCACAGAGTGCGGCAACGATGACAGGATCAGGGAGAGGGAGGGGGAGGCAGGGATGCAGAATGGAGTTAACAAAGGTTGCTATGACGCAGTGGTTGATAACACAACCAACCTGTTGCTCTGTGAGTGTATGTGTGTGTGCAGATCAATATGTCATTACAATATACCAAGTCTTTTGGAGTTAAACCATTTCATCTGAAATACTAATCAATAATATCAATGGATGTTTTTAAAATATTCTATAAATTGGAATTAAAAAACTGATATATGCTGTTTAAAAAAAACTAGTAGAATTCATCCAACTGAATACACATTTTAATTATTTTATCATTAATCTGCAAAGGATTACTTATCTTGCATCTGTAATGCAGCTCTTCGGTAATCAAGTGGAGTCCCGGCTGGCTAATAACGTGTGCTAGGCTGATGTCTTGAGGGTGCAGCCAGTGAAGCGCGAGAACAAAAGATCTGTCAGACGCATCAGTGTGCGTTTTTAAAAGGACAGTCACCACAAGCGATGAATTAACGGGCAAATATCCCACTGGATTTGTTTTGGATTAGGCCAATTTCCTACAAGACGTCAGTAATCCCTGGAGGACGCAGGTTTTAAGTCCTTTTCGAGGCTGCGGAGACACAATCTGGTCAACATCCTCCCCCCATCTGTGGCTCTGCACCATCCATGGTCTGCTCCAACGCAATGCATAAACCGCCAGCAAGAGCAGACATAAGATGGGAAGAATTTACACCAAATACAATCTGCTTGTTCCTGCACTTGTTTCGTTATTTTTATTTCCTTAAGAGCATCTGAACCACAAATGTTGTTACATGCACTCGCCTCAGATTTCCCTATTGCTCTTATGATTGAGTATGAAGGGAGAAGGGATTAAGTGTCCAGGCCTAGTAATGGTTTCTGTCCACACATTGGCCAGATTTTGACCAGGCTTGGCTCCAAGCATGCTGTGCCACGCTAATTGCAATTGACTATTATATAATACCATTTGTAGAGTCATTTTAAAATAAAATCACATCCGCAGTATTAAGATTGACATTTTCATGATTTATATTCTGCAGCATGTGTTAAGACTTTTTTTTTTTTTTTTTTGTGAGCCAGTTCACATTTTCCTGTTGCCGGACCCCAGATTTATCTGTCCAATCTGTCTTTATCTCTCAGTCTGCCTGTCTAACTATCCACGCATTCCCCCATCCATTCTTTTCTCCACGCAAACATCTATAATCCTGTGCTTTGTCTGGCACCAGGGCTCAATCGATTGAGCACCTGCACCCCTGCAGCTTCCTGCATCTTGGGCTTGTTTTCCAACGTGGATCGATTCTACGTCATAATAATCCTCCCTCTATTCCTCCTGCATCTCCCTCATGCAGCAGCAACGCCTCCTTCATACATCTCCGTCCTCACGCATCCACATTTTGCACGACGTAGCAGCAGCAGCGCACAAATGAGTCTCGTCTGACAAAGGGCGCATCGATTTCTCCTGTGCCACGCGCAACGCTGGGGAGCATTGATCCAAGTGGTGTTGAAATAGTGTTACTTATTGAGACATGATTACATGCTAAATGGGGTTGTCCATAATGGCCCATTTGGACATACAATGAGAAACTGTCATGTCGAAGTGCTGTACTGCATAGGAGCACACCAGGGAGATGCTGTGTTGCCTGCAGTTCTGCTTCAAAAGGATGTTGATTTCCCACTCACTGAAGAAAAACATACGCTGACATATCAATCTAAATAATTTATGGAAAATAAGAATATGAAAGGTGCCACAACAGCTCAATCTTTGGTTTCAAGAACTTTACATGTGGATTCAAGGCTGAAAGTGCAGAGTGCACCAAATGCCTTGCCTTTTTCCTTGTGGCAACCTGTGGATGCTCCCCGGTGATGGTTGTTGCAGATGTATATTCAACTGCATGGAACGACTCCGCTTGACTTTCTTTTGGTACCAGGAACTTTTTTCATTCTCAATTTCATTTTCCACTGTAGATAGATTTCCTCCCTCACTGTCCGCACAATTGTTAGCTGATCATCGTAGCGATTTTGTGTGGAAGTACCATGACATGTCATCTTCAACTCGACACAAACCCACCGGAAAACAATGGAGGATGCTGAGGGGAACATTGTTATTGGCGGTGGGTCGGTTACTTAAAAATGCTGTGATGTGCAGCGGCAAAAGCGGCACAAGTGTCCTTTGGCTCACCTAGGGACCGTCTTGTTGATGATGAGGTCAGAGGAGACACAGGTTCACTCTGCTAACAGCTCCCAGCTCGTTCACGCTTTCTTCTGCCCTCTCCCATAAGTATTGCAAGAGAGGCAAAAGGGCAGGAACATGGAATGGCGGATAATTGCTTTGGTTTTGTTGCTTGCTCCTTCTCCCCTTTCCCCCCGTCTTCTCAATCAATCTCTTTCTTATTTCTGCCTTTCTGCCTTCTCCATCAGCTGTCCTTGTCTCTGACATTCCTTGAATCAAGTTGTTTACCTGTTTCGGCCACCTCACCTCCCCATCACCTCCAGCCTCCTCTCGAACTCGTGTGCTTACAGCTGACAGCCGTTCTGTTGTTCATGAGCCGTTGGATGACAATGCCAGATGAGGAGTTAATTGTCTGGACCACCCTCATTAATTTAAGAGCTGATGAGGTATTATTGACCCAAGTTTGTGCCTGTGTGTCAGTGTGTGTGTGTTTGTCCTCCTCTCTCTTCGTGTATGTGCCATATGTATTTGTTCAGCATTATGTGGCTGACATGAACCAGCCTGTAGTTGGAAAATCATTACGAACATTTAAGACAATGATCAATAGCTTTTATTTCTATAACTGCTCTATTCAGGCACCAGTAACGACTCCAATACCAAATCAAATGTCAAATCCTTCCTCGGGGATCACATGTCTGATTCCACATTCCATATGTCCCGAATGGGAAAACAATCTGATTTTCCTCTGCTGCATTTTACTGTGGATGTGAGCTGGTCAAATCAATATCTCATTAAATGTGATTATTCTCCGACTATCATCGCCCATTCACTGTACATGAACACTAGCCTGCTCAAATTTTCTAATTTATTTCACTTTTCGATCATTTCATGGCTTCAACTAAAATGTTTATAAACGGAAATGTTTTTGCACAGTTTACAGAGACGTACCAAATTATAAAGAATTAAATGAGAAAGAAAATATCAAGGAAATTCAGTTACAACCCAAACCACAAAATATGGTATGTGTGTCCCTCATGCCATCTGGGCATAATTGTGTCAGTGAGAAATATTTGATGAAAATTTCATATTTTGTTTCTTAGATCTCATATTCAGGCCGTAGCTACAGGTTTTGAACATCAAGTATTATTATTTTGAATTGAAGTGATTCTGCCTTGTAACCAACAGATGCTGATAAGACGTCAGTGGAATCTCAGTGGATTTTAAGGATAGAGGCTGTGTGGTGTGCTGCTCAGATTGTAAAGCCCTCTGAGGCAAACTTGTGATTTCGGGCTGTATAAATAAAACTGACTTTAGATGGTATGGGAACAGTAGAGAGTCGTGTGATCCACTTGGGATCCTGTTATTCAAGTAACACTTTTTTGTGCTACCTTTGCTCAAAAATGCATATTTTTTATTTTTTTCTTATCTTTTGAGCGGATTTATAGTTGCAAATAGTTATAATTGACACAATTAAATCCCCTATTTAAACACCCTATTTTTTATCTAATAAAATCAAGAATAATATTATTTTATTGCACAGGTCACAGACAATCAAAACCTCTTTTTGCATCTTAAATAATCCAATTGTCTAATCCAATAAAATCTAATTGTATATGTTTTATATCAACTGATTGTCTGTGTTTTACTTTCTATTCATTCACATTTAAAGTGATTCACCTCATCGCCTCAAAGCAGATTTCCCAGGGAAATTTGGTGTAATCTCATTAGTGTTGTACAACTATTGTTTTCAATTACTCACAGGGCTTAGATCCAGGTGCCTCATAGCTGCTCTCCTTTCTGTTTTTTTCCCTTCCTGGCTTTGTAAGGAGCCGTTTCGCTGTCGCATGACTTCTCTCTGAGGAGGCTGACTTGTCCCCGGGAAGGAGGGGGCCGGATGTCCACCTGCTGCCTCATTGGTTGTCGCTGATGATTTAATGCTTACTTTGTGACTGTCAACAATTTAAGGAGCATCAAAAAAGGAAGTTGCTGAGTCATTACGTGGAAGGTGGAATTGAGATGTGCGCTGTCTTTCACTCTTACACATCCACATGCACGCGTCGCTTTGACTCATGATTCTAAGTAAAAGCGAGTTGGCTTTTAGATTTTTTTGTCTCTATTGACTAAGCTGTGAGTTGTAGCTGAAAAGCACTGACAAACTGAGGTCCCTCCATTTCTTGACGTGATTCTCACAGGGTTCTACCATAATGGTGAATGCTGGTGTAGTCACAGATGTAGTGGAAAAAATAAAACAAATCTGAAGGCCCCTCCAATCAAGCTAATTTATTACATAACACATTGCCATAAATACTATTCATCATTGTTCATTGAAAGAAAAGGACTTTCTGTATGTCGATTTTGTGGTCAGTGAGGGGATCGATCCGTGGTCGAGCCAACAGTAGAGACCCACGGTGAGGCCATCAAGGCTCACCTTTCCCCCACCTCAGATGCTCACATAATAGAGCCTCATTCTGCTGCCTGTCTCCCTCTGTTTGCTCTGCCTCCCACAGGCTCCTGCAATCACGCTTAATCACTTCAGAGCCGCTCACCTGAACCTTGAAAATCATAGGGCAGGGCAGGTCCTCTTACTACGGGAGCAAAGGGAATTCTTTAATTTAATTCAGTGTCACATGGTAAACATGTTGAATCTGCACCCTGGGAAAGCTGAAACATTCTAGCATTGTGTGCAGATAAAAAATCACGCAGTATGGGGGGGGGGAACGGCTGACTGGTCCATTGCAAACAAACAAAAGTTCTTTTCTGTCTATTTTACAAAATGTGTATAACCTTGAGCACTAACAAATGTGTTGAATGCATTTCTTTCCCCAGAAAACATTTGCAAAGCCAAAGTATTCTTTCAGGAATGTGCCCTGTGCCACATGTGCAAGGACACCCATATTGAGACAAACAAAATGGGGACCCACTCGTAGAAAAACACCTCCGTATCTCTAGTAGAGGTCGAAAAACTCTACAGTGAACCTTTAATTATATCCCCCGCAATATTTAGTTCGCGAGCTGTGTGTCACTGATAACGAGAAGACTCCAGAGTTTGTCTTCAACTTCCTCAGTGTTGTCTTCGCTATCAACAATTCCTGCTGACATCAGAAACTTGCAGGAGAAACACAAGCAGCCCAAACTGACCAATTACAGCTCCTTCTGTCTCCATATGTTATCTCAGCAGCCGCTGTAGCCTCGACATGTGGTTAGATTTTTGAGCGGAGGCGCTCAAAGCTACAGCAGCTGGGTGCACAGGCTCTACAGCGATCACGTCATGTAAGCCCTTAATGCACATTAATAAATGCAGCTTGACGTTGTGTTGTGTTGTCGCAAAAATCGAGTCAGGCTCAACATTTTTGATGCCCATCGGTTTTTTTTATGTTGAAGACTGTGTCCAACAAAGCGGCGCTACTGAAATTAATGAATACGCTGCATTTTTTTTGACACAGTTCTAATGTGTGTCAGACTGTGGCCTTAGTCCAGCAAGCGCTAGTGATCGCTATCTCTTCCCCTTGTGTGCACAGCTTCCACTGTCAGATCATTTTGGTAAAACAGTCTTGTCGACCTCTATTGTGACAGATCAGGTCTCCCACATTGCGCTTTCCCACTTTTGTCTGATCTTTGCAGCAGTGTTAGAATTCAAAGACGTATGCCAGTGCTGTCCTGCACCCACCTTCCCCTCTAACTACTCCTGGCCTTTTTAGTTTCTAAGAATTCACCCTCACACATGACCCAGCCAGAGCATTAATTACCAGCTGAGGGCACATTGTTGTGTCTTATCTCGCTCGGCACAAGGACTCTTCAGGCAGTCATGACATTTTTGGGAAGGTCATTTCTCAAAGAGCAAAAACAAATGAGAGTGACACCCTGTGAAAGGCTATGATACAACATGAGATCTACAGCTGACACTTTTACAAAAGTCTTTGTATCCTAATTACACGCAGCTCTTTGGCGCTTTGTGCAACGCATGCCGCTCTCAGGCATGGCACACTGAGCTTATGCAGAGCACACAGGGGCTCCGTGGCTCCGTATGCATGACCTTGACTCCTGCTGTCAATACATGTCTGTGAGTCAGCGAGTGAGCAGGACACAGATGCCAATCCATCATGAGCACACGGCACACCTCACACATCTCAGCACGTAATTGCGCATTTACAACAAAATGAAACGTGAGAGCAGGCTGGATAGTTACTGACAGGCTGATTAGATTAAGTGTGTGCCGTGTTTTGAGGGCAGCCAGTGAGGATTTATTTATTTAGGTGTGTGTGTGCGCGTCTGGAGGTGAAGCCGTTTCAGATTCATGTGTCTAGTGGGAGAATGGTTTTGGTTATAAAGTGGAGGTTGTTATGTGGGAGAGCGGTTCACATGGAGGCCTTGAATGTGTAACAATGAGTAATCGTGCAAGCAGCAGGTGCAGCAAAGCCCCTCATCTTCTTCTGCAGTCATCCATCGTTGGTCCAAGACCTGTTCTAACCCAGCTTCCTCGTTTCACCACGGCTTCGAATTCACCCCATGACCCGGGATTGTTTTTAAATTACTCTTATGTCCCTGTTGGCAATCACATCTCCAGCCTTTGTGTTGAATGTAGATTGCAAACCCCGAGAAGGCAAACAAGTGACAGCGCTGTGAAATCATGTGTGTGTGCTTTCAGCAGTAGCTTCAGTCACGGCCGACTTTCGATGAAATCACGCCTCTCACATTAAAAACCACTCACGTATATTTTTTTTGGCTCCTACTCTGTTTTCTTTTTTTTTTTCCTCAAAGCACCCCACCACTTTTTCTATTAAAGCTGTCTTTTGCCATGAGTGAATTCATTCATCTGCATTTCCTTTGGGTTGTGCGAGTACGATAAGAACCTTTATTATGTTTGTCATTTTTGTTTTTATACAGTATCCACAAAAAAAGAAAGAAGTAATGGCCTTGGAGGGGGGTTGGGGGGGGGTGCACTTTACAGTGGTGTCTCTAGTGCTGAAGGCATTTAAGAAACTGAAATTGAAATCTTTGCCTTTACTTTCCTATTAAATGTTTCACACAAAAGTATCATTGTGTGGTCACAGTTGCACCTATTGAGGCAAACTTACTGCATGAAGAAGAATTACAGATGTGTATAGCAGTTCAAGTGACCATTTGTGGATGTAGGAAGCATTGAACATGTGGGCAGGACATTCTCAGGGAGGGGTGTGGGGGTCCTCCCCCAGAGTAGATGTTATCTCCTGTATTCTGGTGCCTTTTAACAGGTGTTTTGATATTTTTATCTGGATATACTAGCATGAGTAAAAGAATATTTTATGAATTCATTCAGAGGAAGTGGTCAACCCCAGATCACATATTTGAGGATATTAAAAAGCTAACAAGTACAGAAAGTGATTTGATGACTAATTCAGAGCCATCTTTAATAATAACCACTCACTGTTTATTTAAACTGGAGCATCTCTTTATTCTTGATAGAATCGCAACTACTGGTGAATGAGTTTCTTTCATGTTGTCATATTAATGAGTAAAGTGGAGAGGACCGTGGTCCATGGGCCCCTGTGCATTCTCCAATAAACTACATTCATCTTCCATCTTTTCTGCCACTGGGAAGAACCACCAGGACCAGAGGCCTGTGTCTCAGAGCTACATTAGGCCAGTTATCTTGGTGGCTTTGGTGACACACACATTTTTTACACACACTGCTACCCAGAGGCACTCCACATAAACACTGAGGGAAACATGTCATTACAAAGGGCATCAATACTACAACAATCTGCCACCTCTTATGAAACGCAACAGTCTTGACAGAGGAGTGTGTGTGTTAGCAAATCCATCAAGTTAGTTGGAAACCATCATAACAGCTTTGTGGCACATATATGTTTTATATATACGTACTTAATATATGTATACTCACAAACTCTGGCTAAAAATAAAAACAGTGTGGCTGATGTCACTCAGACTTTGTAACATGATGAACATTTAGTTAAATGCCAAGCTTTGGTTTTCAGTAATTGTTCAATTTCCTAAACATTTTGTTCCGACAGTGTGCCCCATCTGGCCATCAATGACTGTTAGCGGCACTCTGTATCAGTTTTTGTGTGTTACTGATGTGCCACTCAGAGTTTTTTAATACCTGCACCCACCCGTCATAAGAGCCAATCTGCACCGCCAAAACCCGCACAAATATGCATTAATTAACCACCTGAACCCGAGCCGACACTAACTGCCAACTTAATGCATTTCAGTGGCACAGGACAGAGATGAGGACAGAGTGCCTTGACATTCTCCAAAGTGTGTGTTTGAAAGGGAGACAAGTTATTTCTGTAAGTTACTAATCACTTAGGTTACTCTGAACGCTGCTATGTTGCTTTTTTCAAACCCGTCCAAGGTAGCAATGAAAACGTGATGTGGAATTTAAATAATTTGGGCATTCTCTCATTAAGCAAGCGGAATTGATAGTCAATAGACAATACAATGATTTTCCACATGGCGAAGAACATGGTCAAAGTCTTGGGATCGAAACTAATCATTCTAAAGAGTGGGTGTGATGCCCATGCCTCTGTTTAGACAAAAAAAACACTTCAGCTGTAAACCTGAAGGAACAATCTCAGCCTTTCCACCTTTTATATATCTGGTATCTTTTCAGGAAACCTCCCCTTTACTATCAAAGGAGGTAAAAGACCTTATTGCTTGGCCTGATTCTTATCAGGTAGTTTTGGGTCAGCCTTTCCCTCCCACATTCGTCAGTGTTTGTTTTCGGCAGGGTGAATAGAGGATGTTAGTCAAATACACCCACTTCTAAACCAGACTGGGAACAATGAGCACATTGTGCCCTAGTGGAGCTGCTGTAGCTCCTTGACCACCTCTTGTTTGCTCGGTTGTGTGGACGGCCGAGGTTGCTAGTAAATCTGGAAGCAGGAGCCTTGTTGCAGGAAGTCCAGATAAAGAGGGAGAACTTGAGTGTAAATGCACTGGCATGCATCCACGTCGCCTCTCATTGGCGGGTTTTTGTTTTACCTTTGCCCTGAAAGTTTGACTCACGCTTCTCTCGCCGTGCCAGCATGTGTTTCCACCTCAGAGAATTAGTCGATTTAATTTAGGCTTTGTAACCTTGAAATCGCCATTCATCCTTCTCCTCTAAAGATTTTTTTTTCTTGACTTGACTGCTTGCCACCCTTGTCCCCATACTGTTTTTTGCCTCTCATCTTTCTCCATAACACCGACAACGCTGGTGGCAGCCAGGCGCTCTGAAAGACAGACTGCAACTGGATGAAGTGCAAAGCTCCCAGACAGACGTGAGCAGGGTGAAAGGATTGGGAGCCCCATGCCAGCCAATCTCCCCGATAATGGAATGTGGCCGCCTAACAACATTCATAAATATTCAGATGAGGCGAAATGAGGCTGCCCAAGAGATTGTGTGGCGCAAGCTGTCAGCGGCATGCGCAAGAAGAAACAACAACAGCACTGCTGTGTTTGTGTGCTGTGGGGAAGTGGCAAGGATCTCATTCTGCCATGTAGCGAGACTCAGGAATGCGGGGGTGGTGTTGTTGTTTTTTTTGTTCAGGTTTGTTTGATTTTAAATATGAACAGTGTTGAGCTGATCTCCCCTCTCTGAACGTGTAAAAACAAAGATCCCTGCTGGCCCTAAGAAGAGATGTATGCAGGCTGATGGAGGCCCCCACTTCACCTCAGCAATTGCCATACTCTGCGGTTTCCCCTCAAAGTATGGGTCAGAGCCGCAGTTCGCATGGCAGTGGCTAGCCACATTTTGGTTGAGAAATTCTGTCCCTGTGGGTCACAGACAAACACTGGAATCCTAATGACTGAAAGATTCTCTACAGGATAAGTGCAGCTGGAGAGCAGTCATGTTAATACAAGCCGTCTTACTGGCTTAATATTTGTGCTAATATATCATCCCAATTCCAAGGAGCTCAGTTTAGTACCGCAGAGCAAACACAATATTTATCTAACATTATCGCAGCGATATCAGCTCAGTTAGCTCTGGTATTAAGCATGTGAAACTGATCTCCTTTGTTGATCCTCCTTAAGTATCTCTGATATTTTAGTCATAGAACTGAAATTGAAATATAAATCATACATAATGGAAGATTAGGTCCTCTTCAAAGTGGGTAAAATACAGCTGACATAAAATAAATTAACTTCCATTTTCTGACAGCCATCTACTTTCATTTAGAACAATTGAGGAATAATAAATAGGGCACTGCCACTTACTCTTTCTCCTTGGCCACAAGAGCATCTGACCTTTGTATAACATTCTGTCAGGTAACACTGTCTGTCTGTCTGTCCTTCCCATCGTTTTTTCCTCTTCAGACATCAATAGATGTAGAAAATTGACTGAGCATAGAGCATGTTTTGTCGTACAGATGGTAATGATTGTGCGGCACCTCTTTTTTTTTTTTAAATCTCTAATTTAAACCCAATGCCAAGGACAAACTGTTTCTTGTGCATTGAGGCCCAGCTGTTGCATTCAGGCCAGAAACAAGAGCATAAACATGTTAAATAATATAAACTCTGTCACCACGCTGTTAAATAGTGCCACCATCAGCAATCTGGAACATTTAAATCAGTATTTTGTTTTGCAGCCATGGTAAAAAGGGTAAGGTTAGACATACTTGGAAAAGTCACATTTGCTAATTGAACAGCAACATTCATAAAGTCCATATAAATGTGTTTTCAGTTGCTCGATTAATAATGTGCTGTGTAAATGGTCTGTATTTGTATAGCGCCTTTCTAGTCATTTCAACTACTCAAAGCGCTTTTACATTACATCCTCATTCACACATCTTTCATTCAGGAGGAGGTTGGAGGAGACTCTTCTTTCAGACACATTCACACACTGAAGCTGCTTCAGGAGCAAGTTGGGGTTCAGTGTCTTGCCCAAGGACACTTCAACATGCTGACTCATAGCTTGGGATCTAACTATTGACTTTCCAACTGAAAAATGTACAAGATTTGTTGACAACCTGGTGTTAGGCGGAAGGCATAATAAGCAGCATTTTTTGTGGTTATTTCCAGTTTTCGTTGCTAGAATCTTTCTGCTCATCGTGCACCCCATCCATCTGTAACCCCTCAAAAACTCTGGACAGTGTGTCTGTTCTATGGTAGGATTTCATTCAAAATCTCATTTCTTGGTTGAGAACACTTTCAGTGTGAAGCTCTTGATCAAGATATCAATGTTTGCCCTCCTGGCGTCCTGATGCATTTAGTTGAATGTAGTTATTACACATGTGGTCATAAACCTTTTCAGGGCGCCACTCAGGCAGCACTTTGGGAACCATTGATTTGAAACAACGGGTTGATCAATCACGCTTTACTCAGAGATTGAATGTTAATGCATGATCTCTGTGAAGCCCTCTAATGCACGTCAGTGCCTTTGTTACTGAGAGCTGTTTTATGGTGGATTTATTTGACTGAGACAGTCTCACTCCCTGAGACTGATATACCACCTTGTGTCGCAAAGCAAGGAAAGCGTGGGAAGCGCGGTTTTTGTATGTGTGCATGCATTTATCTCTCTGTGCATCTGTTTACTTTTGCAGAACTGCTGGTTGCCCTTGCCACTAACTTGACCTCTCAGTAATTCTGTGCTGTTCTAACATACAAGAACACACAGTGGCCTCAAGGCACCCAGTATTAGGAATATTGCATGTTCAATTGTCATCTGAAATCAAAAGTGTGAGGGATATAGATGTTCTAAACGATGGAAGTGCCTTTGCTGAACTAGCAGATAAGAATTGTGGTCTTCTGGAAAAGTGAGCCAGAAGACGGGACTTCATCACAACATTTCAGAAACTGATGAGTGCTTGTGGCAGCGTTTGTGTATATGTGCATGCTTTTCTGTGTGCGTGTGGTTATGTAAGCTGAGGAGGGGGATATTTTGAATGATATTTTTCTAGACCACTGTGGTGTGGATGTTCCTCTGAACCTTCCGTTAGATTATATGTTTAGTCAAACAGCCTCAACAGCTATGCGTCTAGAATATCCCAAATTCCTTCCAAGGCAAACCATTGCTTGATATCTGAGCAAGCAACTATTTCATGAAGCAGCTCCCCCCCCCAAAAAAAAATCCAACCAGGCAAGATAAAAAAAAACCCTCATTCCATTTTCTTATTTTGTCAGAAAGTCCCCCTACTGTGGGACAAGCGTCTTTCTGTGCTGGCACACAGATAAAGCGGATCAGCTGGCATAGAAGAGGCGTCCGTTTCCAATCTCAGTTTTGCCCTCCCCAACAGCGTTTTGTTATTAACTATCTACTCAGCCTGCTGTAGGGAAAGCAAGAGAACGAGGAGTAGCAGAATTTGAGAGAGAGAGGATGTGAGCTGCCAAGTGAGCCAACATGCCACTCTCACAAGGACGCTGATTCCTTTGACTGAGGACACCATCGGTCAGACTGCTGTGTGTGAGTGTGTGCGTGTGCAGGACAGAAGGCGTCGGAGCCTTTGGGTCATTCCTCTGTGTGTTTATTTTTAGTTCCTAGCCACTATAACTGGGCAAATCCTAAGGCTTAAACCATCAGGGGGCCTCAATTAGGAGAAGAGGAAAAAAGGCAAAGCAGGCTCTTTGGCTGGGCTGAGCAGTGGCTTCTATTGCATAATGATGGGTCAGTAGTCCCTCATTAGCTAATGATGACTATCAGGCCGAGAATTAAAACCCACTTAAAACCTTAATAGGCAAATGCGCTTTTGACTGTCATAGTCATGTTTATGTTACTGTATTCCTCCGAAATGCTCACATATTTCACTAGTCATAACATTGTCTCATTCAGTAGTCATGTGTAAGCAGTGGAATGTAGATGCGATCAGAGGCAGTGATGTGATCACTCGTTTGATGAACTCTGAGTTGCTCCACTGATCAGGTTAACGCCTCAACAGAGGCTCCAAACAAAAGCTCGGGTAGGATCCACGGTCTCACAAAGAGAGGCAAGAAGTTCAAGCTGCAGATTTTTAGAATTGTGATTCTGCAGTGTTATGACTTCTTAAGATATGAATAATGAGAATTTTTGCATTGCAGATAAAGACTTTGATTGATGTTGGGAAGAGAAGTAGGCGAGAAAAGGGACAGAAAAGGAAGAAAAAAAAACCTCTTTCAATGCAGTGGACAGGAACAAGATAACTGGGGAATGAAAAAAGTGGGGACATAGAGGGTAGAGTGAAAAGAAGAACGAAACATCATAGAAGCGGTGAGAGCTCTCGGTGCTGCCACAGTGCTAGCTGAATGACAACATATCAGATAGCAGCCGAATCGTGGCGCCCTCGCTGAACTCCTCTGTCGGGGCTGTCACAGCCATGACTGGAGAGTAAAAGACACGTGCGCACAAACACAAGGCCTACATTTCAAAGTTTACACGCTGCACGCTGTAGCCTCCATGCTACCATGACGATAGCTGAAGTAATCATATACCTAAATGAAAACACAGTTTTTACACAGTGACAGGCTTTTATCATTCGATTTATTTTCTTTCTTGCAATAACTGCCTTTAGCCATCATGACGAGCACCTTTTATTCCCTACCACTTGCATACAGCACCATAGCAAAAGCAGAGATTGTTCACGAAAACGTTCTACTCTCATTTGACGGTGTGTTTTGATTCCATTGGCCAAGCTACTGTAGTGGAGCCTTATGTAATTCTTAATTTCTTCCACCTTCTTTCAAGTATATCAGCGGCTTGCTGCACAGCCCACTTACACTGTGATGGCTGCATGCTAAAGGTGAGAAAAGCTTGCTTGGTTAATTCAAAAGCTAGGCGTGCAAATCAACACTGTAGTGGATAAATCCTGTTTGGATGTCAACCTGCTTCTGTTGGTCTCGCTCTTTCTCTATATCTGCAAATTTTTGCTCATTCACTCTCATGCCCGGCTCATCTCCTCTTTGTCAACCATAAATGCCTGACACACTATTGACAGGACAGAGAAAGCAGTCTTATTGTGTGTATCATCTAAAAATGGTTTCTGTAATTAAATAGCCTCCTCACACTAATTAGTTCTAGTTGTTGATAATACAGCCAGCCCGAATTCTTTAGCAATGCCTTCTATTTAATTAACCAAATGGACTGATAAATAAGATGCTGGTTTCTGTCAGTCTTGCCGTGCATCCGTTAACAAAAGCACTTTCACCTCCTCCTGACTCTCCCTGTTGTTGGCAAATGGCTGGCTAAACAAGGCACTTGGCCCGTCAAGTGCACTATTGCAACGTAGCTTACACCCATTTACAGCACTATAGTTTGCGTCTTTATTCTGCCTTCATACAGTTTTAAAAGCAATCAACCAATAAATTGGTGTGTTGGGATGTTTCACAAGCCCTTTTGGCCATGCTACTGGTGTTATAGATGTGGGTTGGTGCAGCAGGCCATCACTTTGGTCCAGCATTTGATATCTCACCAACTATTGGATGTATTGCTCTGAAATTGTGTAGATATTCATGGTTCCCAGATGATGTACGCTAACGACTTTTGATGATCTCCTGACATTCCCTCTAGAGCTACAATAAGGCTCAAGCATGGTAAAAACTGTGAATATTTTCTCGGTCATTGTTATGTAGAGCTGCAATCGAACAAAGATCACCACGTAGTCAGTCGAACTATAGTGTGAGCACAGTGAAGATACAAATGAAATGCTGCAGAATATGTTCATCATATCATTCATCATCATTCCATATTTCCAACAGCCAAACAGGCATCAAGCACCGTTTAGATCCTGAAGGTAAAGTGCTGCTCTGTCGTGGAATAGGCCAATGAGATCGAAACTCAGAACGTGTCAGAGCACAGAAAAGGAGTTCTGTGAATCTGCACTCGATTGCTTTTTCTTAACAACCAGGTGTGTGAATTACAGGAGCTGAATTTGAATGTGGAAATATATATAGAGAGTTCAGTTTTCACCGAGGATCAAATACAGTTTTAAAACAACTGAATTCATCTTCGAAATATCACATTCAGTTTCAAAACAATACAAATTTGAATTTTGTGATTCAAATTCAACCTTTTAATGAGGTTACTCAAGTTTAGCAATTCAAATTCAAATATAAATGATTCACATTCAGTTTATGGTGACATATCTGCCCAAATTTCCTCCTCCCCTCTTTTCCTTTCTACCTCTTAGGCTACCTCTCTTAGAGATTCAGCACATGGCCACCTCTGAGGTATGCTTGACTCTTGACATACAGTGTATGACCTTTAAACCAGTTGTCTCTAGAGACGCTCCATCTCCATGCCCCTTTCCACTTGCGCATCCAGAAGCAACAACAGTACTGCAGTTTCTGTTTTCAGTTGAACAAAAACACTGCAATACTCCACTTGGCTGACGCAGTCGGTTGGATTGGATTGAAAAACTCCTGTGTGTGTTTGCGATGAATGATTCCTTCCTCCTCTCAGTCAATAAAGCCAAGTAAATTCCCCCCACTCCCTGTTGCATTGAAATGAAGTCATTTGTGCTTTTTTCCCCCATAATATAATTAGACAAGGCAGCTCTCCATGCAGCCCACTCTTTCTGTGGTGCTCATGCAAAGCAGTAGGGGTCCCCTAGGATGCTGCTGGCTACGACTACACCCTGCCGTACGAGGGTAAAATATGACTGCATTACTAAGGCAGCCCCCAGAGCAGTGTCTCTCATCTGCACTCTGAAGCCTTGTGCAGGCTGTCAGCTTCAGAAGATAACTGATTTGCAACAACAGTACACAAACAATAATTTAAAACCCTACCACAGTGTCTTGTGGCGAGGCGGTAGCATGCACTCCTCCTCTGTGACGGATGGTCTTAGACAGGTGTTGGAAGCGCTTGGGAATGTCGGACCAAATGTCTCACCCACATGACGAGTGCTGTGAGCTGTTTGTGGAGGATATGTTGTAAAGACACTGCCTTTTGTTCAGGACTACATGCGCTGCACACCCAAAAGAATGTCTCTTGAGCTTGTCACAAGAAGCTTAGCAACTGGGAGCTTATTGTATCTTCAAGGCTAAAGAAAACTATGACTAAAGGCGAAAATTCTTGCAGAGCTTTCTAAGCTATTCTTGGGTAGTCTTCTTGGGTGTCTTTGGTGGCTATTGGCTGAAGTCTGAATCATCCTAATTTGTCCTAGCTGCCCAGAAGATGAGGTGTGATTAATGATGTTTGGTAATGACTGGTATTCATCAGCCTGTGGTTAGCATACTGTGGTTAGGTAAAGACGTGAGGTGAGGGCAGCAATAACCCAGCACAAAGGTGATGGAGTTATTACCCCCCTGGCCTCTTCATTACTTCACACATGTAAAACAAGCACTTAATACACAGAAATACTTGTACACCATACACCACACACGCTTCCCTTAAGCCCATTTGAACCCTTCAAAGCATGTATGGAGTGTAAAACATGTGTGAATACGGTCCCTTATACCATGCTCTCTGATTTATAGCAGGATGTGTCTTGTACTGTCTGAGACAGGCGTAGGTATGGGCTCTCTAATACATCAAGATCGTGTTTCTTGAATGAGAATTTCTTCTCAGGAGCTGTTTTCAGAGCTCCTACCACTCAACATTGATCCTAATGACACACACACACACAAAAGATATTTGTAATGCAGTTGGGATTCCTGGCTTAGAGCAGTCTGAGTCTTTCCTTTTTTGTGTGCTATGTGGGGGCCGATATTCATTCCCCGCTTAAACATTTGGAATGTGTGGAGAATTTCAGAATGTGGAGAAGCCTGCCCTTCTGGCTGCAGTTTCTTGCATGCCTCGCTCTCGCTCAGACCAGTTTAGGTTTCATGTTAGACAGGAGAGGCACAGGGGTGCATACTTCACACCCTCAGGTCGTTCTTGACGAGGACAGCCCGGTGACAGAGAGGTCAAGGATTGGTGCAAATGTGTAGTAATGAAATGCGGCCAGCTCAGATTGCATCTGGGAAATCTAGCAAGGTGACAGCCTTTGCTGTCACTGGGAAGGCATTCCACACAGCAACAATGCATGGCAGGACTATGATACATTCCATCAGAAGGATTCCTCAGCGCTTTGTGGGTCTACAAGCACCATAATTTGATGTCCCTGCAGGTGTTTTGTCCGAGGTGCACTACACTCTCTTTTTGTCCTGCACAACATGGTGCCCAGCCCTTTTTGGCTCTCCTTTCCTCTTGCAGCTGGACAAGAACGTTCCACAGCTTAACCGTTTAACATCTCTGCTTTACGAGACATGACTTCTATCCCACGTCCCCTTCTTTAGCCCATTTAACTATGCATTTGTGCACCTCAAGAAAGCACTCTTGGCTCGACGTTGGACAGCATTACTCTTCAGAGGGAGGCATCATTAAAGCCTCACTCTCCAGAAGCATAAAAACTCTATGACTCATTTGAGTCATAGAGTTTTGTTAAGGTTGAAAAACAAAGGTCAAGACACAATTTCATTTAATTCATCATAGACCGTAACACTCATCAAGATCAAGATCATAGGGCATCATGGCAGCTGGGAAGCACATACATTTTAGCTGTACTGAAGCGCATATACTCAAGAAACATAGCTAGTTAAATGGTGGCACTTTGATCCTTCATAGAGAACAGCAGGTCGTCCATTACAGTGCATTCTACAAGTGAAAAGTTTACATGGTCAGACCACTCCTGCAGCATCCAAATCAGTCCTGCAACACTCTACTTCTCTGGTGTCCATAGGAACCTTGATTAATATGTTCCAAAAAGTGAAAGTGAAAAACAAAAAGAGATAATCACAGGTAACACAAGCTACAAAATAAGCAACCCTACGGATACTTGATACTGAAAAGATTTCAATTTTTGTCTTTGAGTTTCACTTTAACTCTGCAAGTCTTCCCTCGAATCCCCAGAGAGCTGCTGTAGAATTTGAAATGGATCCCCTCAGCCTTCACAACCACAACAGATCCTAAACTCAGAATAGACAGGTGGATTTCTTGTTGATCTCCTGAGTTCACAGTACTTTTGGGTGATGTCTGCACATAATGTTGCACATTCACATCTTATGGGCTGGTTGCACCGCCTAGTTATATAGTAGTTATTAAAACCTAGATTCTGCACTGCAAAATAGTTCAACTAACCCTTAGCTTGTTATAAAGTCTAAGTGAGCGCTTAAAGTGCTTACATTTTATTACCTTTACAAGAAAGTTTCTGTTTGAATTTCCCCAATGCAACACTGTATAATCTACATTAGAACTATATTGTCATTTTGCCGTGCAGTGGAAATCTGCCTCAGTCATTTGATTTTACAATCAGAGTGGTATAACTAGTACCTGCCAAGCCTCTACGAGGATATTATGCCCAAATCTGGAATCAAACTTATGCATAATAAATGCAGCAACATAAGCCAGAGGCAAAAGAGGCCCAGATGGCTGTGATTAGGAGGACAGGACCTATGTATGAAGGCTGAGGAGATGATCAAAAGTCCTGGAGGAGTGAGGAGGAGAAGGAGGAGGAAGAGAAGGAGGTCAGCCTGTACTGATATTGAGAGTCCTGAATACTGCTCTGCAGAGCAAAGAGGAAAAAGAGGTGGGATGGGTATGCGCTATTGTGCACGCTGAGTTCAGGGACAGGTTGTTAAAGTCATAGATGTTCATACCTCTCATTATCTTTCCCAGCAGAAGTTCTTATCACGGGTCCATCTGTGTTTTAATGATGCTTCCATAGCTATGATGGTGCTGTTGCGCACTACCTCTTCTGTGAGGAGATAACGTTAAAGTGAGCCACAAAAATGAAATGTAATTAAAGACCCTGGGAGGAGGTACCTTATGGGTTTCTGTTGGGTACTGTCCATCCTTTTAACCTTGGTTTTTGCATCAGTGGAGAAAATGCAGAACATTTAATGACACACAGACACACACACCAACTTTCATATCTTTATTTCATTAAGCCCTCGCAGTTGGCATCACTTGTCCCCACCCTCCCCTCAAAGTAAGTAATGACAACATAGAGCCGAGCTATTAAACATCCCCCTGAACATCACTCTTTTTGTTCGGCTTTGTAAACCCATGCACGCAACAGCCAACCGGACAGATGGACCAGTCTTCATAGCAGTTCCATCGCATCCACTTCAAACGGCCAGTGCAGTATCTGCTCACTCAGACGCTGTTGGGCTGAGACGCCTGGCTCGTATGGCCCAGCCTCTCTGCAGACAGCTTGTCAATATGCTGAGTCACTGGGAAGAGGAGGGTTGACAGGCGTTCGAGAGAGCCCCAAGCAGAGCAGCCACAGGAGAGAGGAGGACAAAGGTTGGAGAGCCACTCAATAATAGTTCTCATACAGAAGCAAAGGGATAGCTCAGCGGAACATGGGTGGCCAGACTAGAGTAGACAGGTATGACAGACGATGAGCATCAACATCTGTCCCAGCAGTGCATGTTTGTACATATATCAGTAGCTGCAGAACTGCTTGTAATGACTGATCATACAAATAGGGGCAGCAGCAGTGGAGCCAAATTCTATTTAAGTAATGACATTTTAATAGCATGACACGTGTGTGATAACTCTGTCATTGGGTAATGTTTTAACAGTCTTGTATACAGTTACAGGTCATGAAAATAGAATATAATTACAGAGAAAATGGGCCTCAGAGCAGAGACATCTTCTTTTTTTGGTTGTCTTTTAAATCTTTGTACTCATTTTGTATCTCTTTATGTTCATTTTGTGTGTCTTTATAATAATTTCTCAAGCTAACTCTCCAGCCCAGGGGCCCAAGGGGTCAGCGGCTTGGCCTGTTCAGTAATCCATCCGTCAGAAGCTTAACCTTCATGTGTACTCTAAACAGGCTGTGTGACTGATCCATCCCAGGTTTTGAATTTGAACAGGGAACACATGTATTCATACAAACACCTTCAAGGTTATTGATTTTAATCAGATTTCAAGCAATTGCCTGCAGCCATTTCGGTAACCACACCTCATCTGTCTTTGCAGACAAAATAGTTTTCCATCTGTTTGGAGCCCACAGAGACAAACAGTCCCTCACACCTTGTGATCAGAAAGATCTGTCAGCATTTTCTCGTAACTCTCTCTCCCGAGTCTCCTCTGAGGGGCGCAAGCTTCTATTTATTCCTGGTGGTTCATTTGAGCTTAATCACATCGCACCAACTAGCAGCCACCTGGGGATGGGGCAGAATTAATGAGTGTGAGGGACGGCCAGCAGATGGATTAGGGACCAAGGGCCCTGCTAGGAGTGTGCAGAGAACGCCTGCTGGTTAGAAAAAAAAAAAATCTCTCCCTGCCGACTCAGTCAAACTGAGAGTAATGACAAGGAGAGGTTGTCTGCAGGCTGACTGATTGTTCGGAGCTGTCCACACCTCCGAGAAAGTCTACAGAACCCCTTAGGGCTCTGAGAAAGCTGGCATCTAATGTCTGTCTCACTAGTGGGACCAAAGAAAAACCATACTGCATAATGGAACATGACGGATATTAGGATTAAGACCAGTTTGATACAGACGGGGGTCAGTGCCCAAGGGCGTAACACGTCAGAGATGGCAAATTATGTGTATTGTCCATGCATGTGTGTGGATATACTCTCCAGTAAAACACCAAGTCCCCTGGTCTCATTTCTCTGTTACAGAACAAGTGACTGAGACAGCAGGTCCTCTCCTGTTGACTCCACGATCCCACCCCAGCTGCACTCTGATCATTTCATTGTGAATTTGTCATTAAAAGGGGAGTCAAGTTATGTGACCTTCCTTTCTCAGACTACCAAATATATGTTACCTTGTTAAGCTTCAGCACTAACCTACACTGGCCAGACTATATGAAAATGTATAAAAAAATCAATGCTCTTTGTATTTTTGAAAGTGGGAGACAGTCGCAACAGGACAATGACGAGCTTGGGTTTTTGATGATATAAAATGAAATAGAAAATAGGCCAAACATTGTATGTGCTTTTGGTTTTCATAGACCCAGCTCTCAAGGTGACCGTTTGGACCTGTTTTGATGCCATAAAAATGTTTTATTTACTCTCACGCAGCCTGAATTGATTTTGATGCAGAGGATGATACAGGGCACCTTTATTACTCTACCTGTACGTTCCAATAAATGTCCAGTTGAAGGCAGCCTGCCAGTTAAGTGTAATGAATATGGATGGTGCTTGTTTTCTCTGGTAATTTGATTCATATAACCTGTTGAGAGTCCTCTTCATGGTTTGTGCACACATGGCAGATCAATTCATGGCCGTGCGCAGAAGATATTCTTTATATATGTTCCCCGTCATAATAATGTCAGGAGGCAATTGGTACTGCTCTCTCTCAAACCAGTTATGATTACAGTTTCTCCTGCCCCACCCATGCTTCTGTGTCAGGGAACCTATTTTAAAGAGAATCTTGAGATCTGATATGAAAGCTCTGTGAATGCGAAAAGTTGTTTTTGTCACCTGACCGATGGACTATAATGATTTTCTTCATTCCATCATCATTGAATATAATAGGAATCTGTAATGTGAGACAAATGTTAAAGTTAAACTTTATTTGATGACTGACTATGTTTTTTTTCCCCTCTTTTTTCCCATGTGGATCCCTTTCTTCCTCCATATCAGGTAAGAGCAGTATGTTCTTTTTCACCTGTTGAAAATATGTCAAGACTTGTCTGCTATGTCTGCTGTGGCCTTCTTGTTCACCGTTAAGATGCACAGTGAGAATGGGGTTTTGTCTTGAGTCTGCAAAGGATTTTCCCTTGTTTTTCTACTTAACACATTTGTGTGTGCTCTTCTTACGGCACAATTAGTCATTTCTTGCATTCTCTTACATCCTTTACCAAAGCAGTGACCCAAAGATGAACTGAATTTCAGTGTGTTTTTCACTACACAGGCAGAAACTACTTTGGTTTACTTGAAGCATGGTGTTGTTTATTTTCTTCAGTGACTGCCTTGTTGCCCCTTAAAAGCCAGTAGGTGCCTTTTCTAAGTAGGTTAACTCAGCATACCCGCCTCTTTGAGCTGCAATGTCGTGGTGGAAATGGTAATTTCCATCTAGTAATGTGCTGTTAGGTCCTGTAGTGATGCTACTGTCTAGAGCAGAACATTTGTGACCTGTCACAGCCTGGCTGTTTCCCGGAGAGGGAAATTTACCAAAAATCTCTGTGGGCCACCTTAGCCCATTACTCAGGAGACTGCAAGTGGTGTGTGAACTCTGCCTACTTTGTGACCTGTCCACAACCAATTACATACAGGAGTCTGACAGACTGCGAACCCAGGAGACCTGAGGATACTTCACAGAACTGGAAATTAAGGCCTTTTTCAGCTGTTCTCATCCAGCCAGCTATTACGGCACTGTGGAGTAGCATGGTGCCAGCTTTCAAGGACAGTCAGACCCCAACTTGCCCTCTCTGCATGCAGGCACTATGTCTGATTGGCCTCAAGTGCACCAACTACAGCCACTCCACTGTGTATGAAGTATTGCTATTTCAGCATCAATCATTGTGTCATATACGGCCAGGGAAATTAGGCCATATGGTTATATATTATCTTCGGTCCCTGGTAATCATATGTATGTAACGGCAGGAACTGTATTTGCTACGTGCTGCCCGTATGACAGTGGCTCGTCCTTGTCCTGGTTTCTCTGTCACAGTCAAGTTGTTGGTGATGGTTGAAATGAGCAGATTGTAGCATCACTTTTGTCAGCTGTTGCCTTAGCAGCATTAAAAGTCAGTCTAAGCCTCTACACGCTTTTGTATACTCCCAAAGAAGTTCTGTTCTGAAATTCTGAAAGTGGCAGAAACTTCCTTGCTCTGTGTGTGCATTGCACAATTGTTGCATTTTCCCCACATTCCAAAAGTTTCTTACTCCTCCATTCACTGCGTTCACTGTCGAGCTACATCAATAGGCCATTTCCACAGAGGACATGTCACAGTAAGAAAAGGAGAGGTGTAAATAATAAAATGAATGGTGGTTGAATCCCCTGTCGCAGCTGCGGGTTGAGGGTTCTGGTTTGGGAAGACTAGGTCACTGTCACACTGTCATGGCTTACTGAGACACTTACTGTACAGGGAACAGAGCCATTGTTCATATGCTTTTCCTACTACGCCAGAGACGTGGAAGGGTGGAAAGTGGGACCGAAATTATGATCAAGCTCTGAGAACAGGCCTCAAGAGATGTAGTCCCCACTCTACATTTTTAAATCAATGCGCAGTACACAATGGGAAATGGTGCTACAGGTGGGCTACCTGAAGATGCAGTGCTTTACATTCAAGCTCCAATGACTTCTTCTGGTTTATAATCCCTTCTCCTTGCTATTAGCCTCTCACCTTTGAGTTTAGTGAAATGTAAATGCTCTCAAAATTGTGCACATCATGGCTTCTTTGACATTATGGACAACATGTTGTCTAAACACATGTAAGAGCTGGAAAGCAGTGCTGGTCTACTTGCTGGAAATGCACGTGTGGAAATGCCTTTTTCTCAGTGCTGATGTTCAGTGGGACTTTACCGCAGATGTTTATTAGAAAATATAACCCCCCCCCTTCAAAGACCCAAGTGTCCGGTGTGAACATGTTTGCAGCTCTTTCAAATGTTTTGCATCATCATCATTCGCGCGGGAGATTTTAGATGCATTCACACAAAAAGACTCTATATAAGTGACAACAGATGTTGGTCTAGTTTTTTTAAGGTATTTCCATGCTTTCAGTCACACAGCAGCAGCTGCTATTTATCCCCAACAGAATGACGAAGTGCGTGACACAGCTTTTGCTTCTTGACAAAACAACCTGCACAGCGTATCTGCGCAGTCCCAAGGACTGAAATCCCCAGAAGGCAACAGGGTGATTGATGCTTCTCTTTGCTGATTGCCTTCCTCGTTTTTTCTCCTACAAACAACTGTTAGGCCTGAATGCAGCCTAGTAATGAAAAGACAGCCCATTGAAAACACTCTGACACTAATCTGACGTCACGACTGTGCTACTCCAAGGCTTTTCTGCTTCTGTCAAATAACCGAACCTTCTCTCAATTAGGTGGACAGTCAGCTTTGACGTCTGTGTTTTGACTTGCCTTCTTCGTTCCCTCCTTTTGTCTGACTCTGTCTGTGTCTGTCTTTGTTCCATCAGACAGCTTTGCACCATAGTGAATCCCTTGCTCTGTATGCGCTGCATCTAATATTTATATGGAGTATGAAGGCGGATGGCATGCCAAGCAGCCAAACGCCATGTGAAAAGCCAGAGCAGTCTTGATTGAATGTATGCAGTGCTGGCAGGCCAGTTTTGAGACGCGGTGATATCATGGCACAGAAGATGCAGATCTTTGATGCTTTGCCTCTCGCCTCCCTACATCTGTCTGTTTTCTATTCTTCTTCATTATTATTCTCATTCAAAAGGGCCCCACAGCAAGCTGTATCCAATATGGGCTGGCGTTCTAACATTTATCCTTGCAGAATTCAATTACTGGTTTCCCCTTTTTGCCTTTCTTTCTCGCTCGCATTCATCCAAAACCTTGAAACTGCTTTTATCATTTTTCATAACAATGTCCCAATATCATAAATCTGAGCCTATGTTCATTTCACACCATGTTCAGTGTGATTGTGCCAGGGGCAGGAGGGGAGGACAGATATAAGTGACATCAATCACAGGCTGGTTCATCACTTGGCTCGGCCTCAGACACAGTGTTTAGAGCAGAGTGAGGCTGATGCTCCCTCAGTTGTTAGTGTTTATGACCTGTGTCTGCTTTTCTTTTAAAGCACGCTTTTTTTATCTCCTTTATGTTTTATCTATCATGTGGACTCTTCTCTCCGCTGCTTTCTTATCTGACCGTGGGGGTCATAAAAGAAAACTGCTATCCCAGCTGACAATAAGACAACTTCATTTCAGTGTATGACTCAAAAGATCTTAGTCTTTGTTTGGATGACTTTCAATTTGAAACGGAGTTTCATTTGTTGCCACTTATTGTTTTGTGGAGCTGGAATTTGATTTTAATTATCTGAATTACCGGAATTGCTGGAGTGATGCCTCATACCTCATAATATGTGGCTGGAAAAGTCATTACAGAAACATAATGTGAATGAATTAAAGAAAAGGATTGTCTTTTTTCATTTGTAGAAATGTAAAACTGAAATTATATACAAATGTAAATATGTTATGTTATTATGCAAATTATGTCAAAGGCATGCATATGAATTCTATTGCCATGACATAGTCAAATGCAATTTAGCCATGTTGCTGATGGCAATGTCAGTCAGTCGATCACTTTGGTGTATGCTGAAATAACTCATCCACTATTGGATGAAATTTGATGCAAATATTAGAAGAGTGTGCGAGTGTGTGTCTGTTTCCAGATCAGATTGACAGTTGTCAGTCCAACTTGCAGATGTGTCCAATAACAGTCTAATAACTGAATACCAAACCAACTAAAAAAAAAAAAAAAAAAAGCTAAAATCATAACCTTGCCTGAGATCCATGTAAAACCTCAAGACCATTACGTGATAGATTATTAGATAAATAGGCTGTTGGAACACACAAAGAGTACAGTCTGATAACCCAAAACACAAATGTACCTCTGGCATCGTATTTATATTTATAATATATTTATCAATTTTATTTATTAAATTATGTGTAAGCCACAAAGAAACGCCAAAATCCAACCTATTTAAACTATATAATGGCAGCCTCTCTCTCTCTCTCTCTCTCTCTGTCTCTCTCACACACACACACACACACACACACACACACACACACACACACACACACACACAGTCACAACAACGATTATGATGTCAAGGTAAGGTAACTAGGTCCTCCCTTGTCCCTAGTGAGGACTGAATACAACTCATGTTATTTCTCAAATCAAACGAGTCAATTATGTGAGTGAGTGGCCACTGTGAAGTTTATAGAATTTAGTATTTCTATTTTTGAGCGTAAAATGACAGCTTGAAGCAGCCAGCAGAAGGCAGCTTGAAGGGGGGACGGGCCATTTCACACCACCTGCTGACCAACCTACAATTCAGTTCTTGTTCTACGAACAAGCGGAAGAGATAAAGCGCCTCTGAAGACCGACGCACCTGGTGGAAGGACCGTGCAGCCGCAATGCCAACTCTTGCACGTTTTGCCAGACAGTACCTGTGCATTCTGGCCTCAAGCTGCAGGTCAGCACATCAGGCATCATCTTCAGTATTATCTCCTTCTAGACGCACGTCTGACTGAGGGCCATGTTGATACGCGTGTTTTCCTATCTGAGGACCTTGAAGTGGCCAAAGAACTGTGTAGAACTGAGAGAAGAAAGAGAAAGGGAAAAACATGGTCTGGTTTTCACATGCCCACGTTCTGCAACAAATCTTTCTATTGTGAACCATTTTTCAATCTCAGCTATAAAGCTCAGCAGCTCCAGCAGAATGATTTTTTTTTGTTTGCATTTTAAATAGCCATAGCTCAGCAGCTGTGACAAAATATTTTTTGATTTATTTATTAAGTTTTTAAAGTTGTTCAAGTATTTTCTTTTTTTTTTTTTTTTTAACAAAAACCCAAAGAATTTTAAGTTCTACATTCTGTCATCTATTATATTTCCATTACTTTCTTCATGTTTTAGGTTGATCTCAGATAAACTGCATTGCTGATTTCCTCCATTTCTTCCATATTTTGACTGCTCCCTGATGGAGGCCCAAATCTTGAGATGAGGCTTTTCTTTCTCCAACACGCGCCAACTTTATGACCTCAACAAACTCTTCCTCTGAGCTTAATGGCAAGATTCAGCTAACATTTAACAATGATGCCTGACCCCTCAAGTCAGTTCTGCCCACCCAATTTGATTACGAAATTCTTTTTTTCTTGGACCCTTTTTGTCACATTAGTCAATTGCAGCCATGTGTCACATTGTGCTTATCTAATTTTACTGAGGCCAATTAATTCAGACTAATTAAGACCAAATAATCCAATGTAGATAATTCCAAAGGCTTTACAAACATTTCACACTCGCAGTTATAGGCACGCTGTTGGTTTTGTGAGTGCCTGTCTCTCTGGCCAGTGTGTATTTTGCCACCATGCGACTACAGTGTCAACAACTTCTTAATGGGTTTGAATACAAAGAACTAGAAATATGGTGAGTTATTATGTCAATTTATGAATGAGACAATTTATCATCCCTACTTTTTCTCCTTCCTGTGTGATGCCTCTGTTCTCTAGAATACAAAAGGGTTAAGGGGTCACTAATCGCATTTGGCAGCGTTACGGGGAATCCACATACGAGGTGAGATGCGATGCGTCATCCAGTTCACGCTGACTCCGTGGATGTTTGTCAGCAGCAGCTCCTGGGAGCTGAGTGGACCGTCTGGTCAGCAAAACAAAACAGTTTTCACGTCAGCTCCATGGCAGGAAGTCAACATTGCTTGTATGCAGCCTGTTGATTCATTGATTCTATGTCTGCGCCCACCTAGCTCACCCGGGGGAATCTGCCCCAAAAGCTGATAAAACACACAAGCTCACAGACAGACATGCAGCTTTGACCAATCAATGTAGATTTGGTTAAGACGTTCAAAACGCATACACAGTGGGACAGCTGTGTGATTTTAAGCAGCTGCCTGTGCAATAAACATGACAAATATAAATGCGAAGCTCGAAAACAAACTCAGGAGGTCTGCTCTGTGGGTCGATTCATTTGATACAATGGAAGTTGACGGACATCAAAAATGCTTCTAATACCACTTTCTGTGTGGATTGCCCATTAGAAGTAGTAATACTGAAGTGAAATCAACCATACGGTACACAGAGCTCCCTGGAAGGTCTGCTCAATTTCACTTGAGATAATAACACTGGTTTACACTATGGCTCAGCTTCATTATCTTTTTGTCCAAGTGCATCTGATCTAGCGATGGTGAACAAAGTCAAAGCGAGCCTGAAGCCTAGAGACAATTAATTAAAAGTCGTTAACACAACAGTGAGTGATGCCTCTGTCTGTGTGATGAAAACTGGACTGCTGCGTAATGCCTTTTCCTTTTCCTTCACAGCCTCTGCTGGCTAATTGAAAATGTATTTATTCCTCGGAATTAGCGCCTGCCCTCAGCTTTCCCTCCCTCCCCATTAAGAAGATTGGCTGTGAGCGTTTAACTTTGTCTGTCCATTTAGGAGTGAAATGGCTTGAAAAAGAATAATCATCATCGCCATGGGTTTGTGTCGACATGAATAAGTGGCAGAATGTCTTTGAAGTGCCAAAGTTTGATTTCTGCACATGTGCCAGCTTTTCCCAAGAGGGGCTTTACTGGGACAGAGCAGGCCGAGATGTTGTATGATGTCAATCCCTTTCAACAGAGCAAATTTACTTTATAATTGCCTCTTTCCGCTCTCCTCTCCTAACCGTTGAGACTGATTCAAATGAGTGGAATGGTGAAGTAACACCGTACATACTGTGACCTTGTGCGTTGTGCAGTTTCGGGCCCTTTTTATGATAAACATTTGCTCATGGAAGTACGTCCCTCTCTCCTCCCTCTCTTTCGCATTTGCTTGCTACAGTATGTTAACCAGGGCAAGCTAGTGCAAGGTGTGGAGTGGAACAGATGCCATTATGCATGCCTCTGTAGATTAGCTAATCACAGGCACCACCTGGCTGTGCTGATTGCCATTAATCCACTATTGTAATTGAAAATTAGGGGTTGCACTGCAAAAGCATGCTGTCTCGTCATCGGCCCTAATAGATTCCTTACACCTGCTTCCTGACTGACTTGTCATTCACACTGAGTGCAGTAACACAGCATCAAGCCCGAGGTCAGTCATGACTGATATAATTATGATGACGGTTATCTCTTATTACAGTGGTGCCAGTTTATCTCTGCGATTCGTAGTAGTGTAAATGCCTCTGCATTTACAGGCAGGCAGGGGCGGGGGTGGTGCTGTGGAATACTCTTTCCAGAGTACAGTGCAACTGCAAGCGCATCTCGCCTTCACTGCCCAGCCATGAATATGAATCAGTGTGGTTATCAGTATCTGATAACTAAGTGATAGTGGGGCTGTTGTGGCAGATACAAATTGAAACGTTTTTCATAAACGACAGTATGACAGCACAGTGTTTCTAGACAATTTTGCTATTGATATTTAGCTTCCAGTCTTCCTCAATCGTGCCATTAATGAGAGATACTGACTGTGACTGGTTATTTCCCAGAGCAGTCTTTATAAGGATGCGCCTAATCTACCATGTTAGGCAAATTGCCTGTAGGCGCCAACTTTTAGCAGGCAGCCCCGTCCATGAATTGCCTGCTAATGACAAACCCTATATTCGCTGAATGATGCCCTGCTACCGAGCCCAGTCCTCATCCCGCTGCCAGCTATTTGCTCCTTCTCCCATTGATAATCCTGCTCAGAAATATTCTCGGGAAAAGCGGATTATCGCGCTGAGTGGTATGAATTTCCCTACAGTTGTATCTCACAGTTAATTAAATTTATCATTGTCTTTATCATCGACATCCCCATTCTCTTCCCCCTCACTGGGATGTTTGCTCTAAAAAAATGGGACATCCTGTTTGAGTAATTAAGCCTAACGGACTCCCCCCTCACCGGGGGATTCACGTCTTTAATCTGCTCATCCACCTGTGGGCATGTGTGCGCGAGTATGTAACCTTATATAGTTGATCGATTAGTGTATTAGTGCTCATGCATTTGTCTTTTGTCTGCAGTTTTTTTGTGAATGTGTGTGTGTTACTGCTCAAAGGAACACAGGGTAATAATCCCTCGCTCCTGTTATGTAACACTGTATGTTAAAAGTGCACAAACATAATACAGACACGCACACACTTTGTACCACACTGTGTAGAAAACCCCCCACACAAATATGCACACACAAACACATTGTTTTTTTATGAATGGCAACCCACCTCCACGCTGCATGACATTTCTCCACAGACAGTTCCATTGTTAACTGTTTAATTTTAAGTGGGCACAAAAAAATTCAAATGCTTACCAGGCATTTCTCTTCTGTAATAAGGCAATAGTTTTCTGTTGGTACAGTTATTTATTTCTCCCTAAAATTGACTTGAAACTGTGATTAACAGAAATCTTTTCTTCTCTTGTTATCTTTTAAGCTGGTGTATAATAACTGCCGTTCTTCCTGACAGGGAGGACGAAGCCCTTAATCAACACCACAATAACTTCCCGAAGTACCTGCTGTAGGTCCAAGATCTTTGAGTGAAAAACATGAAAGCTTGAGATATCTACTTTAATAACTGTGGAATGTGTGCACGGCCGTCACTCTGCGCTGTCACATTGTTCGCCTCTCTTCTCCTTCACTGCTGCCAGCGCCGAACTTGTTTTTCGCAGCACTCGACACTTAAGAGCAGGGTTGTTTTGATGCAGAGCAAGATTCCCTTCTCCACGCAAGCAGACGGCAAAGCTTTCAGCTGTCAAAAGAAACCTTGATGAGCGTGTGAGGAGAGCAGAGGAGAGGAGGGGGGAGCGTGTGTCACCCAAAGCATTGCTGTGCACCTCCAGCTCAAGCTGGGAGCAAGGGGGGGCACTGAAGATGGACACAAGCACACCTACTGCATATGAAGCGGCGTGCTCGTTAATGCTTGCATAAATAAACGTTTTTTCCATCACACCCTCACCCTCCATCTATTTTTCCTCTCCTCCTCCCTCCCACATTCTTGACCTTCCCGTATATTAACCCACTGTGTAACGTTCCCATCTTTAGTGTCGTATTTCCTTATTCTGCTGTGTTTTACAGTACAGCACAGCTCCGTTTGTGTGTATCAGAAGAGCAAAACAACCCAGATAATTATCATTGAGTGAGTCAGTGGGAGTGTGTCAATGTGTTTGTGGTCAGGGGTGACCATGTCCTCAAGCATTTATTGGCATTTCAATATGTCTCTGAAATAGTAGCTCTGTGGTTTTGAGCTTGCATGTTTAGTTTGTCTGGAGAGGTAGTGTTTGTGGACTTTAGTGTTTGGGGGCTTTGGGGTTGGGTTTTAGTTGATTTGTGGGTCCACTGAATCGGTTAAATTTTTATTAGGCTTACTCACAGATCTGGCTCACCCCTGAGCCTCATTCTTTTGTCATGATTGAAACCACCCTGTACTCTTTTAAGGTTAACCTCTCAAGGGGGTGACCTATCCCTTTGTTTGTTTGTGTGTGACTGCATGCCATTATGAATGAGAGCGAACCTCTTTGAGTCAGCTGGAAACATCACACATGGAACAAATCAGTCTAACAAAATCCCAAACCCCCCAATGGGAAGCTCTGGCGAGCTATCTCTCTGACATCATAGCAATAACAAAGATCTATGGATCAACAGGGAGAGGATTCTGCTCTATTAAATCAGTTCTGACTGGATCAGCCCTGAGCAGCACACCATGACTCACCCAGTCAGGCTGGGTGTCTTTACTGCCATACTCTCCGTGTGCACTGTTCGTGTCTGACAGAAAGCCCCTTCTATTTTCAAGATGCTAATAAAGCAGCTAGGGGCTTCGCTGAATCATTGTAACATTTTGCTCTGGATCGAACAAATGTGTGTGTTTTCCTTGCGGCATAAAATCTCAGTCTCTTTTTGTACCACTGCAGTGCAACCTATGGGGAGCAGTTTGAATACACACTTGTAGAGTTGCTACAAACTACAAACACGTATGCACATACATGCATGATGTGATCCCTCCGCACTCTCTGCAGTGTTTATAGATGGGGTGTTGGCTGACTCAGTCAAACTCTAATTCTGCCTGTCGTAACAGCAGCAAGAAGACAGATGCTCATTTTGATTTACCCCAGTCTTCCACCCCCACCCCACCCCCGAAATCCATGCATTCATCAGTTATGTGGAAGAATTATTTATTAAACATAACTAACGTCTGCTCTGCTCAACTGGAAGAATACAAATTTCAGTCATCAGAGCGAGCCCTGAAAACAGCATGAGGTAAATATTCAGTTGGCATTCACCGGTTGTAGGGAGGTTTTGCCTCTGATTCTCTTCATATCTGCGCGCTGGCGTCTGGCTGCTAAAGCCTTTTCATCTGCTGTAAGTGACTGATGTGGCTGCCCTCTCCACCCTGGGCATCTGCCCAGCTTATTGAGAGGCCCCTTGTGTGTGCCTTCAAAGAGATACAGATAAATCAATGACTAAATGTCAGCATCCAGTGGCCAAGCAATGTCCGTAGGCTTTGCCGAGCTAAAGTCATACATCTACCCTTGTGCTCAGTAACCCTACCACCATAACGTGACCCATTCTCATCACACATACACACATGTCCACATCTCTCAGCAAGAGGGATGTCAGGTGGACATAGGGCTGAAATGACCAGCCAGCTGACTCATTTCAGTGATAGGCGAGTATCCTGTTCTGCAGCCAGAGGCTCCAGCACATGATGGATGGATGTAATGTAGGAGAGTGGTTTCTCTTCCTGCACACCATCCCTACCTGACCCCCCTGGAGATGGACGACAGGGATCAGGTTGTGACTGTGTGTGTGCATGTGTGTTAGAAATAGTGGATACGCCATTCCCTGAACCTGTAATTGCTTTTTTTTAGCTACAGCCATTGGTGACAGCAGGGACTAAAGTGAAAGACCAGTCATGGACCTCAGCAGTGAAGTGTTTTCGGCAATGAAATGTTCTAGTCCCCGTAGAGGGTATACTAATTATGATATATTCAGTTTGCTCCTCAGTGTGTTTAAAATAGGTTTCCCTTTGATCTGCTTTCATTAAAATGTACTTCATATGGAAATATTGTCTTCGTGACAAAATGGAAAAGTTTTGCTCAAGTGTAGAGGTATTATCAACAAAATGTATTAAAGCTAAAAGTATTAGGCAGATTGGCTTCATTCAGAGTCATACTTTTGCATTACTATGACAAAATGCATTAACATCTGTGCAGCATTTTAATATTGTAGCTGGACGAGGTGGGGCTGATTTCAACTGCTTCACTTCAAGTAGTCCCGGTTTAATCTATAACGAAGCATCATATTTCATCTGGATGTTTTGTATCTGCAATCTTTATCTGCGAATGTAGTGGAGTGGACATATAAACTAGCATGAAATATAAGTTCTCAAGTAAAGTCCAAGGACGTCACAATTGTGCTAGAATACAGCACTTTACTGAATGGACAGCTTTTAGAGAGCAGGCCATGAGAGGAAAACAGTGGAAAAACAAGGTAAATGATCCATAACAACCAGCCAACCTCTTTAATACCAGTGGTGGGAAGTATTATTCATTCACGTATTGTACTTAAGATCACTTTAAAGGTCCTTTACTTTCTTTATTTGCTTACTCAGTAGCACCAACAGTCCAAAACCCTAACAGTGTTTAAATCAAAATTATGTAAATCAGAGAAATGCACACAAATTATAAACCTGGTTGGTGTTCTCACTTGTATAAATGCCTGTGATAATTAATCGACTACTCTACGCTACTATTAATCAACTAATTGTTTCAGCGCTAATGTGTGCAAATATAGCCCCGGTGTGTGCCCATGTTAGCCGGATGCCATTTAAAGATGTGTGTGAGTCAAGCATGGAGGCAGCATCTGGGTCAGCCCGGCAACAAGAGATGCACACATCAAGTCAGCAACTGCAGCTCCCCGGGCTGTGCTTTCCAACACAATGCCTTCTGCTCTGTTGTGCATATTATTAGAGGACGTGCCTAAAACAGTACTGCTGACTACCCAAGGCTTTTGAAACAAGCCTTGTGCGCACGCATGCGATCCGATCAATCATACAGCGGTGCATGTGAGTTGAGAAACAGATCACTTTGTCACCATCGCAAAAAATGTTCGATCCCTGATATCTAACACCGTCATCTGGGTGTGTTTTCAGACCTCACAGCATCCTTTTTTGGGTACAAATATTAGCAGTGTTTTTGTGGGGGCCCGTGTGTGTGTGTGTGTGTGTGATAGAGAGAGAAAGAGAAAGGGATGAAAGGAGCAAGTTAGACAGACTTTTGCGTCCCCTGGGGTTCTCTCTGATGCATCGGGCAGCATATTGTCAGTGACAGCCCAAGTTATTGAGGCTAAGAGCGCATCACTTTACTTGCTCTGTAGAACCATAATCCACAGAGCTACAGAAGCTGCTGCTCCATCCATCTCCATATGGGTCCTCTCTCTCACACACTTATGATACACTGATTGATCCCTCCACATGTCCCTTCTTTCGTTCTCTGTGATCCGCTGATAGCAATGACACTCTTTGTCTCCCTCACCATATGATAGGATGCAAAGATCACTCCATATCATGGAGATGAGGTGAAAAAGAATTCCACTCTTTGATCTCTGTTTCTCAGTTATACTCTCCGGAAGCTAGTGTGTGAGTGTGTGTGCACATGCACAGTCTGACACTTGCAGTGCCAGTGTGTGCTTTTGTTTGTCCATGGATTTGCACTTAGAGTGCAGTGTGCAGCAGGTGTATGTGTGTGTCTGTGTGCAGACAGACAGACAGACAGACAGACAGACAGACAGACAGACAGACAGACAGACAGACAGACAGACAGACAGACAGACAGACAGACAGACAGACAGACAGACAGACAGACAGACAGACAGACAGACAGACAGAGGTTTCAGACCAGAGCAATGGCAAACAGTAGCAGGCTTTTGATGATGCGCAGTACAGAAGGGAGCTGCTTCTTCTCTACATCTCATCCAGAAAGCCTCCTCACAACAGATCAGCCAAATGAGCAATGGAGCGAAGAAGGCGTACACACGCACGCACACACACACACACACACACACACACACACACACACACACACACACACACACACACACACACACACACACACACAGATAACCATACTCCTCCCGTCCTGAGCTCTTTTGCATTATGTTAGCATTTTTATCAAGTCTTTTTGTTTCATTTGTATGCCTGACAAAGGGGTTAACCTCGCTATAACAGGTTTAGAGCTGTGCAGTTTACAGTGGACCAGAGCTGATGGGATATTGGAGCCTAGAGAAGGAGACACCAGGAGCTAAAAAGACAAAAACCTGAAGACACCTTGTTAAAAATCTCGCTCTTTTCATCCTCTCTTAGTCCCTCTCTTTCCTCTCCCTACTGATTTGCCTGGTCGTAATTCTGGAAATGCATGCTTGAGCAATGCCGTTGGTGGTAGTACACAAGAGGTCTACATGGCTTGTTAAAGTCTGCCTTGCTGTATTGACTTGGTTTTCCTTTTTGGTGTTTGTTAGTTTCTTCTTTTACAGTGCCTCACTTAATTGGCAGTCCCTAGACTGTGGGGCTCAGGCTACTGCCCAGTTCACTATTCTCAGGTTGTACGGTTCTGTTTGGAGTGGCAAACAGAGCCTACTGTAGATGCAGTCAGTACATGAGTAAGCTTGAATCATTAGTGTCACTGATAGACTCTGTTGCTATTATCATTGGTAAATAAAACCACCAGAGTTAAAACTCTGACCCGCTGGTGGATCATCAGTCAGTAAGATTTATCTGGGAACCAGGAATGTCTCTATGAAATTTCATGGCAGTCCATGAGCCTCAGTGGTGCTAGAGGAAAAGTCAAGGCGTAACCAAAGGATTCATAAGGATTCATTTCCAAGCGGTGGAACAACTGACAGACCAACCAACAGACATACAGAGTTACATTGCCATCACAGTCAAACAAACAAACGATGACTATGAGTTGTTCCTAACTTTCCCCTCTAACAGACTAAAAGTCGGCTCTGGAAGGTCCTAACATTTTTTTAGTATGGATGACACTAATGGGCAGTAAACCCCTACCTGAAAGACTGCAGGGAAGATAGCAGGGCACAGGGAAGCACTTGGACATTTATACTGCACAAAGGAGAGGTTAATGTCATGAACTGTCAGTCTTCTCCAAATCACAGGAAGCGAACAGGAAAGGGGTGAAGGCCCCGCCTGCACAGGATCACTGCAGGGTGGCCGTGACTGTTGTTTCACCTCCCTGCCCCAGCTAAGAATCCTAAAGGGACAGGCAAGACGAGCAAGGTTCGACCTTAGCGTTATTTCAGCTTTTTGTTAAATGCCTTCCTCTAAGCCACAATAGGATTAGAAAGGACAATTTCAAGGTCACTTCTCACTGCCTGGAAAAAAAGCTCAATGCTTTTGTCACATGCTGTAACACTGTGGCCAGGGAGGACGGAGTACCTTGAATTAATGAACGCACTTCTTTTAGCAGTAATTCATTATACCCACCCACACACACTGGCCGGCTGCTCTCAAGTTGTAAGATTGTAGACACTCATTCTCCATGCATCAACAGAATAGGCGGGTCCTATGAAATGGGCCAAGAAAGCACTGAGCCAGTTTCATCTCAAACATGTAACTAATGGATATTTAGCACAGTCAGCCAACAATACCAAGCAAGTCATCCGCAGCCAAGAATATATTTCTGAATTCTGAGTGCTTTGGGACACCATCTGTGTCTTATGCCAAGTGCACTGATGATTATCACATTGACTATAATAAGCCCGCAACATTAAGCTTTCACGCAATGTGTAGCAAGACCATTCCTTTCAATTAACTGCTTAAAGAGTTGATATAGCTGTTCTGCCAAGGGTGTAGGGATAATGCCATTGTCCTTGTGGCACAGCCAGCTCAAAATACTATCATCAAGAGTCCCTTTTGCTCTAGCACCTTATCCTTTTCTATGCGGTGTTATCGATAATTCAATTCTTCTTCGAGATGATATGGATAGGAATTTGATTCTCATGGCTTATGAATTTATAATAGGTAAGGGTAATGTTTTTGTTCATACCAACATAGACAAGATACAATTGGAGAGTGGATGTTGTATGTGTGGTTTTGCACCTGGTCATTAGACATTTTATACCAAAAACAACCAGTTTGTGCAGACTTGACCCTCTGTTGAGATACAGCCCCACTAATTGGATTTTAAAAGGGATGTATCTAACCTCAGGGGAGAAAGGGCCTATTTGGGACATTGATTTCCTCCTTGTAACATTTTTCATCCCAAAGCCTATCTCCATCCACAATTAATCTCTTGGGCTCTGCAGCCACAATTGGCTTCACACTGACTACTTTTACAGGCCAATTACAGCTCTCAGCTTAAACAGAGGCTGTAAGAGCGATAGAGTTTTCGTGTCCGATGGGAAAACACTTCACGCCTCTCCCATTTCGAGGGACAGTGTTGGGGAAGTTCTGTCGCCAGTGCTTTCAATCAACATGAGCATAGATTTCGGTGAGACCATTGGCGATGGAACCCAAAATGCCTGTCTGTCTGTGCTTACTGTCCTTTTGGGAGAAAATGAGACATGCCAGAATTGTTAATCCCATTTGTCTCTGTGCCATTGTAAGAAGAAAGTGAAGAAGCTGGGTTTACCTAAGATGCCAATAAACTGTTGACTCTCTCTCTCTCTCTGCCTGTCACACAGAATGAGGTAAGACATTCTGTTACCCTGAGTTGCCAAATGAACCTAACAAGGTGGTAATTAGCAGATGGCGGGGGCTCTCTCGCTGTTTCCGGAGCTGCACTACTGTCAGAGAATTGCCTCATTAGACGCCCACTGACACCCCTGCTGGTGACATCTCTGCATTGCTTCCACTTTCATTTAGGAGACAATTGTGTCTGTGCAAGCCCATTGAATTTTAACTGCCTGTTTACTGGCTACCTGGGTACATATCTTAACTGTTAGTCAATTGTTTTGGCTCTGGTAAAATGAGGGCATGCTGGTGGGCCAGGGAGCCAGTCAAGCTGGAGGGATTTACCAGAAGATAGGTCCTTTTGATTTTGGCAGAGTTGATCTTGTGCCAAATGCATCCAGCAGTAAGACTGAGTGCTCAGTATCGAACATCTAGTGTGTAGTGTTTAGTGTCCAGTGTTAGTTATGTGCGCTGTTTTTCAAAATTCTCTCTTTGCCAAGTATTGTAGATTTTTTTAAAGTTCTAGCTGCTTCTAAAGAAAGTCTTGATGGAATGAAATTTTACCTACTCTTCAGCCCACCGATCAGTCGATTTTCCACCACAATGCTATGAAAAAAATGCTACGAAAAGTGTATGTGTTGCTGTCTAGTCAACACACATTTTCTCCTTCTGGTCTGTTTTCTTCTTGCGGCCTCTCATCTCATTCGCTTCAGTCCAGCGCCAGTCCTCCATTAGTGCAATGAGAATTTGGTTGGACTTTAGCATGTTGACCAATCAATCAATTAACCAACCGGAGGATGTCAGCCTCGTATATCTCAACAACTTACTAACTTTGATGATTTCCTGGCTTTCCCTTAGCATCAACATGAGGTTCATGTTAGCTTTATGATAAAGTATCTCAAGTTTTGGATGGATTTCCATGAAATGTGGTACAGATTGATATTCATGGTCCCCAGTGAATAAAGCCTGCTGACTCTACTTCTGAATTTTACTCTACCATGAGGTTTTCATTTATGGCTGAGTGAAATGTTTGGACACTATTGGATGGATTACCATGAAATTTGGTACAGACATTCGCATCCCCACTCAGGATGAATTTTTGTGAATAACTTTGGTTATACCTTGACCTCATCAGACGAATACTTCAATTAGTCCATTCTTCTGATTTATTATGCAAACCTACTGACATTCCCATCAGCCTGTGCTCTACTTTGTGTTTAGTGCTAATTGTCAAATATCAAAAACATTGTCATTGTGAGCATACTAACATTAGCATTTAGCTCAGTGCACCTCAAGTGCAACCTGACAGAGCTGCCGTAGATTCTTAGTCTTGTATTTGCTTGTTTTCATTGTAAATTTGGCAAAGAAAGTCCAAAGCTTTGTTGTGCTGTAGACTTAAACTGTGTGCCTTACAGCAAAGAGTCAGAAATTGTGCTCCATGCCGCTAAACCTGTTTTATAATAGCCGGACTTGTTTGAAGCTCCTGTCTGGTCTTTTGGCTCAAAAACAACTCGTCTCACAATGAAAGACTTCTTGCAAAGCACTTCAGTGGTTTTGACATCAGTTACAGAAAATGACAGATGGTGAGGTGAGCCGAGAGTAGCAGTTTCCCATGGCAGATACCAAAATGCAAGAGTCCTAGGGGACTGAGGAAAGGATGATGGGCAGCAACATGTGCGTTGTTTTCATTTCTGTGGATGTGACTGTAAAAAAGACACAGACATAAAGTGTTTTTTTTTTTTTTAATCCCAACAGTATGTACTTTTAACCCAGATCCTTAGATCTTGTATTATTGATCTAAGGATGACCTCACATGTCCTCTCCTTATCACCTCCTCAACCTCCTTTTATATATATTTGTATCTAAGAGGAAAGAGAGGCAGAAGACACATCACTTGAAGGGAAAGGCTTGTGATATGAGAGAAACAAAAGGTTAAGTGGCGGGCAGTGGAATGAAGAAAAAGGGGAGATGCAGGGAAGGCCGATAGCTATTGAGAAAGTGATCTCAAACATAGGTGTGGGGAGCCCTGTGGGGATCTGCCAGGGCTGATGAATCTCCACAGCGAGGGAGGCGAAGACGCACAGTCAGAGACGGAGCGGTAGAATAATGATGAAAGAACAAGAGGAGAGAGGCGGGCGAGTTTCCACGTGTGTTCCCATGCATCATCATTACTCCACTCTGCAAACATCCCCCTCTCCCTCTCCCCTGCCCTCCCTCGCTCCCTCTGTTTTTAATGATTCGCCATTCCTTAAACTGTAGCCCCCCTGAACCCCACCAACTCGCACACTCCCCCTGTATGAGAGAGTGCCTAATAGCCAGATGACAAGGCACAAAGGGTCCCATTGTGTCCCACATGCCTCATACTACCAGCCCGGCAAGCCAGTGATGCGCTGCCTTGTAACCTAGCGGGAAGCGGAGAGTTGCCGCTCCCTCCCTTTCTCTCTTTCTCTCTCCGTCTCTGGAGATATGATGTAGCACGCTAACACAACCTGACAGCCGGGCCACAAAGACTACCCTGTTTCAAGCACTTGAGTGGGAGTTTGCTTTGGGCAGGAGGGTGATTTGCATGTGTTTGTATGTATGTGGATGAGAGAGAGAGATTGATTTAGTTGACCCAGTGGGGTATCTGCCCTTAGTTGCAGGAAACCTGTGGTAACAATTAGCTCCATCTATTGTCCGCACTGAAACCATCTGATCTTTCAAGGCAGTGTGTGAAAATGGATCCAGGGTGGCATTCCCAGGCACGATGAAAGCCCTGGTGAAGGCAGAATCCCTCTCATCCCCTTTAACATGGGAACAGGCCTGACCCGGCAGGGGAGGGACTGGGATGTATATTGTTTGTGTGTGTTTTGGGGTTTTTCATGTCTCATAGCTTCTGGGAAGATGGACCGCAGGCTTGTGGCTTTCCAGTTGCAATGCGTAGCCAGACCCAGCTTTTGTTTCCTTGACCTAAATTCCTCACATTCATTGTGCCAGTAAAAAGTCTATAGAGTTACATAATGGAGAGCCATGCTTCTCTTGGCCCCGGCCCTCACTTGTACCTCTGGCATGCTGCAGTCACTGAACTGTTTCAACTTAAGTAAAGCAGCAGGCACCCTCAAAAGCCACGGAATTGCAAAATCACTTGAATTATTAGTTCATGTGTGTGCCTGCAGACCAAAAGTATTGAGTTGTGTTGAACACCCAGAAAGCAAGAAACTCAAAATGCTTTTCATCGTAAAATATTTTCAACACCCCTTTTTTGGAAGTGTTAAGGGGGGAGAATCGACAGGCTCAACCAGCCAACATAATGCTGCTGATCTGCAGTCCCAGCGGTAGTTGTTTTATCCCCTCAGGAGATGAATGAAAGCACTTCATTTAATTTACAATATTTTTGAGTTCGGCAGGCGATTTTTATTCCCCTGCAGCCCAGTCCATCCTTCAATATGTCCTTCTGGAAATGGGTATCGTGAAAAATTTTAAAGTTTCAGAGTGGAACTCTTATTGAGTTTGGGATTCACAGGACCCTTCTCAGTTCAATTCACTTCAAGTCTGTGGGCTTTACTGGCATGACGTGTGACATGTGCTGCCAAAGCACAACCACAACAGCGAAAGACATCATAAAGGAAAGAAATCAACGAAAAATAATGTGAACAACAAACCTAATCAAGAACTGCCTTGCAATAAATCCTCACTTCATGAAGGTTATAACTGTTTTAGAGAGGTGCAAGTTCAACTGCATGGTCATTTTAGAGGATGTAGTTTGTGGTGCTATTGAACCGCACTGTGTTACACAGGCAGGTGTATCTGTTATTTTGTCCACGCCATTTAAAATGATGAGGATAGGGTAAATAACAGAAACATGTCTCGGTAAAATGCAATGCAGTTCAAACTGCACCACAAACTGCATCAGTTCAATCTACGCCTCTCTCAAACAGTTTCAACACTAACTGAACATTATAACCTTCATGAAGGGCAGATTTATTGCAGGGCTGTTGTATTAGACTGCATTAATTTCAGCTAGATGTACCTAATGAATTGGCAACCAAGTGTATATATACGGTACATATATAAGTAACAAGCCAGCATTTGCACAAAATTTTATGTCTTAGACTTACTTTCACTGTGGGAATATTATCTTTGTTATTATGCAGCAAGATTATTTATTTATTTATTTCATTTAGTTTCTTTCTGCCATTTGTGTGTGTATGTGCGTGTGTGTATTGGTGATTAAATTCAAATTCAAATTTCATATTGAAATCAAACAAAGTTTACAATGGCAGCGCAAACGATCAGTGAGGTCGTGAAAATAAAGCATGTCTGGCACCCTGGTACACTATGATAAAAAATTGAGCAGCAGGTTAGCCAACAGCAGCAGCAGCAGCAGTCGCACAATGGGAAAGAAACACGTAATTACAATCTCCGTAGGTGTCTTGCTGGGAGAGGTGTTTTCTCATACTGAGTGATGTTCCTCACAGTAGCTTAATGCAGATCTCATGAGGAAACCTGGATGACATTACTCACAGGCTGGCGTCTGCTTGATTTTGATTTGTCAACAGTCTGGAGTCTGGAGAATCTGGCCGACATTGACAGCAAGCATTACCGCAGTGTGGCCTTTTAGAGCCGTGTTAGAGACCACACAAAGGGAAAAACGGCAGGTATAAACTAGACGAAACTAGATTTTGATAAGGCACATCACATGTATTTGCTGCAGGTGTGATAACTGTCAGAACAACTGCAACATGGTGTTTTGTGTGGATGGTGGACCCCAGTGCTCACTTACCTCAGTCATGTGTGGGCCCCCCTGCAAGGCAGCTTTGTGGAGAGAGTGCTGCTTATCGATGCCCACAGTGTAAGCGGAGCCATATTCAAAGCACATCCTGCGTGTCCCCCCCTGAGATACACGCTTCTACCCCGCAGCTGGAGTCCACACAGGGGAAGAGCACTACGATGACAGACACAAGGGAATTCTCTCTCTGTTTCTTCCTTCTCTCTTTATCTCTCTGACAATCTGTCGCTCAGAGGAGAATGATAAATTTCCTTCCTCTTGAAGATGACTGTGCAAACTTTGCTTGAAATGCTGTTGTTCCCGTGAAGCAGCAGTCCAAATGTAACTGCTTTTTGTATCGCGTGCATCTGGATTTTAATGAAAGGGCCCAATTAAAGCTTCTTCACATATGACGGCTTCAATATGCCAGCTTTTTCCGCTTGGCGCCCAGCCCTCTCAGGTACAAGTTAATTGCCGGTCTGGACGAGGACCCTTTTTGGATGTGGGCCTTGTAGCACGTGTCGTAGCTCGTTACGAATTTAAATTCCAGATTGTCTTTTTAATCGTCTGAAAATCGGATCACCAGACTGTGTGTTTTTGCAAGTGACACATAGATGCCCTCCTATGTGATTTAATTGTTGGACTGACCCAGATTTCTCTTTCCGTTCCTGTAGGTAAGGTGCTGAATACTGATTTGCGTCACTACCTCAGCCTGCAGTTTCAGAAGGGCTCCCTGGACCATAAGCTCCAGCAGGTGATCAGGGACAACCTGTACCTGCGCACCATTCCCTGTGAGTAGCTTCCACAGCCTAGGGCACCTCAGTCTCCTCTCCTTCTCCCTGTCTGGACTCTGCTTGTTGTCCTCTGACCCCTCCAGATGGAACCCAGTCTGTTCTCATCTGTAGAACTACCTGGACCATACCGCTTATTTTCCTGCCTGCATTTCCTATTTCTGTATACATGTAGTAAAAGTAGTAAAAGCTAGGCATAATGTAGCTCTAAACTGAGTAGACTTTGATAAGGAAGGCTAACACTACCTACTATGAGTGCAATATGCTTTGAGACCTCAAGGCTAGTACATAACAAACCTGACTGGAATTCAAGGGGAACGATGCTCTTTCTCTCATTTTTTTAATCTTTAATTCAACAAAACAAGTTGAAACTGAATATATAAAGTATTGAATGAAAAGAAACGTTTATTTTCTGTTGCAAATTATGGTCAGACCTTGGTTACCTTAAAATTAAAGGCTTGAAAGAGCACTTTGTGTTCATTCTCATTTTACTTTCTGTACTCAAGTTTTTTTTGTCTCTGAGTCCACTCCAGTAGTCCTTTTATAAAAGCAGAATAAATAACCAGGATAGAAAGTTTTTAATTATTTTTATTACTGCCCCAGACATTTCGAAAAGCTCTCATTTCTGATATTTCGAATTTATTTTAAAGACATATTTTGAAGAACAATAAAGCAATGAGAATTAATTGGTGATGATCACATAATCAGCATGTTCTTTCTGCGCACAGATTTGCTGTGGAAATGTAGAAAACATTATCCAGTATAAAATGCTACATGAGGCCTCAGTGCTCCCTATAGCTAAGAAGCAGTAACTGTCTCTCACATCTCAATTGTTCTGCTCAATTTCCTCCTCATCTTAAAGCTTTTTACAGTTGTTTAAGCACTGACAGTACACGTCATAATCTAGTTTTACCCAATTCTGACCATTTGGGTCTACTTCAGAAAGGCAGCACTGAAGATATAAAAACTTGTGCCATGCATATCCCATGGGAGACATTGCAGTCTGGCTTCAGTAGCTCAGCATATGACCGTTGTCCACTCCTCTCATGCCAGCCCGTGCCAGTGGCTTATCACAGGGCACTGAGCCGCAGTGAGCGTGCGAGGAGGCTAAATAGCTGCTACAGCGTGATGCCTGTGCTCATTACAGCAGCGCGAATGGCATCTCAGAGTGAGAGAAGCATGACTTCCTACTTCCACTGCACACAGTGAGGCTTCGTTAAGTGTCACACCCGCCTCCCACAAAAGGTGACAGGACAGGGATCCAGGGCACCACGAAATCCTCGGAGCTTGGCTGAATCCCAACGCCCCCCCACCCCACCCCCAACTCCACTGGCAACTACCTTTTTTTCTATTAGTCCCTGGGCATTAATATCCGGCAGGGCACCGCAATCAGCTCCACGAGTCTCATTGTTAGACGAAAGAAAGAGATAAAAATGTAAAAAAAAAAAAAAAGCCCCAGGTTTTCAATCAGCGCAACGCAGACAAAAGACAGAATACAGCCTTGCATCGATGTCTTTGTTGTGCTACAGAGGAATAAGAACTGTTGAAAGTAAATCACAAATATTGCCTACAATATCAAAGTTTTTCTTTATGTATTTCATATAAAGATATCCATGGTGACCTACGGTATAAAATATAAATGCAGGCCAGTAAGCCTTAGAAATGAATGGAAGTGTTACAAGGTCAAACACAGAAAGTGCTAGCCATGTGAGCCCGATTTCCTTTGAAATTCTTTTTTCACATGGCCTCAAACCTCGTGCTCCATTTCATTTAATTACATAACCTTTATCATTTTGTAGCAGAGCTTCATACCAAACGTATGTAGATTGCGATATAATCTCTCCACGTTGGATCAGTATCATTCTTGAGTGTTCATCTGTATTCATTTTATCTGAGTGAGGTTCACTAAATCCATAAATATAAACAACATCAGTCCAGTTTTCTATTACATGGACTTATTAGTGAGTAACAAGCTCATTGTTCAAATTAAATTACTGATAAAAAAAAAAAAAGTGTGTTTCACAATTGGGTGAAAAGACATCATTATATATTAGCTTGTAGACAAAGAAAATAATTGTGACCAATACAAATAATGTTAATAACTTAATAACATGCAGCATCGCACTGATAAGACTGAGCACCAGTGCATCTTCAAGTTTTCACCATATAAACACCAAGTTACTGTTGCAACACAAAGAAAGCTAGTGAGGAACTTCAGAAATCATCCAAAACATCGTATCTGCACTGAATGTTGTAGTGTCAAATTGGAGTGTCGAGATATATGACGATAATCATGATCTTTAAAAACATTAAATATTGATATTATGTTAAACATATGGTAATGTCATGTAAATAATCCAGCGCCTCTCAAATCATCTCTGTTTCATACCGTTCTGGCTTTGTCTGCTGTTGTGCTAGATATTTAGTTGGCATTGTCTGATCTGGTTTCTGTTACTAAAATTTTACAACTGTTTTTTTTTTCTTTTTTCTTTTCTGTTGTCCAGCTGCATTCGCAAGGTAAATGCTTGTCAATTTTGGTGTCCCACTGAATTGGTGTTCAACCTGCTAGGGGGAGAAACACACAAAATAGAGTCTACACAAACACTGGAGAGCTAGACTTTGTTGTTAAGCCATAGTAAGCCCTGTAGAACTACTAGTACGTTTTTGTTTTAGTTTGGGAGTTTTGTCCTGTACTGTTTCATGCGGTTGTCTCATCACTTCAAAGAGAGGCTTGTGAGGAAGATACGAGACGGAAGTTAAGACAGTGTGCTCTTTTCTAGTGAGAAATGGCAGCAAATTTCCTCTTGTCTTTCCTTCAAAGCGCCTTGTCCCAGCGCTCCTTCTCAGATAACAGTTAGATTTCTGGTTTCAACAGTCTTAGCAGCCTCTCTCCGCTGTCTTTCCACTGCCGGGGTGTAATCATACTCTTCCCTCACAGCTGTCCAGGTGTGGAGACTGAAGAGATGCTTTACTTTGTGAAGTCACCCATCCAGAACGCGTCAGCTAAGATAGAATCTACAGCCTTTGTTTCCCCCTCTCTCTTTTGTGAAGCTGTAATCCTCTTGTCTTTTAAAATCCCATCGCCTCTTGAAGTCATGCCACATCAACACTTGATGGTAAATTTAGAATTACAAAGGCACATGATGGCATTACAAGAATTGGAACTGGAAGGGTGGTAAAAATGATTTGAGAATCTTAAGGTAAGGTAGCGGAATAAACAATAAAAAGCGAAATAACCACATTTCCCTAGCCTGTCTTCCAAAAACAAGCTCATATTTCCTCCTTTTGTGGCTTTGCTGGCCTCCTCTGATTGCTCTGTTTGACATAATAAAAGATTGTCTTTGCAACAGACTAAGCTGTTTCAGATGTGATGGCTCGTACTGCAGTCAGGATGGATGTTGACACAGAAAGAAAATGAAGAATGGGGATGGGTTCCTATTAAACTCTGAGTTAAAATCCCTTGTGCCTGCAGCACAGGCAGACAGCAGAGCAGTTCAGCTGAGGTACTCTAAAAGCCCTGATTACATCTAAGACGACAGTAAGCAGAGTCGGCATGTTAGGAAGCGTGAAATCATTTTCATAACAATATGTTTTCAACGTCTCACAGATGAGGGAATCAGCAAGGCAAAACATGACACTTTCCTTAACCAGATGCGGCAATTATGCTAAATTATGATTTAATGGCTAACTTTACGGGAACGGGAATACAGTGTTGAGCTTCACTGTTGGAGTGAGAGTATGTTTTAGGTGAAAGACAGAAGTGATATTTCTAAAGAGGAAGGGGAAAGGGGGACAGACTTTCAGGGTTATACTTCAAGATCGTCTCAGACATAAAGCAACTGACCTTGACCGTCACCACCGGCATGAAGGAGACAAGTAAAACATGTCACTGATTTCTTACTCACGTGACCTTCGCAATGGTTTAGGAATGTAATCTTTCCATTGTCAGACCCTGGCGGCAAAGCTGTAATCGTTAATTTTATTGGGAAGGACAGTGAAGACACTGGAGCACACATAGATTTGTTTTAATTGTATGAGGCCACAAATTAATTCTTAAGTTTACTGCAAATAAGGACGCCCCAGAAAGGGTCTGGCATAAAGATTTTACTTAAGTAGCATTGTGCTGACCAGTCACCACTATGCCTTTATGTTTAATCATTTTGTTGCCACGGAAACCAAGTAGTATTTTGAGGAGAAAAATGCTTGGAGAGTACACAGCAGATGTACGTAGTAAGTAGTGCAATTATTAAACAAAAGTACAGAAGGTCAACTGTGTAGTTAGATTTCATTCATTCCTGTAGTCGATGCACACCTAACTGAAGCCATCTTCTCTAATTCTCCTCATTTATTGCAGTAATATAGTATTTAATTGCATCCTTAAGGAATAACTGTTCTGTTGTACACAGAAGTCAAAGTAAAAGTGTGCAATTAAAATCCTGCTCATTATCATTAACATCCGTTACACTTCCTCTGTATTCTGACAGCTGTGCTGCTGTGTAGATCATTTTTTTTTCTCTGTTTCATATTTTAATAATGAGCTGGTCCCAGCTCTGTTGACTATTCATGATGTAGACACAGATTCACCCCTGAGTGCTGGATTTGGACTCGACTCAGATCCCTGTGGGCATGTTGGATACAGTGTTACTCTCAGCTTCCCGCCACCCTCCCATTATTGAATGGCACATTCTACTTGTTGTGGATGATTCCCCTTTTCTTAAAGCATGTCAATCTTGGCAGGTACCACTCGGCAGCCCAGAGAGGGGGAGGTTCCTGGAGTGGACTACAATTTCATCAGTGTGGGGGAATTCCGTGACTTGGAAGAAGGTGGATTGCTGCTGGAGAGTGGCACCTATGATGGTAAGTCACATGTCACAACACAGCACATACGACTGCTACTAGTACTACTCCTCTCCAGCATTACTGGTGAATGACTTGGCATGAATTAATGGATATATATGTACCTGGGTTCCCTTTCCCCATATTGCACTTATAGCTGGTTTACTCATTCTTTGATGAGAATGTAATCCAAATCAATACTTTGCTAATTAGCTTTTATTTAGAAAAGTTTTTGTACGGCCGACTGTAATAAGACAACATTAAAACGGCATTTTGAAAGAAACCTGTTTCCTTAACTATGGTGTCAAAAACATTTGGTATTGGTATCAGTGCCAAAAATTAGGTACCATATTCATCAAAATATTTCAAATATATAGCTTTATTTAGCCTTATTGCACAAATTCCACCACTTTTTCTACTTGTATAATCCCATTTGTTCATGTTGGGATTTGTTTGTAGGATAGTTTCATTGCCCTTACATGCTGCTTATACAGAACGCAGATAGACTTAGCAATAGTTAATAGTTAGCCTTTGCAAACCTAGCTTTTCAGGTGGTCTCAGGCCAGTTGTTTGGACTCCTTCCAAATTTGGTTGACAGCTTTCACACCAACCTTAATGAACTGAACTAAAGGGATCACAGTTGGTGAGAGCAGGTTAGGTGTGAAAACACCCGTTGATATCAGGAAAAGAGGAAAAAAACACTGTCCAAAGACAAGACAACAGTGACCATAGAAACAGAGTATCAAGTTGTCACTAGAGTGCATGGTTCCAGTCCAGCCTGGGGACACGACTGCAGCTGAGGATGAATCCCCACATGATGCCCTGGTTATTAGTTCTCTTGTGAATTTGCTGAGCTGCGCACCGTGAGGTCACCAGGTGAAGTCAACACAACGCCCATATCATCAACCTGTCACAGCACGTGTGAGAAAATAGGAGATAATATATCCCCGGGTGAATTTGTTGCCGAAAAGAACTTCATCCTCGTTCTTTACGCATTGTATTGGAAATTTGTTTGCTATGTAAGAGCTCTGTCGTCCGCCCTGTGTCCCACGTCCACTCGTGGGAGACTGGCCCTTCAACCCTGTACGCCAGTGCACAGGATGAATAATGGGTCTGCTATGCCCTACCAGGCTTAGTGTAACACAACCGCACGAGTGTTGAAGGCACAGATCCAGTGGTAATCATTAATTCCTTGACCTCTGAGTGTCCACAGATAAACTGTTCGATAAACTTTTCACAGTACACAGACAGACAGGCAGCCACACTTGAATGCAGGGAAAGAGAGGGAGGGATATTTATCACCATAATGAATGATTTCCCCATGGTGAGTTAGTCATTGACTACAAATCTGTCACTGGCTGATACAGCCTGTATACTGTAGATTGTGAAATTACAGCCCATTCGCACAGAAATGCACTGCCTGGGAGAAACGTTTTTAAACTTGTGTTAACATGTATTTTGATGGAGTCCAAGCAAGGGAGCAGCACTGGGATATGGCTCTTAGGAGACGCTGCCTGGTTATCAGTTAAATGCATTTGACATAATCCCCTTTGGTCAAAAATACGTTTAAGTTTAGGTGCAACAAAACATGATTTCGATAGAATTTAATGAACGCACCTAATTTAAATATACCATAAACTACCTCTTTGTGCTGCCTAGCACTTTGTGTTGTCTCCATTTTTGTTTGTTCCAGTTTTTTCATCACATGGACTTCATTTTATTTTGTGTCGTGGGTGTAATATTCACACTTTTGATGTCGTGTTTTTACTGTTTCCATGCTGTTTTGCTCCAAAAAGAATTTTCCTTTTGTGGGACACAATCTGAACTGAAGTGAACTTTGAGTCTCAATGGCTCAGGGAAACTCCATTCCTACCTACTTTTTCATTGCAGTCAGTCATTATTCATCTCTCTCTCCCCCCCTCTCGTGGCATGCCGGGCCTCTTCAGTGCACGTTATGTGCCTCTGCCTGAACGAGGCCTTACTGTATCTGTGGCTGATTGAATGGAAACATCGACCTGGGCAGCCATGTTCACAGCTGTGACTAATCCCCCAGACCTGGGAACAACAGGGGCGTGATGTATCCATGGTTAATCTGTAACCAAGAGTGGCACTCACTCCCACTGCTCTGCTGGAGCCAATGTCTGAGACAATGAGCATTTCACAGATTGGTTGTCATATCGCTCGCCAATAATAGAAAGTTATTTCAGAAGGCCAATATTATGAAAATACTTAACCAAGCATAAAAGAGGAAAATTATGTGTGTTTATGAGATTACTCCCTAGCATTAATCCATTACATTTTCAACTCCCGGCAGTTTCTCTCTCTCTGTGCATTCCAAGCAGGTCTTAGCAGCAAAGTTGACTCAGCCGTTGGTGAAGTGAAAATGGGAAGTTTAAACTGAAATGAAAACAAAGAGATTAGTTTGCCAGTTTTTGTTTTACAGAACGATGGAAGTGTCAGGGTTTGAGTAATGCTTGTAACCTTGGCTGTGCCGAAACTCTGAAGAATTCGATTTGCGTGTGTGCGAGAGTGTGTGCATGTATGTGAATTAGGGCATATCCAATTTTCCACCCCTCACTGTGGATGGTACAGTAAAGCCAGTGGCATGAATCATTCAGGACAGAGACAAGGAGCTGAAATGGACAAGTGAAATACAAGGAAAGCAGGTGTCTCTGCCTGAGTTAGCGATGGTACGGTCAGTACAAAATCTGATATAAAGCTGATCTCATCTGAGCTGAAAATGCAGAACTTTTTAACATTTATTTAATCTTCCATGTGCCATTATAACTCACTCACTGACTTTGCTTTTTTAGTCGTCTAATGCAAGGTGGTTGCACATCCATTGCTGTGGTCCTGATAGTAATGGAACTCCATTAGACTGAATACCTGCACAGTCCATTGCTGCAAGACTGGCATGGGAAAGAGCAACCTCGATTACATGTTGGAGATTTAAGGTAGCATCATGGCTCAGGGCAAAAGTGGGCTACTGCAAGGATGCAGTGGAAATATGAGATAAGAGCACATAATCGCACATCATGGATGGATAATAAAAGTCTTGGACAAACAACATGAGTTGAGATGCTTTTATTCTAGCTGACACAGGGTGTAGTTGTGGACCTGAAGGGGCCAATTTGATGGGATGAAAATTATGAAATCCTCTTTGTTTGTGCAACAGAAAACGTATTACCCTCGACAATCATGGACTTCACTGGGGAAGGAAATGACCGTTTACCGTCCCCTTGTTTTGTGGGACCACATTGTCTACAACCATTTTATAATAGGGTCTTTTTTGGGATAATAGGCTTTGTGAAGTATCGAGGTAAAGTTGTGTAGCTGTGGATTAGATAGAAACGGGGAAACGGGCCTGAAGTCACAGAGGAGGGAGGGTGCAAAGGTGCTGTGCTAGCAACAGCTGCCCACTCCGAGGAACTGACAAAACAGAGGCTTGAAAGATTAAGAAGCATCTCAGCTCTTGGACTGCACTGCTGATAACATAGTTGAGTTGGATTAGTGTTGTTATTGCACACATCCAAATAACGTAAGCGAACAAAACAAAAAAAAAAAAAACTGACACAGAAAGTAGAAAAGACAAAAGATAGGGGAATAAAGAGAGAGGGATTAGGATGGATGAAAGCAGCTCAATGAGACAAATAAGAATGACAGTAAAGATAGGAATGAGTGTGTAATTCATACTGGACGTCACTACACAGACCAAAGAGATGAACATAAACCAGAAAGGAAGTTTATGCAGGTCATCTAACAGTCGATCGTGAAAGCTGTGCACCACACACACATGCATAGTGAGTGGAGGAATGCAGGGTTGACAAGGTTGGCTTGTAAAGTGTGGGCATCCATGCCAAGCAGGGCCCGAGTCCTGTGCCAAGGCTGGAGCACAAGATGGGTTTCACCCGCCTGGGGCACTGGCAGTCAGCGACGAGGCCCGGGCAGGCTGGGCACTGCCCAAGAGAGTGGAAGTCCATCATCAATGATTAATGAGGGTCTGTGACTGTGGCTGGCAGGTTCAAAGAGGCAGAGGGATAAACGCAGAATGAGGGAGTTTTGGGAAGGAGATGTTGGAGGCTGAGCCTGACTATAAACCCCTTGAGAGGTTTTTCCCAAACCTCCACAACATAAGGGGGTGTCTCCAGTTTCCATTTGTGTTTAAAAACATTGCCGCAAACCCATTTGCTAGCATTTCACGTAGCTAAATGGCCGTGACTGCATTAATCTTCGCTCCCCAGCATATCCATCACAGCTTATAATGCAAACCCTCACAAGTTGGAGATGAGATACGCTGGCAGCTGCTGACTAAAGTAGATGACGTGACATCGACACGCACATGCACATAAACACACATGGCCTTACTAGTGCTAGTTTCAGCTTGGGGTCTCACGGGGCACAGCAGCCTTCTAGCGGGAAACAAAAATCTTAACAAGAAATGTTCTCTTTGACATGAAACTACTTCTTATTGGCAGCAAATACAACCATGCCTGTGTATTATGAGTGAATGTCTGTGTAATTCACTGACAGTGCCAAGCAAGTGTTGGCCCAGGCTGTTAAAATGAAAATGGCTTTGCTTTACACTGTCCACCCACCACTCTCAGAAGGCTGTAAAAAGAGCTTTAATGTAATAACACTGTGCTGAAATGATCAGCCCTCTGTGGACACTGTTTCTGCTGCTGTTAGCTTTAACACCACCGGTACTTGTCATTTTGCCACCGCGTGACAAAAAAGGAAGCAGGATTGAAATTACATAAACTGTCGAAGACGAAAAATGTTGAATCTGATAGCGTGATCGGTAGTAATATTTTCATCCGCTTTCCTTTTCTGCGGTCAAGACAAACTTGGCTTCTAGTAGGTGAAACATAGTCTCTAAATAGAGATGTCTATGAATCACATCTGTAGTTTTTATCCTCCGAGTAAGTCTTCAGTTTTACAGTTTTGTGTACGTATATGTTTTATACTGTATAATTGCTTGAAATGTTCATGTAGCTGAAATGTTCATGAGTGGGCGACCTACAGTGCAGCATGTTATAGAATCCCAAGGTCAGAAAGTTGATCCGTCATTAGGGAGCAGCCTGTAGGAAGAATATTTCTTTCCAATATATTACAGTCATTCTTACTGTAATTTTATGCCTCCACGCTGGCAAAACCGTGGCGGGAGGGATTATGTTTTCAGGTTCGTCCAATTCTTGTGAATCTGATAACCTAGGAACGCCTCGAGGGAATTTCTTCAAATTTGGCACAAATGTCAAGTTGGACTCGAGGATGAACTGATTAGATTTTTAATGGTCAAAGGTCAAGGTCGCTGTGACATCCTGATATCATAATGTTTTGCAAAAACACTATTCTGGTCAGTATTCAACGCCTCAGCTCAGGAACAGAAGGGGAGATTGTGACCAGATGTCACATTTGGTTGTATACTGAGTTGATGATACTAATCTTGGGTCTGGAGGCAGAGGCATACCTCATGGCATGACATGGTAATTGTAGCTTGCTCCATCTCTTGCTCTCGGTTACATTCATTATAGAAGACTGACTTGACGTATTTATTCAGCGCCCATATCAACAGGTGTCTAGTCCTGTCAACACACACGGTCATGGGGAGCTGTTAGCACGGTGGCTCCCAGGCTTTTTTTTTTTTAAGAATGAACAGTTTCTTAATCCCAGGCCGTAATTAAGGCGGAAAATTTGAGGTGGTCACTCTGACATCATTGGGGTTTCCAAAGGGTGACCAGACATCCTGTTCAAATCAGGACTGTTTTTAGAATTTGCTCTGGCACCCCAATAAGGAAGGCCTTTGTCCTGATAATGAGACTGTTAATGAGGCAGAATTATATATCAGGATCACAGACGGGTTCGATCAACCTTTTTCTTTCTCTCTCGCGCTCATGAAGTGAAGATGGCATCAGTCGCGAGGGAAAGCATAGCGGCTGCCGCCACGTCACTAGACGAGCCGTTTCGCCGGCCAATTGGCAACTATAAATACAGTGAATTTAGAAGATCAACTGGGCATGCTGCTTTCTCTTTTCTGCCAGCCTAATAAATGGGTCGTTGAGAAGAAAATACCTCACCCTCTCAAGTTTGGCTTTTTCTACCCCTTTTGCTCCCATCCTGCTATCCAGATACCCGCAGCAATGTAAGTGGTAGTGAGGCTCTATAGAACTAGTTTGTGCCTCAACCTGTTAACTTGTGGAAACTCAGTGTCACGTGATGCTTCAATCAGTTTCAACACTGAGAATTTCTGACATTCTCTGTATTATAATGATATAATGAAATAAGTGCATTTCTTTTCTTCCTTGTAGGCTGATTCATTGCTTCTGTTTCTGCTAGAATGTGCTGCAAAAAAAAAAGGTGCAATGTCTCTGTAGTCTGTCTTTATTCTTCACCTGTTACATGTTAAGTATTATTTAATCTGATATTCTTTAGTTGCTCTTTCACTTATTTATTAATGATTTATCTATTAGAATCACAAATACCCATGTGTTTGATCTAGTCTGTTTTTGTTATCCATGTTCCGGCTGTTTTTAATAATTAAATCTAATTGTTATTGCTAGAGCAACTTGAAATCTTTGATATGATAAAACATACTATACTCAGTTGTCAGATCAAAAGAAAGATGGGGAGACTTTTTGGTTTCGTTAGAATATTAATAGGATTGAGCAATCCAACTCTATTAAATGGATCTGTGGATAATTAGCAACTACCACCGTATATTACAATATGATTACACGTTGCACTAAATAAAGTAATAAAACTGACTGTAGATGCCAGTGGAGCACTGCGCCTCACAGTCACAAGATATAAATGCCAAATTAAACAGCATTTTGTTTAAATAACTTGAGGTAAAACTAAATTAGGTGCCAAATGAGGTTCAAACAAACTGCTCATTCAATGAACGTAGCCAAAAGACTCGACTCCTCAAAGAAACATCTTACTTAATTCTTTAGGTAACGTTAAAAACACCCAGCCTCCAGTCTTTTGAGTTCTGTTTTTTTTTTTCAGGGTGTATAATTTTACATTCACATTGGATGAAGTTATGATTTCCCATCCATGACTGCATTTCATACAGTGGCTCATTAGTACTGTATAATTACTTTGCGATCCATCTCAGTGCACTTCCCTATTGTGGCCACTGTTTCCCAGCTCCTTGCTAATGGGTACTTACAGAGGCTACGCGTACCTTTGTGTGCTTCAGAAATTGAGGAGTTCACAGAGCAAATTACCACTTCTAATTTAAATCCCTCAATTTGCATTCCGGCGGTAAGCATCCTATTAATTAGAAATCTAGTAAAGGATTTAATGGTTCTCAGTAAGGTACTGATATTAATACTTCATAAATTAAAACACAGATTAATGTAATTACCCTAATCAATTATGATGTATGACTGTGTGTTTGCATGCAAATCAGTCTGTTTTCCACCTTGTTTGTCTTACTTTCAATATGGCAAACAGTAGTTTGATAGGCTTTTGGAACCTTAATTCCCTTGTCACACAATTTCTGTTAATAAGAAAGTGCTCTGTTTTTTCTTTCACTCGCTGCTGCCTCCCCATCCATCCTCCTTTGTTCCCATTCTTGTTTCACTGTCTTCCTCCCAGTAGACTCCTTCGTCACAGTATCTGTCCACTCCCCGATGTGCTGTTTAACTGTTACAATACAATGTTCATCCATTCAGACACAGCTCAGTCTTAACCACGCTGCAATCCCACACAAACAGTGGAGGACTGTGGTTTCCCAGAGACGGAGAACAGCCAGTGAATCAATATTTGTAACATACCACCCCAACGATTTTATCGCCTCTTGGTCTTTTAAGTTTTCGTCTATTCTGTTATTCTTTACTGTCTTGCACAGAGAGAGAAGGTAGTGAGTGGTAAGTGGGTCACCCCTCTGCTACTGTTGAGGAAAGACGAAGACCCGCTCTGTGGAGTAAGGCTGTTTGCTGCCTTAGGCACCAACATGACAGCAAAGGCAAGCTGATGGACTCAGAGGGGCAATTGAGTGCTTAAGAACCTACCTTAGCATAAACGCAGTAGTCACAGTTCCCTAGCGAATGAATCAGTAAATATGACAACACAGTAGACCATGTTTTTTGGCTTTGTTCTGTGGATTGTGACTACTACAGCAGCGTAATACTAAGAAATAGACAGATAGATGAATTAGAAAAACCTTTCCGTCTCTTTTTCGCCTGCTCTTTTGCAAATGGGAAGCCAGCAAGGGGTCATGCCTTGCAAGCTCCTACTAGATGGTAGGTGCACCTAATCAGCAGGTTTGGGTGTTAGATGAGGCAGATGGCACTGTGAGTAAACCATCCCCAGACCAACATTGTGAGCCAGCCGTGACAGTGATAGTCGTATCCAATGGGAACTGGCAAAGATTTGCCTCAAATATTGAGGGGAAAGAACGCTTTCCTTATATCTAGTAAATTGTTCCAAAACCTGGCGTTTTGACAGCGAAAGCTTGTCCTTATGTTATTCCAACCACTACATCTGTGTCAGATATGATTTGTAGCTAACAATCTCTCCCCTGCACATTTAAAAAACAACTTAACCATGGTCTCTTGTTGATCTGGTATCAACAAAGTGATTTTGCTGCGGCACTGGTGCTTTGTTGTCTCTTCCTATTCTGCGGCCAAGAAGAGACAGCAATTCTTTCCAACAGTGTTTAACCTCTGTGACTGCGTTTGTGTGTGTGTGTGTGTGTGTGTGTGTGTGTGTGTGTGTGTTCTGGTATTTCTGTACTCGAGAGACAACAAGAACAATCCTCAAAACAGTGTTGTCCAACAGTTTCCCAGCCCTTCCTCAGTGAGGGGTTGTTGGAGGGTTGTTGGAGGGTTGCACCATGGTTGCGTGATTAAGATTACTTAGAGGTCATTTTTCGGTCAGCAGAGTGTAACGGTTGAGAAGTTATGGCAATGCAATGAACCTATTCAAAGAAAGCGTCTATGTTTCATCATCTTCATTTCAGGCAACTACTATGGGACCCCTAAACCCCCTGCAGAGCCCAGCCCCGTTCAGCCAGATTTGGTGGACCAGGTTCTGTTTGACGAAGAATTTGACACGGAGGTCCAGCGAAAACGCACAACCTCTGTCAGTAAGATGGACAGAAAAGACAGTGCTGCACCAGAGGAGGAAGAGGAGGAAGAGAGGCCTCCTATGGTCAACGGCCTGGCTGGTGAGAGTCACCATTGTCTATTTCTTTTGCTGCTACAATTCTTACAAGTCAATGTAGTGCAGCTGCACACCACTTTTCTCCAAATTTAAACCCCAGAAGTCTTTTGTATGCCCCATTTATTTGTTTTTGTCCAGCAGTTTGTGATGTTATTCTCAAAATGCAAAACTGCAGGATTTTTTTTTCTGTCCTCCTTATCATTCTTTTCTCCACAGCAACATTTTCAGGATTAGCTGTTCTGTATGCAAGGTCAGCACTAAATCACAGCCCCGCAAAGTCAAGAAGTAACTTAAGTCTGCCTGAGATCAATAGAAGCAATCCCTGTGTTAGAAGGATGGACTTTGTCCTTATTTGATACCCCCACAAGGATGTCCTCACATGGCTTACGGCACCAACAAAATCAGAACTTATTTCGGCTAATGATGAGTAGTCCTCATTGTGAGCGTGGTTAGAAAACCAAAAAGTGTTATTATCAAACACTACAGAATGAAATGGTAATGTCAGAATTATGCACCATAATATTACATGATAACCATTCATATGAAATAGTTTTTACTCACAATACCATTCACCCATCTCAAACCAGACAACTGAACAAAGTAGCAGCTTGTGGATTTTTGCTGGCGCAGGCTCCCACAGCTGTCCTGTCCTCTGTTATGGCTTCACTGACGGGCCTCTGACCAGACTCAAGCACACCATGGCCTGGTTCAGTATGACACTGACACTCCAGATTGTTAGCCAAATGAGCCACTCTGCATAAAAAGGCCCAGTGCTGCAAAACAGCTAATTGCCTGTGCATTACATTGCCAGTTTTGTTGTTCGGTGTGTTCCTCTCTTGTCATTGCCATGTTGTTGCTATCGCTAACGCACACAGTATATGTGCTGAACACGCCAAGGAAATGTCAATAGACTGTCAAATTCCCTGGAAATAGTGTGAGCCTGCATGACTCCACAACTATCTGGAATACAAAGGCTAATTCAAAATGATAGATTCTGCTTCCAGGAACATTTATTGCCACCATGTAACTTGTAGCCCTCCTTTAGACATGAAGACAAATGCAGACACACCTGACAAGTACCGTACAAAGGGGTCACCTGACTACAAAATAATAAACAATTGTACAATACATGCTGGGAGTGTAATTCATATATACAATATATTCTCTGAGCCACATACGTATGTACCATAGCAAGGTCATCAGATTTAAAAAGATTGTCTTATATTTATGGCATATTGAAAGAGAAAAAGTGGGCGGCTGTGGGTCAGCGGGTCGTCTATCAATCACGTCGGGGGTTCGATCCCTGGCTCCAATGAGTCAGCATGTCGAAGTGTCCTTGGGCAAGACACTGAACCTCAACTTGCTCCTGAAGTACAGCTTCAGTGTGTGAATGTGTGTGAAAGAATAGTCTCCTCCAACTTAGATTCCTCCTGAATGCCTGATGTGTGAATGTGTGAATGAGGTTGTAATGTAAAAGTGCGTTGAGTGGAAATGACTAGATAAATACAGACTATCTACCAAAAAAAGTTAGAAGTTACTCAGCATGTTGGTACAGCACATAATGCAGAATGCACGGTACCTATAAGTTTTTTTTTCTCTGTTTGTTTTTCTATTTGGTTCATGATTTTGTCACGTGACATGTCAGGTCAGCCCTTTATATGGTTGCAAGATGTGCCTCTGTGTTTGTCATCATGCCTAAAGAAAAGCTTGTGTCTGAAACGTTACACGGCGGCAATAAATGGAGCATAATCTAATGTTGCAGACTCCATATTCTCTAAACTCTCTGTTTTTAATCTTTAACGTGTAACTCCATCCAGCATTTAGGATTAATTGCATTTGGATCAACATGTTTTTACACGCTTTTTTTTTTTTCATAAAACTTTTTTTTCATCACATTTCAGTCATAAAAGCTCTCTGTATAAATTGTATGAACCATGTCAGACATTCACTGGAGGAAGGAGCTTTACACTGTGAGACTTGGTGTGTGTGAAGAGTCAGAGAAGAAATTGTGTATATATATATATATATATATATATATATATATATATAAATAAAAAAAGATCAGTGAGCCTGTAACTGCTCATCTCACATCCAAGAGCAAAATAGAGAAACATTGTCAGAGACTCATCGTCTCTGTGGCCTTGGGCAGTAATAATGGCAGCGTGGAGCCCAGGCAAGAAAAAACAGTCATTGTAGAAGGATGTCACTCCTAATTCTGTAATTCATGAGTTGTCTAATCTGAAATGCAATTTATTATACATTTATCAGCATGTGGATGGACTGGATTGTTTGAGCGGTGAGGAGGTACAACAAAAGAGGTAGCAAAAGACATATTGCCGTACCTCAAAGGCAGTTTAATAATAGGCATGCATTGCTATTAACAGCCAGATTTCTTTTGTTTCCTTTTAGCATCCTCACCAGTTTATGGAAGCCTACATGTCCACATCTGCAGCAGCCCAGTTTATATTTCTCTGCAAGGGCTGAAAACTGCAGTAACCCTGAACAAGTGCCTGTATGTAGTCATTCATTTTGACTTTATAAGTGCAGGAACCCAGCTATGGTTCCATCGTGAAAAAGAGGCCCCAGTTTCAGCACAAAAGGCTCTTGGCTTCTCCCAGTCAACAGCTGTCACTTTCCATCCCTGCCATTCAATTACCCCAGCCAAACAGACTGAGCATTGAATGCCATGATGAAGCTAGGTCATACACAGCCAGATGAAAACCTGCAGATAAGAGCCTCGCACTGACAGGCGCGCATCAAGATTAGGCAAATACACACACATGCAGCAGCCTGTGTGATACTAATAGACTTGTGATGTGGCGCTCGCGGCTGGGCTGAAGCATTGGTCAGCTCTGCCCTTGCCTTGGAGGCAGTTCCCAGTACATCGCTGCTGACATGCAAATCCTATGGCAATTGCAGCGCTTCCGTCCTCTCTCCGTGTACTCTCTCTCTCTCTCTCTCTCTCTCCCTCTCTACCCCTTCCTCTCCTGTGGATGTGACCGTCCACCCAGTCTACAGGGGAAGATCAGCTCGAGCAACAGCAGCAGCAAGGAGAGATGCAAAGAGCCCAGAGGAGCTCCAATGGCGCCACACTCTCACCCCCTGTCTCTTTCTCCTTCTACCATCTCCCATACCCCTACTCCCAACCCATTCCCTTCTCTGTCTCCATGCCCGTGTCACTCTCCCCATGCCGGGCCACAGAGCACAAGGACAAGGCGGAGTGGAGGAAGACGGTGCCCAGCTACAACCAGTCAGCTGGGGCTATGGACTTGCGTGCGTGGACCACACAGGATGAAAGTCAGGAGCCTTTGCCTAAAAACTGGGAGATGGCCTACACAGAGACCGGCATGGTGTATTTCATAGAGTAAGTAGCCTCTCATCTGCTACTTGTTTGCATTGTTTTGGTCCTATTACTGTCCCATTACATCGACATTATGCTAATCCCACTCCCAGTACTCCCCCCAATTCATCTCTTTTACTAACATGGAAAGCCAAATGTGTCAAGAGATCTGGCAGTGAGTCCTCTCTACTCCCCATCAAGCGCATTTCTCTGTACTGTATCAAACCAGCTGTTGGACAGGGAGGCTGTCTGTAGGCTCAGCAGTGGCAGTGGTGTTCTCCTCAATTAAGTTTCCCTTTTATTTCCCCTGTGTTTGATGTCGGGTTTGTTGGCTTGTGCTAAAAGCAGCAGGCCTCCATTGTTTACCTGGTCTGTTAGTGTGGCAAGCAGTCAATGCTGAGCCGCTGACAGAGCCAGGTGCTGCTGCTCGCTGCTAAATCAATAGCCCATTCAGCCAGCCAGAGAAACAACAGGCTAAAAGGAGCTCGCCACCCCTGACCTGCTCTCTCAGTTCTGCTCTTTATGATCTCTGCAGCTGCTCACTCTTTTCTGCCTGTGGTTTATGTATTCCTGCTCTTTACTCTGTCCCATTCTCTCTCTCACTCTCCTTGTTTTACCTCAAAAGGATCTCTGGGCTTTGTGTAAAATGGTACTAATATTTTTTTAATAAGCCACTTGATCCCTAAAGATTTAGAAGTTAGCGCTGTTTGTTTGTTAGAGCTGCTGATATGGCTCCTGGGTAAAGTGTCTCCTGACAGTTGCCGGTGCTAATTGCTGAATTGTCACTGGCATCTTGCATGTAAATAATTTCCACTGCACCTAAAGCTCTGTCTCCTCCTCCGTGCTTCAGTCACAACAGCAAGACCACTACCTGGCTGGACCCCCGCCTTGCCAAGAAGGCCAAGCCTCCTGAGAAATGCGAGGAAGGAGGTGAGACAATATCTGAAGATGCAGTAGGTAGTGTGGTGGTGACATTTGTATGAGCACTTACCCCCCTCAGTAGCACTCACACACTCTCCTCCCTGCCCACACACACTTACACTTCATCCCAACTCCCCGCAGGATAGAACAGTGTGTGCACAAGCCAAATCCCTGCCTCTCTGAAGAGGGCGCTGGCTAACAGACGCCGATTGAACAGCTGAGCGGGCCTGGTCACGCTCATGCCGGTGACACAGCAGAAACCTCCAGTCTCCAGCCTGTGCCTCTCTTCCTAATGGCTTGTGGGACACATGCAGGGAGCTCATCAGTGCAGCATCTCTCAAAAGGCAATTTTCTATGGCCCCTCTTGCGTAAAGATCTCTTCTGAGCTGCATGTGTTTATCACACAGTAGCAGAAACGCAAGATGTTGCACACATACACACTGCTGGAAAGAAAGGCTATTACTTTCCAGGGAGGCTGCGTAACAACTCAGCATTTCCTCACTCTCTCCATGCCTCCTCTACAGTGTGTATTAAGCCCTAAACAATTGACAAATAAAAGCAGGCATCCTATTCTCTGTGTGGGCAAGCATGCTGTGAAGCTGCCAGTCAAGGCACCATGCCTCATTGCATGTGACCCATTGTCCATGTAGTGCCTCAGCAGTATCTGTAGTGACCTGCGTCTGCCTTTTCTCGCTCTGTTCTGCCCCCAGAGCTGCCCTACGGCTGGGAGAAGATTGAGGACCCCCAGTACGGCACCTACTACGTAGAGTGAGTAAACTTCTCCCTTTGCCTGAAGCGATCCAGAGGGCTCCAGCTGTGAACTGAGAGAATGTGGTGTACAGCATGCTCATATTGAGTCTCTTTGTGTCTTTGCTGAAGTGAAAAGACTCAACCCAAGCTTCAATCTATCCCCCTGTGGGTCCTGGGGAACCCTGTCTGAATGGCTGATTTCACCAAGATGCACTTTTTTGAATGAGCTTGCTGTTATTACGTTCACATCTTCTGCTGCTGAATTCCAGAGGTGTAAAAGTATGAAATGTGGCGTTGTTGGATCTCAGACCACCTGTGGACTACTGTATGTGACAGTGGCATATTGTATTGTCCAGACAGTAGTTTTCCCACAGTCCTGCAGAAAGTAATTATGTAAGTGCAGACAAACACTGATGGGTTACCGCTTTGTTTGTGTGCGTATGTGGAAGAGAAAAGACAGTGAAGACAAGAGACAATTAAGGTTCAGGGTTCTGAGTGGGACACATGGGTGAGATTCCATTCTGATCGAGAGTGTAAACAAGAGCACAGTGTTTCATTTTAGTCCCATTACTGTGGACAAAGAGGGAGAGACCTGCAGGCAAGGGGGGAAATCAGCGCGCCTGTTTATGCAAGAGGGTCACTGAGAGGCTGCTTCTCCTCTGTCTCTGTCTCTTTGTCTGGCAAATTTTTGTTGTGAATGAACGACCAAATGCGACAGCGTGACACAAAGTCTCATTATTTCCTCAAATGCCAAACAAAACATGATGTGTGGCAATCAAGCAGCGAGAAAGTGAGACAGAGAGCAGCAGAGGAAATGAAAGAGTGGAAATGAAAGAGAAGGGGGATGTTTATCTCTCCAGACTTAATGGGAAGGGTATCTCCGTGCATGAGTCATATGCACCAAGAGTGCAGAGTACTTTTTGTGGAATGCACACATACACACATACGCACAAACACACACACACACACACACACACATATAACATCAGTGTCTCAGCATGTGGCTGACTCACTGTGCAGCTTCAATGCATCTTGTCTTCCCAAGGTGCTGTCATGACCGGGATTTACAACTGTTGAAACTCATTACGCAGATGAGCTACCTCTCCCCATTACCATCTAACTGTGGAGGGACATTTCTCCGAGGTAGCAGGAAATGTTTCAGCATACAGGTGTGACCTGTGAATCATTAATTGTTTTTAGATTGAGTTTGGTGCACATTCCCAAAATGCAGCTGCTGAACCGTGGTTTAGCAAGGCAGTTCATTTTCTTAAACGTTTAAAGCCAAGGACACCTCTAGTGGCATGTAATATGGAAAAGTCACACATTTTTGCTCACATCTCTCTACAGTTTATTGAATCTTTTGATCCTGGAATTGCAATGCATTGAGCAGATAACGGGAAAGATCTTTGCTGATCCTTTTTATCCAATTCTCTTTGAATTTACTGAGCAACTTTATATTTCTGAGGTTGAGACATGCTCTCAAGTCATCTGTGTGCGTTACGCCTCTGGCATAGACAGTTTGGGCTCTGTGGTTCACATACAGTATTAGAGCAGCCTGATCGCTATATGATATGCTGTCAACCCAGCATGGGTTGTTTGACACGCAGCCCTCATAGTCAAATCACAGGTTTGCATGACAGGAAAAGAACAGTAACAATAGTGTGGGCAAGCTAGGTAAAGTTGTGAAGACAGAAGGTAAAACCCAGACAAATACAAAGGCAGAAACATCAGGAATCAAATAAAATAAAACTGAATGAATAGAAATAATAGGATGGTGGAACAGCAGTATGCCAAAGACAGGATGGAAACGTATTACCCACAGACAGTAACGCTTTATTTAACAACTTGTCTTCTATTTACAGTTCTTGTTTATCTAATGTTGTTATCGCCCTTGTGCAGCCACATCAACCAGAAGACGCAGTTTGAGAATCCAGTGCTGGAAGCTAAGAGAAAGTTGAGTGTCGACTTGCCTGCTGCAGTACCACCGCCGGCAGCCACACCCTCAGGTAACTGCACCCACAACTAAGCCCTCTGGAGCAGAAACTGCACAACTGATATTTACAGTAGTAAAGAGTAAGGATCTGCAGTGGAGTAAGATCATTTTTGTCATTGCTAATTTCATTTTTGGACACTTTAGAGAAAATGCCAGTTAATAAAATTGAGTTTGATTTATTTAGAAAATCATCACCACAATAAAACAGAACCTAATGGAAGTGAACTATGAAACTGATGTGGAGAAACTCAAAGTATGATCATGAGCTGTGTATATAGAACACCAGGATTAGACATTAATCTACTTACGAATAAGATAGCTGGAATTTATGACGAGCATAATGATTATATGGTGGTATTTGTATGTGGTGGTTTCCGTGTCAATTTGTTACACCCAAATGGTCATAAAAAGACATTGGACTTTATTTGCACAATGTTCAGCATCAGTCCGTATCCCATGATTGTAAACCAAGATGAATAACAACTGATGCAACATTAATAGAGAACATATTTATTACAAATAATAAAAGTGACCACCTGCCAGTCTTTCAGAAGGCTTGCAAACAGGTATGACACCGAACACAGGAAGCCATCAGTGCTTTTAAAGAAGGGAGGCTTAACGAAATAAGGCTGCAAATAGGCTCATGTTGATGAACCTACAATGTATTCCTGGATACATTAAGAGAACTCTATGAAATAAATCACCTGTTTAAAAAAAATCCAGAGGGAGGCATAAATACATAAAATAAACCAGAGATTACTAATGGGCTGCAGAATGCATGCAAGCAGAAAAATACACTCTACAGGGGAAAATGAAAATAAATAGAGGAGATAAAATGAATTGATAAGCTTTATGAGATGTAACAAGAAGGAGTTATACAGCAAATCGTCGGAGGAATATAGAAGTGATATTCAAGGAACATAGAAATTGCTCAACAGCATAATCAAAAAAGGTATTGGGAAAACAGATTGCCCTAGTAGTTTTGTTAAAAATCAAAATGTATCTATGAATAACGTAAAAGTGGTTGCTGATGAATTTATCAACTACTTTATAAAAGTTGGACATACCTAAGAAAATGATGTTGCTGAGCTGAGCAGCAAGGAAAGTATAGAAGATGACTGCTCATTTAAAAAATGAAGTTATTGATATTGTTGTTGAATTCTGGTCACTATTTAGAAATATCACTGAATGTATCACAAAAACTGTTGATATGTAAATAATCATACCTCAAGGGATCATTTCTAACTACACTATGGTATCTTTGCTTCCCCCATTTTCAAAAATATTATAAAAATCATTTGTCCAAAGACTTAATAATAATAACTGGTTGATAAACATACCTCATTAAAAGAACCTCATGGTTTACATATGAAGAGGCTGACTTGAGAGGATACCTAAAGTAAATAGTTTTAGCACAGAAAGGTCACATATGGGATACCACAAGGTTATGTGCTGGATCCGAAGCTCTTTGTACTGCAACGTTTGCATACTAGTAGATAAAGGGAAATTGGAAACCCCATTTAAGTGGTTTGATAATAAACTCATCAAATCTAAGTAAAACTAAATTCATTGTGTTTTGAAATCGTAAACTAGTTCTAATATGATTAGACATGTAGAAATTGAAAGAGTGCATGCAAATAAATTTTGGGTAGTGGTATAAATTCATATCAAATCAAAACTGCAAAAATCCATTGCAGTGCTGCACAAACTAAATTCCATCTTCATACAGCAAGAAAGGACCATAAGAATTGTCAATGACAGACTGATTGTAATGACCCAACCAACCCATTATGTATGAGTTCATGTGTCTTAAAACTTACAGAGCAAAGACAAGAATACCTTCCATGGTTGTTCATTCAGGGGAAATTATATGTTTGAAAAAGGAGGATGAGGACAAATGTGAAAAAGTAGATGTGGCAGTTAAAGTGGTCAAATTATGGACTAGTTGAAACAATGTCCTAAAAGCATGTAGCAGTATGTGTAAATTTAAGAAAATATTCAAAAACAACACATATAGGTATAGTTACAAAATACGTTACCAACATTGAGAAGACTTATTCTGACACTTTGTCTGATTCTCTTTTATGCTGCTGTGTTGTTTCACTGCCATTTTAGGTAGAAGTAAGGGTAAGGCTTTCTAAGTAATAAGGGTAGACACAATAATCTAAGGCTACAGTCTACACCTTTTCTTTTGGTTAGAGAATGTTGTGCTTGATTAAGTTTTATTTTTGATAAAATAATTTAATATCATTTAACCACTTTCATAACTTTATGGTCAGTTTGTTGTTACTATGTAGAGCTGACTGGGAAAGATAAACGAACTAACATGTCAGTTTGTTTTAAGCAAGGGTTTCTTGCTGGCATATTAATATGTTTTTAGGGTTTAGGAGGAAGTCAACATTATGGACATTGGTATTGTAGTTTTGCACAGGTTGTTAGTCAGTCCTGCAATGTTACCATGACACTAAATGTCATGGTTTAGATTGAAAGCCAGGAAGTTTTTCTCTAGCTGGTCATTAGGGAAAAAGAAAGGAAGTGAGATCATTTGCTCTAAATTGCATTGCTGGCATTTAACAGCGAGAGAGGGAGCATAAAGAAACATACGATGGGTGCATATCTTGATTTAGATAAGCAAGTTAAATTAGAACAGCATTCTTATATATTTCTTAGGAGCTCATCTCGTGGGTTTTTTGCCACACTAATAGGCTGGCTGTAGGGATGGCAATGTCAATCTGTCTGCTGTTTGGTCAGCTATCCCATCCCTTTGGTTAAGACTGAAATATGTCACTGGATGAATTGACATGAAACAGTGTGCAGTGTTTCATGGTCCCCAGAGGATGAATGCATCAGACTTGACATTTCCTCTAGCACCACCATAAGGGTTAATGTCTGTCAATTTTAGAAAAGTACCATAACGACTATTCAATGGATTGTCATGAAATTTGGTACAGATATTCATGGTCATCAGAGGATGAATCCTAATGACTTTGGTGAAGCCCTAACTCCTCCCAGAATGCCACTATGAGGTCGGAATTTGTAGTTTTGAGTAAAATATCTTGGAACAAGTATCAAATGGATTGCCATGACATTTTAGTTCAGACATTCATGTTCTCCATTCAGGGTGAACTGTGATAACCAAGGTGGTCCCTTAACTATTATCACTATTATTCTATACTATAAACTTAAGACATGCTCATTGCAAACAGCCTCTGCTGCACTACAAGTTTGGCTCTGTTTAGCAAATATTAGCACGCTAACATACAAAATAAAGTGGTTAACATGGCAAACATTATATCTGTCGAATATCGGCATGTTCTTGTTGTCATTGCAAGCAAATTAGCATAGCAATGCTAACATTTAGAGCAGCTGTGCATACGTACAGCCTCACGAAGTCTCTCGCATGGTTATAGACTCTGTGTCACTCAAACTGCATTTGGTATTGACAAGAGAAGATGCATGTCAGGTGCATGCATTGTGGGGTAAACTCTTGCAGCGTCTATCATGAATAGACTTCACCCGTAACTCCATAACATTTGTCAAAAATAAAAGAAAAATGGTGGCAGTCAGTGTGTAGTTAACTTATCAGATGGGGATGATATTAATACACAGCGTCAACAGGTTGTCTGTTTGTGCTTTAGGTCATTAACTTTTACATTTGGCTGCGTTTTTCCTACTGTTCCTCCCGTAAGATGCAGCACAGGGGACGGTGTTATTAAGACACAGGTTCTGGCTTTATAGTTCAGTGAAGAGAAAAACCTACATGACAAATTGTTAGATGTTTTATCCAAACACTGGACCACTTTTATAGTCTTCATGCTGAGATGTCTGTCTGGAAGATGCTCTAACAGTTGACAGGCTGCTGATAAACAGCCCATAGTCTCTCAAGCAATGATATTCAATTTGAATAATGGAGCAGTGCTTCACTGGGCAGCAGAATTCATTTTGACAAGTAGATTATGAAATAGGGAGGGTTCCGAGATCTCTTTGAAAATGCTTTTGCCTCAGTCATTCAACGCGGTTCAAAGATCTCTTTAGAACAGTGGAAGGGTGCGCGAGTAGAGAGGCAGAGAAGGAGAAAGAGGTGACTGTGGTTGAAAGTGACTTATGATCATAAATTGCATTTCTGCTGGGTCATCTGTTCATCATTTACCACCTGTGGCGAATGCTGCCGCTCGACTGCTCTAATTGCCCTCCACTCTGTCAATGCAAAGGTCTGAGAAGCGGAAGCCCCGTCTTGTTGTAAAACCACAGAATTATTATACTCTTCTGTGCATGCACACACAGAGCAAGACTACATTAGTATTCAAACTAGCCTCTGTATTTCAGACACCCCTTGGACAGAACTGTCTGCCTCACTCTGTTGCACGCAGACCCCTCCTCCCACAGCTGAGCCTCTCTGCAGTCTGTGGATGATATTGCCTCTGTGTACCATCGCCTCCAGCTTCGACTGCTTCCCCTGTGCCCATTGTGCACCTTCCCACCCTTGTTAATGAGAATTAATGGCTAGTGGTCTTGTGCAAGTGTGTGGACGTGCGTGAGGTGGCATCTAAACACTGTTTTGACAAGGATGGCTAGCCCGACCTCCCAGACAATGCCGCAGAGCACAGGAGCAAAGCGCAGCACTATGCTAAGCCATAATTACAGCGCTGACAATCCTGTCTGACATTTCCTATAATCACTTCACCCCAGAGAATACAGACTGTCCCTTTGTGGCCCACAGCTTAATCAAGACCATGTAAACATGGCTTCGGTGTGTAGCCCCCTCCCCATCATACTCACCACCACCCCCCCTTCTCTTTACTCCTCAGTCTTTGCTTTCATGGTGATCATGTAAGAAACAGTGTTGACAGTCTTTTGACATAGCGTGTGAACATGGATTGCCCGGCCAGTCTGAAGGGGCTTAATCCTGTCAAATAGCATACATATAACACACATGCTAGCAACTTAAATAGCCATGAGGGATTTCATGTTATGGCACCTGCATGCATGCACACTTGCACATTGATTTACGTATGCAATATTGGAAATATCTCTCCGACACAGCTCCGATGTGGGAATGTCATGTTAATCATACTTGGCATAATCTTTTTTTCTACGGAGCGGTCACATTTATCAGCCAATTGCAATGCAATTATGCAAATCACGATCCCATGACACATTGAGAGTGGAGTCTGAGGCAGGGGGAAGGATGGGGTGGTCTTCTATGTGTACCCTCCCTAATGAGATTGATGTCCCACCATCTATCAGTGTGGGAACCGCCAGAGAAGAAGCCCAGCACGCAGTAGCACAGCACATAACTCACAGTTTCATAGGCTCACACCACAGGGAAGGGCAAGCTAGGATTTAGTTAGAATTTCCCCCTTTCTGTCAGTACTAACTCTATTTCTCTCTGTCTCTTTCTATCTCAACGCTCTTATCTCACTCTCTTTGTCACACATGCACGCACGCACACACACACAAACACACACTGTCTAATATAATTCCTTTCCCATCTTAAAAAAAGTCCCCCCATTTACACATCCTGCAGGCACCACAAAGGGAATTTGCAATGAAAAGTTTACCTGGAAAATGTCAGCCACATTTCAGGACAGATTTATCACTGCAGTGAAAGGAATTAGTTGTTTGCATTGAGACTGGGGCAAAATATAGACCTTTTGCAATAACTGGATGTTTATTGGCTGTGCAAGCAGAGCAGTAGATTTGCAAGTGTTATGTATGCGTGTGTGATTTGTTTGAGTTTGCACTTAAATTATGGTGTTCTGTAATTACTAGCAGTGAGTGACGTGCTGTCAGACATGTTGTCACTGTGCGAATGTTTTTATGATGGAGACAGATGGCAATTTGTGAGCGAGCTTTTCAGTTTCTCTTCGTATCCCAGGCTCGTCTTCAAACGCATGTGCATGCCCACATAACACATAAACAATCACAGCACGTAAACCTGTGAACTTTAAAGATGTGCTGCTATCAGCTACAGAAGTAATGCCACTGTGACTTGATTTCACGTTTAATATAAAAGTTGAGTGTGTATGTTTAAGCAGATAAATAGAAGCAATTTAGCATAGAATAATTGCACTAATTAGGCCATTAAAAGTATGTTTTTTCCCACCATCATCCCTGCAACAGACGAGCTGGGCAGGGGAGTGAGGGGCTTCACACGAGATCCGTCTCAGCTGCAGGGCACCATTCTGCAAACTGCACTTAGAAAAAGCCCCCAGGGCTTTGGGTTCACCATCATTGGAGGAGACCGACCCGACGAGTTCCTTCAGGTCAAAAATGTCCTTCCGGATGGGCCAGCCGCTCACGACAACAAGATCGCCTCAGGTAATCTCCCCTCACAGACCTACTGTTCTCCAGTAACTCTACTGCACTTTGGCTTAGCGGCTAAACACCATCCTACATGTCCCCAAAGAGGAAATGCTAGAGAGAAGAGTTAAGGAGAGACAAATAGGCTTTTATTACTTATTAATCAAAACGTCCAGCATCACATTTGCATGTGTGCTGTTTGTGTGGCACATATGCCCATGCACACAGTGACGCCCGGCTTGGCATCAGCATATGTGCGGACATAATACAGTTTTATGTGCCCTGAGTACACACAAACAAACACATTTAGAGAAAAAACACACAGCGGGCACTTCACCGTGAATGTCACATTGCTTGATCAAGCAATGGCAAACATTTATAGGCAGTGTTCTGTATAGCAGCACTAAAAATAGAAAACTTCTCTCAATGACGCTCATGTACAGTTTATGGTTGACACCCTGATTTTATAAGCGGCCATATATTACAGATTTAATAGGCCTGCAGGGCAGTTGTCTTTTCCAGGCAGGCAGGTGACAAGCCTGCTTAGCTGAAGAACGTGTAGCCTACAAGACGCAGACAGAATGTAGCTTTGCCTGTCAGCAAGTTGGAAATGTAGCAGTGCTGCTGTAGTAACACCTGCAAGTTAGTGCCTCCGTAGATTCCCTTTTATTGTACATATAAATACCGTGATCGCATGCATTGTGATTGCAGTAATTTGAATTAGTGTTAGTGTGTAAGTGCCTCAGGATTCACATTACAGCAATATTGATTGCTCTGAATGCTCTTACAGCCACACGAGTGTCGCTGCTGAGAATCTACATGAAAGTGGAACAGAGAGAGTAATTATTTTCAATGTTTCATTTCCCTTGAGAGGGAGGGTAATTGATTAAACCAAAAAATGACTGTAATTAATTTCATCGAGTTATAATAGCAAGCACTGAACTTGAACAACTCCATGTAGCTTCCTTTTCAGACTTTCTGACTACAGGCCTGGAGCACTTATTCATTCCAAGGGTAGAATCTTTTGAGTCTCTGAGGCTCCATCTTCCACTTACAGTACCTCTATTATTTTGTGGATACTTGGATAGTTATTAGATAAGTCATTAGGGCTGCGTGTAGTGGGTCTGAACAGGCACTACATCGGGATATGGAGTTCATTTTTGTGTTTGGTAAGAAAGGGTATTGATTGTGTAGGTGGGCTGAGTCCTCCACTGGGCTTTAAGCCAACTAGCCAGTCAGCAATTCAGCCTGCAATCCAGGCCTATATCTCAGCCAGGCCAGGGGTGACGAGTCTCCCCCTTTACAGGAAGATGAAAGGAGCAAGAAGAGAACAGCATGTCAGTGATCTCGTTCTATTTTATGCTGCTGCTGCTCTCTCTCTCTCTCTCTCTCCCCATCTCTATTAACATCTTTGAGTCTTCTAAAGAGTTGCAAGAGCATAAGGTGAAACAGATTCTGATTCTGCTTATGCAAACCAGTTGGATAATTATCATTTCATTTGCCGTGATAACTTTGTCAGAGACGTTAGTGTCTCCTCGTATTCTTTTAGTGTATTAAAAGATACGTCTCTAAATTTGCTTTAATGTGGTAAGTGGTCCAAGTACACACAGTCAGATCTGGACTTTTCACAAATGAGTAAAACCGCTTGGCTCGTTTAGGTGACGTGATCGTGGACATCAATGGGGCATGTGTGCTGGGGAAGACTCACGCTGATGTGGTGCAGATGTTCCAGTCCATCCCGATCAACCAGTACGTGGACATGGTCCTGTGCCGCGGCTACCCCCTGCCTGAGGACTCCAGCAGCAGTGAGGAGGCCTCAGGAGGCCTCTCCACCTCCAAGGACACTTCCCCTTCCCCTTCCACCTCCACGCCGCAGGAGCCCCACTACACAATGCCAGACGGGGGAACCCTCTCCAGGCAGACTGCTGCAGTGCCACCTATGATCAACGGAGGACGCCACCACCACCACCACCACCATCCTCATCCACACCAACACCACCACCACCTTCCTCATGTCTCCAACCAAGAAGGCCCTGACCCGACTCTGTTACAGCCAGAGCTGGTGAGCGTGCCGCTGGTAAAAGGCCCTGGAGGTTTCGGCTTCGCCATCGCAGATTGCCCCCTGGGTCAAAAGGTGAAGATGATCCTGGATGCCCAGTGGTGCCGCGGCTTGTTGAAGGGCGACGTTATCAAGGAGATCAACAGACAGAACGTCCAGACTTTGAGCCACTCCCAGGTGGTGGACATCCTCAAAGACCTGCCTGTGGGCAGCGAGGTCAACGTGCTGGTGCTCAGAGGAGGTGAGTTGGCAGAAATGAGAGTTGACATTGCTGGACGAGTAACACTGCAGCTGCAGGTAAGCCTACGACATTGAACTAATCCTTAGAAGTATGTCACAGCTGGCGGAGTTACAGTGCTGATGCTGTGACATCTCTGTTGCTAAATCACTGCTGTCTATATTAATCTACTCAGGTTACTGTTCAGACAACAAACAGGTGTTAGTGCCCGGAGATAGTCTAGTGATTTAGTCCCACGCATCTGAAGTCATCTTTAATCCCCACACAGCTTTGGTTGCCTGTAGTCTGTCTCTCTCCTACTTTCCCAGAAGTAAGCTATGAGTGAAACGAAACAGAGATGAGAAGCCCACCTGCTTGCATTTTAAATTAATGTCTGCAGAGAGGAAGCAACATTGTTAGTTGACGTGAGATTTAATGTAACGTGCCGTACAACATTTTAATTTCTAAATAACATGATGGACTATGTAAGTATTGCTTGGACACACAGATTCTCCCAATGTTAAATGAAACAATTTCACGCTCTGGTCAACACCAACTCTGCATCATCCACTGTGCACCTTCCCAAACAGGGAGGAAGTCATGCTCAGTCACATGGTGAGCTGTGCTGGGAAGGCGAGGAGAGATGGCAGTTTCAGTGATTCACTTGCTGCTTAGAGAGAAATAGAGAAGGAAGAGAGGAGAAACAGAGCATGGTGGGTAATCATTGCCCGTCTTCTTACTTCAGGCTTTAACTGATTTGAAGGGCTTGCTCCTTTTTGCCTTTACTGCAGTGCAGTAGCCTAGATTCGAGAGATCAGTGTTGCACCCACATATCAGATGTACTCAGCTGGGCTGTGCTCTGAGCTCCAGGGGCTTGTAATGTGTATGTGTGTGTGCTGCCGTTATTAACTTTTTGCCGATTTGTGCCAGGCTTATATGGATGTGTTGATGGCACATGTACATGTTACGTGTGCATATGCGGTGTGTGTGTGTGTGTGTGTGTGTTACTTAAAAAGGAGCAGTAGATCACAGCCTTCCAGGACTAAAAGGAGCAGCGCTGCAGGTCTTCCCTCAGGTCACCCAGAAACCAGGATTAGGTTAGGCTTTACTCCCAGCCAGGGGCTGGAACTCCCTTCCGATGACAGCAGCAGAGAGAAATGAAACAGGAAATTATTTGGCCCCGATCCCTGTTCTGGATTTAAATCTGGAAATGAGACATATTCCACCCTTCCCTGTGGAATATGTGCTGTGCTCAGCGCCTAAGATATAAAATGCCCAGGGAGACACTGACAGCATTTTTGCATTACTAATATTTGAAAAGGAATTAATCAAGCTCATTGCAAAGCAACTCCTCCTAAACCTAAACAACGTTTCATTCGTTGGACTCTCTTGATGTCAATCTGAAAAACTGCAGACACTGGGAGTATTTACAGCGCTCTAGTAGTGTAGCAAACAGCTGGCAGGTTTAACCCAGAGAAGTGCCTGTTTCCCATGGCTTAGGGTCACCTCTGCGCCTCCCATCCTGTCATGATGTGTAACCATTTTTGTTATTGGAGTATACTGCCACCAACTGGCTGCATTTCACTGTCACTCACTGACAGGGAGGCAAGCAGAGCGGAGGTATTGAATAGAAAACAGTTATAAAACCTCCCAGGCAAGTGATTAAGCGTAGAACAAGGTGCAGTGTAAGTCCGCATAAGAAGTGGGAGAGGATGAAGGCCGACAGGTCAGTGGAGTGAAGAAAAGACAACTCATCCTTTAAGCCTTTAAACTATGTGCTTGAATAAATGATGGCTGTTGCTTTCTTAATGACTTTAGAATATAATATCCAATTCTATCCCTCTGCCTACAGGTCAGACATCTCCTGTGAAATCGCTGAAACCCGTAAGTTGAAGCTAATCTTTGCGATGTTTATTTCCTCCATTTTGTTGGAGGAAACAAAGAATATACCGATGGTAAAACTGCTGCTGAATTATTACACAGAAAAGGTTTTAACTTTGTCTTGGTTGCCCGCGAGCACCACTCAGTGTGTGCGTGCCGTGGAAGCTGTTGTTGGCTACATTATTCAGTGGGCCCACATTAGCCAGGCTGTTATTTCTGGAACTGCATGTGGGTAAATATGCTGGCTCCTGGCAAACAGCAACTTAACATCCCTCTGCGTATGCGTGTTTAAGATGATATGCCATGTTCAACAGCTTGTTCCTGTGTTGCTCCTCCATCCTGCACTCCTGAAATACAGTGGAGCTGAGGCAGCAACAGGCTTACTCATACTGCTTTATTATATATTATTATATATTATATTAACTCAGAATTACAATGTGCGGTTGCACTATTTTTAAAAATTAAGACTATTTTCTCGACAATTTCCCTGCCCCAGCTATATTTTTTACCTAAGGCATAAACTATTGGCATGAAATCACTCAGGATATGACCCGGTGTATTATTAAATAAGGTACAGTATACAGGAATAGGACATTCACATTTCCAGTGTTCTTAAAAGTAAGTTTTTGAGGATTTTTTGTGGATTTCTGCTTTACAGAATCATTGACCTGAAGTCCTAGTTTACCTTTCCGTTTGTCACTACGTCACAGTTCTTGTTTCTGTGTTGCAGTGCACGGCTCCCATGTCCCAAGCCATATCCCAGCCTGCTCCTCAACAGGCGCCCCACCCTGTACCTCAGCAGCTGGCCCATCAGCCCGCCACACAGCCGCAGCGGCAGGAGATGATCGACAGCACGGAGACCCTCGGTGGGACCGAGGCGCCACCCAATCCGCTCCCCTTCCATGCAAACACCCTGCGCTCGTCTTCGCCCAAACCGGACGCGTCGGAGCTCTACCTCAAGTCCAAGGCCATGTTGGACAGCAAGCGTGAGTGTGCATGATGTAATGCCTGAGTGGTTTTCAGCCCCCATAGCTCAGGACAAAAGAGCCACCCACTTGCCACCGTTCGACATTATCTTAGATCTACAGCCTTCTCTGTGTCGAGACTATCAACTAATGATTTCTTTTTCTTATGCACTATATCAATCCTGCAGTATTTGTTTCAATTCATCAGGCAGGTAAAATATGATGCCAAGTTAGTCTAAGGTAATGTCTCAAAATTGCTTGGTCTGCCAGATCTGCATCATTTATTAAATTTACAATAATATGAAAAAGATATGCCAACACAGATCAACCTATCTCTACTTGTGAATTTGAATATTATTATATTATCTAAGTCCATTTTATCTATCAAGGAAAGCTGAAGATATCTGTTATCTAAGTGACACATTGTGAAATAATTCAATCTTTTAGCTTTCTGAACCAAATATTTCTTTATCTGATGACAACTTCAGATATCCCTGGCCTTGGCTGCAGGCTCAGACCCACTGCATTATACAATACACACATTGACCACATGCCAAACAACACACTAACAGCATCATACATTCTTTTCTCTCCTCTGCTGCTCTCCCTGCAGCTCCTAATACCAAGGACCTGGATGTGTACATCAAGAGGAACCAGGAGTCAGGTTTTGGCTTCAGAGTCCTCGGAGGCGAGGGACCGGATCAACCGGTAGGTACCAACCCAGCTCAGTCCAGCCGTTTACAACCAGGCTTGGTGCACCACTAGAATCCCAAATACTGGATAGTGGAGAATGTCAGTCAGACACCAAGGAAATCAATATTTGAGCTGCATTCAGTTACTTAAACAGCCTGGATTTCTACTACTACTGCTGCAGGACAACGGGGAAAAAGATCGGGCAAAAAGCAGTCAACCTTTTAGGTAACGAGGCGTCAAATGCTCAAAGCAGCTGAGAGGATTTCTCCTGATTATTTACCGTAATGCCAGTCAATCCCCGTGCTCACTCTGGCTCAGATGTGTCAAGCTGTTTCTCTCATATCCTCTTGCTTCCACAGGTGTACATTGGTGCCATCGTGCCACTCGGTGCAGCAGAGAAGGACGGGCGCCTGCGGGCAGGGGATGAGCTGCTTTGTATTGACGGCGTGCCAGTCAAGGGCAAATCCCACAAACAAGTGCTGGAGCTGATGACCAACGCTGCCCGTAACGGCCAAGTCATGCTTACCGTCCGCAGGAAACTGACACACCTAGGTGGGTCTCGTTTTAAGAATTCAGCTCCACGTTTCTGTGAGAGCAGTCGAAGTCTTTTAAGCACGGCTCTTGTTTGGATCAGTATGCTGGAGGAGGACCTCTGAGGAAAAGCTTTGATCTGGGATTTTTTTTTTTCGCTAATCCTTTAAATTTGTTCTGGATGACTTCCTTGTGGATAAATCTGAATAAATGAATTTGACCAAAATTGACTTTTAGGATGTTGTTCTACGCAGACATTTCGGTGAAAAGAAAAATAAAGTTTTGAAAGAGGATTCTGTATTTACTTAAATCACAAGGAAATTAATGGAAAATTTCTGTCCGTCAAAACAGGAAAATAATATTGAAGATTGTTTGCTCTGTGTTTATCTGTCGGGTTGATTGGAGTCGTGTGAGGGGCAGCGAAGATTAGATCGGCTAGTAGACTTGATTTGCATCTCAAAGGATGCCAAAAAAAAAAAAAGGAATATGCTGAGTTTTATTTTTCAACGGCACAAAACCCCTGCTGCAGTCAGGCTTGTTTACCCCCCACAAATAACCACTCTATGAATAGTACAAACACTTTTTGAAATTACTTTGGATTCAACGTATTGCAACAACGGCTTTGATCACGCTGCAGAAATTAAGCATCGATCATGTACAGGTTTATGCTTTCAAAGCAGAGGTTTAGAAAGAGATTCCCTGATGCTGCCTGACAAAACAGGGACTCAGCAAAACAAACATACAGCGAAGAGAGATTGAGGTAGATTAGCCTGGTTTATGAATAACACATTGCAAAAGGCTTTCATCTCAAGTGTAGAGTTAGCATTCTTTTATTTCACATGTGCAATGAATGCAGCGAAAAAGGCTGTCCTCAATGAAGCCGCTGTGTTTTGGATTATTTATCGCATCGGATCGCAAGAATGACAAATTGGGAACATTTTGACGAATAATTGTCCACGGATTAAAATGTATGTCCCTTAATTCCGAATGACCCCTGCTCAAAATAGACATTAGTGTAAGTGATGAATTGAAATGTCATTATCCACCTGTGTTGACTTTGTCCGTTCAAATATGATAAATAGATAATAGTATCATTGCCTTATTTATTAGAATGTGTAACCAAGTGAGAAAGGCTGTTTCAAATACATGACTGTGAGCATTCCCTCGTGTTTCTGTGCATTGTCATTTGTCAGATGAAGGTGAAGAGGGGGAGAGCGGTCAGCAGCCCCAGCAGGTAGCGTCCGCCCTGGTCAACAGCTCCCCCAAGACGGCTCGTGTCGAATTTTCAAACACCGTCCAGACCACGCAGTCCTCTCGGCCGGAGTGCTTTGATGTCACCCTGCAGCGCAAAGACAATGAGGGCTTTGGCTTTGTTATCCTCACGTCAAAGAACAAGCCCCCACCTGGAGGTCAGGATACAGGAACGACACATGTTGCTGTCTGTAGAACTTTTTGAAATCAGGTTGTATCAAACAGATTAAAAAGCATGAGCGAATGTAAGGACAGTAGTCTGCAGCATATCCAAGAAATGTGAATATAATGACATAAACGTTATGTTTAAAGGTTACTTTTAAGCATTGTCTAAAAGCATTTATAATAATGGTTTTCCATATCTTTTCCTACAATCATTTGTTGTTGCCATACTAGTGGTATGACTGCATCACTGGGTCAAAATTTACATTTTCACATTTTAGAGCACTTTACACACAACACCGTCGATCTGAAGTGCTTTACAGCGCACACACAGAGCAACATGACATGAAAGAAGGAAGCAAATACAACCCATAGCATGACCAAATGACTTCAAACCTAAGGATATTCCTATTAGATTCAGCTGTCTTTGGGTTCAGTGCTAATTAACAATGCTAAATTTAGATGGCGAACATGTTAAACATTAAATCCACTTAACGTGAGTTTGGAAGCACTGTCATTATGACACATTAGGATTTGGCATTTAACATTTAGCTCAAAGCACCGCTGTGCCAATGTACAGCCTCACACCGCCTATCCTCTTGTTTTGTCTTGCTTATGACAAATATATGAACATTATTGACAGTTACATTTCCTGTACACATTCATTCCATGCTTTTACAGAAAGAGCCAATAGTGGTTAAGTTCCCAGTAACAGCTCTGCTTACTGTGCACCGTCTTAGTCCCTAACTGTGCAACGCTTGGTTATTTAAAATTGATATAGTCATGTTAGGTTTATTGAAACAGTGCTGCTCAAACATGCAAACACAACCGGTTGTCATTTCTCTGTGCTTCCGTTTCAGTGATACCGCACAAGATTGGGCGTATTATCGAGGGCAGCCCTACAGACCGTATAGGTCAGATGAAGGTGGGAGATCGAATCTCTGCTGTCAACGGCCAGTCCATCATGGAGCTGTCGCACAATGATATCGTCCAGCTCATCAAGGACGCCGGCAATTCTGTCACCCTCACTGTTGTGCCTGAAGACGGTAGGTCGACGCAGATAAAGTGTCAGTCCTGTGCAGCTGATGTCCAGAAATAACATCAGGAGTATTTTTAAGACCTGTTCATTCACTTTTCAACATTTACCTTAAATTAGCCAAAAGGATGTTGCTCTGTGGCAGCCAGTGTTGTATGAATTGTGTTATTTACAGACAGCGCTCCTCCATCTGGAACAAATTCAGCCAAGCAGAGCCCTTTGGCACAACACAGAGCTGTGGGCCAGCAGCCTCCCAGCTATCCAGACAGGTACATGGATCCACACACATACTCCCGTATAAGTCTCTCTAACACTCAGTCCACTGGAGACTGTCTAATACAGGTTCTGCCACTTGCACCATAAATTAGCCCCAATCCTCTCAAAGCAGGCTCGGGATTGTGCTACAATGTGGCCCATTACCATCTCTTGTGGCCCGCGCTTTCCTTGTTATCCGTAAAGACGGGAAAAAAATCCCCCCATGGTCACCGTTTGCATGGCGAAGCAAAGAAGAAGAGACAGATTATTAGGGAGTCTCGCTTTCTCTTTGATCTTTCTTTTTGAACAAGATTACCTGTGTCAGACTTTTTAATCCATTGCTGCAGCAGCAATTCTGCAGCATCATTTTCTCGCCCTCACCCGCTCCGTTTCCCCTCTCCTCTTGTGTTCCCTCTCCTCTGTCCATGCCTCCGTAGCCCCCTCCCTCCTCCCCGTCTAATCTCCGACACATGCCTTGGGTCAGCCCAGACTTGATATGAGCCGAGGCTGTCAGCTTGGCTGCATGAAGTGTGTAAACTCTTCTCCGTGCCAGAGCTGCTAAGAAGACCTAGGCTCTTTAGATAGTGTGTCACCACAGCTAAGTTCCCACAAAGGCATTATAATGAGCTCTGCGAAGCATTAAAGTATGCCCCCGTTATCTGCTGCTGAACTGTAAAAGCAGCATGGCTCTTTGAAGGATTTACACGGGTCTCTGTGCGTTGTATAATGAAGCCAACAGAGAGAGGCTCGTGCTGTAATGAAGGCGTGGCAGTGCGTGGATCATTGTGGACATGGCAGGAGGGGAATAGAATGAGACTTATTTTCTACTCTCTTCATAATGTAGAGCAACTGTGCTTTTCGTGTGCTGCTGCTTACATACAGGCGGCATGATTCAGACGAGGCAAAGCACATTGGAAAGCCATGACTTCATACATTTTATGCCAGCACAACAGAGAATCCTTCACCTTGAGACTGGCCATGGATCAGTATTGTGTGCTCCTGAATATACTGATGCACCATATATATGTATTTATATAGATTTGTGGTCTTTTTCGTGGGGTAGGAATGGTGACACTGAGGTGAAGAACTCTCTCCTACTAAAAGAGATGGGACCACTCATCATGTCAGGCTCTAAGCAGGTAAGACCACCATATACAGTACACAATGGAGGTGATCTGCCCATTCTGCTATGGTGCCATGGAGCTTTAATATATTCCTAATCTGGGGGCTGTCCCTACAGGCCATTACGGAGTAAATTACACATCAACCACGTGATTTATCCAGATTTGACTACAGTCTGGATGTCTTATTGGATGTCTGTGAACTACAGGGCTGTTTTGTGGTGGAGCTGGAGCGCAGCCAGCGGGGCTTCGGCTTCAGTCTGAGAGGGGGGAAAGAGTATAACATGGGCTTGTTCATCCTGCGCCTGGCTGAGGATGGACCTGCTCTTAAAGATGGCAGGATACATGTGAGTTTTTTTTGTTTTTTTTTTTTGCTTGTCTGTTTCAGAATAAACTGGATAACACCACTTTGTACTATTGTAGTTAGATTAGGCCTTACGCAGGGGGTCTGACACCGTGGGCCCCCCTCAGACAACATCAAGATAACTGCGCCCTCCCACCACCCCTGATAAAAAAGAAAATGATTGGAATTATTTGCCATTCCTTTTATTACTCTTTGTCCTATTTCTATTTTGGAGATAATCATGCTGTAAGTTTTGCAGCTGCTGTTCTCATAATTTGGAGCCTTTGGGAGATGTAGACAGGAAGTATACTTTTTCCATGAAATCAGTGAATTGGCTGCTGCATTGGCTGCATTTTTTATGTCTATTTGTTTACCTTTGTGCAAAGTGGCACCATTAAAAGATGCCAAATTAGCTATTAGCAGTTCCTGTTTGCAGTGTATTCATGGACAGACAACTGACACTAGATTACTATGATATTTTCAGGTGAGTCCTGGAGTTATAAGGAGTTTCTTTTTTTGTATTATTTCTAAGCATTTTTATTAAAAATGTATTTCGTGATGGACTCTGGATAGTGATATTCTTGGGAAGGAAAAGTCACCATGAAATGAGAAATATGTGCACCGTGTCTGTGGCTGACACAAGATCTGACACAATGTGACACAAGGGCAACCTCTGTTATCATTTAACAGAACACTAATCACACTTAATCTTGTTCAGTGAATTCTGGAAGAATGAGACGTGTACGACGTAGCCATCAACGTCATGTACGGCAAGAATTGACTATATCTGCATCACAGGTTGGAGATCAGATAGTGGAGATCAACGGCGAGGCCACCCAGGGCATCACACACACCCGGGCGATCGAGCTGATCCAAGCAGGAGGCAGCAAAGTTCACCTGCTGCTTCGACCTGGCCAGGGCTTGGTCCCTGATCACAGTGAGTGGCCACTGAGAGCTGTGTGCATGCACACACTGCATATAGATCTACACGATAGCATATTTAACATACATATATAGAAGCTTTTGTATGGATATGCTTGACAGCAGGGTGCTGAGTTTCTTTGTTCTCATGCATGTGTTGCAAGCTTCTCTCTTGACCTTTTTCTCCTCTCATTCTATCTCACTACTTCTATCTTGATCTACCTCTTGTGTTCTTTATCTGCTCCGGTTTTCTGCACTGGCACGGCTATCTATTTCTACCTATTTATCTTTTCCTCCTATAGGTCTGAACTCTTCTTCCACCCTGTGCTTCTACATGAAACCAGAGCATCACTAAAGGCCTCACTGCTTTTCTTGGTCTGTCCCTAATTACCTTGGTAAACCTTGTACTCCTCCTACTTTTGCCTTTGACTTCTCCTTACTAAGTGATTCATCTCCCAGACTTGAGTGTCGTCCTCTGTCCCTTCCTTCATCCCCATGATCAATCTGAAATAGACTAGTTATCTGTGACTCAGTAAACACTCGATATATCTTAAGCAGATACCCCCACCCCCCCTTCCCCTGGAGGGCTGAACCAAAGCAGTGAGTCCTAGAAGAACGAACAGACCTGCAGGAGCGCTGAAAGGCTTTGGAGCCTCCGCTGTTATTTTTAGAGGATATTAAAAAGCTGGGATGCCACTGAACACACACCTCATCCTGAGCGTGAATGACAATAGAGACCTGGAGAAAAGCCCTTAACTAGATATTGATCAGTGAGTGGCAAGTGGTAAAAGGATCTGTGTGCATTCACTGGCATCAAACTTTCAATCCAAAGACCACGTTAGAATGAATTTCTATGAGTTGCTGCTCCTAGAAATCCAAAAGCTCATTTCAGCACCACTAAGTCCATTACTCTTCTTTTTCTCTCTCTGGTTTTCTGCTGCATATATCTGCTCTCAATCACAGCTGTGCAATTCTTATCAGCTCGGGGGGGGAAATTGAAACGTCAGTGCTGGGTTAGCGCTAGCACCTTTTCCATTGATGGCTATGTCATCGGCTGATGCATATCTCAACCAAGGCAAATATTTAGTGGGATTTTACAGGGGGTTATACAGAAAGCAATCAAGCAAGCTAGAAAACGTCTTTTTTTCACAATATGACGATATCCTGCTTCTGTTGCATGACACGTTTAATTATCCTTAATTCTTGTTGAATTTTTTAAATATCCCATGTGAGGGATATTTTTGCTTATGCAGTTCCTCGGCTAGGATTTTTTTTCTCACTCTCCACTGCTTGTTTCTCAGGTTCAAAGGACAAAGTAACCATTCCAACCTCAAGCTTTTCCAGACTTTCTGTATCTGACGGGCAATCATCTCCAGCCTCTCCATCCTCTGTCTCCCTCTCTACCTCGGAACTATCCCCTTCTTCACCCAAAACAGCCGCCCCCGATGAGTTCTCCGGGGGGGACACCAGGGCATCTGGGTCCCCTGCCGCAGGGCAGGAGCACGTTAGGCAGGCTAACAGATCAAGAGGACAACAGCTCTCTCACCACAACCCGAAGCGCACCACCAGCCCCAGCACCCAGACCAGAAAAACAAGCAGGAGTGACTCCAAGACTGCTAGTCCCAAGAGAGCCACTGAAGGTTGGGCAGATCATGTAGAGCGCTCTCCAAGCCCCAGAAAAACAGAGCGAGGCCACGGCGGATCCCTGGAGGACATGAGCAAAGAGAGAAAAGCCCAAGGGCAGAGAGACCACCGCTCCTCAAGCCCCAGGAAGAGCTCCAAGAGGGAGCACGACCCTGCAGCGCCCCAGAGCCCCAGACGTCCAGCTGGCCAGCAGCCCAGCGTCACCTATGAAGAAGACAAAGACTGGAGATACAAGGAGGAGGATGCAGCCTACAGGCAGGAGAGGGGAGCCACAGAGAGCGGAGACAAAAGCGTGGGGACGAGTGAACGTCACAAGAAGAGCAAACGGGCTGAGCAAGAGGCAGCAGCACAAAAATCCCATTCCCAAATGAACAGGGAGAGGGCAGGGTCGGATGCTGATGGTGGCACCCTGAGCCGGAGGAGTGGAAGGGAGAAGGGGGATAAGGAATATCGGGAAAACAAGTACCATGGGCCAACTGGAGAAGCGAATAGAAAGGACCCCAGAGGTTCGAGCAGTAGCATCCAGGACCCCAGCTGCAATGGGACCGGTACCAGCAAGAAGGCTCCTATCACCCCGGGTCCATGGAAAGTTCCCAGTTCTGCCAAGATCCAGTCCCAGGCGGACACATTCGCGGATATCTGATATCCTCCCAGGACTCTCTGCGTATATTAAGAGAAAGCTGAGCCTCTGAAAGACAGACATTCAAAATGGAAGGATTTTTTTTTTTTTTTTTAGCAATCTCGGACAAAGCAGATCACTGTGTAACCAGCAACACGGCTTCTTGTTGCTTATGATTCTTTCTTTTTTTTTTTCACCCAGTTTGCCTCGGTCAGTTTGCATCAAGCTGCTGATGTCTGATCTGACATGCGCGCTTGTACCAACAGGAGTATTTGTACTGTGCGATGATGTGTGGACGTGTGTGTTACAGGTCAGTCCTGAGTGTGGATTTTTTTTTTGTTTCTTTTTTTTTTGGAATGTGACGCTGAAGTCTATTTCGTGCCAATCAGGGACTCCGGTTACAAAGAAGCTGCTCCGCAATGCACTCACTGTGAGACTGTTTGTCAGTAATGAGATGAACCGCTCTCCCTGTCTATCCGCATCGATGAAGGATCCTTCTGCTTTTTTTGTCACTTTGAAGGTTTAAGACATATTCAAGCAATCACTCAGCTTTTCTTCCTGGCACAATTGATTCACTGGTGCTGTCACTGATGGATGTACTAAAAAGTGAGGCTGCAAAGGGTGACAGAGCGTCCTCTAAGTCATTTACTGTTTTGTTGTTTTTTGTTTCCCAACTGGGGTTGTGAACTGTATGTGTGACTGTCGTCATACACATGAGAAGCACTCTGAATCCATTAGCTTATCAGTGGGTGGACAGACTGCCCCAGAGCGTTATATGCATCAATCAGCAGACCAGATACTTGTGGTTATAGTTCTAATGTTTGTTACGTGTGTTAATAATGAAGCATAATGTAATTTATTGAGATTATATGTAAACAAAATTGTTAGTACACATATCCATTCTGAGTCATTTCACTTTCGATGTGGACTTAATGATAGAAATAGAATGTGTAGATAAACATCACCATCTGAAATAATGACACTATAAAAAAAAAATGGCAATCTATACATTCTATTTTTTAAGATTTCATGGTCTGTAAACGGCCACGTGAGCCTGATTCATAATGTTGTCTACTGTTAGCAGCTCTGTATTTTAGGTCCTCTGGCTATGTGTGTATGTATACAAGCTGACTGGTAGGCCTACGTGCTCTAGATATCGCTGTAGCATCGACTATACTTAATCCAAAACATATATTATTTAACAAAGTGATTACACATGTATCGACGCATAATTTAGATGAGTTGAATTAACAGAGCTTGATTGTAAGTGAGACCTCTGCCTTCGACTCATTAAAACTTAAAGAGATGTTTGTATTTTTATCAGCGTAAAAGTAGGCAACAAAACATATTGTTTTCCCTCATTCTAACCTCCAAATCTATTTTTGATCAATTTTAATTTACTACATGACCCTTAATGTGAGAAAAACAAAATAGTATGCACATTTTTGCTCATTGCCGGCGCCATGGCTGTCACTTTTAGTGTTAAACATAAAACCAGGCTCCCTTAGAAAGGAGCTGATTTTCCTCACAAGGAGGGAAAGTCATCACAATATGCTGCCCTTTGGTTGTTGCACACAGTGCATAATGTGAAAATGGCTCGACTGCCTCTTTGGGAGTCATCACTCTGACAGGGGGTTTAGGTCCCAGAGGAGAATATTCACAAAAAATATATATATAGATATATATATTTTCATTTATTGGGATCAGTTGTGCCCTGCTCTGGAGACAGGTTTTAATGTCGTTTCAATGTTGCTACTGTGGAGTGCAGAGACATCTAGTGGTTCAAAAATTGCTATTCACAAACTAGTCATAGCTTGAGCTGTGCCCTCGTCAGCCTGTTAAAGGATGCACAGAAGTAACACTTGCATCTGTTTGGTCTGTGAGACCACTTACTAATTTATTGTCCACGTTATTGTTGATATGATGGGCTACTGTATTATTTACTGTTCATGCCATTACTATGTATGATACTGTGGCCTTGCATTGCTCCAACATATGAAAAAAAGAAAAGTCCTTTAGTTTTGACATCATGGTAGTTGTAAATGTTTATAAATTGTACAGCACCTGTATAAATATTTGCCTTCATGCAGAAAAAAAAATCCTCTGTAAATCGTTTCATTATTTTTTTAAGGGAAGTGAGAAGAAATGATATAAAATGGGTGAAAAGAAATAATGTGGTCATGGCATTCTGTTCATGCACTGATAAATAAAGGTTTACTGAATAAACATGATTCATTTTTGTTTTTTTGTTTTTTTACTGAAGGGTGGCCAGATATTATTGATAGAGTATATCCTGCTCATCCTTGGTAAAACAATCACAGGCCTGTTGCGAGATTCATCAGTTCCTCTGTGGTGCCTCTATCGGTGGGTGTGGCACTGTAATATTTACTGTATTCTCTTAAAGGATAGGTGCACAATTTTTCCAAGTCTGACTTTAAACAATAGTATGCGCACTGAAACAGTTTCTGCTCTGTGTAAATATTCCACTTGCTTATGTCGGTCATTAAAAGATCCCCTCCTTATGTGCCGTCAGTGTAAACAGTGCGGGGTGGGGAGACGTCCACAGTCCTCGTTCTGTGCAAAATTCTATTCCAAAGTTTATCTGAAGCTAATTTAAGGCTTTTGCAGTCCACTGAGTTAAATCAAGTGGTTCTCTTCCAAAGTTACAGTGTCTTTGTCTCTCCGCACACAGAATAACGTTGAGCTGTGGTCATTTGATTTCACTGACTCAGACTGCTAAAGACTGCCTCATAGACTTCAGATAAACTGAATTTGTTTTTGCATACAGACCAAGACTTAATGACCAGTATAAACAATGATTAGAGCAAGTAAGATCTGTTTCAGTGTACATATGGGGACCTGGCTGTTTGCAGGTATTTTGTTGGTCTAAATCATCTGTGATTTTCAGCATGTGTAACTTTTAAAACACATTTTCTTATCCATTCCATCCTTTTTTGAGAAACTGTAGACAACCTTGCATCTATCAAACGTGCATTGCGCTGAGGCATGGAGAAAAAGGTTGTTTCTCTTGTCAACATGCTGGTATTTGAAAGCCAGTGTACAGCGGGGAATCTTTGTCAAACAATCCAGATAAAATGTATCAGTCCATGCAGGGATGAGGATTTTTCTTCCCGTGTTTCGATTTCATTTTGTTTCCACCCTTTGGCCCTGCTCTGTCCTCTCTGTTGTCACTTTGTTCAGATTTTTTTTTATCAATACGGGACAGTAGCTAGATAAAAAGTGAACTTCTTAAACAAAACCTGACAACATCTTGTGCCATTTTTGCCAAGAAATAGTCACAAAAAAATAAGTGAAATGGATCATTTAGGTAAGATGAGTAATTTACTGTCCCTTATGAAACAAACACTCCAAAGATCACACTGTGCAGTTTGTGGGAATATTATTATATATATATTATATATTGTGCCTGCATGTCGGATGTTTCAACCAGTTTGGAATTTACTGTCTGTACAATCGATTATATTCAGATATTCCTTTTTAAAATCATAAGGAATAGGGTAACTGTATTTTAAACCTTCGTATATGAAAGGTTACTGGAAAGATAATCAAAGAAAAAATGTATTTCATTGAATTAAAACGAAACTACTTGCCTATAGTTTTCGTCACCTTAAACTTAAACATTTTAGTCCAAGACTAAACCTACAGCAGATAAATACTGTGTTTACTGTGGTCTATTTGAAGACAGTGTTGCTGCTGATAGATCCCACTTTAGTCTTTACACACTTATTTGTGTGTTATGTGTGCTTAAACTAATATCTGTGTCAGCCCCAAACTTGATGACCATCTATTCTGGTGCTTTGTTGTGCTTTTTGTTCTCCCACTTTTTGTTTCTCTTTGTGTGTCCCACAGGACGCTAAAATCCAATATGAATATGTGGCCTGTGTGCAAATCTCAATTTGATGGTACTAATTTGGAGTCATTGCCTCACATTACATGGAAACTATTGAAAAAATAAATAAATAAAATCTCTAAAATAAAGAGATGCATCCAGTAGCCTGTGTGTGTAGTGATACACCTTGGTGCTGATTTGGAGTCACTGCCTCAGAGTACATGGAAGTCATTGGAAGAAATACCATAGAAATATCTGTAAAAGAGGTGTGTCCCATGTGGCCTGTGTAGTAATTTCTGAAACTGATTTGGAGTCAGTGGGTCACATCACATGGGATCTACTGGAAAATATCCATTATTCTTTATTGGAATATTATGATAATACAATATTCTAAATATAGTCAATATATTTATGTGAAATGATGCCCTGCTCCTGATACCCCCCCCCCCCTCCTATAACCGGGCAGCAGCGCCTCTCGTGGCTGTGATCACTTTAACCATGACGTCAGCTGAGCAGCAGTGAATGCGTGCGGAGCCGCACGCATTCAGTACAGTGCAAACTCCAACTCCCGTGCAGCTTTGCAATGTCAACAAACTACATAACCCACAGCTCCTTACGTTGCGCGTGCGCATCAGACTCCAAACGCAGAAATAAAACTACAAATCAACGGCAAAAGGACTACAAATTTTCGTGGACCTGCGCAGTGGGAATCCGAGGTCCTTTAAATGTACTGTACGTGCAAAGATGGCAGCTCAAGTCGACTTGCTCCGTGCGAAAGTAGAAGAAGAAAGGCTGAGGGATAGTCTTGATAGGTTCATCAAAGAGAGGAAGAAGAAGAAGAAGAGGGAGCTGTCTCCGGCCGCAGACAAGCGGGAGAGGTCAGAGAAGGAAGCGAAGAAAGTGAAGCTCCATCACCACCAGCACGCTCAGCAGCGGAGCCAGCAGCCGCATCAGCTGCAGCACAACCCCAAGCCGCTCAACTTCAGCGCAGGCAAGCATGTCCCGCACAGCCACAAGCACGGCCACCACCACCACCACCACCACAGCCTCACCAACGGTGCGAAGAAGAACCTGCAGCCGGCTTTGTCTCCTCCTTCTCCGCCTCCTCCTCCTCCTCCTCCTCCTCCGAGGAAGGTACCAGGGCAGCTGCAGAAGAAGCGAGCGGTGCTCCCTGAGCCACCTGCGCTCTTCACTTTCACGCCTCTCAAAATGGTCAAGGCCAAGCCCCAGGATTTCAAAGACAAGCACCGGGATAAAGACCTGAAACTGAAGCTCAAGAAGGAAAACACCGAGGCAAACGTGAAACACGCTGAAGTGAAGAAAATCAAGGGTGAGTTTTATTATTATTATTATTATCATTATTTTGTGCATTTACCAGAAGGGAGGGAGGGGTGGGTGGTAACCTATTTAAAAATGGAGTGGGATGCATTCACAGAGGTTCCCAAATTGGTGTCCAGGTGACCAGCATAAGTCTTCTAAAATCAGTGTTTTGGTTAGTGCCTCATAGGAGGGGCCTCCTGTGCAATAGTGCCATCAAAAACAACTAAATGGATACATATGCATCCAAAATCTTATTAATTGATGGTCTGTGCAAATCATTTGAGGGTGCAAGACTATAGATCCATTCAGCAGCTCCTGTACAATAATGCTGTGAGTGTGGGGAGCATGCCATTATGAATCACCACTGTCAATTTAACAAATTATGAAGTTAAAATACAGCTTCACCCACAGTCTGCCTTGTGTACCCCCACACCTCTGACTTTTACTCATTCCTGTTCTGTGCCTGCAGAGCCGAGGCCCCACAGCGAGAATGTCAAGTCTCTGACACTGGAGGAATATCTCCTGAAGAAGAGAAAGAAGAAGAAGAAGAAGAGGAAGCACCGCGAGGATGAGCACAGTGCCAAGAAGGTCCGATGCGTGCACAACAAAGCGGTTCAGACTGTATGTTCAGGGCCCGGAGCAGATCTTGCTCTGCCTGGCACCATGAAGTGCGAAAGCAGTCGCCAGCCTGACACTGTCGACAGCCACCAACCCTACCTCCATGCCCTCAAACTGGGACACGTCCCCTTCCTCTCCCACCAAGATCACTACATCCGCAGCTCCTGCCTGCAGACGGGCACCTGGTACGGACGCTTCATGCACGAGGAACGGCAAGCCAACGGTGGGGGATCAGTTCTGCATGCCTATGCTGATGAGCTGGCCTGTCTCAGCCCAGCTGAGATGGAGTGTTTTGCCCAGGAGTTTCTGGAGTTGGCCTTCGCTGAGAAGCCCAAAGGTGCAGCGTCCTATGCCTTGGCAGTGGTGCACAGAGCAGCCGCCTACCTACCTGACTTCCTGGACTACTTTGCCTTCAACTTTCCTAACACCCCCGTCAAAATGGAGATACTGGGCAAGAAAGACATTGAGACCACCACTATCGCCAACTTTCACTCTCAGGTATGTGGAAAGAGAAAGTGGTTCTCCTGATGGCAGGGTTTGGCATTGCACTCCAACAGCTGCATAAATCTCTAATTTTGGTGTCGGTCTTAATCATCTTAATCAGCCAAGAGTCTTTTTTTGAATTTGGTTTTAAACTAGGGCTGCAACTAATAATTATTTTCAAATCAACTGACCTGTCAATTATATCATCGATTAATAGATTGTTTAGTCTATAAAATGTCAGAAAATAGTGGCAGATGTCCAAGTTGTGTTTTGTCCAACCAGCAATTAAAAAGAAATTAAAAAGTTTGATTCAACAACATAGAAGTCTAAAAAAAAGACTAACAGTCTTCACATCTGGGGATTTGGAGCTAGAGAACCTTTGGAGTTCATGGTTAAAAAATAGGTCAAGGAATCAAACTGTAAATCTATTAATTTAACTCTTCTTAAATGGCTGAGATGACGTGGAGAAAAAACTGATCAGTTCAGTTTAGTTACAGTTAGTTTTCACAGTGTGTTTACTCATTTCAGTTTAGCTTTTATTGTTTAAAAATGTTTCGTTTGTTGTATTAGTTGCAGTGCTAGTTTTAGTTTTTTTTTTTAATTATCATGTGGGTGATGTTTGTCAGGGTCAGATTTCTAAAGGTAATAATTGGTATTACAACACAGACACTTTGTGAAGGCCAGTCATAAAGTCATCCCAGTCTTATTAAGCACAGTGCTCCCTCATGCTGGTTGTGTTGACAAAATTGAAAAAAGACCAAAGACATTTTCTCAATATTTTTCTTTTATTTTAGTTAGTTTTATGCTTTTGGTTTACTTCTTTTTTTTTATGATCTATTTTTTTTTGTTAACTAAAATGTTTTGTTCATACCTAGTTTTTGTTTTTTAGTTTTAGTCAGCTAGAATAACCCTGGTACCTAGATGTGCAGTAAATGCTCAGATAGCATTGTAGAAAGGTACACTAGGTTAAAGGCCCGGGCCAACTGCCGGTCAGTAATGAGCTCAGCTACATGTTTGCCACCCAGTAGTTGACTCAGTCCAAAGTACACCGTTCCTCAGTCAAAAAAAGCTGTGCCGGCGGAGTCACTTCTGTCCCGTGCAGGATGATATTAAAGAGTGAGCCGAGATGTGCATGTATATACTGTATGTATAATAGGATAAAACTCACAGGCTGGACATACTAAAAAACATATAAGGAATCCATCACTGTCACTGTGTATGGATTTTCCTATTCATTTATTTTATTTATTTTTATATAAATAAGAAAAAATACGTAATACACAAAACACAAAACAATATGGTGGTATGACAAAAAAAGAAAACAAAGAAGAAGAAAAAGGTCAAAAAGGGGAAATAAAAGAGACAAAATAAAACTATGATATTAGTAGTAATTTAATTTAGATATTGAAGCGAGGCCAAGCTTGCAGCTTGGAGGCAGGTGAAAGGGGTTTTCCACGCGGTGTAAAGATGGTCTGTTTGGTGCGATGTACTGCTGCACCTTTTAACCTGTGGTTTGAGGGTGCAAATGCTGCCTCTAGCTCAAACAATTAGGTCAGACATAATAGATGATGTTGTCAGGTGCGTACTGCCTGCATGGAGCAGTAATTTTGCTTCGCTCAAAGAATAACAGCCATGACTACTAAATGAAGGAAGGAAGTGTCGGTATAGCATTAGTAATTATATTTTGTAAGTGTATTTAAAATGCAGGCTAATGCACAGTCGATGCACAGAACATCATACTACTTACTAAGTCTATGCAGTATTGAGTATGTAGAGTGTTCACACAGGAACAGTGATAAAAGTACTCAAAACTGTCAGCGTTAATGCATGTTAAAAACCCTGATTATGATTCTTTTTGTATATAAACTGAAAAAATTGTATGCTAACAGTTAATATGTATCACAGTACATTCTCCCTTATGCATACATTGTATATGATTAGTGAGTAGTGTGGAATGGCGCTCACTGAATGACACAAGCTTGTTTTTCCTGTCGTAGGTGAGCCGGACGTATAGTTCGGGAACGTACCGGTCCGGACCCATGAGGCAGATCAGCTTGGTGGGGGCTGTGGATGAGGAAGTAGGAGACTATTTCCCAGAGTTCCTTGACATGCTGGAGGAGTCGCCCTTTCTCAAGGTCAGACGAAGATCCAGTTTTATCATTTTTTATCAATATTCTAAGCCCCATATTGGGGAGTTGGGTCACATAACAATAAGGCCCTATAAAGCCTTTTAGCGTGAACCACATCATGGCAGTCACAGCTGGGACAATGTGTGTGTGCTCTGACTGCCACCTGATTGAAAACCAGCACTAAGACACTCAGGGACAGCTTCTTCCCCAGAGCTGTGAAAGCAATAGCCCCCCAGTAGTGGAACATTGCATATCTACAGTCACACACATTCACCTCTCAAATGCACACACTACCCCTACCACACACACATTCACACCTCCTCGAACACACACACGCTCACACTCACACTCACACTCACACTCACACTCACACTCACACGCTCACACTCACACTCACACTCACACACACACACACACACACACAAACATACATCCCTGCTGACAATCAAACAGGACTTGCACCAAGTTGCACTTTACCCCTGTACATATATTCTCCTCTGTACATACATTTTGTTTGCCTGTAAATATTTTTTTTTATTTATCTATTCTGCCTTATTTATGTATAAGCCTTGCCGGGAGTATGCAAAATTTCATTATGCTTGCATAACGACAATAAAGAAACTTGAACTTGAACTTGAACTTGATTGTGCACCCACAACATTTGCATCCTCCTCTAGACTTCAGGCCAGAATCACCTAATATGCTGAATACAGTATGTTTCTCCCAGGAGGCTCATTTAGAAGTACAAGTGCAACACTTCCTATTAACTCCATTGCTGATGTGTTGTTTCTGCTGTAACATCTGTTCAATCTGCTGCACTTTTCATAAAAAGCTATGTAAACACAAACTAAATCACATACAGTGTTTTGGGGCTTGCAAATTAATGTTTTCATCAGCTGCATCGCAAACATGCTATCTCTGTGATTGCAGCATAAGCCCAAAGGCGTCAGCACCATGATTTACAGGTTAAAACAAAACGATGCATATTAGGTTCAATGGCATCCGACTGGATATGAGCTTGAATACCATAAAGCTGAAACTTACAGCCATGTGTGTGTGTGTGTGTGTGTGTGTGGATGCGTTTGTGTGTGTGCCACCGCAGATGACCCTACCGTGGGGAAGCCTCTCCAGCCTGAAGCTGGACTGTCGCTCTCAGAGTGACGATGGGCCCATCATGTGGGTGCGACCAGGAGAGCAAATGGTTCCCACTGCTGACATGCCCAAGTCGCCTTTCAAAAGACGCAGGTACAACGCTGGCTGCAAAAGAAATATATGACTATAATATCTAGAAATATATGCGAAAATAGCTGTGAGTTTAGGCTTGATTGATAACTGAAAACTGTCTTCTTGTGTCTAGGTCCATGAATGAGATAAAAAATCTACACTACCTGCCGAGGGCCAGTGAACCCAGAGAGGTTCTGTTTGAGGACCGGACTAAAGCCCATGCTGACCATGTAGGTCAGAGTTTTGACTGGCAGAGCACTGCTGCTGTGGGGGTACTAAAGGCAGTGCACTTTGGAGAATGGTGAGAGCCTTTTGATACGCTGCAATAATGTCATTAATGTTCATAAGGGCAAACTGTATGTGATGAGGACGGTGCAGTAACCTGTCTGTGTGCTTCATGCTTTCCTGTAATATTACAGGAATAACCATCCTCGGATAACCAAAGATGTAGTGTGTTTCCATGCTGGGGATTTCAACGAAGTTGTCCAGAGGCTGCAGCTGGATCTGTATGAGCCTCCGGTGTCTCAGGTGAGACCTACATAATTCCTTTTGATGTGTTTTTATTCACAGACCTCTCTTTTGGTTATTGTAAATTTGAACATGAACCACCGTGTCTTAATGCAGTGTGTCCAGTGGGTTGACGATGCCAAGCTCAACCAGCTGAGGAGGGAAGGCATCCGTTATGTCCGCCTCCAGCTCTGCGACGACGACATTTACTTCATCCCGAGGAACGTCATCCACCAGTTCAAGACGGTGTCTGCAGTCTGCAGCCTGGCCTGGCACATCCGCCTCAAACAGTACCATCCAGAGGAGAAGGACAAGGAGGAGGAGCAGCGGCCCACTGATCTCAGCCCCACCTCAGGCCGGGTCTCTTTTTCCTCTCCTGCCAGGCCTGACGCCACCGTAACCCCTTGTGCACGGCCGCAGGGAGACAACATCCAAGGTGGGGTGGCCAAGACTGATGAACCAGAGTTCCAGAGGCCAGCAACACCTCCCCAGGAGCCTCAGCCTGCCACTCCACAGCCCACCAAATCTGCCCACGTGCCCCCAACATACCAGGATCTCCACCGTTCCATGGTCCACTCTGTCCACTCTGGATGTACACCTTCTAAAGACCCCACTCTTCCAAAAACTCTCAGCTACACTGCAGAGTTCCCCAAATGACCCCCCCCCCCGTCCCACAATCTCTCCTCCTGTAAGGGGGAGCGTATGTATCTGTGTCAATCAGGAAACATTTCAACTTAAATTATTCGTCACACTTTTTCAAAATCTTTAAAAGGTTGGTTAAAATGTTCTGAAATATTTTTTTTCAGCCAAAGTATAGTGTTTACTGTGACTATGTCACCCATTTTGTTATTTTTTTAATTTAATATCACTTCGAGTGGAACTCTCTACTGTCTCATTGAAAAACGACATACATCATGTATAGAAACATTATTTTGCGACTGACAATAGAAGTTGCCATGCTTACGTAAAGAGACACATTAAGGCTCAGCTGTTTCTTTTTTGCCAGAATTATTTCACGGAAGATGGACGTCTGCAGCAGTTCCACATGTGCAGATGGAATGATTGTGTATGATGATTTCCATACTGGATATATGATTCCTGATACTGACGTCTGGCTGTTCTATTGACTAATCTTACCAAGAGGACACATTTTATAGTTGGGCCTCCATTTGAATCTCCATTGGGCCTGTCATTTGAATCAAAATCAAAAGATGTTGGATTTCCTTGATTGGTCACAGCCAGTTAACACAGGATTATCAAAATTAGTAATCTTTTGTTTTGATAAGGTTTTAAAGTGTTTCTTACATTTTCATGTGGTTTGAGACTTAGGAGCATGTACAGTAGCTATCTAATTAAACTACGAGCACTCAAAACGTTTTTTGTCAGCTTTATAAGTTGCAGTTTGCACAGTTCTTTATTTAAATGCCCTTTTCTTACTTTTGAGACTTTTATTGATATTTATTTTCTGAACATATGAACCCAGGTTTATACCCAGTGATAATTCTTTCAGATTATTATCTAATTATAGGAGCACCTCTAAATGACAAATGAGTTGCAGCTTTTGCTCTTAGCAATAATTGTCCTTTCTTCAGGTGTGGAGTATGTCCTCCGAGTATGTCCTTTTTCAATGTAAATATTATGTTGATGTTGTTGTAGCTTAGCTGGGGACACGTGGATGCTGTCAGTGCACTCAAGTCATTTCTCATTTGATTGAAATTCACTCTCACCTTTAGGTTTTTTTAGCTGGTAATGTCACGAGGTTGATGAAGGCACCATTGTAGAGGGTTGCTGTGGTCGTGTCCGTGGAGTGTAAATGCGTGGATTTATATTAGCAATGTTTTTGCTTTGTCTCATAGTTCCAGTCAAGTCCGAAATAGTGAGGACTCCTGCAGAATTACACAAGACTGAACTGTGGTCTGTCTTAAAATATCTTTGTGCTTCATGCTGAACGTGGTTTCAAGGTTCGTATGAGAATTACAGCTCATCTGATCCTCATAGAGGCCTTCATTCTGTAGTCGTCCACAAGCGGCCATCAGTGAAGGAAGTGGTGATTTGATGCTGCCTCAATCTACCACTGACTACCTCCTTAGTGCCTTGTTCTGCGTACAGTTAGGTACATTTAAAACCGTGAGGTGTATTTGTTGACGAGATGGATGGTAAAATGGGGATTGGTCCAGCAGCTGTAGTGTATCAGCTGTGGTGCTTTTTTTGGAGTGTCTAATTACACCTGGGTGCAAATAGCACCCAGTCGTCATGTTGTTTAAACTCACTAATGGAGGCAAACACTGTGGCTGAATGGTTTAGGTATAGGATGTTCACCCAGGGGAGTCACGTGTGAGACCAGCTGTCAAAATAGTTTGGTTTTTTTTTAAGTTGACTTCTAAAAGTTATTATCAGCTCACTTGCAGTTTGCAGCTATTGATATGTTAAGGCACTAAAACTACTTGATTAGGTTTAGGAAAACCTCATGGTTTAGGTCAAAATAATAAGTCGTACACAAATAGAAAAGGCATTAAATCAAACTCAAGCATACACCTGGGTGTAAATAGCCACATTGGCTATTCCACCCTGGGTGCAAATAGCCTTGTTGGTCACCAACACCTGGTTACAAATAGCGTCTACCTTTTGTTTCTATCATTTATAAAGAATGAAATGTTGCTCTCATGATGCTTTTTCATTTCTACATCAGCATGTCACCTGAAAGCAAACAATTGCCACATCATAGTAAGTAAAAACGCCTTTTCTAGCTCCTATTCAGGAGGCAGGTATTTCTTTTGTTGATCAGAAATATGGCTGTCATAGGGTCTTCACTTAGTAGCTCAATAGATAAATTGACAGTCGCAATATTGTCACATCAGTCTTTGGTCATATTTGTTGTTATGCTCTGTGTTCTTCAAGAATCAATGATAGCTGTCGTTAATGTTTCTACTGAGGCACTTTTTTTATTAACTTTTGTGTCCTGGGTGCCAAGTTGCAGGCAGTAGAAACCTCGTACCATAATGATTCAGTCCTGTTAAGTAGAAAAAAAACCCTGAGAATGCATAAACTTTCTATATTTTTTAATAAATAATTTGTGTGTAACCAGTGTATGAAACACATTTAACTTTGCAGTTGCATCATATGCATATTCAATATAGTCACATTCATCCATCCATCCATCCATCCATTTTCTATACTGCTTATCCGTCAGGGTTGCGGGGGGAGCTGGAGCCTATCCCAGCTGACTTCGGGCGAGAGGCGGGGTACACCTTGGACTGGTCGCCAGCCAATCGCAGGGCCACATACAGACAGACAGACAGACATCCACTCACTCTCACACTCACACCTACGGGCAATTTAGAGTTACCAATTAACCTAATGTGCATGTCTTTGGATTGCGGGAGGAAGCCGGAGTACCCGGAGAGAACCCTCGCTAGCATGGGGAGAACATGCAAACTCCACACAGAAAGACCCCGGGTTCAAACCGGGATTCGAACCCGGGACCTTCTTGCTGTGAGGCATAGTCACATTCACCATACCTTAAGATTTTCAAGATGTTGATGATCCTTTTAAAATATAATACTAAATCATTTACCACTACAAATGGATGTGCGAATTATAGCGTAGGAACAATGACACACATGTAAAGTCTATTGTCTATATAACAGAAAACGTAATGTGCTTATGAACTAGATGCAATGTTGTACCCGTTTCGTCATTTCGTGCCAAAAGCATAAAAGCGCACACATACTGAACATAACTAAATATTATCCTTATACACAAGATATAACAGCATCTGCATGAGCGTTAAAAAGAAGCGTAAAACTTCTCACTGCAGGCCGCCTAAATTATTTCGAGGCAGAGTTTTTGATTAACATTCAAGTCGTTGATCCAAGTGGCTGTCCGTGTTGTTCAAAGAGGCACTGACCAGTAATTAAAACCAACCCTAGTTAATACACAGTGCAAAACACATCAGAGTTTGTAATAAAGCACTTCCTGTTCTCTGCCTGGGTGCTGCTGCGCTGTGCGAGACAAAGAGAAGTGGCCTTCAGTGCTATCCCGTCCACAGGATTTTCAATGCATACTCATGTTTAACTTCCAGCTAACAAACTCCTTTAGCAACACAGTTTGTCATGATGACTGTCATCAGATGAGCAGGTCCAGAGAGGGGCGACCGCTCAAACCCAGGTCTCTGGATAACTCCTTGGGCCTTTTGGCTTTCCAAATCGGTTCCCAAATCCTAGTGGGGTCATAAAAAAGCTGGTGTCATAAGGATTTGTATTGCAGATTTGTAATGCAATGTTAATGGTGTATTGAAGTAGAAGCAGGCCTACCGAATTTGAACACTGAAGATGAGGCACTATATGATGGAGGTGGTGCTGCAGGTTGAGTAGGAGGTGGTGGAGGGACACTTTTAGCTGAGAAAACAGTTTTCAGATGTTAGTCCTACTTTCCTCATAGACATCAGTGCATTTGTTTTGCTTACATTTAAATCAGCATCACTTACGTTTTTGTTTGTGTCTGAAAAACTTCAGACTCTTGAAAGAGGAAATGAAAACACAAATTTTAGTTGGCAACACTTTCACAATTTTCTAATACTATTAACTAGTTGTGAGTTGCTCTCGTGTTACCCTTGTTCTAGACATGCCCTTCTCGTTGCTTTTGTCTGACTTGCTTCCTGGTGTCTCTGCGTTCAGAGAGGCCCTGCGGTTCACATCATGCCGTCCCACTTGTGCTGATGAACAGAGAAACAGACGGTGAATTTTCCGTCACGGCTTTGTAAGAAATAATACCAGTATTATCGAATCTTATAAGGAGTAACCGCAGCTTTAGATGCATGATGAATATAATTTTAAATGTTTCCATGCAGGGTCTTGTATACAATTATTTGAGATCAAGAATGCATGTATCTATTTATAACTGTGTGTACAATAGAGGCTACTGTGTAGTTTGCAGCCCCTTTAATGTCTAAAGCAACCCACCACTTCCTCCTCCAGCCACGACCACAGGAGGTGGAGTGAGCTGCTGAACTGCTGTCAGGGGCTCTGCAGTGGAAACAGAAAGATAAACCACCACCTATATAGTCACAGTCTTTTAGATTAATCACGAACAAGACAAAAAAAAAAAGGCATTTAAAAAAAATTAAGCTTTCATCTCTTGTGCTGGGAAAAGGTGCCTCCCAGTGGTGAAGATTAATACTAATTTTAACCAGCATGCTGTTGGATGTTCTAAACAAGCAACACATTGCAGCCTTGCAATAATAAAAACTGGTGGATTACCAGTGGTCTACAGAAACTTACTGTTTCCAGGAAAAGACCAAAACCTACAACGAGTTGATGCAACCAAGTATCTGTGTCACTGAAGCCGGCACTAATTCCTTTGCCCTACAGACCTCACCAACCACATGACTGCGGCCATGTTGTCCGTCATTACAATGAACACGAAGCCTGTAGTTTTTCAAACCCACACACAACATCCTGCTGCTGTTAACACTCACTAACATGCAACCTCTGCGTCTGTCCCCTTAGTCCCCAACTAAGACGCTATTTACTCATCTTTGAGTAACATTTGGTAAAACCAACAGTGCCCAGCCGTTTTGAGAAATGATTTACCCCTTTTCATAACGAAAGCTTTTACATTCATGACTCCACCGATCCACCGAGACTTAAATCTTCAGCAGGGACAAATGGGCTCGTGCTCAGTGCCACACACAGGCTGGGAAGTTCAGAAGGTTTTAACAGATGCACTAGCATGTTGTCGGGTTTTGTGTTTTCATTGGATATAAATATGAGAGAAATGTTGCAAGCCTTGTCTTTTTACCGACAGGCCAAGAGAAATGAAAGCAAAAGAAGAAGAGTCTTTATTCTTGAGATATTGTAGCCTACCTTGTCTTGAACTTTTAGCTCGAACACTCTGGGGTGAACAATTGAAAGCAAAAACGTTAGTGTTCTATCAAGGGCAGAGCTGAGGGGAGTATGAGAAAATGAGTCACTCTTTGGTTGTGCTGCCTGTATCCACTAGCCTTTTGATATGACTGTCTTTACCTTGCTCCTGCTCAGAACGACGTCAAGGAATGTCTTGGACTGAGAGGTGCCATCCCACTCAGATGACAGGCCCACCCTCGGTGAGGGCTTCTCCGCTCTGAGGGGCTGTGGGCAGAGGGCGGTTTTCTCATCAACTGCTGAAGAAAAAAAAAAAATACAAGCAAAGATAAGTGAACAACAAGTTCTACTGCATGAGCTAAACTTGATGTATCTGTTGTAACGAGGCAATGATGTGCTCACTCTCTTCTGTGGTGAGGATGAAGGACTCTGGGGTTCTGTCAGGGAGCGGAGGAGTCAGGATATCCTCAACTGCACAATGAAATGTTCAGATTTTACACGTTTGTATAACCTCTCTTGAATTGACACAGACGGAAATGTTTCCTAACAACGTTGGCTAAAGCTGGCCCCAAAGCAAAGATCAAAATCAGATTGTAATTTCATCATGTAGTGTGGTGGGCTTACTTTGAGGAGGCAGCGGAGGAGTCGTTGGACAGTAAACATGGAGGTTTGATGTTGCATTTGATGCAAGATCAGGATGTGCTACTGGTGCTAGAGATTTCACAAGAAAATACATCGCGGTTGAAATGATCACATACATTTAGTGATTTCATAATAACCGGCTTAAATTGGTTAGATTAGACACGGAAATGTTAAAGCAGTAAATTCATCATCATATAATTACACATCATAATTTATCATCAGATGGTTTCATTATTAGCCACTTTATTATTAGCACTAGCAGCTCCTAACATTATGTTACGAGTAATATCTTACCTGTGAAGGTCATTTTTTCTTTCATACTCTACAAGAAAGAGAAATATGCTACTGTTAGATAACTGCTATCACTGTCTGATATTACTGCGTGTTCACACAGAATGACTTCCGCTGGAGTACAAATTTCAGGTTAGTTAAAGAGGTGTAAATCTATTATTTGAGCTACCACTTCACAATCTATGGTTTGGGCGAGACATAGATCACCCTAGTTCTCAACAGACCGGAGACGTTTGTCAAACAGACCGCTGCTGACTTCATTATGTTCATAAATAATGTGAAAATGTGTGATTCATCTTCCAACTTATGCTTTAAACTTGCAGGAGGTCATACATCAGAGACTTTATTCTTACCTTACTCCTCACCCAAGGGTTCACCTTGCTCTGGGATGCAGTGGCAGCAGGCTTTGAGTGACCAGACCATTCTGAAGACATTCCTATTCTGCTCAGGTTCACTGCCAACCGCCCATCTAACTTCTCCTCCACAGGAGCTGAAACGCAAACAATAATCAGTTTGGTCATCAGTAAGTTCAAGTAAACCAACTATGATTTTTTTTTGGCTTTTCTGTTATTTATGATGTTACCATATCACCTTGATCAGTAGCCAGCTCAAATGATTCTGGGGTTCTCTCTGGAAGTAGTGGGACAGGGGAGGGGGGGCTGCCTTGAAATATGGAAGCGTGTGGCACTAAAAGAAAAGCATTACTGAGCATGATATGACAGGTTTTTAACAATTTCTAAAAATTTCCACATATGTTTTCTCACCTCCCAACTCCCTGACAGCCTCAGCAGCAGCATTGGGCGGAATGGTAAGGAATAACCTTTCACAGGGAGCCGAGCGCTCTGAAAGGGAACATCACATCAACCTGTGTAACATGCCTGAGGTATCTCCTCTGAAGTCCAGGATATATTAGCACATAGCAAGATTAGAATTACAGAGATCCCATATGTGCTTGCTTCACTGTCTACAGTATGATCAGATGATTAGAAACTGCAAAGTAGGAATTCATTCAATAAAACGAAGGAAAATAAGGAATATGGTCAGAAAAAGCCTCACACAATCTAATGGTCTATATTTCACTCTCTTATCTATGCTGAGAACACTAACCTTCATCCACAGCCAGTTCATAGGATTCAGGGGTTCGCTGAGGTAGAGGGGGAGGTTCCTCCCTATCTGTATTAACTTCAACAGTACCTACAAAATGCACACAAGTTAATACAAATATCTACAACATTAAATTCTTCTACTACTACTACTACAACACACACGGACAAATATTCCATTTACCTGAGGCAGGAGGGTTAAGCTCAAGAGTTTGGTCATTCAGACACACCGAGGGCGTGGTGATAACAGGGGTAAATGTCCAATGTTTGGTGTCTAAAGTAGACTTCGCCGCTGCCATCTCTGAGGTAGGGGAGTTCATTGGAGCATCAAAGTAGGGGTCTTCCACCATCAAACAAATGGCCGCCGCCCCTCCTGGTAAAGATGGGTTCAGTGATGGCATGTCATCGCTCTCCTCTATCCTCTCCTCTACTGCAGGGGTCCTCTGGCTGGTCTGCACCAGTTTAGGTGAAGTCCTGGGTCCCTCCAGCAGGTCCTGGGTGGTGGCTACAGCCTCAGGAAAGGTCTGGAGTAGGTGCCATTGTTGCTGGTCCCTCTGCATGCCTTTGGCTCCCAAGTCAGTAAGATTGTCGGGGACAGGAACCAAGGGAGTGTGGTACTGTGGTAAATCAGCCCTTTCCTCATCAAGCAGGTGCTGGAATTGTCGCAGCAAATCCAACTCCTCGCTCAGGTCAGAGAGCTTACTTTCGATAGCCGATGGAACCGTCGTCACCTGGACAGTTAAATAGGGGAGTGTGAGTCACGATAGTTTTTGATAAATGAAGAAAAGTTGCATGTGAATGCTTAGCAAATAGGAATTTTGGCACATGTTTAGTATCATGATGTGTGTGATACTATACAGGATATAAATAAAAAGTCTCTTAGAGTTGAACAAATAACTAACTTCTTGATAATGCAGCAGCTTCGATGACACAACCTTTGCACTTCATTTTGGAATCACCCAATGTGCAGGTTCCTTTTTTCAATCTGAAATTTGGCTATTTTCCACTCAGATCACATATCTGCTTTCAACATTACTGAAACCACAAGAAAGCCTACCGCAGCTGTTGTCTCTGCTTTGCTTATTGTGATGGTTGAGCTCGTTAGGTGGTGTTGGTGGAGAATGTATTTTACTGTACATTCCCTCTGTTTCTATGTACTCTGTCTCATCCACAGGCCAGAATTCCTAGTTGCTCACCTCATTTCTGCAGGTCTGTGCATCCATGGTCTGCAGATATGTCTCAAACAGTAACTTGATGGTTCTGTAGACCAGCTCGTATTGTTCCTGTAGTTAAACAACAAAAACCTGCTCTGTTAGGTGACATAGCCCTGAGGTATGACGCATGAAACACAAGTCATTAATAGACTTTTGATAGGAGGAAGTAAGTGACATGAAGAATTGCCTGAAATGTGGTTCTGCTTGTTGGGAGATTGGTGAGGCTATGTTAAAAAATGAAAACAGCAACTACCTTGGTTTGCACCAACGAGGGCCTCTGGGTCCTCATGTTTTGAACCAAGTCGTAGATATTGAAATCTGGAGTGATCATCTAAAAACAAGAATACAAACACCACAAAGCAGATTGGATCTTTACTGTTAAATGTCAGACTTTAGATAGATAATGTGCAGAAAGCACTGGAGCAGGAGTATCTCACCTGTTTCTTCAGGAGGTTCCAAGTATGATCAATGACACACAGAGCTCCTGTTCTACCACAACCGGCACTACAATCACAGGAGCAAAAAGTCTCATTTTAACCCCTCAGCAAGAAGGACATTCTGATATAATCAGTCAAATAGTTATTAGTTATAGATGACTTGAACAATGCTGTCAACCATGATAGTATTCTCAAACAACAGCTTTTCAAACACTCGTTTGTCTTGATATTTCTAGTGCTCATTGTGTTGCACTAGCCAAATTGTCCCCCACCCAGTAGTCTAAGCAGGTTTAAACAAATGCAGATAGTAATTTTCAGTTCCTAATTTAACCATCTTAAAAAAAAAAGCTTATCTCAGTGGACATCTGTGAGATTCTGAGATCAAATTAAAAATAAATAAATAAAATATGTTGAAGGTAAATGTTAATGTTCAGTTTTTATGGCCACTGTGTCAGTCAGGAGTTGATTCAACTCTGTGGTAATTGTTTTGGCCACAGTTAGTGGTAGGTCTGGATTGTAGTATAGTAGAATATGAGGTGTTTGTAATATTATGCCACTTTCCTGTGAGTGTTGAGGGACAAGATCACAGAGAATAGCCTTTGAATGCATTGTTTTTAACAGCGTTCTGGTCGTGATATCAGTCAGAGATGGGCTGACTCACCTGCTGTGTAGATTAAATCTGCCACTGACTCAACATTCCACTTCTGACACATCATTCTCAAAAAAGGTGTGGGCATGTCATGGCGTGGCATGCCTTCATATCATATTTATTCCACAGTGGAATAATTATTTAATGAATACTGATTAGTTAGTCATAAAAAAAACATGTTTGCACATATACAAAACCAAAAAAAAAATCTGCTACAACATTATATATGCTTTAAATATACTTTTTGTATATTTCTGTGAAAAATTCCATAGTTTTAACTTATTCACCAAACTATTGGTTCGTTCTCAATTAAAACAACAATAGAAAACAAAATGAAAGGTGTGAGTTTCAGTAACATGGTAGATGAGCCAAAGTTCAAGTGATGGAAATACAGAGGGGAAATGCCCACACATACACTTAAAACCTAGTGGGGCCTACACACACTTCCTGTCTCAAAGAAAAGGGAGGAGGGGCCCAACGTCTAAGACCCAAAGTAAGGGACATGTACTGTACTGCCCACAGGCAATACATTCCTGTGGTAACAACTCAATCAAAACCAAAAGTGTGATTCTTCAGTGTGATCACCACTTGCCTTTACACATTTCATTGGCACAGTTCATCTCTTGCAACAAAACAGTGCAACAAAACAAGCCCTGCCTATTCAGTAATTATAATGATAATCATAATAAAACTTATTTGTATTGCATCTTTCATATAATAAACAATATTCAGCTACAAAAACATGATCTAAAATTTAAATTACAAACTACCTTTAAGTAAGATTTAAAAAAAATGAGTCTGACAAGAGAAGTTTTGAGAAGTTGATAAAATATTCATGTGTAAGCTGATCCACAGTTTTGGTCCATGATAAAAAAAAAAAGGGCTGCTTCTCCATACTTCTTTTGAGTATAGAGGCAGAGGCAATTAATAATGTATGGAGGAGGTAAACCATACAGAGCCTTGTAAACTATTAATAAAGTTTTTAAATGGTGAAACCAGTGAATAGTTGCTGCAATAGCCCAGTTGAGAAAAGACCAAAGCATTAATCAACTTCTTTGCATCAGAAAGTGCAAGTTATGCTCTGCTGTTGCTATATTGCTAGGTTGAAAAATGTTGTCTTATCTGCACAATGTGCTTCCTTTAATTTACTCTATGATATACTCTATGATAATGCACAAGCTTCCTGCCTCTGGATCTGTTTAGCAACAGTTTTAAGTATTCTTAAAGTTCTTTGATTCAGACCCAGTAACTATTAGTGTCTCTTTAATCTTCATTTAATTCATAGATTGCGAGAGAACTGTGAGTCATCTTCATAGCTAGGAAATTTCAAACCATGCTGTTGTATAAGTAAGAATAGTGGACCAAGTATGGAGCCCGGTGGAATGCCATTTAGACTGTGAAGACTATTTGAGATGAGTCTTTATAACATTGACAAAAAAAACTGTCTCTCAGTAAAATCAGTGTGGAACGAGTAGGGAAAATCCAACTAAATGCTTTTAAAACATTGGACTTTTACTGAGGTGGTTTCTGTGCTGTGACCAGTAGATATTTGCTGTGGAAGTCAACATGAATAAAGCTATTTGATTGTTTACACACTACAAACAGGCCTGAAATTACACAACAGAACAGAATACTAGCATCATAATATCAGGCTGTTTTTCTTAATTAAGTAGAATTAAATTCCAGAAGGAGCTCTAACCTGCAGTGGATGCAAATGGGTACATCATCATGGGTTTGATTGGAACGCATCTCATGCAACATGTCCAGAATGGGAGGGATGGAGTCTGGTACACCATGATCTGGCCAGTTGACATAGTGCAGCTGCTTTAAAGTTCGGCTAAACTGGAAAAAGATAAAAGTATTGTAGATAATTACAACGCAAACCTCTTTTCAGAGCCCATTTAGTAACAAGGTTGTATATCAGTTCAAATACAAATACATTTAGCATGCTTTTTGCTACTGTATGTGTCACTGTGAAAGCTGAAGATCTGCATAAATCTAATTATTTTTGTCACTGATTATTAGAATTAGCAAACATTGTCTCAAAGTTGTCAAATATGGCCACATTAGTTTTGAGATGTCAACGGCCTCTAATCTTTGTAGCAGCCAACAACATGTGAGCCGATAATCTCTTGCTAGTCTCAGGAGAATTACCGTTACAGTAATTCTCATAGTCAGGGTATAAACTCTACTTACGCTGTGATAAGTCACCCGTAACGTCCTTGTCACATAATCTCCTTTATTTTCCTCAGAATCCTATAAAAACAAAAAGCCAACAGCCAGTTTAAAAATGAGAACAAATTCCTGCTGTTCTTGCTTGCTCTGTGTTATATAGCCAAGTGTTGTTTGACACAGGTGTTGTATTAAGACAGTGTAAAATGATGATCTCAGCATATGTTATGGAACACTTGTAGGAACCAGTCGAATGTAGGAAGTGTGGCTGTAAGAATAGAAACACTCACACAATAAACCGTAAAAGGCTCACAGACAAATGACTGCTCTTGTTTCTGTGGCCAGTAGCGCTCACATTTTTTCTGAAAAAATAAAATAGAATAAAATAAAGCAAAGGAAGCACAGTGTTTTTCACATTTTACATTCCAGACAGTTCTAGACCACCCTACAAACACAGCATAAATGCCTTCAGTCTACATATCAAACCAACACATGCAATGACAGAAAGTGGCGGGTTATAAAAGGAAACGATGGTGAAGTTAAACTGAGACACAAAATGAAAGACATGTTGGTGGTATACAAACTAAGTAACACAGTGTATCTGTAGAGAAAAAAAAAGTGGACTGTGGAAATGTAGAAAATGCTGTTACCCTTCCCATCTCAAATTCTCGGCATGCCATCACCACCACCTGAGCCAAAAAAATAAATACGAAAAGAAAAGAAAGAAAATAAGAATTAAAATATACCAAAATAACATGAAGACATCCTTAACTGAGTTCAGAAGGTGAGTTTGATCATAGCTCACTTGATCATATTTACAAATGAAGCATGCTAATAGTTGTTTTGACAGCAGCATTATGTGTTAAGACACCTTGGTGTGTCTGTCCACAGTTGACTGTCAGCTCTTACCTGTATGTTGTACTCCCAGAGCATCCTAAAGAAGTCCAGTACCGTGTGAGGCAGAGGACCCTGAGTGGCAATGTAGGCCCTAGAACCTGACATTCCCTGTGGACAAAACAGGATGACAGCAACATTTGCATACGCCACATTAGTCACATAAATGTACATATACGGCCAATGTAATTTATATAAAATAAAAAGATTCTCCTTCCGAGGACATTGTTAGTTTACCTTGATGAAACTGGCGTTGATGTAGTCTGTGTCATTTTTAGATGTGGTGAGAGTGAGCTTTACTCTAGCGTGGTCAACTAAAAAGAGTATGTAGTGAGGAAGGAATATATAGTTAGAATATGAACATCTCAGGAGTCATTGACTGCGCTGTAGCTTTTCTCATCCTTAAGGCAAAAAATACAGAGAATTATAGCATTAAAAATAAAATACATATGAAATAAAATTTTTAAAACATATGTTTTTTTTTTAATAAATCAGATTTAAATCAAATATGATCTTTATGACATTTTTTGTTTGTCAATGTCACTTTGCTAAATTTCTATTCATTATTCACATAGAAATTAATTCACGGACATTATTTACACCTAAATGCCATGCCACCCATATTACTGTAAGCCCATGATCCCTTGATCCGTCTGTGTTTATTTTCAGTCGTGACGGATGTATGAGCACATGGAAGTCAAAAGTTCATAGTTTCTTTGTCATATCTTAACTATCTTAACTGTCCTGATGTCAAATTATTGCCTTTTGCAGAAGTAATAAATTGTATACCGCAATTTTCACAAATCTGCCTTGAGCAAAGCTTACAGGGAAGAATGTCCTTGTATCGGTTCTTCTTAATGTTATCCTGTTTTTCAGCTGTCTTGGTGGGGAAGGTCTTGTCAGTGCGATACTTAGTTGACTGGCTTTTCAGCCTCTGAAAAACATGAAAGAAATTCAGTGCTACAACAATGCATTCAACGACAGTCGGAATTCCTTGAAGGTACGTGAATGTCATTTATCTCACAAAAGAGCACAATGTTCCAGCTCAATTCTACACTGCTGATGAATAAAACTGCTTTTAGAGTGCACCTTTGGTGGGTGAGATACTACCTTTGTAAAACTTAATTGTAATATCTTGTTGATGATTGTGCGGCTGCTGTGTTAGACTGCCTTACTTTATAAAATGACCCCATTGTTAAGTGTACCCATGTATTTGATAACATGTTTTCTTTGTAGGTTGTACTGGAGTCTGGAGGAATTTCATACATTAATGGTGTTGTATTCCACAGAAACTGCTGCTGAAAAGCTGATATGCTGCTCATTGACAAAACGTGACAGCTGCAAATGGGAGAAGACTCTCTCTCCAATGGAATATGTGGCGTGCCTTGGCTTATGTTGAGGAGATGTATGCATGGATATATATGAGTAAAGTTTCTTTATGGAATAATTAATAAATTCATGTTAAAAAAATTATATTAAGGGTTGTATGCTTTACGATGCTTTATGTAGGCCATACGTAACTCAGTGCCACCTTACTACTGTGATGCAAATCCATGATAGATGTGGCACATTTGCAATAATTAAACAATTTTTGCAGTATTTCATAGCCCAGTTTTACAGAAGAGTCAGGGAAAAGGGAGAAAATGACAGGTGAATTGCATGTGACCAGTTGCACACTGATCACACACACTGGTTTGTTTTCATGTGTTTGAGCTCCAGCAGAGCAGAATCTATGAGTCAGTTTACTAGGAACTGACACGAGGGCTTCAAGACTAAGATGATTTCCATTCAGAATTTACTGTACGAAGGGTTTGACAGTGGAATTAAAGTCATGGCACTTCCATGCTTTCAGGATTTGTTAAGACACTGGTCTTTTTGTTCAGAGACCAGATCTCGCGGTTCCAAACAGTCTGCTGAAGGCCTTGCTGACCATCTGCCATGTGAACACCACAGAGTGCTTTTTGTTCACAAAGGAAGTGATGTAATAGACCCCTTCCTCTGCAGTGGTCGGGGTGGGGGGGGCATGTCAGCAGAAGGGCAGCATGTGGAGCACACCGTGCTGTCCTCAGGCACTGACATGTCACTCATCACCATGGCAGCAGCCCACAGATGATGTCATCCTGAGGCTCAAGACTTGTCTCCTGAGGGAGACTTTCTGGGTGCATGTACATGTGCTATAACACTGTAGACGCAACGTTATATGTATATGAGACTGATTTATGATAAATGAACACGTGATGGACCCATCTCTGTTAGTTGTTAGGTGCTATAATACATTTGCCTATGGGTCTTCCTTGTTCATGCGCCTTCACTGACAACCAACAGTGCGAAGAGGAAGCAAAGAAGTGGCGTTGGAGTTGTTATTATAATAATCGCATGTTACTTCCCTGAATATGGTGGCCTTTGTGAAAACAAAACTAGTGATTATGGCACGATTCCACGGTAGAAATAAGTGTACTATGTGAAGGCTTCATCTCATAACAGTACTCCAATAAAAGGAACAGAACAGTTGACTCACCGCAAACTCCCCGGCAATACCGTTCGGTGCTTCCTTGTCCCCAGCACCCTGTTTCTCCAGCTGGGCCAGGAGGCTCTTCAGTATCCCGGCCTGATGCTCCATGGCTGGCTGTACGCTGCCTGGGATAGGGCACCTTTCACAGGCATGTCAGGACACAAGGTCCTAGTCCACAGGTCATGGATTAGGGTCGCCAAGGCTTGGGTTCAGGGCGGTGACACTTCTGTTGTTGCTGCACAGAGCACTTCTCTATTGCAACTGTCACATCAAGGAACTATTGTGAGGGAACGTGTAAACTATCTTAGAGGAAGCCAGAGTGAGCTAACAGGTTCTGTGGTCAGAATAAAAATATTGCCGCGCCCCCTGGGTGTCTCTCACTGGGTCCTAAAGTCACTCGGGTGTTTGATTGCATGACAGTGTTGCACAGGGAATGGAAAGGGAACACCCACAAACAAAATGGGACAGACATTTATGCATATAAACAGGCACAAGCAGCTGTTCCTACCTGAAGTGAGAGTGCAGTGCAGTGTAGTGCAGGCAGTCTAGCCCGTTGGACAACATTCAGGACACAAAGGAGGAGTGGAGGAGGGATGAGGGTAGGGATGGAGGCAGAAGCAGAAGGAGTGGTGATAAGAGACCGTGTCTGAGAATCCTGAAAATCCTGATGTTCTGAGCAATTAGCAGCAACCCACTTAACTCTCTGGGTCTTCATTTGTGCTTGCTGTATGTCCACAGCAGCCATTTGTTTTGGTTGACAACCTCACAGAAATACCAGCAACTAAACTCTGACATTTCTAGTAAAACTCGACTGTAATTTTGGTAGTGCTGTTCAGTTTGGAATTTTACTTCAGTAGGTTTTAAAGAGCAATGGGAGAATCTCAGCTTCATGGCACATGGTACAAGATTTCCCTTCATTATATGTGTTAATAATAAGAGCATGAAGAAGAATAATATAACATATATGTATAAGCACATCCTATACAGCAACTATGATGATATAAAGATTCAAGAGGTAAGAAAAACGTGCTGAGAAGAGGCTTAAGAAGCTGACAAGCAGTTAATGTGAGAGGAGGCAGCCGGCTCTGCCTCAGTTACAGGAGAGGAAAGAATGCCTCTTATCAGATATGCCATGACGACAATGTATCGTACCTCACATTCAGCAAGTGTTAAGCTCTAAACCAGTAGCATGGTGACCTCTAGTGGCTTTTTGATAAATCGCCTCTCTGACATGTCTGTGTGTGGCTCAGTTCACTTTAATGGCCTGTGTGCTTTTGTTACCATCAGATAGCATCAAGTCTGTTACTGCGTATAGAAACAATGTCTGACAAGTTAAGTGGCCAAATGAAATGGTTACACTATCATCTCAAAGGTGGAAGAACAAGTCAAACCAAGATGCTTTGCAATATTGAAAAATCAGTTGCCATGGTTATAAAACCGAGGCACTACAAGGGCTTTTAAAGTGGTACAATCTGAAATAAATGTGGTTTAACTGTGCAATGTATGTGCTCTGGGCACAACAACACGCAAAAGCATATCAGTAACCCACATGACAGGTACAGGAAACTGCGTTCACCACAGTCCGTCTCTGCAGCATCCTGAGTGTCAGTGTTCACATCAAAATGAAGACACTGTGTCTGATTATGCTTTTTCATGGTGAGTAGGCTATGATTTATATATCTGCATTAATTGTGTTAATCCTCTTTATTATAATATTTGGTTTTGGTAACATCTTACAATACACAAAATACACAAAATTGAGATGTTACTGAAGAACCAGTGATGAAAAATCATATTGAATAAGTAAATAATGTGGAATGAAGTAAGAAAGTAGAAGAATGCATGAAATGAGATTAATTAGTAACTACTCAGTGTGATGTACCACTTTACTTGGGGATGCACAAAAGAGTAACTAATGACTAACTGCTGAGCGTTTCATTACTAGTTTTCAAGTGCTCATGAAGAGAATGTTCAGTGTTTTCATTTACAGATATTTATGAGCTAATCATAATATAATAAATCATTAATATAGTATTTCCCAGTCTGCTCTCTAGTAACTTAAAAGTTACTAACTCTATAGTCCTTGATTCAGGTGTTTTTTTAGCCTCTATTCCACCAAGTTTGTCCAACTGAGATCAGGGATCTTTTTACAATAGAGATCTGGCCAGGAACAGCAGCAACACGTCGTTTTTTATAAAAATGAACACAAAAACACGTAAAAAGACACAGATTTGAATGATATTTAAGTGTTCAAAGTAAAACATTTGCACTCAGACAATCAGGATTTAATAGATTTCAACATAGCTTTAAAATTGGTCAGGATTACAATGTTCTGAAGATGAAGGTCAGACTGGAGATTTTAGGTGCCGGAAACCTCAAAGCTTTCTTATCCAGTTCAGTTGGGACTTTGGGAGGAACTACTCAGTAACTATTCTTTAATTATCGGTGCTGCGCTTGATTTGCTCTTCACTTGTTGCTGAGTAACCACCACAACCTTTTGTACCCTATTGTAAATGATGACGCATTTTCTTTTCCTTTCGGAAAATGAAAATGAAATTCAAATGTCCATTTCGGACATTTTTTTTGCATATAACTGTCTCAATAAAATAAAGAGTAATAATAATTGTATCATAATAATAAGTAACCGGAAAGTGAAAAGCTAAAAACAGATGTGAGAATCTTTAATATTCTTGTAAATACACTATAGTAAATATTGTACTATATTTGAACACAAGCATACTTTAGCAAATACATTTTTGCAAATGTGTATTTGCTTTGATATAAGTGTATGATTTTTGGATATGTTTATGTGAACCATTTTTACATGTTATATGATGACATATTTAAATATTTCACAAGTTAACACCTGAAAACCACTGTGTGCTTTTTTTGCATCTGACCCAGTGTTGGTTTTACACATCTTTGCAACGTTTCCAAGGTCAAAAATCAAATCAGCTGAAAATGAAATTGAAAGTTTAACACTGATTGGACTCTTGTCTTTCAGCAAGTCTTCAGCTCCAGTGTGATAAAAAGCAGATCACGGCACATATCGGAGGAGAATTCATTCTCACCTGCAAGTATGACACAACCCACTTCCTGTACAATAAAAAGTACTGGTGCAGAGGGGACTCCAAAAGCACATGTGAGATCCTGGTGCATTCAGAAGGTGGTGCTAAAAACTCACACAGGTCTCACATAGTAGATATAAGAAAACGAGGCCTGTACGTGAAAGTCACGAATCTCCAGTTGGACGACACTGGAGTGTACTGGGTTGGGATTGATAAAATATATGCTGACATCATGACAGCAGTTAATGTAGTTATCACTGAAGGTAAGAATAAAACAGAAGCTTTTATTGATTAGTTTGGAATTGAATGTACATGACTGTCACAATATTACCAACATTTTTGGACTGCATTTGGACATGTATAGTGTCAAGCTGAATGAATTCAAATGTATCATTTGCTTTTTTTTGTGCCAGTTCCAGTATCTAAACCCAGACTGTGGCCCCTGAGCTCTCTGGCGGACAGGCCGACATGCTGGGGGCAGCCAGTGACAGTGCGCTGTGGTTGTACAAAGGGCACGGGCGTTCATTACGCCTGGTATCAAAACACTGACCACAAGGACGTCCTGCTTTACCACTCATCAGACTTATACCTACAATGTAGCACAGCGGATAAGGACAGCAGTTATCACTGTGTTGGCAGTAACCGCATAAGCAGTCAGAGGAGTGACGTCCTCTCTGTGCAGGTTCTGAAGCATGCAGACAGCAGCTGTATCTATGTCATTGATATGCAGGGTAAGTACAGATGTGATGTTGTATTCTCTCCTATAAATATCAATGCAAGAATTGCTAACACTTTCCATAAAGCCTTTGTTTATGATATTTTATCAGTACCGTCAAAATGTTCCACAACACAACTGATTCTATGAATTGCCATAATGCATCATAGAACATCGACATTTTATAACAGAATATATTTGGATTCAAATTTATTATCATTACACAGCAAGTAAGAATACAACAAAAAAGACACTACAGGTAAAGATTTTAAGACATTACAAGTACGATCATAATAGTTCACAAGAAAAAGTCCCAGAATCTCTTTGAATTGCTTTGCTCCATCTATTATGTAGGAAAGTTTAATTAACATTAATGTGCTTTCTGAAACCGTGATGGGAGGTGAGTGTGGTTATGGCATGCAGGGATGTTTTTATGGCATTTCGCTGTGGCTTTGATTAAAGTAAAGCTTATTGCTGGGGTATTGTTTACAAAGATTCAAAGCCCTTGTGTGTAGAATTTGACTTTGGCGACTTCTAGTGGTCCAGCTGTGCATACCGTCTCTGTCACTCATCAACCCCACGGATCTGACCAAGGACACAAACACGAGTCATTTCTCTATGAACAAAAAAAATATCACACTCAAAATGCTACACAAAGGGGCTTTAAACAGGAATATATAATACATTACAACTATGGAATGTACTGGTGGAGCGCAATTGTTTCGAGGCTGTTGTGAAATCACTATTGTACAAAGTGCACGTTCATAAAAGAAATGTTTGTCTTTTAACTCACCAGGCCAACCCATTTATGACTGTGCAGACAGAATGAGCACCACCACGGCCAAAACTCCACCTCTGACTACCTGCCAAGCTACCATGAAAACCTCCTCTGACACAAGAAACCACTCTTTACAAATCAATCAAACTGAAGATGTGTTTTTCAGCAGGTTAGACCGAACTGCGCATTTAAAGGGGCCTGAAATGAAATACATTCATTAACATACCTAAAAAAAAGTGTTTGTCAGTAATCAAGTACTTTTTTTTTTCAGGGCATGGACAGGGGTGCCATTTTGGTACACATTGCTCCGTTGGGGTTCTTTTGCGTTCTTACTGAGCTTTCTGTGCTCATTCCTCAAATGTACAAAAGAAAGACACAAACATGCCAGAAGAACGAGGTAACTTTGTTACAGGCAAATGGCTCAGTGACCTAGAGATTTTCGGTGATCTCTTAGTTTACAGAGGCTCTCTGACAACATGTGATAGTCTGAGGAGAGTCTGGGTCATGGTATACGTCAATACGTTTATCAGTCTGTTGAATGCTATTATCAACACATACACACAAAGGTCATCTGAGGCCCTTGCTTGCCTCGCCAGGCCTTCCATTCAATATAAGCTTTAAAGGGGTTAAAAAGGAATGATCTGCCACTATGTGTTTATCAAATGATACTATAATAATACTGCATTTGTAATTTCACATAGAGAAATGAAACTAATTTCATGAAGCGTGCAGAGCTTTCACACCAGCAGGGAGTGACCGTGACTGATGATAAAAGGGAAACTGGGCGTTGGTCTGTGATATGTGAACATTCCATTTACCTTTTTCTTATCAAGCAAATGCAGTAATGTTTATTTTCGGCCCATCCTTGCATGTGAACAAGTCATACCACAGAACATTTCGAAATGAAGACGTATTTCACAGAGGAAGGCCAAACCCACAGATCCTGACCACAAGAAAGCGTGCCCCTTATATCCTTCGTGTTCACACCAGCTTGCAGAAGTAATGACTTTGAGGACGTTGGCTGTTTTTTAATTCGTACATGAGTGTAAGTTTGAAAGACAAGCCGATGAAGGAGCGCGTGTAAATAAAAATGTGAAAAATATGTAAAGCTTGCTGTTGTAGGGACTGGAAATGTTGGGATGAGTGATGCAGGCCTGTGTGCTGAAGAAGGAGGGTTTCTTTAGAATTTGAATCAAGTGCAAATACCTCACCCCCATATCTGGACACTAGTCTCTACTACAAACAATGAATCAGCAGTGAGAGGTTTTTATGGCATGGAAATAAGTTCATTTGAAATTCCAAGTGTTGACAGATGAATATCTTAAGTGCTCCCTGATCCCTGAGTCAGTATCGCTAACATTGTATTGTAGAAATTGTCTGTCACTCTCAGACTATTCTGAAATAAGTTAAATCAGGAATTTAAACATCAAAACGATCAAAAATAAAACCCCTCAGTAAAAAATACAAATAAAAATCCAAAACCACATTACCAAAGTCCTGTAGCCTTTTTAAGAACTTAGTGGTGAAATAAAAGAGGGAAAAGGAGATTCTGTAAAATTCCTGCCTTTACAGTTCAACAATTTTGGTGGTCCTTTCATGTGATTCAGGGGAAGGAGACAACAAGGAACATTTCTGAAATAGACTAAGAACTTTCTGTTCAGTGGGAAGTACGTCACTTCCTCGCATTGACTCCACCCGGTTTAGGCTTATTACATCACACTGTATGAATGCCTCGTCTGATGGGCCACATTGTTATACTTGAAAGTACGGCAAATTGTAACCGGCCATCAGAAAACATGCCAGGCACGCCCATGTATGGTTTACAAAGTAAAATGTACGGAACACAATCACGTTCACCGTAGGGACATCACAACAGTGAGGCCCTCTTTCTAGTCTAGTGATCTGTGCTGGCAGCATGTGGGGGGTGAAGGAGGTGCTGAGGAGGGTGGCTTGCTGGCAGTTGCCCATGGCTTAATAAAATGGGTGCAGTAACATGGCCAAATACAGCTAAATAATGCAAAAAGCAAATAATGCTTAAAAGGCTTGATCTTGATGCAGCATGTATTAACTGTTATTTAGGACAGGTTGCTGCACAATGTGCAGTCCTGATGATTGCAGAAACAGTATTGATTAATATGTGTTTGTGGAGTTTTCTTGAGCCCGCCCTAAATCGTGATTCATGTTTAGTTTAATCTCTATTTCAACTAAAGTCAAAGTTCACGGTCAGGGAGCACACTCTGTTGTTGGCTCTGTGACTTTGGTTTAAGGACACGCTATGCGTCACTGCTGATTACACCACGCCCATTTCCGGCGAAGAACCACAGCCGTAAAGAAGGAACCAAAATTCTTTGTCAGGGAGCCTCCAACCTCCACCGTGATCCAACACGTTTTGGTAGGTTACTAATGTACCCGACGCTTTAGAAACTGCACCGCCAGGCCTAGCCGAAGACAGGACGGTGGGAACACACTACCGCGCCTGAAATAACGTCTCACTAACGACGTTTGTTGATGTTAAGTTAGCTAGCTGACAGCTGATATCTAGCTAACCAGCCTGAGTTCAGAGCTTCCGTAGCGATGTCAGGAATTTTATAATGCATGCGATGTGCGCAACTTCAGACGCTCGGTTAAAGACAGTTCTCACCCCAAGGATCTACCGAAATATTCGGCATAAATAGTATTTACATTAAAGGTAGTGTTTTAGGCTGACGCCGTTAGTTTTTCCGTGAAGCGTTACCGCCCACGGTGTGTTCGGTTGGAAGAGGAAGGGAGGGTGCAGCACCCGTAACTTATCGGGTTTTGAAAGCTAATAGTTTAGTGATATACCGGCACATTTGCGTTACTCTTTTATTTAAAAATGTGTGCCGAATTTGACAGTCGAAACTATCGCTTCAGACAAGTTGTGAAGTCGCTCGGCATAGTTAGCTAGATAAGCGCTGTCACGGTAGTTGGCTCAAATTGACGGATTTTGAATGGAGTCTGGCGTGAGGTTTTCTTACTTGAGTGACGAAGGACAAGATTGAGCGCATTTACCTTAAAGATTAGCCAGTCACCAAAATACATACATTTGAGATTAGATGTGTATCGCTCTCTCGGATACTCGTTATTCTGGCGTAATCAGAACAATTATTATCGACCATCTTAACCAAGGTATCACTCTGATAGTCTCACTCATGTTTGCGTTTGTTTTTTGTTTTTTTTTGCTAGAAAGAGCTCATTGATTTCAGCCAGACTTGTCAGATCCCGACATGGGCGACACTTACTTCCTACTTCTGAGCTGTCTGGGCTTTGTCATCACTGCTCAAGGTGAGTGTCTGTGTGGATAATCTTCACAGTATGTGTGTTTCTATACAAGCTGGTGTTTGGTGTTGGGTTAACTTGTCCTCGCCACTAGTGTTCATCCCTCCCTCCTTCTTTACTTTTCCTAACAGCTCAAGACTGTCCGAAACCCACCGTAGGGCCCAACATGTTTTTGAAGGATGAACACAATCAACAGGAAACATTCCCAGATGGCAGCACGGCTACTTTTGAATGTGTTGTTGGTTACCTGGCTGCAGGGCCAGCAGTCATTACTTGTACTGCTGGCACTTGGAGTCCTCTGAGGCTGACATGCAGGAGTGAATATTGGCACTTTATTTTTACATTCAAATTCCTAATAGCTGCAGTATTTCATCACCAGTTTAAACTGCCAGTATCCAACATATAGATGCTTGATGAATTTTAAAGGAGTTTTTACCCTAATCAGTTTCCTTTTTTTTTCCAGAGAAGAACTGTGGCCCTGCTGGACAAGTGCCAAATGGACATTTTGATTATTCCGAAGGGACTGAATTTGGTGATAAAGTTGTGATCAGTTGCGACCCTGGGTTAGTAATGAACTGACAACTGTGATGGACAGCTTATGTTTGAGGAATTCATTTTGCAATTGAGAGTAGCGTATTTTAACTCTAAAATGTCAGCACCCATTATGTTATATTGTTATATTTCCCAATCAAAAAAAGGTGTTGTCATGTGAAATGCAAGGGTTAACACATATCCTTGTTTAAATGTGTTATCCAAAGTCAAACGTCTTTTTTTTCTTCTTCTTTTCGTCTTCTTTTAATTCCATAATTAGCTACGGATTGGTTGGTAATAATCAACTCTTTTGTGGAGACAAGGGGTGGAAAGGAAGGCTGCCTGTATGTGAAGGTGAGTAATCTCTTCGTGTTGCTATAACCCACATGGCAAAATCCAAACAATGTCTAACAGATGATTTTTTTTTTTTATTGTGCAGTGGTGACTTGTGATCCACCTGCTAGCATTGATGGCGGCTCTTTCACTCCACGGCAAGAAAGCTATGACTATAGAGAAGTTGTACGGTACAGTTGTTTGATGAATGATTACACACTGGATGGGCCAAAATCATTGATATGTTCAGAAAATGGAATGTTTGAGCCTGATCCTCCAAAATGTACCAGTAAGTATATATATTTTTTTAAAAACCTTCTCGGCATTTTCTCAATGTTACCTCAGCAGTGACTGACACTATCACACTGGAAAAGGTTATTTTGGATGATTTCATTCATTTTCGTTTTAAATTCTCTTTGTCTGCAGTGGTTCAGTGTGAGGATCCCGTTATTGAAAATGCTGTGTGGATTGAAGGTTCTCGACCCCCGCATAGATTCAAAGCTATGGTGAAATACCAGTGCATATCTGGATATGTTATGGAGGGACCGTCCACCCTGATATGTGGAATAAACAGTCAGTGGTCATCTAAATATCCAACATGTCAAAGTAAGTCATAAATGACAGTAACTGTTTTATGTCTGGAAATGAAAGTTGACCAGTTGTGTTTGGAAATGATCAAAAACAAAATGTTATTCTAATCCACTCATGTGATTAGCTTAATCTTAAGAGATGTCTGTGGTTGTGGTATTTTTTTTTTTTTTCTTCTTTTGCTAAGTGTTCGCTAAATGAAGTTTCACAACCCAGGAAGTTACTATAGCACTGTTTGAAACACCTTTTGCACAATTTTTATGACCTGTCATTTTCTTCGCATTTTCTAACACGAATATCAGAAATGGATCAGAAATATTGCCTCTGTACTTGAGATGCCTTTCAGATGCGACCGTGCTGCTGTGTAATATGTTAGCATTTGAATTTTTTTGCTGTTTTGTTCACAAACGGAGAATAAGTGTATTTATGTCAAGTGAGCAATTCCTCTTACGTCTTACCCCTTTATGCTTTTACAGAAGTGGTTGTCCCAACTAAACCTCCCACCCCCACCACCACCACCACCACCACCACCAAGAGACCAAAAGGTAGAGTCCATATTGATGCTTAAGAACCACCTAAAGCCCACAGCGTGTTAATGAAATTGTGCAATTTGTTTGGGCCATAAAAGCCTTTTTAGGGTGATTGATTCTAAAAGCCTGAATTATCTGACAGCATCAAAGCTACTGAATGTGATCAAACCGCTGTCATTGTGTTTGTGCTGTGGAATTATATCTTAGTGATGCTAAATTGAAGCCTTTATAGTTTTGATATTTCAATATATTACTTTTTACAAGGTAACCTACCTTTAAGGAATGGAACAGTTTTGAAGTAACACGTGACACTGTACGTTGAAATAGTGACATCATTTTGCTTTACCAAGAGCTATATCTCTAATGTTGATATGTTTATGCTTTTACTAATTGTATTCATTTCCATTTTCTTTTTTTTTTTTTTCCCCCCTGCAGACGTTCAGTGTAAAGAGCCTGTTATTAAACATGCGATCAAGGTTGGGGGTTCACCCCCTTATACATACAAGTCTACGGTGACATACGAGTGCAGCTCTGGGTATGAAATGAAAGGGAAGGAGACACTGACGTGTGGCATAGATGGTAATTGGTCATCTGATTTACCACATTGTAAAGGTAAGTCATGAATGACAATAACGATTAATAATAACTGATTGATTTAGTCCCTTAGATGAAATGAGCCTTCTGAGTTATTGTGTAGCTGTCTGTGCTTTCTAGATGAAGTTTTAAAAAATATAGTGCCATTGTTTTATTTTCTTCAATTGTTCTCACTCCAATGTCCCATTTTTTTATTTATGTTATGAAATTAATAAATAATAATAATAAAAAAAAGGCACATTTAGTATTTCAGGATAAATTCATGAGATTAATTACCAGTTTTCTACCACACAAATGTGGTATTGGCAAATACATTTTACAAAGATCATGTTAATGCTGTCTAGGAATATTTGCATAATACTGCTTCCATATTTTGAGATGAGGCCGTGCTGCTGACTTTGACCTTGCACAAAACTTTGACTGTTTTAAATGCCCTAACATTAAATATCACTGTAAGCACTTTATGTCATCATAAATATTCCACCCCTTAATGTTCCTCAAAACATTGCTCAGCCCTAGTTGATACGTTTATGTAAGATAAAGTAGATGAAGTTGATTTTGAACTGCAGATCTTTCTAATTCTGTCTAATTTATTGGTGTTTTTTTTTTTTTTTTTCTTTCCAGGTAAAGCAAACATTGCTCTGCCAGTGGGTCTTACTGTGGCTGGTAAGTTTTAACTCCATCCTTAAACTGTAGATCAAAAATGTTATGTTGACCCAAGTAAGATCATGATGGCCTCAGAAGAACGGCGCGGTTATTTTACAGTAGACTGTGGAGTTCTTAAGAGGGCATCATGCTCTTATAACAAATAAGACCAAAGTGACACAATCGGCCATCAGAGCACACTCATGGTAATGGCCGCATGTGCCGCTCTGTCGCTTTATTAAGGTTTGTGTTTTGCACCCAATGTCCATTTTGCTGTGGAAGGCTCAGCCAATCCTTTCTGAGTCACTGTTTTGCCTTGTGGGATTACCTTTTCATGACAGGATGTGTCATTTACACAGCACTACGGTTGTCGGCCTCATGGCCACTCATCATTTTTTCAGGTGATCATCTTCAACCATTCCATTTTTGTTTTCTCATTAAAATAGCCGTTGCAATAGCTGCCTGCGCTATGTGTGGATGCTATTATTATGGACTCCCACCATTCAACAAGAAAAAACGAGGGTAAAACATCACTTTATTCAACTACGCACACTAACCCTTCAAACGGCTTTGTGACCTGTGACGGCCTCTACATGGTTTTGTTTGCTTCTCAGACCAGCCATTAACAGCGCTCGATCCCTGTCATTGCTTGTCATGTCTCGGTGCTTTCTGTTCAGCCAGCATTTTCAGACTGTCCACGCTTTCATGTCTGTCTGTGTTATTAAGTGTTGCATGAAGAAATTGTGTGCACTTGTATGGCCTTTCAGTTAAGGTTTTCCTCTACCACACAGTGTCAGCGTTGTCATAGGGGGGCACCGCGGCAAGCCCTCGCAGCACTCTCCTACGCAGGACTTTAGGTCGCTCAGTAGAAAGAGCTCTGCCCCAGGTGCCTTGTGGAGGTTTTAATCAAGTGCTGATTCAAATATTGAGCACAGCCAAATGCAACATAGGCGCTGCAGCATGTTTTAAGCATTAACGACCAGGTATGCAGTTGTGTTTATTGTCTCCTTTTCTGTTCGCCATAATGTCATACATTACATGTTTGATTTAGATCATCTCATGTGCTACACCCAAGGGAGAGACGAAAGGATGAGAGGAACAACTGGCAACAGGCGGTGGTGGAGGTTGCTGCTGTTACTAACTGATTATCATTAATAATTAGAAATCATTAGCGTAACTTTGCAGTCTTGATCTTGCGTAAACGGAAGGCACATGATGTCTTTTGAAAAGATTTTCAAGTCGAGCCAAGCACTTTTCAGTTGAAGAACAATCTGCAGTTTCTCCTTCAAACTGCCTTTCCAGTTAATTTGATATTTATATATATATATATATATATATTTTTTTTTTTAATCAGCTAATTTTATCTCAGCAAAATAGGAAGCACTGATGAGTCACATTTTTAAACTGTGTTTCAGGAAACGCCCTTTTGTTTCCTGCTCATGTGCAATACCTAACCTACTGTATAGGAGAGTGCCTCAAAATTGAAGACTTAATAAACCCAGCCACCCAGCTCTAAAACTTCAATGTTTGTCACGGTTAGACAACTTGGGCCCTAAAGGCAACTGAATAGTTTTCTTCTTTTTGTCATTAAGTTTTATTAATTTCAAAATATTTGCTTTAGTACAAAAATACAAATGATTCAGGTGCGATATAACAGGAGTCACAGTCGAACACTCCACTTCAAAGGCAGACAGAATAATAACACATTCTTTCCACTAGACCTTTCTGACATGCTGCACCAGCAATGTAAGCCAGAAAAGTTGCTAAAATCTATACAGTGTATGATTGTTAGAATGGATAAACTTCTCACATCCTTTGCAGGCCGGCCTGCATTTGAGATTATGTGTCACGAGTCTCCCCTGTGAGGAAATTGCTGAATTCTCCTATTCAGAGTGTAGAGTACGAGGAGAATTTAGAAACTCTTTCTTCTACTTCACCTTTTCCTCTTCCCTCTCCGGCCCAAAGACAGATCTTGGAAAATCCCCTTTATCACTGAGATTAAATTGTCCTGTAAAGGTTTTGTACACGACATTGATAATATCAAGAGCACTGGACTGTGTTCCATGCAAAGATACAGAAAAGTAATGGCGGCCTGAGCAGAGGATAAGGTTACACTCACTGAGTTTGTGTGTGTGTTGTAATCTGAGCACCTCCGTCCTTTGTTTTGGTCATCAGCGCACATTTGTGTTAGTCTGAGATGCTGAGATATCACATAGAGAACTTTAAGCTCTCCAAATGATATAAATGGGTAATCTCTAAGGAGATCTTTCCCCACATGTATCAGCCATGTACCATAGAAAGAAAACCTATTTCCCTTTAAAGGGAAACGGGCTCATAATTTACCCAATGTCATTTATTAGTCATTTAATAGTCACATTTATTTTACATGCTTTATTGTATAACTCCACGTTTTGGACAGCCAATCCAAAGCAACTGAGTTTGCCTTTAGCGCCCATATGACCGTCTTAAACTTTTGGTTATCGACGTTAGTCAAAGCAATATGATAAAAATGTGACAACAGAGCATTTGGTGGTATTATAGTTTTTCTTCTTTCAGATGAGGTGTGTGTTCTCCACTTTATTATTGTAAATAATGTGAAGAACACACGCATTGTGTGAACATTGATTCGTGAGTTTTATTATTTTTTTTGTGTGTGTGTTTTTACAATAACCTGATTTCAAGTCGTCGAACACCAGGCCACGACAAATATAATAACCGTTTAAACTCCACATTCAATAACCAGCGTCAGTCTTTGATGTTGCTGTGGTCACCTGTTGATTTCTGCTCTTAGAAATGAGCAGGTAAAATTTTGCATTTCAAAGCAACGCCCATTCAAATTTGGATATTTTGTCTGTGAAAGACAGATGGATAGCAACAGACCGGCCTGGTGTGTGTGTGTGTGTGTGTGTGTGAGGTACTCTTTGTGTATGATTGGCCTCTAGTCTTGTGGCTGAAGAGTCGTCTTTCTCTAGACTTCCTCAAGCTCTCCTTGCTTCTTGTGTGCCTGGTCACACACATTAGCAGTAATGTTGACCAGTCGATATTGGATTACAGAGCTGGGAAAAGCTACCCTGACAGTGAGGCTACAAAAGACGAAGAGGGAGTAGCACTCTCGGTAAGGAGATGGCCCACTAAGCACACTTTAACTCCATAGTGCCAAATCAGCAGATACCAATGTGATGATCAAGAATAATATGTGACAATGTAGGCAGAGGCTTCTAGATTTTATACTGTGTGCCTATGATGTGTTATTAACATTCACAATATTCTTCTTCCCTCTAACATAGTATCCTGGGCTAACTAACATGTCGGATAACTTTCTGCCTCTTCATTTTAAACCCTCCACAGTTCATTTTTTCCTCTTTCACAGGGCTGCAGAGGTTGTTACAGTTTGTCTAAATTTGTCTAATTTCGATTTTGTGTCTTTGCTTCCTTTTTTTTTTTTGTAGTAAGTGCCGTAGTCCTGTTAGTCCAACATTACTGGATCTGAAAATTACTGGTTGAGAAGAGGAACGCCACTGGATTATTCTTTTGATTGTATCTATGCTGTCCGCGTGCCTGTGGATGGCATAGGATTGTGGAATATGAATCTGAGTGCCCGTCTGTGGTTCAGAATCGGCGAACTGAGTTCAACTATTAGCTTATGCCTCAAGTGGTTCTTCTGAAGCCTTGACAATAATTTTTGATTAGGTCACTCACTCACTTAAACTACTTTCTTCATACTCTGCATAATTTATTCCAGTAATGCCGTCTGTCTTTACGTTACAACAATTTTTCTACGCTACAATGATGGGCTAACAAGATTTCACTTATCAGAGGTTTAAACTCAACGTTGACACTTGCACTATTGCTCAGCTCAGCCATTATAGCTCATTTGCGCTGATTGCTTTAAATAAGCAAAATCAGTAAAGAATATTTGCTTGGCTCTCCTTAAATACAGCTGGCTCCTGGCCATTAAACCAATCCTCCAGTCTTTTAGATCCAACGTCCATCATTATACAGTGGGATCTGTGAAACAGTCCCTAACATAGTGCCTGACAGTTAGGCATATTCCATATGCCTTAATGCAAAAAGCCAAGCGTTTTGTCTTGTGTGTCACTTGTAGGTTTGCGTGTGAAATGCATAAATCGTAAACCCTTTTGGGAGGTTATTAATGGAGGCTTAATTGTGGGCTGTAGCTTAAATGTATATGCTAAAATATTGGCAGTGTTTAATGTTGGCATTGTTTTTTGTGCCCCGTAGCTGCACAAAGTTTAAGTTTGTCCTGAAAAATGTATCAAGTCTTTTTTTCTCTCCACATTATTTGTCAGTTTGACACCAAAAGAAGATGAGGAATGTTTAAAAAAAAAAAAAAAAAAAGTATTAGGACAAAGACATTGTGCGTGTGGTTACAAAAGATTGTTAGAATGTGATCTCTGAAAGATTTGCACTTGCTTGGCTTTTTATCTTTTATTTATTGATTTATAATTTGTGTCAGAACATCTCTGGAAGTTGTGTTGTTTTGAGGAAGCGGTAAAACTGCTTTTATATTGGCACTACCTTTTTGTAATCAATTAAAGAAATAAAACCATTACCAGACAATGAAGACCCACCAGTGTGTTCGGTGTACTTCATGTGAAAATGCATATAGAAATATATATTTAGCTTGCAGCTATATATTCAGTTATTGCATATATTGTGTATATGTTCAAATGCAGTGAGCGAGAAGTTGGCTTACAGAGAGGGAGAAACAACATAGACAATGACTTGTGTTTTTAATAATCAAATACTGAATATAAAACTTGCAGCACATGATTTTATATCCAGTTTCTACAGAAGTTAGATCCCAGACTAATTTTACCCACATAATCGATCAGCCATTGTACAGGTATGGCTAGTATGGATCTAAACTTAATATACAACAGTAATCTGTAGTGTCTTTACTATCGATATGATGTGGAGCAATAGAAAAAAATATCTTCAAGGCCAATAAATGCTGAAAATAATTCACTTATGGACATACTGTACTTTTCCAACTGAGGCCTAGATGTTCTTAATGTTTTCAGTTATAAGAGATAAAACATCCTTTAAAACCGCTAATTAAAATGGCTGTCTGTAGCTACTCTAAATACATTTGAAATGCTATCTGTGGGTAGAGAACAATAAGAAAAGAATCCCTCCAATATTTGATGTTACAGCGCCACCTTGTGGGTTAGACGCGGTCTAGAAAACTGTTCCAACTGATCCCTTCATCAAGTTGGCAGACAAACATCCCGTGCTGGGATGTCGCACATTCAGCCACTCGAGTTTCGCATACAAAACAATATATTTGCTAATAATACTTTCACTTAATATTGATATATTTATATACTGTGGTATTGTTACTTTTACCTCAGTACAGGATGTGAACACTGCACTGCAAACATGGGTCAAGATATCAATGAAAGATCCAGGTTTGATGGAGAAGAGGCTCGTAAGAGAAATGTGACAAAAATTTCACTACGATCAATACATCGTCAGCAAAATAAGGAGCGCAGCTTAGTTGTAAAATCCTCCTCAAGGTAGGATGAGATCTGTCCTTCACTGTAACCGATTTCAAATGGTGCTAGAAACAAAAGCAGACTCTGAACACCAAAAGAAATCGGTCAACCTTGGAGAGAGGACAAAGAGCTTGAGCTGTCAAAACATCACTGTAGACCCGGTGGTTTGCGGCCCACTGAGAAGTGCTTCAGGAAGGGATACTTCCCCTGTGAAGTTGTCTCTGGAGTTTATCTCTGGACGCCTGTGGTGACGCGTCACAGCTGCCTGTTGCTGGCCAGTGCCAAACACTTCCCACCCCAAGAACACTGATTTCAAATGGTGCTAGATAGATGACAATACTCTAAGCCACCATCTGAAACCAGCTTCCAAGGGGGGCACTTCTGACATCCTCCTGTGATGTGCGGCGCACTGAATCTAGAAAGACAATGGAAAATAACACATGTAATAATCGCAGAGAATAGCGGAAAACAATTAGCTGTTGAGACAAGAAGCGAGACCAAGTGATTCTCCATTGTGATGGACGTGGTTATGGATCCTTTTCAGAGACTTCAGAAACACTTCAGTTACACAGAATGAAACGGAGAAGATATTTCGGAGAACAAAAGGGAACAGATGCAGTGGAAGACGAACGCGTAGCTCGATATCTGCGTGTGCTGTAATTAATGCGGATAATGCCCGCGATACGTACTGTAGATGTGAGGAAGCCCAGACTTAGGAGACGGCAGCACATGGGAATGTTTATTTCCGTTATTGGAATTTTAAAGGGGCAGAAACATGTTGTGGGAGTAGAGATCGGAACGATGAGAGATCCCCGTAATCTAATCCCATGCAGCGTGTTCTCTTTAGCTACGTCTGCGTTTTGTCCACAAAGAGAAAAACGTCTCTAATGGAACTATTGATAGCAACTAATTGTATGTATATGCAGACAATATCCACTGCATGCTGTTCGCAGGTGTGATTTTTTTGCATTTAAGCCACGACCACGAGACAGAGATACTATATGCATGACATTTAATCACAATAGGATGCTACACTGGTTCCTGCTTTCAGTTGGGAAAGTGGACTTCAATAAAATCTGAGAGAGGACACTATAGGGATAACAGCTGTTACAGCCATTATTGTATTAAGTCTTCAGATGCCTTACTATGTGCAAATAGAACAATTACTTAACTGAACAATGGCTCATTGGTTGCTGATGCATCTCATTGAATTAGTAATATGCAAAGTAAGCTTCAAATTGGGTCTGTCTCTACCTTGTTTTTTGACTGGACCAAGATCATCTTCCAGGGAAGCCTGGCAGCATCTTGTCAGACACCTCAAATGTAAAGCTCTCTGGGATGGTTTCGCCTCATGCTCGCACTCGCAAAGAAGTTTGGTTCACTGCCCTGTTTCAGGCCAGAAAGGAGAGAGGAGGGGAGCAGATGAAGGGAGAGGGAGAGGGAGAGGGAGAGGGAGAGGGAGAGGGAGAGGGAGAGAGTGAGATGTAATGGAAAACCACTGAGAAAACACCAGAACACCTCTCTCTCTCTCTCTCTCTCTCTCTCTCTCTCAATCTATTTCTCTCTAGCACGCCCACACGGCTGATCTGATATTTGATCCAAGCTTTCGCGGATGTGTGAAGGGCCAAACAAGAACAGACACAAAGCACTGCCACTGTATGTCTTTCACATACAGGCTCACCTGCAGCTCTGTGTGTGGACAGACCTCGGTGAGTCCTCGCCCCTCTGGTGCTCGGTAGAATGGCGAGGGTGATGGCGCGCTGCTCTCCAGCCGCTACGAGGGGAAAAAGCAAGGAAGTGGCAGTCAGCCGCTGGCAGAGAGAGCCATGACGCAGACGTGCAGCTACAATACACTGAGAGGGTGGGGCAGAAGGACAGGTAGTGGCCAGTCCACTGACTTGTTGCCAAGTGCTCCAAAGTACAAAACTACCCAAATGTGAATAAGCCTTCTTGTCTTCCTGCTGTCTGTTACTCTTTGCGTGCAGGTGAGAGGGACCACTGGCGATTCATTGTCTTGCCTCAAACACTCTTGTCCCTCCAGAACCCACACCCACACACAGTCTGCCTTCATTTCTCTGTGTTTACAGTGACAACTCCCACAAATACTACTTGTCTTGAAACTGATTAAAGCCATATCAGGGAAGCATAGCCACAAAACATCAGATGCGATTTACTTTGATTTTCGCAGTAAGAGGAAGGACAAAATCCCCACCGTCCTCAAGTCTTTATCAGACTTCAGATGGACCAGGCTAAGCCATTTTTCTGTTGTTGTTGTTTGGGCTGTTTTTGCGTGTGACGGTGTATAAGGCTTCACTACGTATGTGTGTGTGTGTGTTTTCACTGTAGCCACAGTGACGGATCTGATGAGGCGGCCTGTCTGTCTGTAGGTGTCTGGTTCCTTCGCCTGGCCGGCTCAACCCAACCCTGTCAGTTTTCTTTTTCGGGTTGTTTGTTGCTTGTGTGCCACTGGACCTGTTGTGTAATGCTTATAAAAGATTTAAAGGGACAGGAGGCCTTACGGAGAGTGGTCACCGACAGAATCAGGAAGGAACTGTGAAGCACCCTGGGGAAACCGTGGGGGGTGAATATCCTCACAGCGGTCCTGATCTTCAGAGAAATAGGAATATAATGTTCACAGCAAAATCGCTGAATGAGTAAACTGCACTGAAACATGCATGACAAGCAATATGTTGGCATGCAGTTGTACTTTTCAACAAATCAAACAAATACTCCCAAGTTACAATACAGCTTATCGTCGAAACCAAAAAAACTATTTCTCCTTGATGTGTAGCCTACAACAACTGGTAGACTAACTTACTGTTGTGTTAACTCATTCATAAGGAATGACCCCCCCCCCAATAGTGGTGAAGCGTCTGCGAGAGTTCGGGCTCCAGCGCTTTTTTGCTGACAATCATCTTCCTCTTTACAATCATCTTTACAAAGGAAAAACAAATAGGCAGCGATAGTATACAGTATGTTATACCATCAGCACATTTAGAAGAGGGAGAGTGAGAGAGAAAGACGCTGACTGTAGGAGCAGGAGCTGCAATGCAGACCGCGGGCAGCCACACACGCTCTTGCATCATCGCAGAAATGTGGCATCTTTTGGACATTGGACTTCCAGCCAGGAGAAAGAGAGAACCTCCCTTATTTAGGGATTTAAATCTCTCCTACGGCTGGCACTCTAATCATAGAGTGTGTCGGGCATGCACGCTATGCAGCTTGCCTTTATTGACAGTTCAGAGTGAACGGGAAGGGCTGGGTAACACTTTATTTTACGGGCCCCATTGTTTGCTATACCCTTCCACTGTCGATAGTTTAGGGAGGTTCCTGTAAGGGACTGTGTAATCCAGTATGAACACTTAAGACAAATGGAGACAATGTTTGAATGGTTCACGTCCAAATATGATTCACTGCTGGTGCAACCTAGAGACTCTTTTGGTCAGTGCACAGCAAGTTATATGCGAAAAAAAGTGAAATTTGTCTACAGGTAAGCACATGGGGCATATTGGCCATCAAATAAACAAATATGTATTCGACTCTGTCCGACTTCAGCAGCTCTTTTCCGTAGAATTCGTCAGCACCTGCTCAGTTAAGTACAGACCGCTGTCTCTGCTTTCCGCACACGTTTCATAGCTCTTTTCAGAAAACTATGAGGAATCTCTGGCACCAAGGCCTTAGGCTGCAATAGAAGATAGAAATGTACAGCAGATATGTGAGCAATGGCTAGACGATAAATATATGATAATCACTTCACAAAAGATTCACAGGCTGTGATGTTCTATTACTAAACGATATGGATTCATCACCTACAAGCTTTCTAACCCCACACAGTCACTATTTTAAGAAAAAAACTTCCTGGCTAACAAGCAATTAGCAATTAACATATTAGCCTATGTGAACATACATGGCACTCATGTATCCATGGAAAAGTCTTTCTGCAACTGCAAAACCTTTTGTGTAAGAGAACAGTGCTTCTCAACCAATCAGATGTTAGACTCCAGCTGTTTGCTTGTACTGAGCCAATAAAGCATTGCTGTGCAGCGTGTGGAGCCAGGGGAGCTCCTCCCATCCAATGAGAACCCAGCTTTTGGCACGATGGCCCGTGATGCAGCAGCTTTAGGAAGTCCAGTGCATGTGAACTGGAGAGAAGCCAAAGCAGAGTCACCAAGAGAGCAAGGTAAACAACTTCTCTCTCTTTCACCATCTCAATTTCTCTCTCCTCCTTTGCTCCCTTTCTCTCTCTCTCTGATCCTGAGCCATGACATTTAGCCCCTTCTGGTGCTCCCTTTCTCTGAGAGAGAGAGAGAGTCAGATAGAGAGATAAACAGATAGACAGAGAGAGGGGAGAGAGAGAAAGAGGGAGCGATACAAGCTGTGTACTGGTTGAGGAGAAGTCCAGCCCAGAAATGACTGCGTCACCATCTCTGTCTCTCCTAACTACGCAGAAACAAATGTGTCTTGGGAAGGGTTTTGCCAAATCCCAGTGGCCCCCGGAGGGCGAAAACAAATCATATGACAAAAGTGCCACTAACCACAGACACTGAGCTGATCTGTTGTCAGATGGCAACATACAGCTGGATCCCAACCAGGCTCTGCCTTCATACATGCCTGCCTCTCTCTCTCCATGCTCACGCTTTCCTTCAACTCCATCTAGAGTTACCACAACAAGTAGGCCAGCAGTCAACAGCTCGAACGCAGACACATATATGTTCATATGTAGTGGCATAAAACATCACCCTCTTGGTTCAATTCAACTACGAACTGTGATTTTCGAATGAAGCTGTAACGTCCAGCCGCTGCGTCCGTACACTCTCCCGTATAATGGTGTATTAAATGTATAACACTGTTTCACAATATGTCAGACGGCACCATGCACGACTGTATTCACCCATTTGCACAAACACAACCGTCCATATTCCTTAAGGTGATGATGGCAACCAAAAAAAAAAGCGATGTTCGAATACCTCGATAATTCTCTGCAAAACATTCCTGACTGAGCTTCGATGTGATATTAAGAAGCCTCCAGAATATTCCTTTGTTAACCCCTTCGCCGCGCCTCTGCCCACCAAACACACACCTTACCATGCAATCAAAATAAGACCTAGAGAAACTGTGTCACATCTTCAGCATCCATGTTGAAAGTCCCGATATCAGCTCGCAGGAACTACACAGCACACACGGACACACACACACACACACACACACATATATATAGTAACGACAGGCAGAGCAGATCACAACTACCAAGGAGGAAGAGGAAGAGGAGAAAGCCGAGGTTGTCCGAAACCATTGTGTCCACTTCAGGTGGAAAACTCGATGACTCTGGGCTTCTGTTATCTCAGCTTCTGTTTCTCCTGACATGAAAAAGTGACGTAGCAACTAATCCAAAATCTCTCTCTCTCTCTCTCTCTCTCTCACTCTCTGACTTGCTCTCCCTCCCTCTCTGTATCTCCCTCTCTCTCCCTTTCTGCTTGCCTCTCAAACACACGCACTCTTTATTTTCATCTTGTTGCAACAGCAGAACTGCTATTAGACTGCTACTTCGAACTCACACATATACACAGGAACAGAGCAGACCCGCATGCACGCACACGCACGCATAGCCGTGCACATGCGCGCATGATCACGCTATTCCTCTTCCCGAGTGTGACGCAGCACTTAATTCTCTGTGCTTTTATAACACTGTTGTGGCTATACAACGCAACTTCTTGTTAAAGCTGAGCCAGAAACACACTTGCTAGCTGCCACACAAGGCAAGTGAGCAGAGCAGACTGCAGTTAAAGGAACCCTACCACCACGGCTCCCTGTCCCCCTCTCTGTGACGTTGCTGTGTCCCCATTCCCCCCCCACGTCCCCTTATAATTGGGTCTCTCCGCTGCCCTCCTCTCTGGCGCTCTCCTCTCTGCTCTCGGCTAGAGACGCACTCTGGCTCCTATGTCTGTGAGGCTGAGCTGACTGAGTCTCCTCGATCACCTGACAACCCACTGGTTTTAAAGGCACATCACCAGCTTTTGTATCAGTTGCATAAGCGCTCAGATGGTCTTTTGGCTTTTTAAGTAGTCTAATGAGGGATTCCACTTAGCTCTAAATCTGCACCAAAGGAAATATTTTCATAGTGCTCTGCTTAAAATTGTTTTGTGATCCTTCTATAATAGCCATATGTTGGTTAATGTAGTGATTTCTGACTTGCTTGAATACATGCTGTTCCTTACTCAGTGAGTGGAGCAGGCATTGAAAAAAACGTATGAGGTGACCGTCACAACCACACTCTGACACTTTAAACATGAGATGGCCTTTTACACATGCGTACTTCCTCATTCAGTGCTAGGTGCTTCCGACCACAGCTAAGTGAAATGCAGAGCACCATTTATCCTTTAGTCCTACTCAGAATGATACAGTCATCCAGTTAAACTAATCATGGACCTTAGAAAATGATGTGAAATCTTTACTCTACATCCATGCTAGTATAATAATTATGCAAGCAGACTGTAGTAAATGTAAACCAGGGGTGTAGCTGCTCCTTTAAAAGGACTGTGTTCCTGTCTTATAAATAGTTTTGGTTCAGTCAAACACTGGCTGAGTTTATTTTAAGAATTAGGCTCTTTGCAGTTTTATTTGATTGTTCACATACCTTGATCAGATGATTCTACATTAGCAGTGGAAGTCGGACATTGGAGCTGTGGGAAGAAAAGAAAAGAACAACACTTTTTAGAGAGCAAAGTCGAACAATGACGCTGCGAAAATCATTATTGAAATGGATGTATCACATGGATATGAGTCAATACAAATGTCCAATTAACAATGATGGTTGTGGGTCTTGAATATGTCCAATTTGTGTTACTGTATTGGCTGTGTACCGCTATGGCTGCGGGACTGCAATCAGTGTCCAGCAGGGCGATGATGAGGAACAGGCTTGGTTTTGTCTCTTTTATGAGCTCGTCAGTTCTCAACAAGGCTGTGGCTAGTAGGTCTGTCTGTGGCATAAAGTCTCCTTTATATGCTAAACTGAAATAAAAGCTTTGTCTCAGTCAACAAATGGTAAACAAAGTTGCTGTCTTTGTCCGCTCAACACCACACCTATTTAGAGATGACAATGTAAGCATTCAACAAATGCCTTAATGTATAATTCAGTCATGTTTTGAATGGTTACATGTTCTATGCTGCTACCTTCTAGTTTTACAACATTTCAAAGGCTCGGCTGAGCTATTACCGCACAAACCATCAATCTATTTTGATGTCTTAAATTTTCCATTATCCTCCAGTTACAAGTGTAGATTTTCCTCTGACATTAAATGTGGCTGTAAATTTTTCTTCCCTAAAGCACTTGTAGCTCGCAATGTCCTAATTCCCCAGCGGAGCTGGAGGATATGGAGCCCACAGCTTCACCTTACAGGGCCGAGAAAGGAGAGCATTGGTAAAAGAATCAGCTTTCACCCTGAAGCTATATGGGAAATGTAAGGGATCTGAGGGATCAGAGCATGTTTGCTCTGAGCAGGCTGGTAGATGCTGAGGGTATCGATCCGAGGACGGAGGCCCACCTGCTCATCTAGGATAAAGACGTCCTCAGTCTATATGTGCATCCTATTCAAGACGACTGCAATGACACCAAGAAATGTGAATTCAAGCTTTAGCACTTGGCTGTGTTTGGCGCTTACATTCCCTGCTAAGAAGATGGGATATGAGATTTACATTTTGAAATGTATTACTCACGCTCTATCAAATAACTGATGAATAATGCGCCATATGCCTGCGGCGGTTCCACTAAATCCACGCTCAATCATGAAAGACACTGGTTTCTGATAACTTGACATTCTTGCTTTTCCCCAACACACTGCAGCCAATAGCCTCTAATGAGAATAGGAGGTTTTTACTGTGACAGTGGTTTGTGTTTATGCTGACAGAGACGCGCGACAGCTTTAAAGATACATCCAAGCCCCGGTCCTTCCTGTCTGCTATTTATGCTCCTCATCCAGCGGGCAGTGTGTTAATTTTAGCCATGTCATCTATCAGCCATGCCTGTTCCACTTCCTAAACCTTAATCTCTCCCTTGGAAAGGTGCCCAGTGAGCTCCATTGATATTGTTTTTGGCTGTATTGTGAACAATGGGCATAGCTCCTAAATGCACCCACACATACATTTAGGCAAAAAAAAAAAAAAGTGTTGTGTTTTTACAGTGTTTTATTGAAAGTAAAACAATGTAATCTTTTTTCTGTTATTACCTGCTTTGCGGTTACCACTCAGGAGAATGCAAGCAGGCCGTCTCTGGGGATGCCAGCATGCGTCCCAGCATCACGAACTGTATGATGAAAAAGGCGTCTCGGAGAGCTTTGCCCTCCGCAGGTCCTGAGAAAATCCGGGGCATTATTTTGAAACATGTCAAACATACAACACAGTGAATTAAAACATTTCCACGCAGCTCAGCAGTTTCTGGCGTCGCCGTGTTGGAGAAAGTCAGAGAAAAGTGACCTTTGTACAAATATTACACTTTGATACTGTTCAAATGTAAGTTTGTATAAAACTGCACTGTTTGTATGTATGTATAAGACTGCTGACCAGGAGCCACACCCTGCAAATATGCAACTGGCCAATTCAGCTATGACTTTTTGACAACAATTGATACAAACACTGAGCTGCTGCCATTCATCCTAGATGTTGCCGGCTGTGAAGTGTATCAGCTCTTACCTTGCACTGAAGTAATACCTCATTTCCTTCTGTGAAAAGAGGAATAACATTATTTATCCGGAAGGCAAGCAATTTCAATTTCTAGGCTTAACTTTGTTGTTTAGTTCAATCCTCCAATATATTTATTTCTTTAGAGCCCTTTCTGTCCCCCCACTAAACTGAACATTTTCTCTTATTGTGCGTCTGGGGCAGTCAGCAGAGCAACTGGTCAGCTGACTACTGCCAGTTTGAGGTTTTGAAGAGTTCTTGGGGCATTTTTTTCCCAAATCGCAACAAATGCATGGATTCGTCCTTCTGTCAAAAAAAAGTAATGAGGCAACAAAAAGAATAAATACTTGTAATCACTAACTCTCATTTATATGGGCAAACACTGTAATGCTGCATCAATACATCCCAATATAATATCCGATTCATTCCAAGAATACTTTCTGACAACTTTCTGCTCAATACACGATCTAAGCCTGCAGAAATACGCCACCCTGTGTTAGCACAGAGTATTGCTCTTGGGGGGTTTGTTTACATCAGGAATAAAAAGTGCGTATGACATAGAAACCTCTGGATGGATGGAGCAGAGTCAAGGTAGTGGCACAGCAGAGGCACGCACTCCAGGTTTACAACACAACAAAAATTTATTTTTAGAAAGAACAAATGACATGTTTAAAAAAAAAGAAAAAAGAACTCTTTGAGGGAAATCTATTTCTGCAAATGAACAAAGGGGAAAAAAAACAAAACAATCTGATATAATTTAAACCTCAGGCCTATACACAGCTAAAGTATATTGAATTAAGTGGTAACTCATTTTACATGTCTTTACACAAGGTAAAATTTAAATACAGTATGCTCAACTGAAACAGGTACGACACACGGGATGACACTCAGACAGGTGCAATACATGAATAAATTCAAAGTTACTGGTCTATAATATAAATTTCCTGCAAATCTTGAAACAGTAATATAGTTTTCCCAATGTTTCCCCCTCCTCTATAACTTTAAATTAAACTTAGTATCATGCTACGTGTACATTTATAATTAAGGGATATCACACTTTAAATCAATTCTAGTTAAGTCTAACAAGCAAACATCAACGTAGACACGGACAATAACAACATCTACCTCATAAATTAAATCATTACGCAGTACCGCATGGATGCACAAGACCACTTACTCCTGAGGTAAATTCAAGTGCGCAACATCCTCCTGCAGCAAGCATCCAGCACACCTCTCCATCCCACCCTGCCCCTCTGCCCTCTCGCTGGCTCCGAAGAAAACGAGCAGCAAATCCGCAGAGACATGTTTTTTAAGGAAACAGCTGAGAGCAAATACCTCGCTTATTTCCGGGTAACGTTGGGAAACGATGCGCACTAAATCGTAATAGTCAAATCACGGGCATGCGTAATTCTTTGGGTCTTTAATTAAAAAAACAATTACAAATGGAACAAACAGAGGATGAAAATTGGAACATAATGTAAACAGATAAATCACGTTATTAAAAACCCGCTGCACTGTGCCCTGTATCCATGTAGGTGATGGTGTATGATCCACTGGAGCAGGCGCTGGATGTCAATAAACTGTTTCTGTTGGAAGAAGAGATCGTGACTTACCGACTATTTCGCAACACGTCCGGTCCCTTTCACTGTTACTACTCCGTCACCGCTGCCACTGCCCCCCTCCAGCCTCCTGGTTCCTGTCGGGTCCAGAGAGGTCCCCTGCATTCAAGAAAACGCTTGTGCATCGACATTTTCACAGCAACACAACCAAGCCACACCCACTCGCACACACCCCCGTTTTCTGATTGGACGTCGCCCCAAAAGGCGTCAGTGGGATCACGTGCTTTTGACGCATGTTTACAAACAGGCGCAGCATGAGAGAGAGGACAGGCGAAACGAGAGGATGCACCCATGTGGACTTCCGGTTTCCGCTGAAATCCCCCCTTTTTTCCCCTCTTTTGGGGAGCGGGAATGCTATGACACAGGTTTCCATGTTGTATGCTTAAGTACAACACATTCAGTCAACACAGGTATTTAACTGATAATTAATAGGCGATTTTAAGTGTTTTAACGGTGAATTTGACTCATTTTGCAATACAGCCCACCTGTATTTAATGAAATCTGAGTATATGATCAGTTATTGATCGAGCCTATACCAGCTCACTGTCGTGCTGAATTACATTCACCTTTCAATCGACAGGCAGATCACCAGGAAGACTGTTGCAGGTGAGTTAGTGCTCCTGAGTTGTTCACGTCAACGTGAAAGTAAAATCTGACAGATTACCATCTTGATGCGGAAGTACACCGCAGTAAAATCTCTCGGATGTCGGACTTCTCAAACTTAAATAAACTTGGTTTTCGCATGTTTTAAAAACTCACCTGGCTACCGCTTCCTGAGAATATTATCTAGTTAGATAGTTCACGATGATCTCATAGCTAATATATTATTAACATATAAATAACTGAAAAATAAAGGAACTAAAAAAAGATCAGTCCCACATAGAGTGTACCCCTTGCTCTAAGGCTACATGAGTCACAAAACTAACAAATAACAGTTATATCAGATAAATTATACTCATTTCATAGCACTTTTGCATAGCCACCACAATTTAAACCGGTTTAAACCTGGTTTCAAATCTACTCTTCGCAGTATGTCTTTGTGACGTTTGATGTTATTACTAAATTAGTGATAATCAAAGGTAAAGTTTGGGGGTGGGGGCATCCTTAATCATAATTTATTAGAGGGATACTTTGCTGTTTTTCTGCAGACTTTGTATCACAACAATGAGGGTAGAAAATGCTAATGAAATGTTGAACTTTCCTCCATGTTTCCTGCAGAGCTCCCCTACTCGTCATACAGGAGCTGTATGCTGTTCGACTGAATAGAATAGCCTTTATTGCCATTGCGTGTGTACAATGAAATTAGGAATAACTGACTTTACAGTAAAATGACTAATAACATCATTAAGTCAGTTATTCAACCAAAAAACATCTCTATTGTTGGAAACGAGTCATCTGGCGGACGCCGAGCTGGATGGCGAGTGAGAAGCTCTCAGTGAAGGCAACACGGAGTAAAATTAACACTGTTCATACTACCCACACTGTGATGAGACAAAGCACTTGGAAATCTTTTGAGTGTCGATTGATCACATTAGACTAACTGTGGCATAACATTGGCAAACAACTTCACAGATGTCATCGCATTTTGATTCAAATTTTGATCAATTGTAATTGGCACAGGGACACGTGACTTTTTTTTCCAGCTCTGCCCACATCGAAACAGCAATGCAAGAAAAGACAAAAACACAAACAGCCTACAGACATCTGTCATGTGAAATGACCAAAACAGTTTGACAGGAAATTGCATATTCATGAGGGTGTTGATCAGTGATATAAAGATGCTGATGGAGAACATCTTTTTAGGGCCTTTGAAAGATTCCAGTGTAACAGCAATGATATGCTTCCCCACCCACCCCCCAACAGGATGACTAGCTATTCTGTGGAAAACAATTTAATGTGAACTGGATGTTGTGGATGTAACTGGAAATGCGTCATCTCAAGCTCTTGCTACCTCATGTTCAGCTTCTGGTGAATAAAATAGCCAAATTTAGTAAATCTGGAAGTATGTAAAAGTTATTTAGATACGCTTGCAATTGTTGTTCAAAACTGAATTCTGACTACTTGCGTCTTAATACACTTTGTAATTACTATTTATGTATGGTGTGCCAGCTATTTAGTAATTTCACTGCTTAATTTTGTACATAATACGTGCTCAGAATGTCAAATGTATTGTGGATCTACTCTTGCACTCTTGCACTTTCCTGGCATGGGATCAATGAAGTCTAGTTTGTCTCATCTTTATCTGATATTATCATACTGACGTTCAGTTTTCTGACTTTATGGCTTTTTTCAGTTGCCCACATACACGGAGGGTAGACCATTCAGCTCCTTTGGATTCAGTGCCAAGGCCTCGGTATTCAGCAAGGAATAGGCTGTGTCTGCCAACGAAGGACCTGGACCATGGTGTCATTTGTATGTAGACAATGTCTCCGTGAACCAGCAGAGCTTTAATAGACTTTAACAGATCCAAAAAGCGTGTAATTAGCAGTGATGACTATCATTTTAACACATTTACCAAACAGCTTTATTAAGGCTAGTGTAGTTCACACAAGGCGCTTGAGAAAAAGCAGCACGTGGACTCCCCTAACCCTAACTGCTCCTAAGGCCACAGCAGGGGGCATCCTAACCCAACAATATCACATTCAAACTTCACTTACTCTGTAGGCTTCGCTCCACCTTAAGTTTAGATTATTTCAATGTGTGCTGCTGTATATCACGTGCAGACTGCTGTGTGTGTACCTGTTTCAAAGTGCGTTTTTTTAAATGAACATTTAAGTATTTACATCAGCCTCATACATGAGCAGACCCCAAGGTGCTTATTTGGCTCCTGATATGTCTTGTAGCGCATTAAAAACAACACATGGACATATTAACAAGGCTGAAAACGTGATTTTTCTCTGGATGGGGTCTTTAAAGTAGACTACGCAGTGTTGTGCAATTTGTCTGCATCACTTTTACGTCAGCTTTGGTAAATTATCATTAGCGTGCCATCAGCTGGAGAGTCTACAGTTTACTACAAGGTGTGATGTGCCTTCTGTAGACAGATGCATGGCTGGGAAAAAAAGAGACAATGCCTTCCAGATTGTTTCCCTCAGCAGATGTTGGGAATAGACGACAGCGCAGAGTAATGTGCAGGAAACAGGCGGGATGTCAATTTGAGTTTCCGTTGCTATTTGCTGTTTAGTTGTCTATGGAGACAAAATATACAATCGGAGTTCTCCAATTTCAATTATTCGTTCATTAGTTTATGCCTTACTTTTGTAATGCAGCACAGTCCTTTCATGTTAACAGTGATTTGATTTTAGAGATTACAGAAAGATGTTGCAGAGCAGATAACTCCTACAATAGCACGAGGAGACTTAAAAAGAGTTCATATAAAGTAAAACCTCATACCACACACACATAGCAAGAACCTGCAGCATATAAACACTAATTTTGTGGTGATTTTTTTTATAAGTGTGCACTGTCATTACACAAGAGTCGGTTAAAAACGAACTAGCCGTGGACATAGCTGTCTGATGGGATAGTTAAGTAGCATGTGTCTGGTCACTCCCTCATCTGTGCACATTAGTCAGTGGGGCCCCATATCTGTCTTACAGCGGGCTCCTCCCTTAATGTGGATCCCAGCTTTGAAACTGCATAGTACATTTCCCATGATGCATGTTTTTTTTTTTTTTTTTTTTTTTCAAAGTATGTGAAAGTATATTAAGTTTCTCTCTCCAGTCGTCATGCGTTTTGGATTTTGAGACAATGTCCATATGAGTGTGGGTAGATGCATACTGTTGTGTTCGCACAAGGGTGTTGCACGAGAGAGAAAAAACCCCATCACTGCTGCCAAGATGTCACAAGCATAAATCATTTTATCAAGTTCAAGTGGAGTACACGTCTTAGACTTCCTCCCTTAACTTATAATTAATAACTTTATTTGCTCAGTTATGAGTTGGTTGATTGTTTGGTGAGTTTATTTAACCTTAAGAACTAAAAAAGACAACACAAGAGTTGTATTAATTAATTACAGGGCTAATTGTATTTTGGTTATAATCAGCATGTTGACCACTTTGCGTACAGATCTTGGATGGGACATTTTGTCAGCTTGTCCGACAGTTTTTCTCTGTTTGACCCCCCTGCTTTGATACAAGCGTGTGATTCAGCCTGAGTCAAATCATATGGTGATTTCTCTTGTTGCTTCACTTGCTGGCACACCCAGTGTGATTAAATTGCCCGGGGCAGTTAATTCTGACAACGCTTCTGTTTACTTTCCCTCACAGTAACAGGAGCCTGTATTTACAGATTTGTGAAGTGAGCGTGCAGCCACTTCTGCAGTCACTCATCTCTCCATCTGAGGATGCTTTCAGAGCACTGAGCTGTTGTGTTGTATAATACGACTTACTCTGAGCATATGTGGCTGTAGTGTCTGCTGACTATGGCCTATGGGTTCGCTATTTCTGAATCTTTTAGCCTATTTTTTCCAAATATATTCAATATGTGATGAAATAAGATGTCACGTGAAAAGTTAGGTTAGGTTAGGGTTGTAGTGGTGATCCCATTGAGTATCACCACCCAGCTCTGCTCTTCCCTTTAACACTAATAAGCGTTTTAGCATCTTTTAGCTCCTTGTTTTGGTTTAGCCCACTGATGCTACCTGCAGCAGCTAATGGCATGCAGACACAGTTAGCAACACAATGGAGCAGCTAGCCTCAGTCTGTGGCTTTCATGTTACTGGCACAACCGACATTAGTGCAGCAGAGGTGACCACCTGTAATTAACCGGTTTATTAAAGCCACTTACTGCTGTTGTGTCAAGCTGTTGACTCTGTTTCTGGTTCAGGGAGTCGGCTGGCAGCCATCTTTGTTCTGGACAGGCGGAAACAGGCACAACTGAGGAAAAATCTTATTTTACCAGTCACCAGACACAATACTTTACATTCAGGTGTTTAGAAACGTTTTTTTGGGATTCTGGAAATACCCCCAGAATAACAGTATTTTCTTTAATGGTCTGAGTTTTTCAAACTATGAATTATCTTTCAGAGAAACTGGCCCTGCGACCTTAGTGAGAGCTAACAGTTAATAGGCCAACATGAGAGGACCAAACTCCCCACAGAAGTTATTGAGGACCAAAACCAGAGCTGAAAGAGTATTAATATTGGACTTACATTGGTCTGGTGGTCAGACCCGTGACTGTATGACTGCTAGTGCGGCATGTGTTAACTGTTTGCTAAGGAGATCCCATTAATTAGAGGCAGATAACATGTCAGTGTTGTGTTCACAGCCTGTTTCTGCTGCCCCCGAGTGGGCAAAAATAGTCACTGCAGGTTTAAACCCTAATAGTTGTAATGGATAAAAAGCTGTTTCTGTATTTCTGTCTCATTGACTGAAATAATCTGCAACTGAACCAGGACAAAGATTTCTTTTATTTTCTAGACTGGGATGTGAAAAGAAAGGCAAATGTAAAGCATGTTGATAAATATTAACTATATCTTTCTTGTACTCTGGGAATAACAGCATGGTTGTCATAATAATCATTGAATATAATGTGTTTTCATAGTCATAGCATGGTTATAGAATTGTTCACACTATCCACAGAAGAGGGAAGCTGATAAACATTCCTTGCTGTATTTGCAGGAAACTCGGGCACAGCAGAGACATGATGTCAGTTATGAGGAGCTCACAGTAAAACATGCAGGATCAGAGACTCGGCGGACCCGTTTGCTGATGCTGCCTCCTGGCATCACGGCAACCTTTTCTTGAACTTGAAAGTTTATCAGCTTTTAATTTTCATCAGACGCTCAACCCTGCTCTCCTGACCTCAGGGTCCGGCATGGTCTCTTGTGTGCTCTCCTTTACCTCCCTCCTTTCCATTCCACCCAATATTATCTTACCATCAATGAGTGTGGAAGGGGTGTGCTTTGGCATGGGGAAGGAAAACATGACGTATCTGGCAGCTGTAACCACGCTGAGCGGGGAGCCACCCCACAATAAAAACAACCAGCTGAGTTTTGTTCATAACCCCAGATTCCTCTGCACATACACTACTCTTGGCTGGATGGGGGAATAGAGAGGTGGAGGAGCTTTCAAGCTGGACGGGATGAAGGATGGGAGGGGGGCAGGCCAGAGATGGGGGACTTGTGTGACATTGAAGACAAGCTGTAGAGGAGAGGATTGGCAGTGATATGCTGTAGGGATACAGGGGCCGACGGGTGGAAGATTCACTCACTTCCAGAATCTGGCAACTTAGATAACATTGGACTACAATTGCCTTGAATAGAATTTGAACTGCAGTGCATACATTGCAACATTTGAAATGCATCTCTTCCCAGAAACATATCTGCTTTACCTTAGATAATTCACACTGCCCACTGTCAACAGTTTTCATAACAGTTCCTGTGAAAAACATTCATCACAAGGTCTCTCCATAATCCAGAGAGCTCTTTGTTAACAGAGAAAGAGATGTTTTTCTTTTCAATGCTGCAAACATCAAAAAATGAATTCCATTCGTTTCCACTGCATTAGGCCAAAGATGCATAGTGTGTCTGTGTAATTTGAGTGAAGTCAGCGTTCAGGTCTGACAGAGGGGAGAACCTGAGGAATTAATAAATGTAGGTATAGGTAGAAGCACACTAACTCCATGGCTGGAGTGTGTTGGATTCTTTAATCTGTGTGTAAAATAAGATCTTAGCTGATGCTCCATCTCAGAGATGTCCGAGTGTACATACGATACGTGCAGCATGGTTCACATCCACTAGGATTTACACATTTTAAATTTGCACGGTGCAGCAGTCGGCCAGTCTCAGATTGTAGATGGCCACATTTAACCGATATATTTACGTCTATGGTGTGTGCTTTTTGTCATGGCTTTACGGCTGCGGCATACTGTGACAACAGGACTGTTCTGCAGCACTGCTCAATGGCCTTGAGGAAATATTTTCCTAGCAGGGTGTGGAAGGGGACAGGATGGGATAGGAATTCACATGGGGCTTGATCTTGTGATGAAAGAAGGGCGTGAGCGGATGGGAAATAAACTCGTCACACTTTCACATATGGTGGATGGCAACAGCAAATGAATCAAGAATATATATATATGTGTGAACACGGTGATGGATAGAGAGTCGACCCTGGACTGACATGGCGGGCGCTCATGAACATGTCCAGTGTCGTTTAGTAAAGACAGCTGGTGGATGTTTTCACTGCCCCGCCCGAACTGCGAGAGACAAAACAGTGTGAAGTGATGTCATTACTACCGCTTATGCAAACCAGCTGTGTGACCTTATGGGCTGTGTGGGATTTAAATGCACTGTGTGTTGGAGCCCAGATGTATGCATGTGCGTGCGTGTGTGTAAGTAAGTAAGTGCACATATGTTTCTGTGGTTAAACAACCTCACTGCTCTTCCCACTCACTCCTGTGATTGCTGTGTCTTTTTAACAGAATGACAACATGACAATTCACACAAACATTATCATTTTTCTTTTTGCTTTTTTATTTTTCTTCATGTTAAAAACAAATTAAACTACAGGGTGCTTGTACAATGAAACAGTCACCTTGGAATGTTAGCGACGAAATAATATAAAAGGAGACATCAATGTGAGACATCCCAGTTATATACCAGATTTTTTTTTTTTCTTTCATTTCTCCACTAAAAAGGCATTGCAGTTTCCTTTCGTATTCATTCACATGTATGTCAGTAAGAAGGATTTACACGGCAACATTTTCAAGGTTTGGGGGCATTAGACGCTTCTTTTTAGAAGGATCATCCCTTATGTTATATGACCTGGATCAAAATTTGTAACGATTCCACAGAAGTACATGTTTTAGTACAACATAAGCTATGAAATTAAGGTCTTTGGCACAGAAGGAACATAAAAAGTGTGGGTACACAACATAAAAACAAGACAAGAAAAAGGCACCATATCTATACACACTGCTCAATAGAATACTGATAGTAAAAAGAGCATACACAGTATATTGAAAAGAGAGTAACACTGACAAATGGATGGACAGAGCTGACAGTAAGAGGCTCTGAGTCTTTATGGGTCTCCTGGTCAGACAGTCAGTCTCGTGATTCTCAGCAGTGACTCTGAAGCCACTGTAAAGAGGCCTGTTGGCTTTGTGATTGATTTCACTACAGTTTGCAGTGATGGATTGGAGAAGTCCTCGCGGCCACCGCTCTTCAAGAAAATGGTGTGATTAAAACCTCCTCCCGTCCTCACCGCTGGGAACCGACTGCAACTAGGTGAGCCATCACTTTGCCAACTCATTTTACAAAATTGTATTCACGTGCACATTCAGACTCGCTCACATACTTGATCAAAATCCCTTGCCGTCGACCACGCATACACACAGTTAGCAAGCTTCGGTGCATGTATGGATACACATACAGCCCATGCACAGTACAGATGCCAGTAAACATAACACACACATGCAGGATTTGAAAGCAGCACACACACATTCGCGCATCGACGTGATCAATAAGTAAATCAGACAAACGAGATCAGAGCCCAATGGATTTTCTCTCTGAGAAGTTTGTAAACAGATTTCAGTGTGATTTATTTCCTCTCTGTTTGTCATATCTTTACAATAACCTAAGGAACAATTTCATTATGTACTTGCGTGCTGTATTTACGAGGGTAAATGGTGGGAGCTTTAGAGCTGATGACATGCAGAGGCCCTGCTGTGTGTTGACAGCACGTGGCCGTGACTCCGGGGACTGCAGCCATCATGGGACCCAGTGCTGATTAATGCTTAAATACACTCTCTTCCCACCCAGAACTGCCCATCTCCTGACTCTCGTCTCCAGCCTGACTGCCGTCAACAACCCAGGGACTGAGCCTTCGTCATCATTAACATCATTCATCACCGCCATCTTCGTCATCTTCAGACTAGTTTTCCTGACGTTTATTGAGGCACGTAGCCAAAGGAAGAGGCAGGGGGGACTGTAACAAGAGGAGCGTTGTTGCAGGAGATCGTTCTAGTCCCTGATGTCCGCTTTGCTGTGGACCCTATGTGGTTGGGCAGGAGTGGATTCAGAAAGGGAGGTGAGTTTGCATCTGTGTGTGTGTGTGTGTGTGTTTGTGTGTGTGTGTGGATGGGTGTGTTTAGTGGGGTAGTTCCTGGGCTGCAGTTATTTGAAGACTATTTCACAGCTCGGTGTCTGCTGTCTTGGTGGTGGAGTGGCCGTTGGTGGGAGGAGGAGGCTGGGTCTTGGCTGCCTCAGGGGACTCTCCATTTACGCTGGGTTTCTCCTGGGTTTCTGGAGGGGGGTTGAGGGGGGCCACGGAAACGAGAGTATTCCCCTGGTTCTCCTGATCTACTGGATAGGCCTCCTCTGCCTGCAAGTGCATCACAAATTACACACTCCGTTTTATATCAGTGTAAATCATGCTAACATATCCAGGTAGGCTTAAAAATTAACCATTTGAGTTGAAGATCCTGCACAAAAAGACACATATATACACAGATGCATCCACTAACCTCCACACCCTTCCACTATTACTTATACACACACAAACACATCCTCTAATGTGGTCTCTATCATGTGATACAGCTGCGTCTGGCTAGGAGATGAAACAGTGTGCTTTGCAGATGAATAACGGAGCAGAGAGCAGGGTGTGGGTCTTTGAATAACGCACACTCTCTCTTTCTCTGCATATTCTCTGTGATAGCTGGCCAGCAGCGTCCCCTAATTAAAACATTGGCAGCGACCGATTCCAAAGGAAGAAAATAGTGCTGTTTTGATTTCAGATGCAGTAAACCATGAACCTTGCCAGAGAAATATCAATGCACGATGTTGCTGAATCTATAATCCGAGATGATTGCAGGAAGCCACAAACACATGGTGAAAAAATGTGGCACACACCCACAGGTCAGATGTAATGTCACTCAGATCAGTTTAAAAAATTAAGTAATGACAGAAATTCAGGTGAATTGATTAAAATCACCAAACCAAGCATTATGCTGCGTCTGTAGTGGAAAATGAAAAAAAAGCAATGCAAAGATTTTCAGTTCATGGATTCTGAATGAGGAACCACTGATCACTGTGGAGCCAGCATGAACATGTAAACCACAAAGTAAATAAGTGGCCGACATACAGGGCAGTATATTGTTAAAAAAAAAAAAGTACTCACCAGCCTCACTCCCTTGGTGTCAGTCTTGGCAATGCGTTGGCATTTGAAGTAACCTACAGTGATCGCAAGCGCAGCCAGCAGACCGGTGACCAGTATTCCCACAAACACAGAGGAATTAGATGACGATGGGGTCTCGGCTTTTGTTACACCCAGCTGCAAACAAGTCGAAGAGATGCAGCTGTGGTCAAACGAAGTGTGCGCATCATCAAAATAGAAGGAAAATAGAGGACTGAGAAGAGTCATCCATGGTGTAGGCAGCCAAGTTAAATCCAGTGGATTGTTTTGTTTACAGCACTGCAGTAGCCCAGATTAGGAAAAGATAACAACTTGTTCCAAATCCATACTTCATACAGGAAAAGTGACAAAATGAAGTATAGTCAAATCCAGTAATTGGCTGTTGATGGACCCACAATGCAATGCACAAAGGAAATGGAGCTTCTAACATCTACAAAACTTTTTAATACATTGTAGCTCCAGACGGATTTTAACGAACCAAAAGTATTAAATCTTAAGGAAGAAATGTCCCTTTTTCTTTCTGGAGTTCCGCTGCCAATGATTTTCCAAGGGTGCAGTTTGATCTCCAATGTATTTTATCATTCCCTTTTTGTATAAAATAGTAATTAGTAAAATAGTAAAAGTCATTTCAGCTGCAGACCTTGCATTGAACGACTTTCTTTGAGGGCTTCATGGTTATTTCACCTCCGCACAATCATATTCAAGCTGGGAGCATCTAGTGCTCTCTTACCTTGTCTTTCAAAGCATCACTCTGGAGTGCTTCAACCAAAGTACTCAGCTTAGCTGCAGGGGCAACAGATAATACAGATAAATCAGTACTCAGTACAATTAATCAGGTTTTTGTAGCATTTTGCTGCAAGACAAAAAGACAAGAATGACCTTAACCTGTGTCAGAAAATGAATGAAACAGTGCATGTGCAAGTTATTACAGATTGAAGGATTCCATCAATACCCACCGTCATTACTGGCCATCTGCACTGTGTTGCCATCTTGGTAGATTTCTAGATTACACTTTTCGTTACTGCACCAAGCTGCAGGGTTTTCCTGAATGATACGTTTAGTTTCCTCCTGTAAGGAGAAATATGTATGGCATATAAGTTAAATGTTTAATACAAACATGTGGTAATTCATTATCAATAAACCCGCCGGATTAAGACAGACTCTCCTCAAAGAGTAAAGACATTTAATCTCTTTTGGGTCATCATTGGGACCAACAGTTAAAAGTGTGTTGCTCCATTTTCCCCACTGACCATCAGTGCACGTAGGCCACTGAGTGCGTAATGGAGACAAAATGCTGTTGGCTGGAAAAAATTTCTGACCACACCCTCTTTTTTTCCCCATGTTAACCCTGAACTATGATATCACCTCATTGCACAATTTCAGGCTTTGTGACTTGGGAACACTCTTCATTTTCTGTAATGTGATCCAGACAGCTCTCAGCATTCCCAAAAGGCCTCTGTGAGCAAACCCTGAATCCTCAGTTAGTTGGGATTGGGCCCACAGCTGGACTCTGCTGTAACACCCGGATCACTGAGGAAGGGAGGAGGAAACTCTGAAGGGCTGAACTCTGAACGGCAAAATCACCCCAGTGGAACCTATTCTCCATCTGTTTGTACATCACCATATTATAAATGTTAGCATGCTAGTCTCAGGACTGCATTGTATCATGTGTTGCTTTGTTTGACTTTATGTGGACTACTGTAACCATAGCTGGAGTTCAGATGAGTTACAGAGGATTTAGATTGTAATAAACACATTTTAAAAACATAAATTTGATACTGAAAATGATGTGCGAAGAAGAAGAATAATGTGATGCGATTTTTATTTTGTCATATCAGACACTGCATGTTGTACTGATTGATGACTTGGGGATTTACAAAGGTATTTGACTACCTCTGAGAGTTATTGCTTTATTAAGTTTGTTCCTTTATCAAAGTCTTTCACGCAATTATCCCACTATTGCGACAAACGAGAGACAAACCTTGTCTTTTTTTTTTTTCTCCATGCATTTTGAACCAATCACCAGCTGGCTAAGGCTTCTGGCACTGTAGTCCATGTTTAGTTTCAGGTTAAGTTGCACAGATGACTTCTGCAGATGGTCCTGGCTCTGCAGATGATACAGTAATGACCCAAATAGGGACTAACTAAAATATGCGGACTGGGATCTAACCTGCAGCTTCGGCTCCTGGGCACCTGAACTGACGTACTGTACAATGTAACAATGAGTTCTAATTGAAGAGCTCACGTTTGCTGCTTGGAGGCGTTAACTTACAAACAAATGCACACACAATTAGGATTGGACAGTGAAAGGAAAACTATTCTTATCTACTTCAAATATGATATTGTGGAGTATTCTATAAGGTTGAGACATAGATGTGTTAAAAACCTGAAAAACACCTCTTTGTGTATAAAGGCCATCTGTGATATCAAAAACCCAGAAAATAAGGCCACACCCTTACTATTCCTCCTTTTGTCTTGAGTACCACAGAGCAAGTGAGGAAACATTAGCCTTCCTCTTCATTTGTCTCCTTCCAGGAACACGGTCTGAAGATTTACAACGCCTGAGGAATGCCTGAGAAAAGAGCCGCCTTTATCAGGGCCATATTTCCAACTGTAGCTCTTTAAAACACATTAATCTTCTTCCTCTAAGTGGAGTAAGCCACTTCCTCTGGACCCAAGGTGTAAGGGGCCCGATAAAGGTTGTGGTAAAAGGAACGTGTCACTGTAAGGTAACCAGGCTCAGCTCTCTTGTCTCATTTCACCGTGGTCTTAAATGCTGCATGCTAAAACCTCAGCCGGTGGTAGTGGTATGTTGCCTGCGGTTGGCAGGGAGGAGACGAGGGCTGTTGTTACAAGCTGAATGAAGGTGGTGGCGATGTAGCTTTGGTGGTGGTGGATTGCTTTCTTATGATAATCTTCTACTTTTACTGTCATATTTTGAAGGATAAGAGAGATGCACTCACACAGTCGGCTGTTGTCACCTCCGCCTTGACAGCAGTGCTTTCTGGGATGACGTCCTTTCCAACACACTTCACATCAGGCTGTGGAGACAGTAAGCCAGGTCAGATGGACAAATAAGATCAAGAGAAGAGAGCGCTCTTCGCACATGTGGTTGTAACCACAACCATCAGTCATCTATTGTAAGCACATTTTCCTTCAAAACAAAAGTGGTGTCTTTTACAGAGATGTGTGTTAAAATGTTAAACATGATATTATTGACATGTTCAATCTTTATTTGAGTTATGTGATGATTTTGATGGCAAAACTAACTCCAGTTGCTGAAAAGTCAGAAAGTAGAGAAGCACCATCTGAACATGATACAGGTACTCACCACTACTGCTTTAACAGTGGGGGAGACATCTGGGACCTCAGGGGCCAAAGCATTTGCCTCCTCTTTGATAATGGGAGCAACGGTAGTCCCTGAGGTGCCTGAGGTGTCTCCAGCCTGGTCAGCATCGAGTGCAGGGTCTATAATGGTCACGAATGAGTTATCTTCAGGAGCAGCAGAAGCAGCAGATGCGTCACCAGCAGCAACAGTGGACGCAGAAGCCACAGCTGCCTCAGGAGTGGCGTCTGGAGCTGCAGCAAAGAAAGCATTTGTCATTAAGCAGCACATACTGGATGCGTCATTTGTTATGTCACTGTGGTATGAAGTAAAATGTGCACGTTGAAACTTCTCAAGTCTCATTGCATGTTTGCAGAGGCTCCTACCAGCACTGGCGTCTGCAGCTGGATCAGTGACAGGGGCGTCCGTGGCATCTGTTGATGGATCGTCTTGACACATCACTTCATCTGCAAAGAAGGGACACGAGGTGAGACACGTTGAAAGACAGCAACTTAATGGTGGATATCCTTGGATATATCCTTTACTGCAGGGGTTTCAAAGTCTATCACTGCGCCCCCTTAACATCTAACTCCTATGAATATTCTTTGAACTACAGTTCAAATAACTTGGAGGCTTTGTGAATGTAAAAAGGAAGTATACGTTGCAATGGATGCTCTTAGTTAGCTGTAAGCTACAACTTGTTTGGTTGACAAATTTGTTCACATTTTGGCAAATTGGCAAAATAACAAATATGCTAATTAACTATTAGCATGTAGTCATGGATGTGCACAAACTACTATAGAAATATCACTGCTACTTTGATAGTGGAACAAATGGAAAAACCTGAAGATTCTCAACTTCGGAGATGCTTAATCAGACCCTAACCTTACCCTAACCCCAAATCTCTGCTACACCTAAGCAAAGCCAAACCTAAGCCCTAACCACAACTGTGCGTCAGGAAACAGAGTAGGAAGGAAGGAAACACCATTTGAGAGGGGAACAGAAAAGATGAAATTTCTAGCACACAGTGGAATGTTTGTGTGAATGAGGTCAGGGTAGAGGGTTGGTTTGAACAGCTTGGCCTGGTGAACTAAACCTCGTGCCCAACCCAAAGATGCCAAATCAATTTGGCATGTGTTCTCAAGGGCTCCCACTAATTAGTAGTCACATATGGGCTAATTCTCACTCTCTACAGCCTATGCAAATAAACAGCTCAGTCAAGAGGTTGTGGCCTCCTGACTACACATCCATTCTCTGAAGGAGATCCTGTTTCTGTAATAATCTTGGGGTTAAACTGGGTGGTGCTAATACCTTTCTGACGTGGGAAGGTTAAGAAAAGTAGGAAAGCATTTCCCAAGTTCATGTGAAGTTTTCTAGATAAATGAATGGATGGCTTCCCATGACTGGATTACAAAGGAAAACTGGCCGAGCATCAATATGTGCTTTGGTTCAATAAGGAATCATGCTGCCTATCAAAAACAGAGAGCTATTTTCCAATATAAATCAGGGGCTAACTGCAGCTACAGGAGTAATCCATTTCATTCTACAATATTATTTTTAAACACTCCCCTCTGCAGGGAAGGAAACCAATATAGTGTGCAAACAGTTAAACGTCTAACCAAAACTATGCTGCAATCTGAATGCTGAAAAATGGGTTTGGTTCACCACTACCGTTATTTAGTTAATCGCCAGATACATTAATATAAATGAGGTGAATTTAGATGTTTAGTGTGTGTTTGCAATCCTATAAACATGTGTGACCCAAACATACTCTGGCACAAGCTTTTTGTAGTGATGTTCGATCCCCAAGCAAAAGGTAGTGTCACTTTGTGTTGCTTTTCTCCCAGCTAGCGAGTCGCCATCATGTTAGCATGCGACCAGACGCTGTAATATATGGTTCGCTCCTGCAGCACAGTGGCGACGACTGGCTGAACACTGTCCAAAGCTGGTCATATGCTGCATTTTAACTAGTGCAAGCGGGCATAAATCCTAATGCTCAACTGTGCTATTATAGCCTTCAGCTAATTGCCTCTGGCTAGAGCTGCCATGTTTAATAGAGCAATAATGTGGGACGAAAATGTTTAGCCCCCACACAACTGAATTAACCTACTACCTCAGATTATGCCTCATAGTTATGAATATTTTATTAGTACAGATGGTATCTTTTTCAAAGCACTTCACTGTCCAACCAGTTAAGCACATGCACTGATGCATAAAGCACACATAGATACAGATGCACATGGAAAGTCACACACATACACACCATCTACTCACTTGTTACATGCTGAAACTCTGTGCGCTATGTCAGAAATGTATACACAGTAACGCTACACCAGTGTGGACACAGACACCTTAGACAGCTGTGTGAGAGGTCTCACTGTGCAGGCAGCTCCCCCCCAGCATCAACATGATGCCTTAGGACCTCCAGTCTCAACACAAACATAGAGAAACATACATAACACTCCTACTCCATAAACACAACCCTGGCCTCTCTCCAGAGAGTTTTTAATGGGCTGCGAGAGCACAAGGCCAATGCTGCGGACTGTGTAACCTCTGGGTTCAATCCTGCTCTTCACTACTGAACTACATCAAGTGGATTTCCTGCCCCGGCTGTCCTCCTTAAAAGTTTTCAGCCTGGGTGTTCCAGTCTTTGACGTGGTGTGTAGTGTGTAACCATGCCAGATGTAAAGACCCAAATCATAGGTTAAAGAGAGAGTACGATATGGGCCAAGGATGGTGTGTGACAGTTCAAATGCTGCACTTTATATGCGTGTGGTTTTTTTGCGTGTGGTTTTTCTGTGCTGTGGTTTTTTGCGTGGTCGGACAAACCAACATCAATTACAAGACAGGACAAAGGCAGATGACAAATGACAAATGTAATTGGGTGGATGTCTCAAGTTCTTTGCAGCACCATGCCTGCTTGCATAATTAGCACATTTAGTAGCCCCTGGCAAATGTTTTGGTAAATCTATGAAGATTTACAGAACCACAGCAGTTCTTGTTGACATGCTGCTGGAGTGTGTTGCTGGTCTCTAGGATGACTTTATGCACTTCACTTTGAATGCCAAGGGAATCTAAGAAACTCTTGACATCAGTTACACTGTTAACATTTTAGACATCAGGGGCATAAATAAAGCAATCCTAACTGCTTAGGAGATTGTCAAGAATTTCAAACCTGACTATGGTGGATTATAAGTGGTAAAATTGATTAAGGAAGGTTGTTACTGAATTGACTTGTACACACACTTACTACTTGAATCCACATTGGAAGTAAATCAGACTCCATAGCTGAGATAGACACAAACACTCTTCTGTGGCGCCTGGGCCCAGGCTGGACTGACATGGGACAGTGATGAGATGAGTGCAGAGGTGAGAGCTCCTGGGTTTAGCTCTGTGTTAGGTCACACTTGTCACACTTGTCTAAGGTCTTCAGACTACAGTGGACTCAGACGATAACAAGAAAGAGAGATGATAAGGTGGAGGGGGAGACTGTGTCTCCTTTCACACAGCCTCCTTTTAACGCCCTCCTCACTGAGGAAAAGCCATCCAACCCCCTTATATATATAACAGACACGCCTACATGAGAGTATTGAACTCTGAAATATCACACACTCGTACTTGTACTTCTATCTTTGTGAGGACGCTCATTGGCATAGTGCATTCCTGCCCCTTACCCTAACCTTAACCATCACAACTAAATGAATTACCCTAACCCTTACCTTACCTTAGCCTTAACCTAAATCTGATCTAACCTCAGCCTTAAAACCAAGTCTTAACTCTCAAACGGCCCTTTGAAGGTGTGAGGACTGGAGAAAATATCCTCACTTAGCAAAAATGTCCTCACTTTGCTGGTAAAAATGCATGTTCTGGTCCTCACTATGTAGCAAGTACAAGAACACACACACACACACACACACACACACACACACACACAGAGTACTCATCTTCATATAATTTACTTTAACTTTTGATGTTTGTTGATGTTGGTGTCAGGTCCAATCTTGCATCACACAGCATGATTTCGAGCACTCTACACTCAATAGCTGCTTTCTTTTGTCTGTATTGGTCCGCAGAGATCTAGAGTATGCTTTGGGGTGGCCAGGGATCATGAAAACAAAACTTATTACATCACTATGATTATCTGCTTGTGTTTTTTTTGTTGAGTTGGACTTGTTTTTAAAGATGTTGCCGTGTTCGGGGATCTCAGCAACTACTGTGGTGAGCAGAGTATTATTGTAACTGACAGAACCTACTGTCAGTGCTACAGAAAGATACAAAAGGTTGGAAAGCATGTTTTTTTTTCCTTTCATCCCCCCCTTCTACAAGGATATTTGGCATCAGGCTCGAGCACCTCTTTCTGTCTGTGTGCAATTGGGCCCTGTGGTGATATAGTTAAAGATCAGTGAGCCTACCTTCAGCCAGCGCAGAGGCATCAGCACACTGCACGAGTGGATTGTTAACTGCACACAATGCTCTGCCCGCCTTCAGCTATGTTTCAGTTACAAGCAGCTGCAGCCAAACAGATTGCGTGCGTGAACAGCGCTAACATAGTCAGTCACTCACCATGTCCCTGCCTCACTCATCCGAAATGTAGCTGCCATCTTTTACTCTTCCTGCTCCTCCAGCGCTCGGATTTAGGGTGGGGAAGAGAGAGGAAATTGCAGCAGAAACAAACGCTGTCGCACATTAGGCGTTTGCAGTCAGAGTATGAGCAGGGGACAGCAGCTGCACTGAGTGTCCTCGGGGACCTCTGTCCCTCCCTGCACATGTGTTGTGCTGTCAGAGAGCCGTGAAACTCTCTGACATCACGCAAAAGGGGGAAAAGCTTCAACTCTAAATCTTGGGACTTGCATTTGACCTCCACCCAGACCATAGAGACAACACCTTGGCGGTCACAAGGCGCCACACCCTCCTCTCATCACTTATACATATCTTCTGCTTCCAGATGTCCACAGAAGATCATCAAGTCTCTTCCCATTCCTTTCTTTTCACTCCATACTAGGAGAAGTGTCACTTGACCTTAAGTAAGGAATTCCCTCAATCTCACAGACCTTCAAAGGAATTCTGGGACTATAAAATGCTAATAGAGGCTGGATTTAAGACTACAACATTATTTTCATCATCGTTTATCAGTTTTTTTTTTTAATTAATTGTTTAGTATATGAAGTATCCAAAAACAGGTAATATCTTTACACTGCTTGTCGAAAAGCCAGATGTATTAAATGTATGATAAAAAAGGAAAAAGGAGGAAATCCTCACATTTGAGAGGGTGGAAGCACTTCATGCGTGGCATTTTTGCTTGATTAATAACTTAAACAATTAATTGTATATTGGGCTTACTGTCGATTTGCTTTCTGTTGATCAGTTAATACATTAACAGGGTGCTGTTGTTGCAGCATTAGATGGAACATGATCCTTTGTCAGTGTATAGGCTAGAATAACAGTTCCTGCTGTCATATACACTCTATCCTCTAGGTAATAATGACATCTGTATACCATGAATATTACATTGTCCAACTTTTCAGGCTGTTTGACAAAAATAAATAGAGTACATCACTAAATGTAGCCATGGAAACCAAATGCAGTCCTCTTTACTATTGCTTGCTACTCCAGTGACACTCAGAGAGCAAATAAGCCCCAGGAAGGCACCACTCGGGTTCCCAAACGTGAGAACTATTTTGGTTTCTGCACAGACGGGTGGCAAAAGTTGACTTTTCCATCCTGCCCACGCCCCTGGTGTTTTTAAACAAAACACAAGATAGTTTAAAAAAAAAATTAAAAAGAATTAACTACAGGTTTGTGGAATGTTATCAATGCACATCCTTGGACAGGATGTGGCTGTCACAGCACGCGGCGCGCTGTGACCTCTTCGAACTGCAGAGGTGAACCTGCTGGGGCCTACAGATAACACACACCAGCTCTGGAATACAGACACACACTCCTGGAGTGGGATTACATCCACACTAAATGTTATCATGGGGGTACAGCACAGGGACTGCACTATAGTGGCTTGATGTGATAATTTCATTCAAAATGTTACTTCAAAATTTCTCTGTGCTTCATGTGCACTGACACATGGTTGGTAAAAGCAAAGCTGAGAAAACCCTTGTGAGTGACGAAAGCAAAGAATGAGAAGGGAACATTATCACTGATAGCAGCTACTGGCGACTGCTTTTATTCAACCCCTAATTTACACATTGAAATAGTCTCAGCAGGGCAGTGAAACTTAAAACCTGTGTTTCCAAAACCGTTCATCCATTTTGTTAGTGGATTAGCAACTGGAAACAGCAGCTGCTTCACGAGGCCGGAGGAGCTAGCTGCTCTCCTCTCTGTGTTAGAACCAGCACTGGCCTGCAACAGCAGATGTCCCTGGAATGATTCCAGCTGCTGTTTTTACATGAGACTGTGTGGGGAGAGGTTGTAAAAAGATATCGAAACCTATAGCCCTGAACAATCTGGCTCCGATATGATCGAAGCTAAGGAGCCAACGTGTGAGAGGAAGATTGAGAAATAACAGCAATAATCTGAAGGCCATCCAAGCATGGCTGAACTGTGCAGTTTTGCCTTAAGACAGGAAAGATACTCTTTATACACACACAGACACACACATGCAGTAGAACTGAATAAGGTGTCCAAATACAGGACCTTCAGGAACAGCAAAAGGGCACAGTCTTGTGTTTTCAATTAGGAAGTATAAAGCATGGCTTCAACAACATGCCTTTTACTGAACATTAATTACCAGGAGCAATTATTCTGGCAGTCTAAAGGCTTCAGCCGAGGCTCATTAAGTGCTTTTATTCCCCGGGGTACACAGTATACCCTCCATAAAGACAGCCCTGCCTGGTTATCCCACATGCACTCAATGTGCCGTAAGCATGCATTGGTCTCTGCTGCTGTTCGCCATGACATCACCACAATCTTGGATCAATCAATGTGAGGAGGATCACTGAGCTGTTACAGAAGTGTTGGTTCTGAGCCAGCGTCAAAAGGAGGCAAGGATGACGCAAGAAGCAAAGAGCGCCTCCAAGTTCTTTGCTTTGGAATTCACAGTATAATGTTGGGGCTGCTCATTAGCTCAACGTTGGGGTGATTTCGATCTGAGCATCGATATCTGGAGTTTCTCTGCCTCAGTGGTGCCTGTCCCGCCAAATTTTCAGGGTTGTAAATGAAGGAGAAACCGGAGGAGAGGCCTTTTTTTTTTTTTTTTTCCTCCTTTATGCTGGTAAAACCCAACAGCTGTAAAATTGCAGCAGGGTGCCAGGGGAACAAGGAACAATAAGCTCACCAGAACAGCAGTAATTGGAAAAGGAAGATTTGAATGCTAACACAACGTCTGCTTTTCATTAAGATTGTTTCGCTAGGTAAATATTGTTGCTAGACGATCTATTTCTCCAAGTCAACTCCTTTTCCTGGATGACCATTTAGTTAGTGGCGACAGTGGCTTTGTTTTCGTATCATTAATATGTTGTTTTTGGAAAAGGGTCGCCTTCAAATGAGGATAGTTCAGAGGGAGAAAATACATTTTAAAACGTCCTCCCCTTGTTATGCTGATGTAGGCTAGCAGAGGTAACAGAACGGACACCAATGACAGGCGGTGTTTGTTAGAATATTTGAGTGATTTCAGCTGTAGCCTGACCTGGCTCTCTCACATGCACAAATCACTGAGGCAAATTGGCAGTTTGACAGAACGCAGGCTCCAGGTTTAATTACTATGCGAGCTCACGTGGCTCCTCAGCCATAACTTAGGGCCCAAGTGGACACACACCCTAGCTAGCCTGACATAAGACCACTATCTGCCAAGGCTTATATAAAAGACCCACGCCCTCCAGCAGATGACGTGACTCGAACTTCACCATCACGACTTGGGACTGAAAGAATGCTGGTCAATAGCCGAGGGCCATGAGAAAGAGAGTGGCAATATTCTGCCCATGTTTACGTTGGCAGGGCGAAGCTGCTGTCTGAGATCTTGCGCATTTGTGTGCAGGGAGATATGGATGCTGACTTTTACTCTCTGTGTAGCCTGTGCTGTCCCTTTCAAGGTTTTAATCTTGAGAATTTTTCATATTTTATTTCATACAATTCAGCAGTCTGTGAGTTCTTGCGTCTCACCTCATGTAAATGGCTTGTATCAGTGAAGGCCACTTACATAAAGGCTATCTACTAAGCACTGGTGGCTTTGTAACTGTGCACAAACAAACACATGCACACTGGATTTGGAAGCTCCCAACCACGAGTGAATATCTTTGTTTATTGTGGTAGATTCTAACAGCATATATTATGCGCTGGTATATTATCTCAGCTCATTCTGCTCTGCCTGAGGCCTCAACACAGCAAAAGAAACAGTCATTGTAGATGACAGGCTGAAATGAGCAAGAGAAGATGTTTTCCCCTTTTCCAGCACAGATTTGAAGCTTGGGTTTTCCCCCTAATTCTTGAGAGAGAGACAGCTTATAACATACTCCAAGAGGCGTTGAATGACATCATCCTACACTGCAGTCCGTGCCCATTTCAGTGCTGCATATTTGCATGCCTGCATAACTACTGAATGACAGCCATGGGAAGGGGGAGCATAAACTAAAACTGTTTGCTGAGGAGCTGGGGTGATAGACCTGCTTATATATGACAGGGATGTCTGCTCTGATAAACACAATTAATGACATTCACAAATCAAGTGCATCAAAGGCTCTCATCCTGTCTATCTTGCATCCCACCCTTCATCCACTCATCCTTTCACACATGTTTGCTTTAACCGGCGTTTCTATCCTACAAATTCAATCCAAGAGCTGCAAATGTTAGAACATTTTAGAGTTTTAGATTTGTGCAAAAGAAATTATTTGCAGTTTTCAAGTGACATTAGCTGTAGCCTTCGGTATGCCAGTACAACATATGTTCTGCACAGCAAAAATTGTGATGTCACCTTGTCAATTAGCCCAGTGCTTGAAAATGTTTTTTTCTCCATAAGCAGCAATACAAACTATCTGACTCCATAAATACATTGTCAGGTGAGTGTTTGAGAAGTGAGTTTACTGGTTTCTGTGGTTTCCAATCATCAGCCAGAGACAAACCATTTAATGGGTTCTTCTCTGTTTTGCACAATTACTACAAAGCATGTACTTACAACAGGCCTGGGATCAGCTGATACCAAATCTGGTGTGGTGCTGCTACAAACCTCCTGATACACAACGATTCCACAACAAGACACAAGAACACAGGAGCTGTCCAGTAGAGCATCTATGCATTTCAGAACAGAGTGAGCTGACAAAGTCTTCTTTATGTAGATCAAGACATAAAACATTAAATCTGTCTGCGTCCTTGAGTGAATATTGACGTCATGGGTGCCAGACCTCTGACCCATATATGTGGCCACATAGTCCTATATTGTGGAAGAGCCACCAAGGAGACAGATCATCCGTTGTGACTTGGCTGGTGGTGCAAAATGCCTCAAAATAAAACAGAAATAGCCACACAAGTATGCAGATGATCGACACAGAACTGTATAACTGGCAGGATGTAGGTGCAATTAACCATTGTTGTATATTTAAGTGAGAAGTTTGTTTTTATTTTGGAGCTATTTGTGACCATTCCTCTGCATATTCACACCGCAATGCCAGTTGGACACAGATGTCAACAATGTAGCAGGTCTGTGTGATCTGAGGGCCACTGTTGGATGTGGTGAAGAATGAGGACAGGTCAGCCGACTTGAGCCAACACCCTTGTGATATTCCTAAAATAGAAGTGAGGAACTGTATTCTAAAACCAATAGGTTTGTGCCAATGTATGATCCATATTTCAGCTAATCAAGATCACTGAACTGCGGTTTGCATCGGTAATATGCAAATATGACAAAAGGTGGGATGGGAATGGCTGTATCATAATTAGGAATGAGAACTACAAGCTAATGACAGAGATAACAACATTTTATAATAGCTATCTTTCAACCAACAACAGTAATAAGCAAAAAAAAATGCACGGATGATCATTAGTTGAGTCTTAAAATGTCCCTGTATCGTAGCTTTAATTTCTTGGCGGGGAGTGCCCAGAGTAATTAGGTTTCCATGTAAATCTAATTACCATCTGTCAAGCTGCTGATGCAGATGGTATGTGGTGTGCCATTTATTGTGGAAACTACGAGCATGTTATGCCATCTCATGATCTTTTCCCTTTTAAAGTAAACCCTTAGTTATTTTCATCCGTCTGGGTCACTCCTCCTAGTCTCCCCAAGGTCACTCCAAAACATTTACCGCCCCTGCGCCCATAGATGGGGCCTAATGGTTCTGCAGAAGTCGTTACATTGGACTGAATTAGAAGTAGTCCTGCTTTACAACCAGCCAGGCAGCAACACCATCCAAGCCATACATCACCCTGCAATTAGCATCAGGCTGCAGACTGATTTGGAGTGGACTGCCCAGCGAGTCCACACACATCCACATGGTCGCATGCACACACGTTTAGCGTTCGCAGATCTGCAGGGAACTATTCTCGCTCCCTGTTGAATTCCCTTTGTTATACGTAGCACACATGCAGCTCAAACACACTCATGGGCACATAAAATATCTTAATAACTCAGTGGAGTCACAGTCATGCAACAGATAGCACCAAACTAATCCTAGTGTTAACACAAAAATACAAGTATCTCCTTTGAGGCTGTGTTGTGTGCGCGCTGCTTTAATTCAAACACAAATTAGAAGTACTGCAGGATGTAAAGCATAATTATTCTCATCTGCAACTTTCCACTCCTTAGCAGACTCTTTGTGTCTGTAGACACCCCACTGCTAACCATGCCTCTTGCATCTGCGTGCAACCTCATGGCAGAACACATCAAAGCAAAACCTCCCCCCCCAACTAGTTTGCAAAATGCCACTGTTGATGTAAACACACTGAATGTCGAATTTTGCACAATATAGCGTTAGAAACTCTTGGAAAACAAAAACAGGAAAGGAACAGCGAAAAAGTTCAATTCAACACACAATACTGTGCAGATCGATAACTTTCCAAGGACAGAGAGGAACATGGGAGTGAATCAAAGATGCAAAAAAAGATGCTATGATTAATAAATATGAGAACTCACTGCTGAGCAGCAGAGCGCAGAGCACCAGAAGTCCAGCCATCCTTCTCAAGAGCCCATTCATTCTCCACATGGGCGCAGGCATCCTCTCTGGTCAGACTCAGCAAGCCGGTGGGACTGTGTGTGAGAGTAAAAAAGTGTGGTAAGTGATAATGAGCGAGCGTGTGAGGCCAGGGGGAGCTGGGAGTTTCCTGTGAGGTCTAAGTGAGCGGGACAAGAGAAGCAGGATAAAGCTTGGCTTGTGTTCTGTTGGTCTTTATATGGCCCCACTCCTTTGGCCTCTCTCTCTGCTCTTTCCACACCCCTTTTCTAACTGCCTGCTGTTAACCCGTTTCCCCCAACGCAGCCACCCCTGCCTCCTCCCTTGTCCCTGTGTGTGTGTGTGTGTGTGTGCGCGCATGTACAGCGAGCGCCAGAGTGAGATTTTAGTGGGTGAAATCTGACGTCCTGTTGAGCTTTATCTTTATTGCAGTTTTGTTTTCTGGTGAAAATGTTTCATAAATAAACTCTTTCATAAATGATAGGGGGTGTAACTGTTCCTGCATTGTGGGGGCTGTGGTTGCACTTCAGGAAAGTTTTAGGTGATGCTAAAAAAAAAAGCTTCTTCTAGTGGTCTGTCTGTGAAAATAAAGTATACAAACTATAACACAACAGACTTGACTTGGTTTGTAGAGAGTCTCATTTCTCTCTTTTGAAGATGCCCTCAGTAAACAGGAAGCACTCCTCCTGCCTCCTGCATGTTGTGTACATAGCTGAGGGCCTGTAAAAGCACATGGCGTCACACACAACGCTTGTCTACGATTTTTTTGTGTGTCCCTGGATAGATGACTAACAGCCTACAGTGATTCATCCACTGAACCGTACAAGTAACACATGCTGGCGTACATGCACTGCGCTGCACACGTTTTCAAAATGCTGTAACACCAACGCGGTGACATCATGGACAACACACATGTGCTATTTCGTAATCGCACCACATCAGCAGAAAGCGACAGACTGTTGCACTGACGTGTGATGTGTTTCAGGAGTGTGATGCTGGGTGTTCACTGTTCATGTTCCCACAGAGATGTGCTGTTCCAGAGACCCAAGCAGGCCACATCTGGAAGCACTGCAGTCCCCCCGCTGGGTTGTTGAGGGCTGCCTGGAGACTTGCTTGTCAAACAATGCAACCATATGAGGTTGAGTCAAGCCAAGATCAGGCTGGTGTCTGGGAAAAGGGCACTCCCACTGGTCTGATTCTTTTTAAGGGGCCCTTGAAATCAGATTCACAATCAAGAAACTGGAGCTGTGATTTCAAAAGTGTGAAGTAAGTTTTGAATGTTTAAACTGTCGTTTAAAAAGTCGAAAGACTTCAATTCAAACTTTGAATTCCTGTAATTACAATGATAGTGGTTGTAAACATAGAGTATGTCACTAAATACAATAAAATACAATGTTTCTGAACATACCTTGGTGGGAATCAGTTTACTCTTTTCAGTGATTCAAGTGTGCTTTTCCCAATGTATATGCTTGGATTTTTTTACACTATTTTAACAGAAAAAATCAGCTCAAAATCACTCTGGGTTGAGTTGTTTTGAATTGGCTCAAATTAATTGCCATCAGACCTTATTTAATTTAATTACATTTATTTCATAATACTACTACTGATATATCGCAAAAGAAGTTGAAAAAAAAACACAAAGAATGTTGATATGATAATATCTAATATGAAATAAAATGGTATTTGGAAAGCATAGCGCCATAGCGTATTTTTGATCTCTCAATGCACTTTAACATTCATACACTGATGGGAGGCTGCCACCATTCAAACACTGAAGCATAGCTTCAGGAGCAGTTTGGGGTTCAGTGTCGTGCCACATCGGGCCACATGCGGCCAGGACGAGCTGGGGATCAAACTGCTGATCCTCTGATTGGAGGATGACTCGCTCTACCTCTGAGCCACAGGAATCAAATCCAGCAGACAAGCTCTGGTAATTTTCGCTCATTATCACACTATTAGGAAGTGGTGTAACATAGTGAATTAACCCTTCAAATGCTCAGATAGAAGTACAGTAACGTAGCGCAAAACAGTGGAGTGAAAACCTCCTAAAAGTGATAGGTGGGGAAACAGGGCAGGGTTATATAAATATGTGGATATATTCAGCGTGTTTCCACATCCATCTTCCAACTTCTCCTCTGGCATATTTGTTTGTGGAAGATTATCTTTGCAGAGTACAGTTAGCACTTATTTGAATGTGAAGCATGTATCTGTTTACAGCAGACGAATGCTGATTAGCTAAGCCTGGCAGGGGAGTATTTCTGGCGGCTTTAGCTTATATCTCTTCCCATAACCCCCCACCCCACCCTTTAGTCACCCTCCCTATCATAACATTTTGACTTATTCTGGATTCAATGCACAAAGAATCTCTGTGCCGTGAGGGGGGCACTGCCAGTGCATCACGAGGATCGGCACATGGTAGCAGAGAATCTGACCCTCAGGGATCCATTTGGGCTTTTTCTCTTTTGGGAGGGTTTGGTGTTTTGTGAATCTTGGAGCCAGTTGGAGGGAGTTATCTAATGAGCATGACTGACATGTGACTGAACAGGCTCGCAGGCATGAATATGGGGGTAATATCGGTTACATTAAAAGCTCACATTTTGCTAAAATGCATGAATATGATGTTGTTGCTGTTCCCAATGACAGTCTTGTGGTGGCCTTATTTTCCCTCATCTATCTCTCTGCCCAAGGTGTTATAGTCTTTATTTGATATCCCCCTAACGCTTCATTCATTTATAGTCATTCTGCCTTTTACTTAGCAGCCAAAGTAATCTCCATGATGGCAGTCTCCATGATTTACAACAGGTATTTGTAAAGAAGCTGATGAGAAAGCAATGACATTATGCCATTAAAAGACCTCAGAGTGAGGTCATCTGGGACAGGACAAGATGGGATCTGTGCCATTAATTAGATCAGCTTGTTAAGATAAAACTATCAACAAACATTCCTGAAAGTTAAGTCCTTTTCATTAGTGGGGCTGTAGAGGAGTGTGGATTAGGAAGGTGAACCTTCCCTGGCGCGGCCATCAGTAATGATTTGACCAATGGAGCGGAGGAAACAATGAAGAATCCTCCCTCTCTGTGTGATGACACTGTCAATGCTTCTCCATTCAGTCTGATGGGCTCCTCTCCTCCCCCATCATCCTGTTGACCTACCAATCTATCGCCACCGCCACAACTATTTCCTTCTCTGTTTCCTGCCATTCTCCTTGTGCATGGTGTGCCCTAACAGTGAAGGCATCCAACCCTGCTCCGCTTGTCCAGAAGTGTGCAGACAGACCCAGTGATGACCCCCCCAGCCCGATGAAAGACAAACATGGAAATGCACTTATATTCACCTTTACCCTGTTGCTTGCGGTTTCTCGATGCCCTTCCTTCCACGTCAGTTACTTAAGACCGTGTGAAACTGGACAGGCCTGGCCGAGAGTTTCCACACCATAATGGTGGAGCAGCACCAGAGTCCAGTTTCTCACCAAGAGAGCTGCGTGGAAAGAGCAACACAGGAGGTCAACAATATAGCATAACAACACAGCCAGGCCTGTTGAGCTTATCACACACTCTCAGGTCTGGGCTGGCTCAAATGTGCGCATAATGGAGATGTACTTCATTAAGAGGAAATCTAACAGTTTTGGGATGTGGTGGAGCATTTCAGCCCAGGCAACTGAGTGAAGCACTTGATCCCACAAAGACAGCAAGGTAGTTCAGGATATGATGTCATAACACTATCTTGACATAATTGACAGGTCCTATTGAGGAAAACACTGCCAGAGGAGACGGAGGCCTCAGCCTCCTTTGTTAGGCCTATTACATCATGTTCTGGGAGACCCAAAGAATGTTTCTGTGTAAACACAATTTTCACACAAAATTCACTGTTGAATTTGTGCCGCACGAACAATAAACTGAATATTTGATGCACAGTCTTGATCATCTTGCAAGAAGATGGAGACGTTTTTTCCTCGCTTATTCGTTTAAGTCCTAATGTGCATGACCTGCTTGCTTTATTGATTGAGAGATCTGCATTGTTGTACTTTCCAAAACACAAGTCCGATGCCAAAAGTCCTCCCTTTCCTTCTCCTCCCACCTTTAACTCTCCTTCCCTCTCTCCGCTGCCTTGATGCCATACAGATGTTCTTCTTTAGGACTCCCCTCTGGAGGGAGCCTACTCCTATTGTTCATAAAATCAATCCCATGGTCCCAGAGGACCCAGCCCAAACGCACAAAGCACGCACGTACTGTGTGCTACAGCCTCATGAGCAGACAATCATACGTATTTAGTCTTGGACACATATGATCAACACAGCAAAGGAAATTTGGTCAACATAGCAACAATTGCAACCGTTTTCGGAAAATCCCAGCTCCAAAGAGAGGATGTTAATATCATGTCCTCTCTCTCTGTCTGTCTTTCCACAGTCTTCTCTTCGTCCCCAGCTTCCTTGTGTCCTTTCCCTTGTGTTTTTTTTGAAAAGGGCAAACTCTACAGGCCCGTAACTAGCCATAATTGGCTCTGATTGGGTGGCTCGGTAGACATCTTGAAGTGATTTATTCTCAAGGTTGAGAGGGTTGTGAAGGTTGGGAGTACTTTGGGTGCCAGAGATTCTCATTCATAACCGCAGGAGCTTTAAATCCCCGATCCAGATTTTTCTTTGAGTGTATCTATTATGTTTCTGTGCATGTTGATGCAGAAGGAAGCACTTGCAGAGAATGAGACAAAATCATTAAGTACTTCAAAAGGCATTTCACAGCTCATATTACTTTGATTTGTATCTCCAGATTTCTAACTTAAATTGAGCTATCACTGATGATCCTTAATGTCTCTGTTATATAACTAGTCAGATGTTTATTGCCACAACACCCAAAAAAAAAAGGGCAGAGGAGGGGTGAATAAGTCCTTGTTAATGGTTCTTGTTTTAATATCAGATTCATACCACAGGATCACATAAAAAAATGTAAAAATGAAATGCTGTGTGCATAATACCAGATGAGAGCACCCCACCATAGTGATGACATCCTGTAAGTACATAATAAACTGTGTGTGTTCTGGCAGCACATGGCCAGATAAGGTCGGTGGGATTAATTCATTTGAGTGCTGGCTGCCCAGATGGCTCTCATTACATGTATCTGTTCGATTCATCTCTGGAGCACATTCACATAAGTCAAACTGTCGTTAGTAGTAGAGATCTTTCACTGTAAAACTTGGTAATTCTAGCCTGTTGTAAAATTTTTTGCCAAGGTTCTGTATTGACTGATATTATGGTCTCTGGGGTCCTAATTAAACTCTACGTGAAGTCCAAATTCGACTTTGCTGAAACAGATGTTTGCAACAGTCATTTTTATTATCGATTTTCTTGACGGCAATATGAAGAATTAGACTTATTTTTTAAAATGCCTCTTATTGACTTATTGAATTCAGATGTTTACATGTTGTAAACCCCAAGCTTTAGTAGTTTTATTTCCATTTAGACTTTTCCTGTGTGATGTTTTTACATTTTACAATGGAATTTGACCACAAAGCTATTTCACTCAGTAAGCCATGAGATGGCACTACAGGACCGGGCTTTAAAACCATCTTACGCCTGTCTCTCAAGGAGGAGAGATTTCTGAATGACTCAACTCTGCACTCTTGTGGCAACAGAAAACACCTGAGGTACTAACTCTTTAGTCAACATTTCCCCAATTCTTGCCATAGAACACATTTGAAGTTGACTAATGCCATGCCATGAGCCTTAATGTATCATAAATTGAGGTAAAGATGAGAGTCAGAGGAAAATATGAGAGCATGAGCAATGGACACCAATTGTGAAGGATCTTGAAGTAAACTCAGCTAAGCCAATGGGTGAAGGAGGATGGCAAATAAAAGAACAGTCCGAGACAACATGCATCCCAGATCAGATTGGATAAGCTCCAGACTTTACGATGCAGACCTTTTCATTCAATAGCCCATCATACAACATCTGGAGTGGTTTTTGGGTATGCTGATGAGTGGGTGAGGCTGTGTGTGTCTGTGTGTGTGTGTGTGTGTGTCTGCGTGTGTTTTTTTTGAAGCAGGGAGCTATACACCTCACCCCAGCCGTTCTCTGAAGTGTTGCTCTGAGCTCGTCGGGAGACGCTCAGGTCCTCCACATCAAATATTCATTTCACAGAAACTCCTAAGCCTTAAATAATTCTCAAAGAAGTGTGCCGAAAGCGAGCCTTTGCTATCCCAGGCACGTTTCTATCTGGACAATGGATTCATGGGAGCACGAGGACGGAGACAGAAAGAAGGGATTTGGGGGGGTGGCCCAGAATGAGACATTGACTGGGAATTGGATCTATTGTATGGGACCATAACAGATGGCTTGCTTTAAGAGGTATCAAATGGATCTGCTGTACAGTGTGCTGCAGGCCATGTTTAATGACAACAGAGGATAGTTAAAGGAGATCAAGTGTAGTGTAAAAAAATTCAACATTTTGCTTTGTGATGACAAATAAAGATCAACGAAGTCTGTTAAACATCCTGATTAATCACCTTTTGGACATTTTAACTACCATGAAGGGCTTAGAATGAACCATCCACCAATATCTGGTTGATATTATCTATTGATTTAGTGGACTAAGTCTTAATTTCAAGGTTTTTGAAAACCTGCTTTCATTTTAACGGAATAGACCAGGCTCAACCTTGTCAGGCTGTGTGATAACAACCATCACCTGATCTCATCTGATCTGACCTTACTCGAATCAAGGCCTTCATTCCAACCACAATTACACCATACCGGATGGATAACCTCACACTCATTACCCCTCCATATCTGAGACCCTGACTGAACGAATCTGTCCCCTCTGGTGAGCGCGTGGCAGGTGGTGTGTCTACTTGGCCCCCGCCCCAGTCCTCGGCCCTGGCGCGCTGATAAGAGCTCAGCGTGGAAAATCAGACAGCGGCGCTCTGGCCTTTCAGAAGCGAGCAGGAGAAAATGAGCCATGAAGGAAATCGGAGGTGATTATCTTTATTATCAGCCAGGGGAGTAGCTGTGGAAACGGCGACCTGTGTGGGGGAGAGAGAGAGATGCACAAGCTGTTCCAGCAGCCTGCTGATTGGCCCATACAAGCTCCAGTGGTAATTAACATCTGCATATGCAAACGAGTGCTCCAGCTAGGGAAATTTGGCAGGCGCTTCTCACCTGCACCCTGTGCCTGAAAGCAGCAGGGTGGTTGAGTTTGTGTCACCGTGTGCATGTGTGTGTGTGTGTGTGTGTGTGTGTTTGTGTGAGTACACAGGGTGCACAGGCACACATGCACAAAATCACATTATGTGTGTTCTGTGACTTCATATGCACAACACAACCCTGTTCCTGGGTGCACTTGTGTATTCTAATGTCCCTGTGCATTTGCATGAGCTGAAAAATACTGACGCCCGCACTTTTTGGAAGCACAGTTGGTATGGGTGGACCGGGGCCACTGGGTCGAATGGGCGCAACCCACCCACCTCATTGTTTTTGCTGCACAGCACTAAAAGAGATGAGGCCGCACAACAGGAGGCTGTCAGCGGGCCTGTGGGGTGGGCCTCATTACTGTCTCTCGGAGCGGAGACAAGTCGCGTCCAGAGAAAGACACCTATCGTGAAAGTCACGATGCTCAGAAAAGTGGAAGAACTTGTTGTCAGCAAATGTCAGTGGGAAAGTTTCTGTACACATGAGAGAAGCAGTTAATTACTGTAATATCTGTACTATTTTCATTTGAAAATGTGTCTTTGCACAACTCCCAGGTCTCTCTCTGCTGATTATTCACCTGTTCCTTCATGTATGTGCTGTTTTCAAACATCATACTATTTTCTTTAAGTGTGATCATACCTGTGTGTCTGTGTGTGTGAGAGAGAGAGAGAGAGGCTAACACATGCTGCTGATTGAGTCTGTGACCTGTGAATTACGCAGCGCTCACAGACGTGGCCGGCGTGCGCTGTGCTGTGGAGTTCTAATGAGGGAGAGAGAGAGGATAGTGGGCTGCAGAGCACATTGAGAATGACAGCTCCAGCAGCAGGAAGCCAGACTATAAATAGAGTCTGTGCTGAGCGCTCAGACACCTGGATTCACCTTTCTTCATTCGCAACTTCCCTCCATCCAACTTCCACCACCACCACCCGCCTCTCTTCTTCTTCTGCTCAGCCACGCTGCTGCTCCTTATGTCTTCTCTCTGTCAAATGTGGTCTTCCTTCTTTTTTACTTTCACTTTCTCCTGGTGTGTGTTTTGGATCGGGTCATCCCTCTCTTCCTCTCGTCACCAGTCGCTCATTTCCCTCACAACCTCCCCCAAGAACGGAACACTCTCGCCTTCGATATCTTCGTGTTAGCAGAAACTGGCGTTAGGGAGGAAGAAACAATGGCGGACAGTGATTTTCAGTGGCCGGGGACAGTCGGCCTGCTTAAGGGCTGGAAAAGGTCACATGACCAACAGATCCCCTTGTGACATCATAAGGGGGGCCAAATCTAAACGGAAAGGTGGAGCAGGAGAGAAGGGGAGAGGATGGTCTTGTGGCCTTGATGGGACTGTGAATGTATTTATGTTGAAAAGACATTAAAAAGTGTATTTTGCACAATATGGGACCTTTAAGGTTCAGGACTGTAGAGTTATGAAATGTTACACAAAGTCAAATATTGTTACAGGAAAGGTCTTGTATTGTCAACAACCCCTGTGAAAAGAGCTCATTAAGTCCATAAACTATTTAGGGTGACATGTTTTTTATTGTGATGGCCCGATTTCAAGTTGATCCTATAGGTGTATATAAATGTACACCAAATGTGTGTTAATTTGTGGCTGAAAATAGGCCCCAACCACTGTTTAACCCTAGAGCATTAACCTAACAGTTAGTAACAACATCACTAACGTCGGGTATATTTTACCTGAAAATACTTCTCATCAAAATATATTAAAGTACAACAGTATATGGCAAATTGAAGTACTCTTCTTTTATTTCCCCCTATACAATGTCTCAAAAAGTATCATGGGGGGACCCTATAAAAAGGCTCTAAAATTAGTGAAAAATTAGGGAATCGTTAACAAAAAAATCCTTAAAAAAACACACACACACAATGAAAGTCGTTAGTGTTCTAGGGTTAAGTAATGCCTACTAAAAACTACAGTGCAAAGCTGTTATTGTGAATTATTTAGGCTTTTTAAAGTATGATGTATATTCATGACCTGTTTAAAAAATGTGAGTGGGGAGGTATTGAGAGACAGACTCATGCACTCTTAGTTTTAGTCTTCTTGTGGGATTTGTCAGCATTAGCAAAAACATATACTGTCGCCAGGCATGTCCTTGCAAATAGGGTCATAGCTGATTCTGAGTAGAATCTTTAAAGTACAACCTATAACTTGGATGTGAAGATCTACATGATAAATGGAGTGCAGATATGCGGTGTGGTGTGAAGCACCTTACCGTGCCCCACATTGTTCCATGCACTCATCAGAAGCAGCTCGGGGTATTTACTCAAGGACACTTGGAGTTGTCGCCCATAAATCTAACCAACAGCTTTTTGGCTACAGAAGTACAACTCTGCCAACACCACGACATCATAATATGTGTTAATCTGAAACTTTCCGTCGTGATCAAATACGTGGCTACGAAGTGACAGGTTTAACCTACAAACCCCCAGATGCAGGGGTTTGCCTCAGCGGGATCAGAAAGAGAAGCACTGAGGTCCAACAAGGTGTGAAGGATTGTTATATTGTGAAATTAACACCCGACCATTCTTCGAAATGGGGCCGAAATCACTGATGGCATCCTCTTTTGCCAACTCACATTAATTATTTCAGAATTTGCCTTGTAATCCAGGCTGAGAATCCTACCCAGAACGAATGGGATGTCAGCTTTATGCAACTACTTGTAAAGGCATTACAGGGCGTTAAGTCCCGCGTGGATTTGAATTGGTCTCAGCAGTACAGGATTAGAAGCAGCGGGGATTAGACCTTCCCTAGAGGAAATACAGGAGCAGGGGTGGCCTAGGGACTCAAGATATAGAATACATATTGCTCGATAAACTGACTAGACCAGGAAGTTGAGAAGTGTCATTGCCACCAGTAAGCTTGGTCAGACCTTTTCAGTAGTTACATGTACAAATGAACAAATCACCACTCCTCTGTCTATGTATATTCAGTTGAATCTGCCTTTGCCATTGTTAGATATTCATGTAATGCAAAATGTTGATATGGTTGCCAGGATTTCTTTTCTCACAATGTGGATGATGAAAACAGACAAACAATCACAATGGCAATGTGAAGGCTATTAAGAGAATACGCTGTAGAGAGGCAGTGTTTTGCTTCAGGACTAAACCCCCTTCCTGCTTCTCTCTCTGCCTACTCATTTATCTTTTTCCACCACGTTTATTCTCTATTAAAATACAAGGTGCATCCAAAAAGTGGACAGTTATAAAAAAGTATGAGCTCGTGCCTCACTGGTCATCTGCAGTCGTCCTCCGTGGAATCACTGACCTCAGGGCCATTTCATTCCAGCTAAACACACTGACCCAAACCTCCATTAGCAACCTAATGTGATTGCAGCGCCTGTGGTGGAAGCTGAGCCCAGTCTGAGCTAACAGACTTGCATGAAGACAAACGACCGCAATTCAGCATGTTACAGCCGCGGGTTATTCTTTTAGCTGCTAGTCAGGAAGTGAGTGGGAAATACAGGATCTCGGGATGAACCCGGAGCTACAGGGGGTGGGAGAGAGATGGCCAGTGTCTCCCTGGCGCCCACGGGAATGTGCCCGACAGTGGCCAAAACTGGCATCACCTTAAGACAGAGGTTTTCAAATTATATTCCTTGGTGGAGTCATAACATAACAGATATGATGCATATATTTTTATATTCAAGATGACTTATACTTCCCGAGGATATACTCATCTCCGATGGCCGTCGGGTATGAACGTCCATTAATCCACTTAGAAATGATTGAGAGAAAACGTTCCTTATAGGCCAAAGTCCAAGATCTTCCCTGAAAATCACCAAATTTTTATGTTTTCTTCAGTATCAAAGGAATCCGGTGAGAGTTGTCTGTCTGTACATGGGGACACTGCAAACAAGAACTGCTAATAGCTAATTCGGCATAGCTGTAATGGTGCCAACAAAATGTAGGCAAGAAAAAGGGGCTTAAGCTACGTTGGAGCCCACTGAATCTACGGCACTACTATGCTTCCTATTTACATCACCCAAAGCATTTCAGGAACTCTCGTTCTGGGGGGAATTTATGATTCCCTGTATTTGCCGAAATTGGCAGGTCGCTCAACAAAAAGACATGAATGCAGATTTTGGCTCTATGCAATTTTTAACCAGCAAAGTTTATTTATATATAACAACAGTACAAAGTGAATCCTTGGCTTGCAAAATAGGTGTGCTTCATATTTACAATAGGTACACAATAATATATTATCATAACAAAACCAAAGCAAATTAAAAAAACAAGAGAACAACCTTTTTTAAATACTTTAAGTTTCTTACAATTTTCACAACACTTTTATAAAACAAGAACAGACAGCCATTATTATTATCATCATCATCGTCATCATCATCATTGCCAGTAATTACTATTTTACAGAACTCCAGTGTCTACAAAGGGTTTGTTTACAATGTGTTTAAAATGGAAGGATACTCATTTTATAGTTGGTGATATTTTGACTTGAGAGTAATACATTGATCTGGATTTTAATTCCTCTGTCCGATGCCATAAAGCAAAAAGAATAATAATAAAAAAATATATAAATAAAAGCTGATTAAATGCTTTGTTTTGTATAAGGAATGACAAGTGCCAGTCAAAACCACAACACCATCTCTTCGGCAACACGTTACACTGAGAGCAAAAAAGTGCACAAAGCATCTTCAATTAGCAATCAGCTTGAGCTGAAATGAGGTTGTGTCTAAGAGCATCTATCCATATTTCACACAACTGGCAGTCAAATGGGATTCTGCGCTGCAGAAAGAGTAAACAGACTTTTCTCTTCTCAGTTCAAACTGAATTAAGATTTTCCCAGAAGTGAGTGTACAGCATGGAAACAAACTTTATCTAGTAACAAAAAAAAAAAAAAAAATCTCTTTCACAAAAAAAAGGTGCATTCAGCTGTGATTTAAGACGCGTACACATGGACTTTTCGGGAAGAATTGCAGTTAGGCTAATGACGGCGTGGATCAATATGGAATACAAGGCAGAACTAAAGCATGAATTAGAATGCATGCAAAACATCTCACACAAGACTAAAGGAAACATCCTGATATAAATGATCTCTGAGAGAAAAAATCTAATCCACTCTCAGCCAATTTGCGTGCCTCTGAATACGTGTGTCACAATTCTGAATACAGGGGAGCTCATCTAAAGAGCTGGAAAGACTCTAATAAACATACATTTCATCCATTGCAAAAAGGAAAAGGCATTTAGGTCCTGTTAAAATGATAAAAAGCATTACTCCATACAAGCAATGTGAGGTATGAGGAGGATACAATTCTATTCGCTGAAATTGGGAAGACACCTTAATCAAAAGGAAGAAGCTTTACGTCCTGTGTATGTACTGTATATGTGCACCACTGTGTACCTATAGATGTTTTAGGGGCTGGGCAGTGAGGAGGTGCTTTTTCAAATGAGGGAACAAACTATTCTCTCTCCCACTTCTGCCCCCGCTGGTCGGACAGAGTAATAGCACGTCAATCATCACCTCATCCTACATTTCTCCTTGCCTGTTAGTTTGATGTTCTTTTTTTTTTTTCTTTTTCTTTCCATCTCCTGATCACACTGTGCACACAACTGACTCAGATCAAAGAGCAGCTTCAAAGCCGGAGCAGGAAACTAGAGCTAAAGGGGTTCTCTCTCTTTCTACCTCTCCCTCTCTCCTCATTTCTCGACACTTCTCTTCAAATAGCTCAGGCGAGCCGAATGCTGAGCGAGGCAATGTCTGCCTGAGCCGGGCCGTACCCTCTTCACCTTTTCCTTTTACTTTATCTTGCTAAGACAGTTCTCAGCAGAGTGCCAGGGCCAGGGCCAGAACTGAAAAACCATTGGGCTCCGAAGCACGGAAAGGAGTGTGCCCGAGTCGAGGACAAACAAGATCAGGAACACAAAGCAGGTGGGTATCTAAGGCCACGGAGAAAAGAAGCACCTTTCACCCACTACTGGTGTTTGTCATGCTCTCAGCACACACTATTGCAGTACACTGTGCAAACCTTCAATACTACCAGTTTTCAAGTACTTGATGTAAACAACAAGCAAACATGTATCTTGGAAGAAAATGAAATCATCTATCCAGAAGACAGAATCTACAGTTTGTTGTCATCCAGCTAGAAGGTTAGAAGGTTACATCAGCCTTTTAGCTTGTGACGTTTTGGTTTAAGTCTGGAGACGCACCCGCATAACATGAAACGCGTGTGTGTGTGTGTGTGTGTACTTTCATGTTGCGTTCCTCATCCCCAGATCTATTTTCTCCCACTTATGTTTCGTACCTTTAATGAGTTTTTTTTATCAAAAACTCACCATTCCAGTTATGTAAGCTTCCACTTGAACCGGCTCTGCACTCCAACGTGAGAGCTCTGCTCCCTCTGTAAAGCATAAACCGATTTTTGACACATTAGTGAACGATTTGAAACAACAGGATCTTTTGGCACTTGGTCAAACTAGACCCACGCAGCTCGGCTTCTTATTGTCTGTGCGAGGACACGGGTGGCGGTCAGGTAAGGTCTCCCATCAGCTAACATCCCAACTGGCCAACTAGAGCTGGCACGACGCATTGGCACTTGATAAAAACAAAGATGGACCCTTAAGAACACATCTGATGTGTGATAGCATGCATGCAGAGTACACATAAAGTTGATCAAGTTCCCAAAGAGATACAAACTGTGGTTATATAATGGAGAGTTTTCGCCTACAGAAACCAATTTCTGCTCTTGTCTGGTCTCTACTAGCCGCTAGCTGTACACACTGTGCTGTACGAGCAGCGGAGTCGCAGCAGTGACAGCCACAGTGCAGACGATATGCACTCTCCTCTAGCAGAAAAGTGGTTTAGGGTAAATAATGTTCGGGACGCAGTTGGATGGGCCGGGGCCAGGACGGACAAATGGAGCTGTTCACTTGACGAGCTACTGCAAATATCTATGGAGCGCAGTTCAACTGAGCCCCTTTCTGTTTGCAAAACTCAAATAGACATACAAACAAACAAACAAATAAAAAAAACAAAAAAAAAACATTTGTACATTCACATACACTGATTGGCAAGTATCAACTGGTACATACACAGATGACCTAACTGCTGGAAAAAAGCCTTGGACACCAGAGTGATGCTGATTTGAGGTCATCTCCTAAATACACTACAGACTTCATCTCCGTCATCCTCAGTTTAGGTGCAAGCATGCTGGCTGAACTGTGACCACCGCAAGCGGAGTTCCGTCGGCTCGTGGACGACGAGCACAAGTTTCATGTTTTCCTGTACACTTCTGATTGGATACAGAGCAGAGGCTTTGTCCGTGTCACGTGAAGCATCAGCCCGAGGAGGGAAGGAGTGAGAGAGGACGTGGACCATGGGCTGTTTCGCTAGCAAACTTCCCCCGGTGGTAATGTTACACTCTTTATGTCTTTATACAACAACGCTTACAGGGATCCTGGGTGGATATTTCAACTGCAACGGATGATATTCAAATGTACAAGTACAAAAATAAAATCTTAGAAATCTGGATGCAAACTCAGCTGTCCAGCATGAGATCTGCTCATCTGCTTCTCGCCTCCCAACCCCCCGCCACCCCTCCCTCCCCCCACCGTCTCCGTTTTCGCACTCGCATGTGAGTTTCTGACGTTCTGAGTAGAGAATAAATCTGTTTCTCCATTTGCTCTCACAGTCCTGCAGGAGTCTTCTTCAGCATGACACAAACACACACGCGTGCACACCCACACACACACACACACACGTCCACACAACATATAATTTCCTGTAAAACTGGGAGAAAATATCCTTTGAGAATAAAGAAACAAACAAAAATAAATAAATACAAGCCATGTTGTTGCCTTTTCTGCCGATACTCCTTCCTTATGCCATTATCAGCTCCAGCTGCAGGGCCTCTATCTTAGTCCCTTAGCGTGGGCCCTTAGCTGGTGCCGTCATGGAAGGAGGTGAGAGAATTACAAACTAAAGCAGTTGTGTGTCTGTACGGCTGTGGATACAGAGAGGTCCCAGGTCTGGCTCATGGTGCTAGCTCCCATGATGAGAGGTAAGTGATGCGGGACCTTTTTGAGAGGCCCTGTAGAGATAGTGGTCCTGTCTCTCTCGTTCTCTCTCTCTTTCGCGAGGGGTCACTCTCAGCTCTCGAGGGACATGGCCGAGATGAGCTGCTCCACCTTGTAGGCCAACCTCTGTTTCCTCGCCTGTTCATCCTGCTCCAGCGCTGCGGTGATCTGTCCAGAAAAAAAATACTGTGTGTTCAAATACGTCCATAAAAAACACATGGCGTGACTCCATCCTAGATGGTTATGATCCATTTATAGAACTAGATCTGATGACATTTATGGGAAAATATGGTGTTTCTCAGCGGAGTAGAGGCCTTTCTTTCAGGTTTATATATGGACAGCACATGAAAGCAAAAGAAAAGGATTACATCACTGCCTTTGTCTTTGACGACATCGAGAAATATTTGTGTATTAGCCTCCCCCGTTTTATCTTCTGAGCCCATTTCTTGTAAATTTGGCATTTGTCAAGTCTGGTTCAAAGGGGATTCAGTCAGGCTCCCCTCTGCGCTCTCTCATCTCGTGTCTGCCTTGTCAGGATGTATCTATGTCAAAGTGACACCAACACACATGGCAAAGGCCTTTAATATGAATATAAAACAGCAGAAAATAATACAATATGGGTCACGTCTTCATCACCTTTGATAGGGATCTCTGTATCCAAACGCTGCAGCCTTTATTTTGAGCTCATGCTTTCTGCTTTGCTGCTGTGTGTCTGTTTGCTACCATTTCACATCAAACTACACTAAACTTGAATGCAGTGTTTGACTGAATAATTGATAATTAAGACAAAATAATGAATTGACGTTTCTCATGCATTATGTAATTTAAAATATTCTGTGGTAAGAGATAAATAATAAAGACATAAATAATAAAACTAACTCAACTTATGCACAACTCAGTACTATCTTTATTTTCATAATGCATTAACATGTCATTTTGCTGGTTTTTGGTTTGCTTTGCTTTCTGTAGGTTTGATAGCACGACCACCTTTTATGAGCAAAGGCTCACTGACTATTTGTTGTCGGGAAAACGTGTCAGCAACATTCTTGTTCTCTCTTTTTTTTTTTTTTTGCATAGCATGGCAAACCTTTGTTTGCTGCCTGTCCTGTTGCAGAACACAGTAGCTGTCTGCCCACCTACCATCTTCCACTCATCGGCTTAAGTGCTCTTAAAGGCTGGCAGCTACAGGCAGAGCGTTTCCTCCTCATCAGACCCGATAGCAATCTATTATTAATCTGTAGCACTGTATGCAGGTGCAGCTCCCACTACCAAATCCATTTAAGAAGCAGCTCTGCAGCTCTGGCCTGGTTAGCCCGACACACAGCCCATTGTGAGGCCGTTAACAGTGCCAGATGAGGTTTTTACGCACTGCTCTCTGGGAGACAGCAGATACTGCGGGAGTGATGGGGTACACGTGTAAAGTGTATGTGTGCAAAACGAGTGTGTTTGCATATGTCTCTATGCATGCGTGCATCAGACAGCTACAGCTGCAGAGGCAGCAAAAGTGAGTATATGAGATTCATGGAGAGCAAAGGGGAAACTGACTGGATAATGGGTAAAAAGAAATTGAATGTAAAGGAAGGAGGGAGAGAGAAAATACGAGAGAGAGAGAAAGAGAGAGATACTGTGATCCAACATAAAGGTCAGGCTAATGCTTCCCAGAGGAGGAGCTGACATTAGAGGCAGAATGTCTCCATTAATGCTCTCTCTCTTCCTTCCCCATGTTCCTCCCTCCTTTTCTTCACTTCCTGTGATCTGACAGTATGCATGTGAGTGTGTGTTGATGATTCTGCTCATGAGAGCACTATATAACAGATAGCCCACTCTAACTCAGCACAGGAAAAGGACAGAGCGGCATGCTGAGAGCTTGTAGACATTCACTTTCTACTCTACAGATCAGACACACTGCCTTGTTAAGCTCAGGTCTCACTAGACCTCTGGGCTTTGGGGGAGTCTACTGAAGACTGAGCTGACCTCACTAACCTTTGCCAGTTATGAACAGTCTGGGAACACCAAGGGCAAGATATATGTACATTAAAGTGTGGGGCAAATGTGCGGCACGCCTTTTGTTCAATTTGCACTTGCAATCTGCCTGTAATTAGCGGCTGATTTACTAAGGCGGCAGCTCATTACGCAATCAGCGCCTGGGACTGCCCTCCAGGTAAAATTTGCAAGGGAAGGAGCTCAGATTGTAGCTCAGAGGAGGGATTTATCTGAGATCACCAAGCTCAGAAAAGAAATTATGCTCCACAGAAATACTCAGTGGCGAAGTAACTATATTCTACAACATTTAATGAGGGCACAGATCAAGTCTAGCTGAGGAAATCTGTTACACTGTAGGCCAAATTATAATATAAGTCATTTGTAGGAATTTATAGTGTGAATGCAATAGGGGTCATTAAATGAAAAAAGGTGAGTGAGAGACGATATCTCGTCCTCTCTTTGTTTGGTGCCATATGTTGTGTTCATTTAGCTCTCATTTTCTCTCTGACTAGTAGTTATCTAGCTTTGACACATTTCTTTTGCATTCCTTTCTTTTAAACACCCTTGCGCTATTTGTGCCTGCTCAGGATTTTTTTTTTTTTGTACAAAACTGGCCCTCATAAATTCCACGAAGCCTAATGATTACTGCAGAATGCACATTTATCATTTTTCCTTCCACCGTTTATGCGATTTCTCCTGCAAATATCCATACATCGAGGAGAAGGGCTCACTGCTGGTGGCTCTGCAGATGTGAGGCAAGCCGGCTGGTCTTTATAAATGCCGACAAACTCACGTTAGGCCTTTATATCCGAGTGCCGTACATGCACCTATGCAAATATCACTTACCTCCTCACTGTACTTGCTGACGTAAGAGTAGATCTCATTGAGAGCGCTGAGCATGTTGAACTCTGTGGAGTGGAGTCTGGCCTGTTCTGCCAAATAGGCATTCATGTCCTGGTCGCTAATGGCCGGCAGCCGGTTGATGTCAGCGTAGTACCTGTCGGACGCAGAGGAGCGGCAGCACTTGGCATCACTCACACACACTCACTGAGTGAATCTAATAGCTCAGCTGAGACCTAAATACTTGATATAGTCCAATTTCTGACGACTTTCGCTAACAATGCATGTCTGGTAACAGTGATTTGCAAAAGGCTTTTACAGAAAGTGGTTGAGAAGTGTAGGCAAGAAGAAAGAGAATTATGAATCAATTTTCCACAAAGATCCCAGTTTTTATTGTAAGAGGATATAAAAAGGATGTGACAGAGGGGATTCAGAATGGTGTGTAAAGCAAGTGCATCGGCTCCTACCTCTCTACCCAGCTCTTGTAATTGGGGATATCTTTAGCGTAGAGAAGCTTATTGGACGGGGAGTCTTTGCCCAGGCGGTGCTCTGAAGTGGAGCAAGAATCCATAAAGGTCTGCGCTACTACAGACAGACAGGCGTCCGTGATGCTGCTCTTATGGATGTCAAATACAAACTGCGGGTTCTTGATCACGTTCACCCAAAAACGCAACGGAAGGCTGGAAGATGGAGACAAAGAGAATAAGCAAGACATGCCAGAATTTATCTCACTGAGTTGGTGAATTGAGATCAGGCAGGTTGAGCGTTACAAGACCGAAAATAGATATGTGACATCAGAGCAGTTATGCCTTGGTAAATGATACTCTTGTGCCTTTAAAAAAGGGCTCTTACCAGTTGCTTTTCCACGTGTGACGTACATCTGTGTCATGAATGCCGTGTTTGTCTGCCTGCTCATCCAGGAAGTCAAACATGTATTTGATGGCGAGGGGAAGAGAGCTCCCTCGATGAACCGTACTGAACAACGTCTCAAATAGATCATCGACAAACTTTTGTAGTGTGCCCTGGAAGAAGGAGATCACACAGAGATTATTCTTCTGGCAATTCACTGGCAATTAGAGACACCACTTGACCACAAAAAAACACAGCCTGAATGCAGCAATGTCATTAGAAATCTAAGATAACTGAGCATGCCCTAATATCTAATGTTATGGGTTTGTGCTATACTTAATGTAATGGACGTACCTTGGTAGCTAGCAGCCTGGTCAGATAAATCTCAGAGACCATCTTGCTACCACGGTCTCCTTCCTTCTGGTCTCCATGTTCGTGGTTCTTCACCAGGTGCCACACCTTCACACCACTTTCTAGATCGGGGGTGATCATAGGAGCACGTGAACGGAGGCTGTCGGGACTGCCCGTGTAGCGGAACGAAGAGTCTGTCCAGGAAAGAGGAAAAAAGGGACTGTAAACCTACAAATGCCTGGGATTACTAAAAGCGTCCCTGCGATGCAGCATTATGTAAATTAAGCATGCGCTGCCACCTACAACAGCACACCCACATACACACACACAGCCTCTCACTCATTTTCATGTCTCCTTTGTAACTCATTACAAAGCCAAATCTTCGGTGCTCCCGTCCCGCTCCAAGCCTTGCTGTAAAGGAAATTGTAGTGGCGGATAATTTCATAGAGCAGCAAAGTAATGAAAGGAAGGGGAAGTTGTGGTTCCCGGCGTCGCATTGATTAGTAGTGGCCCTCTTGAAACTGGAATCCTCGATGACACACAAGATGGGTGAAAACAAAACCTTACCACCCCGTATGTCTGACTACATACAGTGTGCAGAACAGAAGTACAAAATGTTACATATTTATTCCCTGATTCTTTCTCGCTCTGTCATGAATTGTTTGATATTTGTTTTCTCTTTTCCTTTTCCTACACTGACTCATTTTCTCTTCCTTTCCCCTCTTTATATAATCCCTGCCTCACTGACTGAGACATGCTTATGCCTGGCTCTTCTTAAAAGCACTCATAATTGGCTCTTCCCTGCCACATTGTACCAACGTCATGTTGAAAACGTCCCTGTCACACTCTAATCAATGCATCAAAAGATCCCTAATTTGTTAAGCACCGTAGCCACCCTCCTTCATCCATACATCCTCCTTGTCTCTGCTCTCGTGCCTCCTTGCTCTTCATTCAGACTGAATGATGCTGGTTTCAGTTTCCCTAATTAGCCGGCATCTACTCCTGGTAGCTGGATCTCTAGAGATTCAGGATGTGAGGATCTCAATGAGGATCTCTCTGACCTGGCTTCAAAGGCCGAGCTAAACAACAAAGCTTTTTGCTGCCAACACAGCCACTTACACCTTTCAAATAAGACCAATCTGCACAGCTGGACAGGCCACTAGGGACCAGGCTTCTGTTGGGTGGGGGGGTGGGGGTGGGGGGTTGAGTGGATCGAGGTTCCAAATCCCATCTAAAGCCAGTAACTGGTTTTTACTGCTTTGCCGTTTCCTCATCCCCTTCATCCTTTCTGCACCCTCTGCCTTTTCTCCAACACTAAGCAGTGACCCGCAGCCCTTCCCTCCGCCGCTGCAGCCCCCGGCTCGTGGACACAGCCCGGCAGTAGGGGAGTGAGTTCTGATTTTTATAGCTATGGGGGGTTGCCGACGGTGTAAATTGAGTCAAGATGCTAAGTGCTGAACGTTAAATTGGTATGAATCCATCAGCAGGTGTCGAGGTGCAGCTGTGCCAGCCCATGATTGATGAGGGACGGGCACATGCCAGCAGAGCCTCTGCTTCCTATGCCACGCACGTCCAACTCTAGTGCATGAGAACTCGCACAAAAAAGACACAGAGAAGAATGCGAGAGCCTCTCAGCAGCTCATTGCAATTTCATGACAGATCTATCCCTTGTGACTAAAATATTTGAGTAATTCCATGTAACAACTATCTGGGTGTAGAACATAAGCAAAAGACAAGCTACAATATTAAAATAACAACATACTGAAGACAATGGTTCCTCCGTGTTGTTTTATCGATAGTTACACTTGCCGGCATTACTTTGATCCTCCATCATCCGTTCATAAGAGAGTAATGATTAAGTGCGCTGAAATCCTCCAAAGGTAATCATAGATAATCTTCACTAGTTATGTTGCGAATGTCACTCCACATTATCTTACTGTACAAATACAGAAGATATTTCTGGTGCTTAGCATCCACAGGTATCCCATTCTAAGACTAAGACTTGTAATTGATTGGGGGGATAAGGATGCTGTTAGCTTAGTGTTAGGCAGTTTAAAGGCAGTGTTCACTCTCTATTCCCAATTCTGATAATTGGCCATGCTTACTTATCTTTTTCTGTTTGTGTGAAGTATCATTCACACAGAATAATTAGCAGTCGCAAGTAGCCTGGTGCTGATGTGTGTGTCTGGCATAGAACCAAATTTGTCACCCAGCAGCACAAGCTACAAGCACATCTGAAGTACGTGTGTGCATGCACGCATGCAGACATGTGTGTGTAGGTGCTGCACGTATGCATGCGTGGGTGCAAGTGTGCAGGCAATTAGCGAGCCATTATGTCCTGCACAGAATGCATCGTCATCATATTAATATTATGGCTATATCTGTCCCCTTTTCTCTCTCTAGTCTTTCCATTCTTGCACTATCCAACAGAGTTGGCACCTGAACTGTAAAGCAAACTGCAGCAGTTGGAGAGACAAAAATGTTGCAAAAAAAAAGCCCCAAAACTCTGCAGCAAAAAAGAAGAGCAGCTCCAACCAGAGCTGGCCATTGCTTTGGGGAGAGTGAACTGGCTTTGTTCACATCTGAAACAACTCACATTAAAAACATTTTGATGTGTCTGTGCAGCAACAAGAGCAATAGGATTACATTTGCATGTAATTAGCTGCTGAATAAGCCTGCAAATACATTCATAATTGCCTAATACATATGCTGCATGGCATTTTGCAATCAATGGAGTCTCTGACAAAGCCACAACAGGGGTATGAAAAGAGCAATCTGCTCTACTGACTCACCATATCTGCTGATGGAAGTGCGGGATATGCTGGCTGAGGAGGGGATGTTGTATGATGAGGTCTGTTTGGGCACCAAAGCGACAACACAGCGGTCGGATACCTGTGTGATACAAACACAAAATGAATCTGCTGGTATCATAATGTTTTGGTGATTTCCATATTTTAATTAGAGCAGAGTATGGGTGTTTATTCTGTTAACTAGCGAAAAACGTTTTGTTACAGCACAGGACATGAGGGAATGTAAGACTCTTAGTGAATAACCCCAAAAGTTAAACATATCCGAAACCCTTACACAACCCATCCCTTCCTGTCATATCTATGCTCCCTGCTGTTCTCTACCACAGCCCCGTGGCTTTTTTTTTCAGCAGAGCAGAGTGCTGTGGCTGCATGATCGCTGTACTCAACATGACTGTCACTGTCATCCCCTTCACAAACATTAGACACATGATGTAAGCTTTGGAACTGGGGTAAGATGCTAAGAGGGAGTGGAAGAGAAGGAGAGGAAAAGCGAAAGAGAGGCTCCCAGAAAGAGAGAGAGACAGAGACTAGAATGCTGAATGTCTCATCTCATGTACACTTCACGTCCTTTTTTGAAAATGGGATACGCAGGTATAATAATAGCATTAGACGAGCACGGAGTCAAAAAGAACGATGGAGAGAAGAGGCTGTGTAAAAGGTGGTGTGTCATGAATAAGAGACAGACAGTGAGGTTCATCCTTTCCCCCCCTCTGCGGTTTATATTTACAAAGGTCTCTTGGCCCTGTAAGATGTGCTCCAGTCACTTCAGACAAGCTGAGAAAAAGTGACGCGAATGGATGGTTTAAAAATCGAATTTTTTTCTTACCAGCGATGTTTCATGCATCTGACAGTGTAACGTGATTAATCTGAAACAGCAATTTAACTATAACTAACATGCCAGTGCACCAAAACTTCACATTTTAGAGGAAATACAAAACACAGCAAACAAAACCTGTGATTCTTCTCTAAAAAGCCAAAACAACAAACAGCTTGTTGGCTGGCATTTACAGCCCACCCTGAGGAGGGATTTCTGCTTTAGACCCAGTGAAGAAAAACTGATGAGCCTCCAGTGCAGAAATAAACAAAAGGCAAATGCCAGGCTCCGAAAGGAATACCTCAAAGAATCTATAGAAAAACAGAAAATTCCTCTTTTCACTTTCCGTAGTGGGAAAGGGCTCTTTTCCACCCCTTGTTTGAAAATAAGCTAGTGGATGTTGGGTATGGGAGTGTCTCTGTGCTCTGGAGAGCCTACCGCCTCTCATCCTCCCTCAGTGTCGTCCTCACCCTTTTATCCAACTCTTTCCAAACTAATCACGGCTGTGTTATTAGTTCGAGTTGCCATCTGGCCTCCGCTGGCCGCAGTGGAGAGACACTTGAAACTGGGAATGATATCTGTAGGAATCCTCTTAAAGACGCAGCTCTGGCACCCCGGCCTCTTGGAGGGAAATGAAAAATGGTCTTCCTGACCCCCACCCCCCACCCCCGACCGAAATCTTTGACCCATCTCTCTCTCTTTCTACTCACCTCCTTCTAATTTCTCTCTGCTTTTCTACAACAAATTTCCCTCCATCCTATAGCCTCCTCTTGGCTGACGATGCACGGACCAACTCTAATACACCAACAGCGTGGACTTGCGTGAAGTTTCCACTGCTTTTCCTGTAATACATTTTCTCTGGGGAGCATGAAATAGCTTCTCTGTCCCCCCTTTCCCTATACGCCTCCCTCCATCTCTCTCTCTCTCTTTCTCTCTGCTTTTTATGGCTGACAGAGAGGCTACAGCAGAGATGGGTCCTTGTGATAGAGTAAATGATTGAAGGTGTGCAGATTCGCCCTTCAGGGATAATCCAGTGTGGGGCTGATAGTGGGCAGGTGTGATAAGGGCTGTGGGCCCTGCATGTGATAAGACCTTCCATTAGACAGTACAGAGCTGGCCAGACAGCAAAGTGTGGTCAGCCTCTATCTTTCTTCTCTCAGCCCTCACCACATATCCCACAGCCCCGGTCCTACCCTCTTTCCCTTTGGTGTCCCATCTCTCTTGGACTCATGCCCTAAGATCATGATGCTTATCACACCTGTAGACTCTGCCCGGCAGCTTGGAAACACACAACCTGTGCATTTGTGCACTTCTCGTCAGGAATGATGAAAAATGAGATGGGCTATTATGCGTGAATATAACTCTCTCTGGGGGGGACACAAGGAATCGTCTGAAGAGTTATGTGCCAATCTTCTGCTATTTCAATTGCAATTTAAGCTGGGCATTAGTCAGTGAAATGTGTCATTGCCTGCTGCTATTGGTTATATTACTCAGGGTGCAGCAGCAACACAAGATTGATAAAATACGTCTCTTCTCTTCAGTGGAAAACACCATTTGTTAAAATAGTTCTCAGAAAATATTCTTCCTCCTAAAAACCTTCACATTCCCACCGGTTCGAGATTTGTATTCAGCATTACAACAGGGACCAGTGAGCCAAGACAGCCACAGCACTAGATTAATGAACAGATAGAAATGTAGTGGTATCTGTTGTGTCTGGGTCTGTTGAAAATAGCCCAAAATGCCCCAAGTGATGTCTGCAAGGTGGGTAACAGGATCTAGCTGGCAGGCGCTCCTGGTGTGGTCATCAGTGTCTGCTCTCCCCGTTCCTTCACCGCAGTGAAGAGGACAGGCAGAGGTCACCGGGCAGCAGGGGATGGAAGTTTCCAAACTGACTTCACTTTTTATTTTGACGCAGTCTCAGCCAAAGTGAAAGAGGGCGCAGCCTGCCCTTTACTGTCACTTATCTGCACATGAGGAGTAATATTCCAGACTAAACACATACACTGCCCATGTGTCCCCGCAAATGAATGTGGCAAACAAATATTAAAATGATGGAAAAAAAAATCCACCTGTCATAAATCAACACTTTGTCAAACATCATCAATGTAATGACTCGCACAGAGCCCCGGTTAATTCGGCATGGAGCTGTTTGCAATTTGAATCATCATAAATAACCTCAGCAGTCTGACAACTTGAGTTCGCACTGATGTCCTGTTTATGAGAATTGCTAATGCTGCCCTCTCTCCAGAGCGACTCAAGTCTGTAAGCTGTCTTGATTCATGTGGCTGTGCAGCTCGTTTGGATACCTGCTTACTGATACTATACAGCAGGCGCATGGTTAATGCTACCAGGTCTCAAGATGACAGAGACGGGGGAGGTGGAGAAGAAACACTTTCTTTTGTGAGGGTGGGAGATTAAACAACAAAAAGATCCAAATCAGCAATCAGCCAAAAAAAAACTCTACGATCTCATAAATCTTTATCTCAGCTCCTGTGTTTGTCTGTGCAATGTGGGTATGTGCACATGCATTGTGTGCATATTCAAAAGTGCTTCTATCTACTTCTATCTTTATCTTTGTGAGGGGGAAAAAAAATACAGAAACAGAGAGAGCGGGGTGGGAGGATGGGAGTTGAGTCCCCTGACTGCAAATGCAAAGGTGTTGAATAACGATTCTAAACTAATTTTATATGTGTGCATTTATGTTTTTAATTTTGGTGTAGCAGGGAGCTGGGAAGGTGTGCATTTCCATATCCAGGTTATGTAAACCATTATTTCCCATGTGGCAGAGTAAATAGCCAATGGGGTTTCTTGGGATGCTGTAAGTCCTATGAATTTTAATGCCTCTGTCTGGTCCCTGTGTCTCTGCTATGGAAGAATTAGCAAAGACTCAAGGTGACGCTCAGTCTCACTCTGCATATTTCAGACCCCCTTTTCCATATTTCCCATTTGCCTCTTCTCATTTTTTTTTCTTTAGCTTTTCTCTCACTCTGGGGCCTAATGAGCTGTGCTCTCTTGTTGTGATAGGCAGCCAGATGTGCTGTCGCAGCTGCCAATGCAATGGCACGGTGTGTCACACAAGCACACACAAGCTCACACACAGGGGCCATTGCCAGCTCATCACAATAGTAACGATGCACAAGTGCCTATGTTGTTACATCCTACTCTCATCTCTCCTCCTACCAATGCCCTATTCCTTCACGCTCATTCTCTTTCTCCTTCATTTCCTCTTCCCCGTGTAGCCTTGCAGCCCGCCGGCATGTCCTCTGAAGTTGCACAGTGTCGGGCCTTACGTTCTACACAGGGACCCTCAGATCTGTGATCAATAGAAGTCCTTAGATCTGCTATTGAGCGAGCGAATAAGTGAAGCGGCCACACGCGTGCTACTGTGTACCCTGTAGCGTCTCCCTTGGCTAACGATGGCAGGCCAGACTGTGGCGCGAGGAATTGCAAAAAACAACAGAGAAGCCCATTATGGTGTGGAAGCAAACATAATGCAGCGCTTCATCAAGGATTAAAGCACTGCAGAGACCAGAGAAGTAGAGGTACTCAGACCACAAGAAGAAGAAAGGGAGAAAGGAGAAAATGGAGGCAGTAAGAATGCTCATTGCCCGTCAGTGGGCGCGAACAAAAAAAGATATGTAATGGGTATTAAAAAAATGTAAACAAGGCAGAAATGTAGAGAGAAATATTTGAGAAAGTGGACACGATGAAGGTGAGAACAGAAAGGGGGTTGACAATGGAGGGAAGACAAAGGGGAAAGAAGCTGCATGGGGCCAAGTCCTGTATGAAGGACATTACGATGTGTCCCTTCCTCTAATGACTCCTACATCTGTTAAATTATTCTACTTGTTCTACCGGGGCAGGGGTTCAGAGTGACCTCCCAGCGTGAGGGCTTGAGCCTCGCCAGACCTTGTCCCTATTTTACGCTTATAGATAGCGATGTATATCCTGGCGCCACTGATGCAGCCGCAGCTGCATCTCAACCTCAGCCTCTGCTCTTGACCAGGTAGCCCAGAATGGAGCCTTGTGCAGTCTTTAAGCAGATGGTCCACCTTGGCTGACTAATGAGATCTGGCTGAGCATGTGCTGCGAGAAAAATCCATGACCTCTGAAGATGGCCGCTTTCTCTTTCTGCCTTGCATGTTACTTCTTTATTCCCTTTATTCCTCTTCATTATTTCTCTTAAGCTTTATTTCGCTGCCTTTTGGTCTTCGCCTTCCATTAACAAGTTCAACAGCCCATAAATTCTCATGAAAAATGCAGAACTTGTTCTCGGTTTTCTTCCTCTTGAGCTCGCTACTTTCCTATCTGTTAAACAGGGTGCAACAGGTAAGCATGTGTGGGCTCTAAAACTGTGGGGTGTGAATTGAGGTTTCTACATGTGAAGAGACAGAAGCAGGCAATCACAGCGGGACTAATTGTTGCAGGCACAGAAGTCAACGGGGCAGAGAGCAAGAGAAAGAGAGAGATGCTATCCTCCTGACTGGAGCAGCTTCAGCTCTCCAGGGAGGAGGGAGAAGTGTCGGCTGAGATGCTGAGGGTTCATCTCTTCTGCCACCTGTACAGTAATTGTCCTCTATTCTGTCACTTGGATTACACCAGGCAAGGGCATGCAAATGAGGAGCTGAAAATTGGCTGCCTAAGAGTCAAGAGCAGGAAACTTCAAAGTTTGGCAAGGTATGTGCTGCAATTTCCATAATAAAAGCCACAGCAGAAATTGAACTGGAATGAAACCTTTCTTGATAAAAAACAGGAAGTTTGAGACTTAGTTAATTAAACATTACACTAAAGCATCTGTGTATATTTACCTGGTAGTGCATGAGAGTATTGAGTCTCTTCCAGTCATTTTCTATCTTGGTGGTGATGTCTTCATCCTGCAATACCACACGAGCCATTCGCCCCTGGCGCCACTCTGAGGAGATTAACAACCAAACAAACACATTGAATTATACACAAGTGCATATGCAAGGTATACATCAATGTGAGCCACTCAGAATGACACTTATGATGCTTTCAGTGGAGCGGTTTAGTGTCTGACATATACATGTGTTCAAGGCGCACATCTGCTTTGAATCATCATGCGAGTAGCACGTAATACTTGCCTGCAGAAGCAGTTACCTTGCAGCGCCACAGTGAACTGCGCTAAAATAACAACAACCTCCTTATTTCACAAAAGAAACTCTAAAAACACCTCTTTTCAAACCTCATTTGCCTTTCAGTCAACCGACATGACTCCCAAAGAGAGTTCTCCTCAGACGTTACCCAAATGAGGAGATATCAGCAGCCGGCGTTCTTGTGCGGCTCTCTGCGTGCATACTCCTTTCACAGGCGTGGATTGACACGCATCTTAATTAAACATTACACACGAACAATTTCAAGATGTATATGCAGGCAGGCTGCACGCTTTAATTGGTATTCGTGTTGCAGAAATGGCGCGCTATTAGCATACACAGCAGTGGGCCGGTCAGGTTCAAGAAAGAAGAGGAGAGTACACACGACAAGAAAAGAGCGAACTATGAGAAAATCACCTCCTTTCAAAAGAAAAAAATAGGAGGGCAGTGGCTGACGGCTTGTTGGGGGGTAATGAAATGATAATAAGGCTGTTGACGGGGGAAGTGGACAGCCATTGTGGTTCTCATGCTGGGAGCGATCATTGATTTTCTCCTCTGTTGACTGGGTTTTATTACTTTGTGCCTCTGTCGTGTGACCACATGACATCCCTGCCTGGTGCCACTTCCTCCTGAAACCTACGCTCTAAAGTAAAAAAAAAAAAAAAAAAACATACACGTATACAGAGACTTTCATGCAGATGCATAGATTCAATTATTTTCAAGGCATATGTGAAAGGGTGAGAAATGGACAGATGAGAGCAAGAGAGAGGACAGGGCAATACTGTGCAGCGATGGACGACGTGCTGGTTTGCAGTGAGCCGAGGGTGGGGGGGCTTTTGTTCACTCCGCCCATGTGAAGTAAGAGAAAATGAGAGGGACGGGAACTAGGAGGCAAGGTATGGACAGGCAAGGATGGAAGTGGCAGACTGCGTGGGAGTGTAGCCCAGTGTGAGGCTGGCGAGCCCGTCTGTCAGCTCTTACCTGGGTCAGCCAGACAGCCACGTCACAGACACAAACACACACACACACACACACATACACACACACACAAAGACATACACACTCCTCTATGTCGATCTACTGTGTCTTATTGGCACCACCAGGCAGTGAAAGCAGCCAGACAGAGGGATGCACCACACACTGTCAGTCAGTTTGATAGAAGGCCTGGCAGCAGCACACTGAGGCTGGCTGGCTGGCTGGGCTGTTGGAACACAGCTTTTATCACACTAATGCACTGATAATCTGTACACATGGCTAGGTTTTCTCTCACTGATACGTTAATCTGTGGGTGTGAATGACTTTGCACCTACCAACTGCATCTGTGACTGTCTGGATTGTGTGTGTGCGTGTGTGTGTGTGTGTGTATGCGCGTGCATGCACGGGTGGAAGTGCGTCATTGCGCTGAACCATACCGAGGTCCATGTCGACAGCACGTGGCCGCTGAGAGTAAGGCATGTTCTTGTAAACGGCGTCTAGTATCTTCTCCTTCACTTGGGTGATGGTGTCGCAGTTCAGCACCTTCACTGGAATCTCTGGACTGTTTTCATTGTCCGGGTTCACACAGTTTAAGATCTGGATTGTACAGGTGGGGAGAACAGGAGAGAAAATAAGACAGAAAAATCAGGGACAGAAATGAAGGACCAGAGGAAGAAGCTAGAGGTGTCCTGTCTGCCTAGACGTGGGTCCAGCTTGTGGCTTCGCCCTCATTAGAGTCTCCTTGGAGCATGGCAGGAGCTTTGAGAAACCATTTCCGCTCTTGCTGGCAACCCAAAATCTAATTTCACACCTTCGGCGGGACACCAATTTCCAGCTCTGCCGGGGTATTAGCACGTAATGAGCCAAATTCCCAGTCGGAGCAATCAGACCATTGTCATGTCACATGCTGGCTGTGTGAGCGTTTTTTTTTCTCTGTGTGTGTGTGTAGATGGGGGCTGTCTGGTGTGTTCCTATCTCCATGGCCACCTACCCTGATGTTGGACCAACACTGGAGCCTGTGGCATCATTAGTTAATCTTCTTCCCATATAGAAAGGAGGAAACCCGACATAGCAGGCACAGCTATGCCATCTTAAAATGGCTTGTGATCAAAAAAATGAATAAATACAAAAAAGTCAAGTTAAGAAACTGCATGTGTCCCTGGTAGTCTATTACTAAAAAAATGAATGTGGGTCTTTGTGCCTGCCTGTACTGTACAGTATGTCTGTTATGGTTCCACCTGTGTGTTTATATGTCTGCGAGCCTCAGTGCGAACTCCTTGTGTGCCTTGCGGAGTGTGACGTACCAGGGTTTTGTACTCAATCTGCTGGCGGATGAGCTTGTCTTCACTCAGGGAGTAGCGGGCCTCTCCAGTGATGGCGTCGATGGGCCCCTTTTCCATCTGCTGCTTGATGGCGCAGTACAGCATGAACAGAGGCTCCCCGGCACACTCCTGTGAGCACACACACACACACACACACAGACAGACAAACCCACAGATTCACACATGAGAGAACGTCACTGCATAAACACAAAAATCTGCTGAACTGAAAACACCTACAAGTCCACATACTGTAAACATCTGATAATATGCAATCACACTTTTTATTTAGTAACATGATTCATTTTTCATTACTTGGTGTACTAACCTTGAGGAATTTGTGAAGGAGGAAGGCGAACCAGTTTGTAAGCATCTTCTCTGCAACAGACTCCGTTCTGAAATTACATAAAAAAGCAGAAAAAACTAAATTGAACTCTTTTAGATAATACAAGAGTTCCATAATTCATGAGGCAATGCTTCGGGGAGGTTATCTTAGGATCCTGGGTGGGTGCATCCTGCCCTTGGTTTTGCTTTTGTACTGCCTGCAACAGTGCGGCCACAGTGAGTGAGCACAACAGAACAGAGCAGAGAAAAGGGGCATCTGTGTGTGCATGGTTTGTGTGCATGCACATGTTAAAAAGAGTGTGTGATTGAGTATGCATGAATGTAAGTGTGAGTGAACGTGTGTGTGTGTGTGTCTGTGCGTCTGTGTGTGTGTGTGTGTGTGTTCACGTGTGGTTGAACACAGTGGGACATCAGCAGCTGTGACAAGCCTCAGCTGTTGAGAGAGACGAGTGCTGTCACAGCCAGGTAACGCCTGATCACAGCCAAAACGATCTCCTCTCCTCTCATTTCCCCGCTTCTTCCTCCCCTACCTCCTTTGCCTTCCCAGTCAATCACACATGGAGGTACAGCTTGCTGCTGGGCTTGATTGGGCATGAAAACACACAAGTGTGCAATGACCTCTCGACTATTTCTACCACAGAGCACACAAGAGGGCTGTGTACACCTCTTTTATGATTCCCGTTCATATCTCTCTCTGAACGCCAGACACACATCCCCCCTCTGCCTCATTAGCACTATCATGGAACACTAAAGAAACAGAAGTTAGACTTAAAAAAAAAAAGACAGAATACCAAACAGCCAGGTGGGAATGGTTAATGAGCATGAAGCACAGATGAAAGGGTTAGTTCTGTGCAGCTCGTGTGGACAACCACCTGAGGTGAATAGCAACAACAAGCTCCCACCTCATCTTGTGAATACGCTTCTGTTTTGCTCTTTCGCCTTGTTCATTTGACTGTTGCACAAGCTTGCATGCAGAAAGAATTAAAAATGCTGCATGAAGAAACACCAATGCCAAACTGCTTTGGACTGGAAATGGGTTTTTCCACCAGCCAGCTTTTGGTCCGCACCATTATCAGTGGCTAGCTCCAGCGTAGCTACAACACAAACTAATCACAAGTTAAGATGCCGCGGTAAAGTGCCCCCGGCAGCTTGCACATGTGTGGTGCCAATTTAAATGGCAATGCATTGAAAAAAAATGACCCTCTTAACGTAGCAGGAAATTACTGTGATTACTCTGGTGTGTACTGTATGATGGAGGGGCCTTACAGCGCACTGTGCTGAACCGGGGATTAGCAGGAATCGAAGCAGCCAGGTATTACAGACAAGCTAGAAGGCTTCTGTCTCCTCAGAGCTAAATAGTGCATGGGATGATTATACCTATTCAGGCTCTGAATGGACCTAAAGGGAGATTATGACTATTATGAAGATAATTGCGTTAAGTCGTGTTTGAGGGCCATAAGCAAGAGTCTGGGACCGGAGAAGTCCCAGGGGGATTGTCTGAGCCAGGGGAGGTTACAACAGCTGACAGTTTAGTCACTGTGAGAAGAACAAGTGTCAGTCATTCTCTCGGTCTCATTTAATTGAGAAAGAGGGAGACTTCTCTCTCTTTGTTTTTCACATGCAAATACAGAATTTTCCTGCAGTTTCTGGACAAGAGGAGCAGAGGTTACATTTTAGTTTTGAATGACGTGTGGCTGAGTTGTGATGCTGTCTCCAACGCCTGGAAGCTATTCCACTGCAAACGAGACCGCTGGCCAGCGTGGTGGCAGCTCGTCGAAAGGATGGAGAGCTGGGTGACAGCCTATTAGAAGTGTGATGTGCTGCTGCTGCTGCTGCTGCTGGTGGTGGTGGTGGTGGTGGTGGTGGGGGTGTAGATTAGTTCACCTAGTTTCAGCTACAGGATGAGAGAGTAAACACTGCCGCCGAAAAGCTGAAAGCTAAGAAGTGCGTGCTCTTGTGCATCTGTACGTGTGTTACTGCATCCTGCAGAACATAAACAAGTTCTCTGATTTCCCCGTCTCTGTCACTCTGACATATACAGTACAAACCCACAGGTAGTATACATACAGAAAGAAAGACAGACACACACACACATAGTATTCACAAACACAACCTCGCAGTGCTGCACAACAAAAAAAAGTCTCCCTCATTCCAAAACATAATAGGAAGCCACTATGAGTGCCTGAGGCTGTATTTTCACGCTGAATAAACCTAAATATATTGTGGATTTTTTGGACAATACCCCAAATCCCTCTGTAATTGCCCTCCTTCCTCTACGAAAATTCACCTCTCTTTGCCCACCACCCCTCCCCACACCTACCCCCACCCATGCTTACCATGCGCCCCTCCCAGCTTGTATGAGACTTGTGTGTGTTAGAAGTTAATGGAACCTATTAAGCATTTTAATAAGCTCAGCAAGTCCCAAAGAAAGAAGTCAAATAAAGCCTTTTTTGTGGGGGCTGTGCTGAATCCCCCTTAATGTCTCTCCTTATGAATGTCGGTGGGGAGACGCACTTTGTTCTCCTCCTTCTCCTCTCCTTCTTGTCCTCCTCCTCATCTGCCTCCACTTCCTTCTTTCTATTAATTGAGTTTCATTAATGAACATCAGGATTTCATTATCCCACGTAGTGTGTTTAAGAGGGGCTTTGCATCCCCCCCATCTTTGGTCTACTAATGGCAGCTGGGAGGGGTGGGGTGGGGTGGGGTGGGGGGGGGGGGGGGGGGCTATATTAGCAGGCAGTGTAATGTATTTCAATGAAACTAATGCCAAACACAATACTCGCTCTCTTAATAACTCTGTACTCCATTGCTCTGCATGGGCGGAAATCTCATTACAAAAATGCTGAGGAGAAAAATAATACAAGATTGAAAAGTCTCAAGGTGATAGAAGCAATGTTCTGTGATTCCATTAAAAGAACATTATAAAGAAGAGAAAATAACTAGGTAAAGAGAGCAGCTGTGGTACAACTTAAGAAGAAGATGGAGGGAACAGAAAATAGAGTTTAAAGTGAAGAAGAAGTAGCTGTCTATTCAAGAACGATCTGGTGGGGGTCGTCAAACACCACAGGACTTTCAGTAATAACGGACCGGTAGAAAGAGAGGTCGATGCCGGGAAATGACAGCAGACATGAGGGCTGTATTGGCAGGGTCGGGATGAGCACTGGAGAGGCAGAGCCCTGAGAGAAAGAGGGGGTGCAAGAACACATTTCACTGATGTAGCAAAATACAATGCAAACACCATGAGGAGCGGCATCAGTTCCACTTAGCGCACTGGAGAGTGAGGAAATCAAACACATCGTCCAAGCTCAGATATTGCTTTCAAAAAGCTTTTAGGAGAATGTAAGCGTCTGTGAGCTAAAATCTTTCCCCATCAAGACAAAGAAAGCGGAAGACGCAAATCTTTAAATACCAAAGAGACCACGGTTTCTTTGAAAAGCACGCCTCAGAAGAGCACGAGTGCGCCCTTTAATACGTGATTCCAGAAACTTAACTGACTGGGGATATTATATCTCAGCTGCATCAAGACAAGACACTGCACATGCTGTAATTTGTTTATCACTGGACTGCTGTGGCAGATGGTGACGTGGGATAGAGCACTTAGCTGAGCATAACAGGAGAAAGAGTAAGCACCACAGAGCAACGACAGCACAACATACACAAACTGCCCTCTGACGTTCAAACACGTCCAGACCACCATTATACTCAGCTAATGACATGTGCCAGTGCCTGTTGCATTCGTTAACTATTTCCCCCCAAAGACTGCAATGATTTGTTTTCCATCCTGCATAATCTGCATTCGTTTTTATTCTGTGGTATACCACTTCAGCTCCTCTTACAGGAAACGGACACATATTTAAATGAATGGAAATTTTCTGAAGCATTTCTGTGAAAAGTATCTTTACCACCTACCTTTGTGCTACAAAGTCAAATCCCCTGTCAGCAAATTTACCAGCCAGGTCCTGGTAAACAGATCATGTACGTGAAGAAGAGTGATGTTGTTTTAACAGCCATTTTATCCAATCTACCTTTAGCCCTGCAAACTAAGTAAGAGAGGCACACTGAGCCATTGCATTTTATCAGAAATCTGAAATTATTATAGCCATATCTGTTGCTAGGACTCTATATTAATTTGAGAGTATACTCACTGTGGACTGATATAAGTTAATCTAATATCATTCTTCCAAATAAATATAGATAGTACATCAGCAATTAAGCTCTCAAATATAAAAAAGAAATGCTTTGAGGAGATAATCCGCCCATGTTAGAGACAGAGTATGTGTGAGGGGAATACAGAAGGAAAAAAAAGGCATGTTGATGGCATACAGAGATGGTGAGAGGCAGGCTGAGACACTGTGTTAATGTTAATCAGAGAACCAGTTTACATGCAGCATCTTCACAGTGCTGCCCACATAACTAGGGAATTTCTTTATGGAAAGCATTCAGAACTTCCATTTAATTTGCTGAATTAATATCTTTGTTTGTCGTTCAACTGTAATTCCATCGTTGAATCTTACTCCTCCGCTGCTCGTCTGCATTCTCAACCTTTACCCTCATTTTTCCTCTCATCCTCCCTCTCGTCGCCCCTTTTCCCCGTGCTGTGGCTAGTAATGGCATGGTGCTCCATCATTGGAGCTCACCGCAGAGAGCGGGACTTAATAATTAAGGGCGCCTTGCTTTGCTGGAGCAACCACATCGTACCATTGTACTGCAGCGGTGTCCCTGTGCAGCATGTGCACACGCTGTACCGGAACTCTCTCGTACACACGGACACTATATAGCACACATACTCCTAATACTGCTTTCTGTACAGCTTTAAAGGCATGCTTTGTATCACAATACCTGCCAATCAATTTCAGAGTGACAGCAGGGTCTAATCCTCTGACATCTTGTGTATTTAAACAACATGTCTGTTAATATTCTCTACGTTTCTTTTCATAAAATTCTATAAAATGGCAAAAACCAACAATTCATTTACGTTACTAACATTGCCTGTGTAACTAGCAAGCCTGATATATTTTATTCCTCTGTGCATTGTAACTATTAAACCCACACAAATGTGCCACACCATTACACCGGGGGACATGTTCCTTCATTATGTCAACAGGGGCACAGTAGTCCGTGTAGAGTCGGCCCAAACATAGACCATCGTGCTGCTGTAAATACTCACCAAATCTGCGGCTAAAATTAGTCCCTAACAAATAGACTATTTACTCCTGTCTGAGGAGAAAACTACAGAGCCCAGGTGCTTTGGGAAGTTCTTTAGTGTTTTTTTCTTTTTTTTTAATAAAAGTATATGTTTGTGAGCTGTTTTAAAATTTATGTCTTCAGTAAGAACAAATGGATCTGTGCCACAGACAGGCTGGGGAAATTGGAAAATACTTAAGAAACAAATTAATGCTTTGTTGGTTTTGGACCTTTTGTGGCTTTTCTTGATAATAACAGACATTAAGAATAAACACTGCCTTATCCTTTAATAAACAGCCATTTGGATCCATTGTACACATTAAACTTTGATTTGTCTTGCAGGCCACTGAGAAAACATGAGGATAAGTTGCTGAAATGCCATGATGGATGGAACTATATTTGTATCTTCATCGGCAGCGCTTGTGTGAATATGGTTTTCTCTTAAAAGGTCGAGCACGCTTGCTTGTGGACATGTTCCCCTCTCGAGAAAAGCATTCAATGACAGCTGAGCGGCTGGGAGAAGCAAAGCTCTTTGCTATGACTCAAACGTGTCTTGGGATGCACTTTCAACCCACTGTAATATAAATGAGAAGAGGAAGAAGGCTGGGTGACCTAGAGGTTCCTTCTGCATATTGGCTCTCTCCTGTAGCCATGTAACCTTGACCCAGGAACTGCAAAGCTTACTAATAATTCATTTAGAACAACATCCAGAATGACCCTTACAACTAAACTACTGAAAGTAATCTGGATTCCAGTATGACCAGCACAGCTTTATTCATTGCACTAGTACATTAGGATAGTGATAGATACATTTGGATGCCATAAAAAAAAAAAAAAGCACTAGGATCTGTTTTGATGCTGCTAATTCATTAATGCCAGAAAAGCTAAGAGGGGGTCTTAGCCAACATAATAGCAAGCATTCCTCCATCCTATTATATATGATAATAGACTGAGGAGAGCCCACAGAAAAGACAACTGAAGGCGAAAATGGCAACAAAGCGCAGCCCAGCAGCCTCACTCTACACCCTGCACAAACACAATTACTGCTTAGAGATGTGCTCAATTTGACTATCATCACTGACGTGTGTGTGTGTGTGTGTGTGTGTGTGTATAAATGTGTGTGTATATATATGTGTGTGTGCATGTTTGTGCGCGTGAGTCAGCTGGCTGGCGTGACTGCCGGCTTTCCGCTGAATAGGCGATGCGAAAGACAACAACAGCAAAGAGCCATGTCAAATCGATAATCCCTTAAATTCTTCAGAAAAAAGGGGAGTGAAATGTAAAAACTATGGGACATTTAGCCCTCCAGGCTCCAGCGGCAGGACCCGAGGATTACGTACCACTGTGCTCCTAATAGGAGAGGATAATGAAAACTTAGATGTGACGTGGGGCCCTGCTGTCATGTGAAATAACAGCTTAATCCAGGTCCATTTGATGCTGTGTCACTTTGTCCACCTCTCTTTCTCTTTCTCTGTTTGCTTCTGTGTGCTGTCGTTTCTGTCTGACAGTTATTTACTCTGATTATTAATGTGGGTTTTTCAAATAGAGACACTGAGGGTGGTGCAGCGGTGCATACCGTCTCCTGTGGCAGTCTGTCACTGTACTAGTGTCCCCAGTGTCCAGTCTGTTATTGGACACCAAGGGAACATTAACATCAGAATGAAGGTGTTGTTTGAAAGTATAGCAGCTGCCTGCTCTCACAGTTTCCGCTTATTAGTCACGTAAACATGATCAGAATCGTGCAGTTGGGCTCTCAGAGAGCCTGTTCACAAGACTGTGCTTTGTACATTCTGTACCTTTTCAGATCAGTATTGTTTGTCAGTCCTTTAACCTGTTTCTATACCCACAGAGCCACCGAAGCAGCCGAGGACATTTGGGGAAGGACTTAGCAGGTGTTTAAAGTTTAAGCACATCACCCCAACTCCCCCGGAAAACAATATACCCTGGAGAGACAGAGAGGGAATAAAAAAGTTAAGTTGAACCGCTCCTGAATGTTTCATAAGGAGCCCGAGCCGGGAGGATAAGTGAGAGTGACATTGGCATGGAGAGAGCGCTGTGGAGAGACGGAGCGCGAGAGAGAATACGGAATTATGCAGAGAATTCGGAGGTTTCTCATGATGTGAAGAGTGCATGGCGTTTATCTCAGCATACTGTAGCTGTACTGTAGCTCTCATTACAAGCCTTATTCTGTAAAGTGTCTGTATGGGAACACGGGGAAATCAGAATGCATCCACCCACAAGGAAAAGCGGGAAGAGCATACAGCTCTAAATCAATCCCCATCCATCTGTCTACACCGTTTGTATCAACTTCCTCCTACAGACTCGAGCTTCTGTACATGTTTTTAAATGAGGACTGTGTATCCAGTATCTACATAACTATCCTCTGGGTACACCTGCACATATGTATAGATACATAGTAGCTTTTTGAGTACAGTACCTGAAATTAATCAAATCAAGTTACTGAGAATAAAGGAATTTCTCTGAAAATGATTATATATATATATATATATATATATATATATATATATATATATATACACACACACACACACACACACACACACACACACACACACACACACACACACACACATATATTTGGTTTAAATTACTTTATGTTGAATCATTCTTCGTTTTAATCATGTCGAAGTCCGAACAGGAAAAAATAACATAAATCGAAATAGTTCCTAATGAGAAGTTTTTTCTGAGTTGACCACTATAAAAAGCTTTGGTGATATTTGGTGATAAGTTTAATTAATACTTTAAATAAACTCCTTTTAAAGGCCTCATGTTACTAGCGGTCATTATCGCCATCTTTGTCTTAACGCGTGCTGTGTTACCTGCGCAGCAGCAGTTTGGGGTGGTTCTTGCTCTCCAGGTTGCGGTCGATGAGGTCCGACAGCAAGTGTTTGAGGACGTCGGTGGCGTACTCCAGTCGCCCTTGCAGGGCCGTCATGATAAGTGAGGCCACGTTGCCGCGGTCCCTCATGGAGAAAGAGCGCTGCATTTCCAGTGTTCGGATGAAGGTGAGCAGGAACACTTTGTTGTTGATGAGCTGGCCAAACAGCTTCAGGGCCTTCTCCACGTTCTGCTGGCCGTTCCCTGACACCTGGACAGAAGGGGGAGCGTTAATAAGTTTCCAGCACTAATTTGAATAATAAATGTCCTGTAATCATTTAAACAGTAATGAGCTGAGTGAGTTTTGAAAAAGATTTGTTGCTCTTTAACTGGTTTCTTGACCTTGTCTCACACAAAATAAAGATTTTTCCAAAGGCACCAAAAGCCTCACTCATGTTTCACTCCAGGCAGACAGAAGTTTCCACTCATGGTGAGTAACTGAGAAGATCTTAATCAATTATTGACCCGGGCCTGTTAAAAAGCATTGTTCCCCACGTTAGCTGCCATTTCACTTTCAAGTCAAATAACTTGTCAAGGTAAGACAATCCCAAATGGAGAAGACTCTTTTCTTCCTTTGCATTTGTTTGAGCACACCTCACTGCTTCACAAAAGTTTGGATAGCTAATTTTGGTCCTTTTGATAGGACAGTCTGTCACACAGAATACCTATCTTATGGAGCTCCCCGAAGGGAAAAGACATTGCCTTTGACCTTTACCATACACGGCTAGTCTGATCTGAACCACTGCCTGTCTACCTAACCAGGCCCGGTAAACCAATTCCATCCTGCACCTCGCACAATCTACATATAAAATGCTGGACCTCTATCATGGTGAATCTCTTTATCCCTGATAGTTTCATCCTCTGGACTCCATTCAGTGTGCGCCGCATAAAATAAACTCATTTCCCAGCACTACTCTGGCCCCATGAAGAGGAGCGAAAAGTGTTAACCAGCCAGTTTTTTCCCCAATGGAGGAACCCACAGTCCTGCCTGAGGATTGGGAATTACTCACTTCATTACCCCTCATACTGCAGCCACTGGTGGATGAAATAGCCATGTGCTGGGACCCTGTTTTCCATGAGGGAGGTTGCATGTGAGGCATATATACATGTGTGTGTATGCTGCTCAGCATGATTGGCTGCATGTGTGTGTGTGTGTGTGTGTCAGACCAGAGGGTAGAAAGGATAAGTGGCACACTGGTATCCTTTCCCCCTCAAGCACTTTGCTGCTTATGGAGGCTGCCCTGCAGGGAGAGTGGTAAGGGCAGGTACACTAAACCACTCTCTCCCTATCTTTTTTGCCTCAGTTTGACTTTCTCCTGCCCTTTCTTAATGCATTCGCCGCTCATATGTCTCAGTCCAATCTCTCTCTTTCTTGCTCTCCGTCTTTCTCTCGTTACCTCCAGTTCTCTCAGGACAGGATGATCCTCTATGCCGGGGAAGAGGACCCTCATGGCATATGTCCTGTAGTCCAGATGGGGGATACCAGCTCTGTCTAGGTCACTGGTCAGCTCATTGATGTCCGTTTGCAGCTCGGCAAAAGCTGTGAGAGAGAGAGGGGAAGAGGCGGTTGGAGGGAATACTTGAGACATGCAGCATAAGAATAAAGCTGTTCTTGAATCCCCGAGGACCAAACGCGTGAATCCTTCTCATCTTCATGGTGTTTACTAACGTTATGATAAAGCTGACAGTTAAAGCCCAAGGTAGTCTTCATGTCAGAGAAACTCGATATTTCACATCTCTCCTTTAAAAAACACAGACCTCGATCTCTCTCACACACCTCCCTTTCTCACTCATTTTTGTCTGCCAGTCGGTAAATTGGCTGGAGCCGAGGCCCCAAAGAGTGTGTGTCATCTCAGTGTGAGGCTGCAGGTGAGCACTAGTTAATTGGCTCCATCCTGGCTGACTCCTGTTCAGGCCCACGGCTCTGTTGCTCTGCCTCGCCGCCCTTGGGGAGGCTCCCTGTCTGCAGCCTATCACAGGAACAGCAGCAGTCCCCTAACGCCGTCCTAAAAACTCCGCCATCTCCAGCCTGTCTTAGCCCTCACCGCCTGGCCGCTGGCCCCCTGCGAGTCATGGGTTTAGACACCAACACATAGGCTCACAGGCACATGTGGAGTGTATATACTCATAAGGAGGAACCCAGGTACCCATCTAAATCCACCCCGCGGGGCAGCACACTCCCGGCCACTGCTAATGGTTAAAACATTAATCTTCTCCTTTTTCCCAAGGCTGTCTGTGTGTGACTGATCCCCCCCCCATTCGCCTGCTCTGTCTATCTGCCTGCCTGTCTGTCCTTCTGTCTGACATTTGACCAGTCAGTAAGATTTCTGCAATTGCATGTTTTTTCTTTTTTTTATTTACTGTTTAACAAGACTGGGAGACCCGATCCAGAGTGGCTGGAGGGGATAAATAATAAGGTCCTCTCTGGCTGATGAAATCCCCTGAACACTAACACAAACCGCACTTCTGCCATCGCAGTGATTAGCTATAATGACCCAGATGATGACATCAGTGGCCAACCAGCAGTGTTTATTTGAAAGCATTCATACAAAAACTCAATGCTGCTGCACAGAGTGCTCCTGGTGAGCTGTGGGTCAGCCTGAGGTTATCTGTGGTCTCCCACCGGGTAGAAGGTCAAGGGTCGGACGGACTGCTGCCCTCTCTCTTAACCCTAAGCCACAAGGGAGGAGTGTGTTACAAAGCAGCTGTGTGTGTTCGATACAGTGGAAGTCAAAAGCTATTAGCTATTTAGGGATGAAACGCTTAATGGCATTCATTGATCACTTTTACAGGACACACACACGCAAACACATACATAACTGCATTTATCTTTATCACACATGCTGTGTGTGTGACACAGCACGTGTGATAAAGATAAACGCAGAATTAACCCTTCCAGTTAAGACTGGAGTAAAATGCAATAAGCACTATGTGTCTCTCACTGGGAGGAGGTTGAGGTTACCCTAATGAGAAACTCATTATTCAAGTGTCAGTCTGTGTGCAAGTCTATATCCAGCATACAAACTAGAAAGCAATAGAAAGTGCGAGGCCTCACTACGGCACGAGAAGGGTCACGTGCAGGGTTAAGTGCCATGATCTATATGTCGTGATATATAACCAGGATGACTCACTGACCCAGATTTGGAGAAATTTCTACTGCATTATTTAACACACACACACACAGACCACCCGTAATTTACTTACTGTACTATATGCACAAATACAGATTCATGCCTGTTATGTGATTACAGTCAAGTGAATTTACCAGATCCATTCAACTGTAGGAGTGATGGAGCAGCCTCAAAAATTACTGGCTGTGAATGGATATTGTGAGAAACACAGACCCATAATCTCGCTTGGTCTGTATACTGCAGTGTAGTGTAATGTACTTTACTATACTATACTATACTTTGCTATACTATACTATACTAACCTTCTTTGCACTCCAGGGCAACTCGTGACTCCAGGTTGTCCATTTGCATCTGCAAGCGCTTCAGGGTGAGGTCATTCTCACGTGACTTGCGCTTGTAGGCGATGAGGACGAGGATGACGATGATGAGGAGGAGACCACCACCAGCCGCGATGCTGACGATGGCTGGGAGGGTCAGCAGGCTGTCAGACATGATGTGGACCGCCCCAGGAGAGACGTGGAGCCCACCCACCTGAACCTGTGGAGGGACACAGTCACACATGGTCACATTTCATCTCAAATCAGTGTAGTTTAGAGAGTACTTAAACTCTAAAACCCAGAGGGAGGATGCGTCATTTTCTAATGTTTCAACAAAATCCAATCACTGGTCTTGATATCTATATATAATAATAACTGATACACAGCAATGCATAAGCAAAGTCGCAGAAATCCTGCCAAAACGTAGGTAAATACTGTCTGCTGAAACTGATACTGAGTGCAAACACGCGGCCATCTACACACTGGCGTAGAGAGGGAAATAGTCTGGGGCTTGCACTCAATAAGCGAGCAGGCAACTAAAAATAATTGCAGTGGGTTCTGGCAGAACCTTTTGACAGCTAGAGCACACTCACGCTGCACTCCCTTTGACCTCTTCCCTTCAGCTGAATGAGCAATGATGAGAGCACAAATAATAGAGTTTAGAGGCCAACTATTATGAAGAAAGAAATCACAAATATGGGGATAGACAGAGTGTCAGAGAAACTTAGGAGGACAGTGATGTACACACACAAACACAGACAGACCATTACCCATACTGACCATGACTTTGTATTGTCCGGTGAGATTGGGCGGCTCACACAGCAGTTGACTGTCAGACACGGTGACAGAGCAGGGGGTCTCTCCTATCAGCACCGTGTAGTTAAGCTTCACCCCTCCGGATGCTGGGGGAACCAGGTTTCTGCCCTGTGGGCACGAGGAGAGGGACAGACGGGTGAGAAATTAGGAGGGAAACTCGGACTCACGAGCACATGGCTCAAAGGAGATCAGACAATTTTACAAACCTACAAAGCCAATATGTCCCCTAAATACACTGTAAATTAGATCCCTAGGTTTGGGCGCAGCTGCGGCCAAATGTGACTCCATACTGAGATCAAGGCGATATATCTCACAGTGGCATTAAGTGGGAACAGCTGGCAGGACAAAGAAAATAAAATATATTCCTCAATGAAGTCTTTGAGTTACAAGACTTCTTAAAACCAAATAATGGGAGAGAGAAAAATATATCACATGAATTATAAATATATAGCTGATGCTGATATCCAGAGAGAGTAACAATGATTGAACAAGAAGAGGTGTGTCGCTCAAGGACATAAGACAAAATCAGTAAGTGTTCTGTAGATTCAGATGCATGCTAATCTGTATTTCCTATACCTTGAGGATGATGGGTGAGCCTGGCTTTTGCTCCAGGACGCCAGTGGTGCTGAGGGGCTCAAAGTAAGGGTTTGGGTAGTAGAGGAGGTTGGTGTTATTGTAGACCAGCAGTGCCTGGACGTTGTTGAAGATGAACCCGAACTCGTCCGCGTGCTTTACTGTGTCCAAACCTGGGTGGTACTCTGCCATGAGGGAGGGAGCGAAGCAGCTCATAGTGGTGGTGTTCAATACTTTACAAACCTGGGGAGAATGAATGAAGACGGGAGGAAAAAATGTGAGGGAGAAATGCACTTTTTGAGACGCTATTGGCGAGTGTGTTGCACTCAAACGCATCTCTACACATCGTGCAATGATAGCCCGAGCACCCTGAAATGAAACAAGAAATGTGATGGAGTCATCCAGGATAAACACAGACAGTTCAGCACGGCTAAGATGTTTTTTTTTTTTTTCTGGCTCCAAAATAAAACACACACGACACAAAAGTTTCAAGCTGATCGGTTGTAAAGCCTTCTTTCTGTTCTAACCTAAAGTGTGATCTTAACAGAAACACATTGGTATCAACAAGAGCCCTGCAGGGAGCTCTGCATCCTAATAATTGCCGTATAAAATCCTCATTCTTTCCAGAGAAGGGGATTTATTGTGTGTCATTAAATCCATCTGTATTGGAGAGGAAGCCTCCATAAAATCGGAAATAAATTGCTGCTACCGCTTGGCTGAAAAACACTGGAGGACAACAACCACAAAGGATGGAGGCAATGCTCCTATGTCTCCTCAGGTAGAGGTTGAGCTATGGCTCTTTTATTACTTCTCTCCAGTTTTCCCACATGAGAGACCTGTCTTCCATCCATCCTCACTGGCTCGGCTCTAGAGGAAAGGGGAGAGAGGATTGATTGCTGCACAGCACTCTGCTCAGAGAGGTTTTTATCTGCTTTCACTCCCTCCCAGCTCTCTCTCTGGGGAAGAAACTTAATTAGAGGTAAATATCATCAAAGCTGGTGAACGCAAGCAACTACCACACCTGCTACCTGTTGTTGCTGCTCGGGAGCAAGCCAGGGAGATCGATGCAAACTCATTCTGTGTGGGCTACACCGATTGTATTGTGCCAGCATGGTGCAAGACGAGTTGTGGGAGTGTGACTCTAGGTGGAAGGAGGGACTGGACTTCTTACTTTCTTTACCCTTGGATACGAACTATAGAGCGTTCGTGTGTTGTCACCATGCAGAGCAATAAATCCGAATGTTAAAAACAAATTCTGATTCAAGATCTTGGGTATACTGTGAGTGTGAGTGTGTGTGTGTGTGCAATGTGTGCCTGAATTTAGCCTGAGAGTAATGACTATTTTAATCATTAATCTGTATTAATGCAACTATTATTTTCTTAATTAATCAATTGTCTGCCTAACAAATAGCAGAAAACACTGCAAATGTCTGTTCAAATTTCCTAAAGCCAAAGATGACATTTTGTCAAGTTACGTTTTTTTTTAGATATTCACTTTATAATGGTATTAAATGGAAAAACACAGCAAATCCTCACATTCTAAAGTGAAACAAGAGAATGTTTGAATGATTTTGCTTAAAAAAATGACCTAAACATTTGATTCGATGATAATAATTGAGGCTTGATTTTCTGTCCATCAACTAAATGATTAATTGACGAACTGCTTCAGCTGTATGTGAGTCATCAGCGTGCCATAAGAAACACGAATCCTACATTAGAACTGTCACAGCAATATATACAGCAATAAGGCTCTTCCAGTGTGTCGCTGCACTACAAGGCCTGAGGGCTCTGTCGTAGCTTTCCCTTACTCTTTCTTCTTTTTTTTTTTCTCGACATTTTTCTTTAGAATTCACACTTTACATGCTACAGTAGCAGCGAGAAGATAAGCCCTTTTAAAAATAGATAGTACAAGCAGATAGTACCCCCTGACATACTTTCACCAAGTTTAGGTTCTGTGAATGCATGAGCATTATTTCACTGTAAGCCAGTAGTAACTAATAGAATGTGAATTTTGAATAGAATAATAGAATTTGAACAGCGTTGTTGTAAAAATTAAATGCTCATATGTTCATGCAATACATACTCAATAAGAAATAACTAGTCAAACAGTGTGTGATCATACTGCTGTTCACAGTAGAACACTGACTGTGCTTTGTGAAAAAATAATGATGGATTAATTAATCAATGACTATTGTTCCCCAAAATGTGTATATAGCCATTAAGGAAGAGATCATATGAATTTCTTTTAACCGCTCATACAGTATGCACTCCTCATCACTCTTCAGGAATTAATAGGTTTAATGGATAAAAGGGTTCAAGCTAAGTTTGATATGGGCTGCTTCCTTTACTGTTGGCATGGTGATACGTTATATAGACAGGCCCAGAAGCTCCGGCAGCATCATCGTGACTGTCAAGTTGGAACAGCGAGGCATTTGCAAGTCAACTACAGTTCTGACTACCATCTGCTCTGCCGGAGATGGATACTGTGTTTTTTTTTTTTCTACCCTGTCCTCACTTTCTCTCCTCATACGCTCTCTTCTTTTCTTAAATAAATCCTTTCCTTCGCTGAATCCTGTCAGGATAGAAAACTGCTGCTATCATGTAGGATGTTTTTTTTAGGCTGCGTAACAGTGAGTTTGTAAATCCAAAGTGCTGAGCGAGTAAATAGTTATGGGTAAAGGGGGCATTGTAGGATTTGATAAAGAAAATGGGGTATTTGGGTTCCCCTGTGGGAGGGGCAATAAATGACTGTATTTTACAACACCATGGCACCTTTTCATGACTGCTGCCATTAAGTATTTTTTAGAAACATTATGTATAGAGCAAAAGGATTTCAAATGATCGCTAGATTTCCAAAAACTCTACAGCATTATTTTCTACCAGTCCATCTTCTTTTAAGCAGAATGCTACAATATACAGTCAAACCAAGACACTGCTTAGATTTAACAATCTATGTATTTTCACTCTCTATCTCTGGCACATCAAAATAACAACAAAATTCTATATACTGGCAAATGCAGTGTGCACATATAATACATCCATTCCTTTAGGCCATGTAGAGAAAGAAGCCAGACATTGTTCAGCATTGATAAAGTCAATTGAAGGCAACAGATAGAGAAAATAATTGGAATCTTGGCCTCATCTGTCTTCTTTCTCTGGTGCTGGACAGAGCCAGGGTGTTTTAAGGCAGTAACACTCCAACCCCTCTGGCTGAATACATTACCATGATCTACTGTGCTGCTACAGCCCACTCACCCATTCAAAGGTCTCTGGCCACGGTAGTAGTGAGAGAGACAGAGGGAGAGAGCCAGAGAGAGAATGAGAGAGGAATGAGGGATAAGATGTACTGGCTGCCGAGATGTGCGTAGGAGAAATGCGAAGGGTCACGGAGTCAAGGGTCATCTGGAGGCTAACATTCGATAGCTAGTCACTGGCTGTTCCGCTGTTCCTTTACTTTGTTACTCCTACACTGTCTATTTTCCTGCCTGCCTGCTGTTCTAACCAACTGCTAATATTGGCATTAATTCTAACTCCCCCTCTGATCCGTCCATAAAGACTCTGTGCGGTATTTTAGCTACTACAAAACCTGAGCCAGTAGTTAAACGTTCCTCTAAGATGTTTGCCACGCTGGAAGTGAAAGAAATCATCTGATGGATGTCTTTTGATGAGGGTGTGACTAATTTAAAACACCCTCTGTAAGAAATCCTTCATGCGTTAACAAGTGGCTTTTCTTCTTTTGTTCTCTCAGAGTCCATACCAAAAGGGAGACGGCGGTGGCCCTCAAAACTGTGTACACTCAAGATGCCACGATGATTCAATGAGCCACTCAAGATGCTGACATTGTTGAGATGTATGGTGTTGTAAGAAAAATGCACACAGCTTGAAATACAAAACCATCATGGACATGTAAATTGTAAGTTCTGAGAGTCCACCATCTATGCTTTCAATAATAATCAGCGCCTGTAGTACTTGGTGTATCAGACAATCAGCCTGATTGGACGAGGCATGATAGAAGCCTGACACATACATGCTGAACACTTTCTACGATCAGCAGCAGCTGCAAAAGCACCTGATGTGCCAAGTCTGACACTCAGTCCGGGTGCCTTAGAGTGTGGCAAATACGGTAGATGAAATCTTTCTGGGACAGGGAAATGTTCCGGAGCTGGAAAATAACCCTTTTAGCTTTAATCAAGATTATGATAAATGTTTCAGTTGTGAATCCAGTGACAGATACAGGGCATTTCACAAAGAAAATTGTCTTTTTTTTCCCCCTCTCCCAGTTTCTTTGTGAGTCTGTGCAGGTGACACAAGGGAGGGAGAGAAGAGAGGCAATTTAGTGGGAGACAGGTGATCATTTGAAGGCTGGCTGACAGACAGCAGCTCTTATTGCTATAGGCTGCTCTGCTGTTTGCCTTCCTCCACTGACAAAAGGGGAAAGGGGGGTGGGGGGTGGGGGGGGGGGGGGGGGGATGAAGGATGAGTAATTGTAACCTTAGCATTTAATAGAAATTCATTCTCTGTGGCTGTGGGCAGCGGCACGGGGTTCTTTTGCAAGGTGCTAGGCAGGGCGCTGGAAGAGATGAGGCGGGGTGGAGATGAACAACTCTCTTTCCAATCCTCTGAAACTGACAAATCAGACAGCACCCACACACCAGTCAAATCCCATTTCGCCAGGTCTCAAAGAGTCTCTCACTCATCAAGTGTTTTTCTTCTCTAAACATAAAACAGCCCACATCTGTCTTTTACTTGTAACAGACTAATAACTAGGGTTTCGTAACTTACAAAGATCCTTTAGGGAAACTGTGTCCTTATGTGAGGAAACATTGTAGCATGAAAAAGCCCAGGGCAGAGTTATGATTTTTAGTAAAGGAGCATTCACTAAGCAAGTCAGACACTTAAGGCCAATTTTAGACTACTAATGTCAGGGACGAGAGGTTGGAATTGCAGAGGGGGCGTGGGGCATGTGGGGACAAGTCTGTGTAGAATTCTACAAGCGAGACATGGGGGCATTTTTGTGTGTGCTAACCTGACCTGGGATTCTATAAATTAGGCACAAGATTTACGTGACTCAGAGTATAATCTCTGAGACCCTTTGAGGACTGCTACAAAAAATGTGAGTGAGTGAGCATGTGAGTGAATGTGTGTATGCAAAGGGAATTTGTCATGCTGATGTATCTCTTCAAAGCAGAGCCTTTACCATACATTAGAGCAGTGGTTCGCAGTTGAAGACCAGACACCCTCACATGGGGTCATTAGATAAATATAAAGGGTCACGAGAATTAAGAAAATCTAAATTCTGCTAAACATATAAAATATGTAAAATTATTTAATATCAGATAGTACAAAAATTTTGCCATTGCACATACTGGTGCCTCTACGTAGCACTATTTCTTTTTACCTCTCCTCCATCCTTTTGTCTGCCTGACCCACCTTTCCCCAGACCATAGAGAGGAAATCCCATCCTCTTAATTAAACAAGGAGCCCCAGGACAGGGGCTCAAATGTAATTTGTAACGATTTCCCACAGCCAAGACTTTGATTATACAAGGGCTCTTTATGCTGACCAAAGACTTCTGACCACAGTTAATCTTCCACTGAAACCCATTAGGAGCCTCCTTGCCCCCGATCATGCACACCTCCAACATTCCCCCCGCTGACCCACCTACACCTCCTCTACTGTCCTCCAGTGTCTGTATACGGTTTGAGCGCCCCGTTGTTTTTCTTCAAACAACTGCAAATGTTGTGCAGTAAAACATAACAGGGTTTCACATGTGGGGGCTGGGGTTTAGCCTCAAGAAAATTCAGAGTAAACTCTTAATTAAATACTGCATGCAGACCACTCTCACTGCCAGCTGCATTATTCAGATGCTCGTTGGAGAGCTTGAGACGACTGGGTTCAAGCGGAAGTTAGGGAAGCATAGAAAGCTGGAGGGGCTGTTAGGAGAGATAGTAGGCCTACTTTTTTTACTCAAGCTAAACATCATTTAGCCTGCTTGTATAGCGGTATTTGGTGAGTCAAGCACGACTGAGTTAGCATGCATTCACCAGCATGTGTATGCAGTAGGTGTATTCATCTCTTTGGCGTATATGACTGTATAGTGGTTCTTACATTGACAGACTCGCGGCCGGCGTATTTGACTCGGATCCTGGGCTCCTGGACCACGTCCAGATTGGTCCCCGTCACCATCAGGGGGGTGTGGCCACTGAGGAAAAACACAAGTTGACACAATTTATTCTACCGGTTTGAATAATTGTGTTTGTCAAACACTCTTTCATTTCTGTATCTTATCTTTTTTTTTTAATTCAAAGGGTGAAAGAAGAGAGAAAAAGATAATGGAAATAGGCAAAATAAATTGAAATAAAGAAAAAGGAATAAAGTAAATAAAAAAGCTAAATAGTTTAAAGGCAATTCTAGACTAAACTTCCTAACTCTGATGTACCTCTTCAGAATATTCGCCATCAGTCGAAAATAAGCGCGTCTAACTGGCTTTCATCCTCAGTTTCTTTGGGGAGATAATAGCCTTTGGAGTGGGGGATGATTAGAGATGCTTTTTAACTGACTTCACTGGCTACAATCAACTGGTGCAGATTTGGGTTTGAAATACCGAGGCAGCTCGCGCATATAAGGATGCAGTGGTGGTCCTGGGCTTCATAACACGGCAGCATAAATACAAAGAAGGCAAACAAAGCGGGAGGAAAACTGCTGGATGTGCGGCTCTCCCTGCAGCTGTTTGGGTTGTTGTTGATGTTCGTTGTTTGTGTTGTTGTTCCTGTTGATGTGGTGTGCCGAATAAAGACGGCAGTTAGGAGTTGGTGCAATAATAAATGTCAGAGAAGCGTGTGCTATTAAGATGTGGGTTCACTGTAATACTGTGGATAGTGAGTTACTCTAGATGGACCTTGTGCTGTCTATAAGGTGATAACATAATATACTGCTGCTCTCTCTCTGTCTAAATACTATCTATCTATCTATCTATCTATAAAGATGACCAATCTGATGCCCTTCCCTGTCCCCGTCTCCCTCCCTCCGTCCTTCCTTTTTTCCCTCTGTGCCATCACACTTCTGCTGCAGTGTTCCCTACACTCCGTCTCTAAGCCCAAGCCATCTGCTGTGGACTCGCACCTCTGATAGCACATTGTTCCACAAAGCCTCCATTTCATCTCCATCCCTCTCTTCCTTTTAATTAGTAGTTTACAGTGCGTGTGTATCTATCTGCCAAAGATGCTCAACAGATGGATCAACACTGAATTCAATGGGAGAATCTCAATCTTAACAGTGCCCGTCCTCTCCAATCTGTGAGCTGTGCCACTTCTATCAGATCCAGACTAATTGGAAGAGAACTGAACAGTAATTGAAAGTGCAATATTGACTCATGTCTGCTTATTGCTACTGGCCTGGACTGGCTGGATATAAAGCTCTGGATGGGAGGAAATCCTCAGTCTGAGTGACTGAAGCCCATGATTGACTGATGAGGATGTGAATAACAAATAACAACTTACAGTCTGTAGAGTGTATATGGTGCAACACACATCCTTCGAGACAGATGTCGTGACTTTACCTTGCAATGCTCCAGTCTGGTTCAATGCGCTGGACAGTGGGGTCTTCTATGTATTCAAAGGTGAGGCTCTCCCTGATTTGGGCGTGGTCCACGCTCACACTGATCTGGACTGGGCCGACCCCAGACAGGGAGGGGGCAGAGTAGCACTGTATCTCCGACATGGTCCGCCTACAAGTGAAGCATGGCAGTAATTATTCAAAACTGTATCAAACAGAGTAACAGGTGTCAGTGTGAAAAGCTAGACGTGAGTGCAGAAAGCACACTCACTTGCATTTAATGTATTTTTGTAACATAGAGCTTCTATCTGGATGAGGGAAAAACACCACCTACAACAGATTATATTATACATTTTGTACTACCTGTCCTGATCTGTAATTATCTTAATTAGAACACAGCAAAGAACAACTAAACCCGTCATTCCGTGGTGAAAATAAATCAGAGCTATAATTACTGCATGGAAGACATTTGTAATACAAAACACCATAAACAGTTGCTTTTGGGAGAATTTTTCAGACTTTTCTAAAACTTCTGATTCTCCTCTTTCTGATTCAGCCACACAAGTCTTAATGACCCAAAGCACATAGAAGTCTATACGCACAAACAGCACCTCCACCGCTGTCACATTCGTCTCTGTGTTTTCCCCTCCCTCTCCATGGCTCACTGTTCTACCTGCCCACCCCCTGAATTTGTCCAAACTCATTAGCAGAGTAGAGCTCGTAGTAGAACCATCCCACCATCCTCCTCTTTCTCTCATGCAAGGAATACAGCAGATAAACACAAACCAGTAATTAGCCCCATATCTCATTAAAGCTGGCTTGACTCCTCAACCTTACAACATTACAGTCAGACTTCTGTGGCAGAGCTTAGACGCCTACAGGGGTAGAAAGTAGAAGGAGGGAGTGTGGGAGCAGCAAGGAGTGAGAAGGAGGGATGGGTGGAGTGAGGGTGGAAGGAAACTGTGAAAGACAAGAGTCAAGAGAATAGAAAAAACAGGGCTGAGTGAGAACAGATGAAAAAATTGATAGAGAGAGAAGGGGGGGCAGGGGGGTTGACTGAAAAAGAAGAAAGATCCATAGGAGCACCAGGTTTTTCTGGAAGCTATTATTACAGGGTTTGATGCAGTAGGTCATCAAAACCTTATTAAGATTTACATAAGTTTGTGACAGAGAGAGAGAGAGGCTTTCCCCTGGGGAATTTCTCCATAATATCAAGTGAAAAAAAATACAAGAACGCAGTGAAATATAGCAGCTTATTTAATGGGAGTAATCCACATCATCTTGGGAACAAGAGCTCTTGTTTTTTTCCTTCTTTCATTTGCTCACAGCATGCCACATATCTAACATTTTATGACAGTGATGTATGTAGCAGCTCAAAAAAGTCAAAGAACCACTGAGTCAAAGAATTGTGATGTTATCTGTATATATCAGAGGCATAAATGTTGTTTCAAAATGCAAATGTAAAAGTTTAATGCATAAAAGATATTAAGAAAAGGTGCTAGCATGACAGAAAAAACGACAATTGGACGATGAAATGTTCCTGCTGATATTCACTTTTTTGTTTTAACACTTTTTTAATCACTTCATGCCGACGACAAATGTCAGCATTCACAGTGAGTGGATTAGTTTCATTTCCTAATATCCACACTGCGCTGCAATGTTGGACCTGTGTACTGTGAAATTCAAAGTTGTGTCTTTCATTTGCACTTGATGTTTTCACCTCATCTCAATGTGCAAGTACAATAAAGAGCCTTTCTCCATGAATAGTTAACGTTAAACAAAAGCCATCATGCAGGCTTTTTTTTTTTTTTTTAGCAAATTAAACTTTATGGGCCACTAATAGCAGCTTAATGCTATGAATAAGGAGGAGAGTCTCACCCAAAGAACTCGCATGTCTGGTTTCCAAACTGAACGTTGACACTGCTGCCGGCGCCAAGGTTTTCCCCCATTATGGTTACTTTGGTGCCCCCAGACTCTGGACCTCTGCTCGGGGACAGACCTGTGATTGTGGGTGTCTACAAAACAGAAATATGCAGAGAAACAGAGGTTAAGGGAGACTGTGAGAGCAAATTAAAGGGAGAGGGAAGGAGCTGGAGGAAAGGACAAAGAAAGAGAGCAAAAGGCAGAGTAAAAGTGGATATTTTCTGGGGTAAAAAGGCCAGCATCTCAGTGGTGCCTCTTGAAACCTTCATGTATTATGGCAGATCCCCAGCAAATTACAGTTATTCATATTGCCAGGCCGACGGCAGTGGAGTGCAGCGCTGGTGGGAGAAAAGAGGATAAAACCTGGAGCTTTTAGAGGCCCTGAGAGATCCTCCTCCATGTTGTACGTTCGCTGGGTTGTGTCTGAGTGAAGCTTTTTAAAGACAGTCTGAAAATAACTAGTGTTTACAGCTGCAGGCAGCTAGCCCGCCGTCACACAGACAGATGGAGAAATATCCAAGCAGACATCCTGTCATAAGGAGAAACACACATGCAGCGGCGCACAAATTCACAGGCACACACATGTACACAGACAAGCATACACGCACCTCTGTGTGCACAAACAGAAAACAACAATTTAAAATCAATTGAATACTCTGTCATTTACGCTGCCCCTTTGCCAAGTGCTCAAGTATTCTGGCTGAAAAAGACAGTCACATAGGGAGTGTGCTTTGTCGGGAAAATTGAAGAACGCTTCAGTGATCGTACATTTTATTTTATTTTTTCTTTCTTAGGTGGCCTACAGTACAAGGGAATTGCAAGTGGCGCCAATTCTCGGCTCTATGAAGTATTCTTTGAGGAATTCCACTGCTTCCCAGAGTAGCAGCTGTAACACTAGTGAGAAAAAAGTAGCTGAGGATACACTACAGAGCCAAGAGCATCACACTGACGAAACTCAAAACTGTCTGCGTAGTGTGACTTCCAGGATGCAGGCTAAGGCAGGTACTCTGAAAACAACATTAGTAATTACTGGCTGCTGTTAATTGTTAAGGGAGTGCTAATTGCGAAGGTGTGAGAGAGCGCAAATGGAAAAGCAGATTATCTGTTAGCTGCAGGCTGGGCAGACGGCAAATGCCAGAGTCGGGGAAATGTGTGTGTGAACGTGCGAGAGCGGGGAGCAGATAATGTTTACCTGTCGAGTTGAGCGCCGATTTCCATTTTAGCGAGTTGTTTGCTCATTTGTCTGTCTTTCTCCCCCTCTCTCTTATGACATGCCCAACAATCCAATCACATTTGATCTGCTTCTATTTCAGACTTTGTACAAGCTATTGCATTTTATTAAAATTTTAGCAATACATGAGACACAGCTAAATTACATGGATACCCCAAAAAAAAGACTCTTCTGAGAATATATTACTATTTCCATCCATTGAGTCATTCTTAGCATTAAACGGCTCAGATAGTGAGTTGTAAAGAATACATTGATTTGCAGAACTGCATAGTACACTAGGCTCTGATAATGTAACTTCATGATCCTATCTCAATAACGTCAAACAGCATCCATAACCAGAGGGCTGCAGAGATCATTAATGAGGACCCTTTGAAAACCTTGTGCTGTTAATGGAAGAATGTTATTTTCCACAATAACAAGTAAGCTTACGGTACACAGAGCTGCTTAATTACACTGTTGGTAGGCATGGCAACTCACAAAACATTATTTGCCTGTGGCGCATAAACAATTACTTTGCAAGAAAATACAAATCACATTTAATTGAAACAACTGTATATTTTGTATCACTCAGTGCTGCTCTTCAATTTGTCCTACGCTAAGCGCAACACCGTTACAAAATATACATTAGATGTGGATATAGAGGACTGTGCAGCCATACCACAAAGGAGTAGAGTTGCGCGGAGCGAGCCCTCAGTTCTGGTCTGCACTCTCCAACACACAGCTGGACTGGACCAGGTCTACTGTCAGCAGGCGCTGGATCCATCTCACATACAATCCTAAAAAAAAAAAAAAGTAACTCATTAAAATTACTGTACATAACAAATATTTACCTTTTATTAGAAGCAAAAGATACTCACAGCTATTTGTAAAATGTCATTAGTACTGGAGAGAATCCAATCATTCTTAAAAAATAACTTGAAACTTGAACTTGAAGTTGTCTATATGTTTAAAGTTGGGGGAAAGTAATCAAAACACCTCTCTGCTTGATATCGATTTATCTTCCGCTCTAAATGCAATCTTCTTTTGTTGTCTCACTCATTTCATTACGGGACACATCCAGACATCGACCAGGATGCCCCCCCCCCTCCGACGACAGTCTTTAAATCCTCCTGAGCAATGTAAATTTTGCACCAACAACCGGGCCCCTGACTGTGCTGGTGCTGTGCCAGTTGTCTAATGTAAATCACGCAAGCGGGATCAATACGGCTTTATCATACCATGTGATCAGGTGTCACACAGCGCTGCAGGTGACTAGATCAAATGACATAATAAAACGAGGACGTCTATTGATCGGTGGTGCCAGGGAGTAATAAAGTACAAGAAGCAATCACAGTGTGGAAAGAGAGACAGAATATGTGGCGAGGCAGATGGCAGGGGCAGGCAGGAGTGGAGCAGATGAAGCAGAGCAGACGTATCACTTCTCCAGCGCTGATCATCTGAATTACAACAAATGACTCTGGGAGCTTTGTTAGAAGAACTATGTGGAAGAGAGTGGCTAAAGGAGGATTTACTCACTGACAGAACTGACATTTTCTTCTCACCAGGCCTCAGAGAAACAGACTTACTTCCACACACAAAGGTCTACTGTGCTGGTCCATTGTGAAGCAGCATGTTTATGGAAATATGTTTGGCTTTTCAAAACTGAACACTCAATTGTATCTCCTGGGTCTCCATCAAGAGGCCTGCTCTTTTTTGTGGAACCTGAGGGTTACTTTTAAACTGAATTCTTACTAATGAGGACTCAATTTAGCCACTACAAAAACACTGCAGAGGAGCATCAGCCCCTCAGAAAACGGTACATTCGGAGTGCCGAAAAACACAAAAGTTGCGACTTTTTCTTCAAAGCAGAAGTGGCTTTCACACAGTCCTCTGAAGTCGTCACATAAAAGACACATAAATATGTATGCTTTTTTTCCTCTTTTTTTGTCCGATCCAGTCCAGCCCATCATAGGAAGCCTGGTGACTGAATTAAGACTCGGAGCAAACAGCAACAGTCAGATAAGAACATGTAAGGACATGGATATAATGAACTGAGAGCAAATGTGACCCCAAAAGGCTCTGAATAATAGTCCAGCTCAGAACATCATGAAGACTCCAACTCATTCAAAGTTCAACTAAGGGGGTCATAGGTTAGTTTTTTAATTTCGTTCAGCCTATTTTTTTTTTTTTTACATGCTGTATAAATGAATTCTCTAACTTGTCCCCAATTGGATTAAAGTGCTGTCAGATCAGTGCGCTACTGACAAATTGTCCCCTACAGCCAAGTGGCACATAGTGAATTTTAATTACAAGTGCCCAGTAAAGACCAAGGAACCACAGACATACTGTACCTCATATTTTTCAAATACCACCATAAGAAGGAAACAACTGGATTAAAACAGCAAAATAACCAGTAAGTTAGAATCAATTTTGCAAGCGCATGTATGTGTGAGTATGTGTGTGACATATGTATAGTAACAGTACTATAAGTGTGTGAGTTACAACAATGGTGCAGTGCTGAGCTGTTCTCTTTCTGAGGGCAGAAGTAGGCCAAGGAAAGAATTAGGGTTAAAGGCTCCTCTGAGAGCCATGACTGTGATAGCCTGTGTGCATGTGTGTGTGTGTGTGTGTGTGTGCATGGGTGTATGTGTGTCAGCTGTGCCTCAGTGCCTCAGCTATACATTGAAAACTTAACACTATTCTCTAACTGAGTCCAAGTCAGTGGAGAATTTCACACTTGCAGAAATGCAGGCTGACTGTCATCCCTAAAAAAAAACTCTCAAACCATTAATATAGCTGTAGGAATATGTGGTGTACATATATATGTATAGAATATGTTTTCTTTTTTTTCCTCATGGTGTATTGATTTCCATGGTGCAATTCTTTATCCTATTGTAGCTACATAATAATTGTTTTTGTGTTAACTGTGCAGCACCCTTCAAAAATTAATATAGGATTATATTTTTTCATATAGAATTACATTCCCTCCTCTAACAAAGCTCAATACCCAAAGGCAATCCAACTAAATACTAATCCAAATATGTTGATATAAATGTATATTTAGGGTAAAGCATCTTAGCAGCATGTGTGTATATCCTTGCCTTGAGGTCTGTGAGGTCTGCATCGCCTGGGCAGGTTAAACAACCGTAAGGCAACGAGTTTCTCACTCTACACACGTCCGTGTGTCTAGCCGAGGGGGAGATGATCAAGTTGCGAAGTATGGGCAACATTAGTTCAGGGTGAACAGGACAGGCTTTAGCGTGATGTATGCACAGCATGGGACAATTAGGGAGGTAAACACAAGTAAACACACACAGCTGTTGAGGGATTGTTGTTGACTAGATGAGCTACAGAGGGAGAACTGGGCTAGTGTGCTGCAGGGGGGGGAACAACAATGTCAGGGCCAGACTGTCTGGACCTGCTCCAGTCTTCATTAAGGCAGAGATGGTGGGGGAAGCAGCTTTCTGTCACAATCCACATATATTGATCAGAGTGTGTTAGCTGTTACACCCCATACATACAGAAATGTATCAAAATCACAGTCTACACAGTCTTATGAGTTTTACTAAACGATTTAATGCATATTTATTATCTTATAACTCTGTATTGAGTTTCCTATCAGGAGATTTGGCAAACCACTTGTATTGTTTACTAATTGTGGTAATTAATAATAATTAAAACATGTTCCATGCTGCGTTGTGACCAATATAAACCTTTTCCCATCTGCTTTCAGTTAACTTAATGGAAGAATCAGTCTTCAAATAATACAAGCTGTTTCCTGGAAAGCATTCATTGAAATGTGACTAATAACAATAGTGTTGAAATAACGATGCTAGTGCCCGTCCTGTTCGTGTGACTTACTGTTCAGCGATGATATAGCCCTCCTCCACGGGCGTACACCTCACCCCTGCCACCTCCACATTGCCCACCATGTCCGAGAAGGCCAGACCAAGGTTCGTGCCATGGATGGTCACCCTCGTGCCTCCCTCTGGAGGTCCTGCCACGGGGGTCACCTGCAGCCAAAGTCAGGGAGAAACTCGTAAATATTTTTGATGAAACAACAACAACAAAAATGTTCTTCTCTTCAGTCACTGACCTGTTTTGAATTCATAAATGGGAACAGGTTTCTATGGATGCTCAAGGGTAAATATGCTCTTACAGTCCAGGTGGCTGTAAAAGCAATTAAGAGCACTCCCACTCCAGCATCCACAGAATGTCAGAACATGCCATGAGTCATTGTGCCAGCAGCGTGCTCTAATCACAACGGCGGCTAATATTTTGCGCTCTTCCTGTCGAAATGTGGCATCACATCCGTACGCACGACCACACGTACAGACCACACTTTCAAACTTCATTTTCCTCTACAATCCTCTTCCTATAAACCACACAGTGGCAAATCCAATAAAATAAACTGCACAATAAAGAAAATGGGATGGATTATTAACATTCTGGATGGACGCCTGCTCAGAAACTACTGCTGTTGCCATGGATGATAAATCTAACAAGGAGCCATATTAATGCTTTGTGCAGACCACCTACTCATAAAATACAATATGGCTGCCCAGCATGACCTTGGCACAGGGTGGCACTCTGCCTTCTGTGCTGCAGAGCCCTGTTGGGGCTCCGACCTGGCCTTCATCCAGCCCTTTAAACAAGAGAGGAGAAGAGGAGGAGGAGGAGGAGGAGGAGGAGGAAAACAGAGTGAGAGCAAGGGAGAGAGAGAAAAAAGTGAAAGGAGATAAAGAAAGACCAAGAGAGTAGACAATGCTTTTTGGTGGACGGGGAAGTAAAAGGAGATCGAGGAGACTAAGAAAGAGGAGGGCAGTTGGGAGGAGGTGACTGTCACTTTGCTGTGTGGAGCTGCTAGCGCTATGTAAACAATCAATATGCTATTACTGGCCATCCAAGCAGACGTGGAAAAAAAAAAAAACAACAGTCGGTTGTGCCCGCTTACTGAGCCGCAAAGCTCCACGTGATGGAGACCCTTCAAGTACACCCTCCCCTCCCTACCCCCGACACCCACTAGGGCATTGCGGCTTCCCTGTGGGACATCGGCATTGTAATCTAGATTCAGTGGACATTAATTGCTCTGGATGTAAAGTAAGTGTGTCACTGCACCGCCTGAGGGGTCTGAATACATGAATCTTTTAGCACTGCTTGGGCATGCAGGGTATAGAGTGGGGGAAAACATAATGGCTAAATATATCCATGTCAGGCGATGGCAGCAGCTATTCGAGTAGACTTAGTGATGGTTACATAAGCAATGTAAGGGCCTGAGAGAGAAAAAGAGAGAGACGAAGATAGAGAGGGAACAGGAGACTATAAGACTGTAAGACTATGAGAGTGAAACAAATAGAGAGCAGAGGAAAGAGAAAGGAACTGAAAGGAAGAAGAGAGCAGAGAAAATGGGATGAGCAGCAGAGGGAATGTGGATGCCACTCTGTTCGGTCCTATCAGCCATGATGGATGACAAGGTAAGGCAGGGATGCTGACAGGACAGCAGCGCTGTATCACAGATGGGCATGCTAAAAGCTTGGGAGGCCTCCTCCGTCTACCCTTGAGGCTGAGATGGAGCCCTTCCCACGGTGGACCAAGCACAGGAAGATGGTCTAATCCGTGCATGAAACCCATTTGACTGAGCTCCCCATTGGCAGATAGAGCCTTGATTCATCAGAGGATCATAGAGAAACCACCACTTCAAAGGCTCAGGCCACTGATGTCTCCAGGCAGGGAGGCGTGAGAGAAGTGCTGCTCTTTGTCTATGTCTGTGTATCTTCCAAAAACAACTGAACTAAATCTATAAAGGACCCTACTTGTACTTGAGAGTAGAGTTGGACTGCCGGTAAACCACAATCTAATGACTTTTGCAGACCGGACGGAACACACTGCAGTCCTGCACTGTAGATAATCCCTAGAGGGACGGAGTTTGTCTTTATATTTCACTGCAACATCCTCTTCTGTGCATCTCTTTTCCTCCTTTTGCTTTCTGTCTTTCATCATCTCGTCTCCCTCAGGCTAGGTGACACATCCTCCTCCTCCACCAGCTCGCTTGTTTGTCTTAACATACAGACTTTGTGAGGGAAGAGAGGAAGCTTCATTGGACATGCATGCGCACCCTGCCGCCCTTACTCCCCCTGTTCCCACCCAGTGCTGCCATGCCATGCTCCCTGTGTAATCCTTTTAGGGAGCACTGCTGCTGCCCTGCCTGGCATTGTCACACTGTCAATAGAGGGTAATTCCCAACAAACAGCCAGCTTGCACACCACACTCCCGGCTCCCGCTCTTGTGCTTTCTGTAGCATAATCTATTTCTCCAGCTCAAGGCATTAGAGTATTGGCTACTTACCACCACCATTTCCTTAGACATTCTGCAGGATTTGGCAACAGCCATAGAAGGACTAAAGAGGGGAGAGATGGCCTAAATTCAGAAGAGATGTATTCGAATCCAAACAAAAGAAAGGGTCTCTTTTGGGAAGATGACCTGCTAGATTGAGCAAAAGAAAAACTACGAAGACAGAGCGAAATGGCCCTCAATGTGAACAGCCTGGGGATGTCTGTCAGTGTGGTGTTGACTTATTCATCTGAAGTAATGGAGGGGAAAGTTGTGCTGATGCAGCCATGGCTAAACTCAATACATACAGCACAGAGCAATACACCGCCCCGGCTGCCTTCAGGGTATGCAAGCCTAGCATGTCACTGTAACTACAGCAGCTGACCGAGCTGAATGACATTCTCCAAGACAATTCAGAGCTAATAATGTTTAATCACCCCATATACTGTTAAAATATACAACGGCAGCATTTTTACTTTATATTCTCTATCATCAACCTTACATACACACATTTGTTACAACAGGGTTTTATCTCCTTTAAGCTCTAAGGAGATTCTCCCAGAATTACACTACACGACAGCAGATGCATTTCCATTCTGGCCATAGCTGGATATTTTGCTTTTGAAATTAAATAGCCCTTGATACAATTTAGGCACTCGCAGCTAATCTCTTTGTCTTTGGACTCTGCTCAGACTAATTCGAGCATGTCACATTTAATTGTGAGTAGCATTTAATGGGCTTGATAAAACCCCACTGATCTCTTGTTCTCGAACAAACTACATCCTAAATACTTTATGGGGTCTTAAATGTCTTGTAGTCAGGCGAGAGATACGAGTCATGATGAAAAGGACTTTTTGGTGGATGAAGAGGAGAAAACAGGAGACGAAATGGTGGCATAAGCGATACATTTGTGGATGGCTGAGTTTTCTTCAGTGAGTACACCGACGCCGTGTGTTCAAACAAGCCACTTATTGCAAGGTAAGGAGTGTGTTGGCATCAAATTCATGGCTGTCTGGCTAAAGACTCACTTTACTGTGCAGTATTTTGTTTTTCCTTCCATTGGCTGGTTTAATGAAGGGAAACACACGTACAATAGAGCAGCTCTCTCATGGTTACAGCAGTGAGGGGAGTGCAGTTGTACAATGATACCGACTGACAGGCCCACCATCCCAGTGGGGTTCAAAATATCAACAATAAGCTTGCATACACTGTGTGAGGGAGAAAGGAAGAGAGGAGTCCTACAGTTTTTCTATCCTAAGGCACCAGCTAGATGTTTATATTCACTGTCACTGGGAGGCAGGGAAGCCTCTTTGCTATACTGTAAACTCATACAAAGCCATGGCCAAAGCCTATTGAGGAGACATCTTTCATATGCCCATCCAGCTCCCAGCTTCATTTGATGTCGCTCCCTCTGCTGTTAGCAGGGGCTTACATCTCTTCAATATTAATGGCCCATGGTGGGAGGCACCATGGCACTTAATAGAAACATTAATTATTCAAAAGGCCTATCTTGTGGTAGGCACATCTACTAATGTGCTAGTATGTATACAAATCAGCTCATGATGGGGGCTTTGGTGCATACAATCAAAACCAAATTTATTAATAAATTCAGCCCACCAGGGGGATGTCTGCTTCTTAAAGAAACTGTAATCACAGAAAGACGAAGGGGGTAGGGCGCGGCACAAACGAACGCCGACATCACCGGCAATGAAGAGGAGAAATGTTGGTGTGTCTGAGTGTGTCTGAAGTACGTGCTCATGTGAATCATCTAAATTAAAGCAGAGTTAGTTTTGCCACCTACAGCTGTAAACAGACCTGAGTTCAGAAAGGCCGCAGGGGCTCCATTTCCCTCTTCTCTACCCCCCCCCCCCCCCCATCCTTCATTCTTCCCACCTTTTCGTGGTTCAGCTCCTCTGCTCCATCTTTTGTTCTCTCCGTTGCCTCGTCTCACTCCAATCAAACCCTCCATAATCCTCTTGCTCTCATTCACAATTTCAACATTATCCATCTCCAGATCTTGAGGAAAAGATTCACCCATTAACTCTGACTCTTTGGAAGGAATTATTTATAATCATTTTACTATATTTGTGTGAGAACAACTTTTTAGGCAGAATGCCTTTTGACAGCTCCCCTGCAACATTTAACTCGCTGCATCGATCTTTGGCTTACTCACTGTATGAAGTTGGAAAGAGCTTCGGTAATACGTTTTTTTCCTACTCAAGCTGACATCTCTACCACTGAATATAAGCAGCTGTGGAATGTGGACAAATTGGTGTGTATTTGCCTTCCATATTTAATGGGTTTCGGCCTGTTGACCGTGAGCAGGTCTGTATGCCCTTACTGTGAGTCTGACACATAAACCTGATGTTCCCTTTAGATATTTGCCATGAAATATTGTTGTAGCTCTTCTGGAAATATCTTGAGGTGATATCTTGTTAGCTGAAACAGGATAGGAGTCATGATCAATACACCGTTGGACAATTGGACAACAGATGGATCCAATATTTCCAATATTTATTTTTAAGTATACAGTAAGTATACTTTTCTTCGTGCTGTTCATTTCATACTTTCAAGTGTGCCAAAGCACCTGCCTCACAGATAAACAATGAGCATTTTAAATTATTTCGCCAGTTTTTACAATTAACTAATGAAAAAACAACAGCACCTACACACCCTTCTTGCAATGTTAAGCCTTTTGCTGAGCATCTCCCATTTTTTTGTCCCTTAGTCCCTGTAGAGTGACAGATGAAGGTCTGAGCAAGTGGTGGTCTTGGTAATCGCATACTGTGATCATAACAGTAATGAAAACACAGAGGGGAATGACATACGCCCCGCTGGATGGCAATGAGCATGTGCCATATAGAATGACAAACTGAAAGCATAATGGAGTTACACAAGAGCATAATTTAATTCACCAAGATGAGTCAGAGATAGTGATACACAAAGACAGACAGACAGTAACAGATAGGGAGAGGGATGGAGATGAAGAATTAAAAAGAAGTAGGGATGGCCGCCTCCTTCATCCTGCCTCTCTTTTTCTGCCTTATCTGCATACAGTATAGCAAATCAATTAACCAAGTCGTTAACTTCACTTTTTAATTGGCTGGAGTTGGATGTGAGTATGCGGTGGAGGAAAGAGAAGCCAAATGAATCAATGTGGAGGTAGAGGGGTCTGGTAGGTTAACCACAATGCACTGGTGCGTTACCAAGCCTAATTAAATAGTATGTCCTCCCGGTCTGACTCCCCCGTGACAGCAAACGCACCAGGCGGGATGAGAGTGTGGCCTGAGCAAGCAAAAGGAAAACAAATAAGCACTTCCAGGTCACAACCATGGTGTTGCAGAGGTGGAGGACATCCGGCCATTGGGCTGGGATGTTGCAAAGTCTGAGAACGCTCAGAGAGTGGGAGATAAAACAAAGGAGAACCACACATACACCTCCTTGTTATTTCTATTAATATAGATATAACTGTAATACCTGTAACTGTTAGTTAGCTATAACTGGAATAACTACTTAATTATTCAAAGAGGTTATATTTCTTTTATTTGAGTGTTTTTCTTTTATATGGTTCCCTTTATAACATTTGTCAGTGTCAACGTTACTTTCAAAGAGCTGGAATAACCTTGTGAAAAGACAAAAAGATATCAAAACCTATGAGCAGGCATCGGTGCATACTGCACAAAGCGAAGGCACATGTCAAAGAGACCTTTGAGGCCTTTAAAACTGAATATCTCTGATTCACTGTGTGTGTGTGTGTGTGTGTGTTGTGTCTGTGTATGTATGGGTCCTTGCCCTTGGAAAATCCCTGAAGGTAAGAAAAACTCTCACATGAATGTATACCAGCGAGTACACATTCAGTTACATCTTCACATACAATACTGTGGTGCTCTTAAGAAAAAACAGCCAACAACTTCTCTCTCAATTAGAGAAAGACATGCCAACAGAAAAAGTCTGAACATTTACATGTCTGTAGACATAAGGTGGCCCCCAGCACTCCGTGGAGCTTCTTTGTGTCTCATTTTCATTCTTCTTGGGTCCAGAGGAAAACAGAGCTTCTCATGCAGTACCTCACAATGACACTTCATTGTCAGGAGCCCTACCAGTCTCTTAAGGACTCTGGTGTTAGTATTAGTGTTATAACTCTTTCAAGAAATTAAGCATGCCAAGACAGGACTTTATAATCTGGGTTTACTGCGCTTTAGTGCTTATGATGTCCTGTAGTGAACTCAAACTCTTAAACTTTGTAATAGCATCACCAATGATAATGCCTTATCAAGCTGCTACAAGCTGGTAACTTTAACTTTGAGTGTAGTTAGTATCTGCTGAGTTCCTCATCATCCTCTAAGTAGAACAAGGCCCAGATGCAGCATTGCAGTAGCTGATAACTGCACATTGATTGGAGCTGGATGTGTGTGGGCAGGCAAGATGGACAGGCAGAGGATTATGGGTACTGACCTCAGTGATGCGTGGGTTGGTGCACTTAACATTCTTAGTGGACAGGTTCAACCAGCGGGTGGTGTAAGGATTGATGGGAGGGCAGTGGTGCCGCAGGGTGCACTTTCCCTCTCCGCTGCACCAGCCACACTGGAACTTCCTCTCTGCCTTCAGACACATGCCGCAGCTGTCCCTCTGGGCTGCACACTTGTACAGGTGCACTGTGGGACACGGGAAGCAGTGGGGATATACTATGAACACACAACAACTGAGAAACCTGCAAAATATCTGGAGAGTATTTTGTATTTAAGGCAAACAGCCAGCAGGTTAGCTGTGAGTGAAACACCTCCACAGGCTTGCTTCTTTTTTTATCTCCAATAACCCATATTTTAAGATACACCTGTGATTAACATACCGTATGTATATGTCCATACCCACAGTAAACCCAGAGAGAGATAAGCAAAATGTTGGAGAGTGTTAGATTTGTCCATCTTTATCCTGTTTGCCACACGTTGACAGCAGCATCTCATGTTCTTACCTTGGATATTCTCCGGGTTATCAATTATGAAGTTTCCGTTCCACACCACCGAGAAATCCACAGGCAGCTCACTGATTTTCATTCCCTCATACAGATACTAGAGGCCAAGGATGGTGAGAAACAGAACAGGGTGAAGGAGATAGAGAGATGGGGAGTGAGGGTAGAACAGACAGAAAGAGAGAAGGGTTTCAATGGGAGGTTTGGGAATTTGAATTCCCATGATTCCTTGTAGATGCAGTACTATGTCCTTCCAATGTTACCCTGAAGTTACATCATCTCCTCATCAGAGAGCTGACAAAGTGAGAAGCCACAAGAAATGGGACAGCGGAGCAGAAGCTTCAGCTTCCCCTCTGGCCTTTAGAGATGCTGTCCTTAACTGCCTCCTCTGCCCTTAATTCCAGCCTGGCTTTCACCGTGCAAGTGTGTGCATTTGTCTGTGTGTGTGTGTGTGTGTGTGTGAGTGAGAGAAGAAAAGCTGGAGAGGAGGGTAAAATGTCTTCGGTTCCTCTGGGAATATACTGTGGAAGTCAGGGTCTGCTTGACTGGAGGACAGAGCCGTGCTGCAGTCTTCACCAGTGTAATAACCTAGGCTGCACCTACTGTGTCCTCACTGACTCCATGACACACATGCGTACACAAACACCCACACTGTGGCAATGTGCAATGGCTCAACCTATATAATTACCATTGTACAGTTTCTGATTTCTATATACTTAATGTGTAATTTGTCAAATACATGATAAATTACAAAAATCACACACGCACAAATAATGCATTACCTATTACACCTAATCTGGCACACTCTGGGCTAGCGCCACCCAACCTACCGAGCTGTTCTGGCACTGCACGCTGGAGCTGTTGAAGCGGAGGGCGGTGACTCGGTGGTTGACCCCCTGGATGTGCAGGACACACTCGTAGCCTCGCTGGCCAGACTGGGGCTGCGGCAGATTTCTGGCCTTCAGGGTGATAGGCTTCACCTCGCCCGCTGGGATTAGAATCTCCTCAGAGCGCACTAGCTGGGGACAGTCCTGAGGGAAACAGGCACAGGGTAGTGTGCGCACGTCAGCGCCAACAAAATAGAAAAACAAAAATGGTGTTTGGGCCGCTTGCGAGAGGCAGCACAGTTGAGAGTGATGAACAGGAAGGATGGGAAGAGGCAAGCATTGCAGTATGATTAGTGCAGCTACAGTTAGAATTTTGAAAGTGACTCCTATGACCTTGGAAAGCTCTGAGTGCTGAAGAACTGGTTATCAAGAGTGGAAATATGCGAAGAGAATGATTCAATGAGTGCTCAGAGGTTTACAGTTTGAGGCAGCAGCTGCTAGAACTATAATGTGAGAGCAATATTTGCATGATGAAAGCTATCACAGCAGCATCACACGCTGAGGCTTCGGTCTTGGTGGCCTTCAGCCTTTCATATCCATAAATAAACCTGATTTTATATTATATAGTGATCTGATCACAGCTTTATCTCGCAGGATAAACCTACTAAAGCAGCTGCTATCAGTGCTTATAGACAGAGGGAGGCTGTTATTTATTTATCAAACTGATCTAATTAATGTGCGAGTTCCAAATATGGATGAACTGAATGACTACGTCCGCTTTGGTGTTACCAGCATATCCATACTGTAGCTTTAGACCCAAAGGAGCATTTAACACACTTTGATGTTCAGTACTAGCAAATAAGTTTAGGGAAACAAATATTGCCTGTGTGCATAGGCAGAGCCACGTGGAAACCGACATACACAAATATTTCAAGCAGTTTGCATCTACTGCACATGATTCTCTGGGTCAGAGCGATCCTGTGTCATTGTTAAGACACGCTAAGCTCAATAACTCCAGAGATAATGGAGTGTTAATTGCTACTGCAGAGAACAAGAACTCTGAGAGAGAAATGCCAATTTGGAAATAGAGGAGCTTAGATGGCTGTCTTTCTGAAGACATGCCCCGAGGCTGACACAGTGCTGGAACACAAAGCTGGATGCAGGCAGAAGGAAACAGAGAGAGAGAGAGAGAGAGAGAGAGAGAGAGAGAGAGAGAGAGAGAGAGAGAGAGAGAGAGAGAGAGGACAGGAAAAGTTGTGCTACCAAGCTTGCTTATAGGCATGTATGCGTTTGTGCATGTGTGTGTTCCACCAACCTCGGAGGCGTTGACTCGTCCCTCCTGGAAGGAACAGCTGGAGGGGTCATGGGTACATAAGTTGCGGTACTTGCACCAGTGGCAGCGGAAGGCACTGTTTACACATGACAGACACCTGCGTGGACACACACACACACACACATATGCACACACACACACACACACACACACACGGAGGGGGAGAGTCAGGAAAAAGCAGCGCAGTCAAGGAGAGGCAGCGAGTTTGCCAAAGTGGGGGAAGTGCCACAGAGGAAATGAGTTCAGATCCCAAGTGGGCACCTGCTGTTGTTGTGCCCTTGTGGTTGGCACGGTCCCTAATAGCTGCTGGGCCAAGTTCTCCCTGCATATATTTTCTACTGCCATATATTAATACTGCATGTCATGTGTGAATGGTGGGCTGCATATTAGCCCTCATAACCAGAATCAGATGGAGAAAGAGAGACAGGGAGCGAGAGACTGGAGGAACGTTGAGTAATGAGGACAAATAAGACATTGGCACAGCTTGATCCTGCAATTACCATTAGCCCTGCATTGTTGGAGTGTCGCTGTAATAACCAGCTGTTAGGTGTGTGTTTGTGTGTGAGCATTTTTGCATGTAAAGTATGTAAGCGTGACTTTTCATATGTATGTGTCTTTCTGCGGTACCTACTGTGCTGCCAGTGGTAATCAGATCCTAAAGGAACACGGTAATATAATATTCTATTACAAGTAAAAGTCCTGCGATCACACTTAATTATTACTAGAGAGAAATTACTAGTCAGATTTCTACTTCAGTAGAGCAGTTCAGTAAATGTACTTTGAAGCATTGTGCACTGGTTACATGGGTGAATGAATGGAGAGATGAGCAAGCGCAAGAGCAGACAGGAAAACAAGAAGAAGTGACAGCCTGAGGCTACAGAGCATGACACCCTCTGTATGTTGCCATCGCAAAGACAGCACACAATGCGCTTTTAATTGATTGCGATGGCATTTACTACATGTATGTGTATGTGTATTCAGAGAGTGCGTTGTGGTTGCACTTAGCTCTCTCTCTTTCTTTCTTTTCTCCCCTCTCTTTTGAAATAAGGGTGAGTTATGCATACTTGCTTATTGTGAAATATTCATCAGTGCAAAAGCAGTGGAGGAATCTCTGACAAGCACACCAATTCAGTAGAATAGGGCTGATTCACCTTCTGGCAAATAGATTGTACAGTATGTGTGTGCGAGGGAGAGAAAGACAGAGCACGAGTTGGCATCAGAGTGTGCGAGGGAGAGCGTAAGCCCTTTTCAAGTGTATGCATCGTTTTTTGTGTGCTGGAGTGTGTGTGTGGCTGTGTGTGTAAGTATGTTTGTCGTTGCCGATTAACTGAGCTGATGTGAGAGCTGGTAATTGCTTTCTGTGCTACTCAGACAGGGTTCTCCTCAGACAGCAGACAGCCATATGAAGCTATAGGGCACTGTGTGTGTGAATGTGCGCATCTGTGTGAGAGAGCGATGCGGAGAGAGAAGGACGCAGAATAACGCTGCCTGCAATATTCCAGCAAAGGAGACAATGGCTACAGCAGTTTGTTTTAATATTGAGGGGATAGTAAAAGGGTAATATGACATGCTACAACTCCTGCATCCCTGCTAGCATCACTTCTGTGATATCCTCAGTCTCCCGCTCTCCATTTAGTGATATTCCCAAGTCAGCAAGGCCTTTGGATCTAGCACAAACAGAATCTGCCACACTGGAATGAAACTGGCAATTGCAGAGGCACCGCCGACACTCCGAGATCTCCAATCCAGGGATTCAATTCAACATCATTCAATCAGGGATACACACGGCATGAAAACAGGCATGAAATCCTTACTAAAGACCTGCTAGGCAGAAAGCTGCATGTTTTGTATTGCAGCGTGTCTGATAAGAAGGCTTCATTAGCGAAAGAGCACAGAAACTTCCTGTTGAGGTGTTCAGGGAGCAGCCAGCGATCAGATTACATTAGTCTTTAGAGGGGATATTTTTAGGGGACTGGGGACGGCTAAGGTTGAGGACAAATTGTAACTAATTCCCAGAACATTGATCCAGTGGTTTTGGGCAGCAAGTCTGAGGCATTGTTTTTGTAAATGAGAAGAGAATGAATGGGCTCTGAGAGAGATACTCACAGTTGGTGGACGCTGCAGTTGTAAAACTTGACCTCTGTGCTGATAAGCATCTGACCAGTCTCCTTAGAATTGAGCCTCAACTCAACGCCTGACCAATCTGAAAGGGAGGAGACAAGAGATGAACAGTTATTGCATTGTCATGCATTATTACAGTGCATTCCTTTCAGCTCTACATGATTTTGCATGGTTGTGAACAGCAGAAATCATTAAATCTTGTGCTGATTAGTTTGTTATGTGCTGGTGATGTTGGCATACAAATGTACAAAATGTACAAAAGATAGCTAGAAAGGTACCATTTCTTGCATAGTGTTGAATATAGGCATGATAATTTAAAAGAAACACTGGTGTGAATATATATGTAGATAAAACTGTAATCACACACAGAGCTATTTAATCTGATCATGTTTTATATTCCTACATTTTGCTGAACAGAGTTCTGGCTATGCTTCTGTTCTCTGTAAAAACAGCCTCTTATCTCTCCCCATGAGAATACAGACTCCATAAATGTGAGTGTGTGTATGTGTTTGTATGTGTGTAGAGCAGCCTGAATTTCAGATGACATTCAGTGTGTAGGAGGCTTGAATGACCCTGCGTGCCCCGTTCTCTCCACAGCACCTGTTGGGAATCAGGCTCTGTTTCACACAAGCCTGTTTAGCAGGCAGGCTAGGCTCATAGCTGACTTCTACCACTGCACGTTGTCTCACAGGATCTGGCAAACAAAATGGTACAAAGTTCCTGTCCACACAAAACCTCCTGTAGGATTTATTTTTCCTTGGTGGAGAAGAGTGCCAGCTATTTTCTCCATTTTATTTTCAGGCTCAGCATCAGTCCTCACAGTCGTGTCCTAAGATCTCCTTTTGCTACTTTACTTCTGTTTTAATTTCTCCTCTCTATTTTATCTTCTCCACTTTTAATATAATTTCCTCCTCTCCTCTCCTCTCCTCTCCTCTCCTCTCCTCTCCTCTCCTCTCCTCTCCTCTCCTCTCCTCTCCTCTCCGCAGGTCATCACCACTGCACAATCGATGTTGATGTGCAACAGATAGAGAGGCTTGCTAGGGGACAGGAGATGGAGGAGGATAGTGGAGAGGTCAGGATGAAGTGGCCCCAGGGGAATGGATGTGGAGTAAAAAAAAAAAAATTGAGGTATAAACAGCTGGGAGAGGCAACGAAAGAGGAGGGAGGAAGGAGGAAAGTGGTCAAAGGGGAGCAGGGAGGGGGTGGAGAGGAAGGATGGATGGATGGATGGATAGCTAGATGGATGGGAGGAAGGGCTTACGGGGGGGATTGAATGACATTTACCTAGGGGAGAACATTCATATTAGTTCCTGATGCACCACTCCCCATGGGAGCTCTGGGCAAACAGGGCTGTCATTTACTCACAGGGAGGAGGATTACCAGACCCCCAAAACACACAGTGGTTTCCTCACACGGCACATAATATATTATTCAGGGTGTTTGGTTTTGTCACCCTGCAGCCATCTTGGCTTGTAAACAACAGGTATTTGTCATCAAACAACAGGTGTTAGGATTCATAATGATATATATGTTTGCTAATAAATAAATGCCAGATCCACTGTGGTATATCCATGGAAATATGCTGGAAGGATGCTTGAAAGGTCATGAGATTTCTATGAATAGTATATTAGACGTGACTTGCATATCTTTACTCCAGAGCCTAAAAGTCATCTTAGGCAGTGTTTAAATATGTTCTACTCAATTATAAATATGGTCTACTCTACATTTTGTGCGATGAGGTAAAAAATGGCCGATTGGATGTTTTGCCCTTTGCTACTATATTTTTCATTACTACGATAAATAATAACATCATTTATAATATGTTTTTTCTTCTTCAGGTATCACTCAGAAACAAACAGCAGAGTGGCTCCCTGTGCCTCGACTATGCTGAGACACTAATCTACCACATCAACTTGTCATCGCTTTAACCGAACCATCGGTGAACCTGCCTGTTTGACCAGTGCCTATTAGCCCTGTCTGAGGGCGGTAATGTAGTGAGCTGCAGCTCAGCCACAGGCCAGGGGACCTCAGTCTGATCCTCCATCAGCTCTAATGGGGCCTGGCCTTGTGTGTAGCACACTTCATGGACAGACAACTGATCCTGGATCAGTGGGAGCTTGTTACGTAGACGGTACCTGCTTAAACCTGGAGTGTTGAATCAATAAAGATGTTTCAGAGTGTGTGTCTGTGCAGATGAACAGTCAGCTTAGTGCAGCATAAATAGCAGAAAGAGAGCGACCACAGGGAATCCTACAAAGGTTGTGTTTAGACTTGTAAAGGCCATGATCAGATCAGTGTACTGTGGACTACATAGCAAAATCACTTTTTTTTTTTGAAAGCAAACCATTTATCAGTTTGTGTTCAACGAATAATAGTGTTTGTGTGTTTGTTTGTGACATCTACCTTGGTCTGTGGGGATGAGGGGGACATCCTTGGCGGCAGGAGACACACAGAGTATCTGATTGCCATTGACCTGCCCCTCCACCTCCGTTAGGTTGCCAAAGGAGCAGGTGATGCCTACAGAAAGGTCTGGAACGTGGGTCACCTTCACCAGCAGCTGTACAAAGGGTGGGGGCACATGACAACAATGTTTATGCTGTATTATGTGACAAAGCTTGTCACATAATTTGTCATAATTTGAACATGGATCAAAATGGGCATATATGTTATATTAACAAAGAAATTAGCATCTTTGGAAATGATTAGATATAACGGGGTAGGGAAAAGTTGAAAAACATAGTAGCTTGAATGCAGCAGCGTAATAAGCTATGAACAGAATGGAAAAAGGACACACTCCTGCTGGCAAAGCTGTCCATCCACTTTGCCAAGAAATGTTGCTCTGACTTGTTATCAATGCCAACGATATGAAAATAAGGCTGTCTTCTGATCTAAATCTTCCATTTGAGTGCAGAGGATATCATTCCAGAAGCAGAGACAGACATCGTGATCCAGTCAAAGGTCAGCGCATAAAACTGCATAACAGAGGTTGGAATAAAACGGTCATTTCTTCTCCAATTTTATTTTTGCTTTCTCTCTCTCTCTCTCTCTCTCTCTCTCTCTCTCTCTCTCTCTCTCTCTCTCTCTCAGCCCCTCACAAGGACACATCGACACATGAAACACACGAAAAGATAATAAAATAAAAACAACACACACTTATGCACAATGTGTAGTACATATGGAATATAACACACACTTACAGATGCACATAGAGGCGTTTGAAGTCATTCTCCAGAGAGAGCGGTGACACCGGGGCTGGAGCGTTCAGCTGCTCTGCCTATAAATAAAAGTATTCTGCGCACAGGGTGTGCGATCTGGCTCTCCAGCCAAGAGAGGCAGCCTGGATAATTATGGCATTTCACAGCCTTGTTCCATTAGCTGTTATTTTTGGGCCATACCGTTTGAAGTTTCTCTTTGTTTTATCTGCCTCTCACTAAACACCGCGGGGCTACTGGGACAGGCAAGGCAGCTGAGCAGCTTAACTGTAGGCCTTTCAAGAGATGCTGACTGTCTCAGTAGCTGACTACACTGCCTCCCTCGTTAGCTGGCTTACTCTGCTACTCATTGAGAGGATGGATGATTTCTTTCTTTTTTTTTTTCTGCTGAGGACCTCTCGTCTTCTGCTGTTTTACTTTCCCCGTGTTTGTGTTGCTTCACCCTAAGGTGTGTCAGAGAGATCCTTGATTACAGCAATCACGGCAATCAATGTCTTTTGTTCAATGCCGAATTCCCTGAGTAACCTCTCACATTAATTAGCTCTCATCGCTCTGTCAAGGCACACATATGCCGATAAACACTGAACATTTGCTCACGCACACGCGAGCAAATACGCAGCCTGCACAGAGACAGCAAGGCTGCTACCAAAAGGAAGCTTGTCTCAGAGTGTTAAGCCTTTGCTCTTTTTGCGCTCCTGTCCTCCCCGATGACGGCGGTGGTGAGTGTTTTTGCAGCTTGGCAGCAACAACCAGCCTAATTGGTGGCACAGTTTTAATAAAGGTAATTTGATTGTTTTCTTTTCTGTGTTTCTGTTGCTCCCGGTGCCCACATGAAGAGGCTGTGTTGTCATGGAGATAGATGTCTGCCTCTGTAGGATTTTGAATTTGCGGGTGCTTTTGCGGATGGTCTGGTGGGATGACCCCGTTGCTGGTATGGTAATATGGAAACGAACATAACTGCTAACATGTTGTCTGATAAACTGCTGTTCGTAAACTGGACAACAGGGTGAGGTCTACTGAAAGCGAGTTTGAGATATCATGCGATGCAGGCTGAGTCACTGTCAGAGCTACGGGCACACTGAGCAGAGTTTTTGTGATCTTTCGCCACTCAGATTAAAGGTCATCTTACCCAAAATACAAGGAAAATGCCATGTGCCTGTGTATCAAACCGGGGTATTGATGTGCAATTTGAAGGGGTCTGGAGTAGTCTGCCGTAGTTATGTCTGTCATCATCCCATTACCGCAGAGCTTAGTAGCACTTGGATTGTAGGACCAAATTGCCGAAATATTACATCTGTGACCTTGTTGTGAGCACATTCACCTGGAATTATATTCTACGAAAGTACGCCAAATCTCTCTCTAAACAGAAGTGAAGTGTGCCAGTACTTACGGATTTGAAGTGCGTCCTTGTACTGCACAGTAGATGTAAATACAGAGCACACAAAGCACCACTAATAGCTCAGCTAAGAATAACACTGCATATTTAGATCTACATCTTCTCTTGTTTGAATTTGAATTCTATCATATCTAAATCTATGCAAATACAAAGTGTATCTAGAATACATGTTCTCTTTTGTGCCTTGGATAAACTGACCCTTTAACAGTATCTAAAGAAATAAAGTGTGTCAACACATGTACACGGGCAGCATCCACCAAAACTTGGACAAGCAGAGCTTTTTCACTGTTTTGGCTCAGTCCATGTGGAAATACTCCACTATACTCAGCTGCACTCTGACAACTCTAACACCTACACACCCACCCACACAAACATGTCTTGGCACATATATTGACTGCTCTGTACCGAGTGAGCATATGCACGCTGAAACGCCCACATAGAGCTCTTATGAACCTTCCCATCTAATGTTTATGCATCAAGCACAATCAAGACTAGGCGAACTGCTATGCAGGATCATTTAAAATCTTCTGCCTCTGTACGTGGGTAGGGAATATGTAAATGGGAGCTAATCTTTCATTGTAATGTGTGCAAGTAGTGGGAGAGTAGCAAGTAGTGAGATTGCAATTGTTTGTCATTTTGTGAGAGTGTGTGAACTATATGTAGGAGTGTGTGTGTGTGTGTGTGTGTGTGTGTGTGTGTGTGTGTGTGTGTGTGCAAACTTACAGGTACGCTGGGCTCTGACACCGCAATGCTGTCTGGGTACACGGTAGCCTTCACACACTGATTGAGAGAGGCGGCAAAACGGTACGGCTCATCTGCACGCTCACACCGGTTCCTCTGAGAGCAGCTAAAGAGAGAGGGACAGAGAAACAAGGTGGTTACTGGTGTTTATTTTCCAACAGGAATAAAAAGAAAAAGAGAGGCTACCCGGAGCTATTATAGCCCTGAGAAATTCTGGAAAAAGTTATTAGATTACACTGTTACAAGAGTAGGGAGGAAAAAATAAGTAGCCCAATGAATTAATGAATTCCAGAAAAGCCAATGCCAAAGTTAGACGGGTGATCCTGGTAAGAAAACATTATCAATAAAGCAGAAGAAAGGCATGAGAGCAATGAACCAGTAACTACAATAGTGATAGAAATATAGTATACTATTGTTACAATAAATCCTGCAATCAAAACGCTGCGTGACAATTTAAGTTGGGGGTGAAAAAAAGACAAATTGCCGGTGTTGCGACAGAAATTAAAACCCTGTCCAACAACAGAATGAAGGGGGATGGAAAGATGGGGATTAAAGTGTCAAAAATACTAACGATAAACATTGCCCAAGAAATGCAATATTAAACAATGTTGTAATAAGATTACAAAACATCCGGGAGTGGTGGTGGGAGGAGGAAATAACGCTGTATCCTCAACCTGATGTTAATAGCTCACTTTGTCTACAGAAGGTGTGACGGGAATGAAGAAACAGAAATAGAAATAGCATCATTAATCACCCCCTACTTCTACAGAACAATATACCGCTGTATACTTCATAGAAGTACATATCATCCACCTCTGGATCCACCTCCTTTGTCTTATTATTATTGGCGCTTCCTTTCTCTTTCTCATTGCATTGTTGTCGTCATTACTGCATGACTCTGAATTAGTTATGAAGATTTGTTTGTTCTGTGTTGATAAAGGCTGTATTGTTGTACCAGACTTTGTTTTTGTATCTTATCATGCAAACCATATGGCATATTAAAAACATAGTATGAAACAGTTTTGCTGTTTTGTTGGTTTGCATAAAAAAAAGCAATAAAAAAAAAAAAAAAAAAGTAACAATGTGCATTTCATGACACTCCTACCATCAATAACAGCATGTAGTGCTAAAGATTTTACAAACTAGTAGCTGATCGTGGCTTCCAGCGAGCAGTGCATCCCCAATAAACCACAGAAATGAGTGGTGGCGGCAGCAGTGAAACCGCTGCCTCCAGTGGGTAATTTGATACCGTCCTAACATAAACTACGACAGCAAAGCACTAAGCACTACACACCCAAATTATATTGTTCAACCACTGCATAACTCTGGAGATGTAACTCGTGCAAATTACACGGCGTTCACTCATAAGAGATCTTAATGGTCAGACAGTGTATCAAGTACCACGCGACAGCCCCACAATGCGCCACAAGCGTCATTAAAACTCAGCCGCCCCCTCCTTCTTATTAAAACTGTGTGTTCCCCCCCAGCCCATTACACCAAAGGCTCTCTATCCTCATCCTGCCCAGCAGTCTAAGTGTGTGGCTAACTGGCTGTCTGGTCACAGCGGCTCTAATTGGACTCCAATGGGTCAGCTGCTGTCCGTGGTGCTGATGTGCCACTACAATCCCTGTCCATTCTCCCCTGGCTGCTGATTGTGTGTGTGTGTGTGTGTGTGTGTGTGACGTGTATGTTAGGGCCCATATCATGCTTCTTAACCACATACTCACACATACTGACTCTAAGCTACATCTTCATCCAACAGCCTCTGTGTGTAATTATGTTGTCAGAAGTTCAAGCCATTGCTAGCAGACTCACATGAACAGGCACAAGCACACCAAGGTTCACACACACACACACACACACACACACACACACACACACACACATGGATGGACACACAAACACACTCGTATGCACAGTACTCCCTGGGGATTTTAGAGAGCAGGAAAGTGTAGAATTAGTGTAGTAGTGTGAATCTCCCGCTGGGAAAGGGGGGGCTAGTGCTGCAGTATTCAAAAATGTTTTTTTTTCTCTAAATGATTACCTGGTTTCTCCCTTCATGACTTTCTGTTTCTACATTTTAAATGTGACATTTGTATTATTACTGCTGATATGAATTACTCTTACCTCTTCATTTTACACATTCGACTCCATTACTGTCATATTTTTCTCTCCCTCTCCACTCTCTGTCCCTGTCTTTTTTTTTTTTTTTGTCTCACCCTTTCACAAGTTGAAATTAGTCCACCTTTCTTAGGCAAGGTGTTATTCCGTCTGCAATTTGGCGCTTCTTTTACATCCACAATGGCAGTGGCAAATGACACTTTCTGTGCTTTCAGGTGTGGGCTGCGGCACAATGTTTTATGCATGTCTCCAAGCTGTATGAGTACAGATGCAAAAACATGGGTGGTCATTAACTGACAAAAAGCCTCGCATTGATTTTCCTGCCTGTAATTTAAAAAAAAAAAAAAAATGAAATTCATTTCGGTGGGGTGAAGTAAGATGAGAGCGCAGCAAGGGGGTGGGGCAGCGGGGGTGGGAGGGGTGCAGGATGGCTGCTGTTGCCATGGTTTCAGGAGATAGCCATTATCTCTGTGTAGTTAGAAGCTGACCCCTATCCTTTCTCATTAGTTGAAGTGCATGCTGCTGAGTGTTGACTAGAATTCTGCCTTCCTCATATTCCCCCTGCTGACCCCCCTCCCCTGTACACCCCGCTTATCCTCCTGTCTGGCCCTGGCCTGTCACTCAGTAGTTTCGCCAGTGCTTTGTTGTTCCATCACTTAAATTCCTGAGGGGGGGGCCTCACACAGATAAATAAGGTGTTAAAGCCAGTGATATGCACATTGAATTCCTCTGTTACAAACACATACCACCATACATGAACAAATACATATATGCCTCCATGTATATACACATATTGAAAATGCAAATGTGTTTGATTTTCCAGCCTGTTTCCTCTAATAAGTAGCTCATAGTTATTATTCCTCCAGCTCAGAGGGCACCCAGGCTGGCTTGCTGGAGGCAGGCGGCCTGGGTGCCCTCTGAGCCCTGTCCATGGTGCTGAAGTAACTGCCTGCATTTCCATCATTACTCCTCTCTGACAACTCCACTGTAGGGTAAGAATACAGTTGTAAGTGGCAGCTGCATTTCATGCAGTCATATAAGGTGAGTGGGAAAACAAAGCAAAAAAAAAAAAAAAACTACACATACAAAGCAAAGGAGAGCATATTGTTTTCTCCAGTGGCAGTTTGTGTGGGTGGCATTGTTGGAGTTGGCGCTCTAAGGTGCAAATGAAGCCTTGACACAACATGTTATCTAATTCAGTAACCTATATCTAATGTACAGTGCAGTGTGTCATGTTGTGTGTCTGTAAAAGCACTTTTTTAATGGCGCGGTAGTGCGAGGGCAGCAGAGGCCAGACCTGGGGTTAAGTTCCAACCAATGCCTGCGTCTTATTCTGCTGCCCGAGACAGGCAATTACACTGTCATCGCAGCTGTGCCAAGCTTTGATGGACGACCAGACATATGAATACACACACCCATTCACACACACACACACACACACACAATAGCACCCACTCCCAGTAAGGGACCATACCCACAGAAAAATCATGTAAACACTCAAACGTGCATCCACGTGATGCACAGACACATACATATCCATAATAACATGCAGTCTAAAGCCTTCACACATTTATGCACATTTATACACACACACACACACACACACACACACACATGCCCTGGCCTTGACAGCAGAGGAGGAAAGGCAGGCAACAGGGAAAGATTTCTGTTCTTTTATCCCTCCTCCCCTTGCCTTACCACATCTAAGGACTTCAGTGAAAGTGTGAAGGCCTGTCTGATTGCAGCTCTAGCATTGAGTGCTGTGTTTAAAAACAGGAGGAGAGAACAGAGGGGGAGCCATTTTAAAATCACCTTCCCTCCCTCACAGGAGCCAGACCACTAGACGCCGCACAGATAGGAGAATGAGAGCACGGCAGAGAGGTGCTCTGGTGGCAGGATGGGATGAAAAGGAGCAGGGTGGGAAGATGTAGGTACAGAGAGGATGAACTAGATGTATATTGAATATTTGATGATGCCTAACAAAGCTTTGTAGTCTTACGTGGAAACCCATTATGTTGGAGAATGAGTGCCATGATTTGATTTGGTTGAATGGAAACCCTTGCTTGGGGATTTCTACAGAAACGCATGTTAATGTAAACATGTATGAAGACTGACTGCACTGAGACTTTGGCTCCCTCACATGAGAAGAGGAATCATTAGGTGAGCAGTGATGTGCGGGGCTGTGGAGCGCTGGGCTGCCTACACATACTACCTCGTCCCTTTAGTGTTTTATCCTTAGACTGAGTGATTCGGGGCATTTGATTTTTTTTTTCTTCATCCCTAAAGTGTAAGAATATCCATTTAAATTCAGACCACAGGAAGTGAACAAATAAAAAAGGCAGAGTTTTCAATTTCAAACCATCGCAGAGATGTAAACCTCGGCGGCTCAAGTTGCTGTGTGGGCTTGGGCTGACATGTGAGGGCGCAGTTTGAAACCCAAAGCTCATGTCAGGGGTCAGACCGACCACTGCAGCTCACAGCAAACAGTCCGTCTCCCGTGGCGACTGATAATGTCATTGCGGGACAACGCCAACGGGACACAGAGCACAGTGCGGCTACAACACGTTCACTTCATCTTCTCATAGATCGACGAGCTATTGTAGTGCAAACTGAGGCAACTCATATAAACACAAACAGTAAAGCACACTCAAGGGCACATGAGCACACACACACACACACACACACACACACACACATATATATACGGTTTATGGAAACCAAAGTGTGTCACTCTGTGATAGATATTGATATTGAGTGAGAGCAAGGAAAGGCAGAAAGAGAGGGGAAATAAAGAGAGATTTACAAAGAGACCATTGCTCTGTGTTCTGAATCAATCTATAGCTTTACTTGAGTGGGCTGAGCAGAGAGGGAAAGAGAAAAAGGGAACAGAAAGTAGAGAAAGCAGTGAGAGAGCAAGAGATACAGCCACTCTGGGTTTTTAGGATCATTAACTGTATTATATGTAGCCCACTCATACTGGTGCAGTATTTCATCCATCATGAAGCCAACCTGTACTTGCTCTATGTGCTGGGAATCTATGGAAATATTGATGGACCTGCATGTTAGTAATCGATATCTCATTAGACACAATTGGGAAAATGGATGCAGCTTCCCTCTGACTGCTAACTGTGGCTGTAGCTGATGAGTCGGCCATTAGACACACTGTCTGACATCCACAACGGGCTGAAGCAGCCATTTTCTGCGCTAGGCTAATTGTTGTTGCCATTGGGAAATTAGGGGAGAGTGTTTATGGTCAGTGTTTGAAGGCAATTGGAACACGCAGAACATGCCACATAAACAAACAGTCTAAAAATAGAAGCTGTAGTAAAAAAAAAGAAATGGTTTTAATTTCCAAACACAAGTAGCTGATTTAAACACACACGTGAGCGCCATTGCATCCCATCGCCACTAAACAAAATGACTTTTTCCTGTTTTAAATTCCTACCAACTTTCCTAAATCACGGGTCACATTCCAACATTAAAAAATTGGCCTTGTACCAAATCTGTGTCCTTCCTGTAGACAAAATCCAATCATCTAATGTCCTCCAACCAGGTGCCAAGCAAATCATTTGACAGCGTTTTAGCTCGTAACACAGATTCGTGCAAGTGGACAGCTGTGCCATTCAGGTTGCTGTGTGGGTTGCTGCTAAAACAGATCTGAGCAGTTCAGCCATATGCAGACTGACAGTACAATGCAATACAGTATCACAGCGTAGTAGTGATATGTTATTCTGCTCTGAGCGGCCCACAAATGCTGACTCACCCTCTGCTGGGGCCTACTACACCAATAGCCCTAAGCTGTCATCCACACAACAAACTACTGCTCACTTTTGACATACTGAACAGATTTTCTTATGCACATATTGCATAAGTACAACCTATTGTCATTCCCTACGTCACTTACAATGTAACTCTTATAATAAATAGTATTACTTAGAGAAACTCACTATGCTGGTTAACTGGTGACCTTGGCACTGGATCACTTGTCCAATCTCGGCCCTTGGACAGAAGTCAGACTTGCGGCTAATCCTGCCAAATCTCAACAAAACCACTCGTTTTCTCCTGGAATTTCAGAGCGCGCTGAGCGGATGGAGGGAGAACAGAGTGATGTGGGACATTTTGAGATGGAAAAGCCTCTTTTGGGCATGATTAGAGAACTAATCTAACAACCATGAGAAGCAGGGTAAGGGAGGGAGAGAGAGAGAGAGAGAGAGAGAGAGATGGGGAGAAAGCATTACCATAGCTTCATGTTTTTGGATTGTGGTCAGACGAAGGCTGAACTACCCATTCACAGGACTACGACTGAAGAGCGCTCGAGATGATGAGCTCCCTTTGAGCTGCAATCAAAATGCTGCTCGGTTTTGTGGGCCGATGAGTGTGTAACATCAAACACCCTCTCCCTCTCTCATTCTATTCCCTTCATTCTTCTCCCCTCTCTTTTTTTAACTCTCATTCTTCATGCATTCAGTGGATGCCTAGCAGCTGCTGCTAATTAAAGGACTTTAGAGTCTCACACCACACTGAATCAGAGGAAGAAGAAAGAGTGTGGAAAGACAGGGAAAGACGCCACTCCTGGCCAGCTCACCGCCTCCCTCTGGCTCCCTCACATTCTCTCCTTCTCCTCATCATCGCAAACCAAGCTAATGTCCTCCTATGTTCCTAATTAGCCACCTTAGACTGCTGCACTTCAATAAGCACACACGCACAAACATAAAGAAAAAGGGGAGGGTACACAGTGTTTGGGGGAGAAGAAAAGAGGATGCATATTACGGATGGCAGCTGTAAATGGAGGGAGGGGGAGTGATCAAAGCCAGGGGTGTTTATGTGTGGCAAGCAAACCATCTCTCGAGTGTGGAAGCTTATTCCAAAAGGAAAACTGTCTAAATGGGAGACAGCGCAGTAGTGAGCTGCGGTGAGCAGAGAGGGGATGAGCGGCATAGCTTAGATGCTAGCTTTGCTGGGAGGGGAGTGAGGGAGGGACATGCAAACATAGGATATGGGGGAAGATAATTTTATAAAATCAACAATGGCTTAGGGATGGGTGATGAGGAATTGGAGAAATTGAGGGAAAAGGGGGCAAGAAGGAAGCGGCAGTGATTACAGCTGTGGATGGCACCACTGTTGGCAAGAAATTTAATTTTGGGATGTGTGGGATGAGGGGAGCTCTTCACCAGAAGGGTGCAGCTGCTTTTCTGCAGCAGTATTTGACAGATACTTTCTTCTACTCTTGGTTATGTCATGCATTCGTGCAGCCTTCGTGCTAACTAAGCCCCTCTTCAGGTTTACAGTTGTTACCTCCTTTTACTTCACTCGCTTGTCATTAGTTGTGTTTCAAAATCACGTGCAAATTTTTTGAACTTCTGGGTAAAAACCTGTCTCCATCAAATATCTTGCAAGAAAAGCATTTGCAGTTTGTTTATTGAATACATTTGTATTTTTCTGGTATATTTGCACCTTGAGGTGTTTTTATCAGCCACCATTGTGATAGAGAAGGACATGTCATGCAACAAGAGACGCTTTTCTGGGTTTGACCAGGGACACTGCAGCTGTGTACACTCTCTTTATTCTGTATTTTTCTGGTGAAGAGGAATGTAATTGTGAGTGGCAGCGTGACATCAATGCTTTGTCGACAGTAGAAGAAGCTCAATCAGGCACAGCAATGTCAAAAAAAGTCTGTTTCTGTCAGTGTTTAATGCAACTTTTCTCTTTTTGATAAGCTAACTTTTCCACCACAGCCAAATGTGGAAACATATTTTTTTACAGTATTTTAGTTATTTGTTTCATTTCTTGCATTTTCTCTCTGTTTATCATACGCAAATTTAAAAAATGCATATAATAGTCCGCAGAGGTCCGCAGCAAGGAGGACTAACTGTTCTTCTTTTCGTCTCTGCAGTAACTAAGCCTGAGCTGACAGGGGTCCGTGCCACACTCATTGCAGGGTGAGGACAGAGAAAGGGGTGTTAGGACCAGAGACAGGTGGCACGAGGGTCCGCTGTGTTGAGCGAACAGATGGCTGATCTGACGTGAATCGGGGTGCTGACCTTTTCTCGGTACAGTACAGCGGTCCACACAAGTGTTTGTGCATGTACACATAAATCGAACCCCACGTGCGCGCACACATGCGTGCGCACATTCAGGCATAAGCCCTCACACACGTTGGCGAGAAAGTATTTACACACCACACAGCTGTTTCCTCCTCACAGCTGCTTTCACCATAACAACTCGAGAACCCACACTCCTTTTTAGCATCGCCACCTCTTACATGCTGTGGATATGAATCCCTGCTAACCTGAATTATTCCATTCCCTACCACACCAACACAAAAGCATATGATTAACAGCCAAGCACGGAGGCTAATGTTGTGGTAAATGATCCCTGTGTGAAGGCACGCAAACTGCAGAGAATACAGAGCTTTCGCCAGGCACATGCTGAATTACCTTGTCGCTAGGCAATTATTTGTCCTGTCCCAGCTTTGGAGTGATGTAAATTACTTTAAGTGCACTTTGCAGGGGCCGCCATCACGATAATGATGATTGCGGCGGGGCTTTGACACACACAAATACTCAGCTATACCTTTAGAAAAAGGGGCTGCATTCAGGAGGGACCGCGAGTGGGGAATTCAAGATATGGCAGCTAAGAAGAAGCTCAGACTGATGAGAGTACGTGTGTGCTTAAGAAACAAAGACGGAGGGATAGAGACAGAGCAGAATGTCTTTCGGCTTTACTAGTGGTGTGCTGCATTCATCTTTCCCCAATAGATCCTCTCCATCATTTCATCTAACCACAGTCAATACCACAATGAATGACTCATACCCTAAATACAATAAACATGCGTGTTTTTTCAGGCTCTTTCATTTTTTTCTACTTGTGTTTTTTTTCTCCTTCTGTCTGGCCTTCTAGTCATTTGTTCTGTTGCAGTAACATTTCACCTCCAGCAGGTGTCACTCACGGCTTCTATGCTTATTCTTACAGCTGCCAAGTGGTAAATATCCCCCAACTTTCTCTGAACGTGCACTCTGTGCAAGAGGACTGGTTAAAAAAGCCTCTTTGGGCTATTCTTGTCTGTTAAATTCCAGCAACAGACTGAATGGTCTCATTTCCTGTTTATATCAAGTCATGCCAAAACAGGGCAGCAGTCATATGGCCTGGCAAGTAGCCCTGAACCAGCTCTGCACGAAACATCGGTTCCAGACATGACTGACTCCTATCATGAAACTCAATTAGATCTGAGATAAACATTATTGCTCTTGAGCAGGAAAAATGAGCGCCGTTCAGAGAGAAGTTAAAAATTAAAAAAACACATCTGTATGGAAGGTATCCGTAAACTGACTGGATGATGATTGAGGGATACTCACATGTTATGCAGGACACACCAGCCGCAGTGAGGGTCCCCAGAGCTCAAACACTCTCCACAGGTCCCGTACTGCTCACATGACTCGATGGGAACTTGGGTAACCTGAAAGCACATGAAAGGGTCAGGGTCATGTGCAGCATTACAAACATCACAAGACACACAAAAAGACGCCGCTGGGTATGTGTGTGTGTGTGTTTGTGTGCATGGGCTAAAGCAATGGTCATTCATTCACACACCGTCAGATGATGATTGGTCAAAAACTTCCACACATATTAAACAAAAACAAAGCAAACCTCTTAAATCACTGGCAGTGTTTAAATGTTATCATTTTATGCTGTAATATGTTAAACATGATCCCTCCCCCTTCGGTATTACAACAATGTTAATGTTTTATGTTGACCGGGTGTAGGGGGTGATGTGCCTCAAATGTCTGGGTGCACTGTGTCCCTGTGTGTCAGTGTGTGAGATGTCAACTGAACAGGCAACTGTTGCCTTCATCTTTAGCCAAAGAAACAGTAGTGCAGCAGGTGGGATCAGTTGGCCAGAGAGAGCTGTTTCTCTGCCATCAATGGGCTCTTGTCTGCACCAGGGCATCTGTCCACCTAGGTAGAGCCTGTAAAAACACACCTAAACATGGAGGAGTACTGACAGATGCTTTTCTCAAGCGCATGTGCAAAGTCCAACTTGATTACAAAAATATAAAATGTGTCATTCGAAAGTAATTACTAAAAACGACAGCGCAAACTTCATTAAGAACTGAAACAGAATTATATTTTTAGAATGATTATTATATATTATAACACTAGAGGTATTTTTTATTTATTTCTTATGTACAGAAAAGCACAAGATTGTGTAAGTGAAGATCAACTTTATTAGACAAAAAGATGACCGGTGCATAATTTCAAAACTGACAGATAATTTACAATAAGAATGAATGGAGCATAAGGTGGCTCCATTCATTCATATGTTGAAAAGTGTTCAACAGCAAAGAATTTGAATAAGTCTGCTCAAAGCAAACACACTCCACACCCACGAATCCACACTAATCCACACAAGGCCGTTGGACTACAATCATTTGAATAAAGAACAAACATCCTTGTGCGTTTTGGCATTGAAAACAAATACAGGGTTGCGAATTTACATTTGCGAACAAAACACACTATAGGACCACACGAGTCGAACGCGTCTCCACAGCTCGGCAGTGAGCGTCAGCTGAGGTGTTCTGTGAGCCACAGGCTGGGCCTGGTTTCAGCTGCTATGTGCATGCACTCGTCCTTCTGTCAGTTATACACGAGCGTGTGTGTGTGTGTGTGTGAATCTAACTGTGTCTCTGTCTGTGTCTGTCTGTCTGCCAGACAAGGTTCTGCTCAGCCACATGGCCCCCAGTCTGTTTGCGCAGCACAGAGGTCTGTGCGATCCGGAGGTCAGTGTGTGTGTGTGTGTGTGTGTCTTTAAGTGTCTCATGGGGCTGTCCTGCTCACACCTGCATTTGACTGTGTCAGTTGGAGTAAATGTACACACGAACACTGCGCAGCAGATGAACAGAGGCACATGAAGAGTGAGGGCTGAAAAAGTGAATTTCAGAGTCTGACACAGATTAATTTTCGGTCCTGTCTGTCTTTCAATTTCCTGGAAATTGCCTCGTTGGATAATGACAGCAGACTCTGACAGTGTTCAGTTCCAAACCTCAGGCTCAAATCAATGCCTAATGAGTGGCTCCTCTACAAAATGTGGGGGAGTGAATGAAGGGTGCAAATAACACCATTTAAGTGTTTTTAGAACCTTGTGCAAATCGCTCACAACTGGGTGATATTAATTGCTGTTAGCACTATGGACCGGAATTAACTGTCATGTAGGAAGAGATAACAGCTGGGTGTCCATCAAAGGCTTGTCTTTTATTACAATGCACCAAATTAAAAAAAAAAAAAAAAAGAAACAGCTGACAGCAACATTTTTAACATGTGCCTGGGCTATGAAAAGTTATAGTTGGCAAAACTGTCAGCTGCTGTGAAAATCTGCTCTAAGCTGGTGTTCCAGTCTATATCTTTTTCTTTGTTTTGTCTTTTCAAAAGCTCAATAACACTCCACCTGTCTGCCTGGTCCTAAACCCTGCGGCCCAGAAAGACGGGCCCAGGGGACAAAGAAAGCCATTGACACAGCGGGACGTTGACAGTCCCTGCACTGTGTGGCAGCTCCGCCATGGACACTCCTGTTAGATTAACCCCCTGTCACCTCAACAAATTCTATTTGTGTGTGTGTGTGCGTGTGTGTCGCCTAGCTTCAGGACAAACAGGTGGTATGCTGTAATGAGCTGCAGACGGGGTCACATCAGCAGCAGAAGCTGCAACTGATGACAAACAAGCCCACCAGGAACGAGACTTGGCAGGGGAAACAGTCAACTCAGTCTGTGGATGTAGCTCAAAGTCTCTGAATCCCTCTTCACCCAAAAAAGCCTTCAGATCCTTCCCAAAACATGTGCGAGGCTGGTGAAACTTTATAGTGTAGCTCTCACAGAGGGCCAGCTCCATGAAAGGGTTACAGTGTGGAGACAGCTGTCAGCGGGGGGAAAGTCAAGGAGTAGTGGGGGGAGCTGGGGGGTGTCCCTTATGGAGTGGTGTCTAAAGACAGACAGACACAGCCCGCTGTCAGCTGATACAGACTGAAACACAAAAAAAAGGAAGGGGGGGGGTAATATGGAAGGAGGAGAGCGAGGTAAAAAAAAAAAAAACAGGAAAACAAAAACCTGAGAACTGAAAAAGCACAGAATAAGAGAGTGTGTTTATTCCTGTGCTGTATATACTGTACGTGTCTGTGTGTGTGTGAATCTATTGATGTTTAAACCAGCATGGGCCAGTAGTGGAGGTGAGAGGGACAGGGTGAGGGAGGGTCGCGGGGGATCACAGCAGCTGTTGCCCAGCACACGCTACAGTCACTCAACACAGCAGGGCTGCACAATGAAGCCCCTTCTCCCACTGTGTGTGCATGTGTGCATGTGTGTATGCGTGCGTGTGTTTGTATGCACACACACACGGCGCCGCGACGGATGTGCAGATTGTTGTTCCTGTGTTTTCAAGGGAGACAAAGAAGCGCCGCATGTGATCTGATATCGCCTCCAACTTTCCCTGCTCTCTGTCTCTGTTTCCCGAGAAGACACTCACACACACAGCTGACCTGAGTTAGGCAGAGCATTGTCAGGGAGAAGTATCGCGCTCTGCTAAATGAATGCTAATAAAATTCCTGCTTAAGATGACCTTAGCAGGGGGTTATTCAACCAGAGAGGCTACAGTGGAGTCGCATACTGGAGCAACCTGGGTGACTGACTGACAGCCCGCGGGTTAAAACAACAGCTTCCTCTCTTTCAAAGGCTCGTGCTGAATAGGCGTCAGCTTCCATTATTGTTGCCAAGCCTTCACTAATGTACGGATGTCGTCTCCGTTTCTGAAACCTATAGCTGAGGATTAGAACTAGTATAAATGCCCCACCTTCACGTATCACTGGGCAAGAGTTTTATTTTAAAAATAAAATGTTGTTTTCAAGCCAAATCACAAATTAAAGAACAGCAGTGGTCGGGATAAAAAAATCTAATTTTCTAATGTAATCTAACATGATTTTTGTGTAATGGAGTCTTTTAAATTCAACCTGGCACCTCTTGCTTCCATTTGGGGCCACCAACGTGAGAAGTGTCTTTGTGTAGCTGTCATTAATAATGGATTTAGTTTATTTTTGTTGCACTTGTATTTCAAGAACAACAACTTCAACAACAACAAAAACCGGGGAGGTGACAGTATTGTCGCAGGGAGCTGGAGGCGTGGGCATTGCATAATAAACATGCTGCTACCTTCCTAGCATTTAAAGAAAAAAGGCCAGAGGATGAAATTCCCACTGCACACATTTTCCACCGTTATTTTTGGCCACCTGTGAATGGTGGCTCCAATTCAGCTCCTCTGCCCTGCTGCCCTGAGACCCAGCCACGCTCACGGCACCTCGGTGACGGATGGTGACACAAGGACAGGATAGAGGAAAAAAAGGAGAAAAAAAGGGGATAAAGGAGGACAGAGCAGAGTGGAAACGGCCCATTGCTTTGTGTTCTGATGAGACCTAGTCTCTGTGGTGCCAGATGTGCCTCGCCATGATGAGCGAGAGAGAAGGCAACAGAAAGAGAAAAATCCCACCGTCACCAGTAATGCAGAGGAAGCGATTTTGCAAGCTGTTGCCAAGGCAACAGGCCTGGCTCTGACCTCAGGAACACCCCCACATCCACCAGCGCTCCCCCCAACCTTCGAAACCTTCAGCAGTGCACGGTAAACAGCTGGCACCTCTGGGACTTCCTGCCACATACACCTCCTTTTAAAGATGTATACACACACACACACACACACACACACACACACGGCTCCCCTACACCCTATCCATTTTTAATGAGAGTTGGCCAGGCTACCACGTCACTGGAATGAGGCACATCGATCATGAGCACAATACCCATTCCAGCAGAGAGGAGAGAGAGAGAGAGAGAGAGAGAGAGAGAGAGAGAGAGAGAGAGAGAGAGAGAGGGAGGGAAAGCATGGGAGAGGTGTATCTGTGTGTGTGTTTGAGCGAGTCTAATGACAAAGGCACAAAAGCAGAGCAAATACTTGCTGCTGAATGAATGAAAAACCAGTGGAATCTACATACCCCTGAGACTCTTAGTCCCACAGTAACCCTGCAGCCAGTGTCTCCTGTGCCCAGGCGATCTGCGCATAGACGGCTGAGACATTCCCCTGACCTGCCACTCTTTAATCTGCTCTAGTAATCCCACTAAGGCCCTTCCTGAGGACAGCAGCCACATCTCCCTGGTCTCTTTCTCGCTCTCTCCTCCTCTTTCTGGTCCCCTTTTCCTCAACTCACAAAATCCCTTCACTGTACTCTCTAAGACCCAAACAAATCCGCTCTGTAGTGTTGTGGCAGAGCCATCTCATCCAGCTTGTTGACATCCACCCACAAATAATGGCATTCTCTCACAGGAACATAAACCTTGGGAAATAGAAAATCAACTCTGCATTGAAAGCAAGGACTATCTTAGCCTTCTGATGTTATTAACTTTCTTTTGCAGGAATTTTCAAGATTGAGAATTAAAATGAATTATTTTTCTTGGTGTGTTTTGCAGCATTAGACTGAAGTCAGTCAGTCAGTTCCACCAAATCATCAATATCCATTCAAAGCCTGAGTGGTCCCGAGAAGAGAGGTGAGGGGTTCTGTTGAGGTGTTGTGGCTAGTCCAGGGATAATCAGGTCTCGAGACTCACACCAATTACACCCAGCTTGATTAAGGGCAGAACGGGGAGGGGGCATGTGTGTGGTTGCCAGGGGGCGCACGGGTGTTGATCCCTTGGAGGCCTTGAGTTGACTGTGCAAAGACGCCACAACAGCTGGGAGCTTTGATGATGGCCTAAAACCCACATTCCAAGAGCAAATGTGTAAAAGTAATTAATTACATCCACATGTGCGCACAATGGCTCCACATAAAAATCCTGCTCATCATGTACACAAAAAAGAAACTACACCCTTTATCCCCTGGAGAGGTACTGCTGCTATGTGCTGCTCTGCTCCACGCTAAAAGGAATTGCTTTTAAAATGCTTGTTTTTGTTGTTGTTCTTGTTACAGATGTCAGAGGTCTCCCTGACAAGCCATTTGAGAGAAACAAGTTTTGTGTAGAAATACACAGTATTGATTTTCTTCTACTGTATTACATTTATTAAAGGAGTGTCTACAGCACTAATGCAGGATGGGTTCTGGATAAATGTAAGTTGGGAAAATTCAGCGGGAGATAGAGTATAACTGTGTGGTAGTGCTTTTTCTGAAGGTCAGACCCTTTTACGTTGGGTGGTTTTCAGAATAACTGATTTTAAAGTAGAGGAGATAACATTCAGAGTAGATATTACTCATTGATTTTAAGAGTCTAAACCTGGGAGGGGGAAAAGGCTGAGACAAAATGAAATGATACAGCTTGCCTCATCTACAAACGGCCATCTCCCATACTCCAAAAAATTATTCGGTGTAAAAATGGGAGCTTTTAACCTTTATTGTCACAGCCTGTTCTCTCTCCCATCGTTTCCTTATTTCTCTCAGTCTATTCACCCACTCAAAACCAAAAAAACACACAAAGAGACACACACGCACACGGATTCATTTTGTTTATTGGATTTGGCCTGAGCTCCTAGATTTGGGTCAATTGAAAACATCAAGAAACCATAGCACCACAAGGCTGGGTTTAAAGGCTGAATGAAGTGGGCGGGGAACTGATACTAGACTATGGAGGATATCCCAGTTTGATCAGACAGAACTGTTGTTTCCAAATCCCCATGCCAAAGACCATCGGTGGCTCTCTGACACCCCCACCTCAACCCCCGTATCCCCTTCGTCCTGGACAGGCTTGGTCCCTGGCAGCTCATCAGAAGTAACAGACTGGTAGGAGACAAACTGCCAGGCAGGAAAGAAGGGGAGGAACAGGTCAGGCGTGTGCCTTCTGACCGCAGTTTCAACTCTGACGCTGAGTGGCCATTATGTGTTCCTGCTGACCTGTGAATGATACCTATGTATTTAAAGTGATAATGATATAGTTTAATGTTTTCCTCATGACCTTTTCTCGTGGTGAGCCGCCATTGTTGTGGGGAAATTCATGTGGTCAAGCCTTTGGAGTCTTTTCCCAAGGATTCTCTATGGATTTTAGTTGCTGTAGGTGGCATTCAAGGTGAAGAACACATGTGCCACTGGGCTTTTGCTATAATGCCAGTAACATTAAATATATATGATTAATGTAAAAGATGTAATGAGCAGGGTAACAGCTGAATTATAGGACGTATTACAATATATATTCCTGGATATATCTTGTTTATCAAAAACGTTTTGGACAAGTTCGTTTTCAGCTTTCACCAGCGATCCTCTGTTTATTTCAGCGCAGCAGTTAGTGAACATGAAAATTTTATGAAAGCTGCATTTGTTCGGAACATTTTTAAATATATATTTCAGGACCTCCAAAAGCATTTTAAAGAATTCATTGGTCCTCTCTCAGCTCTGGGTGGTGGGTAGACCTTTCACACCCGTGCAGTGCCCCTGTACAAAAACACAGATACAATTCCCCTCTCTCATGGACATGCATTTGGACACACACCATACAGAACACACACAGCCACACAGCATACTTGCACAAACATGGTATTGAATTACAGCATGGACTGACTCTATGGATTAAAGACAAAGCAGGCCAGTGGGCAACAAGGAAAGTAGAAGAGGGAGATGGGACTGTCTCATAATCTCTGTTTGTGTGTGTTTGTGTGTGTGTTAAGGTATTGCAGACTAGAGGACTAGAGGGAGGAGTCACAGGGGGGATGTGAGGCAGTGGAGGGAGTGCAAGCATAGAAATAATGGAGTGAGGGAATCGACCAGTGAGGAGGATGAAAAATCCAACCAGTCGATACAGCTAGGAGTGTATCAATTATGTATGTCTTCAATCCTCTTTTGGGGCAAAAAGAGGAGGGGAATAGGTAAGACCGAAAAGTGGGTGTGTTTGTGAGTGTTTTGATTGTGTGTGTGTGTGTGTGTGTGTGTGCTTTCGCTGTGGTTTTGTACATACTGCAGACCACTGGAGCCGACAGCCTTAAAATGCTCCCGAAACTGTTCAATAACTTACATCAAAAGTGATGTTCAAAAAACACATCTGATTTTCAGCTTCTTCTCGCCGTCTCTCTATTTGTCTGTCCATAACTGCATTTTTCACTCATAACAGCCAATCAATAGAATATTATGCCAATTAATGACCTCTGCGAAAAAACCGCATTCACTTACTTCCGCACGACTTCACAGCTTCACTTAGTAGCAGAGTGTCAAGCACAGCTAATGATACCTCCATGGCCTTTACTCCTTTTCAGATCTCATGTGCACTCTCTTATACGAGGTAGAGATGTTAAGACGGATACTGCTGATATGATCTGAGAGTCCAAGGCTCCTTCCCTGGCTCTTTTTCTCCTTCCTTTTCCACATATCTCCCCATCTCTTCCCTGGCTTATCCCCCCCCCTCTTCAACCCACTCCTCGGCACTCCCATGTTCGCTCTCCACGGTGGCTCCCAGTCGAGGTGGCCTCTTTGCACAGTAATTCAGTCAGGAGGCTAAAAGGAGGAAATTACATCCATGCTGCCTGACCACTTTGAACTCTCAGCCCCCTTCTACCCTGCTCGCTCACTGGCAACTGGTTTAAAGGCTAACACTGACATTTAAGAGATGGAAACAGGGAGCTGTGAAAGCGCCTCAAAGTGTTTGTAAATGTGCATGTGTAAGTGTGTGTGTGCGCTCGCGTGCGAAGACAGCGACAAAAAATGACACACTGACATACCCCGATGACACATCCTGCTTTAATATGCAGAAATTAGATTTAACCTTATTTTAGTAACGATTCAACTGACAATACTGGGATTAACACTGTAAATGCAATTTTTGGTACGATACTTTAATGCAAGGTAAGACCATGTATTTCTGTGTATCTTAGTACTATATGTGTGTGTTAAGCAGGCTCAAGCACTTCCACATCAAGCCTGTTAATTGGAGTCTTGTTTGTCTAATGAAGAACAAGTTTTTTTTTCCTGTCACACTGAATTCATACCTGGCGACCTGCCTCCACTTAGCCACCATCAGACAGCATAACAAACCGGGCTCTAATGCTAATGGTATGGTGTATCTGTCTGAAAGGCAGCCACTTACAAGCCTAATATGAATCATTAACATTAGTAGTGGGTTGGGAAATCTTTAGTCACTTCTGGTAAAAAGGTTGAAGTGGTGAAAAGAATGGAGTTCAAGTGTGCTTAAACATCGCTAGAGGGAAATGAATGCATATAAGCCTATAGCAGAGTTCACATAAGTGAGTTTGCTTCTATGAGTGATACTTAAAGTACGGGCTACATTAACAGTCTGTTACTGTAGGTTACTTCTACACTCCACACCTGCCTTCTCATCCGTCACCGTGTCTCTGTAGCTCTGGGGCAGTTCATGTCTACGGTGGCTGAGGTCACAATGCCTAGCTGCACACCGGTCTCACTCATTATTATGTTTTTCTTGCGTCTTCTCTTTTCTGTGTGCATTCAATTGCAGCCTTTTTCGACTTTGATTTTCTTGTCTGCCAATCTAGCTGTCTTAACCCATTTTTACCCACCTGCCCGGACAGCTTGTCTGTGCAGCCTTCTTGTTGTTTGCCACTTCACTGTACCTCTTTGTCTTTCTATCCATCTCTGGCCTGTCTGTCTTAGTCCAACGTGTCTGTGTGTCTCTCAGCGGGATCCCAGACTGTCAATGCAGCCAGTAATGAGGTGTATGCTTCAGTCAGCATGTGAGGAGTTAATAAGGAAGCAGCAGAGGCCATCACACATCAACAGGCTTGAGTGTGTGTGTGTGTGTGTGTGTGTGTGTGTGCGTGTTTGGGGAGCCTCCCTGGCACACTTACGGCTGTCTGTCGACCAACGGGGGTATTGATTTGAAGGAGAAGGCAGACAGAATTGAATTCTGATCCACAGAGGGACTCCACAGTGCATGTCTGAGTGTGTAAGGTTTTTTTGTGTGTGTGCACGTGTGGGTAACAGTGTGTGCGTGTGTGTGTGTGTGTGTGTGTATGCATGTGTATTCGCATGTGTGCGAGCATGTTTGTTCTCTTTGTCTCAGTGTCTTTCCCAGTGTACATGATGTACATACAAATGAAGGGTTTGGTTACACCCCACCGCTCTCAGGGCTGTTGCTTCTGTGTAAGTGTAAGTGTGTGTGCGTGTGTGTGTTTGTGCCTAGATGAATGTTTGTCTGTGTACACGAGAGAGAGAGAGAGAGAGAGAGAGAGACAGATAGGGGGGAGGGGCATTGATAACTAGGCTCAGGTGGTAAGGGACACTTCATTTAATCCCAAACTAGGGGTGTACATGCGTCTGTGTGTGTATGAGTGGCATATTTGCAAAAATTCATGCATGCATATATGCACATATGTGGTGTGCATGTTCGCATGTGTATCACTAAATACACCACACCTGGACTTCAGCTGTGATGCATTAATGAGAGTCTGCATGTATTACTGAGGCTGAAAGACCTCCTCAGACACTATAATAGTGCCTATGATTTAATCCAATTTGATTCCATAGGAAATATATAGAGACAGAGGCTATGGGCAAGCACGCTGCTGCAGTGGAGAGAGATTTATTAGATTTACCTCTAAAGAAACTCTGTGGGGTGAGAGGGAGAAAGAAAGCAGTGACTGATCTCCAGTGGTGTATCTAAAAGTGCCTGGGTGTTTTTGTTTGGCAGAAGAGGAAAAAAATCAACATAATGAGCCCAAACTGCCTTTGTGTCTCAGTCTCTTCGTCTCTCTTCTGTCTCCACCCTCTGTCTCTTTCTCCTTCTCATCCCACGACTCTCAGACAGCTGCTTCTGTGCAGCCAAATTAACTGCTCCCCAGTTGGTTTTGGAAAATGTGAAATAAATAAGCATTTCGCCTCTGAGGGATACTGTGTTTTTGGTTCCGCATATGAACTTTAAACAGCTCTGGATGCTTCCTCCATTCAGAATTTGGGTAATACCATTTGTCCACCACAAATCTGTCGTGGAGGTTTTCCGTCCCAAATCCCCCACATAGCCCCATCCGTCACTCTGTGGCCCTATCTATTACCACCATGTGATCCTTCTGGCTCCAAATATCCGATTTACAAGTCAGCTAGAAGGGTAATATTTCAACAGGCTGTCGGCAGGCACACTGTTTAAATCACTGGCCTTATCTAGCCTGTGCTCTTTCTAATATTTTTCCTCAAATATTGCCTTAGAGATATGTTATCCATCCCTGCACATTCATCTTCTTCCTTTAGCCGAATATGTGTCTGCATATGTACGAGCAGACATAGATAAATGTTTGTCTGTGAGAGTGTGTCTGTCTGCGTGTGTGTGGGGGGGGTATGTGTGTGTTCTAGCACATCTGAAGACAATTTTAGTCGCCATACTAAAGAGTGACGGCAAGCATTTTCTCTAATATTTGTCCTGTGCAGTACTCTCATGTGAATTTTATCAATTACTCCTGACCAAAAGCCCAGACAACAGAGGGTCCAGGGCACACACATCTCTGAATGATATACTGTATATGGAGTGATTTACAGATTTCCTTGCGTATGATTAGAATTCCTCTGCCCTGCATGAGCCCAATATAGGATGAGCAACTTATTTCACCATTGAAAAACACATTCATATATGCAGTAACACATAAAGGCACACATACACAGATGCAGACACATGCACACACACACAAACACACACCCACACAAACACTGTACAATACTACATCCATCACTTGGGCTCAGGCTGACAGGTTTGTCAAAGTGAGCCGCAGGGGAGAGGAGAATGGCATTGTGGAATTGAGTCCTCCCATCGGACGCTGCACTGACAGGAGAGAAGAAAGGGGAAGAAGCAAAGAGAAAGGCGGGGAAAGAAGTGGGGAAAATCGGGGAATGTGTTGCACAACCCCAGCAAATGGAGAGAGAGAGAGAGAGAGAGAGAGAGAGCAAGAAGAAGAGAGGGTTCAGCTGCCATGGGTAGCCCATCAAAACCAGAAGCTCTCCTGCTGTAGTCTGTTTACTAAGACTGGCCTTGTGAAGGACAAAGAGCATATTGCAGACCTGGCAGCATGACCACATCACACAGAAACACACACACACACACACAAAAGACCTCCTGAGGGTCTGCCAAACTGGAGCAAATGAACGGGAACTCTGGTTAGAACATACACAGCAACAAATGTACTCATAAGATGCATGTACACACACACACACACACACACACACTTATTCACTCGTTTAGAGGGCAGCTCGTGGTGTAGTGAAGTGAGCTGTCAGCCCCTCTCAGACAGGAAAGATCAGTCTACAGAGTCAGCCTGAGACCTCTAAATAAACACCTTTACCACAGTGCAGGGGACCGAGCCTGCTGCTATCCACCAATGTGTGGGCTCAGCTTCAAAACCAGCTACACTGCTCTTCTTTTGATGATTGCAGCCCCATCTCAGTGCTTAGGAGGAAGGCAATCGACAGACACAGAAAGAGAGAGCGAAAGCGAGAGACGCAGTGAGACTCGCAGACATGGCCTCCCCCAATTATAGACCAAACATTGCCACTCTATTCACTTTACTCTTCGCCTGGCTCCTGACAAATCCTGTCGTGATTCCTTCAACCAGCACCCGTGTTTCTCCCTGACACTCTCTAGGCTCTAATTAGGCTTGTAAATAATTATTGCAATTAAAGCCTACAATTAGGAGGAGTGAAGCACTGCCATTAGTTTCACAATAAATGTCATGAGCATTCTACATAGGCGCAGGGAGGAAGCAGACAAATGCTGTGCCATTATAGATGCAGACAGACAGTGAGAGTGAAAGAGACAGAAAGAGAGAAGGGGGGTATATGAAGGCAGTTGACATACTCTCAGCTCTTAATTACAGAGCTGATTATTCTGGCAGGATGGCTCCTGGACTGTTCCTTTGGCTCACATTCACAAAGTGACAAAGTGCACACACACACACACACACACACATATACAGTATACTACACACAAATGTGAACAGCATACAACCCTACCCATATGAAAGCTCATATATGCACCCTAATATAGAAGAAAGGAAAGAAAAGCAATGAATTCAGCATATAAACTCTGCAAAACAATATCAAGTAGAGACTGAAACTGGAGCTTAATGAGAGATAAATAGTGCCGTTTCTATATAATGAGGGGTTTCAAACAAGTTCAAGGACAGGTTTGCTACTCAAGGTGCCTAGAGTGATGATTTTCCGCCTGAAACTGACCACATCTATTCCAAGTTTATTTCTAAATATTTGTAATTAGTTGCCCTTATCTTAAAAAAAAAAAAGCCTTACTCCCCCACACCCTGCCACTTAAACATGCATTTATCTTGAGCTGAATTTTCCAAGAATCCCTCACGGTTCAACAATGTAACAAAAGTGCAGACTGCGTGTAAAAAATGGATTTTTTTTTTTTCAAGGTCTACGTTTGTGGGAGCAACAGTCAGCTGGCTAATGGCAAACTCTAGGAGACTGCAGACAGACAGAGGCAGAGGTGTCAGAGAGTCTAAGGATCAGGTATCCTTTTCCTCATTATCTCATATTATGTCAGAGGGCCAGTGAGAGGCTCCTGTAGTAGGGGGAGGGGAGGTGGGAGACAGCCATGGGTTTTTAGCTGGTAGTGAGGGGTGTGCAGACATACACATGATCGTAAAGCGAGACCCAAACAAACCCATCACAGGGCATCTTATGTGGGTCTCAAAATTCATTCATACTGGATTTGACACTACTGAGTCTCTTTCACCTGAAGCAGACGCCGCGACACACAGCGCTTGTTTACCGACAGTGCTGCACGGTCTGCTAACACTGTCTGATGGCCTAGTCACTGAATTCCCAGCTTGTACAGTGCATTGACCTCTGCTCATAGAGCAGGGGACTTGGGTGTAAAGGTGGAAGGAGAGGGGGGGTAGATGGATGGATGGGGCAAAGGGAGGTAAGAGGGGGTTCAGGCTGGGATCTGGGTGCACAGGCTTCTATTAATTAACAGCTTGATGGGGGCTGACAGGACGTGTGCTGCTATCAAATAATGAGGTTAGGATTGGCCAATGGTTCCAGGGCACAAAACCTGATTAACACTAATCCTGGCTTAAGTCAATTAACAATGCCTGCTCAGGGACTCATGCAAATGAGGTGCCTTTGTTAGGTGGGCTAGCACAGAGGGAGCAAACAGCTCAGCATTCGAACATGTAAAACACTGCTAAAACATAGCCGAAAGGGGGAAGGATTTTCATAGTGGTCATCATGAGAAAAGAAATGCCTGACTGCAGTGGTCAAGCAGATGGATGCTATAAAAACATGATTCAATGAAGGGGCGTCTGTTCCTGACCTGCTGACTGACCCCTACGGTTTGATGAACAGACTCAGTCACCCCTTGAACTTCCCACAGCCCCTGACCTCACAATGCTGAGAGACAGCCCATAAACGGATAAAGTGCACATGCATTAAACCAAACACACGGAGCATGTATGTCAACATACATGAACATAAACCTTCCAACACGTCTGATTCAGGCAGGAAACAGGGCACATACAACATGGACATGTATATTAATTACCATGAAGAGCAATTGGTTGGTGCAATTTCCTTGAAAAAACTGCTCAAACAACATTAGTTTCCATTCAACAATCAACAGCATGAGAAGTAAAAGTACACTGTAAGAAGTCTTTCACCCAATATGTTGTTGTAACTTTAGATTGTAATTTGTTTTCACATGATAATGAACGTTTTCAATTTTTAACTTATGTTCATAAGTTAAGATGTGGATAACTCTTTGAGTTGTGTTGTACAAACAAAGGATAAAATTTCAATAAGTGAACTTGACTTAGTGTGGTGAGTTGTAGAGTATAAACCGGATCTTGTAACCGCACAGGAATATTACTGCGCGACACATATAGTGCTAGGAATGCAGACTTTCACATATAAAATAATATCTGGCCTTTTGATGAGTTAATGCGTGCTTCTAATATAAATCTTAATGTAACAACTTGAAAAAGGAGCTTGAGAAAAGTTAATCTGGACAAAACTGTCGACTTCGCGGAAGAATACTATCTACATCAGTCCGCCATACGGTCCTGGTACACTTTGCTGGAAAAAGCTGACGTGAGGACTCGTTTTCTTCCTTTCGTCGTGGAGTCCAGAAGCGCGTTGAATGTAAGGAAATGATATTTTACTTGTTTTTTAGCCAAATAAAATATATGCATTATATCACCTTAAGCCATGCACTGCACGCACATATAAATGTGGTTATATACTTTTTTCATGTCGAGTAAGCCATGTGGTGCTATTGCTAGCTTGGAGGGGGGACAGTTAGCTACTTGTAGAAATGTGGGTTTAAGTTATGTTTTTAAATCTATTGTAGTTTTTTAATGTATCCGCAATATAAATTAGAAAAACTGTTAATTTGCTCGAAATGCTCCTTTGTGCACAATAATGAGAATATTTCCTACAAATCGACTTTCAACGGTTTAGTTTTCCTCTTGGCCCCGTTTCGGGCGCGGGCGCGCACACGATTGCTAGACAATGAAAACTGACATTTTCATCACTTTATAAAAGTCACCTTTTTCATGCCTTTGGTGTTTGCATGTCTGCTCGTGTGACACGGCAGGAGCGAGGCAGATTCCGGGCTGGTCGAAGCGAAGAGGCACTGCAGTTTTACCAGAGGCTTGTGCCTGTAAAGGTAAAATTCTAACGTTGGCTTTTTACTGTTAAGCAAGTACTTTTACTACTTAAGCAATTGTTTTGATGCATACACAATTTCTGCGTTGTGTTAAATGTTACCGCGCTGCAACGCGCGGTGCAGCGTGAGTCCGAGCACAGGCCATAGTCTGCGGTCACTGTGTAGGAGAGAGCCCCGTGCACCGCACGGAGGTTTGAACGTGACTCTGACCATGTGAAGCACTTACTCTATCTTATCTGTGTTTTGCCCAGTTTTATTTAAAATGTATGTTAATCGTTCATGCGGTCACTGTTATAGATGCATTGGTAATTCTGTTACTTGTCAATCTGAGGGTAGGTATGTGTTTATAGCATGCACATCGATGTACATGTCTTGGTGAACATCGCACGTTCACGCCTCGATTGACGATGCGCGTTCACGGAGATCTAGAAGTGCAGTATTAAAATTCTCCTGCACTGTAGGAGTGAGGAGAGTGGAGAGGATACAAAAATACGAAAATTATAAAGGCTTTAATATTTATTGTACTGATAAAATGTATACATCATTTCTATTTTTCTTGAACACATACAAGTTTACCTAAGCAGCACAAATCAGCTTTGTCTTCAATTTACCTTGCTATATTGTGCAAAACTGAACATGTTAAAGTATATGGCTATGAAAAGGTTTTGGCACCGTTAATATCAGATATTCAATATATAAATAATTCAAATAGGCATTGTTTCAGCCACACATGTCTGCTTTATCCTTGAACCTTTTACAGCCCACTATGTCAAGCATTTGAGGAGTTATCGCTTGAAGAAAAGCCTGTCTCCTTGTCTTCTAGTTCAAAAGGAAGAACTCAATGACTACATTCCTCTTGTTGCATACTTCATTCGAGGCTGCCTTCTGATGACGCCCAGAACCTTCTTGCTGAAGTAAATGTAAGTCATTTTTGATTTATTTTTGTATTATTTTTTGCTTACTATTAATGAAAAACTATTAAATCTGTTAAAGCAGAAAACACTGACTTGCTACAGAAAAGAAACAGAGTAAAGGCAGTCAAAAAAAGTAGACATCCGAGGCACTCTGGTGACCAGAGTGCTTTTGTGACATGGATAGCCAATGTGTTTCAACACAAGTAACTTTTTGGCAGTTTAAACTGTCCTGACATTGGTGTCAAAACACATTGTCTATCCATGTGACAATAAAAGGTTCTTAACTTTTTCACCTTACCTCACCTTACTGTTGTTAGTCTATTTGTTACTTTAGCAAGTCAGTGTTTTAACTCTGTTTTTATTTTTCCATAGCTGAGACAATCCACAATGCTACTACGAGTAATCCTATCCCCAAATGACATAAGGCGCCTGACCATTGAAGAGAGACCACCTACTGTTGACAAACTTTACGAGATACTCCGAAAGAATTTTGGATTAAGGGGTAGCTTTTGTTTACAGTTTGAGGACCCTGACTTCAATAATGAGCTCTGCAATTTGCAAGATATACAAGAACTTCCTGTGGACCGAGCAACATTGAAAGTGCTCCTTACTGCTGATCCAGGAGAAAGCTCTGACTCCACACTGAACACAGGAAGCTAGTCAAGCCCCTCTATTGGTAGCGTGGATTTGGCTGAGTGGCCTGACCCTTACCCGATACCTCAGTTCTCCTATGACCATGAGCTCAAGTTGAAAGAAGCCAATGCAAGATATGCAAAGGATGGACTCCTGATGGAGGTACCCAAAGCAATGAAGTCAGACATTCTAGATACTCTTGCAGATGGTATGTGTAAAATTAGTCCATATCCTGAAAATCATCATTATAAGTTGGTGGCAAGGGCACTTGTGGACAAACATCCGGGCTTGAGGGATCCTGGGTCCCCAGCAGGATGGTATTCATGGGTCTATAGCCTTAAGTATAAGCTTGGAAACTTTCGTCGTGACTTGGCTGATGCTGGACTTTCAGAAGTGGTTGTGAACAAGTGAAAAGGAGGGCAGGCTAAAAGAAAAGTCAAGAAGTCTAAAAAAGGCGAAGTTCACTTTTGTCCACAGCTACAAGAAGGTGACAGTGTAGAAGCAATGGAGGAACCACTAATTACTGAAGTTCGCAACCGATGGCCAGCATTGCTTCAAGAAAGACAGGTAGTGTAACTGCTTACAGTTCATAAAAATCGTGTTTTGTGTGCTTGCCAGTATAAATTATTTTTCATTTTGTTCTTAGATAAAAGCTGAATTTCAAAGAGTTGCTGCAAAAGAACTGCTGCCTTCATTTCTGGATGGCCTTGATGAAGTTGTTCCTCGGCTGCTTCAACTCTACAAATCTTCATGCAAGTCTGGAAGGTGTCGCTCCTTGTGTGACATTTTGACCTCCCTTGAGAAAGATGTAAGTCAGGGTTTCAGCGCGCATTACGAAGCATTAAAAGTCATTAAATGAGTTCTGCCAAAATTAAGGCCATAAATGTCTTTAAAAAGCATTAGATTGGATTCTAACAGGCATTAAATCTAAATTTCTTTGAAAAATAGTATCATTGCCCCACTTTTTTGGTCCAAATGTTCATACAAGATTATGGTTCGAAACATAACTGCAGGTTTTGATGAAATTCTGTAAATTTTCAGTCACTTTCAATTGTCTGTTTTACACAAAGTTTTGCTCAAAGCCTGTTGAATCAAATTTTCTTCAGAATATCTACATTTGTTTCGAGATACGTGAGGGCATTCCGTAGTGAATACAACGGAGCTTGATGGTATTTGCTGCTCCGCCCCTCAAAACTAATCAAATACGCAACCCCACGACTTCAAAACACTCGTGTGGACAAGTTGTCACCTACACATTCACGGCGCTACAAAAAAGTAATGTGAAATTATAAAATAGGGTTGTTTTCGAGTAAAATGCATTGCCGTAACTACATTCCAAACGCTAGGCGGAGTGATTTCAAAGAAAGTAGTTCAGAGTATCTCAGACATGAGTAAAATTTCACTCAATCTTAACGTCAAAGATTTTGTTATGTTTTCTAATCCGTAACAGCACCTCTTTCATTTTTATTTCTCCAGGCCCATTCTGACCATCTGGATGAAGCGTTGAAGAGAATGGAACTTGGACTGCTTATTGCCTATGAAGAGGAGAAGGATGCTGTGCCACATCAGGTCTTTGATGTTGCCGTTGTGGTCGAAGAAAGCATAGTGATTCACCGCGAGAAAAGTGTAGCATGTGGTGTGGCAATGCTGATCGGTGTCATCTATGTCGTAAACCTGGAATATCCCTCAGCAATGAAGTACACGTTCGAGTTTCTGCAAAAGGTCATCATGAAAATCAAACCAGAACAGGCCTCTGCCAGAATACATGGACTGCACAATAAAATACTGAGGTACAAAATGTAACTGTTTCATAGGTAAATCCTGTTGCATCTTTTCCTGCTCACTGTTCTGAGCCATTTTAGGATTTGAAATGTTTTATAGCAGGCCTGTTTAATTGTCCCCTTTTAGATACATGTTGACTAGTTTTAAAACCTGGCATTTTTTAATATACCAGTGGTTCCCAAAGTGGCCTCAGAGGCACTGCAGGTGTGCTCCAAGCTTGTCTAGAATACAAGAGCATATGAAAAAATGTTGTTTGAAAGATTAAATATTTTTGCAAAAATGTTCTACTTAAGGCGAGACACGTCAGGTGAAAACATCGATGTTCATGGGCTCACTTTCTCAAAATAAAGTTTTCCTTACACTCTTGCAACAAGATCTCCACTTTTGTAGCACTTACAGGCTCCAAATGTTCCAGTCTTGTACTTAAGAGTTATTTTCAGTGGCTTAATGTTTAATTCCTGCCTGAGTTATTGAATTCAGAGCCCCAAAAAAAGAGGCAAAATTTTAATTTTTACAGGTTTTCTCACAAATAACTAACTTGTTCAAAAAAGATCTAAAATCCCTGCTGAAAAAAATCTTTAACTAATATACCAACAAAATAAAAATTAAATTTAAAACTGTCTCAATCCATTTAGATTTTGTCGCTGAAAATAAATTAAATTTTGGCCATTTTCATCCCTAAAATGACTTTTTATATGAAAACATAAAATTACAGAAAACATACAGTAATTTACTCATTTATGTCAATTATCTACAACAAAAGTTTCAAATTGATATCTATACATTTATTTTTTCCTATTCATCTGCAGTATCTCGCCTAAAAATTTGTATTTGGCCTACAGCTTTTGCAATTTTGTCCTTTATAAGCACTTAGAGACTTGTTCTGTTCAACTTTAGAAAATAAAAAAAAATCTTTTGACTACTTGTCTATTGTGAATTATTTACAAAGCCTGTTTGTCAACAGGAATTACAACTATACATTCTTTTAACAAATGTAGGTTAGTTCAGTTTTTGCCATAAAAATATAAGTTCTCCTAACATTAGACTGTAAGTGGTGCCAATATTGAAAAAAGTAGTATTATGTGTCCAATTAGCAAATATATTTGGTTTCACTCAACTGCAGTGAATGAGTTCAGATTTATTCACAACTTAACCTACTATGTTGTTCAAAGCCAAAACATTGTTTTCTTTCAACAACAGTTTATAGGTTAACAATTCTTTCAACTTAAGCTGGTGAGTTTAACAAACGCACAAACTTGCATTAATATGAAGAAGTAATATAAGTTTATTGTTGGCACAACATAACTTGTTTGTTGGCAAGAACTTAAACTGTTAAGTTGTAACAATTTACAGCAATACATTTTGGACCACTTATAACTTGCTTGCTTTATTTGATTGAAAAGATATCGGTATGCTCAAAGAACTCAGCTCTTTGTGGCAAAAACTCAACAAAGACTTTTAAGTTAAATGACCTTATTTTTTCTTACAGTGTACAATAAATAAACATACTTCCACAATACTGAAGATATTGGAAACATGCATTTCAGGTAAACTGTCGCCAAGCAATAGCAACATGTCAAACTAGTTTATCTACTTTAAACTATACAGTAATACTGCAAGAACACACAAACTTGGACACACACAAATAAAAATACGTGTACACACACACACACACACAAAGCTCAAGATTAAGGGAGCTTGACAAGTGGGTCAGGGATGAAAGTGGTCTCTTCAGAATGAAAAGCTACACGGCATCATCAATAACATTGGATGTGCGTATTGACAGGGGAATTTATCCTAATTTGTCCAGGTGTCAATATCAAGTGAAGCTGTCAGGGAAGTAGCGAAGGATCTCGGCCCAAGGTTCCAAGCTCCAGCTTCAGCCCTCCTTTCCAACTGCAGAGCACCTGGGTAAGGAAGCGGCTGTGCGATTGATTTGCTGGCCCTCACCCCTTCGGCTGCCAAACTGACCCCACTGCCGCACTTACATCCCAGATAAAACATGACGGCCAATCTATCAAGGCCAGCGTCTGCTGTCTGACTGATAGCAGGCCGTCCTGGAGATGTTTGTCTGATGAGCTTTGTTGAAAAACACAAAGACGCTCGTGGCCATGATTCCCCTCTCATGATCAGCCCAGACAGGGGTGGAATGGGATGCAGATGTGTGGTCCATATGTTGGCACATGGCATCACAGTTTTCTCATGCATGACAGAGAACCTTTGTTCAGGTCACCTCTCTCATGTAAATACTGGTGTAAGCTTTACAGTTGCTTGCCATACATGGCATTTCCTGAACTGTCAGTTGTACCAAGCAAAACAACCTAATTTGACCTCAATTTAAGGTCTATGCTAGGCACAATAAATTATCCTTAACTGACATTCATATGTCTCAAAATCCAACCATGGATAAAGCAGGAGAATTAGGAAACATTCGGGAACTTATGAGAGAACAGTATCCCCTGCACCTGGTGGGATGCAGAATGGCTTCACATTCAGAGGTAAGAGAGGTAAAGAGAATGTCCACTATTCTGGTTTTTGAACCTCAGTTGTATGAAAAATGGGATTGCAGGAAAAAACTGTGAGAAGACTGCGGGATTTTACAGAGTTCCTAACTACATTCAGCCCATTCCACTGATTGCTTTCTCATCCTGAATGCTGCCTCTTGATAGCCCTCCGTGTGGGTAGTCCTGTTAGTAGGACTCTTTGTCCAAGTGTCACTGACGAACAGGTTGGTGAGAAAGAGAGAGATAAGGGTCAATGGTCAAACCCCTGGTCTTGTTCATTCTCTGGCAGCTGCAAGCTAACCAGACTGCCCCGGTCACCAACACAGGGTCAAGGGATGGCAAGGCAACACTTGTTGAGGTAGTGGAAGTCGCCGGAAACCCCTTCACTAGTCAGCCCTGACAGCAAACAGTGGAAAAGGAAGGAGGGGCTCAGAAGAAGTTGAAAAAGACACCAAATCTTTTGTCCCTGTCCCATTTTGACTTTGTTTGACCTACTGTTGTGTTCACTCTTTCAGAGTGAACCTTTGCCAGACTTCTTCCCTTCCCACCAGATTATTGTTCCTCTTCTGTGAGATATCTATGAGGTGCCCTCCACTAAGCTCTGAAATAGATGGTTGAAATAAGAGTTGGACTTTTAGGAAAGAAACATCAGGAAAAGCACATCAGAACATGCACACATACTTCTGTCTTCGAATGAGTGACCTGGAAATGAGCCAATCCAATCAGCTTATGGTGGAGAGTGCAAACAGTAAAACTGGGAAACAAAAGCCTTTCCACCAATACTGCTGGTACTCTGCACAAGCTGTAACACCTACAGTGCACAGTGGAAGACCTGGCTATGAGCCATCATGTGTTCCGTACCCATTAACACATGAAATCAGCGTGTCATACACACCAAAGTCCTGCATAATGATGAGCCAGAAGCATGTCAAATAATCTAAGCCTGGACGAGGTGTGAATGAATCCTATTTCCTCCTGTCTTGATAACCACTGAACCCATTTCCTCCCAATCTAACCACACCAGCCAAACAAAGGTTCTGGGGGATAAGGAGAAGGAGGGAGGAGAACCAGAAAACTCTAGGGGAAAGGAGGGTGGGGGTGCTTGCAGGGAGAACAGGTTGAGAAGAGGCCTCATACAAAAAAATGTTCAGAAAAAGAAGAAAGAATCCATGCATGGATTTCAAATTTCACAGCTGAGCACCTGGAAGAAATTGCCAGGCTTGAAAAAAGAGGTCTTCTTTTCTTTTCTGATAATCTGTGAGCTGTAATGTTGCTGTTCCATACATGAAGCTGGGTAAGGGAGGAAGGACGGCTTTCGAGGATTGCAGGGTGAGGGGGTTTAATGTTTGCTAAAGAGCCACGAGTGTATTGGAGAGTGACAGCAGCACGTGGCTGAACACCTCTATAGGGGGAGGACTGTGTGTGTATGTCCATGAAAGACGAGTCTGTTTTACAAGCCAGCTCAGTATCCCTCAGTTGGTCATGCTAGCAAGAATTTCACACTCATCCTTATAAAGAGCTGGCAATTAGAGGGCCACTATTTCACTTGGAACACTGTTAAGTCTGTTAAGGTCTATTATGTGCTCTTGTGAGCCACAGCCATAAAACATTACAAAAACCATTGAGCTCCATTACAAAGTCAACACCTGCCTCTTTTCTTTGGATTTAATTAAGACATGATAAAATGTAACCACTTTTATTTTTTTTGTGTGTTTTCTCTGTGTATTTTTTTTTTCTCTTTCTTGAGGTGTTTTCAAAAACCTTTTTAGGCAGAACTAATGCCCCGCCACAGGTATCACTTCAAAACCCTTTCAGATGTTAAATCTTGATTGTTCCCCATGAATAATACATTATAGCCTGGGCTCTGCGTACTGGCCGCTGACCAAAGCAACCGACATAATGCAGTCACTGATTCTCAACCGTGTGTGATGAGTGCTCGCCCTACTGCTGGGTGCCAGCGGCCATAACAGCACAATACACCACAAAGGGAATGAAAAGGCCTCATGAAAATGTTGATAATCCAAGCCCCAAAAGACCCCATTCGATACTGGAGTAGTTGTTGCCATTTATCCCAGTGCGCTGCATTGTGTTGATAAACCAACAACAAAGAGAATAAATGCTGCTTAAGGCCTCATGTGGGCCTCAGTGTCAGGCATGCTTGTGTATGCCTCCACTGGCTTCAACTCTCAAAATGTGGTGCAGCGCACACGAGCGTGCACTGACGTAGCACTGGTTAAAGAGTTAAAAGAAACAGGTGAGGCCCTTTTGCATTCGCAGGCACACACACACCACTAAAAAAGAGACGGGAGAGAGAGAGAGAGAACAAAAGGAGTGGTGGGTAATGAATGAGAGACACGAAGAGAGAGAAAGACACAGGCCCCAGTCGCAAGGGGATGGGGCCAGGCCAAACACTCATGCAGATCCAACACACTGAATTTGCATGAGCTGGCAAAAGCACCAGTGGTTCAGCTCTGCTCCAGCTGCCATTCACACATGAATACTCTTTCTACCTGTTTGATTGGAGTCTCTGCTGGAATTGTTATGGCGTTGGAGAATTACTGTAGGCACAATGTATTTGGCTGTACTGAATGTAAAATAGGGCTTATAGATACAGGTTAAAGCCCCCTGTGATTTACCATGTAAAACTTAGGCAGATTTTATGTAGTACATACCCATGCCTGCTTTGTTACAGCGGTGAGATATATGGTATTCAGTTTGAAATCTACAGCTTTTGATGCAATATTAAATGCAGTGAGGTGTTTCATAAATGTAAGACGTTTCAGGGAGCATTTCAGACGATGCAGACAGAGGAAGGGGAGATGGAAAAAGTCGAGGACGTGTCTAGGAGGCAGCTCAGCTGAATCTCTCAAAACAGCTATGACCTTTTCTCTCCATCACTGCGTTTGCCGCTGGCATTGCTACGCAGCTAAGTACCAAAATCGCTGGATTATTGGTCTAAATATAGAAGCAGTCAGACACACATACTCACACTACATGACTCAAACATGTGATCTGGCAAAAATCCATACAATGGATCAGCAAGAATCACAGGATGCACGAGGATATTTTGGAAGACGCAAAGCTCAAAGTGTGAGTCCTGTGAAAGTCTAGAGATGATGCGATGAGCATGTTTTTGCGGTTTTTCAACGGAGGCACAATAGTGGATATACACAGATGACGGTAAATCTGAAAACCTGCTGCTATGTATTTCAGGACTGTCGGTAATGATACAGCACCCTACAGGAAGGTGTGTGCACGCACACACACACTCACACACGCACACACAGACACTCATACTGCTCCCGGAAAAGAGAAAGTCAGTGAGCCAGGTCTTTTCATCAGTTCCACTGCGCTGCCTCGCACTGGGTCAATCTCACCACATCATTAATATGGTAGATGCTATTGTCATTACATCTACAAAACAAAAGCACAGTTTAACATGGCAGCACCACGGATCGAATGCGAAACAGGGAGCTATTAAATATGTTTGGGGCTGAGTAGATGATGGTGTCTGGTATGGGAAAGAAAAAAATGAGAATGAGAGAGAGCAGAAAGTTCTTCACTGAAAGATAACTTGGGCTATGTGTAAGAGTCTGAGACAGGAGAAAATCTATACGTGTGCAGTAGGTGCGATCTATATATACGCGGGTGAGAGAAAAAGGCTTGATGAAAAGCCTCCGAAAGCCCTGTGGAGATCCCATTTGAATACTGAATGGGAGACTGATGCTTGCATGTGTCTGTAATTATAGTTTTTTGTACATGTGACTGCAAGAGCCAGTGCTCTATGTCGGTACCTATGCAAATGAAAACCGAGGGAGTGTGTGCGTGCGTGTGTGTGTGTGTGTGTGTGTGTGTGTCTGTGGTTGCCTGTCTGCATGTTTGTGTTTACAAAGGCCTCGCACATCCCACGATTCTCAGCTTCGCCACAACACACACAGACAGGTGTGAGGACTGGAGAGAGCGGGAGCCCAGATTGCGGAGCATGGCCTCGCTGAGCAAATATTACTCTCCCTCTCAATTTCTGTCTCCCTCCCTCTCCCTCTCTCTCTCTCTCTCTCTCTCTTCCTCTCTCATTCGATGTCTGTCTGTCTCTCCCTTGGTCTCTATGTATTCTCTCTTTCCCACTGTGCCAAACACAGAGGGCCTCTTTGTTATTCAGAGTAGGAAATGCGACTGGAGCCAAATCTGCCCTGCTTTCCGTTTGATATCATCCCTCCTTTGTTCCTACCGTCTCCCATCACCAAGCTCTTGGCCTCAAACAGCATCAGCCAGAGACATGGGAACAAGTGGAGCTTAGACAAGATAGATCTCGTGATGTCCTGGATGTCTGACTTCAAGTGTAGCTCGAGGTGACATTTAGGCTAACGATGAGATAAAGGTCAAATAGATCTGTTCCACTGAATGCCAGTGTGAAAGTGCTTGTTTGAAGGTAGCTGCAGAGCATTTCCCCTGGATAATGCTAGTATGTCAATGAAAAATACAATGTGGTACTGAATATTACACATCCTAAATTCAACCCCAAGTAGAGAGAGATTATGTGAGAGAGAACACATTTAATATTATGCATTATGCGCAGATTTATCTAGGTCCAGGAGTTTGCGAACACCACAGATTAAATTCTAATTTTCTGGATTACAGCTGTGTGAAATAGTTTTTCATATAGAACAGATAAAGGTCCAGAATCACACATCCAAAAACATGAATAAGGCTCAATGGCTGACGAGTGTGTGGCCACACTAAATCCCAATCCAGTTACTCTGTCAGGTGTGACTATCGAGTGGCATCCTTGAACATGCAGGGCAACATCCCCAAAGTAGTTACAAACATTTCAGTATGTGTGTGTGTGTGTGTGTGTGTGCGTGTGCGTGTGTGTATGTGTCTGCTTCGATCCTACCCCAACCCCTGGAGAGCAAAACAGAAGAGTCTACAAGCTGAATGCTAATAATATTCACCAACATCACTTCTCATTCAGATGACTAGCAGTTATGAGCTCAACATCAAAAGCTTGTTTTATCTGCAGAATAAGTGGGAATAAAGGATTTGGTAAATATGGGAAACAGACTCCAGACTCGTACAAACTCGTCTTTACTTGTGGAATGTGTGTCATGCCTTGCTACAGAGTCATCATCGCACTGTCAGGTACATGTGCACATACTGTGTTTGTGGATGAATGTAGAAGATTTGCATTCTTAGCCTGTAGGTATCCACAAGTACAATGAAGCACTAGTTGCAAATTTAAATTGTAAATTTAAAAATGTTGGTGCATGTGCTGTGTAAATGTTAATATAGGAGAGATTTGAACTTAACAATTATTTGACCTATCTTTTGTTCAGATGTCATCACTACTACTATGCTTCAACTAAGAATCTCAGCAGTTATATTGGTTGAAGTATGGAGCCATTACTGATGATGTGACTGCATTTGACATTGTTATATTTTTATTCTCCCAGCAGGCAAGTCTCTGACTAAAATTGAGCAACTTTTCAATAGTTTTTTTCTTTTGGTTTTTCAGTGGAACAAAACAAATACACATACACAGCACAGCTGTGTGTTAGTCACAGATGCTGAGAAGGAAAAAAAAAATCTACATTACAGTAAATCTATTTGCTCCTCTCCTCCCTTTTCTCAGCAGTACAGCAATAGACACCATTGTGCATCTAACTCCTTCACACCATATCCGCCCACCGCAGTCCCTAACCTGTAAGCTATGGCCAGCCAGTTGTTGAGTGTGTTAAAAGCGGAGATAAGGAGAGAGGATGGCAATCTATCACCTCGCGCTGACAGCCTTGCACATCGTCTGTCTCTAGGGTTTCGCTGCCACGCTCCCCTGCAGCTGCTCCTCCTCTCGTCTCCTCCCGTCACTTCTCCTCTTCTTTTCATCTCTTATATCCTATCATGTTTTCCTCTGCTCTCATCTTCTCACCCCCTACGCTGTCCTTGCGTCCCCTTCCACCGTTGTCTGCCCTCACCTCCTCTGCCTACTTAGTATGTCAGTTGCATTGATGGCTATCGGCTGCTTCCCACCCGCCCCCGCAATGCTGTGTCACTTCATTAGACGTGTGAAAGGATGACCTTGCACTCTGCCTTTCTTTTTCTCCAAGTGTCTTTCTTTACTCTGTCTAAGTCATATGCTCCTTCAGCTGTCCCTCTTCCCTCATCACTCTCCTCACATCATCTCATACTCTGCCGCAGCCAGCCGGCCAACCAGCCGGCAAGTGCCCTTCATCTCTCTTCCTCTCTCTCTCTCATTCTACCTTGTCTTTTCCTTGTCTCTCTATTTCCTTCTTTTTCCCTGCCCTCATTGTTCTCCTTCATTATCAAACGCTGTCACAATGTCCCCTGCTGTGCCACCCGGGTTATTTATAGCTAACAGAGGGTGGCGGTGCTGGTGATGTTGAGAGGTGGGCCATCTTGGGCCCTGCTAGAGTGCACACACACATTCACACTCTCCTCCTGACATTTAAACATATGCACACGCACAAAGACACACTTTAAGCATCCATTCTGCTGTGAGAGGGTACTTGGACTATTAGCCAACATGCCCGAGTCTTTCCAACACCTACCTGTCTCTCGGACATGACGTAGAGGTAGTTGCGGTCGAGGGAGAAGGCCATATCTCGCAGGATAGGGCTGCCGTCCTTGATGACTGATATGGTCTCATACTGGACACCACCGTGAGGAGGCCCATCGACACGAATCTGAGAAACACAGAACACAAACAGGATTGCTATTTATATCCGTCTGACAGCAGGAATGGGAAAAAAGACGAAGAGTGATTGACAGGGATGACAGGCGTGGGTCAAATAATATTTGCAAAACAATCTATCATTATCATTCAGCTAAATGGAGATTCAGGTAGGTGGAGATACTACACGAGGACTGTTTGGATAGTGAAGATTGAAGAAGTCAAAACTGCAGAGAGGTGATTAATTGACTTTTAAATGCTGTCTTTTTAATTGCGGAAAATGCGCGGCACTCATCCTGTTATTTCATGGCATGAGATAAATGTCAGCCCCCCCGTGAATCCATGTATGATGGGGTTACAACAACTGTTAAGAATCATATGCTGATATTATTAAACCTTTGTGAAACCTTAGCTCTGTTTTCCTTTCCTCTCTCTCATGATGAATGATGCATTCCCCCAGTAAAGCTTTGAACTTGAGGCCAAGACCACCTAACTACAAAAACAGTGGAAAAGCAGTCAAATGACTTATATAAGGTACATGACCCTCTCTGACTGAAATGGGCCAACCCAGCTCGGGTTTGTCTTTGTTCATCAGATCCTGCTGGCCAAAGATATACCCAGCACAGTAAATCTGGAGGGGTGGCATGGGTTTCCTGACACTGGGCGTGAGAGATGTCTCGGTGATGTCACATGTCAATAGACCCTCCTCCAGCCATGAAAGCTGATGGCTCTATCATCTGTCTATCCCCGCCTGCCTTCCTCCACCCAAACATTCATCTATCTATTCAGATGGTGACAGCACCAAAGAGCAGCCAGACTCTCTATAAAACATCACAGAGGGGAAAGTCAAGGTCATATGTCTGTCAAAAGAAGATCAACTGGAAGCAAATGTGCGCGCACACACAAACACAAGCACAGCCTTTGTGTGTGTGTGTGTGTGTTTATGAATGCATGCATGTTTGAATGTGTGTCAAAATGCTGGATGGTCAAGTGAAAGAAACGTGATGTAAGTTCGCACAAAGCCCCGAGAGCTTTGCCTTCAAAGCCTGGGGGTTAGCTGAGTACACGACAGCAGGCGGCACAGTTAAGGGGCAGAGCTCAAAGTGGTTGAGCCTTCCACGGCTGACCTATGTCTGACCTTGGCAGGCTAATCCAAACATTGAAAAGAAGACATATGTGAAAACCATATGTAGGAGGAGAAAGGCAGGATGTGGGGGCCGTGCCAGTCTTCATCTGGTTACTGACACTGCAGTGTGGAGGGAGACCTCAGCAAATATGCTCATCCATAAAGCATGTCGGCGCATGGCCAGACCAGCGCGGTTGTGTTCACTACTGTGTCAGTGTGGGGGCGTTGCTTGTGTGTGTGTGTGTGTGTGTGTGTGTGTGTCTGTTTATGTGTGTGCACCCGTAAGAGCAGTCTGTCATGCTGTGATATGTGTCCTCGCAGGCCGCCACTAGGGATCACAAGATAACCCGACCTTCCCCCCGCGTGCCTGCAGTTCATCTGAATCAGATTGCTATCACACAGTCTCTCACCACTGTCCAGGGGCCTCTAAATTCGCTTTTGGCCTGAAACACACACTCAAGCACACAGCTGTCTTAGAGCGTGTCCAGAACAAAAACCTCTACTCTCCAGGCTGAGGTACAACACTTTGTTACACACTACAAAAAAGCCCTAACATACCAGGCCCAGCATTACTAAACAGTTAACTGTCCTTTTAAGCAAACACATTTAATCAGAGGTGTGTACAGAGGGATAAATAATGAATGACCTTCTCTTTTCACCATTACTGTCTGTTTCTCTCTGCTTCTTTTGTATATTATTTTTTTTTTCCCGACAGCTTAGGCTTATGGCTCCCACAGAGAAAATGGAATCAACATAACTGACACTCAAGCACTCCAGAAGCACTCTCACCACGTACACACAAACACCCACATCCAGTTGCTTTTCACATTAAGAAGCTGCTTTTCTATAGTAGCTGTAATTCTTGCAAAGTGTGTTACATTCACACATAAGCAGACACAAACACACACCCACAGCATTGTAAGGAAGTGAAGAATTATGTGTGTGTGTGTGTGTGTGTCTGTGAGTGAGTGAGTGAGTCGGGTTAGTAGCATGTGAAGTACTTTGCAGAGTGGGCTCACCTCTGGGTAGGCGAATGAGACAAAAAGGAGGAAAATGGAAACCCGGGGCAAGTAAATAGAGAAACCAGTGCTTACTAGACCAAAACTAATTCTCTCACAAAAAACTTCACCTGTTTACCTCACTCTCCCACTACCATTCTCCCAGCCTCCGGTATCTCCCACCTGAGTGAGCGACTCTCGCGGCCCAAAACATCCATTTCCTCAGCATCGCTTTACTTCCGCCTTTATCCTGCTCTCTCAGGTACTTAAACCTCTACCCTCTCTGCCCCATTTGACCCTGCATTATTTATCAAGGCTAGGTGAGAAGGCTGCTAACAGGTTAGATTCATACCCTCAAGTCTCACTGACAATACTACTGCCCATCTATTTTAGAGGAGCCATCCACTGAAACAACCCCTGGTGCCTCAGAGAGCTGCCCTCGGTTTGGCCTGGTCTTACATGGTTCCACATTTCAACACCATAGCCATTAGCTAGCCTCTCTCTATCACCAGTGTCAGGGAGCTGCAACTGACTCAAGTGAGGAAGGGGGAAAAAAGGTGAAGATGGATAAGAGTGTTGAAAAACATTCTCCATGTACCCCAGGGGCAACATGGCCTGTGCAGTTAAAATTTGTGAAAAGGAAGAACAGCGCTGCCTTGAATGTCAAAAACGGTTCAAACTTCTCGTAAGTTTGAATCGAGTCATTGTGAAAGACACTGATGTCACTGATGAGGAGGACTTCTTAATAAGCTGGCTATGAAATATTGGAGCACATGCTGGTTTGCTGTGTTTGGTTTTCAAAATCCACGCTACTTCCACCACTTTTACAAAACTCCATACTCTTTTACTGTAAAGTATAAGTCAACATTTTCTAAATGCTATCTGTGACAAAGTGGGTGAGAACATCATGTCACCACTGTCCCATGAAGCTAATACTGAATCTTCTCACTCTTTAGAATAGTGAAAGTAAAGAAGTGCAGCATTCTCACTTCACTCAGGTCTGTCAAAATGTTTCCCGAAAGCTTTATTTCATCATGAAAATATTAGAAATTTGAATGTTTCATATTGAAAAACAAATTCCAACACTTTTCTGTTGTTTTACAGAAAGAGCGTCCCGGCAGATGCTATATAAAATACTAAAGAGGGCAAAGTTTCCAAGCTGCTACATCTTGCAAAGAAGGATTAAAAAAGAAACTTTTGTTTATATGTACAAACTATGTTGCAGCACCTAGTCAGGCGTAAGCTGGTGGGAGGTGGGGGGTTTGGCCAGCAGGGGAGCCATGGCAGCAGCATCAGAGGCCTCCCCTTGTGGCTACAAGGGCCTGTGCCAGTGGGGCGCTTTTGATCAGACCATGTAAGCACCCTGGAAAAACGTTTGAAGATTGACCAAACTCCAATTCAAATTGCCCTTCTCCCTCTTTCTCTTTCTATCTTTCTCCCTTGGTCTCACTGGATTTGAACACAGTGCCAAACACTGGATCGCCAACCGTGTGAGCCTGTGTGAAGCAATTTTCTGAGCGAAAAGTGCTGAATAAATCCAGGGTAAAGTGCATCAAATGTGTGTTTTCGGTGCATTGTGGATGCTGCTGCTCAGAGATACAAGTAAGGAAAAGCTTAAACCGCAGGTCCCCTCTGTAGGAACTGTTATGCAAATGCATATATACAATGACAAAATGACTAGTTTCCAAATAGTAGAATCCCACACCCTATGAGAGGCAACTGAGACATAAAATGAGAGTGGTTACAGTGTTTGAAATTCGTTTTAAAAGGAAAACATTCTAATCTAAATGCATTTTTAAAAGCATAACACTGAGAGGGATGATTTGCTGATTTACTGATTTGGTCTCTGTTTCACAGCTTGTCTTTGTTCCACATCAGCCTCTCAATTTTTAAAGAATGTTTCTCCTTTAATGGCCACAGCTGCTAACGATTACCTGAGAGCTGCTTTCTTTTCAGACCTGGAAAAAAAAAAGAAGCTATTTTCTAACCTTAACCTTGAAGGGGGGGGCGTGTTACCATTTTTGAAACAGGATGCACATGTGTACAGGTGGCTGCCAACACCAACACAGATCCATCTGAGGCTGTACATTATTCTACCACCATATTTCAGCTGGCAGCACAGACTGTAACCCACACACGGGAACCATTACCAAACCACAGTGTATGATGGTACACATGAACACCTTGTACCAGGATGGGATAGGATTAAGTCAAATTGTAGGTCTTCCACCTACACCTTGTACCAAAATAGTATAATTGGAGTTGATTTTAGGGAGATTGTCCTTTTATGGCTGAAACTCAGAAACATATTGCTGACAGAGATAGTAACAGAAAGAAAGAGGGTGTGAGTGGAGAGTGAAAGTTGAACTCCCTAAGTAACCTATCTGGCAGCTATCTCCTGCATCTACACTAATCCAGTTCAACAGTCTTGGATGTTGAAGTGATAGGCATTGCCTTTATCTGGCTGATCCCACGCACTGGATTAGATTTTGTGAAAGCACACCACCGCCACGCGCTCTCTCGCTCTGTCTCAATGCAGTGACCCTTTACAGAGACACCGCAGAGCAGGCTCTGCTGCGTAAAGGGAGAAGATTTGTAGTCAAGTGGGTCACGGCGACTGAAAGAGACACAGGTCAGAGGGATCTGACAATGACCATGATAAAACCTTATTCGATCAAATACAATATGTCTGATGGGCCCAATCTTAGTCTCAGTAAATGGCCTTGAATTTGATGCTGAGATTGGTCGGCACCTTGGGCCAGATGACAGGTGACAGACTGCTGACAGCATTTTGAGAGCCAGTGAAGCTTGTCAGGAAGCATCCACAATCTGAAAGGCTTTTGTGACAGCCAAGTGCTCTCGCCACATCGCTTTTGCATTGCAAGCACAATTTTGAGGAAGAAAAAGACATTTTACCTACATACTTGTAATTTCTGTCTAGCTTTTAACGCATCCAAAGTGAGCATCCAGTGGTTTTTAGGACTGAGCTCCAGATCTTTGACAAATGCTGCGGTTAGGGCAAAGGCAAGAGAATGGGCCTGACATGTGTTTTAGTGTGGGAAGAAATAAGTGTAGAAAAGAAATTCTTACAAGCGCTTGGAGAGGCCCCAGTGGAATTCAAACCCAACACCTTGCTGCGGTGCAAAGGATCTGTGTTATAGTGTTTGCATACATGTATGTGAGTACTGCATGTCACATGACAGTGTGGAAAAAGGGTGGCACAAGGGTATGAAGTGCACTGACAGATCCTTTGTCCACCCCCCTGAAGATTGATGTATAATGCCTAGCCTTGGATGAAGTCAGTCCCTTTGGGTGCAAGTTCGGGCTGGCTCAGTGTGAGTAGACTGGTAGTATGAGTCAGCGTGGATGGGGGGGTGGGACTTATCACCAACACACCAGAAGTCTAATATCAGTGAGACACACAAATCCATCCTTATTCCCTCTGTTAAGCGAGACAACAGAGGCACACGCACATGAATGTATGCACATATAGACTATTACACAGCTCATTAAGGAACATACATGAACATTCTCACACACGTGCACAAACATAATCTACTGTCTGTATAACTAACTGGCAGAACACTGTGTACGAATCAGGCTCACTATCTCTATTCGCTTGGCTGTCCTGGAAACCCGGCTTGAAATGTAGCGGACTGCTATTGTATTTCTTTACTTCAGGTGGAATGGGTACAGGTTATTCAGCTGCCTGCGTGTGCGTGTATGCATGTGTGTGTGTGTGTGTACGTGTGTGCATCTCTCTTTCTCTCACTTTCTTTCTCCGTGTACGGGGAGAAAACACGGAGCCTCTCTCCGCCTCGATAACGCATCTAATCCATCACCAGTGTCAGGCTGAAGAATTCTGGTGTCAGTAGCGAGCGGCATGTAGAAAAGTGCTGTGTGTATGTGTGCGTGATGTCTCCCACCAGCCCAGCGCGCCGTCTCTTTTGTTCCTGTTCTTAGTGTACAATATAAGCTCCCATAAGGCTTATGTTAGCCCGCTTGCCTATATGCGCTATGTGTCACTTCCCATCGGACAGACAGAGGCCGGGGAGAGAGTGAGGAAGCATAGAGGGAAAGAAAACGGACAGATGCAGAGATTGGAGATACAGATACAGGAAAAAAAGAAGAAAAAGGCTATATAGTGATGAAGGGCCAATCAAAGAAACAGACACATGGATCAAGGGAAGGACTGCATTCTTGATGTGATTGTGCAGTCTCTCCCTAACCTACTCATATGTTGGCACTATATCTGCTAAAATGACCTGAGCCCTTAGTCAATACAACGGGCAATTACTTCATATTTTTGGCCAGGCACCATAAAGCCTATTGATTTGCGTCTCCGCTCAATGTACAAAGCAGTTAACCCTCTCCTGTACAGCATCTGTCCTCTTTTGATTAGACAGAAATGGAAGGCACTATACCTGACAAATGACACGTTAACTATTTCAACTACCAATTTTTTTATCATCACTGATTGTAAATATTGAAAGAAAACATCCCATCAAATTGATTCCCAGCGAGTCTTAACAACCAATCTCGCAGCAGCCGTCTCTATAATAGCTCTATCCAAGACTTATTCAATTCTATTTTGGCTCTGTAATATTGCCATCTCTCTCGGTCACATAACTCACAACCCTAAACATGATTGTATCAGCACTTTCCCCTGTTTGCCCCGAGTCCAAACAGAAACCAGAGACCGCGGCATGCATTAGGGGTCTGTGGTAGGATGAGATCAGGGCTCAACTCTAATCAGCCCAAACACACATATTAAGCACAGCAGTACAATGCGAGACCTATATTTAGCTCTGCATTAAAACAGCGAACAGAGGCCAGCAGTGCTGGTGGTGGAGGCAGGCCAAGATGGTTCAGAGAGAGCAAAAACGGAGGGATGTGGTGGGAGGGATTTTCTGCTTAGCCCTCAAAAATGGGGTTTCGCCAGTACGGAGAAGCCACTGTTGCTCAACTGGCACGAGAACATTGAGAGAAAAGTGGTTTGTATACACAAACTGAATAGCTGACACCACAATAAGTTTTCTTTTATTAGCTGACCCAACCGAACAAAGAAAGAGACAGATCAGGGAGTAGAGCATGCGAACAGAGAGAGAGAGAGAGAGAGAGAGAGAGAGAGAGAGGATTAAGCATACACAAAAATGGATAAAAAAAGTGATGTCTTGAAGAGTGTGACTGAAAATTGGCAAAGTGTAAATGGGAGGTGAGAAAGGATTCGACACCATGGGTACTCCCAGCAGAGACCAGCAGCGTTCACACTTCAACCCTGGTGATGACAACTACTTGGAGGTTTAACGTACAGACAGCGCCTGCACAATATACGCTACAAGGACAAAACATGTGCTTGAACAAACCCATACGCTTGCTCGCTTACTCTCAAAGTTATATTTAACAATTTCATGTTATCAGAACAAAATAATACAAATATCTTCAGAAAAGGCTGACTTCTAATAATGGAGCCTTCTCTCCAGGGAAAATTATGCTCCAAAGGTGGAGTGCTTACTTCTATGATGTACGTGTTGGAAGGAAGAAAGAAACACTATACTCATTTATCTGAGTAAATAAGCAAAGGTACAAAGCAATCACACAACCATTACAAGCGGTACACAGAGCCAAAGCACTGACTGTTAGACAAAAGTTATTACAGGAATGTCAAACAGTCTGAACCAGAAGAAAATATCACACCTCCTGTTTTCTCCCTCGGCGTACTTCAAAGTAGATCACAAAGATATGCGAATCAAAAAGTAGCTCAGAAAGGGTTCAGGTGAGGGGCAAATTAGCTGAAATTGTTTCAATTTCTCCCACTGGATTTGTGAGATTTAAATGTGGAACAAGATTGGCAGGTAAAAGTGAGATACTAGGAAATTATAGCCAGCGGGATCCGCGCAGCAAATGAGAGTATAAAAGCACTTCAGTCAAGCCCACCTTTTACACCTGTAATGTGTGTGAGCTTTAATAACCTCCCTATATGTTTCATGCTGCCAGCGGTGAGTGAGCATGCTATTGATGAATGTATTATATTGCTATGAGGCTTTGACACTCAATGAAGTCTTCATTAAGGCCACATTAAGTGGGGCCTCTTTGACACGTTCTGGACCTATTACGGATATGTGGCATGTGACATGTAATGAGACGTGAGGAGAGGTAGGAGGAGAAGTAAAGGACATAAAGAAAGGAGAGAAATGTTGAGGTTGAATACGGGGGAGATGCACAATTGCAAGCATACGGTATCTAACATAGAAAGATAGAAACACAGAGAGAGAAAACAGGAGAAAGATTATACCTTGGAGCAAGATAATGTTGAAGTAGTAATCTGCAAGATCCATATTTTTGTTTATTTCTGGCGCCATCCTCCATCGGTCAATAAGTCATTGCTGTGTTGTTGTTTTTTTTTGTATCGTGCTTGTGTGCAGCCTGCTGTGAGCTATTTTCCCTTGGATTTTCAGTGACTGTAATTCAGTTACCATTAAAGCTTGTCTTTTTTTTCTTATATAAGTTATTTAGTCCATATAATGCCAATTCCTCCTGCCGCTCATCACATACACTTACTACATATGACAATTTTCTTCTCGCAAAAACACCATATGCCCAGTTGTTATCACATGAATGCATCACAGACTCAATTAATCATAACGGAGAGCGCAGAAACTGACATTTATTAATGCGTTAGATTAGTTTAGAAAGGCGAGGCGGGATACTGAGGAGCAAGCACAGAGGCCTCGGGGGTCAGGTGATCAGGCTTATATGTCTTTTACAAGACTTCACAACAATATCATAAAACCAACCCATACCACATACAGCGCCATAGAGACGGATGTCACGACCTCTCACCTCCCGGTACCTCTAACCTACCAAGTTCCCAGCAGCCACTGGATAATTAGAGCTCCTCCTGTAGCCTTCCACAAAGAGACAAGGGTAGGATGGACACCACACTGTGAACCTTTAACCTCTGTTGGCCGACTGAAACAAAGTATGAGGGGGGGAGGGATAAGAAAGTGGGATGAACTGTGAGGGACAGGGGTTATCCAATCAGTCCTTTGCAGGGAGACAGTGATGCTACTGATGAGATGGGGGGGTGGGGGGGTTGGACTGTCTGACCCCATTCAACATGCTCACAAGAAAAGCAGGCCAAAACCCGTGTGCTGGACAAGGGTTGCCATGGTAACCTCTCTCCCCTTGGGCACGAGATCAGCGGGGAATCAACTGAAAATGCGTGTCTGTGTGTGTGTGTGTGTGTGTGTGTGTGTGAGGCTTGGAGATGTCTGTTATGTCATCACTATTGTTTAGACCATCTTTGGCTCAGGATGAACTAGTTAAGAGAGTGTGCTGATCTTTTTTGTGTTTTTATCTCTGTCCTTCAAGGGACTTTTGGTTGTTTCAGTGTTGTTTTCCCCGGTGAGAACATGCGGTAGCATTAGCTTGCCAGGAAACACTGGCATTCCAGCACAAACACTCTCTCTCAGGATACAAACAGGATATGTCGGGTCATGACACTAGTTAAGTCTGATTTATCTCTGCAGGTTAATAGCTTTTTGGTGCCACTACAACACCAACGTTGGGACTTTGGTATAAGCCCGCACCTTTTTTTTTCCTACACTAAAACTTCCTTCAGATTTACTATTTTAATATAACACAGTCATTCTTGAACTTGATTTTAAGATTTTTTTTTTTTTTGACTCTATATTAATAATAGCTGTCACTGGGCACCAGTACAGATATTACATGTAAAATGATTTAGTGACATCATGTTTGCATATTCCACATTACTAATTATACTCCATTATTTTACGTAAATGAAGTGCCTTCTCAGACTTTTCCTCTCTGTAAAGGAAGTGTTACATCAGAAAAAAACAGCCAACTTGATGGTGATGAAATAGCCTCCTAAATAATGCAACTTGTGTAACACAATATTTTACACTGTACAATCACAAGAGTGAGCTTTTATTTGATTTATTCTATTGATTCTATACTATATACATTAATGACAATGTATGTGTGTGTGTGTGTGTGTGTGTGTGTGGCCTGATTAGCCAACCCATGAGATCAATGCACTTAGCATTAAATTTCTTTGAGAGGCAATGTCCACGAAAAGGAAATCACTAATTGAATTAAAAAAAATAGCTTTACTGTACATAAATAAATCAGCCAAGATATTCTAAATGACATTTACACTTCCTCAGTAAACTATGTCCAAGCAAGCATGTGTAATGCTGTCTGCACATAAAACAAGCTAATGACTTTCAGGCATACTTGTGAGAGCAGCAAACCAGGCCTTGATTCATTAGTCTGCTAATTAGAAAACACTGTGAAGAATGACTTGTGGTCTTGTGGTCTCAACATCTCTATGCACATTTATGTCATTTAGAGCAAGCGACACAAGCACATAATCAGACATGCACATGCTTGTATACACAGGGACTGTTCTGACTCCACACACGGCATGCGGCTGTGTTTCCCTGTTTGCACATTAAACATGCAAAACAGCAACAGGCCTGCATCTTCCTGTAGACCAGGGGATCAGAGACACTCATCAGTAGAGACATGTGTTGATGACAGAGTATCTTCCTTTATCCCCCGAACACACCCACATACACACTCCCTCGTCCTCTCTCATCCCCTCATAACTCATACACATGCTCTGAGGCGGCAGGAGAGGAAAATGCTGTGTATGCAGAATAGACGAGCAGCACACACCCGGGTCAGGGTAAGTTTGAAAAAGAAGGAGAGAGACAGAGACAGAGAAGGTAGAGAGGACTGTGTGCGTGTATGTGTGTGTGTTTGTGTGTGATGCCAGCACATTTGGTAGTCTATGAATCTTCACTAAAGCTCTTTAAAATTGCCCACCAATCTTGCGTCAGGATTTAATGCCGGCTCCTCTCCAGAAGGAATAGACCAGCCAGTTAAAGTATGCTAATTCAGTGGCACTAAATACACTGCTTTAAATGTCAACCTTCCATTATTACACACACTCTGCCCGCCCCAGGACCAGCACAGAATCATAAACACACACACACACACACACACACACGCACGCACGCACACACACACACACTAACACAGGCAGCACATTTGCACACAAAGAAACACAAATCAGGCCCCTGCAAGGACATAGGCAATAAAAAGACTTATAGATCACAACCACTTTATAAAATCAATAACTAAATGAACAAAGGACATTTGCTACAAAGGTGCATTATTAAAGCAGCTTTTATCTATTTGAGGGAGGAATGAGTGAGGAATAGAAAGATTAAGTATTGAGAAAGGGAGAGAGAAAAAAGAGACCAAGACAGACAAAGACATAGAGAGACGGAATATAACGTCAAGAATCAGAGACAGAGAGATACAGGTCAAATCAGAGCCAGAGTATAGCTACAGCAAGCAGAAAGCAATCAGCTTGCACACAGCCAGCGAGAAGCCTGGCACTCCTCCCCAACCAAGGGTGACAGCACCATTAATTCTATTAACCCTATTAGTATTCCATCCTCATCGCCCCGCTGGGTCAATACACACCTCCATCACACTGCAAAGCCTTTGCTCTCCTCTTCCATATGCAAAGGGAGCGGGGAGCAGTGGAGGGTTCAGGGATGGCTGGGTAAATAGGAGCCCAGACAGTGGCACTTCCCCTGCTCACCGTGTGGACTGTAATGACCAGCTCTGTCAGGCCATCTCTGTGTGTGACACTAACACTGACAGACACACAGTGCCATGTGGCAATCAGGTGGGGACTGAGGAAGAGCAGCGATGGATACAAGCCCTCCAATTTGTCTGCATGTCACATTTGGGAAATAAGCAGTATCTTTGGGCTTAGCCACTTTTTGAAAGAGTTAGTTTTAAAGCCTATGCAGCTAATGTTTGACTGAAAATTAACAGGCCTTTTTTATGGCCGACATTTTGACTTTCTCATAGGAGAAAAAGCACAGGTGTCACTAATAACATTATGAAATGCAAAGTCCTCTTCGAGTGTCCCAGTAAACTATGACAGCAGCTACTGTTAGCTAACTTTATCTAGACATTGTTTTGTAATATTCTGCTACTGTCTGCTAACTTTAGCTATCGCTGTATTATTGAGTCAGTTAGACTTCAGGACTCCACTTTTGCTGCTATGCTGTTTTAACAGATGTCACAGATACTACAGACACAGAACAACTAAATATTGTTAATGCAAGAGTAAACCAGGAAGTAAATGCACTATAAGGTTACACTGACTGTGATCCACTGACGGTGAGCCAAGTTATTTACATAATTAAAGGATAAGTTCAGATTTTTTCAAGTCTATCTAAAAACAACAGTATTCAGGGTTACCAAAGCCTGTTTAAGAGAAGTTGACTGAAAAGTGAAGCTGATGCGAAAATGCCTTAAACCTACATTCTTTCTAATGACCCTACTTCTCACTAGATTTACTTCCTACTTTCCCAATGAGCAAATGAGAAAATGGAGACAGCAATGTCTGTGAAACCAAGATGACAACACCCATAGAGTGTAACTTCAAAACAGAGCTCCACAAACCAATGGGTGACATGACTATGAGGCTTACACTCAACAAGGACTGTGAATCTTGTTCCCCATCATGGCTGAGATAGAATATTGTGACTGTATGTGACAGTTGTATTAATAAAGACTTGAAAAAGTTCAAGCCAATCCGTTTAAAGGGACAGACTCAAAACATCCGTGGGAGACGTAAGGAAATTCAACATGCATTCATCCTATAATGGCAGAAACAATGTCCACTGTTCACTGAGAACACAGCTTGTGCCAATTCTCATGAATGAAATAAATAAGTAACATGGAGGGAAAACAAGCAATTAAATGAAGTGCAGCTGTACTTGTTGTTTCTAATTTTAACAATGGCCACGCAAGCACAACAGAACTCACTTGCTTGATTGCTTGTGTGAACAACTGTAACTACTCTTTCATTTTACTCAAACAACTGCGCTTAAGAAATGTTGATGCTTAAAAATTAAGATAATTTATTTGAAGACTTTCGGGATCAAAGAAAAATGAATAATTATAAACCTCTTCTTTCTCCAAACAGGATGGTCTAGCCTTAAAGCTGTTCCAGGGGCGAACTACAGTAGGAGAATGGGAAATGAGCTGAGGTGTATGTGACAGCCTAAAGACAGCCCTCTCCTCCCATCTTTCTCCCCTCTCCTCCCCATCCGCCTCCAGCTCAGGGTGGGTGAGTGAGGTTGCCAACAGACACTAGCGTACCAAGTATGTAGGACAGCGCCATTAGGGCATTAGTGCCGGTCAGCAGCCAGCCAGTTTGTGTGTGTGAGTGTGTATAGTGTGTGCATTGAAGAAATTGGGGATGTGCAACAACACCCTGGGGGAGGAGACACAATCTGATTCTGTGCTTGATTGGTGCATATTCTGAGGATCTCGAAATTAGACGGGAAGCAGCAAGGTGCCCCCAACTTATCAGCTACTGCACCTTGGGGTGTATTAGCATGTATCTGTGCAATACTTTAATGTGGGAGTTTGCCTGCACATACTAGCCATGTGTGCGTAAATTGGTGTCTATTCTTTATCCGGCAAGGCATATAACCACAGGGAATTAAACCAACAACCCCCCCCTTATTCTACCACACTCACTCACACACACACACACACACACACCACTCTATGTTCTAGCCTTGAGCTACAGTGAGAGTGAAAGTATAAAGGGTTGTGACAGCTCTTCCTCTCCCTCTCCTCCACATATACAGTACAGCTACAGCACTGGGGGGGCTATCTCTGCTGTGTCCTGAGCTCAGAGAGGGAGCAAGCATGATCTTTCCTGCTGTCTGGCCTGACTGATTCATGCCCATATTACCTGAGGGATTAGCTATTTCCTCTGTATAAATCCACTTTTGTGAGGTAATGTCTAGCATTAGCAGCGGGGGCCGTACAGGGTTTTGTTACACTAAAAATCTTCTGCCAGAAAGCATACAAAAGTACCGTGAAATCCAAAAAGGAAGCATGTTACAGTATACTGTCATTTTCTCTTACTCCTGCTCTATCACGACTTGGCCAGATTTAGAATGAGATCATTCTCCTAAGAGGAAATGTTCATCTACTTTCACACATTTATGCTTTGAAATTGAATTTTCAAGGCTGAATGTAATTGATGCCTTGATTTGAATGTAGCATTCAAATATGAGCTAAGCTGGCAGATCAGGTACAGTGTCCCTTTTTGTCTTTAATTAGCTAAGCTTTAAGTCCCACATCAAACAATGCCCGCTTTCCCCATTTTCTTTTTTTCATGAGTTGACCACAGACTCCGGCCAGACGGCTCCATGTTTGGCTACCTTGGTCCAGATCCCCCCATAACTCTCTGGCTTCCTGTTATCCCACAAGTGGGCTCTCTGTCTCCTTCTGGAAAAACACATTTCTTTTCTTTTCCCCTTTCTCTCCATGTCTCCCCTCCTTGTTCTTCTTACTGTAAAAACCACATTAATGTTTGTCTCAACACAAACGTAGCGGCTTGTTTTTCAATCTTTAAAGGCAAGGGAGGGGGGGTGTGGGAAGAGTGGAGGCCTTGTGGGAAGGATTCATAGCACATTGATATAATGCGTCTACATTTCTCCCCCCCTGACCGCTGCTTACACTCTCTTTGTTCCCCTGCAACAAGAGGCTAAATAACTGTGTCCATATGTGGGAAGTAACCATGAGTAGAGAATGAAGAGGAGGATGGAGGAGGGAGGAGGAAAAATGGGGCGTTTGGTTGGTTAACGGTTTTTGGCAGATCCAGGGAGGTGTGCTCTCTGTCTTGGGGGGGGGACAGACAGTGGATACCCCCTTGAGACACACACGGGCACACACAGACACGCACCCTCCCTCAAGGGATTGTTTAAAAAGAAAAGAAAAGGTATTGCATTCAAAATGACAACAGTTCTGCACATGATTCACTGTCCCACCTAGTGTGCAGTGAGGGAAGAAAGAGAGAGACAGAAAAATATGGATGGCAAGAGGAATAGCGTACTCATCGCACACTGTTGTGGTACAATATACGGTCCAGAAAAAACAGTGCTAGGATCAGTTTCGGCTGGGTGCAGAAAATCCCAATGTACCTTAGAGGGGTAGGGAAAACAATCTGGATGCTGTGCTGTCAGGACAGTGGCAAGTTTTAGCACAATGAACATAAACTCAATTTAAGTTTAGAGTTCAGTATGTAAACAGTGAAGCAGCAGTGATTTCAGTTGGTTATTTTACACAGCAAACAGAAAAAAAGGCTAAAGCTTTTGTTATTAGGATTTTGTGAGTTATATGGTGTCCCAGGAGGATCATTTGTATGGATGAAGAGTCCTGGGTGTTAATGCAGAGCCGCAGATGTCATATGTTCTTTCATGTAGGTGTAAAGCCACCAATAGTGGTGGTGGTGGTGGTGGGGGGGGTTGGTAAGGATGGGGCGGATCTTTTCAAAGGTCAAAGGTCACTAAATCCCTTCATAAGCTATCTCATGTGAGAAAAGAATGGAGTGTGTTGCAGGGTTAAGAGGAAACGCTAATGAGAAAGCCATGGTATCATGAACTATTTCCTGGTAGATATCTAGTTAATCCCACAGATTTAACCAACAGTGTATCGTTAACCAGATTACCTCATGATAATCGGCTAAACACCACTGCAAAGAATTCAGTTCATAATAGTTTCACGACATCAACCAATCCAGTGATTCTGTACAAATTACAATGTTTAATCTATATATGTAGGTCCCAGACATGAGCAAAGCCAGGATCACCCACTGTTATCCTCTGGGTGCAGCGCAATAGGGAATCATAATCTCAATTCCTTACAAAGGCACAGAGCTGGTGCAGAGCAGATGATGAGTGTGTGTGTGTGTGTGTGTGTGTGTGTGTGTGTGTGTGTGTGTGTGTGTGTGTGTGTGTGTGTAAATGTTCACACATGCATAAATGGTTTTCAGTCTCTTGGGTGTCTCCTGGTCTGTGCCCCTAGACTGAACACATGTGTGAGTGTTTGGGCTGAGGGTGCTGAGGCCAAACAGCAGTAGGGGGGTTTAGAGATGGGTGGGAGGAATGCAGGGTCCTGGGGGCAATGACGGGGACGGACTGAGGTGAACGCACAGGCAGCGATATGGAAAGACAGGAAACCCCCCATCCAGAGATCTCCCCATATGACCCCCTTCATACACCTCATCTGTCCACCTCACACTTTCCATTTATTTATTCTCCGTCTCTCTTAATGCTTGGGTAATGCCAGCCGAAAGGCAAATGACTATAAATGGTGCATTCCTTTGCCATCTGAATGTGTGTGCCTGAGTGTGTGCACCTGCACGTGTCTGCACTTGTGTTTGTGTGTGTGCAAATGTAAGGGATCCAAACGGCATGTATGCTAACTGGGGCTGGCTGAGGCTATGAGGCTGGAGCAGACTTGGAGGAGGATGGGGGCTAGGGGTGCTGAGGAGGGCACGAAAGAGGGTCACACATCAGCAGTTGTGTGAAGGCCTGCCGTCTCTACTTCCTGCCAGAGATCGGTCTGAAGGGAGGCCCTCCATAATTCAATAACAATAATCCCCAATGAAGGCCCAATAAAGCAGGCCGCTGCGGGGCGGAACTAACTGGCCGCACGCCTCCTCCTTCTCCAAACCATCCGTCCATCACTGATTGGAGAGAGGCTGGGACGGGGAAATGGGGTAGAGGGGTGGGGGTCTGGGGAAAAGGCCCAGCTGACATGCCGCCTGCAGCCAGCAGCCAGGCAGACAGACAGAGACAGCGATACTGTCTATCCCTCCCTTCCTCCTCTCGAACCTACCGTCCCTCCCTCGTGTCGATCCCCTCGGCCCACCTCACCCCGGTCTGCCCCCCTGCTGAGCAGGAGACAGATCCGAGGAGTGCAGCTGCCTCCCATAGTTCACCGGATGACTGAGCGGCTATGACCGCTAGCTTGGCCTGCAACCCACCGCTCAGACACACAAAATCACACATACACACACGCTCACACACAGACGATTGACACCTAAACAGACTGGGGTATGGAGAAGCGTGTCTCAGTAGGGGTCACCTATCGATCATGTTTTGGTCCAATCAATCACCTGTCCTTTAATGTGCCGTGACACCTAATCGACCTCTGGAATCCATAACATTATTATTTATGACGGTCATGTTCCACACACCCATGGACCTCCTCCTTATAGGCCTATAATGCTTCACCTAAGGTGATGAACCCACTGTGGAAAGAAGAAGGAGCTCATCTAGAATTATGTTAGAAGATCACAAAATGTGTTGTTACGGTGTACGTTTGTGAGTTTAGTCTCTCTTTACGTGACTGTCTGCACGATGAGAACTCCATTAAGAGCTTATCTTGGTTTACACTTGCATTAAGGCAATCACAGTTATTGCTGCACGAGATGCGCTGTATTGTTTGGTCATCCATTTGGTTGCTTGGTCAACCGGCGTCCGGGCGAACCATTTGGAGCTGCTCAACTATGACGACACAAACAATACAGTAAGTGGCTTAGATGAGACCAAATTGTCTCTAATGCCTTCATAAGGCCTACAGATACAACACAGCAGACAACAAACAGTAACTAAGGTATAAGAATGTAGTAATTAAAGCTAATTAAAGCATGGGACTTATCTCACTCATCTGTGTTACAGCTTTGATCTTCCAAAGGCAGATAATTTCTTCTTTCATGCACTGTGTGTGTGGCAAGACATACAGTGTAACTGAAAGATGTTTTTCTTTTGAGTGTAAAAATTTCCCTCCATTGGAAATTATATTTATCCATAAATACCCATTGGATCTACTAAAAGTAATGATGTTAACCGTACGTATCCATTAAATCTACTAAAGGTCTGATAGCAACCATTCAGTATATTGCACGTCTATGGACAAAGCTGTGATCTACCATGACAAAAGAGGATCTATGTGTGGGTTTTGGATTTAGTTCTGTTTAGTTTGTTGGATGACACTGATTTAATTATGTGTACAACTTTGTCACAAATTATTTGTTAGCTTCTTTCTACCACCCTGGACAGCTGTCTTTCATAAATTAAACAAGAACTTTGGTATTTGACTCAGACGGGCTGTGGTTTACTCTTAGCTAGTCCTCTAAGAAGATGAAGGCATCATTTTTAATGCCCAACATGTTTCAAAATTCATGTACAGTCCCAGACGCCACAACAACTGGTGTAGAGTGCTTATGTGACTTTATGTATTTCATGTGTGCGGTTGCATCTAAAACCATACAAGTTAATGTATGTGTGTATGCGCATGCACGCTTTTGTTCCCGAGTGTGTCAGTGGGGTACTGCCTGTTGACAGACGAGAGCTGTGCTGTGAGGGGTCTCCGAGAGGCCTGACAGATCTGTGACAGAGTGTGCCTGAGGAGAGAGGCCTCCATGTTAATCCACTCTCATACATGTTAACTACACTTAGATAGTCCCATGTTGAGCTGCCTTAACACAGCCTGGTGCGGTTCGACACGGCCCCCAAACCCCCATGAGAGCCCCAAAACAACCCTGCCAGAGCCAAAACCGACCTTTTCGTCAGATAATGCCACAAGAATTTGCAAACACAGGCATGCACGCTAGCTGGAAAACACACACACCCGCAATCACTTACACACAGTGAAAGTCAAAGCAAGGCTGTCATTAAGCAAGCAGACTGGTAGGCTGAAAATACAAGGAGACGCAGAGCTAACAAAGCAGTTAGGGTAAAAAAGACAGCTTACTCAAGCTGTCTGAAATAAGCAGTTGTTTTAATGATGGGGAGGCCATGAGCTGAGACTGCGTGGAGAGAAAAAAGGACAGCGTGCAGTCACTTTGTTTTTGTTTTGACTTGGAAGTTCATAAAAGGACTCTACCGTTAGTCTGACCAGCAATGATCCAGACATCCAGACCAGTTAAAGCAGAATATATTTGTTGTGAGCAGAGAGAACTATTGGGGGAGCTCTGTGATTGGCCACAGCTGGCATATTTGCTTGGTGAGGACACTTCCTCTCTAGTGGGGTTTGCAGAGAATGGAGCAGAGTGTGAGGTGCTGGCCAAATGGGCACCTCATTTGGCACCGAGACCGACTCTGTTTAAATATAGTCTTGTGCCAGAAGTAAAAGGGAAGCTGAAACATCTTCATTCAACTGGTCCCTGAGCTGGATGTTAGTGTTGCTTCATTACTTTCTCAAAGCAAATGTTGTGAACATTAGAGCCAACAATGATTCATTTCTCTTTACCACACAGCAGGGTCAAAGAACAGAACAGACTGGAATACTTCTTGAACAAAACTGACAGCACATGAGATTTTAAAGCACAGTGTTTTCTATTCCCAGCGATCCTCAACAAACTCTGAACCAGAGCGCGCTGGACTGATGTTGACATGGATAGAAGGGGAAGACGTGTTTACTTTGAGGAGCTGAGTATGTGCTGTCTAATCCACTTCTTGTGGGAACCTGTAATGCTGTCTGATACCTGTTAAGAGTGCAGACATGCAGAGGCCTCTGCACTTTGCCCGCGGTCATGCCTCCGTACGGCTCTTCTAGGAGCAGCACAATAACTCATTATGAGTCACAGACAGTCTACCGTCTCAACCGCTACATTAACGCTGTAAACACAGGATACGGTGGTTGTGGTTAAGTAATGCACACACAAGCACGCACATACACACACACACACACACACACACACACACACACACACACACACACAGTCAATTAGTGAAAGGAAGACAAAGGAGGTTCAGACTGTAAGAACAGGCCTTGGGCAGTTTTCAGTCAGAGAGCAGGGAGTGTTGATCAACACTAGCCAACAGGGCTGTGTATCATCTGGATTTTAATAACTGTGATTGTGGGGCAGGGGCAGGGGCAGGGTTAAAACAGGTTTCGTGTTTATTTCACAGAAAAAAGCTTTTATTTTGATAAACTTTTGCACAGTTCACTTCATACAGTTCAAGGATCCTGTAAATTAATAGCACATAGTTTCATTTGGTTGCTGTTGTGGGTTAATGTTAATAACAGCAGTTGTTCAGTATTCTGTTTCCACTCAACACTTACACTAACTAACTACTAATTAGTAACAACTTCCAATATTTTTAACATCACATCATCATCATCACAATTAATCTGGAAGGTAAACAACAGTTTTTGAATCATTCGGCGATTAAGACATGTACTTACATGAATGTAAATAAGGAGCCAGAGTGCATGAGAGCATCAAAATAGAGCAAGTTTATCAAAAACAAATTCCAGGCGACAAAAGATACCCTCCAGCGGTCTGGGCTAAGCATGTAGCACTGATCCCAACTACAGTTGGGAGCCCCTGATCTGGATACATTCACTTTAATAGGATACATCATTTTATCTCTCTTGATATTATACACATAGACTAATTACTTACTCTTTTTTACTTCCCTTGTGTGCTTGTATTTTCCTTGGAAAATACCTGACTAAGCTATTTTCTTAAATTAGTGCCATTTACTTTTGAGAGGACTGAATGATGTAATGCATGTCTGGGGGACTGGGACAGGAATTGGGCGTTCTGGGTGATTCACTTTTTTTTTCTTTGTAATCAGCGGAAACACTCTGTTGTAACTGTACCACTGAAGCCTACTAAAATGATAACACAGATACAGTCTAAAAAGCAATTAATTTACAGTTTAGGGAGCTGCAGCCCAGGTTATTGATGACAAGAGAGAAGTAGGAACGTCTGTGCGCTTGCGTAACTGAAACCGAACCAAATTTCAAATATACAAAACTCAAACCCTCATTCAAAACACTTGCACGAAATAAGTTTGGCACAGCTGTTGCCAACATTTTTGTTTTGGAGCACTTGCTGTAGCCCATGGCATATTCATCAAGACAAATTCATTAGGAGACGGGAAGACATGCTTGCATGATTATAGAAGGATGACTACAGAGGCAGATGGATAGCCAGGTCCCGTTAGAACTGATGAACAGAACTGAAATTAATTAATTAATTTAATTTATCATTTATTACTTTGGAGGCCGAATTTCAAAACCAATTCTAATGTGGAACCGCTTCTCCATGCCATGCATTTTAGTGAGCCTTTTGTGTACTTCGGAAATGTACTGCAACTGCAGTGTGCTGTATTTTGAATCAATTTCATCTCTCAACACTTTTTTTGTCTGCACCCACAGGCCTTATCAAGAAGAAAACATCTCCAGAACAAAGGCCTCGGGATGTGTGTGGGCCTGGGGCACTACACCAGCCTGACTGGTCAAACTGTACTCTGCACGCTGGTCGCTGTTTTGTATGTGTGTGTATAAGAGGATATAAGTGTATGTGTATGCCACTTCGCTCACACGCCTACTAAACAAACACATCTCATCGTGCTGACGGCTCACGTCAGTCAACGGCAGCAGAGAGCGGAATGCAGCTACCACACTAAAGGAGGCCTGGTTTGTAAGACGGATGTTGATGTTTTAATTACATCTTTGCTATTTGCATGTCATTTCACTGCCGTTACTTCTGTGCCTCTCTCCTTCAGTCCCTTCGTCCCTAATGAAGAACAGAGAAATGCCAGGCAGCTAGAGAGGAGAGGAGAAGTATTATGTTGAGCCTGTCCCACGTCAACAACACACAACAACCCTCCAATCAACCGAAGAAGTGTCATAATGAGAATGCGAGTTTGTGTAGCAGTGCGTACAGGTGTAAGTACGCAGGTGTGTGTTCGCGTGTGTGTGAATATGTATGCATGTTTGTCTATTTAGAAGGAATGAAAGGCAGATTTCAATAGCCTGTATACTGAACAATAGGGCCAATCAGTCTCCTGGATCAGGACTGATTAAAAGATGAGTTCACTGTAGGTGAGCATGTAGCGCTGATATCGCACCAGGAGTACAATGAGTCACAGTCATATAAAGATTCAACACTTTCATCAATTGTTTCTTCAAAGACTGAGTGAGCACTCATGCTAAAATAGCATAGAGAGCAAGAGAACAAGATGCCATTTCCCAAAACAATCTTAGTGTTCCATCTTGATAGCCTTGAAAGGCATGAGCAGAATAACAACTGGCAGTGTAAAACAGTGCTATTCTCATTACCCTCTGTGGAGTGAATAGAGAGAAAGACTGTGAAGCAAGCTAATGAGCTAGTTAAGGTGGCAGTAAATGTCATTCCTCCCCTGGCAGGCCCCAGGCTGCAGTACTGCTACAGGCCATTACCTGGACAGGGACACATAACGCTTGCGTCAGCACTTACTGTACTGCCTGGCATTCACACACACACACACACAGAGAAAGAGAGAGAGAGCGAGAGAAAAAGAAAGAAAGAAAGAGAGAACTGTATACATAGTGTAACACCGCAACCCCTCTATATAACATGCATTACATTAAAAGCCTAAGTGGATCATGTTGAGGAAAAAGTGGCTGAGCCGAGGAGACACAGTCTTTAGTCGTTTTTAATCTTCTTTCCATTGACAGGAAGTGTAATGAGTAAAGAGCTTTTCTGGCTGCTTTCCACTCAGGTGTTGACCGTGGTCTACTGGCTTGTTAGCTGCCTGGCAAGTTAGTTTGACCTTTCGTAATTTATTCTAAAGTCCATCTGGAGGGATTGGATTTTCAAATTGGATCACTATGAGTTCGTAGAAGAGTGAACAAGGACAAAGTTTGAAGGTGTTGAAAGTTTTGTCATGACTGAACAGAGGACAGCAAAGCAAACAATGTTTTGTATTTGCTGAATCAAGTAAATTTACTTGCGGTTTAAAAATGTAATGCATCCGTTAGAGACAGGCACACACGCACGCGCACACACACACACACACACACACACACACACACACACGAACTTTGTATGATCTGTCTTTTGAATTTAAACAAGTGACTAATTCTTTGCCTGTGGGCAAAGACAACCATGACAGGGATAAAAAAGAAAGTGCGAGGAGAGTGTAAGAAAATCAACTCTAACTCTACGTCTGTAACTTACGTAGAGGCACATTTACCCAAACAGACAGCAACTCATGAACTTACAACACAAACACCTTCCTTTCCAAGGCAAACTGAGTGCTTGAAATAAAACAGGGATGCAATATGTAAGAGAAAATCCTGGTGGGTTTAAATATGCCAACACTGTTAGTGTGTCAAGTGTCATGTTTATTTTACTCTGCCATACCACCCCAGCACATGAAGGAGATAGTCGGGCTCATAAGTGGTCTCTTGAATGTGTTTTAAAGCTCTGACCACTTGGTGTTTGTTCCTTGGCTGGAACTCTAAGTCACAGAAAAGCCACCATTTTAACAAAGACAAAGATGATGTAAAATCAACCGTGTCTATGCAGAAAGGCACATACACATGCACACCCACACACACATTTTGCACACTTTCACACCTTGAACCCAAGTGGACCATTAATCCAGCTTTTGTAAAAGCATGAGAGCCCTCCTGCTCCGATCTCTGAGGGCCTCAAACAAATAAACTTTCTTTGGTTTTAAATAAAGCCCTGAGCTCCTCTGGATTTAAATACACTCTGGCTCTGCTACCCCACTGGTTTCAATACACCTCTGGGTCCGGGGTATGGAGTCGGGCTGCTGCCCATATGGTCCCCACTGGATTAGGCTAAGAAGCCCGGCCACATAATGGTGAGGCCCGGGGAACCATTAAAAACCCATTAATTGTGAAGTTTGAAGATCCTTACGGCAATGATATGTTAATATTTCTCAGCACTGGAGACAGATTGAAGAAAGAGAGGCAGCCAGACGTAATAGAAAAGAAATACACAGTGAAGAGGAGGGTGAGGGGAAAATGTGAAAATGGTGAAAAGAGAATCTACAGATCGTTCCAGGTCGCTGTAACTCCCTAACATCCACTTGTCTACCAGACACATACACGAACACACACACACACACACATTGGTTGAGAGGGAGTGCTGGAGAATAAAGAAAAGGGGAGAGGAGAGGATAGAGAAACTGCAGGCAGCAGAAGACAAAGAGGTCAGTGTAGTGGAAAACATGGAGTCTGACATTAAAGTGATGCAGTTCAACTTACTCGCTTTTGCGCTAGAAATGCATGGTTGAGACACGATCTACACGCACAGGGTGAAAAATGAAAAAACTGAGAGAGTAGGACAGACGGGGAGAGAAAAAAGTAAGAAAAACAAAAGGGGGAACAGGAAGTCACTGAAAATTGAACAAAGATAGATAGCAAAAAACGGCCATCTGCATATCTTTTCATCTCCCAATGTAATAAAAGCATTTGATAGCATTTATTTGTTTTGTGGCCAGGTGGCATGGTGCAGGGAGATTCTGCTTATCTCTGCATTCCTCTGTATTACAGAGTGGACGGGAGGGACATTAGACAGGCTAAGTCCCCACCAAGCAGATTAACCAGAGCCAGCCAGGGGACCAGAACACAGATTTGGGATGCATCGCCCAAATAAGATTTAGGCTTTTCACTGGCAATTACTCACAGTATACATTTCAATGCGTAACCCCGAACGCGGCTGATGCTGCCCTGGCTCTGAAAAGGACTTTGACTAATCTGAGACTTGCCACTGTACCAGAAGCTTACAGTGTGTTTCCAGCCGAACAGAGCTGCAGAGCGTAAGGGCCTGGGCCGTCGCTTTCTGTTGTTTACATTCAGTACTCCCCCTCCTCTGATTTCCTTCAAAGCGAGAAGCAGGGCTACTTGTTATTCATGGAAAGCCACTTGTATATAATGTGGATGTCATTATTTCAATGTGTAGCATACATGTCACATTACAACAGGGGGAAATCAACACATCGGCATCAATAACCGCTGCAGCCACAAGAAAGGAAGTACCGCAAGTGTAGCAGCAAAGGCTCACAGGCAGTCTCACATGTGCAGTTCTTATGTGTAATGAGTCCTTTCCCTATGTGCATCTAGGATGCTGATGAAGGGAAAAGAGACCGGACTTGTCATTTCCCTGTTGGGCCCTCGGGAGCCAGGTGTCCCTCTTTAATGGAAGCATGTGAAGTCTAACGTAGGTTAATGAGCTACACAGGCCCCAGAGGAGATAAGCATTATAGGCTATATGAGATCCCCTCTCATCCCTTCATCCCTTCATTTGTGTCAGACCCTGGGAGAGAAAGGAGGAACAAAGGAGAGTGTGGTGGAATGGAAGAGAGATTGGGGGAACACAGAGAGAGTGAGGGATAGGAAGACACAACAAATAGAGCCAAAAAGAAAGCCAGGTCTGCCAGCCTTTTAAAACAATTAAGGCCTGGAAGAGATTCGCTCTAAGGGTTCCACTGCCAAGCAAGGCCCAAATGTGGCAGTGAAGGGAAAGCTCACTGAGAGCGGGCCTAATCAGAAACAGATTCTCTACGACAACAAACCAAACCACATACACACACACATCCACACACACAGGAAAGTCGACACTTTACATATTAAAGCTCAGCAGGCAGGAAAAAAAGCCTGTGGAAACATCAAATTGTAATGAGGAACAGGCTCAGTGAGTGCATAAGGGACAGAAAGGAAGAGACAGAAAGACAGATGTAATGATGACGAAGGAAAGAGAGCTTTTAAATATAATGTAAGCCCAAACTGCAGATGTCCTTTGAGCCTGTTTTAAGAGTGCTTGTTGTGGAGTTGTACTGTATGGCTTTACTGTGTTCCTCTTTTTGTCTTGCTCTCAGATGTGGCTTAGTCTTTTGTTTGGCTGTCTGCGGCTGCATCGCTGTATGAGCTATGAACTGAGCGCGAGCAACCATCTGAGCATGCTGTGTTTCTGTCCCCAAATGTGAATGTGTGCTCTGCTAAGATGCTGCCAAAAAGACGAGAGAAGCGTGAGCGTGTTTGTGTGCGTTTGGTGTTGAGGTGGTTAGAAATCAGAGGATACCAACAGATGAGAGACGTGCAGCCAAGAAAAAGGAGTAAGGAAGGAAAAAAAAATGTAAGGGGAAGAGGAAGGATGAAAGAGGGAGATGAGATGATGAGTTGAGGAGACATGGGGAGAAGTGTGGGGAAATGGAGGTGAGAGGAGATAAAGCTGCAGGATGAGCAGAGGAGAGAAGGGTGGAGGTGTGACTAGGTTTATGCCCAGGAGCAAAGAGCACAGTAAGGTTTGTGGCACAACCGACGGGAGAAGCAGCCTCACATTCCATGCTTGATCCTGTATAAACCCTGTCTGTTACTGCAGATCTGATATGGAAATAAGAGGCCAGATGGGGGATTCCACTGGCCTTATAAGGGATTGTGGCTTGGCCTGGATGGATCATGGGTGAGACCCCATGGCGAATAAGAAGGAGAGAGAGAGAGAGAGAGCAAGACACAGAGAGAGAGAGAAAAGGGCAGACACTGGAACAGGGAACGGGCATTTGAGAAAAACAACATGAGGCAAACAGAGACAAGGATGCTGAAAAGTTGATATGCCACAGCAAAGAAGAGATGTAGAGAATAGCCGCAGACAGCAGCAGAGTATGGAATGAAGACCTAAAGAGAGAGGAAATGGAGAAGCGAACCAAGACGCTGTTTTTCTGATGATATTCTTGTTTTTCTCCTCTGATGTTGTTTCTATGATCTCTGGTCTTTGAATGGTGGATTCATCAGGGCCCAAGAACAGAAACAAATTTCCTCCTCGTCACACAATAGCAAACTTAACAATAGAACCCAGCTCAACTCGATTGGTATAATTCATCCTGCTACCATTGTATCAGACTGAGTCCCATAGGTCCACTTTCTTGTAGGATTTTTCCCTACTGCCAGAAAGAATAACATCGCCCTTGAGAAAGACTGCAGATGCAGAAAAGCAAAGCTCGATGAACAAAAGGATGAATGTTTACTCTGTTAAAAGCCCAGGCTGTGCTGATCACAAATGAGCTGCTGCTGCTACTAAAGTGTAAAATTCATCTTCCATCATGATTTATTTTCAAACTAAAGCTGAACAACTGTGTTGGTACACCTCCTCTTTCACGTTACCCAGCAGTGTGTTTAGTATTAACAGCATTTCCCAGTCAAGATGTTCAGACAGTGGGAGCCAACAACCTGCTGAGAAACCTGATCAGCCACACTAATCTGATCAGCTGCACTTTGTTCAAGTGTGTCTTATTTAAAGAGGACAGCACTCCCAGCATGGCGTAACCCAAACACCGTCCTATCCCCTTTCAGCCCAAGATCCTGGGGAGCCGACATAGTCATCTGATATAACACACCTTCCGATCCCCCAACCCCCACCCTCTTAACTAGCTCGGAGCCTAAACACAACATATCTGCACCCAAATGTTCAGCCAACCACAACAGTCTGGGCTTATTAGGGTGAAAACTCATGACACAAGTGTTTCTCGTTTCCTAATCAGTTGGAAGGCAAAAGCCCCCTCCTCCCCAACTGTGTGTAGGGGCGTGTGTGTGCATGCATTTGTGTGTGATGAAACACTCTTGAAATAGAGTGAAACACATAGTGTCTTTTGAATGTATGATCAAGGGACTTTTCGCACACCTCCCTCATACAAATAAATGAATAAGATTTAAATGTGCACCATTCCAGAGAATGTCATGCTCACGCGTACAGAAACTTTCAGCCACATAGTGTGTGCACACATGTCAAAGAGATTCATTATACACACATTAAGACACAATGCCTTAGGGAGGCAACATGCAAATGATGTAGACAAGATCTTTGCCCCCTAATCTGCAAATCTAACAGATACAGGACTAACCTAAAACGGGTTTGTCTGTTTTTCTGCTAATTCATAATCACAGCCAGCTAATATAGGCACACAAACACATGACACACCTCCTCTATACATGCACCCCACTGAGCCAACAGCTGCTTCCAGCAGCACCAAACTGTAGCTGCCAAATACACCAAAACACTTAACTATGACTGACGGCAGCATGTTATTCCCCACAGAAATGTTTAACTGCCTGTTTAAATGGAGTAAATAAGAGGAATGTTGATGGTTTGCCGCTGTGCTGTGATTCCATCAAATCATCACCGCTCTGCTTTTACTGCTCCAATCCAATCTGACACAGCGTGCCCATGTCACCAAGCATGAGGATGCCTCAGCCCTGCCCCTGGCCCTGACCCTTGCCTTTAGTCAAGTTACCAAAGGCCCAGATAATGTTTTCCCAACCGCTAACCATTAGAGTTTAATGAATAACAGCGGTGGCTGAGCTGACCTGTGTGCTGAAAGAGGCTTTGTTCTTTGATATCGTGACCTCGTTAATGCCCCCTCGGTGGCCTGGCATGGGCTTTCAGGTGATGCAGGTGCTTTTCACAATCACACACATGCCCTTGTTATTTTTGCTGTCCCTCAATTCTTCGCTTGCAACTCTGCACTTCTCCTCTTTTCCTATTACACAGAATCTGTCAGGCAATCTATCCACCCACACATTCTGACATATCGCATACAGTATTTTACATGGAGTTTTTTTTTTTTTTTTTTTCCCGTTTCTATTTCTCCATTCAAACAATATCTGGTGGCTGTGGCCTCTTACACCCTATCTTCCTGTCTGTCACTGGTTCAATCTCACCAGTCAGTGTGCAGCGTGTAATGGCATGATATGCCTGTGACATTGTGCTTCATGTCACTGCTTTAGGGGTCAGATAGTGGCCCGTTCTCTCAAAGAAACACTTTGAAAGTGAGCCACAACCTTATGCTCAATGATATTTAGATAGTATGAGGTGAATTGTGAATGAATTCATTTTTTCCTTTGACTGAACATGAGTGGAACTCTATGAATATAAAAACCATTAAAAGTCAGCAGAAAGGTCTTTGAAACAAAGGCGACCATTAGGCTGGAGTGGATGCTCTTGCCAGCGAACACATCGCACTGTACACTGTGTTACTAGCTATGCAGAGGGAACTGTCCATTCCCATTAAGCCTGTAGCCGTTTTTCCTGGACGGCTGGACTATTAAGAGGGAGTCTCGGCTGACAGCTCCGTTTCATGGCAGCATGAGGCCAAGACCTGACATACAGCTGTCAAGAGAAAGAGATGCCCCATGTGTGTGTATGTGTGAGTTAAAGGCGCAGAAGTGAGGAGCAGGTAAAGGCTGAGTGAGCGGAGATTACCAGTGGCTTGAAATATTATCACATGCTATTAGCACTGTATCACTGTTCATTAGGCTGATGGCTAGCTGGAGTTACTTGACAGCTCTGCGGTATGAGTGTGAGAGATGGAGGGAGGGAGCAAAAGCGAGACATAAAGAGATAGAGAGGGCACAGAACAAAAGGAGAAAAGGAAATTGGAGCAAGAGGAAAATCGGGGGAAATGATAAAGGTCTGCTTGCCTCGATCCTTCACTGTCAGAGATTCAACATGCAGGTTTCAGAGGTAAACAGGAGTATCTCAAACAGAAACAGGGCAGGTGCTGTGTTTAATGTCGCTAAAAAGGGGGTACATTGCATATTACCACAATTCCTAATTCTTATTGTCATAACATCAATAATAAACAATAACCAGTCAACTGTACCATGTCAAAAAGCCTTTATCAAAGAAATGATTTGTGTAGAGCCCATAAAAGCTTCCTGTAAAAACTGTGTGATCATAGAAATGCATTAAACAATGCTGTCACCCAGACAAGCTTAACATTAAGGGCCCTGATAACTGCTGCTGTCTTGTATGAAGTAGGAGACAGAGGAGCAGTAAAGCTGTCTCGCTATCAGACAGAAACATTAGTCACTGTCACACTCAGTTTGCCTTCGCACAGACAACAGTTTAGTATATCATCAAAGCCAAAAACTATTCTCATTTCTGAGATCTATTGGTGCTGTACTACTTGAAAAGGCACTTGAAATAGAAGCACACATTTGCAAAGTAGATGAGAGAAATGCTGTTTTGGTTGCTTGAGTAATCTAGCATCATTATGCATGCCATCAAACACACAAACAATGCATGTTTTCCTTTTTTTTCCTTTTGTAACTGCTCCTAATGAGGATGATCATAACGATGCATGTAAAATAGGGGAAATTCATCAAGAGCTTCAAAAAGATTCCCTCTGTTCAGAGTTTCTGTGCAAGTTTACAAAGTAAGAGTTTGCTCTCACTCCCCCTCTGTCCTTCCTATTACCCCCTTTATCTAATTTTGGGCCATTCTGAGAGCCAGCAGTAATGAATTGGCTAATCACAGTTATCTGGCCCATTCAAGTGCTTTGTAAAGCAAATCAATAATGCTTGGCACTGAGCCAGACATCCACTTTGACAGACGTTGCTCGCTAATCTATTTCTGGGGTTTTTCTGTCCTAAAGATGTTTACTCTTTCTCTGCCTGTCCCTTTTCTCTCTGTGTACTTCATCAAGGTCATCGGGGAAATTGAAGAAGACAAAAAAAAGAACAACTCATTTTCCATGCCAGCTGGCAACTCAGTGGACAAAAGTCAAGCACTGAGTACTTAAAGTTCATTTGACAGAGAGATTTTTTCTCTTTGATTGGCAGAACTGTTGGAAGTCATTGGAGCTCTGAGACTTATACCTCAGGCAAGAAAAAAATAACAAGGGCTACACCCGCTCTATGCTGTTTGCACAGTAACAGATCAATAACAGCAACGCAACAACTGATAAGAATTTCTATAAATTTCAAATGTTCTCCCTGTGGTGACTACATTGGCTGCGGACTTAACAGGAATATTGATAGGCTGCAAGGCCCTGCATCCCAACACAGCTCCCTTGCATAATGTTTGGGACACATAAAACATTGGATTGCCAGGATGCATCGTGTAGAGACGCCATATTAGTAAGAACAAGAAAAGCCAATTCTTGCTAAAAGAGAAACATTCAGGAAATCTAGTATTATTTTCACTTGTTTAATCTCTCTGCATAACGAGGAAGACATGGATCTGGGTAGTGAGTGGCGTTTGATGTGGCCTCCTGCTCCTAATGACACTACAGCTCCCAACATTGGCAGAAAACCGCACAATCCGCAGGCATGGTATGACTCCCAGGCTCTGCATGTGAGGTACAGAGTAAACACAGAGCCAAGGTCTACGTCTTCTTTTCCCTTTAAGGCCCCAAGTACATCCAAACATGAGTAAAGTAAATAATTTCATCAGCAATATGCTGAAAAAAGTGGATTACAGCCATGCTCTTTCTACACAGCGTCTCTGGTGAAAAGTGCTTCTAATCAACAATGGGTTAATTAATCTCACTCAAGAAGTGAAGTCCAATTACGAGTTGCACTCAGCAGGGTAATTTGTTTCCTAAAAAAGAGAAGGCATTGTCAATAACAAATCTAATAAATACAATCAAGTTCTCTGCTAAGAAAATCCATGAATGAGTAAGTAGTGCACAACATATTTATGGACATCTGTGATTCTGCCTTTGTGTCTTCTGGGATTTGGCTGCATTGGCATGGATGCATACCGCCGCATATCTTCTGGCTAAATTAAGCCTACATGTATAAAATCCATCTGTAGTAGAAATGTATGCACTGTATTAGTATTTGTCTCTTGTTGTTAGATAATGAAAAACGCTTCCTTCGAGACGCTGGCAGAGAAAAGAGCAAGCAATTAGAGGAAGAGAATGGAGAGGGAGACAGATAGAGGGAGAGAAAGCAACAGAGAGCTGTTTGAATGTGATTAATGAGATCACTGCAGGGTAGGCTGTGTCACTGTAATAGTCTGAGCAGGGAAGAGAAGGAGTGAGAGTGAGAGACCGAGACAGAGAAAGGGACAGGGAGAAAGAGGAGGAATGAGGGGAAGAAGAAAAGAGATGGAAAATGAGAGGGGACAGCCGGTTGACCGACCAGGCTGCATTTAACTCACTGCTATGAAAAGGAAGAGGGAGTAAGACGCAGAGACAGACAGAGAGAGAGAGAGAGAGAGGGAGAGAGAGTGAATCAGAGATGGGCTACGAAGGAAAGAGCAGATATAGGGCCTGGATGAATAGAACAGCAGGGGCTCTCAGTCTTCCCCTGGCCTTTTAACAGTGAAGTGTTTAGAGAAGCCTGGACCAGGTCTGGCAGATAGAGAGGCTTGTACTCTAAAGACAGCCATGAAAGACACAGGCGGCTGCTGAGGCCCGGGGCTGCTGCCGGCAGCCTCTTTATCTAGCTCGGTGTTAAGAACCGAGCAGGAGGGGGTCAAGTGGGGGCCAGGTTCCGAACGGTCACACAGACATCCTACCAGTCCACGACTTAATGAACAAGCTAGTCATTAGCTAGACTATAGACGGTCGTGGTAATTAAACGGCAATGTCAGCCGCCTTCAAACACCCAGAGCCCACACTCATAAATACTCATTCAAATGAACTCGAGGCACGAAAACACGGCTTTCTTCTAGACTCAGACTGCAACAGAAATATGAAAATCATTGCAAAGCAATAAGGCAATTTGATTTTGAAAAATAAATCAAAACATTTATTGCAAAAATCCTATCTACAGATGAGACGGAGGATTCAAGGCTTCTGGCTCTACTGAAGCTTCTCATGGATGTTCACCAGAGTTCAGGCCACCTGCTGAACAGAGGATATTACCTCAAAGCACAGAAGCCTTCATGAAGCGCTTCACAGAACTGTGAGATAATATTTATTGGTCATCCCGTCTTGCTGTAAAGGTTAGAAGGACAGTTGACAGAGTCTCTGTGCCCCTCGCCCCCCCCAAATGTACCTCTATTTACACTTCTCCCAATAGTGCTGGTTTTACTGTAGGACATTTAAGTCAACCTCTTTGAGAAAGTGCTGCAGGTTGTGTTGGGAGGGAAAACTGTTCTTTTACCAGCAAAAGTACTTTCTGCAGGCTATGCTTTGTCTTCCAGCTGTTGCCAGTGGGCGAGCTGAGGCTGTGTTTGCGTAGTTTAACGTGATTAAGAAGACTGCATGCAATCTAGCAAGAAATCCGGAGCTCAGGGGTCCTGAAGATGGCCGCAGTAGACACATACTGGCAGCTGTACATCACAGCTAAAATGCTAAATTGTCATTTCAAAATGTAAGTTGCCTGATTCATAAACCGGTGTATAGAGTATGGTGGTTTTCATTCAATTTAAAACAAACAAGACGGACAAAACAAAGACAATGGTTGAACAAAAGGATGCAATTATTGGTTGTGTGCGGGATTAATTGGAACACACTATTCAATCTGAAAGGAAGTGATGCTATAGTTATTATAGAAGGCATTCAGTGAGAAAGAACTGTTTGTGAGTATGATGATTGGAAACAAATTCCACCTGGTGGCAATTGTGACAACGCTTTTCACTTATAATTGTATTTCTTTTCATCTCAGCTCAAGGTTAATGTAAGTCATGCAGTGACAATTGAGATGTTTAATAAAAAAAAATGCCAAGAGGACAACCAAGGGGGGGGGTTCATGTTCATATCAAACCTCATATATCATGATGGTAGGTAGGTAGGTGTGGTGGGGACGCAGCTGACTGGACTCCTCACTTCTGTTCTCTGACTAATTTGTACCTCTGGGGAAACAGGATGGCCTGCGTTCAGTTGTTGCTAGGGACGTCATCCTCAGTGCTGGAAAGAGCCTGTCTATGTCTCTCTGTCTCCCCATGTCTGTCCTTTCCCACCTCTCCTTCACTTTCATCCTCTTCCTCCTTCCTCTCTATCCCAATGTCATCCCCCAGCAACAACCTCCTGTATCGTCGCCTCCGCACAGAAATCCAGGCCAGGCTAAGCCGGGCCGGGCCTGAACATGTCAAGCAGGTGAGCAGCCTCTGGGGTTGACAGGCAACAGACTGGCAAGGCTCTCAGATCACGTTCCCTCCGAGGGCATGGAATCCAAGGACTAACTCTGTGAAGCTCATTGGGGGGTGAACACAGCATAAAGGGGTGAGAGAGGGGTTGGAGGGTGGGGGGTGGGGGGGTGGCCACTTGTCCACCAGGGCCCTGTAGGAGCAGCTGCATGCATTTACAAGCCTTTCAAGTCCCCGGCACTTTATGCCCAGTGATCAGCTGCTACCCTCAACGCTGTCTGCACAACACACACATCCTTACTGCTATTCAGGCCAGTGTGGGAGCCAGGTGAGTCAGCCCTGCACCCTCTGCTACGTTAACCAGTTCAATAGGACTTGTCCAGTTAAACACCTGAACCACCCTTTCAAGTTGACCCCTTCAGCTGCCAGGGACATCATCCAAACCAATTCCTGATTATTCATCAGGGCATGATAAGAGGAATTAATTAGGCCGAAAGCAACATATCATGGTTGAAGGCTTTAGGGATAAAGAGCCGTAAGGCACTTGTTTTCTTCCACTGTGTAGTGATGACACAGCCCACCATGAATGAACCCCTGACTTCCATTCAACACTCACATCCACCACCATAATTTGTGGTGTTTGGATAAAGAAAACAAAGCAAGCAATGCAGGTCAAATTATTGAGAAAATATTAGCCTAAAATTGCTGAAGGACTAATTAATAAAATACATTAATCTCAGGGCTTCATGCTATGATATCATATGTAATATCTTATAATATAATATCACATAATTTAATAAATAAACCTATATAGACCCAAGGAACGTGTAACTCTACTCGCATGTAGAATGCGAAAAAGGATGCCATCTGGGAATGCATCCCTCCGGTTTCAGGTTCAACAGCTCTTAACCCCTGCTGCTCTGTATGAGAGAACTGGGATGGAGGATGTTCATTCTCACTGTCTGCGAATTGACTCTGATTAACAGGGGAATCCTGAATGTGCCTCTGCTGATCTTGCTTTAACCTCCCCATTCATCTATTGCTGGGATGTCTTTCAACATCCAATTTTACATGTGCAGCCGTGCCCTCCGTCTCCATCTATATCAAAGGCAGTGCTCCCTGCAGCTCCTCTTCTCCTTAATGCCGTCGTTGCTTCCCACCAATCCCAGTCCCCGTGTGGGATATGTCTGTGCTTAAGCACAAAGTTGAACCACACACAGCCAATTCCAATTTAGATGATGCAATTCTTTGGTAATGTGTATCAAGAGTAAACTGCATAGCAGAATGCCTATCTCTTTGATTTGACCCTGTAGCAGTCTTTTAGTCTCTGGGTATATATATATATATATATATGAGTGATAACATGATATACCGTCTGGAGAGTATCAATGTAAATCTAGGTCTACAATCTAGAATTTAAATTGGACATTAACTTATAGGCAAGACTGCATGCTCACTGGAACATCTTCTGATGTTAGCTTAGAGTGGACTATAGGTCTACTTTCGGTCCCGTTTGGTCCTGACTGGACTGGTTTCACTGTAGCTAGAAAAAGGCCTGAAATATTGATTGCTCCCTTGCTGCTTTCTGCTGAGGTGAACATCTGCTGCCCTCCACAATCAATCATTGCCTCCAGAGGTGCCACCCAGAAGTCTACGACCAGTTTCTGAAAGCCTCATGACACTCAGACTACACATTTATCAGACTACTGTGTGATAGTACTAGGCTTCACTCTAGTTTGGGAATGAGGATTCTTTTGTTTGATCCTACATCACACAGTGAAATCTGAGCACTTCACATTCTGTACACATGATCACAGCATGTGAGTGCTAGTATACTGCATGAGGCTCACAACTGTAGCGCTATTGTTTCCACTGTATATGTATTCTCCTCACCTTAGCTTCTGCTTACTCCCCCACCCTCTTAACCCCTCTTCCTCAATCAATCCCCTGCAAAAGCCGGCCACAGGCAGCGGTATCCGCCAACACTATCCCTCCTGGTTTGCCATGCTCCAGCAAAGCCCAGGAAACAGCAGCATATACAGGAGCCGGTCTGCAGGGAGAGTGAGAGGGTGAGGAGGGGGGGGATTGAATGGGGAAGCGGGAGATGGAAGGCAGGGGAGGGGGGATTCTTTGGGAAGGGAGCCAATCCAATTACAGGCAGCGGTGGAGCCCTGGTTTCTTTGGCGGCACTAAATTCACATTTCAACGGTCTCTTCCTCCCTCCCCCAGTACCTTCCTCCTCCTTCTTCTATCTCTGCCTGTTCCTGCAACTCTTTTTCTTATTTTTTCTCATCATGGCTCACATTCACACCCCATAACCATGCATCCTCACAAACCACACCCCTCCCTTTCCCCATCAGTCTGTCTCTCTTGGTTAAATGAAAGAGGTAAAAGTACAGAAATGTATCACCAGCAAAGCATCCTGTCATCCTATAGCTGTGTCATGCTCAGATCTGAAGGAAACCTGCAGCATCCCCTTCTGTGAGTCTCACACAACTCCGTAGGAGCTTATCAGCCTTCTGCAGAGGAGCTGCAGCCAGGGCTCACCCGGTCACCTTATCCCTCTGCCCTCCCTGTGACACCTGAGGGAGTGAATGGATAAAACCCTCATTGTAAACAAATGCATCTTTCAGACACGCTGAAACCCATGCACACACCTAAACAATGACGGTGGGCAAAGCAGTCCTCTTCGTACTGCCATGCAGTGTTATTGATTATTCGTTACCTACGAAAAAAGCAATTCTTTCTTTTTCTGCACTGGTGTAGGCTGCTACGGAGAATAGGCTAATTGTGGTCATTCTCTCTTTCATGCACATTAGGTGGACAGTTGGGCCTTGGTGAATCATGTGACTGCATAGAAATTATGCCTGGTCCATGTCCAATAATGTACCTGCATGCAAATGTTTGCACAATGGTTACAGTGCCTTGTCTAACCACATGATTAAAAAAGAAAAAAAGTTAAACGGCCCTGACACACTAAAATACACACACTTAAAAAAATAGAGATGAAAACGCTCTCATAACTTCAAAATACATACACTTAAGGGCAACTGCTCGTGCCATCTTTTGCTGGTATAATCAAGGTATTCAGACCGCATATGCTGCATTTTCTCATCTATTCTACCCTGTTCTGAGAGGATAACTAATTAGGGTGACAATAAATTAGACGACATTCATTACTGGAAAGTTTGCTAATGTGTTCTGCTATTACTCCCTTATTCTGTTGTCATGTGGATCAGTCTCTGCAGCTGAGTGCTCTACAAGGTTTTTCTGCTCTGGCCACTGGGCCGTGTTACCCATTCTCTAGGTGTGCTGCTCACATCCTGGTTAATTCCTCCCCCACGTTCGCGTTACTGCGGTTACAGTCATGCCCCTCTGAGGACCGAGCCTAAGTACACGGCAGCATGCAAGGCTATTTTGCATGGATTGAAGTCAGGCGGCAGCTACAGACAAGCGTGTGGAAGGAAGCAGGGAGATAAAAACAATATGCAAGCAACTGCAACACAGTGGGGAAAACACTCTTTTCTGTTCTGTTCTGTCTCCTCTAATTTAACCAAGTAGAAAAAGGTGCTAAATTATTAAACAGCTCAAACAGGGGAATACATCGAGTGACTATTCTTTCCAACACAGCCTGATTGTTGTATTGATTTAATTATGAATAGATAGAGACCAAAATAACTCAAGCCTGGCAATGTTTTGCATTGCCAGGCTTGAAATAATAAAGAACTGGCCAAAAGAGGTAACAAATTGGTTTCAGCGACTCTCTTTCATGTTCAGTATCTTTCAGTGAGCTTCAGCTGTTGTTAAGAGCTGCAGCTGTTGTTAAGAGAAGGAGAGACGACTGTATGAGCCAGTTATGGCCATGTGACACACTCCTACTGTCACTCAAACAGGCAGCCCCATGCGAGGAGGAGCCAAGTGACAAATCCTTCAACCAGCTGTCTAAATGCAGTCTAGAAGCGCCATCGACATGTAAAACAGACAGCTATTGTGACAAAATGCACCCACACAAGCACATATTATTTACACGCCATCAACATTTTAACATTCAACGTATAGTCCAAACACCAGCTGTCAGAGCCCAAACAGTGCAACAGTTGTTGAGAGGAAATTAGCAAAACATTGACACTTCTGATTGACAATCTCACTCCTCATTTCATCTGAACCCAGATCACAGCACTCACTTTTTTCAGTATTAAATCCTGTCAGTGAGCAATCCAATCTAATACCTTGTTTCCTGTGGCTGGGGTGTGAAATCTATCATTATTAACTGGCCAGAAGCCCTTAACCCTCTGTGGCGTCTGTATTCTCTAACCAAGACCAGGAGGTTTAGTGCATGGGCCTGCTCTCTCTTTTGCCTCTCAGTGGGCCACAGGCAGAAAGGTGCCTATTAAAATTAATGGGCCAGTGCAGGTTATTCAACACTGCGACACTGGAGCTCGCTTAACAAGGAACTGGTAATGACCACTACAGTGAGCTAGCCATCGCCATTACCCTTCTCCGACGCTTTGACAGCAGGCATTAAATATTAAGGAGATAAGTTTCCCTGTGACCATGATCCATCTGCACAGAAATAGGACCACTTCACAGTGTCTGTAACCCATGGACCACTGGTCAGCCTGAGTCCTTATGTTCACAGTGATGATGAGAGCAGAAATCGCCTACAACAAGTGTTTAACTGCTGGGCGGGAAGAGGAAAGGAGTTGGTACGCACCTTCTTAAGACGTCCGCTCTTGGTGCCCACAAAGGCTACACAGTAGCCATTGTAGACGTAGGAAGTGACGGAAGTCATGCGATCACGAGTCTCGGTGTAGAGTGTGTGACCGGTCACCAGCTGAGAACCGCCAAGTGGCTGGTTGATGTCCAGACCACAGAAAGAGTCATCGATGGGCACCGGCTACAGACAGAGAAGAAAACCGAAGTTATAGAATGCAATATGAATGCAGGACAAAAACGAAGACTGAAAAAGCACTAAAAGAAAGAAAAGGTGATCATGACTGTGAGACAAACGTGTCACATTAAACATAGAAACCCTTGACATGAAAAGCGTTGTATTAGGTGGAGCGACGAAAATACCTCAGAGGACAAACCGACTCAGAGAATAAGACATTAGGAGAGCGGAGAGGCTGAGACGCACAGCATTACAAAAGAAGACAGCTCAGTAAGGAGAAAAGATGAGGGGTGCAGAGTGAGACAGAAGAGAAAGAGAGAGAGCGAGAGAGCGATGGTCAAAGTTGTGGAAATAGTGGCGGTGTCAGAGAGTGTCTGAGACGGAAATGAGGGGATGAGAGAGGTGAGTCTGAGAGAGTGCGGGAGGTCAGAGCGAGGTGGAGGTGCACGGGTGAGTCTCCCAGCCAGACAAACGTTTGCCTTTCTGTTCCACTTGGCAGACATGTTTCAGCTCCGCCTGACTGAGCTCCACCTTGCTCTCACCGTGGCTCATTACCCTGGCCTATCATCACACCTCTGCAGGAAGACACATACTGCATGATAACTATGTGCACCGGCACAGACACTGTGTGATAACTGTGGAACTCTGAAATATGCATGTAAGCGAAGAGGCTAAAATAAACTTAAAAACTCAAGTTCTAAAGAAATTTTGGGTGCAATTATACTGTAAAGAGATATATCTTACAAGAACTGCTTAGAGTGAGGACTTAACTCCTTAAATCCTATTACTAATAACATAGGAGAAGCTAGTGAATGAAGAGCATGACAGTGGGCCTTCTGGCCGTGAATCAGGTCAGCTGAGACAGTCTGAGTGGCAGTGGCCTCAAAGTGCCATGTAGAGTAGGTGAGATGGCCAGGCAGGCTGAGGCCCAGCAGTCTTCCAATGTATATATCCTGTGGTCTGTTATTCTCCCTCTGAACATATATCCCCCTCTCTCTTTAGCCCCCCAACTCATTAATTCTCTTTCTGTCACTATATCTAGCTCTCGTCTGTCTCCTCTCTGCCAGTGTCTTCATCCCCGTCAGAATGGTATAAGCAAACTATGTTGAGTGACATTTCCTACTCTGGGAGGCAGCTCAGCCTCTCACTACACACCATGGCTGTAAAACCTTTCAGTACTACGCAGATTTTCATGAGCAGAGCAAAAGCAATAATGCTGACAGGGAATAATCGCCTCCGCTCTTACAGTCACGCCCCCCACTTTATAGCATTTCCTCTTTATTTCCTTTCCCCAAAAATAGCACATATTGCTATGGGGTACTCCACTGCAGTATTTAAACTAAAAAAAAAAAAATCAAATAAGCTTAAATTATTCTTTTCTCTTATGGTGATAAACTCAAATGTGCCGTACACAACTGCTTAATGTTTGTTTTAAACATGTGCTGATTACACATGGGTACGCAGAATGAATCAGATGGGGAAGCTAGCAGCTATCTTGAGAAACGGCCATGTGTCCCGTCCCAGACTCTGGCTTATCAATAGCTACTCCCTCAAACACATGCAGCTATTTCACATATGTCCTGCTGGGCCAAGGACCATTTGGTTCTCATTATATCTTGCTTGTTTAGATGATGCACACTTGACAGCAAAGTCAAACCCCCCCAGGAATCCATGTGATTGAGTTTTCTTTTTTTTTTTTTTTTTTTTGTTTTCTCCCTCCCTTATCACACATCTCACAAGTAGTGACGAAATATAGATTTGCCATGTCTCAGCGTGTTTCATGTGTTACAAATTGCATTGGTTATCTTTTGCAGCACTGTGACAAAAATAGACTGCAACCCTGTGTGATTAATCCTTATCGAATCACTCACAGTACAGTATAATATTTAATCTATGCTCAAAAAACTGTAGTCACCCTGGTCTGCTGCAATGCTAGGCTACATATTCTTGTTAAACAATGATGTAAATTGTTTTAATGTGGAATTTGAATGAAGGATGAATTAAATGTGACATAGAATATCTCCTCTCAGAGTTTCCCTCCCCGGGTCTTTGGGTGTTATCAATACTAGCTCCCCTTTGCTCTCACGAGTGGTTAATTAGTCGGTGAGGCATGAGCAAAAAGTAAGACAGGATGATACTGTTAGTCAGAGAGAGACACACACACACACAGACAGCCTGAATCCCATCATGTCTCTCCTCCTTGGGAGTGACTAGAGAGATGGTGTGAATCTCCAGATGGCAGAAGGCTGGACGGCTGGGTGATAAATCTTTGATTGGCTGCTGTGTCTGAATCCCCTGGCTCAGCCTCAGTTCCATTCCCAGCCTTAGCCTTGGCCTGAATGTAAGCGTACAAACAGTGAAATGTCTGCAAGAAGGAAATGAGAGCTGGGGGTATAATTAAGGTTCTCTGCTTTGAGCTCACGAGCTACCTGCTGTTAGCAATGGAAGCAATGGAATGGTACTGGGGCTGCATGTGTAATTTACTCAGAAACCAAGCGAGGTACAGTTAGCAGTTAACAAAAAATACTGTCTAACCTTAAGTCACCTCATATTTTGATGGATTTCAGACATGTGTGCTCTAAAAATACCTCACACAGAGATTCTGGAACATGTTTATCTAAGAAAAACAAGATGTGAAACATATGTGGACTTTGAAGCAACCTCACTATTTGAGTTGGGGATTTAACAGCAAGCAGACTTTGTTAGCATGGTTGAAATATCTGGCTGTTAAATGTAATTTGTATAGGCTTTAAGAGTTCCTCATCCATTGACATCTATCTGCATAATCCATATTATACTCTGGATTTATTGGCTGCTCAATGAGCACGAGGACGTGGTCTTAAGGACTGTATTTTACATCTTCTTATCTCCGTGGCTGCACACATAAAGCTCGTGTATCCTTGGTGTATAATGTGAAAGGAGAGCAGAACGTTATTGGCAGTGCATGCCTACAGAATGGAGTGGGAGGTGCAGCTTTGCAGGTAATGGCTGGCACCCGTCAGAGCACACTGAGATGATTGGGGATTCTTCTGAGAAAACTGGAAAAAAGGTTCTAATTTGAGCCACCAAAGACAGAAAGCCTCCCAACCTTAGGTTTGTCACCGCTATATACCACCATTTCTACTTCTTCCGCCTACTCTCCTTCATCCAAGCTCTTCCCCTGCCTTCTCAGCGGAGCTAATAAACCCAAAAGCGCTAGTTTGTGATAATGTCTCTCTCGTCCTGACAATCACCTCTGACACTGTGCTAATGGGGAATTTACTGATTTTAATAAGAACGGTCAATTGAGTGACCTGTGGGGATTAACAACAAAGGAAGCTGATCAGTGGCTCTTATCATTGCGAGGATAGGGATATCATTAAACCCTAAAAACACATTTAGACCTACATCACACTCCATCACACGCATGTGGACACTCATAACCATTTCCAATGTACTTGCACATAAACAGCAAATACACACACACACACACACGCACACACACTCTAACTGACTAGTCATACACTTAGCTAGTCATTAATCCTTAATATTCTTGAATTCCTATTGGCAATTACAGAATGAAAGCACAGAGGGCTGTAGCCTCCTGGGAACGAGGGAAAATCAAGAAACTTAATTCTACTTGACAACATGTAGCAGATAGATGGCCTTGTATTATAGGATAATTGGGGATATCAGAAGAAATAGACTGGTGTGTGATCTATGCTAGCATCAGAAGCAGAGTAACTTGAGCGACACCCCCTGAATATTTTGTTTTGCTCTAGAAGGGGAGAGTGTGTTTATTTGTATTGTGCTTGAGGAGAATATTATCACTTTGATGGTTGCCAAGAAAAATAAATCCCTAATTTATGAACATCTCTCACTGAAATATACTTGAAAGTGGCTCTTCTCCGATATCAGAGCTGCGAAACAATTTGACATAATTACATGTAGTGTGAGAATCATTTGATAACAGCGAGTATGCTACGCAAGGCAGTCAAAAGCATTTCCTCATGATAGCTGTGTTTATTTTCTTTATAGCACGAACCCACAACAATTTGAATGCTGTGGTTTCTAGGCTTATTAAGAGGCCAGACGTTGTTGAACCATTGCAGAACTCTAACCAATAAAATGTACTGTAGTGCTGTACTGTGTGCTGTTCTCTGAGAACATATAAAAACTCTGGTGCATATCATCTTAAACTATCTAGTTTATTATTCGCAACTAAGTGCACAAATAATAAACAGCTTTGGACTATCGATTGTTGAAATGTCACTGTATTTTTACCACATGGAACATGCATATGTCAGTCATAATCATTTCTGTACTGTAAATGAGTGAGTAAGTACATAGTGTATGCACAGTGCATTTGAGTATGTGTGCATGTATAAACATGGTTAATTAGTGTCTATCATGGTAACTCACTGCTTTGGTGCACTGTACATCCTTCCCGAGCAGCCAGTTGAGCTCCAGATTTCCTTCTCCCTGGTAGCAGGACTGCAGGCGCTCCTTGATTCGTGCATTGATGTCTCGGATGGTGAAGACGCAGAGCGCTGAGTCATCTGGGGGGCGATGGAACTGCTTCTGGCCCTTGGAGAAGATGGTGAAGAGCACATCATCTTGGGCGCTGATGTTGAGTGAGGCGGCGAGAACGCGGCCTGGCTTGCCGAGGTAGGCAGCCTGCAGTAGCCGGTACTCAATGCCGTTCTTCACACAGCCAACGGGGAGGGAGACGTAGGAGTGAAACTTGCGATCATCTTTGCAGAGGCGGACAATGCGAGAAGTGTAGAAGAGGTCACTGGTGGATCCACTTGATGACATGCTGTTCTCTGGTGTCTCAGGCTGAACAGTCAGGAAGTAAACAAAGCTGCCACTGGCAAAGCCATAAACATAGTAGATGTCAAAGTGGGAGACGAGTGCCAGTGTGTCTGATGGTATCTTGATGAGGGAGGACACAAAGTCAGTGTGCAATTCATAGTCGAGCATAGCAGAAGATTCTGGGTCACGGGGCAACTTTCGACTAGAGATGGTAGGGAAGTAGTCCTGTTTTCCATCTACTGCTGTGCCAATAAATAGTGTGCCATCCTGGCCCTGTGAAGGCACAATGACACCATACATGGTCCCAGTCTGGTTGACACTGGAGAGGTAGTGCTCTTTCTTATGAGAGGGCTCCACTAAGATAAAGAGGTCATCCAATCTGAGGAGTTTACAGACACCCTGGTAGAGGCTGCCACAGGCCAGCAACCGATTTTGGGAATAATCAATGAGGAGAAGTTTGTTGACATTGTTGGTAGAGACTAAGGGCTCAGAACAGGGCTGGACAATCAGTGGGGGGTAGCAGGCCTTGTTGTCATCCTCTGGGCCTGTATCATGTGAAACAAGGAGGGTCAGGTTGCCTGAGAGCTTGTATACACGGTTGACTGCTCCAATATACAATGCCCCTGTGGTTTGGTGCACCGTCAGGTGGTTGAAGACCCAGTCCCGACGTTCAGGGTGGAAACTAGTGAATGTCTGCCCACTGCACAAGGTAGGGATCACTAAGAGCCAGAAGCCAAACAGAGTAGCTACAGCTCCTACTTTAGGGTAAGGTGATAAAGTCCTGCGTGTAGCCTGCCGGCCCTCCATGTTTAACGGGCCTGCAAGGAAACTGCAGCAGAAGCAGAGAGAATGGATGAGGGGAATAAGGGAGGAGACCTTCGCCTTTTTGTTGTTGAAGGCTAACTTGTAGGTGGAATCTTCGCAAGGGTCTTCACATGTTTCTGGAAAAGAAAGCAAGAAAGACAGAGAAAGGGTGTTAGACATCACAGTATGACTCACATATCATACAAAGGACACACACGTGATCAAATGGAAAAGGCTCTTCGTCAGATATTTCGCTGCTTGAAAAGGTCAAAGATCATCCTCAGTACGGCAATGAGCTGTGGAGAAGGGGAGTGGAGGTTTAAAGAGACAAAGGACGGAAACCGTTATGGTGCACATTCCAAAGCACTTTCTGGACACGGCAGGACAATGCAGGAAAGAGAGGCAGGTTATGGCAACGGAAATTAGCCTGACCTGACTCATACTGACGCTGCTGCCCACCGAGCAGGCAGTTTTTAAGAACAGAACAACATCTAATGCAGACATTGCCCACAGACTCACATTTTGCATAAAGCCTTAGACAGTGGAAATGACTCACCAGACTTGAAGGTAATTGATAATTTATCTAAGCTTATTCGGGCCAAGGTCTTGAAACCTGACTCACTACTGTGTTAAGAGCATATCTAATATATATTAGCATATTATCATTAAAATTAAATTAAGTTTGCCATAACAAATGTTAAAGCGTACCAGATATATAAGCATGCAGCAAAAATTCCTTGCTGTTTTCCCTTAAAACATCAGCCTCTTCGTGTGATTTCTACAATCACCCTCTCCCTCGCATTTTTTACTTCGACTAAAACCCATGGACCAACACCTCTATCATTTGTACCCTTTCCATATCTATCTGTAAAAACATACATCAAGCAAACTGCAATTTATGCAACCATGCTCAGCCTGGGCCGTGGAGATCTTTCTCGATGTGCCATAAACCAAGAGACGGAGCTCTGTGCAGTCTGTCCCCAGGAGTTAATTATCTCATCCATTGGAGGGAAGGCCTGGATCTTATTACTGGAACAAAGTGAGAACAAATTGGGAGCCACTTCCACACACTCCTCCCCTTGCTCTCTGCTCTTTAAGGGGCCTGTTATACAGAATCTGAATCTATTAATTATTCTTTTCTAAACATTGCTTTAATGTTTTTTATCCTTTTATTCTATTTATCTGCTGCTTACATGATCAGACCATCGAGGGATTAATCACTGGCGGCACAACAATCATCTTTAAATGAATCAGCTACCGTATTAGATCCGTACGCAGCTCCCTCATAAAAACACCAGCCAACAAAATCTACAGTATGTGTATGTATGTGGAAGTGCGTGTGCATGTTTGTGTGTGTGTGTGTGTCTCATTCCCTCAGTATTATCAGTGTGCTCTATCAGAACCAAGCAATATGAGGGGCTAACAAGTGGAGACAATGGCGGTGCATCCCAAAATCAAGTATGATTAGGCGTAGCGATCCAACAAGGGTAATTACTGTGGAGCTGAAGGAGGTAAGTTGGGGAGCAACATGGGGACGCCAGGGGCTTGAACGTGTCAGAGACGATCCTACATCGTTTGTCACGCTCCAGATTTGCATTTCCAGCAGTCAGGGCACAGAGAATCAAGGGTGAAAGATGTGGCTGGAATAATCAGCGGCTGCGCCTCGAATTAACAAGCATGAGCGACTGAAGATAGCAAAGGAGCGTTATGTGGAGAGATACAGCATCCAGGCTACTGCAGCGACTGTGTTCAAGGCAGGTTTGATTTGCAGGGCCGATTTGAGATTCCCTCTGAACCGTGTCTGCCCTTTCATAGACCTCATTCCAAATCTGGTAATGGCCATCTTGGGGTCCCTCCCCTCCCCCTGTGATCAACGGGCACGCTACTCAGCTCAGACTTAAATATAGACCCTTGGGCAGTGTATTGATCCTTGTGTCCATAAACACAGGTCCTAAGGCCCAGTCAAGCTGTTCTTGGCGTGTGTGCAGGCAGAGGTGTGGGAGGTGCTCTGTCCCAGAAGCACTTTATTAGCATGGTCATAAAAGTGCCATTGCCTCTAAAAAAGCAGCGAGGGCTAGACCCCCACCCTCACTTTCTGCTGCCTTCATGCTGCCATGCTCCTTTGTTTGAGTTTGTACATGCTAGATGTGCAAAGTGGATCCCTTTGGTGGTATAATCAGCCTCCTGCTGAGCCAGCTTTTTGCTCAAGCCCCGCAGCCTTTTGCCCTTTAGAGCTTTTGCTACACCCCCACCTCTTAATCGTATATGTGTATACAACATTTATTCCCATCCATCTTTTTTCTTCCTTTTTTATTCCTCTCTTCTTCCCCAGTCGTTGGGAGAAATATATGCATTACTCCCTCATGTTGTGGCAACAGCTGCAGAGGCATAGAAAGGGAATGACTGAATGGTGTAAATAAAAGGCTCCACAAAGGTTATCCATTCATATTGCTTTCGGTAACAGAGGGAATGAAGTCTTTGTTTAAGTTGATTGCATGACCACCTCTTTGTTGCACTTGACAGAGACTTCTCTGCACTATGCAGCTGAGGAGTGGACTTGAAAAGAATAAGAACAACATCGGATCACCCCTTGTGCTCTTTAGTTCAAAGGCAAGTCTTCTTTTGTTGATTAGGAGTCAGAATTACTGAGAAGGAAATTAACATATAAATGCAACCAGGAATGATTCATACTTAAACATAGTTACCTACTGACCTAGAAAAGGAAGAGGGCATGACTGTGATGGCAGTGAATAGAATTATGGGTAAGGGAGAAGGGAGGCAGCCTTTTCAGCCTTTAATTGCAAATGTTAGTCAGCAGCTTTGAAAATGTAGCTCCTTTGCCATTAGTGCTGTGGCTGGAACAACAACTGACTATTTGCGATATCAGCAATATTTTCACACACTGCGAACAGCTGTCTGTCTCAGACAACACCAAATACAACAAGTCCTGGTTTGGAAATAAGTTCAGTTTGTTGACACTCCCGCAGTCGTTGCACTGAGGGAGAAAGATGGACTGCCGTGATGACAAACTGTCAGCTGCTTCAGTGTGTTACATCACATAAGAATATAAAATGCCAGAAAATATCATGGTCATTGTCAGTAGCTTTCTATTTTAGCACTCATCTGACAATCTCTTTGGCAGACATGGAAGGCAAAGACAGAAGAGGATCAAGTCATGAGAGACAGAAAAGTACTCGCATTCCACCACACACGCAAGCTGTGATCATGGCTCAGAGAAAAGACAGTTTTTTTTTAAACTTTCCATTCATAATGAATAGTCGGGCACACAAAACACGGCGTTGGCACACTCAGCCAGGCTGCTTCTGAGCGCTTGTTAAACAAACTGGTCCCACTGGCTGCCTCTGCTCTGCCACTGTGTCTGGTTGTGGGTCCCTGTGCTGAAATGCCGGTGATTTCCCCCGCCACTGGGTAAGATGCCGTGGCTATGCCAACTGTGGTCAAGGAGAAACTGCACTGCGGCTGATTATCTCATGAAAAGATGCTAAAGAGCAGCAGAAGGAATAGGAAGAGAAACATGAGAAAATGGGAAATGATAAGCCACGCAAACCATCACAGAGAGTTGTGGACAAAACTGCCTGAGGGCAGTGCAGCAGCCAGCAAACAGGAATCAGGAGAGAACAGGACTGAGGAAGTAGCCTCTGGAGAAGGAGCAGCTTTAAACCTCTGTCACCCTGGAAGAGGCAGCAGGTCCTCTGCTTTTGTATCTTTTCTTTTTTTTTCCCTTTTTGTCCCCACATGTTAAGCTTCTTAACAATGCAGCCAAATTTGCTTGATCTCCTAAATTCATATTTACAGCAATTGTATAGCAAAAGATAAAGAACATACACCAAAATCCGTTTACGGTGCTAAATCTATTGTTGTGGGATAGGAAAAGGAAATGGGAGATTGTAATTTCATGCCTTGGATTAATGCGTTATTCCATGAATGATTAATGTAAAGCGTGAAATCTTAATGCTTAGGTAAAAGTGACACGCTGCAAATCAAAGAGACAACTTGGAACAAAAATCAACAAAACCAGCTAGTCAAGCAAAGCAAAATGTTTACAAATGTTAAACATTTCGCTCATTGCATGGTAAGCTTGTCAGTTAATGTGGCCATTTGCACAGTAAAAACAAAAAGTTTAATCTTCCCTTAAAGAAGATCTTCTTCTTCCTCTATAGGAGCCTATAAAAAAGCGATTAGCAGCAGAGATTAGTCCATTAGTCTTCTCTCTTTGCAGCTATCAAGAGCAGAGATAATGAGATGACTCGCTGGCATCTTGAGTTGTTGAGCTGGAGTTATATTTATGCATTCTTTTGTCTCAACAGGAAATTGATTTCTCTGCTCCAGTGCCAGCTATCTGTCAGCATTCAGGAAGACTCAACACACCTCTTTTCTGCTTCCATCCATACTTCCAGCCACCACAAGAAAATGACACAGTAGCAAAGTAAAGGGATAACACCCTAAGTAACCACAAGCCCTCCAGTAACTGTTATCATTTCACTCTGACTGGTTTCCTGTGCTGTGGTGTTGTGGTGAGTCAATTATGCCTGATATTTCCCTCTGTGACAGAATTCAGAATCCTTCCACACTGATGGACCCAAGTGCTAAAGAGGAAATAGTTGTGACATTAGTGTTGCAAAGACTTAAAGAGACATAATGTGTTCCATTAATGAGGTTCGTACTTGTGCTTGGGGGTCCTAAAAGTAGCTGTCAACATGCTGTCAAGTAAAAATACACTGTGCATACTGCTCTTTTCACCCTCTTTCCCGATGCTACGTTTTAGCACCTGTCTCTTTAAGGCCCCCCTCCCGGGAGAGCCTAATCTGCATTGATTAGTCAGCATCCATAAACCTGAGCTAGCATCATCCGCATCAGCTCTGCCATCTCCAGAGCACAGTCTCTCTGCTCCAAAGGGGGGGCCACATTAGCCGAACAACATGCTAACACCAAGTTCAATGGGCTAACCTGCCAAAAAAACCCAACATAAAACATCGCAAAACTTGTAGGTTCCAAGTCTGAAGTCGGGTCACAGACAACTGGTACTGATCCATCCTTGAGCATTTACCATAATAGGTCTTATTGTGATAGACACAAATTCCGGTTTTCCAGCAGTTGCTGAGGGGATAAACCGTCACCTGCCTGTGATGTCACAAGCGGGGCCAAATCTAAACGGAACGTTTTCACACACATTTACTGAAAGATGGAGCAGGAGAAAAGGATGGTCTTTCTCATAGGTTGAGGGTCTTAAAACACAGTTGTGACACAAATTAATGATGTAAAGACAATAAAAGGTGGATTTTGCACAATATGTCACCTTTAATAAAAAACACCAGAGCAGTGTTAAGGCTAATTTAAACAGTACTTTAAAGCCATTATTGCACACATTTTTAACAAGGCCTTTTTATAAACTCTTTTGTTTCTGTTTATATTTAGCCATGATGTGTGCTAGACTCTGACCTACGGCTAAAAATGCTGTAATTTAGTGGTGCATTGTAACTTAATGTGCACTTGTCCACGATTAAGCATGTGCTCTAAGGGCACTCAAACACAGCACTTTGCATCCAGTGTTTAACAGTGCTATCTTTGTTAGTGACCCATATCAGTGTACTTGCTCATGACCATCTGAGCATAGAGTCCTGCAGCGAGGCCTTCAATTGCTTTTCACTGAATTGAACCCATTGAAAGCAGTCACAGTACTTCATTCCGTCTCAGCCTCCCGGAGTTATTATTCCAATGAATGCATATAAAAGATTATTAAAACACCCCTACACACATTTGGAGACATCCCACAAAAAAAGCATGTCATCATGACACAAGAATAATCAAGCTCCAGCATAGCTGCTTATCCCTGAATGCAAACAAGGGCGCGTGTATCTAATCTTTCCTTTTAACCCTGTCTCTGCTGAGCACCCCCCTCCCGCTTCACACACTTCAAACTCTGTTTGAGCAAACACACGCTGGTATTACGCCTAAAACCTATAACATCCGCTGAGAGAGATTACAATGTCATTGTTATTCTAATGATTTTTGTTTCTCCTCCCACAGCAGCCACCTCCTTCAAACACACAGGCGCGCACACACTCACTTTCATGCTCATGTACAACTCAGACATGCCCATATCCACACCCACAATCAAAAGCATGCGCACACATGGGCAGAGGCACACAGACACACATCCTGCATAGACCTACATAAATTATCCCACTTTTTTTCCCCCAATCCTCGTTTCCGCTGACACAACTAACAGCCCCATGTACTTTCCCTATTAAATTGGAGGTTGAATCCCGATCTTCTCAGGCAGTCTTACTACCAGTAGCTATGTGGTGTACGCCTCATCATCGCTGTCTGTCATCCTGTGAAAGCAGCTTTCTATTAGGAGGCATTTCCATAAATCTAAATTGTAAAGGGCGTCAGCGAGAGAAGAGGGAATCCTCGGCGGGCGAAGAAAACAAACAGAGCCGGATGTCACTGGAGGCCACAGGATCAGATAGCTCACTTCAGCTCACATAAACATTGGAACTGAATCAGGCTCTTTGATTGACACCATACACATTTTATCAAATCGGAGGGCCTAAACTATTCCTGAAGCATGTTGCCGATGCTGCGCGATCCTGTCACGTTGAGAATCAATAGAGTGCTATAATGACAGCTGCATGTGGAGGAATGCAGTTGTACAACATGAAAGGTAAAGTACCTGTGGTGTGTTTCAGTGGCTGGTGAATCTGAAAATGAATTGTGTCCATATGAATTATTAAAGACAGACACACAGCAACCAAGATCATGAACACTTCTCCTGCAATTCTAAATTATACTTTAAATCGTTGTTGAGATAATGTCAATTGAGCGTTGATTGTGTATTTCATAAGCTATAGTGAGTCATTCTGAGGTTGAGACCTACATTATGTTTTGTCTCTCTAAATTTACAGAACATAGAGGGAGTTAGGAATGAAATGTGAGAAGTGAATCAATTCGCCTGATCTGCTTTCTTAAATGATCCATCTCAGGCAGTTTAATAAACCCACTCGTGTTTATCATGAACTAAACTCCAAAACTGCCCTTGCATGATGCATTAAATTCCTGAGAAAAGAGGCTGCTTTTTTTCTGGCCAAATTGTATAGCATATTTAAGAGTTGTTGAAGCAGACAAATAGACTTGGCGAACTGAAGAACTTGGCTGGTGCACCAGGTAGCAGGTGCAAAGGACAGCCAGAGGGGCACTGGTCTGAATGAGCAGGCGACTGTGTGCCCTGTGTGGAGTAGACTGGAATGAAATGAATGAATGGCTCAGTTCGTCTGGCCTTGCTGCAATCAGATTACATAAACCCTAGGTCATTCATGTGCTGCAGAGTTGAATGTAAAGAGAGGGGACTAGCCATGCCAGGGACATCCAAGCCACGAAGATAGACATTGACCCCAAACAAGGGCGGGCCACAGCATGACCTGCATGTGCATGTGCATGTGTGTGTGCATACAAGCACCACAAGTGTTCATTTATGTGCAGCGGTTTGTGTTGATGTCTTTGTTTTCTTTATCAATGGACTCTTCCCGTAAAGGTGGTGTCTGTGTGCAGCCGCACTCTGCTTAACAAAACAAGGACTCTGACCTTTGGTGTGCTGTTGCACAATCGGAAAGAAGCACAGATTAACTGAACCTTCTGTCAAATAATCATGCCAAATCTGCAGTTAAGTACCGCCAAACTGCTTTGGAAGTGAGCTGAAATGTGTGAGATTAAGCACTCGCTCCATGGAATATGTGCGAGATGTTGCAAGAGGCAGACTAATGAAGATGATCTCATGAAAAAAATGGTTTCCATTTAAGTAGCCACATATATCCCCACGTATTCACTTAGTGCCCCACCCCCTGCTTCATCATTAGTCTCATCGGGATCAGAGCCGCGCTGGAGCATGGCCCAGTGGCCAAGGCGACTGGTGCTGGAGGGATTGAGAGAGGGGAGAAGGATAGGGAGGGATGAAGAAAAGGGGAGGGCCAGCAATAAAACACAGCAGAGAGGAATTAAGATAAGGGGACAGAAACAATGAATGATGGCTTGTGAAAGTGAGCAAGAAGGACAAAAACAAAACCATGCCTCCACTTTGAGTGTGCGAGAGGGAGATAGAGTGATGAAAGGAAGACGGGGAGAGCAGGGCAGACAGAGGAACAGAAGAAGGAAGGAAGGAGAGGGAGCCATGCAGCCATTACTCCAGCTGGGTAACAAGCCGTTACAGCCTCAGCAACAGCCACAACTCCAGAAGCTGGCACGGTACGTCCACTATTATCTGGAGCAAATTTACACAGCCTGGCAGGCACACTCGAGAGGGAGGGGGGTCTGGTCAAACAGCGAGGGGAATGAGTAGAAACTGAGACACGTTGAGAAAAGGAGGTGAACAAAAATCTAGATAGTACTATTATTTTGGTCTAAATGTATACTATATCCACTCATTAGACAACGAGACCTGTTATTTCACTCGGCAGACTCCAGCCAAAATCCGGAATGGTTATGTAAGAGCTTGTGGGGGGAGGAAAAAATTATGGGAATCCTGTCAGTCAAAGTAATCCCTTCAATTTCTCCTGCTACTGTTTCATCTTAGGCCTGTATGATATAGCCTAGTCTAGCTCTGTAATCACACGCTGGCTGAGAGGATGAGGCTAGGTTGGCTAAAACCCAGGCACTGGAAACTCAGCAGGAAAACCACTCCACTACTGTGCTCCTCCATCAAAAATATGGTTTAAGATCAGATTGTGAATGGCTGCACGGCTTAAAGGGGATAGACTCGACAGGTGAGGCAGTATACGGTGTGTTGTTTTCATGATGGACTGTGACAATGGGAATTATACACAACCACAATACAGGCACGTAACAATGAGCGCTTGCTGGGCCAGCTGTAGCTCTATCGGTACTAAAATCAATTATCTGTCAAGGCAATTAACATGTCAGTAGACTATGTGTGATCTCTATTCCCTCATTGCTGTGAATCCTGGAACGGTTAGCTGGCAGCGTTCATGGCACTGGCATGGAAAGAAAAAACTATTCACTAGGCAAAGACACATAAAACACCATTTACTTCCTCGTGAACCTTAAAGCCCAGTTTTCAGTCTATTGATAAGTCAGGAGACAATCATTTGTTCATCTCAGCTGTCATGTGACTGTCTGATGACGTCTACATGATGACGTGTGCACAAGTTGCTGTCTCTCTGTCTGTGTCAGCGTGCACACGGCCAATTTAATTCCTCACGCTCATCCAGGGCGGCTGTCTCCGCGACTCGGGTTAATGATGTTTACAGCTAGCCACGCTCCTTCACTGGCATTTTGAAAAACACAGCAAGACTGTATAAACAAGCACTCAGCCTCCAGCCGTGAAAGATTTCACATCGTCATATAGGAGGCTTGGAAATACCAGGACTGTGACTCGTCCAGTCTCCAGCTCCAGTGCAGCAGAATCCTGGTCCGCTCGGGGGCCAGCAGTAGCCTCAGACTTGGCGAGCTTATCTCACACTCGTGACAGTGACTTATTGCAATGGAAGCACTTGTGAAGAGTTAAACCGCCCAACCCCAGTGACCTGCTCTTCTTCCCTGCAGACTGAGTGCAAGAGTGTAAACACCTTAAACATGACTTGTCTTCACATTGTGTGTTGCTCTGTCTTCTCACCAAACTTGATTAAGGGTCAACGTAGGCCAAAGCCAGACGGCCTCTGTGAAATAACAGCATAGATAAGGCTCCATGTAAAAAAGCAAAGCAAAGAAAGACCTGGCTGTTTATGATGTCTGTGTCTGTTCACAGTAGCAATGGTAATGGCCTGAGGCCTGAAAACTACTATATGATGTTATAAACGCGAAAACCACTTCACTCATATCATCTGGAAAATAATCTTGACATTTAATAAACAAGGTGAAGTAAATACATTTCAGTTTAGGCATTGGTTGTATTGTTTGTTATGAATTTCAGGAGGAAACCTTTAATCATTGTATTCCAGTCATGCTGTGACCCCAGGCATAGTGGTGCCTGCCTCTCAAATACACCATTAAGGTCTATTTTCAGGCCCGTTAGACTCAGGCACACATCACAGATGCATTATCACACAGTCGCAAAGTGTTCAGCCTCTCTCCTGCTCTCTCAGACTGTTTTTCTCTTTACCTCGGCCTGGTTGAGGCCCCTCTAATTTCATCAGTGGTGATAAAACACCACAAAATCAAGTCTGCAGCTAGTTACTTAGCCCAATCTCCCTTTGGATGAGAGGCAATAACAGCATGTGGTGAGGAAATTGGGTGCTTACTCACACAGACAGATACATGCCTAGCAAGCAGAAAGCACTGTGAACACTCGGTGCACAACCCGCCACGAAGCACAACAATGGTACCCATCTCTCTCTGTGCACACATCTGACTTTATAGCTATTTTCACAGTGCAGCAAGGGGGTTCAAAGGAGCCCATGTGTGCCACAGCTGTAGCACAAGTCGGAGCAGTCTACGACCTTGACCTTGACTTTTAGATAAATATAATCAATAATTGAGTGGATTGATTGACCAGAAGATAATGTATTGGTTACATGTACTAAGACTAATTCATGGACAATAGGGCAAGGTACGGTGACACTGTGCTTCCTGGAGTAGCATAGACTGGTTTGGAATGCTTTCTGAAGTTAGCGCATAGTGACACATAGTTACAAAACTTCTGCCACAGACCACAGCTGGAGAGAAAAGTTTACACTACATTTGTATGCAAGTCCAACTAGGACTTGCAATGAATATGAATAATAAAACAGCAGCGAGCGCTGCAGTAAGCATTAGCTCTGCCTTGCGCATGCTGGGTGTATAAAAGTCCACCTGATGGGCCTCTGGAGAGCTGCAGTCGAGCCAGGCCATGCCAGGACAGGACAGAATGGGATGGGACAGAGCTCAGAGAGCCAGCTAACTGACTGACGGAGTGAGTGACTTGCTGGATCGATGCTGAAGCACACATGCTTGCCTTCCGGCCTGTTCCGTGTGAACCCCGTACAGGATGCAGTGCTGGCTGGGATATGTTGGAAAACCAGCACTAGCTGGTTTCCTGTGCGCCAAGGTCCTGAGAGTTAAGCAGGCATATCTACAGCAAGCATTTTTTTTTATCAACACACTAATGTGAAGTTTTAGGAAGACTGTTATACATTTTGCCAGACATATCACATGTTTATTTAATTACCCAATATACCGTACTACTGAATTATGGTATGTCACATCTATAAAAACATTTGACAAGGATGCTCCAAAATGACAAATTTTTCTCTCCGTAAAACAAACAGAGGTAACGTTTTTGAAACTCAGCAAAAAAACATAGAGGGCTGGTGTTCATAGCTGTGACATATAGCTCGTTCCCTGTAGAACAGGTATGCACAAAGTACTGTAACATTTATTACAGTGGCACATTTATTACACATGTGGCACAACTGCTCCGCACCTGCTTATAGTAGGATGTGTGAGCAGTGGGGAGGTGGAAGGAAGGAAGGAATGTCATGGTGACCTAGAAGGTCTAGGATAAAAAATGTGTGTTGGCAGAGTAAGAGCAATGCGTGGTATTTTTCACTGTAGCTGTGAAGGTTGAGTATTGTACTGTATAATACGCAAGGGGATGGATACAGCATTTGTATGAGCATTATCATCCAGCACTGAGATGAGGCACAGAGAACAGCAAAGGATCAGAAGGGGAAGAGGTCCAAAACTCATTATGTTCAAAGTCACAGGGACAGGAGGGAAAAGAGAAATGGCCCTATGGACTTCTTGGGATTATATTTTGGGGACTTAAACAGCCAGGCAATTCAGAAAAAACCTTGGACACCACAGAATAATACTTGCTGAATGGACTTTTTTTCTCGCTCCCACCTCCCTTAACCCCCTTTTCTTTTCCTCCAGTCCTTACACCTGCAAAAACTCCGGGGTGGGGCTCTGCCCTTCTTGGTGAACCACGAAAAGTCAAGCAGCCTGTAATGAGATAGAGGTGACTAAGGCAACCGCGGTGAAGCTCACATATACAACGCTTATACTGTTCAAGGTTCCTGGCTGTCAGAGCTGCTACAAGTCTGTCAGAGCTGTATGAAGAGCTACTACAGGCCGTCCGCTACATCAGTGAACCTGCGAATAAGTGCGTCACACTCATTTTCACAGGGCAGAGGCTCCTGAATCTGTCCCCTGCTCTGCTGTAGATATAACATGAAGATAGTCAGGCCATCCATATTCTTCAGACAGACACTGGAGAGCATCTTTTATATGTGGCCACTGAGCCACATACAACTGTCCGTCAGTATTCTTCTTGTACTACATCTTGATATAGACACCCAGTGGAGAGGCTTAGATCTCTGGAAAGCATGTCACTGATGTAATCAAACACACTTGCATGCGCATAAGTAGGTCTTGAGGGGGAAGAAAACCATTGACATTCATAGCAGGAATTGTCTAAATCCAGCTCTACTGTGAAACAGACTGTAATTCGTACAATGCTTTGACTGCACATCATGTAAAATGTTGGGCAAGAGAAATACATGTATAAAGGGCTTAAGTGTAACAGCTCTCAAGTGGAGTGTCCTGCGTTGCCTTAGTCACCAGATCACATTTACAAGCACAGCCTCTCTCTGAATGCAGCAGTGGCTTTCTGAGCATTAAGTTTGATCAAAGACTAATCTCTGCTGGTAAGATGATTAAAATTAGCATCTGTTTCATTGTTAAGGAAGTGAGGCAGGCTGGGACCAGATCCCACAGAGCAACAGAGAGGGAGACAAAAAGACAGCCAAAAAGAGAGAGGCGAGAGAAAGAGCAATAAAGAGTGGGGAGAAGGAAAGAGCAATATCGAGAGAAAAAAGAGGGTAATAAAGAGCATGGACAGACAGGGCAATAATAACTGAAAATAAATCAAAGACAAGAGTGTTCCCATGATTGGTCAGTATGACCAAAGCCAAACCCAGGCGATCTGAATTCCTCAGTGGTGGCTTTTACTTTGCATTAACTTTTTCCTCAGACCGCACACATAGATGATGAAGCGGGGGGAGAGAGGCTGTGGCTTGACTGCTTTAAAAGCGATCATACTGGGCTACGGGTTTAGTGAAGCAGTAAAATGAGGCTTCGGCAAACAAGCCAGCCCCTCTTCATCCAATTGAGAGATGTAACTGAAACCTCTCGATGATAAGTACGCTGTGGCAGAGGATGTGATGAAATTGATGCCCATGTTAAGAGTCAGCATAAACACAGCAGTGGGCAGCCTGAGCGTTTCCCTCTATCACCACATTCTTTCATTTCTTAGTTGGGGCAGAAGGGGGCAAACCATGGGGTTGGGTACTTGGCAGTCGCACTTTTAGCCAAACAAAAAAACCCTGCTGCTGCTGCTGTTCCCCATAAACTGCGACAGCAATAGGCAAAACATATAATCATACTCCAGCAAAAAACTGCAATAGCAGGAAAGAGAAAAACGATAAAATCGACTATTTGCTACCCTCGAGAAAATGTAACGAAGGGGAAAAAAAGCCTCATTCAGCATTTCATCAGTAACATAAATAGGAGCAGCTGGGGCAGACTAACATGCTGAAGTGGGCTAATTAGGACACTTGGTGGTTGGTTCACTGCTGTTTCAGTCTGGCTGGGACCGACTAGGAGTCAATGAGAGAGTTTTCCCATAAGTCTGGAAGATTACACTTCTGCACACACCTAGATCATCTACAAGCCCATACTGCACATCCGGTGAGATCGCTGAAGCAAGGCTAGTTAATCAGCTATTCCCACGCCCTCTGTTTTCTTTAACCAACGCTTTGCTAACAGCGTCACTCAGTTATACCTCTGCCTGGCACACAGCGCCCTTGACTTCTATGAAAACAGCTTTGCCTTCCTGTTCCGTCCCTCCCTTCACAGCTTCCTCTCCTCTTCCTGTCTGACTCAATGTCACAAGTAAAAAGCCCAGACCTCCCCGTTTCTTACTCTGATTTAAACCAGAGGCTGGCTTTCAGTACGTTCTTACTCCTAACAGTGAGCCCTCACCTGGATCAGCCATAAAATTATTGTACAGTATGGGCTTGTATTGTGCCTTTCCTTTTTAAAGATTAACATATGCACCCAATATGTACGGTCTCATTATCATCTGAATCAAAAAATCAGTCTCTCTTCTACACATTCTATCTCACTGAAATGAATTATCAATGGTAGTATCTTCACAGTAGTCTTGTGAATGACACCTCTCACTTTGTGTTTCAGTTACATCTAGGCCACTAATGCACTTTAGATAGTGCTCTGCAGTGAATTCCTCTCCATTTCCTTTCATTCAAAGATTTCCCTAGTATAGGCCTTTTATAGCCAAACGTTACAAGCAGCTCAGACATCACATTATGTTAAAAACAGGTTCCTTTTGTAGCTCGAGGTGCACTAATGTAGCAATGACTCCTGCAGTAAAATCAGCCTGGCTCTCCATCTGTCTGCAATTGTATCCTGTTTTCTTTGCTTTCCTTTTTCTGATTGGTTGCATCAGGTGTAGCGTACAGAAAGGGGTGGGGTTGTTTACCTTGACACAGAACTACTGTACATGCTCAGGACCTGAGGGAAACAGGCAGGCAGACACATGGCATTTCAGCTTTTCAGACTTTAAGCCATTGAAGCAACTAATACTTTGTAGGACACAACCCACAAACACTGTAGCTTTAGCAAAATAAACAAAGGCAAGGTGTCCTTTATCAGGCTTGTCAATGTCTGCACACAAGGAATCCATGAAGGATTTGCAGTGTGGTAAGAAGCATTGTGTGTGTGTGTGCGCGCACCCAAATGAGAAGGAATGCATTTATGTGTACTTTGGACCTATTCAACAGTTACACAAGGCCCAGCAGCCCCTCCCTGTTTTAAAGCTTGATTTCTAATTTTCCCTTTTGTCTGAGGATGCACAGCAGAATGCAGGCTAAGGTCCCAAAACGCAGGTAAATGTGAAAATGTGCTGACATTTCCCAGCATCTAAGCCACATGCCAGTCCCCTCTGGCATCCCTCCAGCCAGCTCACTCTCGCTGTTTCTCACTCTTCCACCTCTTGAAATAAAGAGGAGGGAGAACGAAGAGAGGAAGCAGAAAGAAAGGAAGGAGAGGGGGCGCGGAGGAGCTCTGAAAAAATGAAGAATAAACCATCTAGTGTACCCCTTAGGTGACTAACTAAGATTCATGCTTAATTGTGCTGATGAAATGCGATATGTGAAACATGTTTGTGAATAAAAGCATTCATTAATGAAGCTGAAATCCTGCAAAAGCAAATTGTTTATATTCAACATTATGCTGACAAAAAATACGGGCCGAAACATTGTGCATGCTTTGTAATAAAATGCTAATTCTCTTCACCTATTCACCCCTGTCAGGTTGAACATGTTCTCTGCAAAACGTGGGGGGCGGCTTGCAGCAGCAGAGGCAATGAAGCTTGTGCAAAGTACTTAATAGTAAACATTGTACCTACAAGCTGAGAGATGCGTTCTGCGATGAGAACAAAAAAAACTTCTTAATTCCCAGCTTTACTCTTGTTTTCTCTGCAGGATAGATGAGAAAATAAAGGTGTGTCTGGTAAAATCGAAGCTGTAACGGCAACAACATGTCAAATATCTTTTGAATGCACCTTCTGTGGGGATCAGCTGGTTAACAGCAGTAGCTCCTATAGTGTAAATCCCTAACTGTTGCAGATTAAGAGAAGAAAGGATGCTCAATCATTGCTTTCAAGTACAAACCTGCCCAGTCCCCTGCCTTCCTCACTCTCTCCACTCAACTACCTCCCTCCTTCTACCTCTGCCTCCCTCAGGCAGGCAAATGTTTCAGAGCAGTCATATTTAATCAACAGCTTCATGGACAACACAAGGATTTCAAGTCCTCTGCAGCAAAAGGCTTGGCTGTCACACTCTGAATAATTGTCTTAGATACCCCGATTCATTCTCCTTAAACAGTACAGAAAAGACAATGCTTCTGACCTACATTGCAGCTGATGTGTGAAGATGTAGTGATTTTTGATAATGTGCTTTGCATGGCGTGATATCACATCCTGTCTCTTGCTCTATGTTAATGATTTCCCGCTCTATCGTATGCAGGTTACATGAAGGCGCTGCTGTCATGTTTCCCATTTCATTGGTTGTGACAGAGTCAGAGTAATGTGTCCGTCTCTGCGAGCTCCCGCTGTTCCACTCAGTACATGCAGTGTTTCCCTTTGATAGCAAGGGTCACTAGGAAGCAAGAGTAGTGGAACAACAACATCTAACTTCCCCTCTGATAGATTCATCGTGATAATGTTTGGCTGACAGGAACAAATACCAGTCATTGGGCAAGCACACTGTTGCTGTAACTCAATTTAGTTTGTACAGCATGATTCACAATGGCCATTTTGTTGATATCATTAGATAAGAAGGCTACCAGAAATGCATCAAGGGGAAAACAGGATCTATTGTTCCCACACATTCCACAAAGCCCTATGCTTATGGTGTACAAAGCTATAATCTTAAAGGTCGGGCTGAGGTCAAAATCAACAAGAAAAGCAATTACATTCATAAAGTGCTATTAACGGATTTGCCCTGAGCATGCCAGGAGAGCAACTACACATCCTCACAGACTTTGTGTGGGCTCTATGACAAGCTGCCTCCCTTTTTAAGTACCTTTCATCCCTTTTCTCCCACTGGCTTCAGCATGTGGATCAGAGTCATGTATTCATGCATAAACATAACTCATATCCCGGGGGAGAATTCATTTCCCCTAGCCTGGACACTATAAATCACCTTGGGCCAAAGTAAAGAGTCTGGTGTTGCAGGACTGGTGATACATCCAAGATCCTTCCTTCCTTGTGCCTTCACAACCAGGCCAAGCATTCAGGTTAAACAAATATGGACCTATCATGTATTCTAGTCACATATGCTGTTTTCCAAGAAGCGGCCGAAAGATTCAGTGTTACTGTTTCTATGTGTCTACGCATTCTATGTTTTGAAGTTGCGGAAGTTTCGAGGTCTTTCGTCATCAATTTAGCACAATTTCCTTTGGTCTACAGCTGTGGAAAAAGTTTATCAAGACGATATGTGTGAGTGTGTTTGTGTGTGACAGAGGGAACAAGATGGAAGAGGAAGGGGGAGGACTCTTCCTGACAGGGTTTTCTGTTTGCTATCTCACTCAGGAATGACTTTGGAAGGCAATGTTGCACCCTTTTTTTTTTCTTGACTTGACTCCTCACTGCTAAAAGCTGAAGATGAGTTAAGGCTACTGCCTCACACTGACAAGAGCTATCCACCCAGATAAGGCCATGCCTCACTGCAAAACAGTAACAATGAAGAGAGCATAGGTGCAGGTATCTACATGTCACAGAGCCTCGGAGCACAACAAGGGAATTTAAGTGTTGTGTTGCCTACTCCATGGGAAGAAAATTCAATCCAATAAATACATAGAGAATTAGGTTAATACAGTTACCTGCTGGTTTTGACAATTCTTGACAAATACTAGCATAACATGAGTCACTCTTATAAGAAAATAACACACTGTATTGAAATGGCTGCGAGAGCTAATGGCCATAATAGGCTCCTTTGAGTTGAAAGTGGTCCTAGTTGTAATTGGACCACAGTATATATATAGTAGAGGGATGAAGCTGCTGTTGGCCAGGCTCGCCTATGGCACATGAGCAGACTAGACAAGCAATGTCTGCACCCCTTTTTGCAGCGGTAACCATGGCGACAGTGGCAAGCAGGGGCATCCTCATCACCAGGGGGCAGTGTGGGCATCACAGCATGGTGCTGCCCTTGCTGCCTACCCTGGTGCCTCATGTTCCACACAAGCACGGGCACCACACACTTACACAAAAGCCGCATGTGCCATACAGTCAACAAAAATAAATTAAAATGGACACAAACACACGCAGCCAAGCACAAATTACACACACACACACACACACACACACAGTCATCTGCTCCTGACAGCTGCCCCTTGGCGGCTAACACAAGCCCCATCCCACTCTGCTTCTCTCTCCCGCTCCTTTTTGTTGCTCACTTATTGTCAAGTTTCCACCAAACAAAAACGCATGTCCTCCCATGACACCAGCTAATTGATTATTGATGGTGCTAGGCCAAACTGACTTTTATTCAAATGGATGTGAAAAGAGAAAATAGTTGGGACAATGCATTCAGTGCCTTTCATGAAAATGAAGTAAGTCAAGGCATTTGTATGTAAAGCTCAAGGTCTTTCTTCCCCTCTCTTTTTGTTGTTGTTGCTTTCATAAGCAGCTCGGGCTGCACTGGGCAGCCTCAGGAGCAGTTTTGAGGGCTAAGGCGACTGAGGAGCAGCAACATAGGTAGTGTCCTGGAAACAAGCTACCAGCTGATATTGTTTGGAGAAAAGAGATCATAACAGCCCTCATCACTTGCTCAGGTGACAGTGTGACGTCCAACCAGTGTGAAGATCAGTGACAAACAAACAGCCAGACTTGTTATTCTACAGGTCCCCGTGCCAGCATTGCTGCCCTTATCGCTGGCATCGCGTAATTTTGTTACACGTGGTAAAATATAGGATGGCTTGTGACAGAAGAGATCAGATAAAGAGTGAGAGCGCCTGGGCAGGGGAATGCAGAGATGGTGCTGAATACCTAAGCAGGCTGTTGTGTGAGAGGGAGAGACTGATGACGGCGGCAGGCAGATTGAGGCACTAAAGAATGGCAGAGGCGAGGGATCCTGTCCCGTGGAAATGTGTCATGAAGGCAGTTCCATTAACATCTTAATAAAGGCTTCCCAGGCCCCGGAGAGCCCTCGTGAGCAGACTGCCTTCTCCACTCACATGGGGGCCCAAAGCCGCTCTTGCAGCATGTCAACGAGAGAACATTTAAGTTCTGCCAGTAATGCATTGTGAGGGTGTTAGGCTTCCCAAAGGAGTAGCGTAAATGCCTACCCACAAACATGCTCCACTAAATTCCTTTATTCCCCTTTCCCTCTACTTTCATTTACTGTCCATTTCTCCATCTGTTGAATTCAGCGGCCCTACAAAAGGCTTTGTTTCAGAAAGCTGGCAAGCCTTTGGGACAGCAGAGTGCACACTAGGGTTCATTGCTAACTTGCTGCCATCAATAGAGAGAGCAGGATCTGGACTGGCCACGGTTACGCCTGGCAGAGGGACGACTGCTAACCGTTTCCCAATGGTCCTCTGATGAGACTGGCTGAAGCCTGTCTGGGAGCTGCGGACACACACGCAGCCTTCGTCTGGCAAAAATAGCCAGCGATCTAGACAAAGATGGAAACAAACTTTCTCAACAAGCTTTTTAGACGAAAAATAAACCCAAGCACGGTAAACACTACAGCAGAAACAGTGGCTTTCCTTCCTTCACATACTCACAACATTTAAAAAAAAAAAAAAAAAAAGTATCCCTGTGTATCGTAAAAAATGAAATGCAAAGGAGTGGCATTGATTTTTACCCTCTGTGCTATGTGTTGCTCATACTGGGCAAGCTGCTACTTAACAATGTAGTGGCCTGTAGTCATCAATTTAAAATGGTTTCAATGATTTAATAAGTCACTGAAGGCTACACACATAACTACTCAAGATGATGAAAATGGCTACAGCAGCATGACGAGACCATTAAATGTAGTCCTGTGGTGTTTTCTAACATCTGCTATTGTGTGGAAATTGGCAAAGAGCAATGCTGAATCTTAAGATCTTTGGCATCCATATGTTTATAACATCAAGCGAGTATCTTTACAGGAAGATATGCAAGAGTAGATCTGGCACAAAGACAAGGGATGCATTCAAACAACATTTCAAACAAATGTATTCTAATACAGGCCTTTTTGGATGAAGTAAATGCAAAATCATCTATTTTTCCATCAGAGAGATCAAACATTTTTAGATGTAATGGAGAAAGTACGAAAATCAATTTACTTTGCTGTGCTTTCCAACATAAGTTCTGTTGATATCATGTTGTAACAATGTGGAAACTCTACGACATCACTTCCTAATTTTAGAATAAAGTATCAGAATCACTGCAACAAAGTTTAGCGTCATCTCACAACAAATGCAGAGAGACTGGTTTCTCAGTCTCTACACTCCAAAGGCAACATATCAGCAGAGCACCCCCTCTCCAACCAACAAAAGCTTAAACGAACATTTGTTTGGATAACCATCACCTAGAGAGATCTTCATGGCCGAATCTTGGCCTTTAACAGTCAGAGACGAGTAGAAAAACTCACACTGTTTACAGTTACGTGGAGGAGAGACGGCAAACACAGAAGATGTAAATGAAGCCGCCTGCTGCGTTGATGGAGAGAAAAAGGCAGTTGTGATCTTTCTACAGAAGCCAGACCCCTCTCAGACTAAATGTTCTCCGTGGCTACACTCCACTTGATCAACGTCACCACGGATCCCGATCTCCCTTACGTCCATCCTCACACGCACACATTTGCCAAGAACGGGGGGATTCAGACACAAACATGCACATAACAAGGCTGAGTGAGCGGAGCGTGCGTGGGTCAAGGAGATTGAGATCTCTGTTGTGACAGCTGGACAGTTGAGAGGTTCAGATAAACAGCCCACAGTGAGGGAAGATGGGAGGCCAATTTCATTAAAACAAACACTCACTGACTATTTGTACACTCCAGCAGATAGGAAAGGGAGGACCTATATCTGTGGGCGAATGAGTCAGTGAACTCACAAAAGCACCATTATCTGCATGTGTTCGCGCCTGTGTGTGTCTGTGTGTGTGTGTGTGTGTGTGCAAGCAACAGACAGTTGGGATGGTGGGGGTTGCTGTAAAAAGGGGGGTGGGGGTGAGGGAAGCTTCGTTCAGAATACACAGCCGCTGAGCGCATTTGCAGTATTCACTCATTAAGAAATAGGTCAAGGATTCTGCCTGCATGCGTAGCGACTTGTCAAAATCTCTCAAGCTAAACTGTGGTGAGTCTGGCTGCCTTGAGGGGGGAATCCAAAGAGGAGCAAGCAGTGTGCTGTGTGAATGCTGGTGGTGACACAGCACACAAAAAGGCATTAACAAGCCATTCAGTAGCAAATCATGCAGTTAAAAAATTTGTTAGTAATGCCATCATAGTTGTTGAGTGGTATAAGTGGAAGGCACTGAGCAGACAGAGGCTGTGTGCTGGCATTGTGCGCCCGATAATTAACTCAGCTCATTGTTTGGGGTCTTTGCTCTTCATCAACAGAGGACGCTCTTGAGCCATGTGCGCCAATCAGCAGAGTTTGTCGACGACGCTGATAGATGCTGATGGTAGCTGTGGCAGTCTTATGCAGAAGGTTATGACGCTTCGGACCACATTAGAGGTTCAGTTCCTCTTGAGAACAAGATATTCCACTGTATTCCATAGCAAGAGGCCACTTTTCTATAGCTAAAAGAATAGCTAGTCCAAAAGTCAAGATGAAATGCTTCGAGTGAAGATAAAATCCTGCAGTCCGTACTAAAATAACTCTATCTTATGTTCGAGCACAGGTATAAACACCATTAAAGGACACAAACCCTGAATATTTTCTCTGGGGAAATGTGGTAGTCCTGAGCAGACCTATGCAAATCAGTCCAACATCAGAAATACTAAGTGAAGAGTACCTTGCTGACCAAAGTTCCACCGTAAACCCCATCAAAATATTGCAGCCCCCTACAGAGAGGTGAAGTGGAGAAGCGGTGGCAGAAAACATCAACCGTTGCTCCACAAAGCTCCATCTAAGTTTGTCCAGGCGAAGCAATTTCTCTCCAGCTCAGCGAGGTTAACCTTATTGATTGGATGAACGTGTGATGTTGTGGTTCTCGAAAGGCTTTCTTGGATGGCGTGCCTTCAAAGGCATCACTTGAAAGTGATTCATTGAGCAGAATTCTTAACATCTTTGCTCATATCCTCCATTATTTAGACAGAGAACAAACTGAGTGCGATTCAGAATAAACTGAGGCTATCAACAACAGCTTTGGAAGTATTATTAACAGCAATTCTCTTTCGTGATCTTGTCATCAAAGCAATAAGTTTGCAGCAAAAACCTTGCTGCGCATAAAGTTATTGTGGATTCATGAAAGATGCAAATACATTTGAGCCAAAGCAGAGCTAATACATCTGTATAAAACAGTCACATAACAGCTGCTGGTCAGAAGGGCTGATAGCTCAGTGGTAGCATCAGCGAGTGTTCTTTTTTTTTCCATTAGATTGAAGTTAATTAGGTGAATATAATCAGCATGTGATAATCAACCCAACGCTGAGTACTGGTTTGTTCTTCCAAAGGCAGCAATTTCCACCCTGGTGGCTGCTTTGGGGTCAAACTGCTGTTTCACTTTGAGATGGATATTAAAATAATGATGTGAGTGGGTCACGCTTTAGATGCACAAAAAACGTGATTTCACCAAGAAGGAACGGGTTTTGATTGCACAGGCAGAGGGATTAATATGCTGCCCATCAGCTGTGGCAGATGTAAGTCATTTTCATGCAAATGTAAGGCAATTTTCTACTTAAGACAACATTTATTTTCTTTAGAGTCATTGTTATGGGTGCTTGCCGGGAGAGCTGGCTGTCAGAGAATGAAGATTTGTGGGTGCATCTGCTCAGTAGGACAGATGAGGTCTAGAGTCGATCTGGAATCCTAAATTGATGCCAGTTGGCAACAATATATCAGAGTGTCTTCTTTTTTTTGTTGCAATTTGGGTGTTTGGTTTTACCGCTTGAGAGGAGACCTCAAATCTGTCGGGAAACGTTTAGAATTTAGACTACGTGAACTAGATCAGTGACCTGGAGAGACTAAAATATTCTGATGGACATAAAAAGTAAGACATTTAACAGTCTGGTAATCAGCTCTGACTGCAGACTTAAGGTTCACTTGTTGCAGGGACAGAGAGGTCCAGGTCTGTAGCCTGCTGCCAGTCGGCACATAACATCTAAAAAAAAAAAAAAAAAAGGTTTGTGTGTAGTGTGAAGTATTCTATAGATAGAAATCCTGCGGACACTGCGTAGAAGCCTGTGAAATTTTGCGCCGACAGTCGAGGCCAACAAGTCAGAATCAATCTAATGTCATAATTGCAAGCGTTGGGGCATAAAGGCTCTAAAAATAACTCTGCTGGTCAAGTAACTTCATTAAATTCTCTACTAACACAAACCAGAAGCAGCTCATCAGCAAGAATGACGCTGACCGGAGGCACCATCTCTGTAGAACAGGTTTTAAGTCAATAATGCTGGTGTGTTAGGAGGCAGTTAAATTCTAATGAATGAGAATGGAGCACAAATGGTGGTGATGCAAAGGATCAACACCTGAGTGTGAAGCCTGCTGTAGGTGCAGCCCCGGAGAAATTATTTTCAGTAAGCCACACATTGTATGGTCACACATCTTCATTCATTTCAGATTGTGAGCTGTGGCAAAGCTACAATGAAATATGGAAACAGGCTGCTGCCTTATCAGAGCCCGCAGCCTCAAATGAAAAATGTCTCTTCTTCAGTTGCCGATCCGCAGTGTCGGAAATTAGCCTCTTACAAAGCAGTGGGGCTGTTTCTGTGGCTTTCGCCTGGGATTTAAAACAAACATTTACACGCTGTGAAGCAGATATATCCCAAATGAGCTTGTTGGTCGGCACTCACCTCTTCATTTATTCTGGACCTCCCGGTTATCCTGCTCCCTCCAGCGCGGCTGCTGTCTTCGGGGTTTTAACTGATGCGCTAAGGACTCACATCCAAAGTGAGACAAAAATGTTTCCAAATGCTCTATCTGGACAAAGCCTGCGTTTTCGGAGATGCTTCAGTAAATTTTTTTTTACATTCACTAGTTCTTACAGTTCCTTAAATACAGCTGCCCGCGAGACCTGTTAAGCGGCGGCGTCATTCATTCAAGTAAAAACCTTCATCACTGCCGGTAATTGCAAATTCAGTGCGTAAACTTCGCAGCAGCGCCTTCACGGTGTGAGCTGACCTCCGTATGTTACTTTACTGGACCGTGTCAGTGAGATGGCACATTCCTTCAGTTCGGCGTTCAGCGTCCTCCGGGCTACAGTAGGTGCAGGTTATGTACAAGATGTGGCCAGGCTTGCCATCGTCCGACGGTGTGATTTCGCAGCGTCAGTTCAGACCCGCAGCGTGGCTCCCTCACAGGGCTCTGCCGGACTGACATAGATTAGCGCCTCCATCAATGTACAGTAGTGTGTGCACGCCGCCACTGGCGCGTTTAAAGCCAGCCCCCTCACACCCCTTCTCATTATGGAGTTAACCGTTTCCGCCCATAGAAAAATAAATAATTAGGAATAAATTAAAGAAACGTTTGCGTAAAAAATCCAGGAATTTGCTGTTCGGGTAACATTTAGGACTATATACTGAGACATTTTTTAAACAGTTGGCACTTTGTTGTGAACCAGATGGCAATTTACAATGCACCCCCCCCCCCCCCCCCCCTCCCCCCACACATACCTGCCAAAAAAAAAACCATAGCTAACCGAAAACATGCTTCATTTATCAAACATATTATATAAGTGTTATTTCCAGTTTGGATAACTCTCTGTAGAAGGATTTGTACAGATTTCATCTTCCTGTCATTCCCTTTGGAAAATCTTTATATCCGACTGCATTGATTAAAAATTGATGTCTGACAATTGAACAGTGCATCACATCTATGAAAAGAACATTTTCTTACCCATCATAGAGTTTTGTCTGCGCGGCACACTGAACACAGTCAGTGACACCCGGCCATCCACCTCTGTTTCTGTTAGAATACTGCCATCTATGGACCAAACTACGACCAAACTCTGATATGACACCCCCCCTCTCTTTCTCTCTCTCTCTCTCTGTGTCTCTTTCTCTCCTATCATTTCTTCATTTTTGCATTTCCGCTGTTAAATTCTCCTTTCTTTCTTCTTACCCTTCCTTTCATTCATCCTGGCTCAGAGAAATATTTTTTTGCACCACTCACAAGTTGAAGTGCTCAGGCCAGTAACAGTAGACAACCAAAAACATTGAGTTTTCAAATTCTTAATTGTCTCCCCTCACTTTGCCATGGCCTCAGTGACATAGTGCCCCACAGTTCTGGGTAAGGAGTTCAGTCAGGGACAAAATATATCTGAGTCTATCCTAACTGTGCGTGTAAGGCATGCATAATGTGCTGCATACAGGAATGTATCATTGTGCATCTTCTCCTCTTTGTGCTGCTACATCTGGTTTTTGTCTCTTATTTTGAAATTTATGAAGACTCATGCTGCTTGGGCTGCAGGCACCTCTGAATTATATTCATTTCAATGGGAAGGCCCCCAACAAGTACTCGCCTACATTTTCTTTCATTTTTATTCATAAATGATGAATCTTTGATCAGTGATCTCAATACTGGCTGCCAAGTTTTGACTTTTAGTTTTCTTTGCATGATTGAGACCACCAGCAGGGCCCAGCTGTTCAACGCGACATATATAGAATATGTAAATGTACTTATATTTGTCTAAGACATTCACGGGACGAGATTGACGAAATAGTGACACAACAAAAACCGACACCAACCCCTCATCTTCTTGCATCTGTGCCCTTAGTGGGTTATGACAAAAAGTAGGCTATCCACATTCTCTGATGCATCAATAATGCAGAGTGGGGAAAAGGGAGCCAGTGTCTGCCATCAAAAGTATTGCAAAACTGCCAGGAGGAAGAAGATGTGGAACAACCAGTGTAAGTACACTAAAAGCACAGCGCCCACTTAAAGACAGGGTCAATAGCTGGAGGGTGTCCATATTGGAATTCCGCCGCACTACCTCTCAAATGGATCTTAGTCAACCCTGGGCGGCAGGGGTAATCAAATACAGACTTATTCAATTCATTACTCACGGTCCTGTTTGGAGCGGCCATGTTGGAACAAGCTGTGATTTGTTTGATTGGAACATAACTCAATTCATATTGAAAAAGGAGGTTGCACTGAACTGTCTGGAAGAGGTTTTGGCTGTTCTGTGCAGAGAGAAATTATAGATTAACCCTTTTAGCGAGGTGAAGCTCGTTACATACCGTACAGTTCTATCAGTCATGTTTCACTTTAGGTCACATGTGGACAGACTGAGGCTGGCTGCAGATTCTGTAAGAGAAGAAACTATGTGGCTCTACTTGTTTTTTACATTTTGACATGAGAGTTGTGAGGACTGTAGCTAAATTTAGCCTGTGAAATATCGTATTCTATTTTTGATTTAAAATGTAACATATGATTTAAAGTGATAAAACAAATGAAAACGACAAATATAAATATTGGTAGCCTTCAGTAAATATTTTGTAGAACAGCCTTTGGAGGCGATAACTGCAGTCAAGTGCTTTCTGTACCTCTAAATATGGTTTCTAGACTTCTTCATGGGTAGTTTGGCCCACTTTTCCCGGATGGGAGTGCTTCAGTTCTCTCAGGTTTGATGGGTGCCGTCTCCAAACTACAAGTGTCAGACCTTTTCCACAGACGTTCAGTGAGATTCAGTTTCTTGAGCGCTTTTTATGTAATATTTGGGGTCATTATCGTGCCAGAGGACCCATTACCTGCAACTAAGACACAGCTTTCAAGCACTGTGTTTCGCTCCAAAATTCCTTTAGTCTTCTGGTTTTATTGTGCCCTTCATAGATTCAAGGCACCCATTGCCTGAGGCAGCAAAAGCAACCCCAAAACACCCCAGAGCCTCCTCTGTGTTTCTCAGTAGGCAAAGTGTTCTTTTCTTTCAGGGCCTCTGTTTTTATCCTCTGTTAACACAGGGTTGGTGTGATTTACTGAAAAGCTCTAATTTTGTTGCATCTGTCCTAAGCACACTCTCCCAGAAGGCCTGTGGCTTGTCAACACGCATTTTGGCATAGGCCACACTGGCTTTTTCATGTGTCCCTCTTAGTAGCCGGGTCATCCTGGGTCGTCCACCATGGAGCCCATTTTCATTCAGACAGCAGCAGACAGTGGGACTTTTGCACCTTGAAGAACAACTTGAATATTTTTTTTTTCTTGTTTTCCTTGACCTATTTTTCTCATGTGATGATTTCCAGAGATGTTGGCCACAGTCTCATGGACTTTTAACTTAATGATATTGGAAACAGTAGTCACAGGATCAGTTGGCTGGATCAGGTCTGACCATGCTTGGCTATTACCTTCTGTTATTTTGTATCTCTCTCTGCTTTTCCCTCTGTTTTCTTTGTTCATTGTGATGCACACAAAACAGCAGAATGAGCAATTACAAGTCCTGATAATAATTAATCATTAGTTATAATTTCAACACTGCTCCAGGGCGAATAGTGTAGTATTTTAATAAAAATCCAGGGTACTTATCATCTAGGCCGCCTCTGTATCACATGAGAGGTGATCCAACAGGAAACTATGCGTGTTGTTTTTATCATTCTCAGCTCTGCGTCTTTGCTTCTTCAAGCAGCTTAATTTAATGCAAAGACACAGCATTTCCTTACTGATGTGCTCATAACTTACAGATGCACCTCTTGTCACGGACCGTCATTAACAGCCTGTGTCTTATATAGCTGAGGGCTGTGTCAAGATGGTTCCGGTTCTCAGTGGTATAACCCATCCACTTTAAGTCCTGGCCCCTTTCCAGCCAGGATCTGAAATCAAAGCTCACATCATTGGTCATTAGGGTGTTGTCAGATAAGCAAGCTGTGGGTTATTCTATATTGATGTTTACTTTTGGAATCTGGTCTTGCAGGCAGAGGCAGTTTCTGAGCGAAGAGGTGAGGCAAGAAACTCACAGGATTCAAGCCCACAGTGGGTGAGGAGGTTAATTGCTGGAATTATGATTGTGAGATGTGCAGAAGCTACTGTTTATCTCTGGATGTGCCGGGCGGCTGGGTGCATGCAAAGAGGGGGAGTGACGATGCAAAGCATGTGCGACGAGAGATAGACAGGGGTAATTCGTGGCAAAGCGCGAAGCTTATTTGTTGGAGGATCAGTTCAGTGAGCAAATCAAACAGTGGTCAGGTGGAGGGGTGGGCACAGTGCTGGGAATGACGCTCCCAACAGTAATGCGGGGAGATGGCCGGCTGCAGGCCTGCCGCTTCACCGTTTGCTGATCAAAGTGCTCGCACGCAGCGATTTCATACTAAGTTGGAAGGTTTCAAAGGGGCCTCTTGTGATGCCTTTAATTCTTTCTCCCTCCAGCCATATTTGAAGATATCACGAGGGAATGTGGCACACTGTCGACTCCACTGAAACTCCATTCCCTCTCTTCTCTGACCCGTGTAAACAATCAGCTTGACTGAAGAGAAAAACAAATACCAGGAAACAATTAGATAGAAACTAAACTGTCAATCTTATGCATATGATGCCAATTATTTCTATTCCAAGATTGATATCAGTCATTATAGGGAAAGTTTATACTAACCTTATTATATTTTAACTTTTATCATTTCTATTATCAGCATTTATTGTTATACTAATGTAAATGTTCAACATCACAACAAGCAGGTGTAACCGATCGGCTTAAATTTAACATTAAAACACATGCACATACATATCCTATTATATTTCAGTTTTATTTAGCAGGTAATGAGTGGAGTAGAGCAGGAGAGTCCAGAATATGCAGTGTGTGTCTTGGGATTCGGATGTGTGTGGCATTTGAACCATGTCCATTATGGAAGTCCACCCCCCACTGCTCACTTCCCACCATCCACCTGTTAGAGTGGCACCAGATACATACTGAAGAGGCTCTCGGGACTACTGCCATGCAATCAGCAACTGCACACATACGCACTCTTCCACACAGAAAGCACATTCATACAGGTGGCCCATTACATCAGTAATGGCCCACTGACTGAGCCTCAGCAGCCCACCATGTGGTGATGATCACCATTTTTCCGGCCCTACACTGAGGAGAAATACTTCACACAGGAAGTTGTTAGAAGACAGAGAAAAGTAAAATTACACATCATGTCCAGTCCATGTTTTAGTCAACAATTTATAACCAGTGGCAGTCATATCAGAGCGATGATCTAAATGAGTGTATTTTGAAGAGGTTTCATAGCTGTGATTTTGTTTTCTGTCCCCTCTACAGAGAAAACAACTCACCCTGAAGTACAATTGAACATAATGTGCCTGATCTGTGGCCCAAATGTTCATCTCCCATTGGAGCTATCTCTTAAGCCTGTCAAGATTTGTCAATGGAAAAACTAAATTAAAATAGCAAATCATTTCCACAGAGATGCAATCACAGGAGACGTGGTAATTGCAAGCTGCTCTGATGTGTTTGCTGAGTGAGGCATTGTATTAAATTGTGTGGTTTTTTTTTTAAATCATTATTATTATTATTTTGTCCTTGCTTGGAGGCATTCCATGAGCTGTGGCCTTGTGCTGTAATCTCGAACATCAGAAGTGTGGCAGCAAATCACGGGCGGCATCAGTATGGAAACATGGTACCTCAAAAATAGGACCGGAGACAGAGAGAGAGAGAGAGAGCGAGTGGTGAAAGTACAGATGGTCCATCGTTCAACACATCAGTGCCACAATTGAGCTGTCAGTGAAGATGAATAATGATGATATAAAAAAAAAAACAATTAAGTACTTTGCGCCTACAGCACTAAGCAATTTACATTCCTGCGTAACTGCAAGGTGAGCAAAATCCAAAATGCCTAACAAAATAGGTAGACTCCCAGTTTGTTGTACTGTTTATCTGTCATGCACGCACGCAGCCACCAACATGCACACATGCACGCGCGTGCACAGGATGGTGGCTGGGAAGAAGGTGAGAGAGGGGGGAAAAAAGAAGAGAGAAAATGAGCAAAAGTGCTCTTACAATGCAAAACACTTCCATTAGATAGTTTGCTATTTTAATAAGATGCTTATCAGAATGGGAATCTCAGGAAATTGCTGGCTATTTATTTTACGGGGGCTGCTCACTTTGCCTCAGCTCTTGATAAAGCATTTTATTTTAATTAGACACATTTCCACACTCCTCCAGGGATGACCTCTTGTTATGGTGAAGTGGGCCTGCTTAGCAGAGCAGGCAGCCAGGAACAAGCTCCTCCGTGCATCTCAATCATTCCTCATCCATGCTCATCTCAGGAGTGCTGGACCAAATCAAAGGAGTCACTATTAAGCAGAACCAAATTGTTTAACGCGGTAATCTCCTGCATATTTTGCACTCCTTCCCCATTTGCAATTGGAAATGAGACATGGTGAAAAATATGATGCATTGTTTTGCATACTAACAAGGGACCTTGGATATGCTTATCCTTCACGGTTATGGAGGACAGTTCCGCAACAATGAGAAACACATTCTCTGACTCATGAGTGTTGCAGAGAAAATAAGACAATCACTTTATCCATAGTATCTGTAAGGGAGAGGAGGAAAATCCTGACAACTGGCTGCGTTGGGTGGGATTACTGTTCTACCTTAGCTCACTTTTTGATACTGGCTATTTACAGTCCCGGGGAGCAAGCTTGCAGAACTGAAACATGATTTTAGGGATTATGAGGCCTGTTAAACAGAGAATGAACAGCATATTCAGGCAGCATGCAGCATCTGCTACTTCCTGCATGGCATCAATATGAAAACAGTTGACTTGTACTGAGCAACCAGATGTATGTGGGTGAGGGAAAAAAACACTGCCAGATATACCAACAAAATATTGTCGGATTGCTGCCAATCTGACATTTACTTCTGGAAGTAAGACAGAAATCAATGGGCTCTTTGACAGGAAGAGCTCATGCACCCCTCATGTGTCACTTCATTTAATTTGGTTACTCGCAACTCAAAGAGAGGAGAAGAGGAAAAAGATAGATAGAGGACAAAGCAATTACGTCCACCATTAAATGGCATCACGCCTGATCTCCTAGGTATGAGAGGGGGAGAGCCGTGAGGCAGAGGGTGGGACTGATGAGAGCTTACCAGCAGCTTGAGACCTGCTCTGCTCCAGACAGGGATTTAGGTCTTCTGCCTGCCTGCCTGCTCGTCCATACGGTGGCATACAATCGCAATGATACCTTAATCCTGCCTGGCCTTTCACATGGGGCCCCAGCTAGTGGAATGTCCAGATATGAAATGTAAATGGGGGATTGAAGATGTCAACAGGGAAATGCCAGCATCACAATCTGACATAGTCATTAACTCCTTCTTTTTTGTTCTCAGCGCCACGGGGAGGAAAGACACGGACGCAAGGAATACGTGACGGAGGTAAATCCATAAAGACCTTCTTTCCTAACTGCAATTACAGGCAAACAACCAGACACACACATGAACGTATGTGCTCATATAGCACATACAGTCGCATACTGATGCACGGACAAAACAAATCTGCATTATGCTAATCATTTTCTTCCCAAGGCCCATATGGTCCATATTCATCACCAGTAATTACAAGAGACATTCTCATTAATAACAATTCTTGCTTTTACTGCTGGAGTTCTTCAGGTTTTCCTGTGTAATGTGAAGGTTGTGACTGAGCTGCTCGCAGCTTCAACTTCATGTAGACAGACAGCAGCAACTACCATAACATCTGGACACTTACACCAGCTCCTTCAATCATTCTTCCCTTTGCCAAAAGATTAAAATTCAAATTAGATTAATTCAAAGTTTCATTTCTTAATCATGAATTATTCACCGATGAAATAGCTCTGAAGCAGCACCAAATGTATCCTGTAGGAGTTCTGGGCTATCATTATCTATAAAAATGATATTAAAAATGTACGTCTTGCCTGAGGACTGCCTTTAAAATTCCTCATCTGTTCTCCCAAAGACATTTCTGAGACATATCGCATTTGCAACAACTTCCACCGAATGCATGCCAAGCAGGTGTAGCTGTAACTCTGAATGCAATGCAATGTGCATCAGTTTCAGGCATGTGATGAATAAACACTCTCCGATAGCTTGGGGACGAATTGATTCTATGAATACAAAAAAATGCTGTTTCAGACCGTTTCAAGTGATACTTTCAAAGTACAATAAAACAAGGATTAAAATGACTTTCTGGGATGGAGGTCATTAAAATATATGAATTTGATCGCTGGTCCCTTCACTCCTCGTCTCTTTTTTGTGGTGCCTCACAGCAGCTACTGAATTCATGCACTTTCACACCCCATTGTGATTATTATCCTAACTTTCATAGGTTTGTTTGTTACTGCTAAGTTTCCCATGCATCTCCCTGATTTGTTGTGGCCCTCCTTAGCCTCCCTTAGTCACTGAGGGGAAAAATACCATAGATGACAAAAAGGAAGAGGAGGATAATATTCATATGTAATATAAAAAGGAATGGTTCTCAGTGTTCTCTGGTTGTTGAGGGAGGATCTCCATCATCAATTTTTATATCCAGTATATTATAAAGGCGCTGCAACAGCAGCTCCATTTCAACACCACAGGCACACATGACAAACTTGACACTGTTGCCTCACACTCTATATTGCAGACCTATCTTAAATAATTGGTGGCATTTACTTTTTTATGAGTATGTCTATTCAAAACCTGTTTACTATCTCATAACCTATCCTCTATTACTGCTGATGCGATTACTCTCAGGGTCGATATTAATGCACAACTGTGCTACTTTGTTTTCTTCATAATTACTTTTCTCACTTTCTTATACTATTCTATGTCGTCAAAGAGCCACAAATGAACTTCCACATCCTCTACATACATACAGTACATACATGGGCCATCGTCCACTGTGTGATTTCCATTTCCATCCTGTGAAACGTCCTAATTTTGCTCCACTTGTTTACTAAGGAGACATTCATGAGCATGCTGTTTTTGTAAGCATGACCACTGCTTGCAAAGAGAATCAGAATCAGCTTTGTTGGCCAAGTATCTGTACAAACATACAAGGAATTTGACTCTGATTTGAGTCTGGGTCAGCAAAGTTGATGACCTAATGGTTCAGCCATGCCTGGCTGACGTCTCTGAAGCCTCACTTTACATATCTGTCATCAGTTGTGACAAAAACCACAACAAAGATGATGGCAGCAACACAGATGCTGCAAGTGTGGACCCTGTCTGCTTCTGAACATGACTTGCAAGCTCCCTCTCTCTCAGACAATCCTCTGGTCGGCCATTGCTGCCTCTAGACGCAAGGGCACAGAATCTAATCTTACGCCATCTTACACTCTGTCTTTCTCTTTCCTTTTTCCCTCCTCCTCTATGGCATGGCCTTTGGTTTCCCTCCATCCTTTCGTGTGTGTGTGTGCATGTTGGTGTTTGAGAGACAGTGAGAGAGCACATCACGATTTCCTCCTGCGGGAGCCGTGACCAGCCAAACCCCACTAAGATCCTATGCTGCTATTTTTGTGCAGCCTGCCCTATCATGTGCCCTGCGTTACACACCAAACATCGCTGGTGGCAGGGAGTCTCCAGCATGACTTCCAAAGACAACCCCGGGAGCACAGATCCTCGCTTTTCTTTACAGGCGTTTTCAGTTATTTTTTTCCTATGAGGCAAACATCTTGTTGCAATATTCTTGTGGTCACAGGCTCTGTCAAATAAAAAAATAAAAAAACATTTAGCTGTCGCAGCCTCTTTCTGGAGGATGTGGGAGAAATGCAGAATGAAGCGTCCTTCTGTGTGACTAACTGTTTTTGTTGTTAATGCTACATAGTGAGTGTAGAAATGTCTGGATTGCCATGACTCTGAGTTTGTCTTATTTCAGGATATTTTTTTTTTAATCCTCCACTTTTTTTGTCTCCTCTTGATCCTTTTTTCTTTACACATGGTTGGAGAAAAATGACAGCTTTCCTCTGACATTAAGATGCAATGATGACTGGATTGTCTCTCTCATCTTCAATGACAGAAATGCAAGGAAAAAAATCTAAAATATATATTTTTTTAAATCAAATTTGCCAGCTACCATGCAGACTTTTAGAGTAACTACACATATTGCCACATTTGTGCAAAGCTTCACTGTAACAGTGTTTCCAGTCTGTGCAGCGATGCTCATTTCCTACAGCACCTTCATATGACACGCTTTCGAGCCGTGTATGCTGTAATGATGAATCTCCCACATTTAGGGGGCCAAGAGAGCCAGTGCACCATCACTCGTCAAACCCCCTCCCCTGACCGTGTTTCTGTGGGAATGATGGCTGAATCCAGCAAAGTTACATCACAGCTGGATGCACCTCTGTGCCCAGGCTGCTAATGAAATTTGAATGAGTTCTGCTGCAAATACGAACTATAATTCATACATGTTTGATTGATGTGAACAAAAGTAACCCCGCATTGCCCCGGAAGGTGGGCATTAAACCCCCAAAACAATAGTCTGTCTGTGTGGATGCATCGTTGCTTTTGTGTGTTGTCTTTTTTGTTGATACTTGTGGCTAATTACCAACTGCATTCTCAGTGGTAAATTACAATGTCAGTAATTTTAAAAAAGGGGGTTGTTAAGGACACCCAGAGGGTCTCTGTGTGACTTGAAACAGCTCTCTAAAATGGCAGTTAAATGCTTATGAAGCGCATCCATCGGGGTTGGATGGCACACAGTCATATACATCCTCGGCAGCACCACAACACATACTACATTGCTCCAGTACCAGAAAACAGAAAAAAAGGGCAGTTAATTAGCCTTTTAATTGTAGTGTAAATACACATGGTGAACCCAACCATTAAAGCCCTATTTTACCCTGAACTGTGGTCCATCTGAGGAAGATCTCACACTTCAATATCTTTCTTTCCAAAAATTTTCTTTCAATCTAGCCACATTCCTCCCATGTCTTTTCAACCATTAAAACAGCTATTAAAATTGTTTCTAGTACACTGAAACATATACATATACGTGTATTTGCTCCTGTAGCAGATGGAGCCAGAGGTGGAGATCAAGCTTTGCTGATATGGAAAGTGGTGAGTTTGTGTGGGCATGTGTGTATTTTTGGTGAAGGGGAGTCATCCTGGAAAAGTCATAGAACGTCTCCTCTGCCCAGTTTGCAGCATGGCAGTGTTCGATTTCTCCTCAATTCTCCGCTGACAGACAGAATAAGCTGCCAGTCAGCGGTCCATCCTGTCCACCTGCAGAAGTGTTGATTTGCCTGTAAGCCGCCCAAGGCTGATTGATTCCTGAGTGAAAGCTTCAGGCACATGATTGACACCACATGATTACTGTTCACACATGACTGCTGTTTGCCAGACTGCAGGCCTCATCACATTATGACCATAGATAGGAGAGCAGCAAACATTAAGATACTGTACATCCCCCCTCCGACTGTGACACAGTTGCATTTTCCCCAGACTGTTTTGCTGCTCATGTGCATTTTGAAGTGTCTGAATGTGGTTTGTGCGGCTCTGATATTTATTAACATCGAGATTTGCTCAAGAAAAGTCATTTAATGTGAAATCCATAAGGCCATGTTTCTAATGTAGCATGAAGATGGCTTCCCTCTGAGAGTTTTAGAGCTAATGGAGCTACGACCCAATGAGACATCACAGAAAAAAAAGGGGAACTACACATTTCCTTTTGTTTGAAAAAGACTGCAGTCTGAGACCTACAGCTGTACATATTTGTTTGGGATTTCTGCAGTGTGTTAATGGGCGCATAGCATCGTGTGTGTTTTGTCATGGATAAAAGAGGGAACACTGTACATCTTTCGACGGTGAAGTAAATTATCCATTTCTAATGTCCCAGTGCACCTCCTGCCCCCTGTGGAGTAGATAGAATTGGATCATAATTGAATCACTCGCAGCAATTATGATGGCATGCCCTTGGCTATACAGTAGGACAGTGTCATGATGACACAGTGCATCACACACTACCACAAAACACACACACACTCACAACACAAAATGTGTGCTAGCACTTGAGTGCCTTGACCCCAACACAAGAGGAAAATCTCTTTCAAAGTCTAACCCTTAAACAAACAGTGTAACTTAAAGGAGAGTGCTTTTTCTATGAACCTTTAATCAAGAACATGTTTGAGCTTCCACTCAGACGTTATTCTTGGCGTGTGAAATTCCATCCATAAATTGGTGTTAAATGTCAAGTCAAATTTATTTATACAGCCCAATATCACAAATCACAAATTTGCCTGAAGGAGCTGTACAGCACGCAACACACTCTGTCCTTAGTCCCTCGATTCAGATAAGAAAAAAATGCATAAAATTCACTACGTGATAGCACAGAATGTTGAGGCAGTAACATGAAAAGGAGAAGCTGGTTAGCCTCAGATGAATGCAGCCCTTTTAGCTCAAACTCACCACCTCTTCGTTTAACCCTACCCATTTGCCAAGCAGCGAGACATCCCCAATCACTTAGAGTTTTAAGGTTGCCAAGCAACAACTGCTCATGAGTGCTGTACACAGGCCGCATGGCTGTCCCTGTTCTGCTTGTTCACACAGATGTGACCAACTGGGAGAAGCAGAGGCCAGAGGCGAAAAAAAAAAGAGAAGAGAAACACTGTGTGTGGCCCAGTCTTGCTATACTCTGATGTTTCAAAGACTTTCAAGGATCCACAGAGAGAAATCACATGATATTTGTAGTCATTTAGTTTTTAGAAATATTTTTTATAGCTCAAATGCCATGGAGGACAAAATCTGCTTTTACTGTGACTGCATTTCTTATCTCACAATACTTTCAGGAGACAAATTCTTACAGGCAGTTGTAAAGAGGGGCCTGCGATTTATCTCCGCCTTTTATCTCAAATGAAGGAACCTTTCCCTTCAAATTAGCATGGGATTGTGGTTAAGAACAAGCAGGCGCTGCATTAAGTACAGAACCTCTAAATTAACATAATTGTGCGGGCAATTACGCTAAAAGTGTGGAGGGAGTCTTTTTTCGAAGTAAGCATGATCTTGTTTTAGGAGATTGAATTTGCTAATTCGGTTACAGCCCACTATCTTCAGCTGTGGCATTGACCCCGTGTTATGTCGAGCCACTCACTGGTGGAAAAGGAGGAGTGGGGAGGGGGAGGGTCGACATGAAATTAGAACTGGACGGTAAACACTCGTCTGTTTTATACATTTCCTGGCATCCAGGACTCTGACATATGCCACAGACTAAACAGCAGTTGTGTACTATGATTCAAAATTATAGGAATGTAACTCATTTTGAGAGCATGCTTTTGAAACATCCACGGCATTGCTCAAAATGCATAAAAGTTTGGATGTATAAGATTGCTCACACATATGCCTCAATTAAGGAGTGAAATATCAGGTTCAATTGAAGTCTAAGTGACAAATAGGCTACTATAAACTCTAACGCAGATAAATTATGCTTTTTGGCTTGAATGTGGTCCCTGCCCTGAGTGTACATGATGGCGGGTGAATAAAAAAGCGTTCCTGGCTGAAAACACAGTGAGGTGTGAGATGACCTGTGGTGTGTTTTTGTTTCCTTGAGTGTATGTGAGTGCAAATGTGCTTGAGTCCATGGGTGAGAGAGCGGGCTGACAGGTATATTTGTTTGTCTTGGCCCCTGGCTGTGACCTTGGCTCCCTCTTTGGTTTGTTCAGCGTGAAACCAAATCCCTTAATCAATCCTTTAAACTGCCCTCACTTTTTCCACCATTAAAGCAATTACACTCTAGGCCATCAGATTTTCAATCCAGACCCGTTGTTTCAGGGCGTACACAGAATACATACAATACAAAACTCCTCCAGCAACAAAACAATATCTGATTCGATTTACAGCAAAGGATTTGCTTGAGTTTGATGAGGGGATTATAAATGGTCGATTGATTGTAGTAGAATGCTTCTCTCTTCCTGTGGTCGACTACCTTTTATTTTCCCCCTGCTGTAAAATCCACAAGAAGAGCCGCTATTGGTCACAACTGAAGCTGGTGTTGATATAGGAGACTGTTGATGCATTGCAGAAAGTCCCCAGGTTGGTGGCAAAACACACCAGACTCACAGGGGAAATAGCAATAGAGTTGCTTTGGAAATGTAGATTTCCTTTTGAAATAAAAAAAAAAAAAAATACAAAGAAGTTTGCATCTGAACTTTAAAATACAAAGACAAGAATTTCAGAAAAGGTTCAACTGCATGAATAAAAACAAGATAAATGCACAAAATTCACCTTCACTATCATTATGTTCTTGTGACAGTTGAAGCACAACTGCAGCAGCATACTCCCCCAGCTGTCTCTTATACCTTAGATCATAAAGATGAAAACTTGTACTTGACCGCCTCTAGTAGAATGATGATACCATGAAAACACATGTGGTCTGTGCTTCAAATGTGTTGATCACATATGTGCAGATACTGTTTTCCATTCAACATGTTTCAATCTTGTTTCTAAAGTGTGAGTGAGAATCTGACCTCCGCTGACCTCTGCCCTTCACGGTTCACGTGACTTATATCGACTCCGAGGATGACTGCCCCGGCTAACTGCACATCAGCGTGTCCGCTCACACAAAGGCCGGCTCGCCTGTTATCAAAAGTCAGATCTGGCTCTGACTACAATCCATTTCCCTCCTCACTCTGGGTCTCCTTTGCCCCCTCATGACAGCAGCTTTTCCAGCTCATTTCACTTGAGATGGCAACGCCACGCAGAAGACGGGGACATCTCTGCGGTGACCCTGCCTCAATCAGCAATGCTTTTATTTGATTGAGTTCTGCAGCACCGCAAACAAGGAGGAGCAGATGACATTGTATCCTTGTAAACAGGAGTTAAGGAGACCCTTCTCTAAGGCACTAGGGTCTAAAGGGCATGCCAAGGATAAGTGTTTTGCTTGATGAGCTTTTAAAAGTCAGTCTCGGTCCAAATCTCTTGAAAGGCTCATTTAACCCAGGTCCTCCTCCTGAAATGGCAATTTGATTTGTCCGGTGGTTAATGTACTAGAGGACCCTTAAAGTAATTTGACAGCAGGTGGGGGTATTGGTGGGGAGACACAGGCAGAAATAATTTTAAGTAACACTGCACAAAAGACGCAGTGCTTTACAGTTCACCCCTAGCTGGCCAAAGGAGGATTGAGGGCATCTCGGGCTGATCGGCGCAGCCTCTGATGGGACCAACAAAAGGCAGCAGTCTTTGGCTTTATCTCGCCTAGCAGGAGGACTTTGTTAGGCCCTCTATAATGAACTGAATGCAGGGAGGCACTGGACTCTAATTGAATTTCTTGGCTTGGTAACTCAGCTGCTCACCTGCTACTATACCATTGTTACTCCACAGAGTGCACCTTCACTGGCCTAGATACTGCTGCCTCCGTCTCCCCTTCCAACCTACTGGAGCCAGCTGTTGGGCAGCGTTGGGCTTTACTTAGGAACCCGTTGTGATTATATTTTTCAGTAAATGTTTCGTTTTTTTGTGTAAGGGATTCAGTAAGTACGTTACAGCGGCACTCTGTTAGTTCATTGTCTTAACCAGATTTTGATGGAAGGTTGATATCAGTTTGGTGTCTGTGCATTCGGCAGGCACTGAGAGACACTTTGGGAGTCTAAAGCTGTCATTAGAACTGCGTGTTGGGGAGTCAGATCGCTTCGGAAATCTTCTTCCCCCCCACACCTTTCTAACGTTCACGCCAGCCGTGTGGAAGGTGAGGAAGGAGCCAGGGTTTGAATTTCTCTCTCACACCCGTTTTTTCATTCCTTTACACAACTATTTCATCACTTTTCATGTAAACAGCCTTGCGTAACACTGTGAATGTCCTCCAGGAGAGACTGTGAGTCGTTATCCCCATTCTTAAATGTTATTGCGTCTCCCCTCCCTTGGCTATGATGGCCGGCTATTAACTCTGCCCAGCGTGTGTGACCATTCTGAGCAGCTGTAAACACTTTTGATTCCTGATGAGGTTGGACAAAAACGTTCACATTACAAATGTGCCCTCATATTGGTGCCTCACAGCTAGCCTCCACAAAAAGAAGAGAAATGTGACTTCAGGTAACCTAAAAGCTGTCATAGTGTTCAAAGCTGTGTTCTTAGCCACTATATTAAGAAATCGCCTAAGCTTGTTCGGTGTTGTAGGGAGTGTGTGAGCCAAGCAATTGACGATGGTTGGGAAGACCCTCCAGAACATAGACTGTCTGTTTGTTAAACCAGTGTCTTGTCTTATTGTCTTTTAATAACTTTCTATTGTTTTGGAATAGTTAGTAAAGGAGACAGACAGTCTGTTCCCCCTCACCGAAAAGTAAAAACTCCAGTGAAGAGTGCTTGACCTTCAGGGAGCCCAGGTTACAACCCTGAGCACAGCTGGTGAGAGAGGCTGATAGTTTACTCACTGAATTAATGATACAAGTCAAGGTCAAGTGCTAACTGATTATGCACCCCATATGCAGCCAGGGGAAAAAAACATGCAGCAAATTCCTTTACACCTGGAGACGTGATTATGCACCAATTCCTAAGTCCCATTTAGTTTTCTCTCCCCTTGCAGGCTGAAAGAGCTGTGGCGGAACCCAGTGGAAAAGGTACTTAAGGCACATATGCCTACATTGCATGTCTGCATGCAACCTTTGCTTTCAGCAGTTTGGAGCCCAGCAGAGTGTGAGGAGATCGGTCACAGAGGCAGAGCAACATCTTGAAAACATGTAATCAGTATCTGGTTGCTGTTAATTGAAGATGTTAGTGCAGTGGAGTGGGTAATGACACAGGAACCTTCTTGTTCTGCCACAAATGGACTCCAGACCCGCACACACACACACCACAGCTATCCCACATCAATTCTTGTCAGTTTTTCACCAAAGATAACATGGAGGTGTGTGGGTGGGGGGGTTGGGGGGGGGGGGGGGGGGGGTGCACCAAGGCTACCTCAGTCTGAAAAAGGTTTAACAGCTGTGCCATTACACTGAAAGGGAGAAACAAAAAGGAGAGACAGCAATGACAAGATGAATTACACATTACGGGTTTAAGATACATTATGTCTCTTTAAAAACATTCCCATCAAAGCCAAAGTTGTTCAACTCTTGGAAATGTGTGTGTCATTTCAGCATGTACTGTTGAACACTGTCTGGATAGAAGAGGATGGTTCACACAGGTACAAAATTTGTACTCCCTTTTGTCTGACACCTCTGAACAATTAGACTGCCACACTGCCCCCTTGAGGTCAGTATAAGTATTAAAGGCATGAGGGGGGGAGACAGGAGCTCCACTGCAAAGAAGACAAGTTAGAGAATTTTCTGGGGCTTTTAAAGACCCTCATAAAAAAGATGTTATTTAAAAACTAACACTGGATTGAACTTCTGAATATCATCCCATACTTCTTCCGAAACCTGAAATGAGAAATTGGGTGATATTCATGTGGCTGCATCGCACCTTTTTTTCCACATGAATGTCATATCCTTGTAACTCATCCCTCTTGACAGATTTTCAAGAAAAATATCTCTGTGCATTCATACTGTGAGAGCAAGGCGCCGTCACTGATATGTCAGTGCTCAATTTTCCTACAGAGCGCCTCAGTAGCCTTCACTCAGACCCAATGACTTGTCATAGACTCCTCTGCTCGGTGAAGTTCATCCTGATTACCAAAGGAAGAATGTGAAGCTACTGTGACTCATGCAGACACTCAAAGGAAAATCACTTGATGAAAGCTGTAATTTAATCAGCAACTATGCCTCATCTGTGTTACCCCTAGCAGCAGCAACAGCCTCCCGCCACGCGTGGCACGTCTGGTGTTTATATGGCACGGATAGGGTGCTGAGGACTCCGCCGAACAAACCTGCCTGATCTTTATCTGAATAGAACCTGATTATCGCGACATGCAGTCCCAGCAGGTTGTCAGTACGCGGCCAGCGGAAGTCTACCAGAAGCAAAACAGACATCACCACCACTCCACCGCTGCCACCAAAATCACCACGAGCTTCAATTAGAAACGACCCTCCCTCTCTTTCTTTCCTCTTTTTTTCTTTCCTCTCGGAGGAAGAGAGAGTGAAGGATGCCTGATTTGCTTGGCTCTCTTACAGGCAAGTCTCAAGACTTTTGTTTCTGCTGATAACAGCTCTGGGGGGGTCCAGTCAGAACACCGAAATTGTTCCATCTAGCAAATAAGAGACACAAATACATGCACGTGCCACATGATACCGCCACCCCTGCTGCGCTGCACTGGGTATCCTGTCACACTGGTAGGGGGAGAGAGGGGGGAAACACTAATGCACAGGCATCGGTGGTGATGACAGCCCATCTTTAGGCTGTAATGAAGCGAGGAAGAGAGTAATGAACTCTGCACATAGGCCAAACGTACAACAGAAGCAGAACAGGATGCACAGGCACACAAAGGAAGCGAAATGGAGATAGAAAGAGGGGGAGGTAATAGATAACAAGGCTGAGGTGTGACAAAAAGAGTGTGTTAACCATGAGGCTGATGGCAGAGACCTTATCCACAGAGCGACAGAGGAACACACCCCCCGTTAATGCTCTCTCAACAATAGCCTCTCCATTTCAGGCCGTTCTACTCGCTTTCCTCTGAGACACAGATTCATATTCTCTGAGAAGAAACCTGAATGAGGCTGACTGATGCCAGCTCTAATGGCAATGTCCAAAGGAGACATTGCTGCCACCAAGCCATCTCATTTTAAATGACAATGCACACAGATGCATAAGTGTCAAATAGAAGTGCTTGTTTTCGGCTTCCTGGCCGGGCAGACCGGGCTCGAGGAAGATGAGAACACTTAACTACAGCAGCCATTTAATGCACTCTATGTACGCAGGCAGGCATAGTAATGTGGCACGAGAGAAATTAGTCTATCACAAGATTTTTTTTTTTTTACCCTCCAGCGGATTTTCATTCTTAATCAAAAAGCTCATTGCAAGCACATGCAGGTTGACTTGCCTCTTAATCCTGCAGAAATGTGATAAAGCTACCTCCTGAAGTCCATGCAATTATTGACAAGCAAGGCGGGAAAAAACACTATGGCTTCAAAACACTTCCAACAGTCGTGTAACCTTAAACATTTATTCCTGCTCTTGGTAGTTTTCTCTGCAATTCCATTTGAATTCTCATTACTCCCAGAGTAACGGAATGAGAGCCATGGACTATAATGAAGCCTCTTTGTTCTGGCCCACAGCTCTGATGGCCATTTTCTGCAGTTCCTAAAGAAAGCCATTCCATTTTGGGCTCCATTCAGCAAAATGGGCCCATCATCATGATGCAATACGTAACCCTTGGCCCAAATTTCTCTCTTGCACTCCCCTAGAAACCTGGATGCTATGTTTTGTGATCAAACAGCCCCTGGAGGTTGTGATAATGCGCCTAATGTATAGTATTGTTGCAGCTGAACCACTGTGGAAAGCAAGAAAAATAGAACAGAAAGCTGAACAATGACGTTTGTAGAAAATTACTTTCTAATTGAAGCATATGCCATGGACATGACAGATAAATTAGCCATTGTCAAGGCATTCAGCTGTGCTGCGTCACTTACGGCTTGTGTGTTATTTGTCTGAGCATTCCAGCTGAATGTTTTGTTTGGGGTTGTTTCTGTCTTTATGTTGATGTTTATCCAGCTTTCCCTTTCAAACTCAGAAACTATGACTAATACTAGAGCATTTTCCTGCTGCCACTTTTTTTTTTTCCCCAGCAAAACAAATATTACGCTTCACATTTGTAAGCAATTTGCCCAGGTTAAAGGTTAAATTCATGCCAAAATTGCAGTCAGATTTTATGAACAATTCAAAATCGTCAGCAGATGCTGTCAAAAGCTTTACTAAATGTGCTGTAGTTAATGTTTATAACATTTTGAATAACTGGTAAAACAATTGCATTCATTGATTTAGAAAAGTTTAAACAATTTAAATCCAAGCAGTGAAAAATCACTAAGAAATCTAGCCCAGGAGGCAGTTTTCTTTGGTAAAGTATTTTTCAGTTTAAAAACTGAAGCCAAGGTTTAGAAATGTATGCAAACAACTGCAATGAAGTGCAACATTCTGCGAACCATCTGTACTCTGAAACAACTGGAAAGCAAGAAGACTTACCTACTATGATGCCGATGAGTAAAATGTATTTATTTATTTTTTTAAGAGAAAGCATGGGCTGTGAACTCGCAAAGGACAGAGAACAAACTTGTGTATAGGAATGTTTCTTTGACTAACAGATGGCAACGCAGCCCATTGCGCCACGAGTCTACTAGCTAACTTCTAAACAACTGGGCTAGGTTTGCACACTCACTGCAGTCTGCTTTGGTGGAACTTGCAGAACAAACAAAACAGAAGCTTTGTGAAACTGAGCCAAACTTGTGAAGTGATGCAGCTGTGCGGGTGGAACCACTGTGGGTTCTTGTCAGGAAGAGGTGAGCATCACCACATGTGCCAGAACTGCTTTATTGTTGCTTCTGCTGGGCAGAGTGGGATTTTTTTTTTTTTTCAGCAATTACAAAATTCTGGCCTTTCTCTTCTTTGCTTAGTGCTTTTTGAAACCTCATAGAAGCACTGATACATGAAAGGCTCAGAGGGAGCAATGGCTTGTTTAACACAGCGTAATGAGACAGCTGTGTTGAAAAGAGAAGATGAAAAGGTGAAAGCCAGTCACGTGTAGTTTAATTGTGAAATAAATACTGTGGAACACCCCTCATCCAGTTTATCTGGTCCCTGCTAGCTGAGCCCTTGTTGATGCTCAGCCCATAGACCTGCAGTGGGAGCTGTCGAGTCCCAGTCAGAGCTGTAGGCATGTGTCTCTAAATGGAAGTAAGTGTAATTACAGCATGACGAAGGCAGGTAGCAGCCAGCCAGGCAATCATTTCCCCTGATTGAGACAGAAAGTTAAGGTCTGAAAGGCCATCGGAGTGTGAGCCCACAGCAATCTGACGGCTCAATAAACCTGGCTGAAATGAGAAACTTCTTGTTCTGTTCTTCACGGCTCACGGACGTAGGACTGACTGTTTCATTGATGGGCAGAGTCTGAGCTGGTATGATGATATCTTCTTTAATGTGAAGGAGGCTCTCTCTCTCGTTTTAGTTACCGCTCCCCACTGCAGCATTAATCACTTTGAAATAGGCAAAGCTGGGCTCGTGTGAGAGCCGAGGTATTCAATGCATAGAGCGTAATTGAATTTATTTATTTATCCACAGCAATAACAGAATGTATTTCCCAGGCGAGATGTGAGTGTTACATTTCACTGAACAGGAGATTTACTGTGTATGAGCACAATTACAAGCATACAGTACCAACAAAATGCAAACATCACGCAGAAGAAATGTTCTGAATTAGATTTATTTATTTTTTGCACGCTGTGAATCACTGCAATAATGCAGTGTTTTGTAACTAATTAATCATGACTTGTCTTTGTCTCAGAAGAATAATTGCACCTTAGGCAATCTAAATCATTCCTGACGGAGATTGACACTGATCGTACTAATCCCTTTATTTGTGTATATTCCATATCTAATCCAAGCACAGGCAGTTGCATACACCACAGACTTGGTGCAGTATCCTCACAGCAATGTTAAAAAGACACATTATAAATGACAAAAAGATGGTTAAATATGATGCTCTACATTGTGTGAGAAATGCGTGAAACACAAAAGAGCCATGCGACATAGAGGGGGTGAGTGCTTTGGCCTGTATGGGCAGCTTCAGTAGGAAACGCACAAACACACGCGACCTGCACTGCAATACAATGGTGAATTTGTGGTCCTAAATTTTACTATAGATTGTAGCGAGAAGTAGTTCCACTGAAAACTGTGCACAGTAAAGTCTGGATTAGGATTACCTTGAGTCACCGCAACAAAGTTTTTTAGAGAATGTTGTCGCTGTAGATTGGTGTAGTTTCTTTTATACATGTACAGTAAAACTCACAAGTGATATTCCATTTACTTCCACTCTATTGAGGTGCCATTCGTTTGTATATTAACAAAATGGTTTTCAAAATTACGTTTGGCTGACAAATGAAATCACTACCTGGATTCTGTGATTAAGTTCAGGCAACAAAAGCGCTTTGGCTAACGGATGGCAGAAAACAAGAGAAACACGTATGAAATGAATTGCAGAAATCAATGAATTATGTCGTCAGTGAACATTTTACTGATTTGTTCAGTATCAATATTTTCCCAACTTGCCAGCTAGGTTAGCTAACAACATTTCCTCACTACGTTAATAGAAAACGTACTTCAATCAGTCAATCGAAAGGACATTTCCCTCCAAATGTATTTCCTGTTGCACATTAGTTGTACATGAATGTAATTCTAGCAGACAAAGCTCCACAGCCAGATCTCCTAAGAGAATAAAATCAAAAATATCTGTATGGCTAGATACGCTCACAGTGGAAAAAATGGATTTTGTAATTTGGATGAACTGATCCTTTATAGACAACCATAAGCAAAAGGGTTGTCCCTCTTCCAAAAGTCAATAAAAGGATACCATCATATAAGCTCTTTCAACACTGAAAAAAATGTGTTTGAATCTAAATGGAAAAATTAGTCTGAGTGTCAGTGAGAATCAAGAAGCAAAACACGAAGGGCCTAACAGTGTAAGCCATTCCACTTCAGTGGGAAAATTAATTTGACAGAAATATACACAACGCTTACCAAAGTTCTGTAAGCAGATTTGGAGGTGCACTTGGCTGCACATGGTAGCAAGAGTGTGGATGTGGGTGGCACAGAGGGATGTGAGGGGTGTGGAGAACTCACTGGCATCAGGCACCAGCCTCCCCAGGCGACATATCCTCTTCTACATTAACCCCGTGCTGTGAGACGCATTGCTGACGCTGAGCCTATAATTAATGAAGGGCGAGAGAGAGAAGGAGACAGAGAGAACAAGAGAGAGAGAGCTGGAGGGGCAACGGGAATGACCGAGAGTGAGTCAGTCCGTTACATTTGTCATCAACAAATGCGATTCCGTCTACTACCTGGTTAAATACTTTGAATTTAAACTGATTTATCACAGACTTCCAAACGCATTTAAAAGCGTCGGGGAAATCCATTGATCAAAAATGGTCTGTGAGCATTTTTAGTATTCCCATTTGAAATGAACAGTATTCGAGATGCACAGGCTGTAAGCTGGCTTTTTAATGTAGCTCAAACATAATAACATGACGACAACACCACTAGAGACCAAGTCATGCCATTTATTGAATATGTTATGTTAACATAGTTATTCTTCATAAACATAGTATCATATTTTGGAAGAAGGTTCGTTGTCACAAGTCTTTAGTTTGTTTCTTTCATAATCATTTCACATTAGTTTTTTATTGTTCAAATGACAAATTGTTTGCTATATCTGCTTTGCCACTGCTTGTAGAAATAGACAAACTAGCAAGGCTACAAAAACTAACCGGCGGATGCCCTCCATTATCTTCATCAGTCACGTGACCCCTGTCTTGCAGGTTGTGGTCTCCCTTATGTGGAAATAAATTGGCTGTTTTAATTTGGTCTGTAGGGGCCAGATGTGAAAAATCATCCAAGTTAGTTGGACACACAGTTTTTACAGTAGCTGATATAATATGGTAGACATGAAATATAAGGTGCAGCAATAACATTAATAGTTATTAAAAAACAGTTAGTTATTTATGAGAATTAATTTTTATTATTCTCCACATTCCTGCCATCGTTTCCCTGTTAACCATCGTTTCGTTTCATTCTCAATTGTGAAGCACTTTGTAAGGTCCATTCCAATATGAGCTCTATAAATCGATCATTAATCATCGTTCTGACGTTTAATAATGATGATCGAGATGTCACCGTGATGATGGTTTACAAGCACATGTGATAAATTAATGGTGTGGTCATTATAAATAGCCACAGCCGTGCTCAACAGATGTGCCTAATGACAGCTGCTGCGGTGCTGCCGAAGAACCTCACCAGTGAGACACAGTTGGTTAATTTGTAATACTCCTTTTCTAATTTTTTCACTTGCCTAGTCAGTGATGGAGTGGGCACAAGTATCAATATGCAAACAGATGTTTAAAAGCATTTCCACATCCTTTTATTTCTAACCATGGGAGTAGAAATTAGTCTGGTGCCCAAATCCACAATGTTGGAAGTTTTCTAGAACAAAACCAGACATATTTTCAGCTTCATGAATCGATGAAAAGAATGTGTATGCATATCTTTGTCTTTGTGCGTACACAGTGTTCTAGTAATGAATCCACACTGAGTCTTACAATATCAGGTCAGAGATGTTTAAGAGGAAATCCGGACCCTGAGGTTAGACTGGTTGGGTCTGTGGGATGACTTTTACCATATGTGCAGTGTGAGGTTATCATGTGGCGACAACATTGGCCCAAGGTGTTTAATCAGACAAACATCAAACCCATTTGACGTCCACATGAAAACAGAGATTAAGGGTGTGAAAGGAATTGGAAAACAATGATTTAAAAAAAAAAGCGTAGATAAAAACATATATAAAATGGCACTGAGGGAAATGTTCTGGCAACATTTTCGGCAATAGCTTTCATTCCCAAGGGCAGAAAAGCCTCATGAGACAAGCTAATAGAGGATGATGACGTTTTAAAGTACCAACTGGGTTTAGAAGAGCCCTTCTTTCATAAAATCAATGCAGGGTGAGAGAGGAAATGGGTGCCAAGCATTGCAATGTTGTGATTGCTGTCTGGAGAGGAGCACACTCTGCTGATCAATGATGATTTATAAAAAAAAAAAAAAAGGAGTAGTCAAATGCATTTAAGGCTTTTCCTGGATGAAAATCATTAAAGACACATGTACTGTAAAGACTTCATCAATTAGCCACAAGAGACGAGTGCACATTTTGTTTTTTAGCTGCATTTCTATGACTGCATTTTCTATGACATTTAACAGAAATTACTTCACCTCCATCTTTACTGATCTGCTGTCAATCTTGTGCAGTCAAGTAGATCCCAACCTGCCTTATAGTATCAACTGCTCCAGATGGATGAGTGCTTTTTTTCCAGATGATCACCTGTCATTGCATAGCTCAGTGTGACACTGACAGGCTTTACCTTCCTTGGCCCTTCTAACTCCACAGGAATATTGTGCCGATGGTGTCTCAAGAGACGAAGGAAATGCAACATGTTAAATGTTGGTCGGGTTGTGAATATGAGGCAAGGTCAAAAGGACTAAAAAACATCATTATTCACAGCTTAAGTTGCAGGGACATGCTATCAAAGAGCAATGACTTGAGTGCAGCCATGTGAAAAGTAAAGACTTGATGGTTTTTCGTCTGTACCTCCCCATATTCCAGCACCAATGAGGAATTCATGCCCCGTGAGCAATTGAACATATCTGTACAAATGTGAAGAGACAGATTTGCTATGCACTACCAGCAAGGTTATGTAAAAAAACAGAGGGTGGGCAATGCAGACACAATTTGTCACCGATGTGCCAAATTTCCAAGCAAACCACTTTTCAAGTCAAGATAATGAAGAAGCCCACCCCCACCCCCAAATACATATACACGCGCACACACATGCACACACACACACACACACACACACACACACACACACACACACACACACACACACACACACACTCCGTCTAATACAGTACATCAACTCTCCTCGAGCTGTCATGAATGTAGACAACCAGGCAGTGGCATCTATTCACAATCAATTCAAAATGGTCCCTGCCACTTTTATTGAATTTCACATCAACAGAAGGGACAATTAAGATGATGAGTTTTTGTGGGCGGACAGTTGAAGAAAACCATGCCCACCAGGCAAACTGCCCCTCCAGAGTGTGTGTGGGAACTGTGTGGGATTACTCATGTAGGTGGAATATACAGTACAGTAGACAGCATGGTGCTGCCTCACACTGGAACAACATGAGGCGAAAGTGTGTCCAAGTGTGAGTTGTGATCATTTTGAAGGAGACCAGTGTGACCAGTGTGATAACAAGATCCTTGTCCATTTCCTTTTAAGTGATGTTCCAGTGAGTTTTATATATAATATATATATATATATATATAAAGCTGTTGGCAGCATTGTGAATGCAAACAGAAAACAGTATTTGAGACCTGAAAGTTATCCCACAGACTTGAGTAGTGTGCACACAATTTACACAAATGATGGCAAATTCACCACTGATTTCATCCTTGTCTGGCTCTACGTGCTTTCCTCTTCATGCTGAAATGTTTTGTGTGATGGAAATCTATCACAGGGAATAACATTGTGCAAGCATTTGCATAATATCCTACATGCATTCTGTGGTCCAACTAAAAACATGTATCTAAAGCAAAGTCTGAGAGAAAGGAACACATGAAATGACAGCTGGGGAAAACTGGCAGTGTGGAAAAGAGAGCGCTGTCATTATACAGAGAAAGAGAAACAAAGTCAACTTTGATTGTAGCTGTACATAAAAACAACATGAAGACACTTTTCTTCAAGTGAAGCCCACAGTGTGTTACATCGACCTTTCAATAAAACAAAACTAAAACATTCATGTTTTGCAGACACCTGAGATCGGCTAATAAATGAGATCTATCAATAAAAGATATTGTATTTATGACCTATAGATTCTGGGACTCCAATCGCAGTATTACTGTGATATCATGTTTCAACTGGTTATGTCAGCAATAGAGATGGAGGACACAGAGAGGCAGCCAGCAAATGCAGTGACACAAACATAAAATGCTAGCCTTGCTTTAATGGTATGCCAATGAATAGCCAGCGAAAATGGCAGCGTAAGAGGCAGCTAAGTGACTTCTCTCTCTCCACAAGCCCGGGGCAGACACCGGGGCAGAACAGTGAAAAACAAAGAAAGTCATTGTCCTGAAACATGGATGTTTGTGTCCAGAGGACAACCCCTGGCCTCGGGGCCTTAATTTTACTCCATTAGGTGAAGTGACCTGGACAAGATCGGGGCAAACATGCTGAAAGGACACACTGAGAAAGACAGTGGAGGAAAGAACTTTTTTTTTTTCATTTTGTGCAGAGGAACATCAGTCCCTACACAATGGCTGGTGTCTGATGGACTGGCCCAAAGCGAAAACTTTTGTATGTGTGTCTGTGACTGTGCGTGTGTGTGTGTTGTTGATATGTCAGTCTCTTGAGACTTGCTGTCAGAGTTGTGTGACAGAGCTTGAAATGGCCTCCAAAAAGCAAAGGCCATGTTGGACATGATAAACAAAGATGAAACTCACAGAGGAGCATCTCTGTACAACAAAGAGCTCGTCTCTATGGCGTGTGGCAGTGATCTTGATCTTTTTTTTTTTTTACATGTTATGTTGCTGTGTTTGTGCCTTGAGTGTGGAGGACATGTATGAGTGTAGGTGTCAATAGATTCTAATTATTGTTGCATCCTCATTCTGCACTCTGTGGTTGAGTGGCCGAGTGTGACAGACACAGCTGCGAGGGTGTCAGTGGGTGTCTTGGATTCGAGCGAGACAGAGAGACAGGGCAGCTATGGGGCCCTGCTTGACACACAGCACTGGCCTGATATCTCTCCCCCTACCCTCTCTCTCCACTTATCTGTCTCTCCTTCTTGCTATCCAAGCCTCTAGCCTTTTCACCCGGCTCTGATTAATGAGTCTCGTCAGGTACCGTCCGTTGCCACTCACAGCAATTAAGACATTAGGCCTTTCCACATGGCTTCCTGCTCTTAAACAAACAGCAGGACCGCCGGGTCCATCCTCTCTCTCGCTCTCGGCAGGCGCAGAGTCTCTCGCCCAATCAGTGTCCTGCTGACCCAGCGGGAGCTATGCTTGTCCTCATTGGGGAGGACAGAGAGAGAGAGAGAGAGACGGTCTTGAACTGGGCCTGTTAGCCTCCTACAGTGGAACACAGCACAGAAAAATGGAGCAATCAAAGCTGAGTGTCAAACAATCCCCGTGTAACAGACAGCCTTCCACAGAGATCTCTTCCTGCTCTCTGTGCATCTGTCTGCAGGACGCCACTGCAGGACGGCACCAGGTCTGTACCTAAGTCATAATTGAATCGGCTTTAGCGGTGCAACAAGGGGGAAAGAAAATTACTAGCTTGACTTGATTGGATACTTTTATCCCTGATTCTCACCAGACCCTTGAAAGTTAATTGTCTCTGACCCTCTGCTGTCCATGTCAAGAAACTCTCCAAACTTTGATTGAAAACCTTATCCTCCCTTTGAAGTGGACAATAAAACATCTTCCGTCATGATGGAGTGCCTTGTGTTTGTGTAATCAAGGATAATACCTAGTCAGTGCAGCTTCAGTCACAACCTGTCCCTGCTCCTTGACATACCCTAATGAGATTAGCCACGGATATCAGCTAGTCACATTATTTAGTACAGGAAAGAGGGAGAAAGATTAGCTCTTAATGTGCGGTGATTCATTCTGTGTGTCCAAGCGTGTTTCTGCGTGTCGAGGACGGTGCTGCGCCCCTGCGGTCTTTATGTTTCTGTGCCTGTGGTCTTCGTAACCATCGCCTCGCGTTAGTATGCCAGTCAATCAAGTAGCGTGGGCCTGTCTCTCATCAAGGTGCTATGCATGATTGCCAATGCTTGGATGCGCAGAAATTTGCACCTCCCCGGAGAGAGTCCCCGCTGAGAGGGAAGGACTCATCTGTCACACAGACCACCGTACCAATCCACAATGACAGATGTGCAGTCTGACTCAAACGGATGACGGCACAGTACAAGAGGCTAAACAGTAAATACATGTGGGGACGCTGACATACAGCTGGCATAAAGTGTTGGTCTGCAAGTATGGTAATGATATATAACCAGAGGACATAAAGTGGAACACTGAGGTATGTATATTGATTATTTTCTATATGCCCTTTTGTGTCAAAAAATAGATTAACACTTGATTTCAAATCATAGAACTGCATTGAGTGTTGAGATTAGCATTTTCTTCACACTGATCAAGCACTGGCTGGAAACAGTGAAGTTATTCTGCAAAGCAGTGGAGAAGACAACAACATTAATTCTTGAAAAGCAAGCCTTAAAATATGCTGAGCATCTCAGGTTTTTCATTGATCCCCTTTGTTTCTAACTTTACCTCCTGAGCTCGGGGGTTCGTGACACATGCACAACAGCTTTCCACATGAAATTTTCAGAAAATATACTTTGTGCAGTGTATTTTTGCTGTCTGTAATCATTTTTTCTTTGTTGAACCCAGTCACATTTTCATCCTTTTCGTTCCCTGCTGTATTGCCACCAGGCTTTTGGAACTTTGTCAAATCTTCTGACCTGTAACAGAATGAAAAGGCAGAAGGCAGCTACTGCAGCACTCTGGACCAGGGAAATTAGCAGAGAGGAAGGGAGTGCGGGAAGGAAGGATAGAGAGATGGAGGAAAGGAGAGGGGCCACAGAACTGCAATGTGTTGGGGGTGGGGGGGGTTTTCTGTGTCACCGCAGTCCCATATTGTCCCCAGAAAATGTCACTCTGCCCTTGGGAGGCAGTGCTCCGAGGCGAGACTCATCTGTCTGACCGCATTTACCGAGATATTCTGTGGCCAGATCCAGAGAAGCCTGGGAGGCGTCCACTGCACTTCGTCTGCCCACCAACACCCCTTACACTGATTGTTTCCCATAAAACCTACCGAGGACTTGATCTTTCAGCCCCATAATAGTATTTCCTTTGGATAGTTATCATGCATTTTAAATTCATATTTCTATGCGTAGCAGCAGAGAACCTTGCATGTACACTCATTGGAAAAGTTGTGCGTTTTCAAAGAGTTTTCAAAGTGTAAAGGAAAGTTCAAAATATACATGCACTATAATATTCGGTCACTCATTGTCTCAATCATTATTGCCACTGGTCCCATTAATCTGCTGTGATGACATGCAAGTGTGCAACATTAGGGTCTTAGTTCTTGGCTTCTAATCAGAGAATGTGCTCATGTTTACAGCTTTTCTCCACATAAGTGATGAATGTGTATCCTTTTCACTGTTTTATTTTATTGAGTTGGGGAGAAGAGAAAATGTCAGATGTTAAGCAATTTTCTCAGTTTCTTTTTTTATCACTGCACTGTAAATTGCTTAATTGCAGGAAGACGAGTAGACCTGAATAGTTTTAACAGTAAATAGAATCATGTTATTCATCAAATACAATTAATATGAAAACATACAGCTGCTAATAATCCCAAAGGGCTGAATGCCTGTAATGTCAGTTTGTGCAACACAAGCTTTTTATATGAACATTAAAACAGACATCAACTTGCATTCTCTTACATGGGATTCCTAGAATGGCTTGTGTTCATAAATTAGTACAAGAATACATAAATGTGAGTAATCCTCTAATCTAGTACATTTTTGTCGTGCTGAAAGGCAAGCTGCGTTCGCTGCTAGGGATTAAAGCAGCTCATTAAAGAGAGGCATCCATGATTGAAATAGGCCAAGAGCTCTTTTCTCTGAACTGAATGGAAGACAAAGGAGCTCAAGGAAATGAATGGTTTATCAGGTCTGGGCAGAACCCTCGTCTTGTCTACCATAAGCCCCGGACACGGCATCGGCTGCATCGACTCGGCTGAGCACCAAGATTAAATGGCTTATTGACTGCGACAGGACATAGGCATCAAAACTGTAGACTTGTAGAGGGAGTCACCTTCAGATGTCATCGAACCAACAGAATCTTTGAGACACACACACACACACACAAGCATGCATGGCTTGGTTTATACGCCAACGTTTGATTTTGTTCTCAGTAAGAAAGCGAGTTCAAACAGTGCTGCCACAAGTCTCGTCACGCACTTTGATTTGTCATCTTCTTCAGTATTTACCTCTAGGTGAATCTGGATTTCTAAAAGCAAAAGAGACTATATTTTAAGTGTCAGTCTACAACATAGCATATAGAACCGGCATTACACTGGAGGAATGACACTTTATTAAATGTTGAAATGCCATCGCTTCTCTCCTTTCCTCCTCTGAAAGATTCATAAAGGCCAGTTAGTGACTGTGTCACCTCCGAGAGCTGGTGGACTATGCTGGAAATGTGATGTGGGAATAGTGGCTTGTCTTTGAAATAACTGGTCACCCCCCTCATTTCCCCAAATCGCTGACATTAGCTCCTCAACTACAACTTACTCCCCATAGTTTATTGGGGAGGGGGGCGGGGGGGGGGGACTTTAATAATTTATAAGGACTCAGGGGCATCCATGGAAGCAAGATTGAATTTTTCAAATGCAGTTTATCTGGCACTTGCAGCTGGGGGGCTCTTGAAGGTGTATTCTGTAGTTTGTCAATATGTTTTGCCCATATAGGCTGTGACATTAAATTAAATAGGTTATTGACTGGCAGGTGAGTTGGCAATGAGGCTGCTAGAATGCACACTCACTAGCTCACTGACCCAAGCTGCTATGGATCAGTGGTCCATAAATCGGAGCATAATAGATCCAGATCTTTGCCTTCTGTCTCCCTCTGCACCTTTATTTGTTTTTAATTTGTACTGATGGTAATCCCACGGCTCCGCTCAGATATACAGAGGCAATAACAGTGGAAATGCCACTGCATCTCCCAGGGTGCGTGTCATCTGTTCACAGTGTGAGTGTCTTTTCACAGTAAGAGTGGGCATGTTAGTGGACACAACGCCTTAGCTAGTGATGCATTAGTTGATTGCTTGTTGATATCGCTGGGCTACAAGATAGCTTGTGGAATCACTCACTCTCCCGCACATGAGCGAGCACACACACACACACACACACACACACACACACACACACACACACACACACACACACACACACACACACACACACAAATGACTTTAGAGAAAAGCTAGAAATGACTGAAATATAATGCATGTATTTTGACACAGTCTATCTGTCACAAAATTCTATACTGACATATTTGACACAAAGTCTGCTAAAAGATAACAGATTGTCCAATGGTACCAAATAGGTCAAAGGGGTGGTCATGTTCAGGGGTGGAAATGGTAGTGGTGGGGGGGTGTCGTTCCAGGTGTAAAAGTGGGTGTTTCTGCTCAGATTTAAAAAATCTACTCAGTGTTCTTCTATGGGGAGATTGCACAAGCTGTGTTGTACTGTTTCTAGTGCATGTTCATCAAGCATATATAGTTTATTGCTCGCCACGAGTCCAGCTTTTTGGAGATATATTTCTTACACCTGCATCACACAGTATTACTTGCCCCAGCTGGCGCAGTGGCGGGTCAGTGTGACCCGAGGACAACGCGAGGGTTAAAGAGCAGTCTTGACAATTTGGGGCACCACAACGCTCGTGTTTTAGCCCACCAACCCATGTATGGTTCTGCAGTAAAATGTCTGGTCATATCTAATTTATAAGTGCAAGTGCAAGTATCATTACGCTTTTTCTAATTATCAAACAGTTAATTTTTTTTTTTTTTTTTTTTTAAATTATAGTAAAGAAATGGTTATGCATTGTGTGTGTGTGTGTGTGTGTGTGTGTCGTCCCACCAAACCATCTCCTCCATCATCATTTTTCATCAAATTTCCAACTTCCATGCAACTTTCAACCAGGTTTGGCAATGAAACGCCGCTTTTCAGCCTGGTGCTTTAATTGTTTATTTTTTCATGCATTACAGTTTGACAATTAAATGTATATTGTATTCAAAATTGCCCACCTTGGACCTTTTCTATATGGAAGCAGGGACGTACGTTTCTAAAGGTCAGCTTTTGTTTAGCGAGATGCTGCAGGTAGCAGCCCCATATACAGTAAGTGTTTCCTGCATAAACAGATTATACCGTCACTCCAGGGTTTGTGCAGATTAAACATTTTTTTTTTTATATCTTCTCTCAGTCTTTAACTGCTAAGCCTCTACATTTACACCTGGAGAAGCCATAGCCAAAGTATAGGTGTTAAAATAAACAGCACATCCTCCCTGTGGATATGTGCAACATCATCACACCATTCCTATGGAAATGCAGGACTGTTAGAGAAACAGAGGAACGGGAAGGGAAACACAATTACCATGAGCATTCTGCCGACCAATCTTGGCAGTGCTGCATTTGATCGATGCAAGGCCACCTGCCACGCCGTGAGGTGTGCTTAGACGCTGGAACATGTTGCCAGCCAGATGTAATTTGCTTAATGTTGTGTAGAGATTGCTACTATAATGATGGGGTAGCACGTTGCAGGTTTCCTCTAATGCAGCAGAGGAGTGGGGATAAGAAGCCACGAGAGGAAAGTGAAACGGTGAATGGTGGGATGTCCAGTTGGAAAAGGAGGAAGGACGTTGGAATAAATCAAGACTAGGCGCTTAAAACTGTAGCAGCGTGGCTCATTGCACAAAGGGAAAAATGATAGCAATGTGTGTAAAAGCACACACTGTTGCTCCACCACATTGGCCACACAGCTGGGACTCCAGCTAAACCATTCCAGATGAGGAATGGCATCACAGTTTACTGGTGACACCAGCTGGTGCATGGTGGCAGATGGAGCTGGAAGTTTGAGTGGGATACAGACAAAACAACCCACAAACAAAAGCGTCAATAGATTAAGTTCACTGGAAATGTAATCACTCTGAAGAGATATCAGTGGAAGTTCTCAGCTTCTAAACTTTCCAATTCTGTCCTCATCCTTTATGAGCAAACAAAGCACTGTGGCTGAGAGAAGCCAGAGCAAATGGATTTCCAAACATGGTAATGTATCTCCTCTTCTTTACTGGCGTTCTTTTTGTATTTACTTTTAATTTGTATTGATCTTTCCCCTGCACCTCAATTTTGCTGATGTCAGAAAGGTGAGGGAGCATTACAATATACAATACTTTCTCTCCTCTCTTATCGTGGAGGAAATGAAAAGCAAATGGCACCTTTGTCCAGGACGTGAGATCGTCCAGGCGGAAGGGCTTTGAAGCGCAGGGTGAAATTGAAAAGGTTGCAGGTTCACATCCCTGGACAATGACAGCCCCTCTACCTCCACTCCTGCAGCTCACAGGAGATTAGAAGAGCAAGAGAGATAAGGAGCAGCATTGGCTAAATGTTTTTTTTTTTTTTTTTTTCCTGGGCCGGATGGATCGAAAAAGCTGAAGTGCTCCAGTTAGCCAGAAGACAGACAAATAGACAGAGACAGACTAGCGGAGCAGGGACACAAAGTGAATCATTCAGAACTGACCTTGGCTTGATTGTTGTGAGTAAACCCAGTCTGCTGGTTCAAAGATAAAAAAAAAGCAGGGTACAGGAGATCAATAATAAATCACAGTATCAAAGAGTAGATTTAAAAATCATATATTATATGGACAGAAATACCAAGAGCGAAGATGTCTGAGTAAGTGATCATATCTTCATTCTGAGACCAAATGTTCAGGCTTTAACTGTACTTGTAGTGCATTACTTATGTATAGTGTACACACAGCTGGAACACACACACACACACATGTGCACAAATTCTCTTGAGCAGTGCAACTTCTTTGCGCTTTTCATGACCCACATAAAATATGATAATGCATGCAGTCAGCCTGCAAAATAGGTGAGGCTTTGGGGAAATGATGAAGGACCACAGTGCAGCGAAGGCCACCACGCACACTGCTGCTTAGCAGACATCCTGCAGCTCCCCTGAGATACAAACTGTCCTCCTCACTCACTCTGCGGCCCACTCAGCCTCCAAATTAAAAACTAAATGAGCCACTATCATTGTTGCATCTATAATGCAGAGTGTATTCACAGTATGTCCTCAAGATTTATCTTCAATTCCTTGTCTTTCCTCATCTGAATGGCCCGGCATTGTAAACAAAAACGTGTTCAATTTATGTATATGGACAAGACTTTCAGAAAACAATTTTTCCAGGATAAACAGCAGTTTATACTTAAATATTTTTTGAGTTATTCAAACTGAAGCTGCTTGCTGCGCACATCCTGTAAATTCCATCTCTCCAAGGCTACAGCCTTATGCCACACCATTACCACTTTTCTTATCAGAAACAGCTTCAACACAGATCTCATCATTCTTACCATCCAGACCTCAGACACTTCATACTACAGCGGGATGAATAATGTCCACACATATTCATGTCACAAACAGCCAATCAATTTCACTAAGGGCTGAGAGAGAGAGAGGGTGAGCGAGAGAGAGAGGGGAACTGTATAAAGCCAGCAGCAGGAAGCGAAAGGGAGAGAATCTGTACCATGTCTGCACTTTTATTTGCCTTAAAAGAGAATTATTAAAGTTCAGCTTTTGGCGATGGTGTGATCTGTCCATTGGTCTGTCAGGACTGTGTTCTCTTTTCTCCTGCATCTCCTGTGGGTTCGGACCCACCTGATGTTTGAATTAGCTGGTTTAAATGACAGGGCCGCCTCAGAGAGACGCCCACAGGCCCTGCTCTCCCAGGGTTTCAAAGGCCTGGCGACCCGGTTGCTGTCGGCTGTCAGGGAGGAGATGGGAACGTGTGGCGGCGAGATAACCTGTACAGGACAGAGCCCAGAATTGTGCCTCTTTGACAGGCTTATTAACGGGAAACCGCCAAGGAAAAAGCCCCTATCGGCAAAGGGATCAGGGGAGAAGAAACCTTCCCTTATCACCAGGACACCAGGGATTAAAGCCTGGCCTGCTCTGATAAATTAATTATTCTCTCTTATCTGTCATGTTTAAAGACTGTCAGACAAACCCACCTAGAGCTACAGTGCTGGACAGCCTATGAAGAGAGAGAAAGGAGGCAATCAGACAATCCTATGTGTGCAAATCTAGTTCTCTCTGGATGCTCCTTTGTCGAGTCTACCAGCTAAATGAAAATAAAGGCAGAGAAGGGAAAAGTTTAGAAGAACATACTGTTTTATGAGCAATGGGAAAGGTACAGGAAATTAAAATCAGTAGATGGCACATGACAATGCTTGTCTAATTCATCATCATCATTTTCTGTGCAACCACGAGAGCACCGGGAGAATTCCCGGCAGCCTGGCCAGTGTTAAAAATGCGAAACAAAAGGAGTAAATCAAAGCAACAAAAAACAAAAACAGAGGGCTGCTACAGTCAGTCAGAACTGTAGACAGTCATGTTCAGTCATTACTCTGTATTGTAGATGTTTTTCTTGTTTTAGTCTTAAGGATTACATGTGTCTTTCATGAGCTGCAAATTCTTAAAAGGCTTGAGGTAAGGCCAGAAAAGCTGAGCTTCAGGTTCAAATTAATTGTCTACTTGTTGAAAGTGTCACTGTTGGTAAAGGAAAAAAACTATGGGCATTAGTAATATTGTTGTTTCAGTAAAAATACAAGCTGTATATGGTGTGTTAAGACATGCTGTGCTGTGACATCTGAAACAAATCGAGGCAGCAAAAATCATCAAAGACATGAAATAATTCAGTCTTCTGAACACAGTTTACATTAAAATAAGGAGGTCCTAAATGCAAAGACATGCACTGCCTATGTCATAACCTGCCCTTTAATGCCCTTGAGGAGCTGCTTGAAGTCTGTCAGCAGTGCTCACCTCCAGCCTGACTGGGGCACAGAGGCAGCAGCATACCTGGAGGGTGATTGACAGGCTGGGCGAGTCAGGGGCTTCACCAGCACCTCTGCAATAATAGCAAAATGTGAATGCTGGGAATATTAATGCCCTTCATATTTTATTAATTCTAAATCTGTGGGATATCAGCTCGGTGCTTTATGAAAAGAAAACATCAATCCTGCAGAGGTAATGAGCACAGGAGCAATTTGGGGGTAAGAGAAGCAGACAGGGAGGGGGAGGGGGGTGAACCCCTCTAGTTATGTACTGAGGGAGATGGAGAAAACTAATATTTGGCCGTCCGCTGTTGGGTATCGTCCGTTAAATGACTGTGCCGCAGGGAAGGAACACCGCTCGCTGGCTATTGCTGCGGTGTCTCATCTAGCTAAATGTGATAATTTCTGCGTTACACCCCGCCCCTCTCTGTTTATGTGTCTTGTGTGCCTGATTGCGAGACTGTGCCCATGGACTTATATGAGGGTTTCTGCTTGTGTGTGTGTGTGCGCGTGTGTGTGTGTGTGTGTGTGTGTGTGTCTGTCTGCCTGTCTGTATGTGTGCGTGTTTTATTTCCTTGATTGAAGTGTGGGGGCTTTGTTGTTCTCAAAGCTTGTCACATATTTTAAAGCATCAAATTGACACGACAGAGCGCCAACAGCATTAAGAGTGACACGTGGTTTCATAAAAGCATGCATATGGAACAGTGGGAAACTGCTGTCAAGGTCAAGTCAAATAAAACAGGGATGCAGCCTGTCGGAGTATTACAAAGTCACAGACATGTGCCGAGGCATTTCAGACCATCTGGCTGAAAGATCCCGTAAGTCAAAGCGCGGGTTTGATGAATTACAAAGGACTTGTCATTATTTGTTTGAATCTCAATGGAACATCACTTTAAAGCGGATCACTGGTGTGATGGTTTTGCCCTGTGGAATTAAGCTGTTGGTTGATTCAAGCAAAACAATGGAATGTCTGTCTTCATGGCCGCATTGTAAAACTTCTACTCTGGCGTCTCCGCCAGCAGATGCATATAGCGTTAGTGTGAGCAGGTGGTTGTGTGTGCGTTATTGTTAGAGGACCGGGCAATTGATGTGATTATGTGATGTGTGTCTATGTGATTATGTGAACAGATGGATGTAAGAATAATGATGACTGCCACTTACCTCTACCACTCACTGTCTTTTTCTTACATTCAGGATTTCAGAAAGACTTGATTCTGCATATGGTGTGCAGGCCCCCTAATTACATGATGGATGTTTAGTATTCTCCGGGGCAGTACATTGTTCTCAAATGGGAGAAAATAGACAGTTTAATAGTTCCTGGCTACACCCTCAGATGCCATTTGAAGAAGGTCATTATGTCTAATCATAAAACATCTGGAACATGTCGGAATCTGCCTCTCTGCCGCCGCCATTAAGGATCCAATCTCCCCGACTTCCTCCTCTGTGTTTATTTGGATGGCTCTAGGCTGAATAGCAACCCAAAAACTTGAGACTAATAAAAGTGATGAATGATTTCTTGGTGACTCGATGAAAGTTTCTGCCTTTTCACCCCCTGCAATAATAAATCTTATTCTGAGATGATGCCACAAGCCCATTCCTGCCCCTCACCAATGACATTTCATCCTAATAAAAACACAACACTCGTTACGGGGCTGTATTCTCCTTGCTTCTAAAATATCTACCACCACCCTTTCTTGCCACCACTTCCACATGTATGAGTAAACATATTCAGCAGAACTACTAACTGACATCGACACCTCAGGCTAACAGCAGCACAGATTCAGCACTGAAGCCTGGAAGTAACTCTGCAATGATTATGGCGCTCCACAAAAGGTCACTGTGATATTGGGATTCAAGCTCTTCTTGTCCAACTAAAGATTTTGACAATGGTATGGGCAAAGGTGCTATCTGCCCTGCAGCGCTGTCATCATGTGAAAACTTTACACAAAAGGCCCATTAGCAAGCTCATGACTGAGCCAGGCTACCTGTAAAACAACTATAACAGGTCATTTCTTCTATACTGGGGTTTAAGTAATAAATAGCAACTTAAATGATAAACAAAAATAAATAAGAATAAAATAAAGTTGGTGGTGATTATTATTATGATCAATATAACAAGAAAGTTAAGAAAACCTCCTGGCAATTGAATCTGTGCTTAACTAAAATCTTACATCCCCGCCACTGAACACACCTTGGAGTTAGGCCAGACCCTCATTTCTCCGTCATATATTTATATGGAGGAGTCATTTGGAGCCAGGGAATAGTTCAAATGGGCTAAACTGCGTGGTGAATAATTTACGATTCTATTAACATTCAAATGTGACATTGATTTGGCAGAGTCAGGCCTCTGCTAACTGACATGAAATAGCAAGGTTCTGCAGGAGAAAAAAAAAAAAAGCTGTGCCATGGTAATTGTCCAGATGGCTTTTTATGTAATTATTTATTTTAGGATAGTTTTCAACAGATCTGTTTTGTGGATGCGAAAAGGCATTTCCCCCTAAACAGATATCAATGCGCTCGGTACCTAAAGCTTGATTTTCACATTTCTTCTTAGTCGGCAACTATCGTAAGCTGGCAAGAAATAACCTTTTAGAAGGCCAACGGAAGAGTGAAACGCAGCCAAACAGAGCAGGTGTGTGTGTGTGTGTTTGTTTCATATGAGGGATCACAAATCAATAACTTGGGGTCATCTTCTCCAGACAATCGTAACTTTGCAGATAAAGCAGCACAGGCCAGGCAACCTCATCGCCTTTTAAAGATCTGTTTACACAGAGACAAAGACAGGGAGGAGAGACCTTTTAATAGGACAGACCTGCCACTTGCATTGAGGTCATTGAATTTAGAGCTTGCATTTACTGGACAGATGCCTGCTTAGTGCTTGGCTGCTCAGTTTTTGTACTTAGATGGGAACCAGCGCCGTTACGTTTGGATATTGCAATGTAAAAATGTAATGTTTTAATAACACTCGAGACATAATTAGAACAGCTTTCTAAAGTTGTTGTCATTACCATTCAAACAGTCACACTGGCATTTACCTTGTAGAATACAAAACAGATTTGTGGCTGTACCCAGACTGAGGTTTGGTGAATACACAAACTGTTCATACACACACAACATATCCCAACCAAATCAAGATGAAACTCTTTTGGGAATGCATAAAAGCAGCAATAACAGTGACCAACTGAGTGTAGGAAAGGATACAATGCACTTATTATTCCACAAGTGGACAACCGCGTCGGTCTGTGGCGCAATCACTAGCAAGAGGAGGTTTCATCAAAACAAGATGAAATTACTTTTTTCTGGGTACATGAACAATGAACACACCTGTCAAACCTGACCAACAATATGGCTCTGTCTGTCAGATATACTGGGGACTTAACTTGGAGACTTTTCTAGAAAAGTGAGGAAGAATAAAACAGCGCCGGGCTTAGTGTGAGATTCGAGCTGGAAATATAAATCAGTGAAGCCTTTGCAGGAAAAGTTGGAGGAAAACGAGATGTTCTGATGGAGATTTGTTAATAAAGTCAGATTACTGTGTCTCTGAGCTAAAACAGTTGTAGTTTGAGAAGATATATCTTGCTAATCATACTGTACATCCCAGTTTTTAAACTCTGCTATATTAGCAACGTGTATTTGACTATGGCACTGAGGGAATTAAGATCCCAAAAGAGTTAAGATGTGGATACGGATGCTAACAAAACCCCTTTTTGAACAAGATTATGATATATTTAAAAGATGTACTGAATAATTCTGGAAACTCACCCAAGCGGAAAATACCTTTCTGCTGTGAAAGTGTTACATTTCTCCTCCATCACAATTTCACACTCTTTGCCAAAATTCGAGCTGATCTTTGAGCATATCTGTTTGAGAGTAGTTTTTTCGCCGAGCACCTTGGGTGTTATACTGAGGAGAGAAAATGATGGGCTGAAGACTAATCGCTTCTTATTATCAGTGAGCAGCTTTCGGTTTACATCGTCTGTGGAGATGCACCAAAGATGCAAGCCAGAACCTGAACATTGTCAATTTATGGTTGAATCTGACTAAAGCCTGGCCACACATAAAACCTAATTTATGTAAAGGCCAAGTAAAGGATTTCTTTACGCATCCCTTTGTTAATTTCTCTCATTTAAGTGCTCTAACATGTTGTAACACCCCCACTTTAAAGTCATTTGAAAAGGACTATTACCAGCGTATGGAGAAGAGGTGAGGGCAATGCAAAACCATCCAGTCTTATGTTACACAGTCCACTTTTCGTACATCCTCAACTTGTAATGGCTACCAGAGCAATCGCCAATGAAAATAATCATTAGCTGCAGCCTTAGTTACGACCACGGCGCTCTACTGCAGATGGTGCTGACATGTTCCTGTAATTATATTTGATTCTGCAGTAATATCTTGTCATGGTGGTGTGGAGAGCTAACAGGAGACCTCCTATCCCTCCAAGGACCCGAGTGGCCAAGCAAAGCTCATTACAGAGAGTCACACGCACTGAGGAGCGAGAGTGCAGAAATACCTTTATCCTACTAAGGTGGGTCCCTGATGGGACTCAGCAGCTGTCATTTACCATCAACTCCAGCTGTGTTAATTCCATAGAAACCTCTGATGGCAGCAGGCCGCGGTGTCTCCTGAGGATCCGGGGTGTGACAATCATCAGTCAGGCCTTAAAATGGGGAATATTACAGATAGGGTTAATCCACCGTAGCCTGAGGAAGTGCCAAGATCCCTGTTGTCATAGATACTGTAGGCCCCTGCAGCACATGGTCTCCACATGGTACTGGACTACATAGTAAAACAGGCTTTAGGCATCCCGATAATCTGAACTGGTGTGGTAACCCAATCGGTACATTGTATAGTAGAAAGATCTTGTGTATTAAATCTAAATTCAGATTGCGGAACAGTTCGGGATTATGATTGTATTATTGCAAAATTTGTATTCTCATCCCTCGTCCATAAGCCAGCGTTATGTTAAAAGATGAATTTGGGATAGTTCACAGAATAGCCCCCTGACGTCTCTCAGAACAAGTTAGAACAGAACGAATTACAATGACAGAGAGGTGTGCGAGCAAACGCTCTCAGGCAATGACCTCTGTTGCACCGGAGTGATAAAATGTCGCGGCTTCTGTGCATTTAATCCATCAAAAAAAAAACCTTGCTCAAAAAAAAAAAAAAAGCCATGACGGGACCAAAATGTGCCCTATAATGAAGATGACAATTTACAAAGAAATGGAGAGCAAACTGCATATATCCATCAGAAAGTAGACGAGAGTGTAGTTCAGTTTTTTGGCATGACTCCATAATACAGACAACATATGCTAGAAAATATGGGCAGCACTATGAAACTCAACTATGAATACATTATGAGGAGACGACCAAATAAAATCACACTTTGCCCCCTGTCACTTTTATGAGGTTACCATCTATGCCTGCAGTCATCCAACAGATGAAAGGCGTTTTATGCATTCATGTCCAGAAATGATGCTGTCTGCAGGTTTCTGCTCAGGGCTAAAAATAGTTAGATATACAACATCGTGAGAGTCATGAATGCTGTTATGGGCACAGGGAGCATAGGCAGCAAATAAAAGAGTGCATTTCAGAGCAGCGTGGTCTGACAAAAATACCGTCTCTCCTAAATTAGATTTGCCAATTCACATATTACAATCACTTAGTCAGAGCAAGCAAGCTGGAGCAACATAAAAAAAGATGGATGGCCTGACGCATTGTATAAGTAGCCAATGGCGTAAGGTAGCTATGACGAGCCCCAGTGCATGCTAGTTACTCATTATGAAACACACACACACATACACACACACACACTAGACCTATATATACAGTATTTTACTAACAATGCGTTGGATTTTACAGTCAAATGAGTTACTTAGGCTATTCTACTGGGAAAGCAGAGAGGTCAAAGAGAAAGCTATCAAAACCATGAACAGCACCCGGACTCAGTAATGTAAACAGTAAATCAAATCAAGTCAATTAATCAACAAACTACAACTTTTATTACTACTGTGTTTAATGTTTGACAGGCTTGGCTTGAGGATCCTTAACTTCAGTCTTGATATTCAGATTTTGCGCCTAAACCAGCAAGATCATTTCGTCATGTGTTTAAATGGAGACAGGACACTGGATGACAAGAAAAATACTAATCACCCAGCAATCATTATTGCATATCTGTATATGACAAAAACACCACAGAAAATAGGAAATTGTTCATTTAATTGAATTTAGTTTATGTATTATTTATGTACAATGAGCATCTAATTTTGTTGTTCATTACATTCAGACTATTAAAAAAAGTCGCTCTCTCCATCAGTCCCTGGTAGCTCTATATAGTTAAAAATACCACACATCATTTAGCATTTGTGTCTAAATGAAAGTTCTTTCACAGTGACAAATACAGTAATGTAACGAATTTTTACAATTAAGAGAAAAGAACAAATGTATTACCACTTGGCAATTTTAAAAAAAAATGTTATCACTATACAGTATTTCTACACACACTGCATGAGTGCATGTGCATGTGCATGTATTTCAGAATCCAAGGCTACAGATGGGCTCTGGCCTCACCTACCAGTCTTGTCTATTAGACAGGTGATAGGGTGTCTGTGATCACCACCTCAGCAACGGTCAGACAGACTATTACACACACACACATACACACAAACTTGTATAATCAGTGTGGCTGGCCAGACTTCCCTCGCCATTACCCCGGGAGACAGGAGATTAAAAAAATATCCCCCCAATACCATATCTCCCTGCTCTAGTGGATGGCTAATGGTAGAAGTACGGTAAGATTTTTCATTTTTTTCTTCATTTTGCACAAGGTTGGGGACCCACATTGCTCTCCATCACTGTTAGTTACCCCCACCACCCCAACAATCTGCCCCGAGGATGAATAATTTTGCATATGAGATAGTGGAAATGATCACTGAATGAATCATTGTAACACGAATGTCATTTGTCACTGTGCAGATACTGGACAACCGTATGTGATGGATGAAACACAGGGTCAAATCTGTGACAGAAAAAAAAAAAGTGAGAGCAGGATGGAAGGGTAAAGAGGGATGGAGAGGTAGAGAAGGGTTGGGAGTCTGTGTTAATGATATGGTCATATGTACACAGTGGAGCTCAGATGTGATTAAGGAAATGATATGATGGGTGGTGTCAGTGCAGAGCTTAATGACTAATGCAATGAGATGGAATTGGAAGAGACACTGGTGTCAGGCTGAAGTGGAATAATGCCTGGAGCTTCTGCAGCAGCAGACACATGGAACTGCCACAATGAGCAGTCTCATAAGCACAAATCGTTACGGTAGCTGGAGACTTAGACATGCATAATTAGCCTTACTGCAGAACAATACAAAATTGAAATTCAGTGCTTTTGACATTCTGTCAGGCAAATGATAAATAACCAGACAAAATAATGATGATGATTATTTCACTTATTTGTCATGAATCAGTATCCAGAGCTCTAAATGGATGCACACTGGGAAAAAAAGAAGAAGAAATATTCCAACAATTGGACAATGACTCAGTGAAATAATGAGGACCTCAGCCATGTACAAAAATATTCATAACACTCTGAACTTGAATATACTGTGAAAATAAGGAGTCTTCGTTTAAAAGAAAAAAAGCTCATCCTGCAGATCCTGATACCACAAGGATAGGATGGATTTCCTCTAGAATAAAATGTTAAAGCATAAGACAATAAACAAGATTCACGTCACAGTCAAAAAGAGACAATAGACTAAAGAGGGGCAAAAACCAGCTCCATCAGGATGACCAGGGACATGGCCTCATTCCACTTTATTACTGTTTGGCCTTTCAGGAAACAGAACTGCTTGCCATCTCACATCTCCAATAACATCTCTCTGCATACATAAAATGGAGGACGGGGAGGCTTCACAGGAAAGCCCGCATTGTTTATGGTTGCAATATAGATTTTATTCAGCTCCTAGGAAAAGGGAATTACGTCTTAAATTACAAAGATGTCTCTGTGAGTTGTCAGTGGCAGGAGTTATAGGGGCCTGGCGGCAAGTGTTACTGTTTGGCTGTGGGGGACACCAGGGAGCTGAAGGCTCCAGAATGGGGCTCAGCAGAGATGGCTGACCTACAGTACGCAGAGTCAGCTCAAAATAACAAAGTTACTCAAACCCCCAGATGAAACAATGGCCCAGATGAGACCAAGGTGTGAAGTACAACAAAGCAGAGAAAGGCAGAAAAACACAACAGATGCACACAGTGCATGCAGAAACACACACACACACACAAACACACACACTGCGTTGTTCAGTTGTAGGATGTATACTAAGCCAAGCACAAATCCGCATCTGTCTCTGCTGCTTACAATCCTGCAACTGCAACAATTCACGGAAGTATCATTAGAAAGTTAGCAGTTATGTGAACTGCAAATCATTTGGGTTGTGTATCAAACCGTAATAAAGGCAATAATGATAAAGAAATTAGAAAACTATACATGTAATACGATTATTTTTTTTTTTTATTAAAGAGAGATGAAGCATATCAATGAACATTGCTGAAATTAGCCAAAAGTTAAATGAAATGTAATGAAAGTTGCTTACAGACTAAGACCTCTATTAAGCATGTAGGAGGCGTGGGGCCAACACAACAATGTACCATATGTGTGTAAAAGCTGAAAAAACAACAAAGGAAATATTAATGAAAAAAGAAATATGTTGTAATATACCACTGAACACTCATGTAGAGAAATCATGAGCTATAAATCCACTCTTACACAGCAAATATGCAAAATACAAGCCAGCATTTGTGGACAATAATGGGTAATTTGTGCCCTTAAATGAATAATTCATACCCTAAAATTACTTAATTTGTTCTCTCCAATAAATCATTTGTGCTCATGAATTACTGTATTGTGCCCTACAAGTGTTACCTAATCCCATGTAATTAAACTATCACTGTTAGGTTAGTATAGCAGAGGTACAGATTAAAGGCTGTGGTACTTCAGTCAGTTGAGAAGGAGCAGCAAGGACCACCTGTCCCTGTGCCCTCTCTTTCTCACTTCGTCTAATGCATCTTGTCCACCTTCATAAGCAGAAATCATTAGGGTGCAGAATTGCCCAATATGAATAATATTCCAAGGGTAATGGGCTGCCCACTGCCACATCGGCCTGCACCCCAAACTTGTATTCAGATTCACAGAATTTGAGCCGCCCTAAATGACAATTATCCCATGCTAGATTACAATAGTGCTCAGAGGTAAATATCTACTAAACATAATGTTATGGTGAGAAAGTTTCTTCGTTGCTACTGTAGATGACTGATTCTCTCAGTGAAAAGCCTTATCCCATAGCATTACAGTGTCAGGGTCCTGATCCCAAAACAGGAGAACATTTATCACAAAGGCGGCCCATTTATGAAATGACATTCCTAACTGGCCCGCTTCCAGCTAGGAGAACCAAACCCTGGCTTTACCGAGCATTGTGGGTAACAGGATATAAGCTGAAAAGGCAAAAGGAGTGTGAAGAGGTCAAACACACCCTTCCATGTCCTCTGGATCCTTGCTTAAAGGTCATAGAGAAGAATTTACCCAGTGTACTGTTCCCTGGGACAAGAGAAGTTCACCAAGAATAATGGTCAATAACAATCCAATTACCTACATTCCTCGGTACACAGTATTGTCTCTTTGCTGATGTCTTTATACACAGGACGCTGCATCAAAGTTGGCTCAAAGAAGTCGTTCAAATGCACACAGGGTGTGACATTTACATTGTCATTTACTGAGACAGAAGAATATTCATTAATAATTTATAGCATGTTAAATAATTTAATATAGAAAATGTTATCAGAGAGTATAGCATTGAAAAGTGTGGACATCTAAGGTTGAGTCAACAAATAAATTACATTTTCTTTCCCTGCTGGAGGGCACCATTTACCAAGGCAATTGAAGAGAAAAAGGGGGAAGAATATATACATAAATGCATGGTCCCTTTTCCTCACACTGTAGTTTTGGACACAAGCCACGAGGAAAACAGATTTGCACAAAGAACAGTAGCCAAGCCTCTAAATGTAAGCGCTAATTATATCTACACACTCATTACATGAATTTGCACTGGACTTAGTTCAAGTGTGTGCCATCCAAGCAGCCAGAGAGAGTGTAATTTGTGTGATGAGACAAAAAAAGCCTCCCTGCAGATGAGAAAATATGTACATGTCGGCTCACAGTGCTGAAGGACTTGCCTAAGACCTCCAGACGCATCTGACAGGACGACCCGGCGTCGTCTCTCTCCTGAGGTTAATAATTCACAGGGCAATTAGGGTGTGTGTGAAATATGAAATGTTCTGGTTTAAGGGATGGGAATGCAGGATCAATGTGATGCTGAGAGACCCCATCTCCCCGAGGTGCCCTACCCCTTCATGCCCTTGATCTGAAGGCACAGAAATCGACAATGTGACAGTGACATTAACAGGCCTCCGCCAAAGGGGGCCAACTTAGTGGCCCTTAACAGCCTCTCGTTAGCCCGATTATGGGACATATGGTTTAAATCACTGCTGAAGAAGATGAATATCTGCCTTCTTTTTTGGCAACAGATCTCTGGTGCCCCAAAACAAACAAGGTTCAAATGTTCCCAGCATGATTCATGATCCAATGAACATTAATGGGATTAGATATAAAATATGGAATAACAATTTTAATGTGTCAACATAAGACAGTTGGCTGAATACAAGGGTTCATCTATTATGTGGCGGGAGGAGAGATGCTGCAAATTTTGTTAGGGAATCACAAAAGTTATTACAGTTCATCTGAGAGCCTGGGAAGCACGTCAGCACCAAAATTTAATAGCAATCCATCCAAAGGTTGTGAAGACCTGTCCCACAAAGCCTCAAAGTGGTCACAGCAGTTTTGTAGTCAAGATCAAAGTGGTGGACTGATTGACAGGCCGACATTGCCATCCCTAGAGTCATGCACCTAGAATTTCATAAAAATCACTTTTTCTATTTGAGGAATTTGTGTCTCATTGAAATAAAAGAATTACCGAATGATTCGCTTTAATATTCAAACTGCAATTTAGAATTAAAATTTAAAGAGAAAACTGCAGCTAAGCGGTTGTGTTGAAGCCCTTTGAAGCCTGATTATTGGGCTCGCGTGGTGCACACGTATAAAAAGTTGAAGTAGTTTAATCTTTTTGAGCAAATTAAAGTGTATTAAAGTGTAAACTACTGTGTTCTTTCTCTGCTGTATATCTGGCCGAAGAAAGTGAAGAAAAACTTCATTCTGCTGAGTGTAATGACATGTGATGACAGGGGCAGGGCAAACCATCACCAGTGAAAGTGTCTGTGTGTGCATCATAGACAGCATGTGTGCATGAGCTCTTTTGTTGTAGGCCAGTTCCTACGTTATCCTACGTTAGCAACTGTAACTAGGCGCAGGAGGCCTGCCAAGATTTCAGTTGTCACGCTGTGGTCACACTTTGTTTTAGCGCTGAAGGGAAAAATGCAGAAGCAGTGTGCTTAGGGAACCTGCAAGGAGATATCCATGAAATTTAGAGGTGGTGTCGTATTTTTCGCTTTTACCGAAGCAAAAAATGACTGATAATTACTACTAATATAAATGATTGTCTAATGTTGATTATTAAGCTAATTTAATGTTGTTAAAGTCACCATTTACTTCAGCTCTGCCTTTATCAGGGTCAGAAGAAGGATGGTATTGCTGATAATTTAGCCATGCACCAACAGTATCCTGAGTCCGACACCAGTACCTTCTCACTGTAAACACTGAGCGCTGCAGGCTTTACTGGCATAGTAATCACTAACATTATGTTAGCCGGCTTATTACAGGGTTGTTAGCAATACTAACCATTATTTTTGCTAACAACAGAGGGTTTAGCTAACTAAAGTTAGTAAACAAAGTCCGTTGAATATTAATTTAAAAAATTTTAACGTTAAGTTAGGTAGTTGTGCACAATTTGAGGCTGTATTTGTTTGTTCCCCACATGACTTGTCAAGACAAGGCGTACCTGACACTTGCAATGGGACCAGTTAGCTTTTCCCTCAATATTAATTTCCTCTTCAGTCACAATCTCCATCAACAAATTAATGCTATGTTGTGAATATGGCTCTCAGTAGCATACTGTAGACCCCTATGCCTCCTTCTCTGTGATAATTCAGAACTAGTTTTCCATAAATATTTCTGTTATACATACAAAATAATAAAGAAATAAAAATAGAAAGAAAAAATCCACTGTATTGACAAGCAGACTGCAGAAAAGCTTGATAGGTGTAGCAACAGTGGGGGCGGAAATTGGCAAGGTCATTTGGCATTAACAGAACCACACACCCTCCCATGCACACACTCGACCTCCATGGCAAATTGCAGCCTCCTAATAAAGCATTAATGTGTAAAAAGCACCGTGCAAAACCTTTAACAAAACACGTCAGCATGACAAAATGGGTCAGTATTGCTACTCTGAATGTGAATATCACCGAATTTCTGGTTTATCACACAACAAACAGCTTGAGAGTAAGCCATAAAATTACAAAGCTGTCTACCTTGCTTGTCTGGTCAAGTCGGGACACTAGAAGTAGCAAAAATCTATTTTCAGCGCTGCTGTAGATGTACTACATAAATAGATAGAAGGCCTGAGGTGAAAAAATAGTACTCTGGTACTTTTTCAGACAGACAGAACGGGTCAGCAGATGTAACAGAGTTCACGCCTTGTCCACTTCATGCAACACTGCATAGCAGAGAGAGCTGTGGCCTAATTAGTCCTCTAATTTGTGCATTCCAGACAAAGATATTTACAGACATGGGGCGACTCATGGAGGACATAGAATAGGTTGTACAGCGGGGGAGGCTAGAAAAACTGAGGTCATCACTTTAGTCTTCAATTGTTCCAAACAAAATTAGCCATGTTTGGCTAGATAATGATCTAGGCCTTGCTGAGATTTGAGTATGTGCACCGTGAGGGTGTAGTTAATGGTGGACAGCTCACCTGAGTCTGCACCTCATATATGGCACAGCTCCATACTTGGAAAGATGTGTGAAACACTTTACTCTCACAGCTTTTAATCTATTTTCACATTAACCCTTTGCTCCAATACTTGACCTGCAAGGTTTCCGACATAACACCATGGTGTCAACAGACAGATTCATGTGTCAGCTGGCATCAGTGAAGCGAAGCAGGGCAATATTGTGCTGTTTGTCGATGTGATGTGACTCATGTGGCCTGGGGAGATGGGCACGGCCAGGCCATGAGGCCCCTGGCTGGGTAATAAATCACTCGGATGACAGGAATAGTACCCTTACATTATTACACACTCACACAACACATATAGTGTGTGTGTACAGACAACTCACCAACCAGTCACACTCTGCATTACGCAAACACACAACTGACATGCCACTGGATACGTAGAGGTTACTTCATTGATATCATCTTCATCATAATGACTAGTGCCTCATCACCATCATTCATCATCTTCATTTTCATAGTATATGATGTGGTTTCATCTGTTTTGTCAATTAAAAAGACAATAGCCTGGCAGTTCATAAGAATTTCAAGAGCCCGACATCCCTAATGTTGCAATATGTGGTTGGTGTCATGATTGATATCACACACCAAACAAATCAATAAGCTTTAGCATTGCATTCCCTAAGATACCCCATCTAATCAAAACTATCAATCCTGCACGTCAAGCCTGGTCTCTAGTCATTACCAGCCTGCAGAGCCCAAGGCTATTAGCACTGGAGCTACCTAGTGAGCTGAGCAGAGTACCTTGAACATTAGTGTGGTCAAACACCCTCAGCACTGCAGGATGAATGAATGGCAGGGTTGCGGAGCCAGCAAAGCATGATCATACTAATGGGCCATGGTAAATGGACCAGCCACGGGTAGAGTGGGCTGACTGGCCTGCTCCGTGATCCAGAGCCGTGCCCATTTCACGGTGTCTGCCTGGGACCTGGCCGCACTTACTCACCGAGATGGACAGCTCCATGTAGAAACCTGGATCTCAAGTCTGAGGTGCTGGGACAATCAGTGGAGACAAAAAGAGGAGCTGTCTATACTTGTTAAATTATGGGACGACTGATACAGCTGTAAGAGGAAATCTGTCCTCACTGAGCCTTGAGCACTTTGGCCCATCTCCCTGTTTTCTGCTCACTATAGCTAGCTTGGTGGCCACTATCCATTTCATTTGACAAATTTGATTACTACAAATGTACAGAACATTTTTTTAGGATTTATCAAATATGAACTTAATTGTTAATACACATTATTCATATATCCACATATATAAATGGGTTTTTAATTGTTTTTGTGACAAAAGAGTTCTATAGCACAGGGACTATGTTGGGCTGTGGCTGTTCAGACAATATTGTGCGTGTTAGCGGGATAAATTAATTGTTGATTTGGGCCTTTTTTATTCAATGAGATGATAACATAACAGATAAAAAATATTGCCCCTTATCCTCAATTTATATTTCAATTTATGTCTCGTTCTGTATTAGCATATTAATCATTTAGCCCTAGATACGCCAAAACTAATGATAAATGCCAAACAACTCCAACAAAACTCTCAATATTTTTTATTTTGTCTGACAGCTAAATAATTGATTGAAACCACAAGAGATAAATTGAGAAAAGAGAAATGCAGACACAGAGGCTGTAATCAGCAAGTGTTTTATGACGCAAATTATCATCTGATTAATAAAATTGACAGATTATTTCAGTAGCATCATGCTATTTCAAATAAAATAAGCTCATTGTTCCTGTTTTCACTGACAGTGTGTAAAATAAAATTGTTCAGATTCTGTAAAATGTGTGCCTCTCCTATCAGAATAGATTTGCTTCAAAGTTAGATATTCCGCGTGTTTGTTCTTCCATCATATCCCACTGGAAAATGCAAGAAAATAATGGGTGTAAATCAAGCAATGTCTCATTGTCGCCTGAAGCAGTGTCCCTGATCCTAACAAACTCATGACAGTAACCTCAGCTGACGGGCGCAGAAAGCTGAGCAAGCCCTCTTCTACTGTTAATGGCTGATAGAGAGATTCAGCTGAGGGAGGGAGCGGTCAGACGGCAGTGGCGGTCACGCTGGTCATTTTGTGTAGGGTGCGAACGCAATATTGCACATTTAATGTCAAACTCAGATTTCCACTTTGGAAAAGTTTCTGCTTCAAACATTATGGAGTCAAGAGAAAAGGGGCTCACCAGTAGAGCACTCAACTGTGGCATCATCATTGATGTAATGGCACTAAGCAGGACAGAATCCTTCATTCACTATTTCCTTGCATTAATGCCACTCCAGCATAAGTTCTTAATGTTAATATAAACTGTAACTTCTGTATCATAGAGGGGGGAAATGATAGAACTCTTTGTTATTCAGTAAGTGACTCAGACTACAATGATCTCTTCTGATGAAGTATTGGACATTTTTGAATAACAAAATCACATATTGTGCGATCACTCTTCTTAATGTGTTACGCCCCATCATTGATGATAAGAACAGCTTTCTGGCAGTATGGCAAGCAGACCAGACAATTAATCTTAACTGCTCTTACTGGAAAGAAAAGTTTGAAGTCTTGCCATCTGATCGTCTCTTAGTGCTACAGTGAAACAGAGCAAGAATGTCAAGTGCAAGTTTGCTATTCTAATAATTTTAATTCTAGTGGAGTACATTTAAATCAGGGAGGCCATTTGGATATTTTGCTTGTGTGGGTGATTATAGAGCAGCATTCTAAAAACATGTAAAAATTTCTCCTGAAATTATATTCAAATTAGTCTGTGGTTGTATCTGATTCTAAACATGCGCACAAGCACATTTAAAGTCAAACTGAAATTGAAATATTAGGTGCAAGGAAATATAAACAGCTACTGCTCATGATGTTGTAGTTTTCAAAAAAAGAAAGCTTAAAGTCTCTGGGTGGGTGTTTCCATCCTTAGCAGTTCACCGACAACTGAGAGCCAGTGTTGGAGGGAGATGTGCTGTCAATCAAGGAAAAAAATATAAAATTATAATCAACCTGAGACATTACACAAAACAGTTCTATGTGGTTCACTTATCAATCTGACCCTTTCTCAAAATGTTCAATGCACTTTGAATTTCTCTTTATATTAAGGTGAAAAACTGATGTTTTAATACCTTATCTATGCATTTTGTAATACTCCATAGCAACGGCCCCACGAATTTACACACACAAACAAGTGATATCCATTAAATCAAAGTAAAACAATGCAGACAGTTTTGGAAGCGTTGTGGCCTAAAACAAATGACCACTTCACTTGCTAGTGCTCATCCAAAATAAAACGCAGGTGCAATATTGGCTGGCACTCACAATATTAGCTGCTCTTTATGGGCAAGAGAAAGAAAGAGAATCAGGTGTTGAGGGTTGAAGATGGCGTAGTGAGTGGCCAGCACTCAATATACATTTTTTGATCATTTAAAAGGGACTGAAGTCAGTGATAGGGATGTGTTTTTTTTAGTTTCTACCTCCAACAAAAGTGTGTTTGTGGTACACAACAAAATATCAATACCTTTATATTGTACCCCGTAATGTAATGTAATGAATGTAATGTGTGAAAACTACTGTCAAAGTCACAAAGTATTTCCACTAAAATAGTTTATGACCTAGAATACGGCCATATATAAACCCAGCTACAGTGAGGATCGGTCTCATTAACAAGCAGTGAATTGTGCTGTACCTGCAGAGATGACACCAGACGACTTATACCTCCCTCTGACTAGTGGAGAGACTGGTGAGCCAATCATCTCAGGAAGCAAACAACTCATGTAGGAGGGAAAAGGCCAAACCCAGAACCCTGTAAATGACAAATACCAATGTAGGGAAAATGAATGCGAGAGGAAACACTAAGTTATTGTACCGTGAAAGTCCATAAATCTATCAGAAAGGTCAGAGGGGCTTTTAGCCGGCATTAATCAAACTGCGAGGCAGATAGAAATACAAGGTAGAGGATAGCAGTGAGAAACGCTTCCCTTCTCCGTCTGTCTGTCTCGTCTTACTGACTGACTGAGTCTCTGAAATGGCACACATCTTTTACTTCCCAAAAATACTTTTGGAAGGATGTCTTTCACAGGGGTGTAGCACAGTAAGTCAAGGTGTTATTTTCCCATTTTCTGTGTGGGAGCTTTGATTACTTTTCCCCAGTGGCTGTGCCTCTTGTTTGTGGCCATTTTTGTTGCTTCCATGACATGTAACCCATTAAAGTGAAATTCACCTTGGTTTTGTTTGTCCTCCCCTCTTTCAAACTTTCCATCTAATATAGTTTACACTGACGTCAACAGAGCTCTTGTCGAAGCACAGTTTTTCAAAGAGTAACCCTTTTTAATGGCATATGATGCACACCTCTGGTCAAACAGCAGCCAGTCATAACCTCCTTTTCCCACATTATAACTGTTATTATTATAGCTACGCTTTCTCAAAAGCTCTCAGACAAGCTTGGTGGAGGGATGTCTTTATCTTTGGTGAAGCCCTACGTGCCGCTGCAAGTGCTGCCTGCTAAGATGGGCCCTTAAGTTGGCGTAAAAACCAAGGCAATTACAGCAGTGCCAGTGTTGCGAGAACAGAATGGAGGGGGAAAGCGGTAGTAGCCAAGATTGAACTGAGGATTGGGAGGGACAAAAAAGTTACAAGCAGAACAAAATTGAAAACTTGGCTGCAGTCAAACAAGACAGACACTCACTTCTAAAATATAAGCCGAGCAAAGTTTTCCTTTGTTCATTACTGCATGCTTAAAGCACATCTGTACCTTATACAGCAAGGTCATGAAATAATTTGTTTTTGGCTTCCTCCCTTAAACCTTGGACCCCCCTCAACAGTTGGTCCTCATATTTATTTATTAGTGTTGTGGTTATGCTAGAGGAGGAATATGGCAGTATAAGGGCATAGGGGGCGTCACGCTCAGGTAAAGGCCATGGTCTCCTATCAGAAATGCTATCCATAATTTATCAACTAAACAAATGATGCGCCTTGGCTCTCCCATTGTTCTTGTGCCCTTATCTTTTCCTGGCTGTAAGGAAATGGAACAAGAGAGCTTGAAAACAAAGCCAGCAGGGACAGAGGCCTCGGCAGACCACATGATAATGATCCAGCCAGTCCATAGAACTGTGGGTTTCTGCATGCCCAGGCACATACCTGCGTCCTAATTAGTTTATCCATCACAGAAGAACCCTAAAGGCATTCTAAAACTATGCACATTATAATCAGAAGATTTCAAATATTTTACTGAAGCACCGAAAGCTAAACTAATAAGTAATGTGTGCATGCATGTTGCGTGTGAAGCTACAACCACAGGCTGGTTACAGCTACAGGGATCTGCCACATGATGCACCTCGTGCTTCCTCGTGCTTTTGGTACAGAAAATGGATTCATCAGAAGGGCATGATCCATCTTGTGTTCCATTTAGCTTGGAGCAAAATCTATATCCCAGCATGCATTTCTTATAATTACACACGGGGCAGTATTCATCACAAAGTCTTGCTCGTCTCATTTGTAAACATAAAGCCTATGTGATGTGTGTGCTCTTTATCCCTGCTTTTTAATATTCTTATCAAGCTGCTGATTTGAGTAGAACACCTGTTCCGCTGTCACATCGCTTTAGATTTTTTAACACATGAATACATTTTGGAATTATTTGATTTAAAAAAAAAATTGCCAAAACATAACAGCTAAATCACGGTTAGCCTTGTGTTTACGGACGTTCACAGAGCCACTATGATGCAGACCAAACAAAATCTGATGTATACAGATGTGACCTTTGAAAAATGTTTTTTTTAATCTTTGTTATTCATGCACCTCCCATTCAATCCAGGGCAACAGAACGGTGGCCAAGACAGACTATAAGTACAACCCCACGACTCTGTATCCAACAGTTATTTGCTATACCATAGCTAAATAAGATAAATAATTTAGCATCCTTGTGTTAGGCAGTGTAATAAAGCTGATGTCTTTATACAGCGGGGATCTGGCTAGCTGTGCAGTTTCTAAGTGAGATGGATGAGGCAAAGCCTAAACTGCTGAGGGGTGAAGTGAATTAGGCTCACATTAGGGCTTACGTTTTACCATTACAATCAAAATGGAGGCAAGTGGGCAAACCTTATCCTTTTGTTGAAAGAGCCCACGCCATGTAGCACAGACTCCGCCTCAGGAAAAGGATTTAAAAAAAAACTTTGAATGAATGTAAGAGCAATTAAAAATGCAGATAAGAATGTCAAAGGTTATCTAAAATATATGTTACCTGAAATATAAGGCATGTGTGTGCCATTGTGTCATTTTCTGCACAAAACGTGTGGTGCATTTTAGTGCAGTCTGGTATGAAACATAGAAATGACTAATTATGCTATGTAATATGCTTACTGCACATATTTGACAATGCTGTTATCAACCTTAAAGTAAATTAAACATCTTGTGAACATGGGAATTAATCTTCCAGCTTGCTGAAATTTTTATTGTCTCTCAGGGTCTGTATAATTATCTCTAAAATAGAGCACAGTCAGTTGAGTCCATATCTTTTAAATCTGTCACCAATTATGGAAATTAAAATAAAATAAAAAAAAAAATACATGTGGAGATTTGTAATACAAACAGAAGCTGAATCAACGTTAAAACTTATTTTCTTGTCTGTGTATTCTAGTCGTCACATCATAAAGTTGTCAAACACAGTTCACTTGCGAAGTGATTCACTAAGGATTACACAGTTAGAGACAAAGGACGGAGACGGACGGAGTCTTCTGACAGGCTTTCACTTCGGTTGTAAAATGTCAAAATGTTAAGGCGTTCTATTGGCGCTAGTTGCGGAGTCCTCATTTGATACCAAATAAACGTACGACAGCATTTCAGTGGAGCAGCAAGGCCTGTGTCACATTTCAAAAACATCTCCTGACCTTTCCACGGTGACAGTAATTGCTAATGCCAGACATGGAGAGAATGTAAGTCTCTTTGGAGCCGCGGCATTGAGAATGGATACAGAGGCGTCGGTGATGGGGGAGAGCTTAAGAAGGGAAAAGACAGCAAGTCCCAATTTCATGGGAAGAATCTACCAGCAGACTTCAAGTGGAACCTAATCACCCCCACACTGCACAGATACCTCAGTTGATAATGAAAATAAACTCTGCATCATATCCTTTTGAAAAGACACAATAGTTTAGGTCTCAGAGGGATCTGGGTTTCATTTTCTTTACCTTACTCTCAGTGTCAGGGGGCTAAAAGTTGATGGCGGTGTGACAACAAATCCATTCCTCCTGTTTCATTCCTCCATTGGTTCTGCCCGATGCGGCAATTCTGTGGCAGAGACAGATCAGAGATGAAATTAGAGAGACATAAAGATGACTCAAGGAGTCGAAAAAAATCCACTCAAACAGAAGAAACGGCTTCACTCCGGAGCACAGTCGGGAAACTTCCTCTGCCAGTGAGCACGTCAAGAGGAATTCATCACCGCGAATAAAAATAAAGCTCCTTTCATATTGAGTTATTAAGTCTCAGTCTTCCCGCAGCAGTTATTCCTGCTGGTAAAATACAGTTTCTAGTTCATCTTATATCTAAATAAGTAAAAGCAAAATCTGTTTTTGATGGGATGGAAGTAGTATGTTAAAGGTTGATAACATAGAATGATGATTGTCAAATATCTCATTAAATGCTATAAATTTCACCAGCTGTACTAAATCAGAGATAAATAGTGACAGGTGTACATTTAACTAGCAGCACCATGTGCTTGCAAAAGTATAATGGCTCTTCCCATTGTTGCGTGTGATCCCACCCATGGCTGCCACCAGACGTGGGTTCTCAATTTCCCTCTGGCCAACAAAGCGCAGGCGTTAATCTCATCACCTGGGTCCATTGTTGATCACACTAATCACAACCGGAGGAGACATTGGATAGATGGAAATATATGTGTTTATGGGGCCTGGAACAGGACTTAGGCAGGTGTTTGGACTCCGTGCCATCTCCGGCGCCAGTGCTCACTTACTGCCCATTCGTATTATAGCCCTCAGCCAAAGAGACAGCTTGCGAGGCGCTGGCCCCTGATCTCAGCACATTAGTTTAATGCCTAGATCTGTGGAACTGTTCCTGACTCCCTCTCCAGCTCGGCACAGCAGTCTGCCAGACAGACAGACAGACAGACAGACAGACAGACATGTACACACACACACACACACACACACACAAACAGAGACGCAAACTGGCCTCATCATACTGCAGCTCAGACATGCAAAGTAGCATCTTTAGAAAGTTGGTGCTTCTACTTTCTGTAGCTTCTGACTGGCATCGGCTACAAACAGCTGTGTCATGTGGCAAAGATGTAAGCATTCCGGCGTGTTGCAAAAATACAGCGCCAAATGTCCAAATAATGTCTTCATTTGTTTGCACTTCCATTTCTCTCTCTCTCTTTTTTTTTTTCTGTGCGTGTGTAGCTAGCAGGATTTATTTATTTGGCTCTGGCCATAAGCACAGCATGTGCTCATGATAGTAAGTTATTTACCAAGAGTAAGCAAGACCTTTGCAAGTATATCACTGAGTAAATACACAGCAGCTTGCGAGATGACCAATTGTATCTTAAAAATAAGCCCATCCATCCTTTTAGACGCCATCAGAAGGAGACCGAGGGGGCAACTAGCAGCCCATCTGTCTATGTGTCAGCACCTACGTGTCAGTGCTAAGGAGACACAATCTGTTCAAGATAACCTGCCAGAGGAAAAGAGCAAATAAACATCTGCAAGTATATTTATACTGTATATCCATGCCTCCACCCTAATGAGTGTTAGGCGTACTGGTTGAGGATCTGGATTTGATTCTGAGCCAGCAGTAAAGCACATCATCTGCTACGATGTTCTCGTCTGTCTTTTTCTCGGTTTCACCTGGACTCCGAGACGTGCTGACAGCTTCAGAAGCCCCTGGAGTGAAAGTCTAGGAGCAAACATATGGGCTGTCAGTAGAATGGGAGAGACAAACTCTTGTCAGAGATTTTTCATTTTGCCCGACAGTTGGTGAGGGTGGATATTTTTTTTCCGAGGGGTAGCTGAAGGGGCTGTCTTTGACGACAGGATGCATGTGGTGAAAAGAAGCTAACTCATCATGGTGTAAGTGGGACGCAAGGAGAAGTAAATCTCTGCATTTCTGAGTGAACTTTCAATACAAGTGAACAATGCACATCGCATAACACATTTGACTTTTGACAAAGAAACTATTTGTGTAAGGAAACAAATTGTGTCAGAATCCTGGCAGAAAAGTCCCGCCAGGATTCATTTCTGGCAGGATACCTTTAGCACACTTGGTAAGACTGTGCTAACCTTCATTCAACTGCTGTAGATATGGATCTGTGACTATTAATTAAACACAACACACTGATAAGGTATCATCATAGTCAATAATCATCTTCTACCGAAACCATACAAACAGAGATGCCAATATGCTGTACACCTCAAAAAAAAAAAAAAAAAAAACTGTGATGAAAATCCTGGTGGGCATTTTACACCATCAATATGCCAGACTAATAACAGCTTCTGATATAAACTCACTCTTCGCTCTGCCTGACGCTGCCTGAGGAACATATCTTTTCTGTAACTATCCATATAATTTCTTTTCAACGATGGAAATGAATTATTACACTCGTTTCCAGTATGTCTTCAGCCGTTTCAGAATTGTCAAGTAACAATTTGAAAAAAAAAAAAAAATGCAGACTCTGGGTTGAATAAGATGGATTTTTGCAGTGCATGCACAAACACACAACACACACACACACACACACACACACACACCTGTCACCAAAGCCTTATCAACACAGGCCTCCATCACAGACCCTTCTTGTGATGTCTGATGTGGCAAGAACATCAGTATGTGTTTGAACGGCCCATAAATTAGAAGCCGCAAATGTTTGCACAGATTAACCTTGTGTAGGTGAGGGCTGATTGAGGAATAGAGAAGCAGAGCCTTGTGTGTGTGTGTGTGTGTATGTACAAGAGGGTGAAACAGACAGACAGACAGACAGACAGACGGACAGACCTATGGTAACCTTTAGCCCGTCTAAAGGCTCTAGTTTTCTTCAACACTATTTTCTTCAGTAGTTTCAGCTCCATTGCCCCCTCAGGAATTTAGTTCTCCTCATCCCTCACCTTTTAGATCCCCTTTATCCCTCCATCATATCTTTCTACACAAAACTACACCATCTTTAAAGGAGTGCGAGCAGCTCTTGCTCAAAATATTTTAACAACGAGGGGAAGCTGAAGAGAATAAAAGGAGTGAGGACTCAACATGAACTGGATGATTTCATTTATACCCCTGTTGGTATAAACGGTTAACTGAGGTTTTGGAGCAGCAGCTACTAATTGAAATCACAGCATTCTTACCACAACAATCGTTTTTGAAGAATGATTTCTAAACCTTGTTTTTTTTCATTTTCACTGCAATACAGTATGTTGCATTGATATGTTAAGGATGTAGTGCTACGTCTGCATAGCAAAAAAGAGAAAAGACAAACCGAAGACATTTCAAATACATAGCACAGATATTTATAAAAAATAAAAAAAAATAAAAAAGTGGGTTAGAGTTGCTTCAGAGCATGTAGTTCAGCTTCCTCTAGAAAAATAGTGTTTCATATTTTAGTGTTCTTTTCGTCAGCTGATCTGGAAATATCCCCTGATCCATTGTGGCACTCCTGCTTACGGTTGAAAAGAAACTGACAGGGTCTCTAGTCTTCCAGTTTAGTTTGAGAAGTTGCCTTTAGGGTCCTGACAAGGACAGGCGGCTTCACGCACCACCTGCCAATAATGTTAACAAGGACCCACAGCCCCACGCTGATGTGGCCTGTTCCAGCACTGGAGGGATTGCTGGCAGTAATGGCCATATCTTTCCCACATGGTGTCCAGCTCTCAGGAATCCTCCCTGCAGCTTGCAGTGCAGCACGGTCTCCATACAGCCGCAGGACACAACACACATGTCAGCGTGGCACAGCAACTCATAAAAATTACCAAAGAGCCTAAACATTCTCTGGATCGAATCACATCTCTCATATAAACTGGTGCCACATTATGATTTCATATTGTGTTTTATACTTACATTATTGAGACGATGAACCCTGTCCTGCATTACCTGAGAACAGTGTGAGATTGGCCAAATCATACCTCAATAAAAGCTGTTTTCATAGAATTTAAATCAGTTTTACATTACGTTAATATTTACATTTACAAGTCAAGATTAACTAATCAGTGTAATCGATATATAGAATATAGAATATAGAAATGAGCCATCAGCATTATGGCTCTAAAACATTTCTGCCTGATTATACACATTTAGAGATCGGTGAGAGGGAGAAACAAACCGTGTAACATGTTTGTACAGAACATTTCTGAACCAGAACAATTGGCTTGTTGTGTATCTGTGTCATTTCACGGTGCTCAGGCAATTTAAGCACAGTCACTTCTCTTCCTTCTCTCATGGCAGGCATAATAAAAAGGTGGTGAAATCATTTGTCAGGCTTTGATGGAAGTTGTTTGGTTCCCGTGGGATGGGTTTTTCACTTTCATAGACTACGATGCGGCAAAGGCACTATTTGTTCACTAGGCTTTAAAAGGAGCATTTAATTCTTAGAACAAAATTATTATCAAAGCATTCTGTGGACATGGGTTTCCCCTCACATGAGAGCAGATCATTTTTAATGGGAATGTGCGCCGTAATCATGGTGCCAACGTGGTCCCAAGGCTCAGGGCCTATTACACTCTGTAAAATATTAATGACGCACCAGTAAAGAATATTTAAAACAACTCCCAGAAGACATGGAAGCCCAAACACCCCCGCCCAACACCACCAAGCACAGAAAGACAGCTGAGCTGATCTGTCTAAACACGTCTCTCTTCCTAAGCTTTAAACATTGACCTTGGTAAATGTGTGTCATTGCTGTTCTTAAAAGTATGTTCTTACGTTTTAATGTTCTTAAAAGTATTGACAAAATAAAAGCTTATCCTCTGTGAGTAGTCTTTTGAGGACAAGTTAGGGAACTGTCACTTTAGGAAGTGTCTTTATGCCAAACTGCTGTGTGTTTTCAATTGAGACAACATGAAGCACTAAATTACATCATTTGGGGATGAATGAGCGTCCATGTTGTCTTCGCTGGTCTATTCAGGTTGCGAATGCTCCAGCCAGCTGTAACGGGCTTAGAGATTCTGGACAGCTATTCTGGGGCTCATGCTCAGTGGTTAGCTTGGGCTACAGCCCAGACACCGTGTTAAGATCCTCCCTGCCCTTAAACACACAAAAGGAAATGAGTGAGCTGTCTTTCCACTGGTGCTCATTATACATCATCATGGCACAGTAGCGAGTCCTTTAGGACATTCACTGGCCTCATGAAACTGCTCCATCTTAGGAAAAACAGCAACCGGACAAATAGCAGACATGAGAATGATAATAACTCAAGTGCTGAAGGATGGAATGATGAGGAAGAACATCTTGACTTAATAATCAAGAGTATGTATGTATATGTATGTTTGTGTATATTTATTTATATACATACATATATACAGGTGAAAATTTGTTGAAAATGTAAATGCCAAATCAATATTAATTAAACTGAACATGAAAACAGACAAGCAGATGATGCTAGTGAAAGCAGATGGTGAGAGACACCTCAGATACAGCACCTGGACTCCACTTAGATCATAAAACAGTTTCAATCTCCTTTTATCATTTAGAACACTAGAGGGTAGACAGTTATTGTTCAGACAGGTGTATCTGCACTGTAATGTGCCATAAACATATCATCGGGGCACAGCCTTCAATATGGCAGTGGTAATAGCCCGTAACATATAGGCAGACGTAGAGAAAGAGCTGCTAATGGGACCATTATATAAATATGCTCTTACAGTGTCCTGCATGGTGCAGGAAGAGTTCGAGGAATATCTTCACGCACACGTGTGGATGACTGCAGAGAACTGGGGCAGATCCTCTGTACCATCATTCAAGTTGGGACCTGTGAGGGCCTTTAAACCATGTTGTAATTACAAATTATTTTTTCTAATTAATTTTGTCTTCGTGTTCCATTAGCTTGTGGTTATGTGGGTTACAGCTAATTGAAAATGTTATTAAGCTAATAATGTTTACTTTGTCATGTGCGGGTTGAACCCAGTGCTGTTAAAGTGCATCTCCTCCCTCTCTCCCATTCCCAGCAGCTGTTTGCTTATTGTAATTGAAGATGGGAGAGGTTTTTCCCTCCAGGGCTACTTCGGCCCCCTAATCCATATTGACATGGTGTCTCCAGGAGATGGGCAGAATGTTAACCTGCAGTGCTGCTGTGTCCCCTTATTACAGAGTGGCAGGGACCATGGACAGAGGCTGGCCAAATGACTGCCTCCTCTTGCCTAAAACAATGATGTGACTGCTCGTCTCTAGTTTATATCACTGTCTAAGCGCTCCAGAGGAGCAAGTTTATCCATGTGTTAAAAACACAATGTGTGCATACATGCATGCAGTTCGCTGCAGAGCCTGAAGTAACATTATGACACATCTGTAGGTGACAAGTGTTTGTACTGGGTTTCACTTGCTTGGACGTAATGCTGTTGTTTGTGTGTTGCAATGTTATTATGTTTTTCTAATATTCATTATATATCTGCAGTGTTCATGATAGTAGAATGCATTCAAAGACCAATCTTATAACACTAAGTGTGAGATGCATTTCTGCTTTCTTTGCTAATCTTTGCTATCTATTGTAATATTGCCGTGTAACCGTGAAAAACATGTCCTCAGTCTGATTTTCTGCAATCATTCCTCCGTCTAACTTCATCAGGTTTCAGCCTATGACATGGCAACATTTACTGAAGGTGGGTGTAGCCATTAAAACATTTTTAAATGAGTCGCAAACAAGATATTACACAGTGTTGTTCAGTGTTGAATCAGGTAAAACCTCATGCAGTGAGACCTTTCAAAGAGTGGGTTATAGAAACAAAAGTACGGTAACATCTCTAAAGCTGAATCCTTTCATTTAATTTCTGTTATTACTGCTCTTACTTTGCTTTACCTGTGACAGCATTCATAAAACAAAATATTAGTATAGTATTTGCCTCATGTTTTTGTGAATAGCCAGAGTAAGCAGGCAGCACATACGTATTTGTGTGCACCAAATTCTCCTCATTATAAATTACTCATACTGATAGCAAAACTCTTGGGCCATGTCAATTTAATTGGTACGTGTGAGCTTTATCTGAATAGCATGGCAGGGCAACATCCAAGACCCTTGAAGTGACAAGAACCAAGAAAAACAACAACCACCACAGTCACTAACGTTTGCTAATTTTAGTACCACAGAAACACTGGATGTTCTTGCCTTTGTTAAAATGATTATTCTATCCGTTCTTCTTCCACCCAAGACAACAGCTCACATCTTGTGAGCAGTGACACGTTAATTGTTTGGTTCACTCTCAGATACAGAGATAATGATCCAGCTTTTTCCTACAATTCAAGCAACTTCTTGAAAATTGACATTTACTAAACAATTACCTTATTTCAGGCTTCCATGGGTTTTGGTTTCCAAGTGCACACCAGTTGATTGATGCAAACCTTTGCTTTAAAATCTTGTGCCCGGGCTGCTTAACCTCTCGGTGTTCTTCACCTTGTTCCTACCTTTTCAACAGCCTCGCTATGGAGTGGAGGGAGCCAATTTCCCATCAGTCTGTTAAAGCTAGATTTGCATTAATGAGGCCTGCAGTGTTAAGCCTGAGGGGTGGCTTTTGGTCGAATCACCAGCTGCTGCAAAATAAGCCACAAACTTTTACTGACACAAGCATTTAGCCAGACTGAGCACAGGAGGATCTGAGGTAGAGGACGTTTGAAGGAGAGAGCGTCTTGATGAGACTCTTGTATTATTTGACTTTACTAAACTTAGAAAGAGGGGAAGATAGCATAGAGCTTATTTTAAGTTATTTTGGTTGAGTCTAGGAGCAGAAAAAAAAATACAATACAATACTATACAATAAAAAGCAATTAGCAATGTTCTTTCTTTGATTTAGCAAAAATCCATCGAATCTTTATATTTTAGATACCTATGATATTTAATTTGTCTATATTTTATTCTGCTTAGACCGCTGAACAGCAACAAGGTCAAATGCAACACTTGATGCTCTTCCATGTCAGCTGATGGTATGAGAAGTCATGGATTTCAGCCTTTTGCTTTGAATTTCCACACATTTAGCCTCCCTTGAAACCACGTCTTTGGCCCCACACAAGAGACACCATGGCGAGACCTTGAAAGGCAGTGGATGTTAACACACTGTCCTGGTAGTTTTTAATTTATAGCAGACCGTTTCCATCCTGAGTGCGCTGTACTGGCCACAGAGAGCTCAGACTTCATGTTGAAGGCCCAGATAGCTCTCAGCAGTATTTCTCACCTCAGATAACAATTGCTCTCTCCCTGGTGCTTCATACGCACAGTATGAGTAAGCCATGTGAAAATGCTCTATGGCCGATGTCAAGCTGTTTCACGTTGATGGAAAAACATAATTGATTTGGAACAATTTTGAATCAGTAAAGAATCCTGAATCTGTATAAAATCCTGTGTTTGAGGGTTATCCACACAGATATTATTATTATTATTCCTCACCACATGCATTTCCCTTCAGAGCCTTTCACGTGATCAATCCGCAATCATGTTATTATTATGGAGCTATTTCCAACAATGAAAGTGAGATTGAAGCTCCAGTGACTTGTTGAATGAAACCCTAATGGATAGCTGTGGGAAACTGCCACAGAGACTGATTAATTAGACCTTCACCATGAGCTCTAAAGCCTTTCCTTTCCATCTCATTAGAACAAAAACCCCCATATCTTGGCTACAATACTTATTATCCTTTCAGAGTAGTAAAAACGGATATTCTCTGCATGCACAATTGCCTGATGATAAGATTTTAGTGTATTATGCCGCTGCCGTGGATCCAGATGACATTTTGTTTTACTTTGCACATCCAACAACTGTGTTTTCTCTCAACCTCGGTCCCCTCTGATTACTGGTGATCTGATTCTCTACCAGTGAGAGCAGGACTGGTGGCCTGACCAGGTGTGACATGCCAGTGGGTCTCAGCAGCGGGAGGTGATGATGGTGATGATGATGATGGTCACTCCTCACAAATGGAAATGCCCACACAAACACAAATTAGCTCAAATAGACGAATGTAACTCTATTGTGCAACAGTAACACGATCAAAAACATTATCGGGGACCTTTCATTGTAACTATCTAATTAATCAAAGGGCTGTTATTGTTGTGTTGTCCCTCTTTAGCATAAATGGCTCTTTTGCGGGGGCTGAGCACACTACACCTGACTTTGTCTACAATGCAGATCTCATCATTAAAGCATGTGCATGACATAAAAAATGTCCAATTAGTCAGTAATTTGGTAGTGAATCCTGGAACAGAGACACTGATGAGGGACAAAACCTTGTCTTTCTATGCTCACACATTCACAGTGAAATTGACAATTTCCTAGAGTGCAGAGACAAAACATTATTTTGTCAGTGGGTCATGCAACATTGCTCTTTCAATAAATCTAACCTATGTAATCACTCCTCTACCACCATTCTCTCAAGGATCAAAAATACATCATCCTCTTCAATTATGTGTCAATGCGCATTTAATGGGATGCAGTCAGGCAGTCTGTGGCAGTAAAATAGTATGCAGGCAAGCTGGCATGATGCCAGACTGGACCAGAAACATCTGTTCACATTATTAATGAATCAATTATATGTCACACATGTGCCAGGCCTGCAGGGGTGGAAGGGGAGATGTGGCGAGGGGAGGAGAGAGAAATGCAGAGTCTGAATATGCTGAGTGTTTGGGCTCCCCACAGGGGCATGGCCTTCAGCCACCGCCATTGCTCCTGTTTCTCTCAGAGATGAGTCATATCCAACCTGTCAGGACTGAATGTCACTGAGCATACAGACAAAACTAAAGACCAGTTTCTCCGCTTTCACAAATTTCCAAAGTGCTTGAAAAACTGTGTGTACAAAAATTACATGCTTTCATCATAAAGAATAAAGAAATTGTTGAGCGAAAGCTGGTATGAATTTCGGACAAACTGATCCACAGCGCTAGCATCAATGAAAATGGAATAAATAGAATAAATTACAATAGCAATAGAACGTAAGAAATACACATTTGGAGCATGTATTGATTAAACAAGCATTTACACTATTGATCATACCATCTTAATCTCATACATATATATTACATATGGTGTGAGAGGAGTAGTGCTAAACTCGTTAAGCAGCTATTTCAATAACAACAATATGGACAGTTAGCTGGTAATACATCTGAGTGCATGAAGATTGGATGTGGAGTCCCAAAAGGCTCTTTTCTGGGGCCCTAAACATTTTATTTTGTACATCAATGACATGCATAAAACATCAAAGATACTGTAGTTTGTGTTATTTGCAGATGACATCTTTTTTAGTGCAGGAAAACCATAGCTGAAAGCGTTGTAAATGAAATGGTCAAACTAAAATGATTTGTGAAAATGAAAAAAATGATGGTTTGATTAGAATAAATTACACTTAAATTTGAATAAAACTCAAGTTTGTGGTTTCTGCTCAACCAAAAAAAAAGGATGAAGAAATCTCACTGTGTGTAGATGAAGTTTCTATTAAAGGACTTTGAATGAATTTTGATTTTTGGGTGTGAAATTGGATGACATGGAAATCTCATTTTGCACATGTTTACACAAAGGTCTTCAAACAAAGGTGTTGTGTTTGAAAAATCATGTTCTAAACAAGCAAAGTATATGAGCTACATAAAGCCATTGTTTATCTAACAGAAAAGACTAGCAAGAATTATTCAGGAAGTGGATTCACCAACAGACTCTTTATTAAGTCAAGACTGTTGACTCTTGAAGATTTAGTTGAGTTGCAGACATTATCAGTATGTACAGGCCAAAACAGAGGGAACTACCAGAAAAATTACAAGGGTTGTTTGTTTTCAGTGCGAGGATCACAGGAGGAAATTTCAATTTAAGCATCAATATGCATGAACTACTTTAGTGCAAATGTGTACTTGAGTGGTTGGCATCAACTTGTGGAATCCTCTGGAGAGTGGTTTAAATGCTTGTATAAATGTCTTTCAGAAAATGTGCAAAGAAAAAATAATTAATCTATTTGAATGGCGGATTATCTTATTATGGCTCTTGATTCTTCTTCATCTCATAATTCTCAATCTTTGAATTGCCTTGTGTCTGAATAGTGCTATATAAATAATATCGACTTGCCTCATGTTACTCTAAGTGTCAGTTTAGGTAGGCCTAAAAGTGACTGACCATCTATTTCTACTGTTTATATATGCTTTGAGTAAGGGGTAGATTAATAAACAAGATTTTTCTTCTCCCTGTTCCTTTTCTGTCATGGAAAGTGCAAAGAGAGTTGTGTTTTAATTGTGTGAACAGCTTTTTTTCCAGGTACTGTACGGAACAAATGAAACGACAGGAAAAAAACAAAAGAAACCCTAGAAATCAAGTGGAAGCTGTGAGGAAAATAATGGTAAAGGAGAGTGGAAGGAAACAGAAAAGAGTGATACTATAACACATAACAGCATGCACTAAACCTCACTCAGTGGTGTGCTCCAAAAGTTGCTGCAAAAATACTGCAGACAACAATATGGTGCTGCTTTCTACTAGCAGCAGTATGAAAAAATATGGGCTGTTACCACATTAGTCTGCACATGTCCGCAGGCACTCACATACATGTAATTGTGCGTCAACAGTGCGACAGGTAATACTTACTATTTACCCGCTCCATGTGATTCATCATGCAAGCTGTGTGCAGGGAAGCTGTCAGCAAGCATTTACATCATTAGAGAAGAGGTGAGACCGCATTCTTCGTGCCTAACATGGTGGCCATTGACTCTTAATGGGCTCCAGCATGTTTCATACCCCCCTAGAGAAAGCTGCTTGCCAGGGCAGACAAAAGCTCCATCCCTGTGCTCTCCGTGGCAGCGGCTGGGGAGGGTTTCCTTCGTTGAGTCAAAAATGGAAAAAATGAGAGCAAAGAACATGTACTTCCACTTATGGTGGAAAAAAAGTACTTCCCAATCATTTTGCGTTTCAAGTGTAAGAGCCTTTTACTGTTATTTCAGATTTGTTAAATTCCTGTAGAGGAAATATAATTTTTTAATGTTTATTTTTCAATTGGAATGAGAATCATTTTTTAGTCATTATATATATTTTGAGCTGGCTGGGGAGTTGTTTGTCCGCTCAGAGCAGATGTGGTTCTGGGGCAGCTGTTCAAAGCTGTCAGAAGTGTTAAATAAACTCTGATGGGAATAAGCTTACATAAACACTGGCAAGATGTTGATTTTTGCACTCACAGATTTGCATTAACTCTAGCAGTATACCATCTGAATTCTAAAATGAAATAGTAATTATGGTGGAGAGATTTCATAATATCTCGGCAATATTAAGAAAAATTAGTGCACATTGAGACTATCGGGCAGAAGTCTGCGGATGTTATCAGTACGCTAAGAGGCAGCAGTTCTGTTTGGACAAGTCATTCTCTCAGTGGTTTCCCTGGATTCAATTTCTGTGATTTTGTTCCATTTTAAAAATGTTTCTCCTTCACGACTGTCAGAAGTAGTTATCTTCAGCAGTGGACAGCCTTTTTCTTCAGGCTGGTTTATCTTGAAGTCAAAACTACTAAAGTTATTGCATTGTGATGTTATTATATTGAATATTTGAATAAAAGTATGACATGGTTCAATGTTATAGCTCATGTTTGTTGTATATTTATTAGTATTGCTAGCAGTGGGAGAGATCATTATTAACATTAAAGGTTTAATTCAAATATTAATTTTTACAATAGTAAGAAACAATTAAGTGTAAGCATATGAAATCAAGTTTACTGGTAAGACATTTTTTCTTTATTTATAGCACATGACTCAGTCTAATTAAAATTCTACCAGTGTAATCTCGAATAGAATAAACAGTACATTCAAATTTTAAACATTTTGGAAAATATTCTCCCACAGGCAACAGATCAATTCGAGGAATAACTGGTTCCCTGACGCACGAAATACCTCTGCCACTGCAGAACAGAAAAGAAATCAAATTGAATAAGATTCAGGTTGCTCAAACCGCTTTTACCTCTCCTGGATTTTAGATCGCTCAGCGCTTTTTCACAAAAGAACTGTCTTTTTACATTAAAATGAGTGACCCTCCTCTGTCATCTAAAGTTCTACACAGACCTATATTTTTTGTTGATGTGGTTAGCGGTGCTTCAGGCAAAATGACAACTTGCTTTTTGACCAGAGCTGATGGCTTTTTTTCCCGTTTTTGTTGAGACACAAGGGAAAAAAATTACTTCCATTTCAGTGCCCATTTGTTGCCCTTCCAGTGATGTATGACCCTGTTTTATTTGATTTCATTTGTTCACTTTCATCACTGTTATTCACTTTGATTTACTGGAACGGCCATGCAGAGAAGACAGACATCTATTGGAAACGGCACTGAGGAACCACTGTCTAAAAGTACTTACGCAGTTACTTCTTTAAACTCTCAAAAATAAAGATTCAAGCAGATTTTGCAGTTTAATGGAGGATAGCATGATATTAGATAGATTCTGAATAACCCATGCTAATACTGAGAAAAATGGCCTGGGTGAGTGTCCCCTCTGATGCTTTTATGTCTTTGTAGAAATTTATGTAGCGTTTATGTACTGCAAATAAATTCTTCTTCTCCTATGATTAATAAATGTGTCATTAAATTGGACAGTCTCCTGTAATTCCATTTCCTCAGTATGAAAATTGAAAGTAAAGTGCTGCCAAGTAATCAGTCTCTGTGACATTGTGATTAACAGCTGAGGTGTTTGAGGGCAGAGGGCAGGACAGCTGGCATGGTCCACTGACCCTCCAGCTAACAAGCACAGGGCATAATTAGTAATTTAAGTCACCTTATAGGTTCTGACTGTGCCCTTCACACTAGGATCCCTCTGAAAACAAGGTGGAATTCTAGCTCTGACTGCTCATCAAGCAATTACTGACTGGCTCATCACCAAAGGAAAGGGGATTAGACATGCAGGTAAAGCGAACCAAGAGGGAAGGGCAAATAGGAACTGGGTCTTATTTAAAAAAAAGAAGAAGAAGAAAAAGAAAAGAAGAGAGGATTGAATATCAGTGGCTCTAGGTTTCGCTTTTGAGAAGATGTGTAGCTGTCACTGCAGTCTGACTTTTCATCCCCCAAATTAATCCTCAGAGAGCTGTCATTTGATAATTATATATCCCAGCGATAATTAAGATAGCCACACTAATCCGGTTAGTTCAAAAACTGGATGGCTGCTGCTACAATGAGGAAATATTTCACTAATTCTAGTCTAGTGGTCCAAAACTAGTCTTCTTGCATTTATCCTGAAGAGAATGTCATTTCCAACTAGACAGTGACCCTAAACGCACATCAAAGCTTTGCCCGGCCTGTTTGAAGTGCAAAGACGAGCGAGGAGTGCTGATCTGCATGGCTTTACCTCCACAGACCTCAAACCTACCGTGGGACCAGAGGGGCATCACAAGATGGCCTCTGAAACGCTTTGAGTGCTGGAATAACATAGATTTCTCTGGCAAGCAATGACAAAAAAAAGTGAAAGCTGTGATCAGAAATATATTGAGTAATGATACATGTTGAGTAAATGGTAACTTTTGATGTAATCAACTCTGAAATATTATGTGGCTAAAAATGTATTTCTTTTGTTACTATATCAAAGAACGAATGTGCAAGAGGACTAGTATATGCAGCATATCATGTATAACAAATACTGACCCTACTCCATTAATTTTTCCTCTCTGCTCTTTTATCTAAAGTTTATTAAAAGAACTATTTATGGTTTCACTATTGTACTTTTACAGAAAGCAAACACATCCCATCCATTAGCTCCAAAAGTGGGCGGCGGAATGCATCGCTTGCAGAATATTATTTTTGCGTGGGTGAAAAAGCTTGTTGGACAGCCCGCTCAGATGGGTGAACAGTTGATATAAAATGACCACCATAATCACAGCTAGCAGTGGTCATCAGAAATATTGACTGGATGTCTATTTGTGACCGGGTTTACAAGAAGTCTGTAGGTTTACGGTGTGTCTCGTAAAGGTTGGGTTATCACATAAGAGTAATTCATAGGAAGGCCTGCAGGGAACACTGATATTTCGTACTTTAAAGAGCGTGAAATGTGAAGTGCTCTGAAGTGAAGAGCTCTAAAAAAAATTAATAAAACTTTTAGGAGTTATTGATGCTGGAAGTTGAAAAGGCTTTTGCAATGACAGGATGCCCAATGTAATGCTATAAAAATCATTTTAAGTGGCAAGTAAACATCAGTCTTACCAGCCAACCTCTGGTACTCTAACCCAGTCTACTATTGTCATTAAGGCTGGTTGCACCAGTTAAAGAAATACATTGTTACGTTAAAAAAAAAAACGATGAATAGCCCAAAAAGTATAGCCCATCTCCATCAAGCAACAAAAACAGGCTATCCCCAGTGGATAGAGTGTCATCATTGGCTGAGCAGTCTTGTCACTGATGCAGAGGGACACATGACCCCCCGCGCCCCCATCTCAGACCACGCTGATCCGACTGTACCAGATGGGAGTGACTTTTCCCCCACCCCTCTCTCCAGGCCCTGTCACCAACAGCTGCAGGGACAAAGCAGCAGGGAGAGCGGGGGCCAGGCTGGTCAACCCACAGGATACACAGATGCGGGGAGATGAGCCACCGGAGAGTGGAGTAAGACTGTGACCCCTAGTGTTTATCGCCGTCATCCGACTCTCGCCTGTTACTAACTCCACAGTCCAGAGATGGTTTGAATGTTTAGGTGCTAGAAGTCTGCTGGAGGTGCCTGCCCTGCCTCGGGCTGTCCATAGGCTCCTACTACGGCCTTCTACCCTTAGCCAAGGCTGTGGAAGTCACGCTCACACCCTTGGAGACATTTTTCGTTCCATTTCACACTCTCTGTTTTGCTCTCATTTTCACTCCGAGCCTCACACAGTAGCATGCGTACAGTACCAGGCGGCGGATAAGGTCGAACTCCTACTGGCACTCGAGGAGGGTAGTTCATTTGTGGACTCAAGAGTTGCCTGTGCCCTGACAAGGCAGCAGAAGTAATTTCAGCTCCGAGCTTAATAACATTTCGGCTCCTCCGAGTCATTTTTCATACACTTCCCCATTCTGATAAATATTAACAAATGAATCAAAGTTAATGCTTTAAATTAAGTGTCTGTGACCAGTCGTCATTAATAAGTTCTATGGGGCTGCTCGCTTGCAAGCTCATTACAGTATTGTTCATAATTTATTACTGTTGACTCCCTAATGGCTTCTTAAAGGACTATTAAAGAAAGCCCTTGCTATTCTTTTTTATAATAGCCACAAGTCAATCTACTTAAGAGGCTGGAGTGCCGAACATAAAATATTCTTAGAAGTCCACTCAGGGCTCAGTTCCTGTAAGGAGAAAGATAAAATACCAGTAGGACTCGCCACAATATGCAGCCTCCACAACCCAACACTGACTGATATACACAAATGCATGCAGAACAAAGGGACAAGACAAGGAAGACACTACTGGCAGCATGAATACACTGTATTTATTTTAAAGGGTTTAAAGATGTCCCTGTTATTGCACCCATTCTTTAGTACTGTATTTGTTTGTTAATCCTGCAGTAGAACTAAACTGCATTGTTGGTACTATAACACAAGTGTCTGTAAGCAACAAGGTCTGTCATTGTATCAATTTAAAAAAAAAAAAAAGGGAAAACCAATTTGTATTTCTGTCATCATATCTATCTATATCTACAAAAGACTATATCCTGAGGCTGTGTTCAATTTGCAGCAAAGGTTCAGCAAGCCAGCAACCAAAAAACTGAACTTAAGGATGAATGTGCAACCAAGAAGTCACTCAAATCAGGATTACTTTTTTTTTTTTAAAAAAACAAAATAATTTATTAATGCTAGAACCTGCAGTCCTATTTTCAAAGAAGAGTCTGATTCATCACCATGGATGTTTCAAAGTGGGATTATAAAGAAGTGCTGCAGAGAAAATCCAGTCTGTCCTGCTTCAGCAATCTCTGTCAACCTAAGAGAAAAACTAGATCAAGCAGAGAAGCGAAGGTGAACGTTTGTCCTTGCCTTCCCCCGTCAGTGAAAGAGGATGTCTTAGATAATGAGAGGGGATAAATGGCTTAGTGGAGCCAACCCCAAACTGAACAAATGACTATTCAGTTTGTTTGCAATGGGCTTTTTACATAATAAAGCACGGAGAGGAGATCTGTGCTCCGTTTGGGGATTAGATAGTATCTGAATATTATTAGTCATCACTGTGATATATTTTCAAAATACCCCACACCTTTATTTGTGTAGCTTTTCCAAGTGTGATGATGGTTGGTTTTCAGATAAATTGGAGGATGACATGCTTCACTGCGGGTCAACAAGACTGTGTGTACAGCCATGTAATCTCGGCACCTATTGGCTATCGTCTGACAGCGATTTGGCCTCCAGGGGCAAGGGAACAGTGTTTTGGTGCTTTCAGCAAAGCTGGCGGATATCCGGTAAATGGATAAAAGATATCTAAGCCAAGATTAAACACCTTTCATATCCCTTTTGATAAACTCCATAATGCATCATCATTAAGCTCAAAACAACAGTGTTTTCTCATAAAAAGCTGACATTTTGGAGATACAAGGTTTCCAACCAACTAAAACAATATGTGTATTAATCCAATATTCATAAGAATCTTCATGTACTACTGTAAGACATGGCAGTATTGGTGCGGCGTGCCTAGCTTTCCATCTATTCAGATATCCAACACAACATTCAATCAATCATTATAATGGATCTCTACAGTCATTGCCAAGAGGCAGGAAAAATGTTGAGAGCACAGAAAAAAAAATTGCAGAGGTCAGCAGCACCCATAAAATCCCATAACATATTACACTAAAATACACAATGAAGCAGAAGAAAACTATAGATTATACTTAGCCAACACGGTTTTCATTTTTCACCCAGCTGTTTGTCAAGAGGTCCCACTGTGAAACTACAAACTGTTGTTGGGCCCTCATGCATCAGATCCTGGGAATGTCAATACATTATCTGGCGATGCCCAAGGCTGTTGTTATTTATAATTAACTAATTCTGCCCACACCTTTCCGCGAGGTAGTCTAACTGAGAGGTGAACAATGATGTGAGTGGAAGCTACAGTGTTGGTGCAGCGCAATAGATCTGAGACAGACACAGCTAACCTCAGAGTCTGACAATGTAACTGATGAGCAGCAAGCTTGTGCGCACGCACTAGTTTGTCATGAGTGACATCTTCATTTTGCCATCAATTCCTTGAAGAATAAGGGGAATGTCTTTAACCAAGACGTTTGAAGCTCTGCTCAAGCATGCCAGCTCATAGCAGATTCCTCTGCTTACTCTGTATCCCATAAGCTTCAGGCCTGAATTAGAGAGTGACTCCACCAGGGCCTCTCAGGGGAGGGACAGATACACAGGTCTGTCTTTGTTTAGAGACTTCCCATCCACGTAATGACTTTACATTATTATTTTCATCTTTCTCACAGCCAGGGAAGGGCCTGTGATTGAATCCAAATCAATCTGTCAGATGGCTACGCTAGAAAAGCAAATTGCATTTTAGCAACACACAGAGGAGAGCTGCATTCACTCACCAGACAAATCAGAGCCTTGAGGAGATTATACATTGGAGAGAGCAATCGAGTCTGGAGCAAGATTTCCATTGAATTCCAGTTTAATTAGATCTCTAGCCTCTAATTGACTTTCTAATTTTTCAATTAGCAATCAACATTAGAGTTTTTTTTTTTTTTTTTTTTTTGAGACCACATCACATTCAGACTTGCTAATCTGCTTGAATGAGAGGAGACAGCAGCAACCATAATGAGTGAAAGAGGAAAACATTGGAGGATCCTTTAGAAATGTTTCATTGTCTGATCTTTGGAGTAATTATCAGTCTCTCTGACGGGACAACATGATTTATTAAATGTGTGTCTAAGAGAGCGCCGGGCCATGCAGCAGCATCCGGCCATACATCAGTCCTGAGCTCTCCTCCGCTGCTTGAATGCATTGCTTATTGTGGTGTAAACAGTGGCTCTCAATTAGCATCTCAGAAGTCATTAACACATGTTAATTAACTCATGATTATGGAACAGAAAGATTTCAATCAACATCAGCTTTATGAGTAAGATCATAAATATGGGCAATTGTAAAGCATCTGGTGGAAGCCCTATTGAATTTACAATGCTTACAATCCACTTCGCACTTTTCAATGTCTAGATAAATGGAAGTGAGTTTAAGTTCCTCAGCTGTATAAAGGCCTCCACCTGGGCAAAATAGCCTCCTCCAGCTAGACCAGCTGGAGCAGGGCACCTCCTATGGGACTGGAGGGCCAATTACACCACATAATAATTCATACACCACCAGTAATGAAGTCCCCATCCTCATCAGCTCCAATTAGATAGAAAGTATCACTGAAAAGGGAAAAAAAAATGAAGAGGGAGGGAAGCGAAAGAGAGGAAATGGGAGTTGATAAAGAGCACAAAGATATTTAGGATGATTGTGGAGAGAATTCTACATCCCCTCTCAAGGTTCTCATGGGTTTTCCATTATGATCTTAATTGATGTTTCCTTGAAAAATTAACTTGGACTGCATTGTGACAGCAGTTTTTCTAGGATGGTGGCAAGGAAGTATGTAAACTACAGGAGGAACATGTCACCTTGAGTAATTTTGTGTCTAGGTCCCGGCAAAAACATTATTTGTGTCAAACCAAAAGTATTTCTCTCATTAGCAGTGGGAAATGTTACTGGTCCAGAGGGTAATGAAGGCACAGTATAATCTTTCTTCTGATGGGGTTTTGCTGTCTCTTTGTGGCAAACCACCCACAGTGAGTAATACATGCTTAACAACCCCCCACATCGCTGATCTGGTGGTACTGCTGAGGGAGGGACCCTCATTTGAATTGGGCTAAAGAATAATTTTAATTGGATTACTGAACAGTGGGATGATTTCAGTGCTGTTGACACAAAATTACAGACTTTGCAGTTTCCTTGTGCTACATTCAAGGACATACAAATGGATTATGATCTCACTGTGGACAAAAACTATGCTAATGCAGGGCAGAAGTGGAGCTGGGATGTATGAGTCAAAAGGAGGGAAGTAGATAAATCCCTCATTAGGCTGTTTGCTTTTCACTGGCCTGTGTTTGGAGAAGGCTCTCGCCCACAGGGGACTGAGGCGTGAGGAGCAGACACAGGTGGTGTGATCTCCTCAGGGAGTAGCAAGTTCTGAAATAACACAATTTAAATATTTTGGCTGGAATAGTAATGCCACTGATTATCACAAAGTCACCATTAGGCCAGTCTAGCCAGTCCTCTGGGACGCTGCGTTTACGCTCACAAGAAGTTAAAGGCAGTTCTCTTTCTAGGTGTGCATATTCAAAGACAACACTGAGACTTTCACATCATATTGTAATGATAATATGAGCTACCTTAAGGTAATAACCAGGAAATGTGGAATAAAGGCTATGTGATGGAAGAATGATCATTGACAATACAAACTTTTACCAACTCTTGGCTCTGTATTATTCTTTTTAAACATTAGTCACTGGTGCATCTCATTCCTCTTATTTCATTTCTTCTTTGTCCTACGTCCTCCACTTGACCTGGAAATCGATTTGGTCCGCCATCTTTACAGACATCTCAATTCTCTTAATGCGGTGCAGAGGAGAAAGGAAGAGATGCAAGCAAGGGTACGGAGGAGACAAATAAGACAGATGAAGATGCAGCTGCTATCGCTGAAAATAATGGGCACGCATGACTTGCATGAAAAATGGTGTATAGAAGCACTCCAAAGTGATGAACTTAATATTAAAGGATTAGGATTCATGGCATTGATTCCCTCTAATCTGATTTTGGTGGTTCACAGTCATTACAGTCAACCACACATACAATACAGTGCTGTGGACTGGGCTAAACTGTTGTCAAGGAGTATGTACACAGAGAAACTGAATTTCCAAGTAGAAATAATACAAAACTTAGACCAGTTCATCAAATACTTTCTCAATTTGAACGACTTAGATTTCCTTCCAGGGGCCAATTTAGGGCCTGCTTCGCTTAGAGAGAGATATTGCGCGGCATTATTCATATGCAGTAATTATATTGGAGCGCCATAACATGACAGTAATATGGGGAGGAGTGATGGTGATGTGTCCCAGTCATATCATTTTCAGCAAACATATTCCCAGTTGGTCTAGTTAGATGCAGGAAAATTGCCTTGAAATTGTTACCTCATTGCAAATAACAGTAATAAGGTGGTGGAGATGAATAACTGTAGTGGCACTAAGGGTTTTGACTGTAAACAAAGCTATATATTACAGTAATGTTGCTATGTGGGATTGCCACACAAGCACTGAGGACGTCCAAACTGAGGTTAGGGTGAATACTGTGTCTCTGCCGCTGCTTCTTGGTCATTAGTGGGGAAACAGTTATTTGCAGCATCTGGTCTGCATGTTCTATATATTGCATTAATAGTTTCTTTGTTATCGGTGATGTCTCAATTTAAGCGAGTAAATGTTGTTTTCCATTAGGTTATTTTGAGAATGCAGAATGCAGGAGGCCACTTAATAATAAACATCTGGATGAAAAACCAGAATTGATTTTATTTATATTGCTTCATTTCAGCTCAAGTGTTCATTAAGTCGGTGTTTAAGGTCTTGAACAGTAAACAGAAAATGCACTGTTAACAAATCCATGACTGTACTGTAAAAGTATCTTCTGTATGCAGCCTCTCTCTTCATTCCTGTGAAACAGTTAACTGCGCTATCAAAGAGGCTATAATCTTGTCACGGAGAGCTGCATGGTCAATTTGCTGAATTCAGGCTTTCTGTGACTTTTACAGTCTCTTTTACTTCAACTGCCACATGCGTCTCAAGTGTCAGTGGGAGCCGAGGAGGCGCAATGAACATAACTACCTCCACAATGTCAGACTACAGCTCCTTTAATGTGCCGCTTAAAGCTTTTGACGCCGATAGGAGCTGCCGACTAACCCTGTGTGGCAAACTGCAAATACCAGAAGGGCCAAGCAGCAATCTTAAACATGAAACAACATTAGCTGTAATGAGCATCCAATCCACCACAGCAATCATGGCTAGCATAATATGACAGAAGAAATCCTTTTACAGTAAATATCGTTGGAGATTTTAGTGTCATCGGAAAGTGAGAATATAACTTCCATTTATATTCAGGAAAGGAAAAAATGCCATTTGTTGTGTAATGAGAATATTCACTGGCATGGTTCCTTTGACACAGGGCATATATTCCACAATGATAGAGAAATCATTGAATTATAAGACAGAAATCTAGTCTTCAAGTGCAATATCCACACTTCTTCCTCTGAAAAGAACTTTTTATCTCTTAAGCTGAGAAGGGAAAATGGTAAGGGAAAGGCAGCGCTGCAGAGGATCCTCCAAGAAACATAAGTGTGGGTTTAAAAAGTTCATTTCAAAGCTGGGGTGAGGAATGCGGTAAGTACTATCTTTGCACAGACAAAATGATGCTGTGAGGTTTGAATCAGCCATAGAAGGGAGAATATGAAGAAACGAGTGAAAATGCTCAGATTTTGTGTATAATTAAAATGAACAGATTCGCCCAATTATGCATGTGACGGGCACAGATCAGCTTTATGTTTGGCGACCAAATCACAAGCAAAACCTGACTCGCTGTGTGCTTGAAAATGCAGGTGTTGATTAGAACAGTGCAGAATTTCAATGATTCAAAAATCGATTCTCCACTCAGCAGGAGTTGAGGGAATGAATATCAGCCGTGCAGCCCCTTTAATTGCTCGTGGTGACGAATATGAGTGATGAGTTTATCTAGCAGCCAAACTGAGCAAAGTAAAAACACAGAGACAGTCGTCACAGAGCTGGTTTTATTATATCTGACATGACTGAAGTAATAGTGTGACCATGTTTACCACGCTAACACTCGAAGTCTAAAATTCTTCCAGACTGTCACATCCGTAGGTCATAACAAACCCAACGAGGACCCAAGCAGCGAAAGGTTACAGAGGGATGCTGCAGTTTCTGCCCACATCATTGAATAGATCACACCTTGCTCTCAGCCATCTGACCTTTAAATGCTTGGGGAAGTTTCAGGCATGCGACAGAGGCGCCTAAATCTACTTTATGATCTCCAGAAATGTTTCACTTTTTCCAGTGGACGTGCCGTTGCAGGCTCTTGCGAGGGTGTGCCTCTAATTTGAATGCTGAACGGGAAGCATCTGCCCGGAGTCAGGAAGATTCATCTCTCTGTCATTTTCTATCCCGCACAGCATCCAATCCAGCCCTCCTCCTCACAGAGTGGGAGGGAGGCGGTGAGAAAAAATTAAAAAACAACAAATATTAATGAGGTGTTACGCTGAGAAATAACGATGTGTGCACTCCCTGATAGCATCTGTACTTTCTTAATGGCATGCGCAATTATGTGGGCTTCCATTAATATCAACGCTGGAACTGTCACCGCTAAGGGCTTCACTTCAATCACTGCTGTGCCTCAACTACATATCTCTATAAGTACACAGGATAGAAATGTATGTGAAATATAGCTACAGTGCCAGGCTATTAAACCACATAAATAGCTGCTGGGGGGCCCATAGCCAACGGTGGTCCCAACACGTATTTGTAATGGAAAAAATAAAAATGATTTAAATATACTGTAATGTTCTGAAACATCTTGGGGCACATCTTGTATTGGGCCTAGTAATTTCTGCAAAGCCCAAAAAAAAAAATATATATATATATATATAAAATTCCTGCAGTAATGAGGACCGGTGGGACCATGCAGCTTTAGGTTTTAGATAATGTAAGAGCATTTGCAACCTAAAGAAGGAAAAAGGAAAAAGACAGCAGAAGGAGCTAAATTTCACACATATCACTACGTATGAGCAGCTTAAAGGTTTGTAAGAACAAACTCAAAACATTAGAGGCCACATCTGACAGTAATCACACATTTCAGTGATTGGAAAATATACATATTGTACCTATAAATGTTAATTCAAACAATATACTTGGCTAAGTCTGAATACATCAGGAGGTACTGTGTGACAGCTTGTGTAGTTACACATTATCAAGCTAATGACATGCATTACTTTCAGTCAGGATTATTTTATCAGATAATGGTGTGACATTTTCATTTTCAAGGCAGTAGCAGCACATCCATCCACTACATTGAGATGGTTGCATAATTAAACCTCTGCTGTAGGTCAGTGGCCTAAACTTATTTTTGTTCCATTTGTTGACCATATGGGAGTATATAGCGTATGAATACCATAAAGCTACAAACTGCCCATTTTATTGACATTACAAATTGAAGATTAAGCATCCATCTGTCACCTTGGTGAGGCTTTGTCTGTGCTAGTCAGTATTTATTGCTGTGCACTTGCTTATAAAACAGGATGTGACCCTTAATTGCTGAGTTAAGTAGAGAAGAACATAATTTGCCGGTGGGATTGGGATAAAATGAGTGAATGTGCCGGAGGGTGTGATAATACCAGTGACATATTCAGGTGTCAGCTCCCTGGAGTTTGCCTTACTGTTTGGCAGGTGTTTGTCTTTTCCTTTCACTCATACTGACGGGCACAAAGAGGGACGGAGCAGGGGCAGTGCACTAAGACGGTAGGTAAGGAGAACATGCTCAGTCCATTTACTATAAATCACGTCTACATTAATGCCCAACATGTGATTTTGGAATGCCAAACGTAACGTACTGTTGGTTCCTTTTACAGCAGCATGTCGGTCACATTTCAGATGCTTTAATCCTGCTTCTGTTCAAGATAATTGTGCCTCTCTGGATGTTGTATTTACTGTGAAAAGTAATGACCCAGATTTTGAGCAGTAATGTAATGTGTGCACAATCTGTAAAAAATGGGCAAAAACATGTAAAAACAGTGGTTAAATTGTGAAAAAGTGACTCGGAGGGACTAAATGTCAAGAAAATATTTTCATGTTCGCATCTTACAAAGACTGTCTACATCCGCACACCGGTGTGACAATGCGTATTCAGCTCCATGCAAATTTGGTTGCACAGCATTAGGTCATAAATAAAATAATAATGAAATAACATTTGAAATAAAGTCATTTATAGTGTCTCCACTATGGAAGGAGCAAATATTAACACAGAACTGAATAAAGATATAAGCAAACAGACAGACTCTAGCCCCCAGGAGGCAATTCTCTTCAACCAGCTCCAGAGGTTTAGTTGGTCTTCAAAAGCTCCATCTAATGAAGGCAGTGACATTGAGTTTGAACAGTACAATCAGATCAAATTAAGTTGTGCAAGAGGATGACTGAGTGTGAAAATACAGAACAGAGTAAATGTCAAAAAAAAAATTCAGAAAGAACTCATTTGAGGGGATAGGTAATGATTGAAATTTTTTTTGTCCACTGACAGATCAGATCACTCGTATCTGATCAGCGATCCAAAAGAAAGAGATATGCTCATAAAGGAAGGAAATCTTTTGATTAAAAACAAAAAAAAGCGTGTATTTGCGTACAGTGCAGTCAGCCCAAGCAATTCCACTCAAGCACAATATCTTTATGAGTAGCATGACAGACCCACATCCCTCACGATGATCTTAATTAACTTCCACTCTCCTGTGAGGACACCAGCTGAATAAATCTCAAGGACAATAGACAGGATTAATTCATTTATTTACCAAGCAAGTGCAGCTCATCAAATTCTGATATGGGCATGTCTCCTTCATGCAAATGGCTCTTTACTTGAACACAACCTCACTTCAACCATGTGATACTGTGATCCCTCTTGGGCCCGATGTTTATTTAAAAGGACTAATCAGTGTGGATGGCTATGGAAGGGATTTACCATTGTTCCCAGCCTGACATCCTAAAGGCTACATAAGCAGAGCAGATATGGAGAAAAGGTGGTGGAGTAAACAGGTCTTGTATAACCTGCTCTTCATGTGAGGATACTTGTGCGTACCAGGATACTTGTGTTTTAACTCAATATAAAACACATCCTGGCTTAATATGTGCACATTATCTGTACTGTGAGGGTTGCATTTTATATAAAAACGTGCTTTTTTCTTATTTTGCCAAGGCCCGAATCTTAAACCTGCCTGCAAGAAAAGTTAAAAAATAATGACATCACTGCTTCCCCTGCTTCTTGCCTATCCTCAGTGTACAGTATATACCACTGTGCTGTAATCAAACAACCAGTTAAAAATGCTTATCAAGGACAACCACAAAGTTTTATGTGAACAAATAACTCAGGATGTATGAATATGCTAATAAGCCAATCCAAGGATTTGCTGTGGCTATGATTACATACCCCAGGGGCGTAAACCAAATAAAGAGTTTAAAAAAAATGTCAGCCTCCTCAGTAATTTCATACTCCCCCAATCTGTTCTACCCTCTCTGTAAGCTTCAGCAGAAGTAGAGTCACTGCTGCTCTGTGTGGAGGAACATCAGAGAAATGTGTTATTTTCCTCTACATAGGAAATAGACATGGGCATGATGGAAATTGCCTCCTTCACAGACCCCTGTGAAGAGCATTTTCATATTTTCATGCCTTCATCATTTCCTTTGAAAAGCGTGAAGGGAGGGGTATGGATCCTGCATGGCACGCAGCGTTTGATGCGTTCACCACTGTGTGTTAAAATGGATCAATGGAACAAGACAAGAAAGCTGTTGGCAGAGCTGCACTGTGCCCCAGAGTGATATGACAGTCGGGTAGGCCAATGGGACAGGAGGTGGGTGGGGGTTAACAGCAAGAGAGGTTCTGTGCTAGTCCCCTTTATCTCCTCCCTCTCTTCTTCTTCTGTCTGTTTGATTTCGGTTGACCAAAATGGACTTGGGGACAATTGCTCATAGATGGATCTTTTTATTTCCACTTTGCTCTAAAGGAAGATGTGAGAAGCTGCCTCAGAGCGATGGGTTAGCTTTGATTATGTGACACAAGTTATCACTGCACACAGCTGCCTCAGGGCCAACCTATAGGATCCAGACTATGTATATGGGACCTGCTGATGCATTGCATGGAATATTAATGTCATCAGCACTGTAATGGCTGGTGGTAGGAAAGAATAAAAATCACACTTTTTAAAGATCAGCTAGATAGATGCAGTGATGTGTTGAAATTTTCTTAAGGTGTGACATTTCTCCTCTTTTGTTATTTAAAGGGTTTACACAAATAATTGTATTCACACAACTACTGTGAAGCAGCACTGAGTGCCAAAGAACAAAAAAACCAAAACAAAGTAGGTGACAAAATCTTCAAATGAAAAAAGCACTTGTTACTGGCAGCAGCTAAAGGAGCCAACTGACCATGCTGTCTCAGTCCGCCAACAGAGGAGGGAGGTATGGAGAGGGACAGGGAGCCTAGAAAGTCTCTGAGGGTGTGAATGTGATTTAGAGATGGTGTGCACTGTTTACACGGCCTGCCTGGAGGGATGCGCTTCTGTTGGCAGCGGAACATTGTTAGCATGGGAGGCACGTCGCTCCGACCCCACTTCCCTCTCTGTGTCTCACTCTCCCTCTTTCTCCAGCTGCTCAGGGGCATGCGATGGTCTGGGAAAGATTAATGCATCTTCAACGGCATGCCGTGAAATCAAATTAGTGTACTCTGATCCAGAGACGGGGAGGGCTTAGGCCAGGGCTGCAGCAGGGACAATTCCTCAGTAACCTACAGCTTTTCACCACCCTATGAAAGCCACAGTCTGTTGATTATTCAAATGTGAGGCATGCATTTGTTTTGACTCTGCGCTTATCATGTCAGAAGACCTCAGTGTGCTATTGATTTACAGATTTATCTGCATAATTATCACAACCTGCTCAATTTTGTGTTTTTTCTTGTGCACATAGATTTTTTAACTCCGCTGTGGGTGATTAAATGATGTCAGGGGAGAAATGTAGAAAACAAAGCCACTCATGGCAATGTCACTTCGCATTATCTCAGGCATGCCCACATGTTATTGTAGGTTTCCATCAAATTCAGTCAAGGATGAACACCTACCCAGACACAATATGCTGTTAAAATTGGATTTGCTGGGGGAAATAAGGGGATTATTGCTACTTCAGTGTGCTTTTTCTGCACACTGCTTTTTGTCACTCTTGTATTTGATCATGTAATCACGAAAGGAAATATGGAGTCATTCACAGAGCTTACAGAGTAATAACCTGAAGATGTTCCCCTTGGTGGGGTGTGTGCGAAGTGTGTGGATCAGTGAGGAAATCTGTCCTTTGGATATGGAAATTCACAATTACCCCATGTGAGCCGCTAAACCAAGCAAGGTCAAGTTGTCCACCTTTAACCTGCACGCTGCGCACTGAATATTTTGCACTGCTCTGCTCACACTGGCTCATCTCTATTGATCATTGCCATTCTGTGTAGCTCCTGCTTACAACTGTATCCAACATTATTAGCCTTGTGATTAGTATTGCATGACCTGTACTCTCCCACTGAGAAACAGGTGAAGTGATGCAATTATTTAGTGCATTAGATTTATTCTTGATGTGCTCAGAAAATTTAATAGTCTCTACTACATTTAGGAAGGGAAGAAATGTATAAGAGACATGCATTCATAAGAGGATTATGCCTAATTGATTTTACAGCTCAGAGGATACTCACGACAAGATAAGCAATAATGACTATTGACATCCTGATAAAGTTAACAACCAGTCAATATAGAGTCAAGTCGATTTATGTTTAAACAATGAGCGGCAGCTGGCGTATGATTCATCCAGATGCAGAGCCGTTATAGGTATATTACTGTTACTTTCCAACTCCAGTTTTGACACGTTTCAATCTAAAAATGTGTTTTAAATCTTTTCACTCTCGGTAATGATGCCTTGCAGATGAACTGAAAGTTTCATGCAACAGCAAAACAATGGAAAATTATAAATAATGACATATTACAACTATTACAAATAAGCCTGGAGAAAGATATCTTGCAAAAACAGCTTTTTTTTTTTTTGTGTAGACGCCTACCTGTTGCTGAAAATGATGTTCAAGCTCAAGCTTTTGCCTGTTCCGCCAACTTTTCTGAGTAATTATTTTGTGTGTGTGTGTGTGTGTGTGTGTGTGTATAGATATGTTTCAGAGTCCTGGTATTGTGCACGCTGCCTCGCTGTCACACGGTCATCACTCAATGCAACACCTGAATAGAACAAAGGCATTGTTAATGTTATTAGTAACACCTGTGCTTATCCTGCTCTGACAAGTCAAAATGTCTGCTGTGAAAATACCTATTTAGGGGAGTAAAGTACAGAGCCTCACAAAATGTAAACTTTGTATTTAACACATTATCTGCAAACATCTGAAATCTGCGTTGCCATTTCAATTTCAGTGTATTTTATGAAGGTGGGGGTTGTCACTGTGCACAAAAGACAGAGTTAAAGTGCGACTTGTGACAATTACAAAGTGCATGCGAATTGTTATATTAGCTGCAGCTGCACAGGCTGGTGGAGATGGTGGTGATCAGTCTTAGCCGAGGCAGGTGCGATAGGCCGCGCAGCAGGCATAACAAAGACAGATTGGGACCTGCAGGGCACATAGCTATAACCAGCAGATCCTCTCACATACTCCAGCTTAAAGCTCTGAAATGTGACTGTGCATGGATCACTGCTGACAGGACAGAGAAACCACACGCATAAAACACAAGGGACATACACAAGGAAATATATATTTCTAAGTGTTCGGAAGGATTACATGGCAAGGCGTTACAAGGTCGAAGGTTGAATACAGCGAGCCAAACGAATGGTGAGGTGAAGTATCAACCAGTTTAACCCTTAACAGATACCTATTCTTTACATTTCTGATGTGGGGAAAATTGAAGGCATTATATTCAACTTTCTCTGAATTGTAAAAGTTTTTGTTACAATAAGTTGGGTGGTCACTTTTAAAATCCAAACTTTAGAGCGATAACACTGAACAATTCAAAGCAGGGCCTTATTTGCAAAACACATGTCAATCCTTCCTTCAATACCCTTCATTTAAGGTGAGCTCCAGTTTAAGATTCGGAGCATGTGCGCTTGAACCAGCCTTTGGACAAGTGCACACATCCCTCGCATGAGCTTCTCTTTACCCTATTGACTGAGGATGAGCCTGTCACTGGATCCGGATTAAAGTCTTAAGACTATCTATAAAAGGGGGTCGGGCAATGAGGGGGACTTGTCAAAGATTTGTTTGCTGTCAGGGCCTTGTTAGTGCCAGGAGAAGGTATGGCTGCAGAATAGCAAAAGCCTCGATTTCTCTTCCTGCTCCAAAGTCACTTCAAGATCAAACCTCTCTCTTGCCACAGTAATAATGAAAATCAGGCTCTTAATTAATCATTAGCATCCTGTCATTATATTAACAAGTCGGGAACCTGGTGCCACCAGAGGCTCTATATCAAATCTATAAAAACCCATGAGTTCTAATTTAGCCGTCCCCCAGATGCTCGCCAGCCTGCTCCGTGTGCCAGCCCACTCTTATGCAATACACACATTTTCAACACCGAGGCCAGAAAACATTTGAAAATCATAACCAGGGCGGTAGTCAATAAACTATGCAGCATACACAGTCTGTGTATGTGTGTCTGTGTATATGCATCCTGCAGATAAGACATACTCACTGTCTCCTTTTTAAATTCAAATAGGCCTAAAACTTGTATGGGTTTAGTGTGCCAAGTTGTACACGTGGTAGCGTGCATAAATGTTTAACAAAGTCTGGTCACAAACCAAGGATGCCCAGAAGACATAGAATCTATTTACCAGTCATTCCCCTCTTTATATAAGGTCTAATCTCTTTTAAAAGTAATTAGAAATTACATCTATTCTGTTTGCCTTGATAAGAGATCAAACGTTACCTGTGTCTGTGTGCAAACAAAATGCTAATGGAAGGCCACCCAAATGGATGCATACTCGGTAAGTGCGCCTGTGGAACCCACATGCAGATTACCTGCCCGTCGACCTGTTCCTAATTATTATTCATGTTTACAAACTTTCATCTCTTGGGACGGGCCGCAGAACCAGCTGCATATGAGATGAGCAAACAGAGGCTGCAGCAGCACACAGGAGTGGACATGAATTTATTCATGGTGAAAAGAGCCCATCCGCGCAAGGGCCCTGCGTCTCTCCCCTGCCTCCCCAGAGAGCAGACATTTATGAAGATATTCCCTCAAAATCATTATAATAGCATTACCATTCCGAGCAGTCACTACCTGCGTCATGATCGCATTTGTTGCTCTGCCAACCGTCCACCCAACCAAACAACCCACCCACCCGCTATCCCTTCCTATATCCCACGGATGTAGCCAAGCAAGGTGAAGGAGAGTGCAGTGTGTGCATTTCCTTTGGGATGTGTGGAGAGGCGCTTAGCAGTAGCACGTTTTACACCTGCTCCTCACAGTCAGAGTGCCTCTGTCCACCACCCACTATGGGGGGGAACAGCCGGTTGACTTGCAGCTATGGCACAGTAATCTTTAGGGGGAAAAGGATGAATTGGTAGAAAGTAAGAAAGAAAGTCGTACCCAGTGGCCCCCTCTTTCACACACCAGTTACACACTCAGGGGTATTAAGACAAATAATGCATGGACACACATTCACACAGCCTGTAGCAATGTTTGCATGATGGCTGAGATTTGTGACGTTCTTTTAGCTACTTACTTATCTACATTAAACTTAAGACTTGCGTACGTACATAGTTACCAGTTTTCATACAATATTTTATTAGTGCCGATGATTCTCGTGTGTTCTTGCAGCTTTTAAGCGACCACGATGACACATTCCTATTTTTCTGTGCTTTTGTTAGACACACTTCAGGTGTCTCTGAATCAGCTCGGCGCAATAAACATGTAGACAATGTCAGTGGCTTCATAACTGATGGCAGCTGTATGTGCTGTCAGCTTAGCGTCAGTCAGCTCTATCAAAACAAGAAGCTCGGTCCACAATTACAGCGTGCTGTCACTGTTTGATGAGGCATTAAGACAACAGAGCGAGTTGTCAGATTTGAAGCTCACGCTGCTCAGATATTGTTTACATGACATGAAATACATGACGCCTGCTTTTGATTCCTCCATAGAGCACCGTGCAGACCACACATACCATTTTAAGAAATAATAAAAGACGAGAACATTTTGTGAGACAAATCAATCAACAATTAAGTTGCTGCATATTGAATAGAAGTTGCTGTTACATTACGTCATCCAGTTATTCAAAAGTTGCGAGGTAGTCTCGTCACCGGGTTGTCCAACACAGACTGTGAAAGCCTTACACACCAAGGGCAAATGAGTTTTGTTTGTAGCAGCTATTAAAACAAAAAGGTCTATTCCCATTAGCTAAATGGGTGATTAATGCACTAATGAATCATTAGAAGAGATCATTCCGGGTTAGAGAATGCCATTTCATGAAGTAATTGAGCTCAATTAAGCAAACCTCTGTAGGGCTTCCCTTGTTCTCTGTGTGTCTGACCAGTGTCTGTCCAACCCAAAGCCAGCAGCTGAAGCTGTGCGGTTGGGGCGGCACCAGAGGGCCAGTAAGAGCAGATGAAAACCCCAAGAGAGAGGGGAGGGAAATGAGGGAAAGAAAAGGAGTGAGCGTCTCCAAAATAATCCTATGCTCCCAAAACAAATTGGCGCACGTCTCCAGTCGAAGAGCTGCAAGGCTGTACCCCGGGAAAAGAATCAATTCCATCTGACCTTCTAACTTAATCACCACTCGCTCCACTGCTGCTCTGTGAGACCTCCAGCACTGTGAGATGATGCAGAGGGCATGGCCTGCAGTGTGCCAAAAGTCACTGGAGAAAGCTGCAGTAAGCATCTTTGATTCCTTTATGAGCAGTGTCCAAGCCAATGAGTCCCTGAAACAGATCTCCAGTCATTTTCATAGCATTTAAAACACATTTAAGTGGCTAAACTAGCAAAATACATGCTGAACAGTAAAATATTTTAATAATGAACTTAAATAAAGTAAATTTTCTATTACACAAAGACATATTAAGTAGAATATCTTATCTAATTGAAACAAAGCTATCATGTCTGTATATATATATATTTTGGTTTGTTTTGTTTAACAAATGGTGTGTGAAAAGTGGCGATATGAGTGAGGTAATGTTGGGTGCCGTGTCACCCCACATTGGACTGGTGGGCTTCTAATTATGCACACACAAGGTTCATTCCCATACGGAGCCTGCAGTCATTGTTTTTAAGAAATCTTGTCAGCCATCGCTTTTTAGTTTTTGTTGGACGTATGAAAGTAGAGATAAGTAGCTGGCTAGTGTAAAATAATATGACACTTTCCTCCTGTCCTCCCCATAGACTATATAAAGAAGTGGATGGAGCTTCCTGGTGTGTGAAGTGAAACCAATGTGGCAAATGCCAGCAGGGGTGGCTCTGGTGGCTCCATAGAAAAGTCTGACGGTATGGAAGTCTGAGAAAATGACTCTACTTCTCACTTAGTTTGTTACCTCAGTAAACATTTTCCTAACGAGTTTATGGTCGTAGTCGGTAGTTTGAAGTCTTCCTCAATACAGCATAATGATCATTTTGTAAATGATGGTCCCATTTAGAGTCAATAAAGAAGAGAATGTTTAAGGGCAGGACAGCCTTGTGACTAACCAATCAGATGCAGGTCATGCCAAAACTTCAAAATCAAGACGACAACGGCATTAAACTAAGATTTTACCAAAACACCAAACTCGAGGCTTCCACATGACAGTCCATAAACCAATGGAGGACATTACAGTGGCTATGCCAACTAAATTCTATGGTCCTATTCAATTTATAAATAAACTTTATAGGTATTCAAATGCATATAAAGTAAAGCATGTAAACCGAGAAATTACCAGTGTAAAGTCAAAACATAGTGAAGTAAATGAACCACATGTCAACCTAACAACAGTAAATGAACCACTGTCTGTTCCCTAGTGAAAAGTAATGCTTGAACTGTTTAAGCCAGGCATTGTGAAAGCATAAATATTGTTAATAATGGTAAGTACAAATACATGTGTAATAGGCCCCGCTGTGCTGGGACAAATAATGAAGCAGAACAAACTTGCTGCTGTTCGTCTGGTCGGTCTTGCCAGAATTTATTCAATATGCAAAGTGCTTTAAATCCTCTATCCTCAAATTAATTGACACATTCACCAAAATTGAATCAACTCCATAAAAATAAATCACAGTTGTATTAGCATCTACACCACTGACCTCAAACCAAAGTGGCACTGATTTTATGAACAGCATAAACATTTGAAACACGGAGCTAACCAAACGTGCAGGAGTTTTACACATTTAAAAAAAACCTAAACTCAACTAGCATCAACTGAGTTGATGCTAACAGGAAACAGCGTCCGCCATTTTCCACATCCTCAGGTGGCTCCGGTGAACACAACCTACAGCCCGCACGGAAACCACAGTTTAACATGAAAGCACGACAAATAACAATGTACCTCGCATATTGAGACTTTTGTGCTTCTGTAGTTGTTACTAACCTGTAAAACTGGACGCATCATGAAGCAAACTTGTTTTGCAGCCGTTCGTCCGATCGATGTTGCCAGAACGACAAGATTACGACAGTTACGTCATCAAAAGCGGCTCCGTTACGGCAGGCGCTCTTCCGCCCTCTGCTGTCTGCAGCCTTTGAGGACTCAGTTAACCCACTGTGACCTTATAATATACAGCATCACTTATACTAAACGAACACTCACGTTCAGTTACATCAAAAATGTGACAGCGTACTTTGTATGGGTCACATGTACATATATTTATTCTTCTTTTTCCACTCTGGTCGTCTTTCACACATTTCCAGCTTTGCAATCAATTCCATTTTCCCATGTGCTGAAGCCCTCATATTCACATATTCACCATATCTGACCAATTAAGGTTCTTCCAGCACATGCTCTTCTCCATCACCATCACCACGATCATTGTCAGCTTGTCTTGGGACATTAAACCTTTAGGTCCCATTTCTATTATAATGAATATAGATGCTAAGCATTATGGAGTCTAACAGCCACAAAGCATTCTCTGTTGCCACATTAATTCTTAATATACTGTTTTTCACTTCCAGCTGATGTCTCCTCACTGAAGTGCTACTGTTGTCTGCATATATATGCATATATTGAAATATTGTTCATATTTGTTTTGTAAACAGGGCTCAGTCTAACTTTGACTTTTAAATTAACTACACTATTATTTAGAAATATCTTGAAAATAATCCAATAATTATTAAAGCCAAGATGCTTGCCTGCAATTATTTTTTAGCACCATTATCTTGAGATCATGAGTTAATTATTTCGTTATCTTGAGAATCTTGGACATCTTTGTTATCTCGAGATAATGAGATAATCAATTACCGCAAGGAAACACAAGGTCCTTTCCTTACTTATAATGTTCATTAAGGATGATGCATATGTTGTAGATCCTAAATGGCAGGACAAGCAGCCAGGTAATAATGTTAACCCAGACATTGTGGAAGCTTTTACTGTTCAGAGAGTAGAATGTAGTCTGTGGATGAAGATGTTCCCTGAAGCACAAACGCTCCATTACTGCAGGATACAACACTGACCAGTTTACAATGGACAAACAGAATATTACTCCGTAAAGACAGTTAGGATTACATTCTGACTGCATTCTTTGTGGGTCGCCCATCAATGGCATCTTGACAACTGCAGCAACTGATTTAAGTGAAAAAAGTCGGATCAAGGAGTACCCGTTATTGATCAACGCATCAGACTGTACTTCAGTCAAGGTCTTACACTGGCAGAAACTGCATTGTGTCTTTCTGTTCAAGATAACGTTCAGATCAGTCCTCATCACTTAAGGAGAAGACTCCCCGACAGTCATGTCAGTAATCTTGTGGGCTGAAATCAGATGTGATCAAATGATCCAGACACTTGTTTTTTTGAGTTCCACCAATTATTCCGTAATCTTGAGAAAGCAAAAGTGATAAATTATTATTGTTTTCTCAAGGTAATGAGATAAATGAATCCATTAGCACGAGGAAACAAGCTTTGTTATCTTGAGATAATGAAATAATTAACCTGTGATCTTGAGATAACGGCATTAAAAAAATAATTGCAAGCACAGACATTCTCGGCTTCCATAAATAACCTCGTCAAGTGGAGGTTTTATTTAAATTTTAAAAAACCTACAACTGTTTTTTTGTTTTTTTTAAACAAAACACAAAGTATTGTTTCATTTTACTATAAAATTGGAATGGGTGTTTTATTGTCTTTGAGAGACAAGAAAACATGGCGTTTATGGCTTGTGAATTTATGGTTTGTGTATCAAAATCTACAGGGTTCAGGTACCATCATCTAGGCCAATATGTTTTTCTGCAAGTCAAACAAATAATCTCCCCAATAATGGGAAAAAATGCAGCAGATCGTGTATGTAGTCAAACAGTAGGTCTGTGGCAGCTGAGGTAATATGAAGCTCAGAGGTCGAGGTGGGGTGAGAGCCAGCCTTTTGGGCAGCAAGGGACTAGAACAGGAGACAAACCTGACACTGTAACTGAAATTGTTCTGTTTAGGACTTCTGTTTGTATCTGAACAGCTCAGGAGAGCATCTGCCCCTAAAGGATGAGGAGGAGCTGGTTCTTTATCTGGCATTTTCAGCTTATAATTAATAACATAATTAACAAAGAAATCCTCACCATACCTTGGCTGTGGTTCAGTGTTGAATTTGTTGATTACAGAACATTTTGTTCTGACACATGGCGGACTAATTTCATTATTTGGCATGAAGAAACGTGATAAATGAATCTGTTTGTTTCTCTGTTATTTCGCATATTAACTTAATTTAATTTCTTCTCTCTTTCTGTAGTCTGGTAGCCAGTTAGACCTACCTGTGCTGAAGCGCTTGCAGGTGCCCTTCATTGAAGGATAGAGGAAAATACTTTCTCTCTTCTGCTTGCTGATAAGCACATCCAGGCACGGGAAGGCCTCCTGAGACGGCGCTGCTTTTTTCCACAACCCACAGTAGTCTGCACTGTAGAAGGTCAACGAGAGAGAAATCTGCCTCTGCCTGCCAGGGGACCAGGAAGTAGAGGAGACTCAATGACCTGACACCGCAGACCAATGGGCTGCACGAGTCCAACGAGTTAAAAAAGTAAATTATGTATGATCTGGTTTGCAGACAGCAAATTTATCTTTGTTTAGCGTCATACACTTGAGAACATGAGGTGGATAATGAAAGGAATGTGGACTTAAGTCAAACATATGGCAAAAGAAATTGGAGTAATGCTGCAGATTGCCTCAGGAGTTTGCAGGCACTATGGCTTCCCACTACATTTCACAGGTCAATATTTGCTGGATGTATTGGCTTCAGTAAATACGGCAGTCCACACACGGTGCTCATTCCAACAGAGTCTGGGAATAGAGCTCTCAGCCAGCTGTACAGTATGAAATTTGTTGTGTCTCAGTAATGACACAACACAAAGCCAGGCAGGTGGTAATAAAGATTCTTTTTCTGCAGAGATGCCTCATACCCTCTCTCTCCCTCACCCTTAATTTATTCCCTGTGGTGCTATGAGTGATTTTGTCTTTTCTTTCCCTTATATTCAACATCGCACACTATTAGCTCTCAATAATCATTTGCTGCAGCCCAGGACACAATGATTTCCCATGACACATAAAACTGCAATAACGTCAACCCGGTTTCAGAAATAATATTGCCAACATTCTTTTTTATGTGTCTCCCTCGGCTGGAGAAAATACCTCCGCACAACTCGCCCACTCTCATATGGAGAAAAGAGATTGCACAGACCATTTGTAATTTTCAAAAGTTACAAAAATCTAGTTTCTGCACATTTCACTGAAAATCCATATCTGAGCTCCAAAAGCAAAAGAAGCATTTCAGGAGTGAAAATAGGCCCCATGCTGAGAGACAAGATAGTGAAATAGACACATCCATGGTTTATGAAGTATGTGAATGTACTGCGCAGACTCTTCAATGGTTCCTTGACCCTAAATAATTACTACAAACATGCATACATTATCTGTTTTGGAACGTTTCTGAACCATTGTGCAGCATTGTGGTCTATTAGTTTACAGTAAAAAATAGATCAGGTTATATTTGTCATTTTCATATTGACTCTGTTGGGACTGATGCATTTATTGTTTATCCAAGACATTTTTTCTGAAGTGAGAGACCAAAAGTTTTATCCTCTCATGTTTGATGAGAGTAATGAGGAACCTCTGTAGAGCTTTGGTGTAAAACCACGGGGCCGGTTCAGACTGTGTTCACATTCTGTGTCAAGTATGTATCAGGGTGAGTTAAAGAGCAAAATTAAATTAGATGTCAGAAAAAGGAAGAAATAGTGGAAAGCCATTAAACAAGGGCAGGGTAGGCTGCTCATTTCATATTTCTCCAGGCACACAGTGTGGACACCCCATGAATTTCTGTGGTAATTGAACGAAAGTTCGACTGAGGCCTCAGACAGTCAGGGTAAGAATGGTCCAAGAAAGTTTCTCACATTCACAGAAAGACAGGTTTGAATAAGCTGTTATTCCAGTGGCCAGTCCAGTGATGGAAAGAGGTAATGAGTATATTTACACCAGACCTGTACAGTTTTGGGGTACTTTACTTGAATATTTCATTTCATTTCATTTCCGCTTACTCTCTACATCCACTACACTACATTTCTGAGGAGAAACTCCACTATCTTTGTGTGACTGCTGAAGTTACTGGTCACTTTTAAGATTAAGACTATAAAAAACTAATAATAATGATTCATTTAAATAGAAAACATATGATAGCCTCATATCCACTGTTATGCCGATGGTTTCCAGAATTTGGGGCTTGTGCTGTAGACAAAGAAATTATAGTATTCTTGCATTTCACATGTTTTGCGGCTCAACTGCCTAAAAACACAATGGTCTTTTTTGTAGTCAAGCTTTTTCTCCCTTCTACTTCCCTGTAAGCTTCAGTAGATGGCGCACAAGCGCATTTTCAGTCCCTCAGCTGGTAAAGCAAAACAAACACTTAATGATCATTCCACAGGTCATCAGTGCAGTTTTGCTGCTGAGATTGTCCTTTTGTGACCCACTGTTTCATTTTCCAGTGGAGTAAATTGGCTAACTCCAGGATGACTCCTCACTAAGTCTTTTTCTTATTAAAGGACACTGTGGTCATGTTTGCCTAATGCAGGGATCTCTCCTAATCTTTATCAGCATCGAGGCAGATAATGGTCAAGCGTTGCTGGTGTTAAAGCTTAACTACCTTGCCAAAATGAGGTTTCAAATTGTACACCATTATCAGAGACTCAGATCCCATTACCTCCACGGAGATGAGCTGCACCGGTGCATTTTGATGGTGCTCCCACATAATAGAGAGAGTCAAGAAGCACCAAACTGTTATCTACGCTTGAGGCAGGCAAACTGTATTGCCTTTCCATTTCAAAGAAAATCTCACCACTGGATCAGGTTTCCCAGGCAGGCAGGTCCAGTGACTTAACCAGAGCTGATCACAGAAGACAAGAAGTTTTACAAAGCTGCAGCTCATGTTGCCCCGTGTCAGCATCGTTTGGGAGAAAATAAAGGCATCCTCCACTCTGTCAAATTCCTGCAGTAACCTCAGTAGGATCCTTCAGCGTGGTGGAGGAGGAGGTGAAAGCAAAACATTCGTTTGTGAGTCAGCCTAAAGCTTTGTCTAAGTTCTTTGGCAAAACCTCTGCCTGAAACTCCTCGTTCCTCTCTCACAGTGAAACATTTCTGTCATATGTCCTCAGAAATATATCAGAGGCTTGAGGTAGCCAATAAGCACAGCAACATCCACAGTTGGATGTTTCAGGTGATTTCAAGTTTCAGTAGAAAGAATTCCCAGCAGTTATCTACAATTTTTCTGTATTTCTGCACATCTGCCCCACCTACGTTGCTGCAGTAAATGTCTCGATTACAGTTTATTTGAATGATCATGGCCAGAGCCTATATTCAGATGATGTGCTTAAAAATCACCTCCCACCACTATAATCCTTGAACCATCGATGTTTGTGCCAACGTACAACTTGTCCACTTGGTAGAAACGTGAGATTTAGTTGTCATTTTATGTCTGAGCAAGTTTGCACAGACAGTTATGGACATATTGCGTATATTGTACAAATAGTGCGAGCACCGGGGACATGCTCTGTCCTGTCAGCATTCCACAGTTGTTCTGCAGAAACACTTCTGGAAAATTCCTACCTGAGAGAGCAGAGAGGAAGGGGGTGGGGTGGGGTGGGGGTGGAGGATCTAAAAGGAAGGTAAGAAAGACAAAACATATCCTTCAAATGTTTAAGCGTAAAATAAATCATCTTCAGTGCTGGATAATGCTTTGCAACCAAGCATCAGCGCTAATGTGAGAAAATCTGTGTACTTTTGACTTGCTGCAGGTCACAATATGATGCAGAACCCTCCCCGACTCCACACAACAGACGTCCAAATGTCATGAATCTACAGCACATCTTGGAGGCGACCAGATAAATACCCATTAATTCTGGGCTCCACAACAATTGAATAAAAAAGGCCATGAGATGAATATTTATCATAGATTAGATAGCAGTGCTTTCAATCAAATCCCGAACCCAGAATACAATTCTTATCCACATGTAAAGTAGGAAGTATTTATTCTGGCTCTGCATACTTCAGCAGGATAAATATGCGCTCTCAGAGCCACACATCTGCCGTCCTCGCTGGCCTCTCCTCATCTAGAGAGCCTATATGAAGAGGAATCAGCATTAGATGTTGATACATAATTTAGTTTCCCAGCTGCGATATGCAACCTTTGCTACCAAATAACTATGTAAAGCTGGCGGCTGTGGCTCTTATTTTCAAAAGTCAGAAACTCATTCTGCTCCTCATGTTCTATTCAGATAAGCAGAGGCTGGAAAATAACCACTGCCAGATTACAAACTCTCAATTTAGTACCGATGATTTCTAGAAATAGAATGATGTAGGAACTGTCCCGGGGCTAAATATCCACCTGTGTTTGTCGTTCAGGACGCTCAGCAAACAATCTTTTTTGTTACATTTGGAATGAATCAATATCCATACAGTAGTCTGAAAAATCACTTAATAAGTTTCCAACTCATCTTTCCTGTGTTCTTTTCAAAGTTGGACATTAGCCAGAATTACACCAGAATCTAAACAAAATTTTGGTAATAAGGTTTTGTACATCATGAGTACATTATGAAACAAATTGTAATAAGTATACGCTTATAAGACAGAAGAACTGAAACACATGCACCTGCATGCACACAAATCTGCATTGTTTCCCAGTCATGCAGTCACCTCCCCCCTTACTACACTTTTCCCTCCAACGGGAGCCAAATATTCTGAATGAAAACCCTCTGTCGCACATTCACCCCACCCCCATGGGAGCCAAACATCACACGTTAGTTATGGGAACAAACACATTATTATCACCTGATCAGTTCTTGTAGCTTGGATCTATAAATAAGGATTTTTTAGCACTCGTGTCATCGTGTGGTAGTACGAAAATGAGCAAGTGACAGAGCGTGAGCGAGGCATTTGATCGCAATTTGGATCGGAGCCCTGATGAAGATGAGAGAATCAAACCAGGAGAGGTGTTGGAAGAGGAATCAGCTGAAATAGGAGCCAAGTAATTCTGAAGAAGCAATCAGGTCATGCTAATAGACTCCTGATCTCAACCCTGCTTTTATAGGCCTTTTAACACAGCAGACGTTTTGACTTGTCATAGTAGGAAATGCACAGCAATACTGATGGCTCTGTTCAATTCAGGTGTCCCAGTAAGGCGTGACAGTGCGCCAGCGAGCACAATACCAGGACCCTGACACTGAAGCAGCTAAAAAGCCATCATTAATTCCATTGTTTACACCTGTGCTTTTCCTACTGTGAAAAGGGCCTATTGATTTATTGGCCACTTGAGGGCATTAAGCTATAAACACAACACTAACATATCATCACCTTAAGATATGGTGAAAGGGTTTGCAAACAATGGCTTGTTTAGACATCAAGCAGACATGCAGCAGCATTGGCATTTGGAGCCACTTTTGTGTCAAACTGATGAAATTAAGTTTATTTCACTCTCATTTTAGCTGTGGACCAGCTCCTGGGGGCAATATCTGCCCAGAAGAAAGGAAATAATTCAAAATAAGACCTCTTCTTTGTCCAGCCTGTTTCTCTGAGACATGACTGAGTAGAGTGTCACATCAATATGCTGCACTGAGATCAGGTTCCCATACTTTTTCATTTCATCTCCTGAGCAATATTCCTCTTGTCTCAGCCTGATTTTATAATACTCTTTTTTTTTTTTTTTTTTAAACTCTCACTGATTTTTATTTGTCTGAGAAAATCAGTTCTTCAAATAGCAGAAGGCATCCAAAAGAAAACTTGATTGGCTTATAAATGAGCCGGCACAATATCAGAAATTTGTCTGAGTGATCAAATTCAAGTCTCAACTCAGCGTCTAGCTCAGCAGAGGCCTGATTATGGCCCATTCATTTGAATCAGGAGTGTTGGAGCAGGGAAACATTTGTCTTGGGGCCCCAGGACCAAGATGAATAAAACAAGTGAACTTTACAGGTTTTATTTCTATTTCTCTTACTTTATCTCAGCTTTTCCTTCATGTTTCATTTATATCTCCACACATTTTCTCAGTGTGTCTCAAACTATCGGCCCCAAAGCATATATTATACATACATCAGACAAACTTTATACCAAAGTTAGCTAATATTGAGATCTGAGCCCTGCAAGAGTTTTTCTCTCATTTGTCTATGTATTTCTTCATAAGGTTGAATAATATTTTGAAAAAAAAACATATGGACATGGCAAAACTCCTGCTTTTCTTGTGTTTCTACAGTTATTCTCAAAGTGGACAGGATCATTTATCTTACATTGATTCAGTCTTATTCCTCCAAATGGAGTTGGGGGTTGGGGACGGGAGTTAGAGAGGCAAGCCAGAATTCAGTAATCTCCAAAAAAAGAAGATGATTTATTGCTGATGAGTCAAAGAAAAGACTATTGTGAGCGGTAAGATTTTCCTCTGAGTGTGTGTTTAGCCATTATGTTCACCAGAACCTAAAAACAACACCAGTGAGAGCAGTGACAGGGAACCAAAACCCTGAGCTAAAAGAGGCACAAAAACAATTCTGCTATGATGGATGGGTGAATGAGCGATAATTCTCTGTGAGTTCATCACCACAAATGAACCCTTTCACATTACACATAATCATTTGATCCACTGTTATTATAAAAATATTGATTATAGCAGCTTTCCAATTGCGGTTCCATCCTCGCCCATACAGCACACACAATAAGTGAATGACAGTCCTGGCTTGTCATGTTGGCATGTCGGCCCACGATGCCTTTGCAGTGTGTGTGTGTGTGTGTGGGGAAATAAAACCAGCCTTAACTAAAGGAGGGTTCTTATGAAGGGGAACTTTCTGAAAGGTGACAGCACCGTCCCACACACACACACACACACACACACACACACACCAGCCTCGGCTCTGCCTCCGCAGCAGTTCTACCCGTCAAAAGAAAAAGAGAAAGGTAAGGGTGGCAGCTCTGCACCACAAGAAATGTGAAACCAACATCAAGTGCCACAAGTACAACAAGTTCATTCGCAGAGCGCAAGCCAAGACTACCGCACAGTGCACACACACACACACACACACACACACCTTCAGCAAGAGCACGAAACTGGGCTGCTCCTTATTCCACAACTTGGCTGTGGATTCGAGAAGCTGCATTATGTTGAAGTGTATGTTCATGATTATGTTCATATTAAAACAAGTATTAAAAAAAAGCATTTTACTGTGATGGAAAGTTTTGCCAAATATTTATACGATTTAGAAGTGATCATTTAATTATTTGGTAACTTCGACTAAACTGAATGGTAATAATTAGTACATGAATTGTAGTAAATTATTCCAGACCAAGTGCTGTGATATCAACAACTTGAGACCTGTAGAGAACAGATTATATAAACATGTGTACAAATCTTTAGCAGGAATTTAGTGACCATTTTTAATTGTTGATAAAGACATTATAATGTCCTCTGGGGTCGACATCCACAGAGTATCCACCTTCGTCTCTGATGTATAGGATCATCTCCTCCTAACTGGCTCACCACTAAAAATTTGTTGTCACCACTAATGTGCTCTTTCTGGCTTAGCCTGGATAATCCTGTAACTCTATATAGAGCTGAAATGTGGAGACCTTGAGGAAAACAGCTCCATAAGGGCTAGTTTCTGCCTCGACATCCTAAAAGCTGTCCGGGTTCACCACCAATCCTTTCAGAGATTATGAGCTTCAGAGAGACAGCAGGGATGTTTTTTGTTAAAAGTTTAGTGCTGCTGCTGGCCTTTGCCAACATATCTTTCTCAGGTTGTCAACAGAATCTGTTATTATCAGTTTTTTGAAATAAACTCTTCTGTAGTTGTCCATACACTAAACCCCACCCATGTGCAGCAATTGTCCGATTGTAGTTTAGTAACTTTAAGACATGGGAGGCATGCCAAACTAAGGATTACTCCACATGACAAAAATGTGCGCATAGGGATGTAAAAATAATCAAATAGTGTCAGAGGGGGGTGTCTATGTGCTGCCTTTACAAAACCAGAGACACAAGAGCATCCATGTCTTTAACATGCAGCATTAACTGGGGAGGATATACATTTTTGGCTTGGGACCTGTAACTTAAGCTTCAGTCCTTTATCATTACACCATGTCTGTGTTGCCGTCATGTGCATATTTAAGGAACTTCGCAAGGTTTTTGGTTTCATTTTTGTTTCATTTATTTGTGCAAATTAGCTACAGCTTACAAAATTAGTCATCAATTCATCACTTCATCTGACAAAACTGGCAAGAAAGCTCACTTTTGCTTGCTTCCCTGTGAAATGTAAGACATTGTTTAAAAAGTTACTGAGAATTTTCAGTGGTAACTCTGCATCTGCTGTCATTGTGAAATGCCAAGTGCCGCTCTAGGAGAGAAAGCTCAACAGGTCAACAACAGTAACTAAGGGAAAGAGGTAACTAAAGGCACAATTAACACATCAGGAAGGGTCTGTTGTGCTTCTGTACACTGTTTCACTTTGACCATTCACCTACTCACATTTTTATACATAGAAATATAATATAGAATTATATTCTAAAACAAATAAAGGAAATCAAATCCTTTGATTAAAGGAGACGCTTCTTTTATTTAAAACACAGTTTCTTATTTGGATTATCCAAAACCAGCCTGGGTGAACATTCTACGAGGAGCTATCACAGAACTGTGGACTGAGGTCCAGGCACTGGTATATTCTCCATCACCCTGTGCTACACATGGACATGGGCTTTTAAATAGAATACTGCATGCACTTACAAAGTATCCAAATATGTGACATTTTTCCATCACTATCAACATCGGTGAGAGACCTGTTGATGGTAGTTTGTGGAGTCAAAGGAACCGATCCTAACCTAGCCATCTCTCAATATAACATGACAACATCAGTAAACCTCTCAGCACGAAGTCTGGTATTATTAAAGTGGATGCAAACACAGGCCCCAACACACACTGCCCTTACAAAAGGGCAAAAAAATGTTATGTAGCACCTGCATTTGGAAAAAAACAAATCCTTATTGAGAGGTTGGGAATACAAATTCTACCAGATCTAGCAACCCTTTACGGACCACCTCAGTAACAATGCATTTCCCCTTCCAACAAACTATCCCAGTTTAAACACAAAGTACTAAAGCACAATTGACATATTCAAGATAACTCACCTCTAAAAACAAAGAAATGTTTTTTTTGCTGTTTTTTATTTTATTTCATTCTTGAAAATGCTTTCCTATTTTCAGCTGCATATTTAACAGTGAAAACCTCAATTTATAAGAGTTGAAGGGGAAAAACATAGACACAGAAGTGGCATCTACGTTACAATGAAAATACAAATTCGACTATTGCACTTTCATTTCAATTCAAACTCAAATAACACATACATATGTGGAAAACTATAATGCCATTGTGGAATTACATTTTCATTTGAAAGTTTACATAACGATTTTAACATAGTCCCCTGGGGGCTTCTGTAAAAAGCAATATGAGTCTTCAGTTTAATTAGAATATTTACAACATACAGAAGCCAGTCCTTAGCACCATTTCATTTTCCTTCTGCTTTACGTTGAACAATGAATACCTTCAGGTGAGATTGTATTATCTGTTAGAGAGCACATGGGCACTAAAAAACTCTCTGCTTCAGTTCTGTCAGGCCATTTAGGACGCAGACGTTTGCACCACCTAGACATTTGGTACAGTTAAAGAGAATAGTAGCTAGCACTGCATCTTCAGCATCAAACACTTCATTATTTCTCTTTATCACAAATGAGTATAGGAGTATACTCTATAGGAGTAGAGTATCTGTCTTCTTCTGTACATCAAAACTTTGCAACATGATGAAAAGAGCTGAAATTTCATTAACCTTGCACAAATACTTTAAGAGCAGGACAATTGCTAGTTAGTGTGACCCAGAAGCAGGATTCCCAACTGACTGGTCACACATGACAAATACAATCTATTTATCCTGTCTGTGGGATAAATATGTTGAACTATTCCTCTGGGATTGTTTTAATTTTACCACCTTCTATTTTATATCTGATTTAGAGCTGATGCTCTGTTGAAGCACCGGTTTACCATCCTTTTAAGATACAGCTTGGATGCACTCTTCAGCAAGAACAGGCGCACATATTCTCAGTGTGGTTTTTGGCCAGCTACCTGCAGAATTTGAACAAATAACCTTTACAAAGAGGAGAGCCGGCACAGTGTGCACCCGGTCACACCTTGCTCAGTTTTTCTGCTGCTTGTTTTGTCTCTGGATTAACTTTTGACTGCAAAGGCTATAGAATCTAAATTGCTTCTCAGTGACCCCTTTCAGTCCCCTCAGACAATGTATTGACTTTCTGAGTAAAGGTACCCAAACCCTGTGCTCTAAGGTTTGCAGGGAATGCAAAAAAATCAATCAGTGAATCTGTGTATTTGAAAACAAGGACACAGGAAATATACCTTGAAAAACCTCTGTTTTATCATATGAGTTGGGAATTCAGGTCTTGAGTTACAGCTGAAATAAAGAGTGAAGCTGCACATGAATGTCAGAAATTTCCATATTAGTCAGACAGCACAGTGCAGTTCTTGATATAGAACATAATCATATGCACGTCTCACACACGCACACCGACAAGCACACAGAAGCCAGAATCCTCACTCTAATCACCATCAGATCCTCTGGGAGGTGAAATTCCAGCAGTGCGATATTTGACCCAAGTGCTCCATATCTGTTCTGTTGTGTGACTAGGTTAACTAATGGACTAGCTAATCAAAGGGCGTCAGCCATGTCTGTCTCACCTTTGTCAATAAATGAGTTGTTGACCTCTCATCTACGCCTGCCCCGTGTCCCCACCCACAGCATGGGCACAGAAGCCCCAGACACTCATTCAAAACAAACCAGGACTAATCAGCACCTCCAGCCAGCTGGAATGTCCCCAGTTTCAATAGAAGTTGAGGCTTAGTGAAAAACCAGACAGGTATTCTGAACAGAAAACAAGCACAGACTCATTCTCTGATGAGGCGGCAGTGCACTATTATAAAAAAAAAAAAAAAAAATGGGAGTGCTTTGGGAGCTTTTGTATTTGTAGTCTTACTCAGGGAACACACTCTTGGCAGGGAAAATGTTTCAAAATCTGGAAAATGTGACTACTGATGCAGCCAAACATAATGAAACAATGTCTCTTATTACAACTTGGTGTGTTTAATCCCCATGGCAACAGGACCGAGGTGTTTTCTTGCCGGTCCAGACACCAGTAAAGAACTGAGCTGGTGTCTGTGGTGTCATGCACTGCACTCATGGCACCTACTAGCCGTTCATGCTCCAGCAATATTCAGATAAGGCACAATGTTGCAGCAAAAACTGAGCAGTTTCAATGATTCCTGCTGCGATGCCATCCCTCCACTGTTATTACTGCACGTTCCATTACACTATGTCAGTGAGAGAAGTGCATAAACACAGGGTACTGACAGACCCCCTGTCTCACACAAGAATGGGAGAATTATCCAGCTCCCTCCTGCCCCAGTACATTCATTTTAGGAGGTAACTTTGACATGTAGCACACAATGCTCCATTTAAGAAATATATCTAATTCGTTTTAAAGTAATTATGATGTGCAGTCACTCAAAACTGACCACATTTGTATTCAATTGTAGTGAATGAGAATGTATGGATATATCTTACCGAAAGTGGCTATAATCAATATATTTAAAACGACAATGGATCAAATTACCGCATGTAGTGTGACAGGGTGATCAAGGTTAAAACCTACGGTTCGGTGCGCTACCTGCCCAGCATGTCGAGCAGCTACAGAGACAGATGTTTCACTGAGGAGTTGGTGGAGACCAAAACAGAACTAAAAGGAGAGTGAAACATGTCGCTGTATAGGGTTAGGGTTAGGGTTAGGGTTAGGGTTAGGGTTAGGCGTTTACACAGCCTGTTTCTGCTGCCCCAAAGTGGCCATAAAATCTATACCTTAAAAGTAATCCATCACAAGCAAAAGTCATAATCCTTAATAAGTGAAAATCTACTTTATGAGCAGCACTATATACATAAAGCATCAAAAGTAAGTAATTACAGCAGAATGGCCCCCATTAGGGTTAAATCATTGATTTAAACTTTTTACCTGGTTGAAGTGAAGCTGATCAACTGTTTTGTATGTAAAATGTTGATCTTCGAAGTAACTTGAAATAATAGCTGTTAAATAAACATTGAGGAGTAAAAACTTCAAAATGTGCCACTGAAATATGGTGAAGCAAGTATAAAGAGGCATAAAGACAGACAAATAAAGACATAAAGACAACTCCAGTGGAGTACAAGTACCTCAAAATGTACTTAAGTACATTACTGGAGTGGCTGCTGGTACTTGTTACTTTGACCTCTGCTCAATAGCAAGGATCTGCTTCTAGACCTAGTTAGTATGCAAAACCTATAAATCTGCTACAGAGTTTATCAGTGAAAGAGTGTATGTTGAAAGTACCTATTCATTCATAATATTCACTATTTGCTAAGAAACACCATGGCCCAGGATCCCTAAGTTCTGCATATGACAATAAGAGACTTGCTTAGGAATTTTAAGGCCATCCATTAAAGACGTAGAGAGTTCACTGAAACTGACTAAAACTATTAACTTTCAAGGTCTCTTTGTACGGTGTTGTTTGATCGATTTCAGTGAAGACTGAGGGGAAAAGAATGATATTTAAAAAGTAATTTCAAAAATCTGCAGAACTGTTGAACATTTGGGTAATTGCATCTCCTGGCTGCTGTCAATAGTTGAAATTGTGGGATTTTATTAAGATTCAGACTTTTTTATTTATTATATTGGTTTCTTTACAGTGACACTGATTCTCAATAAGACCTAATCACATTGCACCATATTTGTCTAGAGCTCACACAAATCATATTCACACAGGGCCTCTGCTATTTTCCACAGGAGAGACAGCCCATTTGTATTCTGGGTGTGACATCTCGAATCTGCATCCAAATGGGGAATGAAATATTTATGCTGCAAAATGATGGCACTCTTCATTGTCAAATTGCTTGAACATAAAAGTGCATTAGAAGGTAGGTGCATTCCTGTCCAGGCAAGTCAGAACAGAGTCAGCCAATGAGGCATCACAGAGAGAGAAAGAGATGGGGAGAGTGTCAGGGTAGAGAGACAACCCCTGGGTGGCCTCGGGCTACAGAACCTGCAGACAAGGCCGACACCCAGGAATCTCACACAAAAACATTCAAATTTCAACAAATGTCAAAAGCCTCTGAAGCAAATACCATCATTTAAGACTAAAAAGAGCTTTAGTTTCATTATTCAAACATGGGATTACTATATACATTTGTTCTGAGGCACCTTGTATTGTAGCATGGGAGTAGAAGACCCTGAACATAAATATGAAGCAATGACAATGTGCTCATGATGCAGCATGTTTCTTGCTATAAAGAGTACATGGATAAACAATAAGCATCTGCAACAGCTGCGATACATTTATGTAACATTTACGTGTGTCATTAGTGAACACATTTCGGAATTAGTGTTATAGCCCAACACATGCTGTAATTTGCATTTTAATGTAGATGCAGACTAATGCAAATGTCTGCAGTAATGGTACTCCCCTGCATCATACAACAATTTTGGCATTTGTCCTGGAGATTATATTGGTTATATAGGTTATATTATAAGTTACTTTTTTTTTTATAATCAATTTTACTGCATGGCACAAGTGCAAAGTAGCAGACTACCAGGGTTAGTACCCAGCACTGTAAACCTATCCCAAATTATTTGAAGTCTCAAGAATCTTTGAACCTGGGACTTTATTAACCATAAAGGTTAAAGTTTTAGGGTATATATCATTGTTGGGGTATAAATCTGATTTATACCGTGCATTATGTCAAACAGTATCAGAGTAATGACGCTTTGTCACACCAGTGTATGCATGTGCCATCACAGAGGTTTTCCACAAATGTGAATTCCGTGTTGAGGCTCACATTCCTCAGAGTGACGTGTTGCAACGGAGCCTCCACTCTGCATACTGCCCTCAGGGAGCGGAGTGCTGAAACCCTGCACCTCTTCATTCAACAAATCTGTCTGTCTAAGGGTCAGCTCTCGCCCCCCAAAACATCTCGGATTGTCTGCATTTCTTAACCAGTGACCTTGCATGTTCATTCCAGCAAAAGCCGGAGGATGCAGGATTTTTTAGAAACCTCGGGGCTGAATGCACTGTTGACCAACCTGTCATACTTTGAGGTACAAAAACACATGTTGAAGCTCAAAAGAACTGCAATTTTTTTTTCCTAAACAATACAACCCTCTGAGCTAACAGCTATGAAACATTAAGCAAACACAAAGACATTAAAGAGATGATGTTCCAGAAACCCTGATGGATATAAAGTGTATAAAACATATAAAACCGAAACCATGTGAGACCACTTCTGAGCTGAAGCACAGTCATAAACCAGCAGCAATCAAATCTACTTGACAGGGCTTGTTAAACACGCTTTATGGACCACTTACTGTTATTCAGTGCTAGATGTTTACATTTCTGCAATATTGTTGTAAAAAAGTGTTGTAAGATGATTTTTGTGGATCGGAGCTGCTGTTTAACACCTGGGCTTTTGATCTCACCTGAGACAGCTCCCCGAAAACAGCACACACCTTTGTCAGAGGGTTCTGGGAGATATCAGTTTGTGCGTTTGATGCACACTGAAACGTGCTGCCAGTATGATAGAGTCTAGCTGTGAAAAGAAAAAGAAGCAGGTTTTACTATGTAATTTGTTTGAACTTATTTTTTTGCATATGCGCATCAAACTAAGCAACACTATCGGCTCAGACAGTTCATAGTGAGAGGCAACAAGCCCAGTGGAGCTAAAGAATTCTCAAGCAAAGTCTTTCTCAGTGTGGTTAGTAAGCCAGACGCAGGGCTGCCTTCAAGCAGGGTGTTTTTAGAGGCTCGTTTTTCAGCTGTCACCTTCCTGAGGTCCAAAAGATTACTTCGAACAAGTCACACTGTCCAAAGCTATCTGGCCCACACAGAGGTAAAGCACTGTATGTCTCCAGAGAACAACAGCTCATAACTCAAAGATATTGGTGTCCTTGTCAATAAAATCACATATAAAGACGATTGGGCTCAAATGAATGTGCTCTCGAGAGAAATATCTTGTCAGGTGAGGCTTGGTGCAGCTCTCCACCTCGGGAATGTGTCTGTGCTGTTCCCCCTCACCCATCCCCCCCCTCCCCCATAACCCTGCCATTGTGAGAGGAAGGAATGCTTTTCAAAAAGTCTGTCCTTTCACAGTGAAGGATGTCGGGTGTCGCCCAGTTTTCCATTTAAGGCTGAAAGGAGGATACACTTGCAGCTAGAGGACAGAGCTGCAAAGTCTCTTGTTAATAAGATGTGTGTGTGTGTGTGTGTGTGTGTGTGTGTGTGTGTATGCGTGCGGGGGTTTTTCTGCTAGAAAACAAAGTACTCTACGTATTGTGCAGGTGACAGTTCAGTTCAGTTAACTGCACTGTTATTTTACTAATATAATGTATTACAACGTGGATTATAGGAATGAATGGTGTTCAGGAGGTAGAATACTCATTCCACTCACTGCAAAGGCATTTTTTTCTCGTCACATGCAAATTATCATTGAAATATTTTTATGAAAATGGGTTTGAAGGGCTTCTGAAATGCTTCTGAGATGCTCTGGCCTAATGAAGAATGTGGTTTACCCTAGAGAGTGAGACAAAAATGAGCAAATTACAGCAGAGACTTATCAAATAATGAACATGACGCCCTCATTAGATGAATATTACATGAAACTCCTTTATTTCATTTGTAAGTTTATGCCTTCCTTTGAGTCTTCTTCCAAAGCCTTTGAAGTGGATGAGATGCTGTGTGTGCTGTGTTAATAAGAGATTAAAAAAATTGACAATTTTACTAAAACTGTGGTATGGTCACAGCTGTTTAGGGAATACTGCCTTAATGCGGATTCCAGTGTCTGTGTCTTTACTGTTTCTTTTTCTTAATTCTTGGCAATAAAACCACGCCACATGGCAGGGTGTGGTGGTTTTTTTTATTGCTGAAAAAAATGGGCGGTCCTCCTCAGGTGCTTGAATCCTATTGGTCAGTGCAGTCCTCTAAAACACCAATACCTGAAACAGGTAGAGAAAAAAGTCAGAGAGAGGACAGATAGCACATTGTCAGGTGTTCCTTCAGCCCAGACTGCTTTGAGTATTTTTGTTGTTTGATTTGACTTTGCACTCACAGAGTCAATAGAGAAATGAATGGGCAGATGAGGTGAGTAATCCATTTGAAGAAAGGTAAGGCATTCATCTATGCAAAGGAAAAGCTAAAAGTCTTATCTTGCAAATACTTCAGACAGTAGAATTGTCTTGAGCTACAACTGTAACCAATACTTCGTGATGAATTTATTAAGTTGATAAGATCATCTGAAGAAATAATGTGCTTGGAAGCAGAATTTATATTGAGGTTCAGCAGGACCAGGAGAGATTTTTGGGTTGGCAGCTGTGTAGAAAAAGTGCATGAAGTAGGGAGAAGCATGACTACCAGAAAGCGTCAGGTGTGGGGAGCGAGCGATGCGTCGAGTTGGTGTTGTGTTTCCCTCGCAGCGTGACTCTAAGGCGGACTGATGGCGAGGCCGGCCTTGGCGTCTCGTGGAGATGGTGGGCTGTGGTGTGGTTGCATCACTGATGACTAAACAGTCATTCAGTTCATGCCTGTGATAACGTGCCAGGATTTCAACAGCAGCCTGAAAGCCTGGAGCCACAACTCGGGGCAGGCCCGGTCTCGCTCGGGCTCAGGCTCAGACTTAAACTCAAGAAAAAGGGAGAGGCCAACATCCAATTCCTCCTGCTCTCACTGCCACCCCCTCAACCTCGGAGGCTCCCTCATAAATCATACAGTCCCAACTGCCTGCTCTGCACCAGGTGCCGGGATCGACCTCAATCCTGAATCTTAACACTGAAGGTAAAGCTTAAGCACTCAGAGCTAGCACTCTATTCCTGCTATAAACCCACTTACTGTGCTGCATCACTTTGGGGGGATGTGATGTCTTACATTTCGGACATTTTCTGCAAGAATATTCCATGTGTTCTATCCTTCATTCCACCGGAGTCTGTATCTGTATTTAACCAGATTTCAGTGGTGTGAAGTGTAAGAGACATGGGGGTACTGCTTCACAAGCTAACATTCACAACACCAGAAGGCAAAAGTCAGAGAAGTAACTCAATTTGTTCCATTTTGACTGAATTTTGAATGTTGGAAACTATGTGTTTTTCACACTGTTTGATCATACTTTTTATGTGGTGCTGTAGTAAATTGCGTGTATTTTTCTTGCAATGTATGATACAAAATGTTATGCATGTGTTTTTTATCAATAAGATACAGTCCTGGGCAACTAAGTCATATGAATAAATTTCCTCATCTTGTGCACAGTGTTTCTTTTTTTCTACAAGTGCAACATCTCAAATCACTACAGAGCCATTATACCACCCACACCCAACTTTCTGTGGATCTCAGCCCCAGAGCATGAGTTTTTTTTCATTAGCCAACATGGAGAATTTGAGACTCAGCCCACACAAACAACCTTTACTGTTTGGCAAATGAAGCTTATTAACAATTTAAAACATGCCCTCACTGTAGCCCACACAATAATGTCGTTAACTTGTTTCTCTGTGCTGGAGAGATGCATCTCAACGACTCCCTGCACATTTCTCTCCAGTAGCGCACATCAAAGAGAAAGACAAACATTTTAGTCTTTACTTACTCCATACCTCAATATTATAATTTCACTTTCTACTCCACAATACATGCAATTCCCTCTTTGTAATGTGTGCAAAGTGGTACAGATTCCATATGTAGGCATGGCTTTGTAGTTTTTGTAAAGATGACTGCAGGGTTTTTCAACCAGACCGAGACCTCTGGATAAAGCTTTTAAGTTCAATAGAATTTTAAATAAAGCATTGCATCTTTGTGAGCATGCCCCTTCGCTGCCAGGATCTCTTTTGTTTTTTTTTTTTTGTTCCTCACAATCAATCTCCTTTGGAGACTTTTTAAAATGTGAAATAATAATAATACCACGGAGCAAAGCAACATGTTTTTGGCCCATGGTTATGCATGTGGATGCATGGCTATGCATGTGGGCATACGCTCATACAAATATAAATACATCCTCAGAGTCTTCCCCCAGTGGTCTCTAAATGTATTTTAGTTACTGAACAATGTGAGGCTTTTAAGTGCATAGCTACGAGCAATCATAGTCTCTCAGACAACACAACACAACACAACACAAAAACAGTGAAGAGTGGAGACAGTGTGCAAGCTGAGAAAGAGAAGAGAATGCCCTGTACATGCTGTGTGGTCTGGGTAATCTCAACTTAAAAAGACACACACATAGTTATTCTTTGCAATACATATCTCCTGATATTTTCTTTCTATTTCATAAATTATTCACATCACATTACTAAACTTGTCAGAAGAACAGTCAATGGCACTTTTGATAATAAACTAAAGTATTACTAAAATTAAAGAATCCACGCATGAACTTGCTCTAGGTCGTCCAGTTAAAGATTCTGTTGCTTTTGGCAGTCTCATATGACTGTGAATTAAATATAAACTAAATAAGCAGTTGGAAACATTGAGGATTCTGAACTTACAGTCGGATTTTGTTATTATTTTAAATGGCTGAGGGGGGTAAATCTCATGAAAAATCTTTTGCATGGTGATTGGCTGCTCCAAAAAACACAAACACAAACACAGTCCAACAAATTCTAGATCATCAGTCAGCTTTGAAAATAAACTTCAGACATTGTTAGCAGCACGTATTGAATCTGTATACTTTACTACCTCGGCTGACATGAAGGTCTGGAAATTTTGTTCCCTCTTCGTCTTTCTGCTCCTGAGTCCAACCCTCGGAGAAGACACAGGTGAGAGCAAGCGTTCCTACAGCAGGTGCAGTGCCATCAGCATGTTTGAAGTATTCAACTGAAAAGATTCACAGTGAGACTAAATTTGCTGATTGGTCTGTTCTCTGCTGTGAAATGTTGATTATTCAGTTTCTATTCTCTGCAGCTGAGGAGGGTAATACGATGACAGCTTCACGCCACACAGGCACCACTTGCTAATTGAGATCACAAGCATGCTGCAGAAATGCTGTGTACTGTCAGCATTATGCTTCATTAACTGGAATGTACTGTATGGTCATGCCGTCATGCACTAGTTGAGTATAAGTTATGGTCCTGTTGCCGAGCTAAACTGACGTTGGAGTTTGCACACAGCTCATTGTGATTAGTGGGCATTACGGTTGTTTAGTGGCAGAAGACATCGGCGTCCATCAGTTGGAGCGTTTGGTGGAGCTGCTGACGTCCAAGGAGTGTGAGGACCTTCTGTTTGCCCTCTCTCACCCGGAGGAGAACATCTCCAAGCACCTCGAGCGCCTCTCCCCGGAAAAAAATCCACTAGATCTCAAGCCTCGAGCCAAGAGAGACACCTCTTCTGTTGTAGGTAAGAACTCGTCACCATCTGAAACACATCCCACCTTACACCACTGCCTAATGAATGCATTAAAGGGTCAGTATATTAGAACAGTACTTATAGCACAGCCCTACTGTGCACAAATGTACACTAATGTTTGAGTGAAGCTACTGTGAAGCCTCAACAGCCTGTGTTAGACAAAATGAGTGAGCATCTTTTTAAGTTAGTCTTTTTAGTACAACATTTCCTCTTTGTGCTACAAGGCCGTCACTGCAGCTCAGCAAGGAAACACTGGCTGGCAGGGCATAATGAGGAAAAGTTTTTACTAAGAAGATTGGAACTTTCAAACATACCCACTTAAATTGTCTCTTTCAGAAAACAGAAACTTCATATTCACATCAAGAGAACACTGGAATATATTTCTGCACAGGAGGACGGCTGTGGATTTTGTTTAGGAATGGATTTCTTCACAGCCAGGATGAATGATTACGGTGAACAATGAATCTTTCAAAGTACATACGGACGCATGAGTGTTGTTTTAAGACAGATTTAGAAAAACTGAACTTATGCTCCAAGAGTTACACGCTATAAGCTGTAATAAGGTAGGAAAGAATAAAAGTCCACCCTGAGATCTGTCTGTTTCTCACACGTCCAGCTCAGCTTGGGGAGTTTCTGGCAGCGAGCTGACTGTCAGAGACCTGTCTGTGTGAGGGCCATATGTTTTGTGTTTACCAGATAGTGAAGCTCAGTGTCGGACAGCCCTGACAGACTGGCTGCTGAGGTATGGCGAGCAGACCTACTACGACAGGCTTTCTCGCGCCTTGCAGCACATCGGCAGAACAGACATCGCCATCGGTGAGAAACAAATGAAGACAGAGAGAGCACACGTGCCCCCTGTAGCACCGAATCTTTTTTTTTTCCAATTCTGCACAGTGCTATAAATGTAATAGGTTTCAAATTAAAATAGTTCACTTTATTTTGTTCCATACAGTGTTGTTGGTGACAGCAAATGTCATGAGCAGACATCTCAGCATGTCCCCTGATGAAAGGAAGTTGGAACAAAGCATAATTTGAGTACATGGAGGGGTATTTTCAAAAGTTAGTTTATTTCGGTCAAGAGGGCCTCCTCAAGACTTTAAAAACAGTGCGTAATTGCTTCATTACTTTGAGATTCATTTTAATTGGAATTTCAAAAGTGGCATATTTTGCACACTGCCAGTCTGTGGCATGTGTTGCAGTCCAGTGTACACACAACTCCACAGCCGAGTGGCGTTGGATAGAAGGAGGTGTAAATGATCTGACAGAGGACTCAGTGGAGCTGACACCAGCCACAGAACAAACCATCTGCTCCTTTCATCAGCAGCTTTGGAGGAAAAAAAAGACAAGGAGAGGATGGAAGAGTTATAAGACATAGGGGGTGTGGGGAGGGGGGGGGGGGTGGCAGTGATGAAAAAGACTGTGTTGATGCAGAATGCAGTAATTATCGTACACTTGATTGCAGCTCGAGATCCACTGGTACTTGCGTGGTTCATTTTGTTTTATTCCAACCTGAAGGACAGAAGTTGCTCTCCTGCCAGTACTAATTACGTTCAGGACAAGAAAACAACAATTAAATTCAAATTTACAATGTTTTATAGGATGAAATACATACATGTTTAGCACTTGAAGTGATAATATCTGCTTTTAGACTCGTTCTGTGTTTGTTTTTCTGCAGAAGTGGGGAAGAACATCAACCAGGACAAAGCCTTGAGCCTGAAACGCTATGTTGAAGGCTATCACAAATATGTCAGCTCTTTAAACTTCCCCTCGGTGCAGTCAGACACAAAGCACCGCCAGCATGAAGACCAGAGGGTTAGAAAAAGAAAAGGTAAGGTAATTTGTCCTAAAGTTTGAGAGTGTCACATTAGTTTGGTACACACTATAAAACAGAATTAATGATGGAGAGCCGAGTCTTAAACATGTCTAAGCCCCGAATATCTTCGGCTACTGATGTCAAGAGGAGATTTTTGGGTTATCCCTCTGGAGACTGTCTGAATGACAAATGATATAATGTTTCACTGAACCCTGAATCTATTAAGTGTTTAGATGAGATGCTGGATTAGATTTGGTGGCCGTGGGCATGCTTCCAACTCATTACTTCTCAACAGCAACACTCTCACTATATAAGGAGTATTTCCCTGGATACCTGGAAATTCAAAAATGTAATTATCACCTGTCCACTTTTTTTTTTTTGTAATTCTCCCGGGCACCTCATTCAAGTTAAAACTTGACAAAAATGTTCCCACAGTCCTTTGAGATGGTAAGGGTGTGGTGCATGTGTTTGTGTTTGTGTGTATGTTAGTGAGGGATCTGACATGGAGCGACCTGGACCTGATAGTGGAGCGGGCTCCTGTTCCCACCTACCAGCGGGGGCCTTTGGATGTAGCTCTGCCACTCCTGTACGGCATCCTGCTTGGCTTCGGCGGTACCTTGCTCGCAGGGGTCTCAGTACTTCTCGTGATCCTCCGCATTTCCCAGAGAAACCAACACACCCGGTGCCCCCGGGTTGCCGGCAGCTCCATCAGTGAGCTCACGGCTGCAGATGCACTGTTGGGAGATGCAGCTTCTGGGAGGACAGAGGCAAAACTGGCAGCTTAAGAGCTTCCATTGTGCGGCGGAAAAACAATAAAGTAAAGTCGGCATCAATGTACAATGTACAACTGGAATATAAACTTAGATAAAGGCAAAACAGATCATTCTGTCCCTGCTTGTTTTTCAGTTAAGTCTCTTTATGGAAGATTTAAAATGCCTAAATCCTCCAATCCCTTTGTCCACAATCATCAGTAGAACCAATATCGATACCCCCACACCACACCTAATTATGACAAATACTACAAGACTAATTCTGTTTCAGATAAAGTAATTATCCATGCTGTGTATGGCTAGACTGGTAAGCATTATTGTCTTGCCAGTGGGTAGATGACTAGTGGTGTGACAGATGCGCTGGAACCCGGCCCTCACACCAAAGGTTGTTCCGGTGTTACTGTGATAGTGATGCCACTTTCCATTTCCCCTCCAAGTGACGGCAATGTGCCCGTCTGGCATCGAAGAACAACTAATTATCCAGCCTGGCGCCTGCTTCCCCGGAGCCTGCCGATACCTCCACAGGCAATCCAAAAGACTAATAACAATAACAACGCTAGCAGACAATGGAGCACTCTTGGTTGCGATGGCAGCTTCTGGCGGGAGACAGAAGCCAAACAGAAAACACAGAGCTATATTTTTTGAACGTGTGAAGTGGCGAAGACTGTTAGCAAGCTGAAATAACTTGATATACGAGATGCTGCATTTTAGAAGATTCAAATTAACTTTGTGGACATGTGCAAGCTTTAATTAAGGAAATCGTCTGCTCTCACGAGGCTACTTGCACATACTCTGCCGAGTTTGTTTCATAATAAGAAAACAGAAAGGACGCTCGTGGCTCAGGAGTACTTTCTCGCTTCTTGGTCCCAGTTTCTTACGTAGCCTACCTACTTCGTATTTGAACTAATTACTTCATTATACAAATCTGGCCTAATGTGCTTCAGGAGGCAGACAGCGTGGATTAACAGTGGCGCTAAGCAGCAATTACAGACAATTAGTTCATAAATCAACATTTAAACAAATTATAGTGCCAAGATGAACTGTATGAATAATGCTCCAAAAGGCCAATAGGGCATGGATTTAAGTTTTGAACTGTTAACTAAATAATGACCTTTGCTGATGTTATTCTAAATGTCATTTTTGGATTCTTTTACACATTAGGCAAAAACCAATGACATGTGGGGATGACATTTTGTAACAGCTTGTCTTTCTCACCATGTGTGTTTAGGACAACACTGTGTTTCACCTTCATGACTAAGCTTCCCAGGTGGCACAGCAGAACTCTTCACAACAAAACTTCCTCTGTCCTTCAGTTTTCCCCTGCTGGCTGTTAGGATCCTGCAGGTGCCGACTATGACAGGTTCACCTGCTGTGGGCTCACCTGTATTTCTGTAACCAGTGGAGAGGAAAGCCAGAGTACTGTATGCCTGAATGACTCACAGAAACAGCATTCCACATGGGGCCGGCATCATGGTTGTGACACTCCGTAGCACGGCCAAGGTCCCACCAGGAGGCAGCTCGTGGCGGATAAAGAAAACTATAAACACCTTGTGCCTGTTGCCCACTGCACAAGTTTAGAAATGTACAGTACAGCGCACATTTGGTATGATTGTGTGCAACCCAGTCTTTTATGCATTTCATCTACAGAGCACTATAAATGAGTGGCAGAATATGCCAACGTTCATCTCGAGCCATTCTCATGCAAAGGGATGAAGCAATCACAGACGTCATGGATGAATAGAGAAAGGATCTGACATGAAATTGACATTTACAGCCAAGACGAAGCCAACGTGTGAGGGTACGGTTTCCAGGCATATCTATTCTCATGTAAAATAGGGCTTTTTCTCTTTTTATTCCGCTGGTTTCTTTGAGTTATTTAATAGTTTGTGGAGCAGCGGCTTATCAAACTGGATTCTCTGAGGAGGGCACATCTGTCTCTTGTTATTGGCTCAGCACAGCATAAGGAGTCAAGTGTTTGTCTGGATGAAAATGTGGATGGACGGGATGTGATGCGTGCCAAGGGGACGCTCAGACAGAGGGGCTGTGTCCTTGATGTGCTGAGGCTGAGCGTTCTGCACTGGGGCCTCTGGGGTGTGTTTAGTGTCACTAAAGGCTTTAACTTCCCCCTCCCTCCATTTGCATCTTCATTCATCTGCAGGGCCACTGAGGTGCTGCAGTCCCCACTCAACCATCACTCTCCCTTTGCTCAATATATATGGATCACAGGAATGAAGATCACAACACCAGCTCTTTTACAGTCATACTTTTTTTTTTTTTTTAATCGCCCTGGCCCCAGCTTTCACAACTTTGTCTTTCATGGCTTCCTTGGGGAAATCTGAGACTTCTTCAAAGTTTTTACCGCTGATCAGACAAGACACCCTCTGTGGGTTTACAGATGAAGCCACAGTGCCATCCTGTGGTCATGCCTGGTCCTTGCAGCAGACAATTAACATGATCGTTGAGAATAGTTGTTTTATTAACTTAAGTTATGAGCAGTTTCAAATGGATGTTATAAATCTGCTGCATGCTGCAGATAATGTGAGTAGTTATGTTGTGTTATCACAGTGATACACAGAAAGAAAGAGAAGAGAGAGAGCAGTCATTCTGGGTTCTCAGGTACAACATTCTGTACCTGAGAACCCAGAATGTCCCATGATTATTTCTGCTGTGATTACAGAAAGTAAGAAAGTATTACAGTATATTTAGTGAGGAACAATTGTTTACACAGATAACTACAAACATTTTTGAAATGGGCATATACTGAATAGTGTTCTCTATTGCTTTGCCTCTAAGAAGGAGGCCTGAAGGAGGCAGTTACACCGTGAAGATTTGCAGTTGTTGAATGCAAGAGGGAAGTGAATAGATGGTCGTAACGTGCTGCAGTTAGAAAGCTTTTTTTGGAGAGCAAGGCACACTAAGAAGCCAAGCAGTGCTATTGTCACAAAAACAGGAAAATGCTTCATAAGCCTAAACATGTTAAATAGCCAAAACTGCAGGCAAACTGTAGATGTGCCACAAAAAAGTAACTTCCATTGCAGATCTCCGTTACCCCACATTGCTTATGATTAAAAAAAATAAAATTACAGTTGATTTATGGAAAGTGGAATAAAGGATGTCAGGATGTTTCTACTGCCTGGGATGAAGCGCATTGTGTTAAAGTGTTTAAATACTGCAATGTATGTTTCAATAAACCTGATGAAAGAGGTCATTAAAGACAGATGAATATCATGCTTTGTAATATCTGCTGTCCCTTTATATATATGACACACTTCTCAAAGTCCAGGCAATAGGCTTCCTGTCAATCACGCATCCAGCAGATGAATTTGATTTAGCTCTAATTTAAAAGAGTTAATAAATCACCAGCACAATTAAAGTCCCCTGAGGGCAGGTGAGCCATGATAGAGAGGTAAACAAAAGCAGAAAGGGCTGTGGATAATGGCTGCCTGGGTTGCCTATTTATTGAGATAAAAGCAGGAGATTTCTCCTCTGAGCTACAGACAGGTGTGTTTCCTCCGCACCAGAGACAGAGGCACCCGAGGGACACGAGACAACAAGAGAGCAAAACAAACTGGCCTGAACCGCATTTGAAGGGAAAACCATGAAACTCAAACCCATCAATTTTTCTTTTCTCCATTTTTCTTTCTTTTCAGTCTGAAAATGTTTCGGGGGTAATGAGTATTATATGGAGATCTGGAGGGCTTTAATGTTGAGCCTGCTGGAAAGCTAATTTGCAAATGTTTGTGTTAATGCTTCTGATACATTATGCATGTAAAGCATGCAATTTCATTAACGCTATAGTGTTGTTAATGATCTCAACCTGCTCTGTCTGACAGACACTTGTACCCTATATGTGACCGATCTTTGTCACCAAAATCTGGTTCACGTGTCAGCTGAGTCATGACAGTTCAATTTTCCAGCCTGACTTTAATACAGTATGCCCAAGTGTAAAAATGTGACTGACGGGAAATTTCAGGCTCTAGACTTTTCGAGCAGGCCTCCTCAAGTCTAATGATCACTTCAAACAAATCCATCTCCTACGAAAACATGTTCACATGCAGGGTTGCTGTGGTTCTAACCACACATTCAGAGCTGTATTGACATCCTGTCAATGTAGATCTTCACAAACAGACTTGATAATACACAAATACAGTATTCATGTATTCTGTTTATTTCAGTTCACAAATACACAACTTACTGCATCCATTAAAGCCCCATCAAATCATGACTTCTCATTCACCATACTGCGTTAAAGCTCTTCCTCTTTAATGTCCTTTTTGGCTCCTGAATTTATCATGCACGGTTCTAAAAATTAATGAAGTAATTGTGCACGCTATCAAATTATGATTGTGTAATAACACTCACAACACCCCTGATGACATGTTGCAAAGCATCATGTGGCTTCCTCCCATGCTGCAGCGTTCTAATGAGTTCCCTTAGCGTTGCACCACACTGCGTTGTTTTGCATTGTCTTGTCTAATTTCCCCGCTGATGCTGAACGGCTCAGTAAGGAGCTGGTATCTGTAGTCATCACACTGCGGTTTTTATCTAATAAGAAGACAGGAGAGCAAACAGTACCTGCCGCTCTGTTTAATGAGTTGATGGGATGATAAAACACCTCACTGATGACACTCATTTGCATATCTGTCCAAAACGATAGCTGCAAATCTATCCATGTCTCTATGTCGTGTTCTGAGGGAAGGTCAAATTTGTTTATCTTTCTAAAAGCTTAATCATCTTTTTCCACCTTTAGTCTATGATACTGTTCATGGGATTAAAAAAATGCATTCCTTCGTTCCTCCCTTCCTTTCCCACAAAACAAAATATTAAAAACATATTAATACACACATCTTAGAGCTTTTCTGCAGCCTCAATTTCAAACTGTTTGTAGTTTTTATCATTCCATGAAGGTCAGTGTCTTCTGAAATAATTAACACAGTGATTACTTTTAATGCAATAATGGTGCCGTGAAATGAAAGAACTCATTACATCTACAAGTTGCGAAAGAGAAAAATAAAAATGGCAAGCAGGTTGAGCAGTATTTTCCATTAGACATGGGGTTGTGGCTTAATTTATCTGTAAATAATTAACCATCCCCCAATCAGAGACACAGACTCAATCATTGTATGCCTTAATTATCGAAGAATGTTCCATTCTGGGTGCATCTTATTGCTGTCAGACTAATATGAGACAATACGCAACATTAATTGATAGCAGCTATTGGTGGTCAGATTTGCCCTCAGCAACTTTGTAACCAAACCCTGTCTGAAGACAATTTGCTGATATTGCACAATCATGATTTATGATTCCCTGGTTGCAAACTGGTTTGTTAATGAAGCAGAAAAGATCCCCAGACATAGGTCTGTAACATGCATACGCAAAGCACTAAATGCTGCTGCTTGATCAATGTCAAAGAGCCATTATTTTAATTTCCAGAAATGGCTGTGGTCGTCCTCATTGCCTCAAATGGCTCTTACGCGCCCAAAGACCAATTGAGCAACAGTCTTTTCATAAAGATTTGGCTACTTGGCTCTTTATTAAAGCGCTCCAAATTTAAATCTTGATTCTGAAAGGTCAGCGCTGAATATTCACAGGGGCAGCTCTTCATAAAAGCAGGGCTAAATGACAAGTAGTCCCATGACTCACCGAGGAGATACCCTCTGACACCATGCAATTAGTCTCAATAGTATGAAACCACTGGGCGTGTAAACAAATTTAATACATAAATCTCTCCGTCTCAAATTTCTAAAAGGGACCTTGTTAATTAAACTATCATGGTCAATGAATGTGCAAGGGGTGTAAAATTAATTTTTAGATGAACTTGCAATTACAGGGATTGAGAAGCAAGTCCATTATAACAGTATCTCATTTGAAAAAGGATTTAGCTAGAAGCATTTTATAACTCATTGTAATCATCTTTTGACCTCCAGAAAGGATAACGTTTTTTTTTCTACCTATAGCTTTACTGATAAGGGGTAATTATAAGGAACTATATCGAGAAGGTCAAATTAAAACGCAAAATAGGCCGAAGCCTATGTTAATATAGTATTTAGATAAATTAAAGACGAATAAAAGCAACACACCGTAACTTTAACTGTAATGAATGCAGGGAGAGGTTTTCCTGGTGTTAAATGACTCTCTGAAAAGTGCTCCAGAGCAAGGCACTGTAACCCAACCGCAAAAGTGCTTTACCCTGGCTGATGCTGCACCGTAATCTCTGAAAGACTGAACAGAGACGGCAGCATGCGTCTAATTTCCAGACAACAAACTCATTGTGTAGAGTATAGGAGACGTACGTGCTGTACTGCGATGCTGGAAGGCCTCTGGCAGTTTAAACAAAGGCAAAGCAAAATCTGTTCCCAAAGATTTAATCAGCTGCTCGGTTGTTGTTTTTTTTTCCCAAGATTTTCTGTAGCTGTCCCATTACCATCTCCACTTTGTTGTTGTTTTGCAGCTGTAGGCAGCTCCTCTATTTCTGCTGTGCTTTGCATTCAGAGACGGGCAGCATTGCAATCAAATGTATTTGTAAAATATTGAATCACAAAATATGTATTTAGCAATTAATATTTTGCTGAACATTTGTAACAAAATACTTTGAGAGCTTGTACTGACATATGTATGGCATGTGTATGACATACTTATATTATACCATTAAATATGACTAATTTTATCCCTAAGTTTAAACGGTAGGGGGGAAAAAAAATACAATGATGTGCTAATCTCAGTCTTTGGATAAATGCAAGTGGATATTCCATTTGTGTTCCTGCTGACCAGAAGCTGCTTTGCTATTTGGTCTAAATTTCCCCACAAGATAAAGATATTTATTAAAAATATGATCAAATATTGCACGCTAAGGCGATCTTACAGAATGACACTAAAATCCATCAGAATAAAGCACAAGCTCTGGAGCTAACACACTACATCGTTACAGACACGCTCAGGAACACTGGCACCTTGTGGTCAGTCATCACACGTGAAGCTTCATTAGTGATATTAATTGTTAGCAACTTCTGTAACTCAGGACAACAGCAGAAAAAGGCTGGACAAGGATGGCATATTGGCTCCTAATGAGATGGTCAGATTAATTATTTCAATCTGAATACTTCCCTAATTTAGATTAATTAAAGCAGGCTCAAGCAAAGGATTTCTACAGACATGAAAAAGAAAAGGGAAGGATGAGCTGCATGTGAGGAAATTAAACACACGCACACACACGCACGCACGCACACACACACACACACACACACACACACACACACACACACACACACACACACACAGACCCACCACACAAGCACACTAAGTGGTGAGAGAGTTTCCCAGAGCTTCAAATTAAAGCTGATGGCCATAGAAACCTTGTAATCACTTGTGGTGCCAATTTGCTGCATAGAGGAAGGAGAGCAGAGGAGCAGATGTGCGCCAGAACACCTTAGGATGATTTCTTAATAGCTTCATAAATCCATTCATGCATCACAAGCATAGCAACACCACTGTCAGCCTGCTGCTCGGCTAGACACCACAGGCCTTCAAGCACCTGCTACACAAACACAAGCGACTTGGCCCACATATTTCTCTTTGTTACAGTCACTCTACTGGTGCAAGCAGCAACAATTAGACGTGTTATTCGGGTTGTTGTAGCTTTATTCTGCTTTATGGAAAATGATGGAGACTGTGGTCTTTAATAGAGCTTGCGAGACAACAAAGTCGTGAAACTGCTGATGCTCTGCATACATGCTTTCATTGTGTTTAGCCATTCTCAGTGTCTTGCCTCCACAGGGACGTAGCCAGACGGCTCAGCTGTAGCTCACAGCTGTGGCCATGCGCACTCTCAGTTAATTACAAGACCACTTCTGTATGGCTGCGCAGTCAGCAGGTTCGCTCCACACTTACTGCGAGGGGTGGGCGAACTGAACCTCATTATCCGCTCAACTCTTTCTTGTTATCGGGGTCTCTTGTGCTGGTATGTACCACCCCCTGTCAGCGGAGTCAAGTATTGACTACTGTGCCCAGTCACAAACTATAAACATTTTATTTAGATATCCTGCAAAAAGCATAGAATGTATTTTGGCAACAATGCATTTCCATAAATTTCGTGCTTGTGTCTCGCTGTGTTTCTTCTGCTCATCTTCGCTGCAGCAATCAGTGCTCAAAACATTTCCTGTGAAAGTAAAACTACTCTTAGATACAGAATAATGGCTTCAGGGTGAGTAAATTAAAGTAGGAGAAATTGTCATTTTGCATCAGCTTGAATGGGCAAACCAGTGCATACCTGCTCCAGATCCTTCTCCTCATTAATCTTAAAGGCTAGTCCCTGTCTTGTTTCCTCTGCCTGCAGCCAACAAAGTGAATGCACGCATTTTAAGTCAAACAGGCATGTACACAAACACCAGTATGACAGTGGTGAAACGCACAAATCACAAATTAAAGATTTTGCAGCATTGTTGTCTGTATAAACTGCATTTTAAATCATGCTGCAAACAATGTCCTGTCATATGCCTACAAAAGCTGCCTGTGCTTATCAGTTGGTAAAAGAGGACAAAGTCAGGCACGCAGCATGTTGTATGTGTGCTGCATGACCTTGGTGTAACTTACAACCGCGTTTGTTGCTGCACTTAATGTGTCACAAAAACCTTTGTGATATTTCTGTTTACCCTTGTTGAACCTGATAAGGTGACAAAAGCTGTGCTAAAAGAGGAATTTGTTACATAAAACATAAATCTTGCTTTTCTTCTCTTCTTAATCCCTCCTTATATCCCTAACCTTAGAACCTTTGAACAGCAGGTGTTTGTATGGGATGTTATAAAAAGGATTTGTGTGATAAGGTTATTTTCTACAGTCGGGCCTACCTTCAGAGAGACTCGCCTCTCTCCAGAGGTCTGCTGAGCAAACAGAATGGCATCGTGGACGGAAAGGAAGAGATTACTGCGGGTAATGTTGCCATCATCAAAAGCTCCTCCGGTCTCCATTTCCTCATACACCTGCGCTGCAAGCGGCAAGACAACAAATATCACACAAGGACTTCAACCCAGTTAAAACAAGTGATTTTGACACAGCGTTCATGTGATATTTAAAAAGAAATAAAATGGCTGTACTGTTTGGAAAGCTTAAGGGTAATCAGTCACAATAGATTATATTCACCAGGGATCACCCCTTTACCTCACTGAGAAATGGAAGGCACATGCACCATATGACAAGAGTTTAACCTCTGACCCTGTTTCTACCACTGTCCATCACAGATCCTAATGTTGGATGAATGGCCAGATCTCTGTTGCCTTATTATCTGTGCAGCAAGTGTGAAATGCGTTCATAGTCACTCAAGATTTTACCTTGAACATTGGCCAGGTACAGTTTAATGCCCAGCATCGTGTAGCTCGAGTTCATCTGTGTGGAAAATAAAGGAGAGAAGATGTTCATGGACATGTTGAAATTACAATGTTTGATTAAATCCATACTTAGGAATTCTCTCATAAAAAGGATCAGTGAGGAACGCCAGGGTTCAGTCTTCAAAATCAAAGAACTATTCTAGTCACTAGTCACAAAAAGTTCAATTTCATACAATATCAGTTGCACTTTAACTTTAATGTATTCCTCTAATGGTTAAAATATACAACTTTATAGCCTACATATAATTGTCATCGTCATTGTTTTTAATCTTTTTTTTATTTATTTTATTAAATGTAAGCTTTTTTCTGTGATCAAATGGAGCCTTGTCATGCTGATAAAGAATCCCAAGAGCTCTTTTGAATGAACACTGTAAATTGAGCCTTTTAGAGGTGCCATGTGCTCTATGTACTAAAATATAAAACCTAAAAAGGTTCAGTACAAAACTACTTGCTTTAAGAGTGAATTTAGAAGCACTGCAAACAAGCTTATGACCTTTATCAATACTTTGATGCCCATTAGGTCTATGAAGCAGACCCCCGCCAGGTCGAGGATGAGGGTGTGGAAGGGCATGGGCTGGGACTCCAGGGTGACAGCGGAGGGACTGGGTGGCTCTTGGTCAGCTGCCTGCTCGCCCAGCTCAATGTCACTGCAGCCAAAGTTGACATAGCTGGTGGGAGGTCCAGGTTTGCTGGCACTGCCATCGTTCATATCAAAGTCATTTTGCAGTTCAAGCTGAGATATGGTCTACATTTAGAGGAAATACATAGAGAAAGCTGTTCACAAAAGGTCACAGGTTGTATTTTCTGAATATTTTTGCAGTGTTTGACTAAGTGGTACATGTTGAGAATCATGACTCATTACAGGGTTTTGTTTGTGCCTCTGGGATATTTGCTGCTTGGTAAAAAAAATATAAAAATGTGTGTCATGAGTCATACTTGATCCCACCTGAGCTTTCATGTTTACCAAAGAGCTGGGTTTCCTCCTTCTCGTCTCCTTGTCCTTCTTCTCCTCTTTCACTTTTTCCTTCTGCTCTTTCTCTAAGAACTTCCGCCTGGCCAGGAGAAGTTTGCCTGGGTCTAGCCCGGTCTAGATACAAACATGACTATGTAAACCCCCATATGCCACAAGAACACATTCATTCAAACCTGACCTGTCACCTTGAGTGACAGAGAAAGAGCTAATTGTTTCCACTGTACCTTTCTGATTACCCTCTGGCGAAATATTTCAGCATTTGCAAAATAGAGTGGTGAGCAGTAGTTCACTATTTTCACACCTGTTACTGACATGACCTGTGGAGTACAAAAAATGAGATGCAATTCTCTTTACTTTATGAAAAACAACAAAAACACACAAAAATATTTAGTTTTCTTACCTTACTGTACACCTTGGGGTTTTTGTAGATATCTGTGTCCATAATCTGAACCATTTCCGAGCCATTGCGACTACAAAGAACACAATTAAAATAAGGAATTCACACGTTACACTCTGCTGCACTGTCTATTTAAATGTCTGTTCAAAACTAGAGAATATTGCATGGAGTTTACTCACAACTGTGTCTTGAATATCACTACCAGGATGGAAAAGCCCACTCCGACAGCAACTCCATAAGGCAAGCTAAGAAAGAATGTGGCCAAGAATGACACAACCCACACACACTGGAAGAGAAAGAACAATAGAACAAAATCAAATATGGAAAAAAAGACATTGGTTTGTGTTGCAACATTGCATCCTAAGCCTTTGACTTACACAGTCCAGTTTGCTCTTCTTCCATAAGTAATAGGGATCCGAGAGCTGTAGGAGTGTGTTCTTCAGGTTGACTGCAATCAAGGCTCCAAGCACTGACTAGGGGAACCAAGATTACGTAGGTCATTAATCACGCCAACATTTTTCTCAAAGCCCTTCTTAGAATTTTTGTCCTATTTTTCAAGGTGCTAATATCATACCCTTCTGTCCACCTACTTTTGGGAGTGGTTTCAGGAAGGCTCCCAATGCAAGCATGGTAACCATTACAACCAGCATCACACATAGACTGGCAAACTATGGAGGGGAGCGGGGGGGGGGGGGGGGGCAGCAAGAGAGGAGAAGTAGTTGGCACACACAAACTCAATTACACACAATAATTGACTACAGTTACAGTAGCTTGGAGAGGCTACGCAGCACTAACCTGCGAGGTTCCACCAGCACTGTCCACAGCCAGGGTCACAGACAGGGCACAGCAGATCACATGGATCTTAAAGAAGGACCCCAGAAAGTTGCTGCAGCCTAGGGCCAACATTTCCTGTACAAGAACATGCATGTGGTATTTACCAAACTGAGTGAAATAGAACATTTGAGCTTGTAAAAAAAAAAAAACATGCAGTTTTTCTACCTGGTTGGGATCCACATCGTAGCCATGCTTGGCTGCCAGCGTCCTGCCCATAGCCAAGTTGATAACATACCCCACAACTGCCAGGGAGAAAGCTGTGCTCAGCATGTCTTCCCACTGACTCACTGTTGGTAGGATTGGTGCTGGGAATCTGGAAAATACAGACAAAAAATGAATCTAAATTGAACAGTAAAAATAAGTTGCATGAGTTTTTTGTTTTTTTTTTACTTCATGGAGCAGGCACTGATTCCAAGTATGCTGATATATGCTTTACCCCAAAGGAATTTCTCCCACTATGTCCATGTGATAGATCTCAGGAAGATGCAGAGGGCCTGAGATGGCGGTGGCCACCACCACCTGTGCAGAACAGGAGTATAGATCAATCAACACTATAGAGCTTATAGTGTACATCAGTCACAAATCTACAAGAGAAATCTGAAATTACAAACTGTAGACTACTTACAATAATGATCTCCATGGGAATGGGGAAGGGCAGCTTGTGGCGGTAGCGTGCACTCAGCTCCTTCACCACGATCAGAACCACGCTGCTGACCAGAGCAAACACTAACGAAGCTATGTTGGTGTCAGGGAGGCCACATATAATGTCTATGAGAGTCTGACAAAGAATTACAATGACATATTTTAGTGGCACATCATACCACGGAAGTCTTTTGATGTCCTTTGATCGCAATATGAGAGTCACTTACATATACAACAGCCAGCGGACCACTGTAAGGTGGCACACTGATGCCAAAGATGTACTTGAGCACTGAGATGAGGATCTGCAGTCCTGCAGCAGTCATGAAGCCTCTGACAAAGGATTCTGACAGATAGATGGCTACAAACCCAAACTGCATGAAGCCAAGGCCAATCTATACAAACAAAAGTAGTTGGCAATGAGTAACTTTTACCTTAAACTCTACCTCACATTTCTTTCATTTCCTTCTTTGCTTTAGTGCTGTGTGTACCTGTATGATCGCAGTGAGACAGGCCAGGGTTCCAGATATCCCCAAGCGAACCCCATTCATCAGGTCAGTGTCCACTACTGTAGCATTGAGAGTGGCATTGAAATGACTGAAGTCCGACTCTGGGGCGAGCCTCAGACACACGATTCCCACCATAATGCTGAGGACAGCAAATGTGCCTAGACATAGAGAGTAGCATGTCACATCTATTTAGTTTGCCGTTCTGCAGACTAGGCAGTCAGGCCGAGCGCAGCTGATCCGCACTGTGCAGCTCTGGCAACTTATCACTGTCATCATGTGAAATCGCTGCAGATAAATCATTGTGATTTACCCGGGACCATCTGGTGAGCAGTGCCCATGAAGAAATACGGGATGAGGGGGAAGAAAGAGGAATAGAGACCATTGACAGGAGGGAGGCTTGCCAGGAGGGCAAACGCCATGCCTGCAAAGAACAGAAACCTTTTTAGAACTGTCACATAAATCATGATATCGTACAGAAACATACAACAAAAACTATGTTGTGTGTTGGGGCCAATCGCTGCAGCAGCTAGCATTAGTCAGTGGGCATTACACGGAGGCATCAGAGAGAGGGCTGGCTGACCTTGGGGAACCTGAATGGTGCCGGCGCTGACCCCGCTGATGACATCACACAGCAGGTTCTCTTTCACTTTGTACTTGGGGAGCCAGCTCAGTACAGGCAGATGTCTGAATAACAAGCCCCTCACTCTCGACACAGAGCATCTGACAGACACAAACAATAAGAAACTCTTTGAAGAGCTCAGCTTTTCTGGTTGTTACTTTGAAAAAGTCCACAACATGTCATGGCTTCAGGGCTCTCCACTATTTGATCGCAACACAAAGCCTGTCAGAGGTAGAGTTTGTCTGATGGGAAGACATGTAGTTCATGTTGACTGTGACAAGAGAGACTGTAATTCTGTACCTGAAGAGTTTCTTCAATTTGTCTCCAACAGGGAATTGTCGGCTCTTCTTGTCAAAGTCTCTGTCAAAGTCTGGGAGGTTGTATGCCTGCCTGTCAATCACATAACGTGGGCGGTCCGGGTGCATGGCTACAGTATGTAGAAACATATCAAGACCACAGAATCAAGTCAAAGGTAGCATCAGTATGATTTTACATCAACAGCATACATACAAGTTTGCAAACCCTCGCCCAGCTGATTCGAGGATGGCATTCAGGCAGCTGTGGAAACGAGGAGAGATCTTTATGATCGCACTTATGCTGTCTCACATTTAAGTGGCATATTTCAAGTGCAAGGCCCTAATCTAACCTTGAAGGGTGGGGGATCAGCCAGCAGGTAGGTGGACTGCTAAAATATTTGCTCAACACCGGGCAAATAATAGCACACGCACAAGTCAATTCTTCACCTTACAGTCTGCACGCTGAAGAACAGAATTATAAGAAAATCTGTGTATCTGCAGTTAATAACACTGGCATTATACTCTTTAGAGTGAGCAAACAAGTGTTTAAATGAAATGTCTGGTAACTTCAAACATACAGACAAGTTATTTAAAGCAAAACGTTTAGACATGAGGGTTAAAGCTAAAGAAGAAATAACTAAAGTTTGGAGTTTCAAAGAGATTCTTTCAAAGAGTGAACAAAGTGCATATTATTGTCAGTCACTCACAGCCAAACAGTGTGCATTTGGCCAACATTTTTGTCCTGTGCAATTGTCTCTCTGCATCCTCTTACAAAGACGTTACTGATAAATGAATCAAAATGTCAGCGGCAAGCACTGAGCTGACCTCCAGAACTTAACACACTGATTTCAGTCTCGCTATTACTGCATGTTAAGAGGCTCTGATTCTGAATGAGCTTGTGAAGAGTGAAAAGACAGCACTGTACCTTATTGTTGAAGCACGTCTGCAGGCATTTGGCTCAGATGTGTGTATCGCCCATTTGTTTGATTACTTATCACGCTGCACTAAAGACCCTCTACACTTTCTGGGTGGAGCTTAGACACTGAAAAGGTTGAAAAACTTCAGCGCATGCAGCCTTGCGGGGACAGGAACAGCTGTATCACTTACACTGGTTACTCGTTGGGGTGCTGCTGTATCTCTCTGGTACAGAGCAAGGAGACAACGTGATGTAATTAACAATAAATGCAACTTTAATAGGGTCAGTTTCTATATACATGTAGCTTCCTCACATTCATTCTCTCGTCAACAAAAACACAGTTAAACATGTTTTATGGCAAAAGGTAGACAAGCAACAGCAGGAGCTAAACCACTCACAAAGCCTAGTCTAACCAGACTTACACAAACCATACTAACTGTAAAATAAAATGACACATATAAATAGTGTATTTCAACATTAAAAAGGGTGACATGGTGATGACATGATTTTTTTTCCCCATTCTATAAGGATTTGTGTGCAAAACAATGGCGTCAATATCAAAGACTAAAGTGCAATTATTCATCAAATCCTTTTGTGTTTTCTCTTAGGAGGAATGTCAGAATTTTCAAATGGACTCTTGACAGAAACAAGCAAGTCTCCCCCCCTGGTGGAACAAAGGACAAACAGCACAAATTCCACAGGAATGACTTCTCTTCGGGGAAAAGAAAAGCAGAGTAAGTAAAGTAATAAAGTTTGTGAATTTGTAAAAAAAAAAAAAAAAAAAAGGTTTCTCAATTAGCTTCACTGACGACAAAGGGAGCTAAGAGACTGACTTTGCGGACACTAAGACGGCGGCTGCCTAGAGATATCACAGTGTTCTGTGATTCAAAACTGTAACTATGAAAAAGCTCATATGGTGCAAACATTCAAGCACTCCAACAAACACCATCAGCCTCGCATTCTCAGAGTGGCTTCAGGTAGGAAGGGTTTTAGTTTTGGTTGGGAGGATTTCAGCCTTGAGAGTATTTTCATTTCAACTGCTTATCATTGGATTAAAAGCCTGTTACGGTGGGGATTTCCTTGTAGGAGTTAGCTATTTTAAGATTTAACAACCCCGAGATAAAATCTGTCTGAAAAACCACCTGCAAGTCTCTTCATAAACGGTCTCGAGCATTCAAGAGCAGTTCCAGTCTTCAGAGGTTTAGACTTACTACTTACAGGAATAGAATACATGGGTCAATAAAAGTAGGAGAACAGGTTACAATACAAATACAGAGCTTGTTAAGCAAGTGCAACAAGTGCAACTCCATGTGGTAAAAGTCAGATGACTTTTTAATCTAGCCATATCTGCTTCTCTTCTTCTTTGTTACAAAAGCTCTTTGACCAGCTCCCGCTGGCACCCTTAAAACCCCTCAGAGTCCATGGCAGTCTGTAAAATCCGTACCAACTAGAAATCGCTGAGGATGCTGATGTCTGCAAACTCCTGGCGATATCTATACGAGTATAAGGCCAAGAGGAACGACCATTTGAGAGTCAGGAAGCTCCACACACAGGAGAGATAGAGGCTCCTCGGGTCAGTGGGAGCTGTGGGACAAAAAGAGCAGAGTGATGATCAGTCCTCAGTAAAAAAGCATATTTGTAAATGATAGTAACTATTTTTATCAAAGCATTACTCATTATAAACAGCAGAGAGGTGATTACATTGCTTCTGCGTGATAGCCAGAGTTAGGAAGGTGATGAAGGCGGCCACTGCCAGAACTGAGAAGAGCACACCAACAGTGATGAAGAACTTGAGGCCTTTGAGCCAAGTGCGCCAGTAGTCCTGCACGTACATGATGTGTGTGACAAGAGCCCAGAGCGCCAAAACTCCTGTCAAGACACAAACACACACACACACACTCATTTAGTGTATTTATAAAACTAGGCCTACAAAGCCTATTTCCAAAGAAGTGGAGCATCATATAAAAATAAATAATCTATACTGTATGAGACTAAAACCAACTAACTGTCATTCTGATTAATTTGCCGATAAATGTTTTGTTTAGAAAATGTCAGAAAACAGAGAAAAATCATCAGTGCAATATCCTTATGCCCCATGTGTTGTCTTTAAACTCTAAAAAAAACATTTAAAACTCCTCTGACTATCACAGAATACAAAGAAAAACAGATAAGGGGCTAAACTGAGAAACTGGAAGAAGAAAATGTTTTAAATCTTTGCTTGGGAAATGACTTAACCATTAATCGATTCTAAAAATCGCTGCCCATAATTTGAATATCAATCGATTAATAGCTTAATAATAGCAAATGATTTCAGCTTTAACTATAAATAACACAGCTAGATCTGTAATCCATCCATGGCCACATGTGCAGCTCTATGCCTCCTTATTGCAGTTACATTGGTGTAAGTGTTAATAACTAGTCAAACTAATCTAGAGGTTGTTTACTGTCTCCACTGTATCATTGGTCAACCAGACAGCATTAACAAGTTGAATTTTCAACTGTAAAATGTCCCACTTGTTATGCATCAGAAGAGAAAAGAGAAAACAAAGGGGAAAGTGTGGGTACAGTCTATAGCTATAACACATATGGAGGTCCACATGCTAACATGGGTGACATCCTCTAACAGTGGTGTTGTTGATGCCTTAAGGTCATGCTGGGGAGGGGGATAAAAGTCTGGTCATATGCACAAGTGTGACCTACATTAGAGTATTTAGCCAGCTAACAAAGGCCAAAAACTAATTCCAACGAGTACAGACAGCTCATAATGTGTTGCTAGTATTTCAGAAACAAGACGAGTGAGACTAAATTTGAAAAAACAAACATGTTTACGTGCTGAGATTATGTGTTGCGTTCACAGGCCTTGTACAAGGCTCGGGCAGCCTGAGCTAAATGCTCCAACAACATCGACACGAAGCAGAGTCAACATATGGCAGTAAAAATGACTTGTGGCCGTGTAGGTGTGCTGACATACCTGACAGGCCCCCCATGGCCGCCGTCCACGGCTGTTTGTAGGCGATGTTCCAGACCAAGAAAGCCGAAAGTCCGACCAGCGTGCCAAAGGTAGCATAGCCTATGCTAATGTAAACTCTGCTGATTCCCATTGCTACACACGACTCCTGCCAACCTAGTGTCTGTAACGGAGATAACGGAGTATTTAAAACACGAACAGCCCGGTAACGTTGTTAAGCTACATCAACAGCTTACCGCCACATTATGTAACTAATATTCCTGATACTGAGGACAGGAAAACGACCCGATAAAACCCCCCCTCGGCTGACCGACCAGGGGGAGCCTGTCACTGTTAGCGAAATTAGCTTCACAAATATCTTAAAAAGTGGTCAGTTCGGGTGGCTGGTGCGACACAGAGGCTCCGGGGGATCAGGGCAGGTTTGTAGCTTCCCAGGAGCAACAAAACACCGAGTGTTTATCTGATGTGCCCCGCAAAGATGACACGCTACGGTGAAGACAGCACCACCACCACTGAGATCAGTCTGCAGCCGACACCTGCGACACCCCACTGAGGGCTAAGATTAGCGAGGGTTTATAGATGTGCACATGTACTTAAGTGTTAAACAAATAGTCTGGAAACAAAAAAAAGTCGGTGCTGCTGTTTTGAAAAACCAAATCTCTCCAGTGTGTTTTTATCAATTTGACCTAAAGTCATCTATCACTAGTACTGTAAAATATCTTTGCACAGAGGAAACCCCCAGCCCGCCAGCACACCGCCCCCTAGTGGAGCAGAGAGAGACAGACACTGCAGACCAGCAGAGCCAAAACTGTCTGGGCCAAAACTATTAGAATCTGGTGGCATGGTCTTTAAAGTGTACTCTGGGTAAGAGGACACATTTTTGGAGACAGCTCTCTGGGAAGGCATGTATTGTAAATAAGAGCAACAATAACCAAATAACAACAATAAACGAAGATGCTGCATACGTGCATATTGTCACCAGGACAGGCAAATATACAGAAGCATTGGGTTAAATCAAACTGTCGGACTGAGAGAGAGAGAAAAAATAGACATACAAAGTCGACAACTGTTAAACGAAAAATTCACAATTTGCAAAGCAAAAAATAGAATCAAAGAAAAAAAAGATGCATGCACAAAGATATTCTCATGAAAAGATGACACTGGTGTCATGGTGATTTTCTCTGCCGGGAACATTAAAGCATGATGTTGTTGTCTATTCTGAAGTGTTTTGTAATGTGACTATAAATCAAGCTAGTGCACATAATGTAGAGCACTGAAATCTGTGTTTCCTGTGGTTGTTAGTAGCTGTCAAGGATGTTGTAGATGAAAACCACAGCATGCACTTTGCAGTTGCATATATACTGATCCTGCTTTCACACACACACACACACACACACACACACGGACTGTTGTGTCTCACTGCTTTGCTCAGCCCATTGCCCTGGGGCGCTCTCTTTATGACCAATCAGAAAGATACAGGAAGCCGTGTCCAGCAACACTCCCCACAACTCACACAAACTGTAATGACTGAGAAATCATCCTCGGACATATCATTGGAGTGAAGGCTGAGAGGGGAGAGCAGAGGACCCACAAAGCGAGGACGCAAACAAGCTAAAGAATCCTACAAGAACGCTCCAGTGGTGAGTGATCACTTATGAAAATAACACAAGTACAGATTGTTTGGTTTATAATAATGTGGTATAATTATTTTACTTCTTCAGGTAAAACATGGGCACTATTATTTTCACAGTATGGTATGTAGTACAAATGTTAGATTGTCTTACCAGTTAATATTACATGTATGACAAGACTTTATGAGCAGTTTTTGTTGCATGCATGTCATTTTACATCATAAGTGTTTCACGTTTTTTTTTTTACACAAAGCAACTCATTTATTCTGAAGATGGTATGCTGAACTTATGTGTTGCTTGTTGGAGTCTACAAATGAATTCATTCGGTAAGTATCACCATGTGACTGCGCAGCAGGAGGTAGAGGTGATAAGAGCGATGCTGACAAACTGGAGATCTTGTTTAGAGTTATTCTCACCATCTATTTTAATGTTTTTCCTCATGTCTGCTTCACTGTGAGCCTCAGTCCCCATTTGACCATGGGGTCAAACGAATAAAATACGTCTCTCCCTGTCACTGCTAACTGGCCAGGGGAGAGGAAGGAAAAGGCTTCTGTGTGTGTGTGTGTGTGTGTGTGTGTGTGTGTGTGTGTGTGTGTGCCACCAGACAGGCACAACAAAGACAGTTGGCAAAGTACACATTCCATGGGCGTAGATGTGTTGCAGGAAATCCCACTCCCATTCCCAGAGGATCTAAATAGAAACACGCACACACAAATGAAGATTGAAGAAGAAGAAGAAGAAGAAACATAGACACACACAACACTCAAAAAGTGTTACTGTTTACTAGTTGAATTTTTAAAAAACAAGTGTGTGAGCATCAATTACTAAAACTTAAATTTATATAGTTTTTTGTACAGAAGTTTGGCAAAGACTCTAATACAAAAACAGAATCAGCATATAGAATATATCCTAAATCTCTCAATCGAATAATTTTGCACATTCCTAGGATGTATGTGTACATTTGTCTGAGGTTCACATGGGTTTCCTCTCCACTTGATGCAGTTTGCAGGGCATCTACTGTGTGTGCTCAACAGGGGGCAGCATTTATTTTCAGACGGGCATATGAGGTAAAGCTTTATGCAAGGCAAAGTGACCTGGGCAGTGGTGGAAGAAGTGCTCAGATTCTTTCCTCAAGTAAAATGGAGCACTGTCAAAATACAGTACCTTCAGTAAAAGTACGGAAGTGTTACTAGCAAAATGTACATGAAGGGTCAAAGTAAAAGTGCTTGCTTTACCTCGTGAGTGACATAGTATGATGTAGGACATTATAAGACTGTTAATAGGGATACATCAGTGTGAAATTAGCATTTAGTCAGTTAAGTCATTTAACCGTGCTATGTAACACTGTGTTGTATTATATAAACTGATCATATGTTTGTTCATGTAAACTAACCAGTAACGATATCCGTCAAATGAATATAGTGGAGTAAAAAGTACAATATTTCTCTCTAAAATGTAATGGTGGTGTGGAAGTAGAAAATAGCCTCCGGTGTAAATACTCTAGTGAAGTGGAAGTACTTCACTGTACTTAGTTACTTTCCACCACTGGACCAGAGGCCTGTGTCACTGAAGGGCTCAAGATGCCCGAAGCCTAGATTTAATCTCTCCTATGAGATGGAGCTTCCTCATAATCACAATTGTACAAAAATGCTCTGAGCCTAAAACCAGGTCATCCAACAATGCAGCAGTGTTAATGAGCTTTCAGTTCCATCCCAGGGCCGCAGAGCTATTACCATCTTTGAATTTTCTGCCCCCTGCCTTTATTTTTTTCAGAAGTCAACCCTGAGATCATCCCCATCCAGTGAAGATTAGCCCTCTAGAAAGCAGTTTGTCCCTTAATTGTGGCTGAAGCTTTTGATATATGGTACAAAACTACCACAGGTCCCTCGAAACAGTCCCCTTGTTTTTCTGTGCACATCACTGAGACAATCAAGACAGTCACTTTGTCAGATACGATCAAACAGGCTGTAGCACTGTGCTCTTTCTTATCAGCTGAAGCATCGTGTTTACATTCCCTCGGGAGGTCATAAGAAGCAAAACTGGATTCCTCCATTCTGAAACAGTCTTAATTTGGCATCAAAGAGTCCCTGTGAGGCTTTTGAAAGAGACGGAGAGCCACACAAGTTCAGCCAGAGCACAGAATGCTCATCAGCCGCACTTAAGCGGTATTTGGTTTGGTTGCTTTTACTACCGACTTTTGGGACAAGTGTGACTGGGCCATCTTGATGACTCCACAGAGGTCTAAACTTGGTAAGACGTCACTGTGTTTTCTGAGATATTTCCCTCACAGTTGTTTCAAAGTGCAGGGAGTTCAAAGGGTGTTCTGTCGGCTTTGTGATCCGCCATTCACTCAGCACATGCTCTAATGGAGCAGGGCTCCAAGAAAGGAGCAGTGATGTCTGAAACAGAGGAGCACACGAGCAACAGGTGCTGGACTCAGTTTCCACAGCGGAGGCAGTTCCAATAAACTGCACTCCTACGTGTTTCCAGCTGGAGGAGCGACCACACCAAAGCATGGGAGGCTGGACAGAATGCATGTTCTTGTCTGCGTGTGTCTTGTGGAAAGCCACTGCGAACTCAGGCACTGGGGTCAGTACAGGAAGGGCAGCGCTGCACTGGAACAATAGCTGGGATTTAAACAAGTCTTACATAATGTTTCCAGCCTGCAGGACCCAGCTGACCATGATCCAGTTAAAGCGGGAGGTGCACAGGAGATCAAGTTGAATACAGGGTCCCCTTGTCCTTGTTTGACAGTCTGCAGATTTACATGTCTTTGCTTTGTTTTGACCAATCACAGACAAATAGGCATGAAGATGATGCATTCCCAGCATTTCATGGCTCTTAAAGGCAGTAATAATTAGCCTGTTTCTCCATGTTTCATGCAGATACTGTTCAAGCCATCCTCTCTATGGACAACTTGGTCAACTCCGTCTGTTCTCGACCAAGACGATGTACATCAGAGATGGAGGGAGTAAGTCATCTGCCTTTATACTGCCACACAAATCAAGTCAGTGAAAAGAACCAGAGACACAGAGAAAGATGAGGTCAACATAACAGGATACACTCACAGCTGAACATTATTCTTGCTATAAAATATCCAGCACATCCAGTTTTATGAATCCATAAACCAGTAATGGGTATGTAACAGCTGAAGACCTGTACAGAGGACAAACATCAGTCATTTAACTGAGAACCAGAACTGAACAAAACTCCTGATGAGAGACACCGAGTGCTGTTCTCCAACCTTAACTGCTTTCTGCCCTTGAAACAGTTTATCTCCAAGTCCATGCGCCTACAAACCAGGTCGAGCCAGACAGCTGGACAACCTGATAAGTGTGTATGCAGAGTTCTGCAGCTCATGTGGGCTGCTCTCAGCTACCGCACTGAACAAACTAGACCACACAGTGCCTGCATGGCACCTTACGCCTCCTTCAATAACCTTGAAACAGTCCCGTAACCCCACAGCGGCGGGTGAGCCGCTCAACAGGTACTTTACAGTCCTGTGGGCCTGTCCAGTGTTTGTGTGGGTCCATTAGGACTTCCATCACTGGTTGAGCCCAGCTAAGGATGTAAATGAACATATAGTGCCATGTTATGCAGGGATGAAGTAATTTGAGGGATTAAGGAATATAAAGTAACCAAGTACATTTACTTACTTATTTAGTTACACTTTTGAGGTATTTATTACTTAATAAATACTCCAATACATTTCCAAGGCAAATGCATTTCTTTTTACTCCACTGCATTTAGTTACTCTGCATGTTCAGATTAATAATATAAACTATTATCAAGTAAATGAATAAATTATGTTGCAGCATTATAGATTAAGACAAATATTTATTGATTCTTGGGGAAATTCTTCAAGCCACTAAAGTATATAAAGTTATTAAAATTGGCCCCATCTTCACCAGCTGCAGCATTAAAGTGGTGGCCACAATAATGCATGAATAATTATAAGTTATAGGATACTTTTGTACTTTAAGTAAACATTTGAACGCATGAGTTTTACATGTCACAGAGTATTTCTGCGCTGTGGATTTGCTACTTTTACTTAAATACAAGATCTGAGCCCTCCGTCCACCCGGTGCACCTGTGCCATCGGAGACATCTGTGCAGTCTGAGTGTGGTGACACAGACACATTGCATGCTCTGCCCACTGGCCCGCTTTAAATACAGGACGGAATGTACAGTGTGCACCTGCCTACATTCACACGCATCGAGTAAATCAAACGTCATTAATTAGGCGGTAAAAATGCCAGAGGAGGCCGTGTGTCTGGTGACTCCGCGGAGCTCCTCGCCAAAGCTAAAGAGCGCACACACGCAGCGCAGCAGTGCGCCTGTGCCGTGAGGGATGGCTGAGCGTTACGCACACCGTCCTCACTGAGGCAGACGCGTTTAGCGAGGTAACACGTCTGGGTTTCGGATGCAAGGAGGGCGAGCAGAATCCTGCCTGGATTTAAGGGGCAAAATGCGGAGTCCTGAGCTGCTGCTGCTGCTGCCGTCAGCTGTGCTGTAACGACTGGCCGATCTGTGCGCCGTGAATAATGCGTGGAGGCGCTGAGTCCGAGCGCAGATCTTCTGACTGGGAAAGTTGTTTGTCGGCTGTTTTGATGTGAGACAACATGCATTTGTTTCGGAGTCACAATTACCAAGTGTTTCCGGACCGCTACTCAGTGGAGACACCGACCATCCGAGGCATCAGCTGGGTATGCTGCCTTTCATGTTTGCTTCAGAGAAATCAGAGAGCAGCAGTTGTTGAGTGTGATCAGCAGAGGAGAGGGCAGCGATGAAAATACCTCTGTAATGGTGGGAGAAGTTCTCAAGATCCTTAACTTAAGCAAAAGTAGCAGTACCAAGGTGTAAAAATACCCTGCTAGACGTTAAAGTCCTGTAATCAAAATCTTCTTGAAGTACATAAGTATTAGCATCACAATGTACTGGCTAGAATGGTCCTTTTCTGAATAATATATTACATTACCAGATTATAATCAGTGATTGATTCATGTGTAAGCATCACCAAGGTAGCAGCTGCTTAAATTGGACTGATTTTCAGTACTGCACATATATTATATATGATATATAATATAATTATAATAAGTATCCATCATAATATACGAGTTGTTTATATTTTGAATTAATAACCTTAGAATAACGTGGTTTAATCAAATGCACAATAGTGGCTTCCAAAATGAAACATAGCATGCAGCAAAACACCAAAAACTGATAAAACTGATTAAAGTACCTCAAAATTGTACAGTATGTGATTGATTATACTCATTTACATTCCACCACTGATTTTCATGACAACCACCACCATTATCATCATCATCATCATCATCATCATCAATCATCTGGTGCCGTTTTAAATTAATGATAAGAGTGGTGACTTTTGCGAATCTTAAGCATTATGGCAAAATAAGAGCTCTTAGATGTCACTTTGTGTAAATGTCTTGAATCTGACTGAAATCACTAATGGAGAGGCTGATTGCTTCTTAAAAGCTTGTGTAATTCTAATTTGTTGTCGCCAAATTGGCGTCTAGTGAATGTCTGACACATTGTGGCTTAAATGGCCTTAAAAGCCCTGGTGTTTAGTTAAAGGGACAGCCACCTTCCAGCATGAGAGGAAACTGCGTCTTACACTTTTTGTGCTGAAAGTCAGCAAAAAGGGAGTTGCAGGGAGAGGTGGATAAAGCGACAGCAGCACCGTTAGTCGGACAGCAGGTTAGAAATGTTGACATGACAGTCGTGTTTGGTTAGCCTCCCTTCCTCTCACCTCCACTCTGACACAGTTTGGCTCCCCAAAAGAGCAGTTTACAGATATTTCAAGAATGCCTCCAGTGGACTGAAGCAAATGTCTCTATTGTTTTAATAGCTTGGGTGTGGGGACACAAGAGGGTAACAGAGCACAAAGTTTTTAATCAAACTCAGGTTATAAATAGTGTATTGTTTATTGTTCACCTTCACCACAAAACCCCACTCAGTTTACAGAGGAGTTTGCAGAAGAATGCACAAAGGAAAGGTTTTTGTTTCCAGGTCACAGGAAGACACAGAACAGTGGCGAGGCCCCGTGGTTCTAAATTTACTTGACTTTTAAGCATCAATAGGTCAAAGACGACGGTAAATCTCCACGGACTGCTTTCTGTCGTCAGCCAGACGGGTCATATTTAACATTTTATGCTCAATGTCAATAAACAATAGATAAGTGACAATTATGTTTTTGGATCCATTATGCTAGTTTGAAACCTGACAACCTGACCTTAATAGTAACATGCTACACACATTCTCGTGTGTCACAGGAGCAGTTAAACTTGCTGTCACTGCACCAAGTGCGATTATGTTTATTCAGGTTATCTTACACATGATAGATGACACAAGAGCACTTCCACATTTCTGTTGCCAGGCCAATAACAAGACGAACACGAAAGAGTAAAGTTCAAACACTAAAAGCACCCAAACCATAACGTTGCTTGGACGCAAAACATTATTCACATGATTATCCTTTCCTTGAGAGCATTGTTTGTATTATTCTGGCACAGCGGCAGCGGGATTAATTTCATAACTGTTATATTGCATCTTAGTTTTGATATTAATCAAAGTTCCAGAGAGCTGCAGTTCAGTTAATTGGCACTGAGGCATTTGTTAGTTCCTTCTCTGTGCGCATGCAGGCAGATACGTCTAACGGGGGCAAAGCTGAGCATTTTGTCGTCATCACCAGGAGATGCCAGGGAATCTGCTCCCGGTCCTTGTTGCTCTTGCATACCAGTGCTGAGACATGGAGACAAAGCAGAGCAAAATACCTCACATTCATGAAGGTTCCTAACTGTGTCTGCCTGTCTGCAGACCTGCAAAGACTCTGGTTTCTCCACATTTTTTTGTATGCTCAGGGGTCACGTGTGTCATTCATGCTGGGTTATGACTGATTGTCATACTAAATGGTTTTATGGAGTCACACTCAGTCAAAAATGCTTTTAATAAGAACCAAAGTTGCTTTTTTTTCAAGCCTGTCACTAGTAACAGTAACAGAGTTGCAGTCTTTTTATGAGCAGGTTAAAACAGATGGCAAAGTGCCGTTCTGGCTGTTATCATGTGACGCAGCAGACTGGGGACACTGAGCAGATGTATATCAGTGATGTGAAGATCTGATCACAGCTTCCTGATCAATATGGACAGCTGCTGTCAGCCATGCCATGTAAATCTCTGCATATTTTACGTTTTTTGCAAGGTGACACAGCACTAAGTGCCCTCGAGCTACCAGAGAGAAATATTTAATCTTAATAGCTGGCTTGAAACAGGACGTAATATGTCTGTGAATTAAATTCATTGAAAGCAATTGCCATGGGAATACAGGTAGACAACAGTAGCTACAAGGGCATCATAAAAACATAAAAACCCAGAAAGAGGAAATACATCTACAGCTGTGGACAGCTATGGACATGGGAATGTTGAATATAAGTCCATGGCAGCAAGTTTAAGTTAAGTGTATGTACATAAGTTCAGTTTATATATGTTTTTGCCAACTGCTGCTGTGCATTTAATCTTTAAACGGTTAAGATTTTCAAAAGCCTTTTCATGGGAAATTACAGGCAGGAGTTAAAAGCACCCTTTTCACTTAGCAAACCGCGTTGGCACCAGGCTATGTACTTTCCTTCGCTGATGTCTATGTACTCTTTCCTCCCACATCATTACACACATTCGACACCCACCCACATCACATTGGAGACAATGGTAACACAGCGCAGGTTGTGAGATAATGTACTTGTGTTGACCTTCATCCCAATGAAAAGAAAATAATTATTCTTTCTATCTGGACCGTACAGCTTGGTTGTATTTGTTTATTTTGGTGCAACTGCAGGGAGATTTCCATGATCGAGCAGTCCAGCGAGTTCCTGTGGTATGCTGTTCCAGAGCGAGCTGTAAACCTTTATTTCACAGGATTTAGATATGTAGAAATGAATTGGTGGTTGTAACATCTCTCTGTCTGTTCGTCTTAGACTCCGCTGCCAGAGGCCCTGAATTCAAAGGACACTATGAAGCAGGTGTGTATGGCTGAGTTGGTGAGCTATGCTTTGGTACAGCACCTCCCCACAGCGAAGAGTAATCCAATGTTCTCACCAGTGCTGAACATAAGGACAGACACAGTGTCAGAGGAGAGGCGTGAGTTCAACAAGGTTTAGCACTTAAGCGCATATAGGTTGCCTCCTCCAACAGAACTGAAAACTGACTTTTTAAATAAATGTGATTTTCATTATTATCATTTAGCATCTTGTGGTGAGCCATTAGATATCCTCCAGAACAATTTCATAATCACTTGTAAGCACATATCAGGCTTCTCAGCCTCTCTGTCTGTCACGCTGGTGATTAGCTGACCACAATATTTGACAGTGGTTGGCACAGCTCTTGATTGTTAGTCTTTAAACTATCACCAGCTTGGATGTCTCTCTCTCTCTCTCTCTCTCTCTCTCTCTCTCTGCTGGTGGCTTTAAACTCCACTGACCTCTGCTATCATCCAGAGTTGCAGCGCTTGCATCCTCTCAAACTGCTGAACTTGTTCTTTTGTCATTATAATATCCTGCATTACTACTCAAGCGAGTCTTAAAAAACACATTCCTAGCCGAGCAGGCAGTCACAAGGAGTCTAAAGAGCACTCCAGGGCCCACAGTTAATTGACCCTCCCCACCTCCACCCCCCCCAAGCCCTACCTAGCCCAGCCCAGGCCCCTCACACTGCTTTATCTCAGCTTCTCCGACCGCATGCCAAGGAGAGAGCCTTTAAAGCACTGATAGCAGCGTCTGACATGGAAAGTGAGTCCTGTTTGGGTTCAGTGGCAGAAGAAGTAGACATTGAGTGAGAGCGAGCATCTTATAGCCCCCGAAGAGTCAATGTGTGTGCATTTTGTTTTGCGCTGGAGAGAGAAGATAGAGAGGGTAGAGTAATCGTGTCTGCAGGAGGCAAGTGCTGCTAACTTCTTGGAGCTTTGTTTGGTTGCTTAGCAAGTGCTTTGGCTCCAGATTCTCAGGGCCTCTAATGAGCATCATACATTCTGATGGCACCGTACAAGATGGATTGTTTTTATAACCAGCGTTTGATTGTGTTCCAGTTTTAATACACAGTATATGTAGTTTTCCTCTTTAGACATGAGCGCACTGAAGTGGAATTCACAATACTTGATCAAGAGCTTTAACAGCTATTGATCTTTGTTCACGCTTAAAAGTAGATATTTTACATTTTTCATGTAACAAAAATGGAAATGTTGCCTTCAGAAGTGTGGTCTTGTATTTCTCAAAAGGATCCCTCTCAGGGAGTTCCTTTTGACCAAAACATTGACTCTCTATTTAATAAATCAGTGCAGAGGTGAAAGGCGGGTGGTTTTTTTTTGTTATACATCAAGTGGTGTGTGTGTTGCCTGCTGCTCAGCTTGTGTTTTTCTCACGCAGAGAGAGAGGGGAAAAGTCAGGTATCCGTTAGCAGTCCACAGACGTGCATCAAGATCCTCGCAGTGATCATCTGTAGCTGCTCCACACACAACACAGCCCACGAAGGTCACTGAGAGAGTAGGAAACTGAGAAATGTCTCGCCCACAGTGGAGACATACAGAAGATAACTGTACTCATCATCATTCCACCCAGACAAAAGCATGAAACCAAACCACACACTCCACACTTCAAAAGCTCATGACTATTAGCCGGGACCAGATTGAAGTTAAAGAAATAATCCACTGGATAGATGATGTAATTCTGTTGGCATAAAGACTATTACAACCTTCTTCCAACTAAACGACTGTGCTCACTCATGAGTGACTGTATAAGCAAACAGTACAGCCTGTAGAGCAGCTTTTCTGTAGCTAGCCCTGGAAAAAAAAGTGTGTGTTGTAATTTAGGATCATAGGTAAAGATTATATAAAGTGGAGTTAAAGTATAAACCAATATGACGTTGATTATTACTTTACATCAGCCGTCTTGAGGAACTTTTTAAATATAGACTCTTGACTGTAAAATGAGCTTAACAGCACAGTGGACCGTGGCCATAAAATGGCTTATGACTGCCTGTTCAAACCTGAAAGATGGCCCATATATCACTGCACACTAGCTGTGTGTATTATACTTGGGAAAGGTGTTTGCTCTGTACTTGCAGTCAGATGGAACAATTACCTGCAGGTTATAGTTCCTAGATAACATGATTAGGTGGCCTACATACAGAGAACAAACAATGCACAGTCCCCCACAGACAGACAGCTTTGGGACCACAGGAAACAAAAATGCTTCAAGTTTCTGCCTGTTTACATGGTCAGATTTAGCAGCGATGACGGGCCCCTCAGTGAAATATGGCTTTTGATATTGTTTTTATAAGGACTCAGCTTGGTAATGGAAAATTGCCTCATCAAGAAAATAAGTTTTGGAGCTGACATGCCTGAGAATGTGACTGTGGGAGTCCCAGAGGAAAATGGGCCCCTGGGAATACCGGTGACCTCTAGACAGCATAACTCCAGTGGGGCACCGCAGATGCTTTGGGGCACATTTACTCTGTCGATGTCAGGTCTGGGAACAGGATGATAGGTTGAAGTGTGCACTGCACAGTGTTACCCACAGGACTCCCTTATAGTTGTATATTATAATTTGCAGCTCTGTGTGTCACTGCCCCCAGACGAGGTGAAAGAGCAAAGGTGGTGATGGTGTCACCGAGACATGGGGTCAGTAGATCAGCCAGAGGTCAGCAGGCATTTTTATACCCTGACTGAGGTGCAGAAGACTAGAGGGGTCTAGTAACGGGTGCTGTTAGTTCCTGGCGTGAGCTTCCCCACATCGCCACTGCACTTAAGGAAAAAAGCCGATAGAGTAAATGGTCATTGTTTGGCTCTGTGTGCATCTCAAGACCGCCACCTTGGGCAAACAGCAAAAAAAAGTAATCCAAAGAACAAACAGGCAACTGTCTGAGTCACCAGTGGAATCACAAGACTGGCTGCAGGAGATGTGAGTGAGGGAGTCCAACAGGGAGGGCAAAATAAAAATGTCTACTTTGGTCAAGCATTAAGACAATAAACATTGTCGGGCGGTAGTTTGATCCTATTTGTTTGTGAAGTAGAAGCAGAGCGTACTGTAAGGCCTGAAATAGGACGGCCTCATAACAGCCCCAAACAAAGCACTTTGGTGTTACATAAGCCTTGCTTCTGCATCAGTGGCTGACAGGTTTTGCACCCCTGTCTGCAGCCCTTCTTTGGTTTTTAGACCTGGGTGAGTGGTGTGTATGTGTGTCTGTGGGCGAGAGCGAGAGGGGGGAAAGAATCGAGAGAGGTTCAAAGAAAATTCGTTGAGGGTGGTCAGAAAGTGAAAGTATGTTGCCGCTGCGTGAGAGTGAGTTGTAGAGGCTGGGAACTCAGCAAGGTGTGGGAGAGTTTAAAATAGCCATTTTTAACACATTCTCACCTCCCTGCAACCCCCCCACACACACCACATTACACTCCAATGCCCACAGAAATCTCCACTCACGCTGTTGACGTACATGCCATCACACATGATGTCCATGCTGTGGGGAAATGCAAAAAGACTTAGCGCCTTCTTTTTCACTCACACACACACTCACACACACACATGCCCACTTGTTTCTTTTGCTAACTGCTGTCTGCCTCCAACACGTAAGTTGGCTGTTTCAGTAAACAAGGTGGCCCGTGTTACATATCCTCCTCCTTCATGTACAGGGCTTCTCACACTCTTTCCCAACCTGCTTCATCACATTTTAAAAGCCAACACAGCTCACATTGATATCTATGAAAGAAAGGCGATAATAGTTTAACTGCTTAATCTTTTTTTTTCTACGTTTATTAAGTTTCTTTCAGATCGTGTTGTTAAGGCAGCGAGATCACTGTACAGCGTTATGATCGAGAGGAACCCTGGTCTGATCCGAGATAGAAAATATCACCTAAAAACCTACAGGTGCCTACGCTGGGAGCGAGATTCCTGTCATTTTAGAAATGTGATTACACACTGTAAATTACGTGCAAACTCACATGTTCAATTCCTCTCACAGACAATGTTGTTCTGGAAAGGAACTTGTTGATTGGCTGATGAAACAAAACGAATGCCTGCAATCGAGAAGCCAGGCGGTTGGAATGTGGCAGGTCCTTGTGGATGAAGGAATCCTTGTTCATGGTAAGTAGAAATTTGCAGGATTAAGAAAAACCTTTAATCAAATCCAGCATTTTTAAGAATGTACGTCGCACAAATCATTGGCCAGCTTCCAAAAATTAAGAATACATCAACACCGTGGCATGGATTGTAGAAGTATTTGGAATAATTCCACAAGAAATCATGTCATATTCCCATATTCTTAATATATTCTGATAATGATGTCTCAGGCTGCACTGGAGAATTCCCCAGAAGTGCTTGAATGGCTTGAATTCTTTTGATTGAGCCTGCAAGAGTGTATGTTTTACAATGGGTTCTCACTCAGTCAAGTGTTCACTAGCTGCTTACGCTCTTTGGACAGAGCACTGTTTTCCCAAAGGAGACCACTCCAATCAGGACATAAATGCTTCATCATCAAATGAAGGACATCACTCAGAATAGATTTGCACTTATTTCCATTAATCTTGTCAGTCTGGAGTTGTAAAATTACTACATGGCATCTAAATTCTCAGCAGCATTCACCCATTCATTTACTTTCTTTGTTTCCTTTTTTTTTTAAAATGAATCTGTGTGAGTTTTAGTTGACCATCTCATTTTTTATCACCTTATCTCTAAAGGTCTTTACTCTTAGTTACATTTGGGTCTCATTAATGTTTTTTCCCCTCTCTGTGTTCTACCTCAAACAAGTGAAACATGAGTTGAACTTCCATGACAAGGACACCCAGTTCTTCCGCTTCCAGGACTCCGAGTGTGGCCTGAACCACATAACAAATGAGAGGGACTCCGAGGACGATCTTCAGGAAGGTCTATCGCTGCTGTCTCAGCTGGGTCCCGATGCTCTGCTCACTATGATTCTACGCAAATGGTCAGTATGTTAAGGCAGATTATCATGCATTAAAACCTGCTGTATATTTAGCATTGCCAGGTTTGTGAAGTCATTTTCATTGTGTGCATATATGGCAGTCCTAAAAGGCTCATACAGCCTTGGGACATTTGAAGTTTTTGTCGTCAAGCTTGCATCTTTCTACGAAGTTTTCAAGTGCATGTGTGGTTGATTACACCTGTCGTCTCAACTTCCCTGTGTTCAGCCCCAGTCAGAGGAGTGCTGAGGACCTGGAGGTCATCTATGAGGAGCTGCTACACGTCAAGGCTGCAGCTCACCTCTCCACCTCCGTCAGTCACTATTACTGCTCGCTCATTACATCAGTGTCTTTATGATTGAAGCCGCTATATGTAGATGTTTTTGTGTGATTATTGCATATTTTAGAAGTTTATATGTGTGGGAAAGTGAGACAGTTAAGCGGCTCACTGCAGCTCAAGCTTTACTTTGATGGTAATGATAATATGATAATTTGATACCAGAGCATCATCTGGATCTGTTTTCCCGCTTGGACTCTGCACACATATATGTAAAAGTCTTGACATTGTATGCTAACTTTGTAATGTTTCTACCTCTTTTATTCATTTGCTGTGCTAGTATTTATCAACCAAGTTTCCATGAAGTTTGATGTGATTCTTAAACTACTTAGACCAAAGAACTACTGGTGTACAATAATGAAACAATGAAACAGGAGTTATCAATGTACTTCAGTCTCATTTCTTGTGCCTGTAGGTGCGTAAGGAGCTGGCAGCAGTGCTGGTCTTTGAATCACATGCCAAGGCCGGAACAGTCTGTAAGTGTGACAGCTCCGCTTACATTTGACACACACAGTTTCATTGTGTAGCTCAACCACACAGCAGTACACTGATGTTCTCATGTGCGCAAGTGCACTCTTAACATCCTCCTCTGCACAACACACTTTTCAGATATATTATCTATCATGTGTCTTTTTCTGCTCTTCTCATCCTTCCCTCTGCCCATCTGGCCTTGAATGTGAAAGCCACGCATACATAATAAAGTCCATTGTATTAAGGTGCTCTGTAAACGTGATCCTCATGTGATTTTGATGGTTATTCACAAAGACGCATGTGAACATGTGACCAGCGTTGGTGCTGACAGTCTTTTTTTTTTTTTTTGTGATGTAGTGTTCAGTCAGGGGGACAAAGGCACTTCTTGGTACATCATCTGGAAAGGCTCTGTAAATGTGATCACACATGGGAAGGTAAATCCATTCACTGTTAGCAGAAATGCTGATGATGATAATAGAAATAATAAATCGACAGCATGGGACGACAGTATAATGTACTGTGTACTGAATGTACTGTGTGCGGACAGGGCTTGGTAACTACACTTCATGAGGGCGAAGACTTTGGGCAGCTGGCTTTGCTGAATGATGCACCTCGTGCCGCCACCATCATCTTGAGAGAAGACAACTGCCACTTCCTCCGCGTGGATAAACAGGACTTTATACGGATCCTCAAGGTGCGTCTGAGAAGCTGCCTACTTGTGTTGCAGTGCATCCCAGGCTACATGTGACTGTAGAAAAGCTGCAGATCTATTTCTCTTTGTGCACAAAAAGCACAGGCCCATAAATATACTCAATACATATTTTACGAGGCTGTGATCAGTGTCTGTATTCCTCGTCCTGCAGGATGTTGAAGCTAATACTGTGCGACTTGAGGAGCACGGGAAAACAGTGCTGGTGTTGGAGAAGAGCACCGACTGGGCCGAGCAGGGAGGAGCAGGAAGCAACAGCAAGTGAGAAACTCTGACGCACTGGCGTCACTGACACAACTCAAGAGTCACTTCACAAGCAGGTTTACAATCATTAAGACACTTCACCGGGGTGTGTCACGCCAATAACACAAACACTGCCATTGGTCATCATAACGCATTGACGGACAAGTATACAGATCTTTTTGTGAAGCCTGGTTAAGATCTTATTAATGGGCCCTTATCTGATGGCCAGAAACTAAATGGACTTCAACCCTTCACTTGTTATCAGCCTTGAAGTGTTTTAGCAAACATAAAAGTGGATTAACCTCCCATTGAGGTCATACTCACCTTTTTACCTTGCCTCCCTCTTTACTTGCGCACCTGCGTTCACTACAACCATCCTCTCTTGACCTCTCCACTCTACTGAACAACTGATATTACATTTTTGGAACATGATGTATTTGGCAAGTGGCAGACTTAGATACAATATGTGCTGGACGGCAAGGCAATTTATAGTTCAGCATCAAATTGACCCAACACATCTGTCCACTCCTGATATAGTACTACCAACTACTGCCAAGTGTTGTAAACTATGCAATGATTTTGTCACATGTTTTTTTCTGGTTCTTTTTTTTGACTGATGATAAACTACGTGTAATAATAATCATTTATCTTTCCATATATTAGTTAACAGACACAGTGCATGTCACCTCAGAGCTTATTAGCAAATGCTAGTATGCTAAAATACCAAACTAAGAAGTCTCAGCAAATGGCTCAATGCACCGCTGTGCCTGAGTACAGTCTCACAGAGCCACTAGCGTGGCTGCAGACTGGTCAGATGTTACACAACCACCCTTAAACGAATGTAAAGTAGGAGTCATTGAAATTATAATGCAATAACATTATATTAAATTATCCAGCTCTAATTGTAATACACACATTAAGAAAAATAACGCATGCAGAGCAATACAAAGGAAATGTTAATGTTAGGAAAAATAATCTGTTCCTCTTCCGTCTGTGCTATGCAGATACACGGTTATGTCGGCGACACCTGAGAAAATCCTGGAACATCTACTGGAAACATTAAAGTTGGATTCTAATGGAAATGACGCTTTAGGTGGGACAGCCTGCAGGCATCTTTTTGCCTTTTCCCTGTTTTATTGAGTGAGGAGTCAGGCAGTTAGTTAACTGTGTGACGTTTGTCTCCCTGCAGATCCGTCTGTCAGTGACTTTCTACTCACCCACAAAGTCTTCATGCCGTCCAGCCAGCTGTGTCCTGCACTGCAGCACCAATATCCTGTGATAGTCAATAGTAATAATACACAGTAATGATGATGCCTGAGATAAGGATAATGTGTACTGCTGCTGCTGCTGCTTCTGATGATTGTGATGATGATGGTCGCAGTTTAAACATTTTATAGCCTAAACAAATAATCTAATTCTGCGGAGGCAATTTTTTTTATATTTGTAAAGCTTTTTATGTTACACATCTTAACCGTCGCTGCACCTACCAGGCTGAGCTCTCTGAGGGTTCAGATCAGGAAAAGGCTTCCTATGTTCTCAATGCCAAGCAGAAGGTAGTGAAGCTGATTGGCCAGTGGGTGGCGCTGTACGGCCTTCTGCTGAAAGAAGACCCTATTGCTTTGGACTTTCTGGAGGTGAGGTTGTAGGCTCGATTTAATTTCGTTCATGCTTATTTCACTGTAAGCTGTCTGTATTGGAATAGTTCCTCTGCATCTAAAGAATATAGATTATATTTATGAGAGGAATCCGTAATTATGTTTTTTTTTGTTTTCAATATCCATGTTGCTGAAACAGACGATGAGGAAGGAGGTTGCAGGTGATTTCCGTCTCTCCAGCATGCTGAAAGAACAATTTAGGGAAAGGAGGAGAACAAAAATGTAAATTATCTATATTATCTTATAGCATCTGCTATTTCTACAAAATGTCTGAAGTCATAAGTTTTCAAGCATGCTACCTAGCACCGTTTTTCATCTTTTAATATCTTTACAGAATGGAGAACGGATATCAGTCTCTGAGCAGAGTAAGTGTCCCCACGTAGATGTTGTTTTCGTAAATGACAGCTGGGTGCAGAATATTATACATTTTAATGATTTAGAATGCCATGCTGCTGCCATTTCCCACTTTAATGTCACTGAGTCACTCTGATGCTATTGACAGAACCAGCAATTCGATTGGTTTTCAAACTGTGAGGAGCCAGTGGGGAGGCTACAACCAATCAGAGCACAAGATAAAGGTGAGCAAGGCTCAGGCAATAATATACATGCATCACTGAACTTCATTTGTTTTGATCTGTATCACTACATAGATTTGTTCCCTCGCACCAGCTCACGCTCATGTGGGTGTTACGTATGAGTAACACATATCAGCACACATCATTACCCACGTCGTCAATTATCAAATCAACATATCTTGACATGTTGGCTTCTGTCCCTTTCTCGATGCAGTGCTTTATGAGATCTACCGGCCAGACAACAAACCCCTCACTCTGATGCTCCCAGTGAACACATCTATACAGGATGTGATGGCGGCAATCGGCAAACCTAGCGGAGACCACATCCTGGTCAAAATGAACTCCTCGGGAGGTGAGGCACGGACATTGCTGCCACATTTTAAAATGTGTATAGATATTTTTCATTTACATTGCAGGTTCCTGTTGAAGCGTTAGGATAAAGCATTCAGAGCTGCATATTCATGCGCTTTCCAATCTAGCCTGAGTCATGTTCATTGATCTTCTACCGCTCTTTGTCGGCCTGCAAATTAGTTTTTGATCTATTAAATGCCCACAGAAAGAGCTCAGTTAAAGCTGGATGCCACTGCAGTCTACACAGCCCTGGGAATCAACGAAAAACTCTTCATCTGCACAAGCAGCGAAATGGAACAACTGGTGAGGAATGGGTGTCCTCCATACCAATGTTTTTGTAAAATAAAAAAGGAAATGTCATCACTTCTGACATACTTTCATTATTTACTACTTTGCATACTGCTGAGTTTGGAGCTTTGGTCTAAAGCAGTTTACCTGCCCAGAGAGCCAACAAGCGCACCCACATCTCTTTATTTTCTTTTCTCTCTCTGTCTGTTTCTCTTAGATGCCCCTGAAGGAGCAGCAGGGTCCAGAGCGAGGAACAACTGACGTCCTTGAACAGATGGGCTCTAAAGACATCGCCAATGAGCTCACCAATTATGACTGGGAGCTGTTCACTGCCATGCATGAGGTAACTGTGCAGATATGATCATTTTAACATCTGAACGCAGCACACAAACTGATTAATAAAGTACAGAAAGAGGAAATCGTTACGCTTCAGTATTCATATCATAAAAAACCCAAAGCTGAAACCAGCATTCAGATATTTCCTCATTACATTCAAGGACTGAGTTTCTCTTTCATGACATTTCATCTGAGTCACACTCCTTGATACTTTATATCTAACAGTTCATCAGTTCATCTTGTCTGCTAGTACAACACTTCCTGCATGCTTCACGTATTTCTGAAGTCAAATTACAGTCACCTGTAAAAAACTGGCCTCACTTTGTTCTCCAGATTTCTTTTCCACAGTGCGTTTAGTTAATGTAAGTAGTTGTGATGCATTGTCCCTGTCTGTCCAGGTGGAGCTTATCTACTACGTATTTGGCCGTCATAAATTCCCAGGCGCCATCACAGCTAACCTGGAGCGGTTTGTGCGTCGCTTCAATGAGGTGCAGTACTGGGTGGTGACCGAGCTGTGCCTCTGTGAGGACCTGGTGAAACGAGCCACTCTGCTCAAGAAGTTCATAAAGATTGCAGCAGTGTAAGAGTTAGTCAAATAAAACCATTTCCATGAAATGTTGTACATTTCTGAGGGAAACTCTGGTACCAACATTCATGGTTGCCAGTTGATGAATCTGGTAATGCAAGTTAATGCAGTGCCAATCTTAGCATGCTAACACACTCAACTTTACACTATGGCCATGTTGCAGCCTCACAGAGCCGCTGGCGCCCATAGTTTTCTTCACATCATTTTTTTAAAATCACCATAAGAACAGTGCTGTGTCTGTCTGAAACCTAGTTGTTTACAACCGTGTCTTCTCTCTGTCACAGATTAAAGGAGCAGAAGAATCTTAATTCATTCTTCGCTGTGATGTTCGGTTTGAGCAACAGTTCAGTGCATAGGCTTTACAAGACCTGGGAGGTGAGAAATGTCTGAATGCATCAGTAAAGGTGATAATATATTCTGTCAACGTTTACTAGATAACGTATATGTGCTATTGTCTATTCCAGAGAATACCCAGCAAGACAAAAAGAATCTACTGTGCTTATGAGAGATTGATGGTAAGTCAGTACTGCTCACATTTCAGTGAATTTCATAAATGTTCCAACACAATACATGAATGAGCTCGCTAATGTTGTGTACTAACATAAAATCATGGTGTTCTGCTTATCCTCTGCTCTTGTTAGGATCCCTCACGCAACCACAGGGCCTACAGGCTGGCTGTGGCCAAACTCAGTCCTCCTTACATCCCCTTCATGCCTCTGCTGCTCAAAGGTAACACATAGCAGCAGTTTCACCTATGCAGCAAGTCATTATCACTGACATGTTTTCTGTTCCTGTCTATGTCCAGACATGACATTCATCAATGAGGGAAATCCAAACTATGTGGACAAATTGGTCAATTTTGAGAAAATGGTGAGACAAAAAAAAACCTTTTTGTAACATTGCTCGCATCGCTCACTTCCTCCTCAGTATGACTGGTTCTAAATGTTTCCTTTTTCCTGCTGGTCTCATAGCGCATGATTGCCAAGACAGTGAAAATTGTACGAGGATGCAGAAGCCAGCATTACGGTAAGTGATTCAGTAGAGCTTGTCATACAAGGGGACTCACAGCTGGAAGGGGAATTGCATTTGTTTTGGCAATGACACATGTGGGATATATCAGGTCGGTAAACTTCTGTTTCTCCTCTGCAGTGCCATCATCTCCACAGAGGGGCCTGGCAGATCGGATGTTTCTGGAAGGGCCTGCTGCTCGCATATCTACATGTAAGCAGTTTCTACATTTACCAGCTGTTCATATGAACTTTTGTGTTTTGATTGTGATTATTATCTGGTGTGAGACGCCAGGAGACAACAAACAAATATGACAGATTTGTTTCATTTGAAATGTTAGAAAACATGTGCCATTGTGATGATGAAACACCAGATTATGTTGAAACCTAAGCACTTTTCAATTAGTATATTCTAGGTCAAGCTTATTTCAAAGCATGGAAACATTACAGTTCAAATGAAGCACTTTGAAAACTCTCAGGACTTTCTATGAACCCTGTTAACAGTTCCTTCCAGTTATAATTCCTGGGAGCTACAGAGTTTTTATATAAGCCCTTTTCAAATTTCACATTCACACAGAAAATGAAATGGAAGATTTATCGATACAAACACGAAAGTCAAAAATGATTTCTTCTTTTCACGCAGACTCAGACCACGGCCTCCCTCTGCGGAGCCCCAGCAACATCCGACACTACGTTCAGAACCTGACGGTGATCGACAACCAACGCAAGCTCACACAGCTGTCCAGAAAAACAGAAAGCTAGGACATCAACCTGCAAATGTTCTGTAAAAGGACTGTAAAGACTGTAGCACAAATCTGAAAGAGGGAACAGACTGTAGCTGGATGAAGCATAAATGAAACGGACCTCTGGATGAGTTGAGTGCTCTGGACATTCATGGATGAGCTTTCTGCGCAGAACAGCATCAAGAGTGAATATGTGCCGTGTGCACAGTAATGACCTCTAATGCTGAACCAGAGGATCCAATGCTGTGTCCATGGGACTTGTGGGACACTTTTTTAATCCAAAAAGCCTTACAGCACACCGGTGTATACATCTTGGTGTGTGTGTGTCACCGTGGAAACTGACCCCCTCACAAAGGCAATGTTACAAGATGTACAGCTAAGCAAAGTATGCCTGTCGAAATTCTTTTATGTGATATCTTGTATACTGTGGAAGAAATCACTGTGATGATTCCACTGAACTGCCATAGGAACACATACCACAGATATTTGCCATAGCTACCATCACTTTAGGTCAGTTGTTTGTGCGCTAGTATTTTCAACCAATATGCTTTATCAGATCATTTTTCATCAACGAGGCCACAAACCGACATGCATATAATTTCATACAATGTTGTTTTCTAAATAAATTATTTTCTCAGTTATGTGGACTCAATGGAAGCACAAGAATTTGTAAAAAGGGAAATATTTTATTTAAAGTACAAACTGTAACAGGTAAAAATTGACCTCCAAGAACCCTCCTCCCCCGCATCCTTCCCCCTGACAAAAAATGTTCTCCCCAATATGGGGTGAGAAAAATTCACAACAAATCAGTTACCCTTTTAATTCAAAAATACTCTCCTTGTCATAAATATGTACAACTTCTTTGTGGAAGTCCCGGAGAGTGAAAATGGGCTAAGACATGTATAAAAAAAAAAAAAAAAAGACAGAAAAAACCCAGTGCCTTCTCCTGATGTAACCATGGAGGAAGTAGTAAAATGATCCCCAGTCATTATAAATAATGGGTTGACATGATCAGTAAAGAATTTCCATACAGACAATGTTAAAGGTTGCTTTAAAACAAATACCAAATGGGGATTTTGTGGACCATTTGACAAATAGTAAATCCCTATCCAATGAGAGGGGGCATATGAAAAGAGTGTGATGAGGCAAACAAATGTAAAACATATGGTTAGTATAATGTGGGTGTTTAGACAGGTGCAACAGCAGAGCGCATAAATTACCAAACTATGTCGACATACCCAAGTTCAACTCAGATACGCTCTGGTGTTTGTGTTTCCATTAGTCTGTGGTGTAAAACTCTGCGAGATCAGAAAAGTGGTCCGGCGACGAAGTGGTGAGTACATCTGAAGTGGAATAAATCCTTAAAAACAAGTTTCACAATCGAAGTATGCTCAGTGAGAAAGCAAGTGAACGTGAAAAGCCAGAACCTCACAAAAGGATTTCATCTATGTGCTTATCACATACTTTGATACTGGTTTATCGCAACTCAGTCACAAATAAAACATAAAACAAAAGAGAGCACTGTAATATTAAAAAGAGTGAATATAAATATTGCACTTCCAAACAACATTTAGTTCCCAGTGCCTAGTTGTTATCCCTTTGTTAGAGGTACAAAACATCCTGTAGGACGCTAACATCTGGACGGCAGCCTAACAGTCATTCTTTTTTTTTTTTTTTTAAATTTCCATTGAGGTTTTAAGTATTTTAATCGCTTTAATCGCCGTGTAGTTAGAAAAGTCATCCTGACTGTATTTATGCTATAATGACTTTAACCTCAATGATCTCGAACTACAGCGGTGATAGGGATGAACAGGACCAAGCAGTGGGAAAGGTGATAATCAATTCATACACAAAACAAGCATTCATAAATATACCATTCGCACAAATGCATGTATGCATGAGTTCACACATTAATGCATGCAAGCACACACAAACCTAACTCTAACACACAGACATTAGGTATTTACATTAAAAGGCACATAGAATCTATGTACATGACAAATACAAGAAACCAACACAAAGCATTTTTAACGTTCAGTCCCTGTAGCCTGGTAGTGGGATGACTTCAGCCACTTTTCTTCCTAAACATGGGCAGCTTTTACTCAAAAGACAATCAAGAATACAGTATCTCACAGTAACGCACACTGTGAGCTAAATATGGATCCTTCACACTCTTAAGAGTGATGGTCCTGCCTGCTCTCAAGACTAAAACTCTCTGTCACGGCTACAACATTGCTGATGGCCCCGTCTTTGGTTCTAGACATCATAACGCCATGGCCATTATCTCTGTGGTTTCCCCTGAGCGTCATTCGCTTTCACATGGTCTCCATGCTGTATGAGCCCGACCCAACCGAGCAGGAGCAAAGACGGCGTTCTTTAGCAGAACACCGCTTGTTTTGTTAGGAAGTACCACGCTGCTTCGAGCCTAATATGAGGTTTTGCAGGTCCGTGATGGTTCCAGTCCCATCCCAGTCGACTACACAACGATGGTGGTGCCAGCATTGGTAACTCTGAACGAGAACAAACAGGATTTAAACAAAGTGATCAGTAGGAGTCAAAATCAGAACTCAAAGGAAGGTCAGTCAGTCAGTCAATCTTAGATGTCCGTGGAATTATATCAGTAGATTTCCTTTGAGTGCAAAAACAACTCAGCCCGGCGCTGTCCACCAACCTGAGGCAGAGAGAGATCATTTTTATAAGCAGTTGAGAGACATCTATCTATGCACTTTCTATGCCTGCTTAGCCTGTTCTGGGGTGCGGGCAGGTGAAACTTACAATTTTGTGATAAAAGCTGACCTATTAAACATCTGGGCTGGTAATATTGGCTTTGCTATAGCCAGGTTAATGTTTTCACCTGAAACCTGTTCACCGATCTTCTATCGATAAAAGCAGGTGTTCAGGAGATACCAGAGGAATACTTTTAGGCCTCAGCAGGCAGCTCCTGGCTGCCACAAGCTACATATCCTGAACACATCAGATGATTAGCACCAAAATAAGGCAGTTAAAGGGGTGATACAAAACTCTCCATCACAAAAATCCACAAGAGGAAACCCATCAGGCCTCTGATTGCATCTGCAGGCTAACGGTAGCCTTCCTTTGCAGTCACTTTCTCTTATTGTTCAGTCCCATGTTAGCCTTGAGGCACAGAGAAAAAGTTCTATTCGGTAATAATCCCAACCCGCCTACAAACAAGACATAAATTAACAAAGAACAAAAAAAAAACATTCATTTGGCTTGGAGATCTTTGGATTTTTGTCCTCCTCTAGTGCAGCACAGTGGAGTTCCAGTGGTCTCTTTTTTGCTCAGCTCTTCAACTGCTCTCTGATCCACTCTACGTATTCCGTCGTGTTTCTCAGTTGCAATCATACGGTCAGGTACTGTGGTTCTGGTAGCTCTGGCTGTCATCTAGGCCTCGGAGGCAGCCTGTGGTTTGAGTTGTGCTTTCTCCATGGCAGTGCCGTACGGCAGAGATCGCTTGAAGAACCCGAACTATAAGAAGATTTTACAGGACAAGCAGAAATTAGAAATGAGCACAGACCTAAGCCGTTTGATTGAAATTTAATTGCAATTTTCATCAACCTTACATCTCACAGTGTAACGTGAATTTCAAAATCCTTGTGTCACAGCAGAACTGACCTTGTATAGGACGTATATGAGTAGAGCCAGAAGCAATAAACCAGCCAGAATGGCCAAGATGATGATCCACAGAGGAACTGAGTTCTCGATATCTGGCTTATTCCACACCACTGGGGTCACAACCTGAAAATATAGCTTGTCAGTTTAACGCAACAAAGAAAATTAAGCAGAAGTGAATGTATGAAGTGGGCCCTCTGGAATGAATGGACAAATTAATTTAAATAATACCTTTTTATGTCCACTGGGAGCGTGTTTGGGTAGGATGGCGTAAGGCATCTTCTTCACACTGTATCTGGCCAAGCACTCCAGCACATAATGCTTGTAAGCTCTCTGAAAAAAAGCAACAAGGCAAGTTATAAAAATCAGAATCAGAATGCACGCAGTCCACCAGCTACACACTAGGTGGTGACAGAGACTGTGCGTCTCCCCTCAGCATTCCTATCCTATGAGAAGCTGTGATACCAGATAATGAATTTTCAATGCATTCTCACATATGCCTTGTGCTACAGCGTGCAGGGGGTGGTAAACAGTCGGGGTGTAGTTCAGACATGGCAGGAAAGCCAAAAACTTGTTAGCTCATAAGCTGCTATCGAGATTCTCAGTTAACAACTGTTAACCCATTTGTTGAGGCAAATATGTGGGACTGTGCCTACTGGCAGACTTCAGAACAGATCCACAACCCGTGCTGATGCCTAGTCAAGCCAAAGACACATGTGAGACTGACTACTGCAGCTATACATCTTTACCATGTGCACATTTGAGGTTTTACTTCTCTCTTTTTCGATGCTTTAATGAAAAATGGCGTCTCACTTCCTGCCAAAGCCTGACATGAGAGAGTACACAGGCACCAGTGGGAAAAGACAAATCTATATCGCACAGCCTTTTCCTGTACTGGGCCTTTGTCATCTGGTGGGAACACGTGTCGGGTGCACAGTAGTGAGTTTGTGAGGCCAGGGTCATCTCCGACAAACCTCAGTGAAGGTCTCGGCCCAGATGCGGGAGCGCACTTTGAGGATAGCAGTAGTCCCCTTCTCCAGCAGACCCACGTTGCACTGGAGCGACCAGCACTCCGCATTAGAACAGGACTATGGGAACAAGGAGAAAGGAGTTCAGATGGAGTGAATTAAATACCGAATAAGCTTTCTTTAAGTCATTCTTGTGCATAGATAATTAGAATTCCCACAAAAGTCTTACGACTTGATGCAGGTGAAAAAGTCACACAGCCATAAAAATAAAAACTGGTAAAAATATGGAAAGGACAAATAAGAGCCATGTTAATGCTGCAGGTCCAATAAATATAACAAAGAGCCCAATGTTATGATCTCTATTCCACGCCTGCTTCAAATTAGATTTAAGGAATGTCATGAGACTGTAAAAATGCAGCATGCACCACTCTCAAGATTATTGCCCCACCACTAAAACCGACCCATTTTTCTCAAGACTGTATAATACACAGTCTTAATTAGATCCCCATCATGCAGCTTGGTACGTTTAGCATTTTAGAACGTGCACACACAGTTTAAGAGCTGGTACTGTAGCGAGACCACCAGCCAGACTGAGAGGTTTTGGTGGGTTTCCTGCAGGGGCGCATTAGTTTACTTATTGCACCAAGTAGGGCAAACACTGGAGGAGAAGAGAGCAGCCGCCTAGTTCCTTTTGGCTCAGTCTTAGACAGACTTAATGAGGGCATTCAGACAGACAGGGTGCGTATCAGTCCACTTCCTCCTGGTAGACCTCGCTGATGCCCCAGGGCACGGGGGCCATGAAGGTTTTTGGAAATGACATGAACGTGGACCAATGCCAAAGATGATTCAGACCTAAGTCCCACATATCCTCCCTGGTGGGGTTATGTGGTCAAGATCTGGATCTTGGGGGTGTGGAGGCTGTTCCCACAGCTTCATAACATAATAGTCTGGCTCTACTACAGACTGTTGCACACATGGAGCCTGTATAAGGTCACAATGTTTAAAAAAATATAAATATATGGTACCACTTTCTGATCTTTTAAGTAACTAATGGCTTTGTTAATGGGAGATTTAATGGGAATTTTACTAATGCTTCATAAATCAGTTATGAGTCATTAATTAAAACTATTTTCAGTTTGCCAGGAATTTGAAACAAACCTCTTTGTGTGGTAATGGCATTAGGTAAATTATGCAGTTATAAATGTTAAGAATCATTAATAAGTACTTCAGTGCCGCACGCTTACTAATTAGCCATAAAGGCAGCAGTTACACATGTTAATAATTTGTTAATAAATGGATTTTGGTCTCGTGTCTCTGCAGGATTTTTCCAGAGGGTCTCTCTTATTAATTAAAAAGCTAAAAAGACATGCAATGAACACTTGCCAGAAAAAATGTATCATAACCTGGCAACCCTAAGATGAATTTGCCATTAATAAAGCCACTAGCTATAACTGACATGTACAGGTACCGTATTAGAAAATGGTACCAAATATAACAGTTGTGCTAACACAACGACTTATTGCTTAATTTAACTATAGTACCTAGAATAGAGATTTTAACTATCCAAGTAATTATGAAATACCTTTGATAATTAGTGCAATTAAAGGCCGTCCTTTGTTCTTTATGCATCGCTGAGCTTTTCAAAGACTAGGCAGGTCATTTTCAACTGCCACGCTATGACCTCGGCTGACAGCTTCATCCAAGTTAAGCTCAACACTGATGCACTTTGATCGAGAGACACTTTGAACAGAGACGTCTGTTGTCCCAAGCGTAGCAAACAAAAGTGCAGACACGGGGGAAACTGGAGAATGGAGTCTTTACACTAACGTGCCACTGGACATGCTTGATAAACGAGCACAGTCAGGAGCGACAGGCGCACGGACAAAGACCTCTTTGGTGGAGGCAGGTATCCACAGACAGAGGCAGAGAGAAAAGCTACCTGCAGCTGGGTGGATCAATAGGGCCAGTGTGTGGGTGCTCGGGGCGTCGCAACACCCAGAGTTGAAAATTAGAGAGCAGCTTGTGAAGTTACCAGTGCATCACTGACAAAAAGCCTCCCATGTCCCATGTCTTCTCAGCCTCTCCACCCCTCCACCACTACTAAAGGCTCTTTAATGTTAATCACCACAACGGGACAAGCCTGTGCCCTCTGACCCCTCCCTTTTAACGACATCATAACCTAATTACCCAATCCCTGGAGCCTCATATAAAATCAGGCCCAGTGTCACCAAAATAGATCCAGACCTGCACACTTAAGGTCATGTAGCAAAATGTATTGTTTCTCCCTCCTGTTTTTCTATTCAACCAGTTGTGTAAGTACCACAAAAAGGGATTTAACTACATAACAGCATTTACCCGTAACTGTAAACTCAAGATCCTCATTCCCTCGCTTTCAAGTCACCCATTGCATTGGACTTCACCTTTTGGCCCGATAATGTTCACCCATGCACAGAATGTGACAATCACCCTTTAAGCATCTTACCAGGTTGGTCAAATGCGCCAGTTGATTCTTGTGGACGTCCCTTCTCTCAACATGGTGCTCATGTGCCTTCAGTGCCAGGATAGGTGGTTCTGTGGATGTGCGCTGGAGCTGAAGTGGGAGACACAACACACACACACCGCCCATTAGTATAACACAGACACTGACCTCACACAGGCAGAGGAGCATACCGCCCTTTCTGTCAATATAAGATCTGATGTTAGCATGACCCTGAGGCTTTTTGTCATTAATCAGAAGCATGTGAGCTCTACTCTGCATAGATTCCCGTGGAAACACAATGTACTTAGCAATTCACCAGGGAAAAAAAAAACATTAGATCTCAGCTAAGACGGATGACCACTCACGGCCCTGCTCAACATCTGTCAAGCTTCAAACGTAAACACAAACAACTGCACTCAAACGCTTTGCCCACGAACTCCCAGAGCTACAACTTGCTATAAGGGGGCGCGTCGCTGGATGTCAAAGATGAGTGTATTGCTGGGTGAGGTGGTTCATCAAGCTGTGCTGAGCATAGAGAAGAGCTGGGACTTCAAAGCGGTGGTGGGGTAAGTGTCCTGGGTGGGGCTGAGAAACTGGGAGGAGAGGGTGGGTGTGGGCCAACCAGTGGGACGACCCAACAGTTAATCATACATCTGACTGGGAATCGCTGGGAGACGTTCACTGTCGGATTTTGCCTCATTTGACCCTGAGAGGTGCACATCTGCATGCGGGACACTTACTTTGAGGCGTAGGTGGTTCATGTGTTTGTCGGAGGTGCAGTTGATGGGGCCTTCTGTTGAGAACTCCAGAGGATAAAGTAGATTGTGACCCTGCACACTGAGGGGACAGCGCAGTTCAAGCAGGGTGTGGCTGATGCGACTGGGCCCGTTGTTCACCAGCTGGAAAGAGGAAATGAAATTGGAAACTTTAGTATGTGAGCTATTAGAAAACTTCAAGAGCAGCTTGGCCGTTTCACATTCTAGTTGTAGCTGGGAGCTTGCAACAGATTTTTCCCATACTGGAACTCTCGTATTTGACATATTTTCTTAATCTACAAATAGGCCACCTAAAGGGGAGCTCTGGTTACTCTCACCCAAGTGAAAGTGGATCCGCACAGCCTGAGAATAAATCACACTGTATAATCTGGACAACGTCTTCTTTGGTTTCCTTTCTTTGCTGCCCTGGGATGTCGACTTGCTTTACGAACAGTAGGATCTGCTTTCCAACCCAATCTGCACATTTAAAAACACGGCTGATTACCTCAAAGATGTGTTCCACTGCAGGCCCAACGTCCTGCTCCACCCCGTGGATTTTGGTCGCCTTCCAGTTGGCCGGCGGAAAGAAGACCTTATCTGGTCGAGACACACTTAAAAAGAGAATTGGGGCTGTGAGAACATGTGTCTGGAGGCACCCGGGACTTAATGAAATTCCAAAAGTTCAAATGAGGGAATCCTAACGCTCAACTCACCCCTGGAGAATGACCTCAGCCTGCACAACCACCTCCAGCTTGTAGTGTACCACCTCACTGTGGGAATTATTCTCATTTTTACTGTGGAAGTAAACGAAAGAAAAAGATTCTGATTAGCTGATGTCATTTTAGAGCTGTGCAAATCACTGTTACTGGATCAGACTCCACGCATACTCTGCCAACGGTTAGTGTCTCTGTTGTACATTCACATCAGGTTTTACCTGCGAATCTGCAGCTCAAACTGAACAGTTTTGTGCGTGTCCTTCAGCCGCGGTACTGTAAAACGCAGACCTGCCCACAGCTGCAAAGAGAGAGATCCAACATATTTATCATCATCATGTAAAAAAAGTAGGTCACAAAACATAATATTTTCCACGACCGTGACAACAAAGAAGAAAGAAGTGGATAACATACCTTGCCTCAATTAAAACAATATAATGTCAGTGTGAACTTTATATACTCTATAGTTCTGTCACAGGGTCTGTCAGGCAGCCATTCCTCCCCTCTCTACTTATTTCATCCTCAGACAGATACAGCATGTGATGTTCTTGGATGGTCTGTGAACTTTACATGTAGGCAGGTCCAAAAATGTACTCGAGAGGTTTTACTTTTTCTTTCCCCAGTTTTTTCCACAGATATTCATACATCAAGTCTCTATGCATCTACCTTTTTATGTGCTGCCTCTCATTCACATCCGATCAATAATGCTACAAAGTGAGGGGTTTTTAAGATGGAGAGGTATCTCTGCTCCCCTACAGTCCTATTAAAAGCATGCCAGCTTGTGACTCCATCATTAACAAGGGGAACTCTACCCAAAGCTGAGGGCACAGATGGAGTCTGTACTTCCTGTCACAACATTTCCTGACACCCAGTGACTTTTCATTCCTTCAAAGAGCAGGAAATCATGACGTTGTGTCAACTGATCACCACCATCACATACACTTCAGATGCAGTGCCACACCATTAAACTCAGTTGGCATGGAGCAAAAAAGGCAAAACAACGCTGCCAAAAGACAGCTGTGTTCTTACACTGGTACCAGACTTCATCGGGTTGCCCAAATCACAGCTCAGGTATCGGGTCTGGTTCTCTATGTCATAGCTGCAGGTCAGCTGGGCCAGGCTCTGAGAAACAAGAGGACAAACTGCTCAAACCACAGCAAAGAACAATCATAAAGAAATAAAAACAACAACTGCAATCATGCCCCGACAGGTATACGTGTTTCTGGAAGTTGTTAGTTTTCACCGCGTGTGGAATTTCTAGTCACCTCATTATTGCGGGCAATGCCGCTGTAGTCAGCTTCAGGGGGGAGCACCACGTACAGCTCTGCCTCGTACGCCCCTCCCTCACCCTCATTCCTGGCGTTGAAAGTCAAGGTCAGCGAGTTGTCATCACCTAGGTAGACTTCCTTCCTGTTCCTGAGGGCCCAACCAAAGAAAAAAATGATTACTAATAGGGTCAACGGCCAGGTTAAATGGTGCTAGAGAAATAAATATAGGTACATTTGTGTCACACTGTTATGGATAATCAGAGGCATTCTCTGTTTGTGTTTGCTGGCAGAGGAGCGAGCAATAAATTGTTGCTTTAATGTAACAATACAGTTTCAGGATTTATGCTTAGCACATCTATTTTATTTAGCGCTTGCCTGCAGAAGTACATCAATTAGATTCATCTCACAAAGCCTCCTATTAAATAAAGTCTTTTCCAATGTGCTAATAAAGTCAAACATGCTGAATAACAGAGTGTAGGATAGTTAAACACCTCCCCCTTTCACTGCTTTCTTTCACTCCACCACCTCTCTCCACAGCAAAGAACAATGAGAAATTCCATATGGAGGGCCACACAAACGCTTTTAATTACAGCTCGCTCTCATAAAGCAGAGCAGGAGAGCAAGCGAGAGAAGATTTCTGAAGCTGATCCTCTGCCAGCCTGCAAGTCAGCCAAAGCCTGATTCTAACTGGCATTGCACTTTTTAAACCAAACAACGGCTAAAAATTAGAAAACTTCACAAAACCATAAAGCTTCCCTGAGAGACCTTTGGTCTAACAGGTTATGTGCTTTGGCAGTGCAACAGAAGAAACAACACTGCAGGAATGATGAATAATTTTTTTCTGAAAATTCCACTAAATCATGGCCATCCTGTCAACCCCTCTGATTTCTATTAGGGTTTCTTCATTTACTACAGACCAGACAAAAACATCAGGCTATTATTCTAATTGCACTAATCACACTTTCTGCGGCTCAATTTCTGGAGTCGCACTTGGATGGAGCGCAGCACTCACACACACTCACAGCAGGTTGTTCCATATGTGATGGATCAGCCATACATTGGGGGGAAAATGGAGGCAGATGGTAGATAAATATAGGAATGTAAAAATCAAAATGACAGAGCGGAGAAGGGAGTATCAGGGAGGCTGTTATTTTTGAGAAAAATGCTAACAGATTTCTTGAACCAAAGTGTGGAAGGCAGGGTGCTCCTGACAGCTTCAGAGGCAGGCGAGGTTGGGACTCTGGCACACAGCTCCCATACTTTCCAAACAGATCCCTTTCATCTCTCCTGTCTTTCCCCTTTAACTGTTTGTCGTAGCACCTGTACAGCAGAGCCGCTTCCTGTTTTCAGAGGACAGTGTGTCCCTCCTCTACTGCAGCACTGTGGCTATTAACAGTGCCTCTATGGTATGCTAAACTAAACAAAGCAGTGGAACAACAAAAACAGCTGTATTTACAATTCAGCACTCAAATCCAAAGGTCCCTTTTGCGGACAAGGGGTGAAGAGTTCAGTGTCTGTGACCCTGTTCACAGGTATTATGCAGTCTAGTATATTCCCTGAAATCCATATGCTCTGGGATTTTTAGAAAAATATAAAGGAAATGAACGGACTCACCCATGGACTGCCAGCTTCAAGTCGGGAACACAGATGTTGTCCTCTCCACAGTCCAACAGAATCTGAGTCTGAAAGACGCAAAGTAGAGGCGATAAGAGTTTTAATACGGGCTGGAGGCCATGATGATCATCCAGTAGGTTCTGACTAAAAGCACACATCTTCTTCTGCATGTGAGGAGAATAAGGCACACAAGATAAATCAAATATCTGATTAAAGGAGACAGAAGGATGAGTGTAGCAAGATGCGACATGTGGTATGACTAATACATTCCACCCCTGCCTCCTGACCACCATCCAACACACACACACACACCTGCACAGCAGTCCCCTTTATCTATAAGACATCATCACCGCACATCAGACAGTTAAAAACAATGTTGTGGCTCAGAGGGACGATGACGACTCAGTGAGGTCATGACAGGCAGACACACTCCCCTGAACCAGCTGTCCCGGCGCACACATGCTTTCTGTTTGCAACGTAAGAGAAGGAAATGATGAATTGGTCCAGCCCAGCGACCGTGCCAGAGGAGATACTCCTGTGGATCTGAGCACAAAGCTCCCAGCTGCCAGCTCCCGGCTCTCACCAGCGGCCCACATCACAGCTCTATGCGGCGAACCGCGCTTTCACCACACACTACGCCACCCAGCGAACCACAGCAGTATGTGATCATATGGAGAGGGAGGAGCCTGCAGCCTAGAGGGACTTACTGAGACACAGGATATCTCTGTTGACTTGAAAAGCACAAGTTGGGGTTCAGAGATTACAGTGGAGGGAAAGACAACAAAGCAAAAGAAACACTGCTGGATAAGTGGATGACCGCTGAACGTGTGGCAGGGCAGCAGCAGGGAAAGCTCTGCGGATTGCTAAATTGCATCCCGCTGCGACTGTGACAGTGTGATGATGCTCATGACGATAAGGATAATAAATAGAAATAGAGGAGGAGATTAGAGAGAGCCAAGCGCCCCCCTTGTCATTACACCATCCAGGGGCTCTAATTATGGACACCATAGTAACCACCATGTTAACTTGGCCACATGTGCACCCTGCTTGATGAATGTATGCCCATCACTGTAGTTAAACAACAACACTGACCTCACCATGTGACATAGAGAGGGCAAACACTGTGCACTGAAATCAAAACGCTAACTTGGCAAAATGAGAGGAGTCCATTAATCAAATTCACACTTGTTTGGTCAGATGTTATTATTCTAAGAACAATGAGGGTATTGATGCAGAATTTCATCGTCGTTTCCAATTTCTAAAAATGTGACAACAATTGGGATCAGTTCTGGTTTTGCACAAACGTGTGCCTTCGTACAAGATCTGAGAATGATGCCAATTAATAGATCCATCATAATGCCATGACTCCTCATAGAAACATGTGGAATACGTTATGAGTGAAAGAGCGAAACTGTGCCGAGCACATCAAGCATCTCTCGTTCTCACTCCAGCCTGGAAAGAGTAAGACCTTGGCAGAGTCAGTGATATGTTACATGGCCTGCCACACACTCTCAAAGCATATGTGGAAATCAATAGGGCATCATGTGTCTGATCAAGGCCAAGGCTTTGGTATAATAGTCACCCTTTACTGTTTATACACTGTTAAATTCACACAGTCTGAGGAAAGATGTTGTCAGGCTGGCACCACCAACACTCCCCTTTTACACACATACACACGGATCAGGTTTGCCCTTTATGTGTGTTTGGCAAAAAAGGGCCTTTTCAGGTTTAAGGTTGACATTTTAGCTCAAGGTCTTGGTTCAGCAATAGACCACATCTGTTGGAGGCCCAACAGCTTTGAAGGACATCAATGACAGGGTTCAGTCCTGATCCAAAAGGAAGAAGATGAAAACACACCAGGATAGAGAGAGAAATGGGGAAAGAGGGGGAGATAAACCTACGCTGACTGCCATTCCCCAAACGCTCCAATCCGGTGGCTGTTGCTGAACTCACATATGGTGCGTGCTGTGCCACAGCAGAAAGATTGAGCCAACTCTACTGACTGCCAGAGGAAAACTGGAAAAATGCCAAGAGATTTCAACCAGATGGGCTGTGCCCCACCCTGAAATATCTACCAGCCTTCTGTGTCTGCAGCTCTGGAAATAGTCACCTTTGTATCATTATACAGACAAGCAGGCTAAGAGCAATTCCTGCTGGGACGGGGAAATACTCCACCGTACAAATGCCTCACATTTTTATTTGGAAAACAGATTTCCAGACACCCTGGATCTCTAGTAGCTCAGAATTTACATGAAGAAGAACACACTCACTCTTTCATCAGGAACAAGAGAAAGAAGCAAGCAAGAGGCTGGCGGTGAAATGGGGAGTGATTACTCGATATGGGGGATTTATTTATCATCAGCCCCCAGAGAATGAGTCTAAGCTGTGTAAGAACCATATGAACGATGTTCGGGAGCTCTGTTTCATTACATATTGATGATGCTAGAAGCCCTGTAGATCACTCAAGGCTTAGTTAACCATATTGGATAGAAGTTTGGGGAAGTGTAGAGCATGCCAAAGTACCTTCTGCTCAATTACGTTGGTGGTCTGATAGTTGAGGATGGGCCGCAGGCCGTGGGAGTCAGCTGCAGCTCTTGGATCCAAGCTGAAGTTCAAGGCCACATAAATGGAGGAGAGTTTATCCCTGAAGTCTTTCTCATCCTGCAAACATTCCAGGGTTGTCAAATGCAATGTGTACAAAAAGTGAAAATCTGTTGTCCAAGAATAGAAGGCCCCATGATTTAGGCTTGCATCATAACCGGAAAATCTGCGTTTATTCCCATGATTGCGACTTTTTATTGGTGAGAAAGAAGGCTTACTCTCAGGTAGATCTTGGTGTGGTTGCATACACTCTCGCCATGGCGCAGCGAAACACTCCTCTGGAGCAAGGGCTGCTGGGAATCCAAGAACAAAGCCCTCTTCACTGCACCTTTCTGCTTGTGCTTGTGACTATCGAGCTGCACCTCCACCTGGAAATCTGGAACGCATAACACACACACAAATGAGCATTCATGGCATGATGAATGTCCTTGAGTCACGTAATGACAGGTTTAAAAAAAGACCCCCATAAATACTCTGAAGCACACACAATGTAGTCAATGTAACTTTAAGTTAACGGCACGGGGAACACTTGTATATAAAGGAAGGGGCAATTAGAGATAATAACTTGGGGTTGATAGGAAAGGGGAATGAACACAGAAGTGGTTTGATCATTAAAGGTGGATCGCAAAAGATATTTGGCGCACTGCTCTCCCTTTACTGTCATAACAAAATCCAAAAAGCTACATCACCAGCCAGGACACTTTGACCTACACGCTGTTATGGATTTAAAATATTACCATTGGTGGCTTTTTGACAGTTTCATCATTTGTAATAAAGAGCAGATGTGGAAAATTGGCTCACCCAGGATGTCTGGTAGGTGCTTCCCATCAGCAGATATGCAGAAACTCAGGTTGACACTGTTTTGGACAGAAGGGACAAAGGTATGAAACGGGGTACATGTTCATTTATGGCAGAAATTCAGTATAAATATGCTGAATTAGACACCTCACTTGCCCTCACTTGTTCTCATGGCCCACTTTTCCTGTGTCAGCTCCTTACATGGTTCACATTACAAGGCATAAGGCGTAATGGGAATACGATGAATAATATGAAAAAAATGTCAAATGTTTGGAGACATGCTGGCATCTGACTGCTTTCACCAGCCGAGCTGATAAATCGGTGTGTCTCCGTTTCCCCTACTAGCCCCCCCACCCACAAAGAAATAGCGGAGTTAAGAAGGGTGAAATTGGGCGATGACTCGGGTTTCAGTGCTGACCAGTCAATGGCTGTCTATATAAGCCTGTAGCTCTCTCCCATGACATCAGCCGCACAACACAGTGCTGCTGTCCAAAAGTCTGCAACCCCAAAACCCCCAATCCTTTTACTAGAAAACCCACACAAGAGGCACAAATGAGAGAGAAAATAGAGAGCAGAAACTGGAAGAAGTAAGAAAGGAAAAAAAAGGAGAGAAAAAACACAGGAAAGGGAAGAGAGGTGAAAAATGAGACAGAAAGAAACAAGGACTTCTTTCGAGGAGTAGTAAGAACGTCTTGTATGTGCTCCTGTGTCTGCCTGTTTCTGCAAGACTCTGCGTGCGCACGTTCACGGGAGTCTACGTGTCCTGATGTTTCCCAGCTGTGTTCCACCACCAAACAATATCTCATTCAAAGCAACGGCAAAAAACCTTCACGCCCCTCCCCAGCCCCCCTCCCATTATCCCTTGTGCTCTCCTTTCACCCCCACCAAAAAGTCCTCATCACCAGGCAACGTAGTGTAATCAAGACACATGTGTATACAAGAGTTTCCTTTATGGATCAGGATCTGGACATGGGGAAAAAGCAGACACATGAGCGCTGTGTCAACCATGTCGAGCAGCGAGCAACCGTCGTCTGTTTCCTCTCCCTTTTTCTGGATCTGAACTGTGCACATTTGGAGGAGGCCAAAAATGGCCAACAATGCTGCTATTCAGCATGTTCTTGTGATATGAAGACATTGTGAAAATAGGTCAAATAAGAGCAGAGCGGTTAATACCATGACTGCTGATAGAGAGGATAGGCCTTATCACAGCTTCCTGTCAGGACAGGAGTGTTTATGCATATGGGGGGAAACGGGGAAGCCCATCTTTTTGCAGTTGGGTCAAACAAATACCAACAGAGCAGTACTGAGGGCTGACTCACAGGAAGCTGAGCACAGGACAAGCTCAGCACTCACCAGGAAACAGGAATGCTGGTGTTCCCATTGGTGACTATGCAGTTCTTCTCTTCGGGGTTGATCATAGTGGGGTAAACTGTCAGAGAGGCACTGGTGTTCACTATCGGCCGGGATCTGTGGGTAACAAAAAGGGAGTAGATTGAAAACTCAGTTAAACTGAAAAGGAATAGCTTGGCATTTTGGGAAATACTCTTATTCATTTGCTCTTCGAAAAAAATAAATAAATAAATCTGCCTTCCAGCAACTCTAAAACCTGCATTTTGTTTTAGGGAAATTTGAAGGTGCTGGTAGGTGGATAGGTGGTTTCCCTAACTTTCCAGTCTTTATGCTAAGCTAAACTACCTGTTTACTAGATCAAGCTCTATCATCATGATTATTTTTGGCAAAACAGCAAATAAATACATTTCCTACAACGTTTAAAGAACCAGAATACATGATTTCACACAGAATATGAATTAAAACAACATACCGGTAGAGAACTGCCTTATTAACACCAAAGGCACCAACAATGAGATCTGAGGAAATAAAGGAACAGATTTAGAAAACATACTAAAAGTTGAAAAGCTAATGATGGCCAATGCATATTACCAGCCACACTCACCTGGATAGCCGTTCATGTCCAGGTCCTTAGCACCTCGGAGGGAAAATCCAAAGCTGGCAGGAATAGTCCCAGACGCCCACTGGCCGGTGATCACCTGTGATGGCTTTTCCCTGAGCCCTTCTGAGTATCCATTATAGATGTAGACCAGTCCTTGTCGCTCTTCCCCCCCAAACGGACAGCTGATGGCCACGTCTGCCAAACAACAAAAGTCAAGACAATTGCTTAGTAGAAAGTAGCTGAAATAATAAGGCTGAACATTCAGTCAGCCTAAATGCTAATGTTTAGCAGTAAACAGCTGTAAGTACAGCCGAGTCATAAGTTTTGCAGATATTTGGTCATAAACCAAGTTCCAGCAATTATTAGTAAGAGAAAAAGATTTCTTCCTTTTGAGACCATGATGTAAACTGTATAAAAATCAGTGCAGCCAATAGTCTGGATATTTGTCTGGGTCTGACAGTTGACCCATCAAACCTCCATTCCTCAAAATATCATTTATCAAATAAATAGGTTTTTCTCTTTAGATTTTTACCTGATTTTCTATCTTCATATACATTTATAAAAGCTCATCTGTAGACCATTTAAATTCATCATGATGCTTACTTCATTTCAAAAATGTCATCAGCCCCTGACTACAATCCCCATTCTTACCATTAAAACCATCCTGGTTCAGATCTCCCAATGGTGCAATGGTGCTGCCAAATCTCCCATACACCTGGGTGCCCGTCAGGTGAGGCAGGCTGAGCTCCAGGTCCAGAGGCCCTCGCTGTAGGTAAACATAAACCCGGCCCATCTCCTCCAGACGGCCATCGGAGCCCCGGACCATGAACATGGGAGCTCCCACCAGCAGGTCAGCCAGCCTGCCAGCATGAAAGGGAAAAAAAAAAAAAAAAAAAAAACTTATTTAAGCTCAGACACACTGACGCCTGTAATGGGTTGTTGGTGGCACCTAATGTAGATTCTGCCGGGGAAAGACACAGAGGAAGAGAAGGGTGAGAAAAACAGACAGGGACAAGGCTACAACTCACCCATCACTGTTGATGTCAGTCGTTGCCACTGCATAGCCAAAATATGCTCCCATCTGTAAACAAAGGTTTTTCTATAACTTTGTCCATTGGAAATGTTATCGTCAAAAGACATTAATATCATAGAGATTTGTTTTGGTCTTAGATAATAGAAAACCGCCAGGCCGCTACAAACTTTGGACTTGCTTTCTGCATTACTAGAAAAAAAAAAAAGAGGCTTGAAGGAAACATGACGGCTTGATGGGTTTTACAGGTTCGGCCCAGTTTGATGGTGTTTTCTGTTCCAGGTCAGTTTCATTTTCTGAATTTTCTGTCATGAAGCATAGTCAGACACTGTAGAAGCAGTCTGAATTGCCAGAGTGAAAGCAAATTCACTTGTGATTTTATTTATTCAGCTGAGTCAATCATCACTCTTTAAACGAGCTCAGTGCTTCCCTATTCCCAGAGCCATTTGCGCAAATTGCCACTGCACTTTCCCCTCAATAATTGAGCTTTACAGCAAACCACGAAAGAGACCAAAGTCAAGTAATAAGAACATTGTAAAGGAAATTATTTTTGCTTACACTAACTCAACAAATTATGAGCTCTCATGAAGAGCCAAGCGAGGGAAACATAGAGGAAATGGAGCATGAAGGAGCTTCATGTGGAGGTAGGAGATAGGAGCTGTCTGACTCACCTGCTCCCCAGTGTAGTTAATCATGGTCTGCAGACCTGTACCGTTCAGAATAGACACCTGCAACACAGCAGCCACATATGGTGAACGTCTTTTTATATAGTCTAATGTAAGCACGGTCTCTGGCAAGGAACTGACTTCGAAAATAATCCCCACTGTGACAATATCAGTGAGGCTGTTTTCTCTCTTTTACTTTCCTGTCAGTCCCAAGCCTAAAGCCCAGGCCCCTCATTCTAAAAACATCAAAAAGAGAGCCAAAATGAGAGTGGTGATTAAGCTTTCTTACCGAACCATAAAGCATGAGTCCTTTTGGAACGCCAGCCACAAAATCTGAGAGGTGCACAGAGAGATGAAGAAAAGATTTAGGAGGGAAAATATAGAAGCCTTGCAGGAATGTAAGATAATTCTACTACTAACAATATTTGCAGCTCAATAACCATGTAAAATATTGTCGCTGACTTTATGTTCACTTCAGCTGTAATATTTAGGTTGCTATGTAACTGTCCTCGTGTGTCTTACTTCCTGCACACATCATTTTATAGACTTACCTTCCACCTGATCACCACTGAATTCCCCAACAGCAACAGAGTAGCCTGTAGGCAGGAGGGCAGACATCAGCCTCAGCTTGCATGGCAAATTAATGATGATAAGCGTGAATGTGCAGTTATCAGAGAAGCACTAAGATTATAGCAGCCTCTCTTACCTTGGTAGCTGTCATCATGTTTGGACTGGACCTGTTTGGTCTGGATCTCGCTCTCCACAGACTGCATGAAATAGCCTGGGTAGTACGCTTTGATAATGTCCTCCTTGGCTGCAGAGATCACCTGACCTAAAGTTACACAAAAGAGGAATGAAAATAAACTTGAAAGGACATTTCCAGTCTCGTCTTTTTACGATTTTCACATGGTTGATTGATGCTATCCTACATACCTTGCCAGTAGTAGCTGCCTGGGCCTCCCAGGACCACTTTGCCATCCTGAAAGAAAAAACCTGTGAATTACTATGATGAAAAAGCTAAAGATTATCCCAGAAACCTCTGGAGATTCACCAATAGAAACATAGTCATTACCGTTGTGAAGTCGGCGCTGAATCCTCCCTGACAGTAGCCTTGTCCCACCGCATCACTGATCTCTGAAACACACAGGAGTGGAGCGGTGGATTATTAGATTTAAAAACTATTCAATATTCCAATCTGGTTTCAAGGCATAATGCTACATCAGCAAATAATGTTCAATGAAGATCATAGATAGAGACAGTTTCCCTTATCCAGCTCCTACATAGAGGACAGCTGTCATATCAAGGTATGGTGAGGTGGCAGTTACCTGTGCGGCAGGGAGCGTACTCCACAAATTTGGTGAAATTATGAGCAGAGAGGTAACAGGTTCCTGTCGCGTCAGAACGGGGGGCATCCTTTTCAGTCCTCCAGGAGTAGAGAGGGGCACAAGCCTGGAGCAGAGAGGAGATGGGAAGAGACACGGTTTGGCAGGGAGGGAGGAGAGGTGGTGATGAATGGGGTTAGCTTTTAGGTGGGAGATGTTTTTCCAGTTGCAGCAACACCCTGGTGAACTCAGGAGGAGACCCTGGGTGAGGTCAGTGGTACATCTGGAGCAGGGTAACAATGTAACTCAATCCAGGTCACAACCTTAACTATCAGACCAAACAAGTGGCGGCTTAACTTTGATGTTACAGGGGAGGCACAAAACATTTCTTTACAGTGTGTTGAGATTTAAGGTGAAAATTGGACCTGAATGACAACAACTTAATGGAAAGTAATCTGGAAGACAAATTTTCAAACAAAGTACACGTTCCCCTTGACTTCACTAGAAGTAAAAAGGTTCTCATAGCCATGTGTGACTGAAAGCCTTAATCATAGCAAGGGAGAGCACCAGTGAAACTCTAGTCCCCCTCTGCCCCAACCCCCAAAAATCATCTCTGAGAGGGTCACCTTACCAGAATTGTGTCGCCGTGAGAACGCACAGTGGCGCCGAACCATTGGTGGGACTTGAAATCAACCTGATGTTTTGTGTCGTTTAGCAAGATGGTGCGATCCCCTGGGGAAAACACAGGAAAATGACACTCAGTAAAAGCTCCATGACAGAACATGCATTCTTTTGGTTGGACCTTGAGGATCCTAATCCTGCCTTCCCTTCCCAGGCCCTTGGAAACATCTGGACAGCTGGCAGAGAGCAGGCTTTAAGACTCCAGTTACACTATTTTTCATGCAAAGACAATCAGGGTGAGATGAGATTTGAAAGGAACGGTATTTGCTACCCGGGCATTGCTTAGGAGATAGCAGTTTAGTTTTCTTAGCTTGGCCGGGTTTGGACTGGACTGGCCGAGATTAACCTCACTGACCCTTAGCTCTATTTGACCACCTGTCCGCTAAGGCTGATCTCCCACTTCAACGCTTTGACTGCAGCAGGTGACATGACAGATGGTCAGGGGAGTCAGGTTTAAGCACAACTTTATTGGAAGGCAGATGTTGCATCTGTGCTGTAATGGAAAATGACATGCAAACAAATTGATTACACAAGGAAGTCACACTACTACTTTGCTCATATGCCAAGAGTATGAGTTGACATCTATAAGGAAAGTGCAAATGTGAGGTCAAGTGCTACCCTAAGCAGTTTTGAGGAGCTACTCCACCCCGAGGGTTTGCAATCCTCAGACTCATTTCCCTTGTAAACCACAGATGTGTTGTAAAAGAGCAGAGCGGCATCTCTTAGGGACTGATACTGATAGATTCGTCCAATGTGGATGTGGGGAAAGCAGGCTGTGCGTCATGCGTCTCTATCCATCCCACCCCCCTTTTTATTCTGTCTCCCCAGCCAACTAGGCAGCCTGAAGCTGCTCTGTGTCTTTGTGGAAACAGCAAAGGGGCCGGGTCCAAGGAAAACATACACACTCTGGCCCGGCTTCCTCATAGCAACCTCTCAGTCATCTCTGTTTAGGCACACACTTCTGTCTCCCTTTTTCTGTTTTCATTTTCAATATTATCTCCATCTTCCTATTAATTTTTCTTGCACTATCTCTCCCATGTCTCCGTGTCTATAGAGCCCATTTTCTCCTGTGCTTTCAGGGAGTGCTGCTACCCCTCACCCAAGACAGTAAGCAAAGAGATTATAGTTTTTAATAACCCAGCTGTATTTCTGCTTAATCTCCATTACTGGGCCTTCCTGCTAATGTTATTCATCATGGGCCTACAGCAGCCAGCCCTGCCCCCAGTGTGTGAAGTGGTCAGAAGTCTATGTGTGAAAAGAAGTGCTTTTGCCATACAGGCAATAACGTGAGCAACACTTCAAACAGCTCCTTATGAGCATGTTACTTTAACTAATCTGTCGTAGCCACACGGTTTTCTTTCTTAAAGCATACACTTCTTAATATTTTCATAACTCAGGGGTCTCTGTTTGGATAAGGCCAATGCAAAGCCACCACAGAAAGTGACTGTGTTGATTTGAGTCATGTTACTGAGGCAGTAGCAGTGGAAAAGTCCTCTTGTAAATCCATACAGCATTACTGCGATCAGTTATCTGGCCATGTAAAGGAGAGGAAGCATGTCAATGTAAAGAAACTAAAGCTTTCACATGGTACCATTATTTGTGGTATTAGTTCTGTGTCACTATAATGGGCGATGAAAAGTTCTGTTTGTTGTCCATGAGGTGACTGAAGGCAGCCAGCTGGAGTCACGTGAAAAGCTCTCAATGAAAATAGAGGAGATTCAGACATGCGATAGAGGGAAACCCAGAGACGGGCCACAACAACATGTCATCTAGCCAAAGTCCCCCTGGGAGGACTGTTAGCACAGTGTGCTGATGTGACATGGTGCCCGGCCCAGTCTCTCCCGGGACCAGCAGAGGAGTGTGGGGGTCTGGATTGCATCCACAGGCTCGCTCTCGTCTTTGAACTGCGTGTGAGAGGACAGCCATTAAGTGGGGTTAGAGTCTCTCATTGTGAGTGTGTGTGTGTGTGTATGTTTTGTGTGTGTCAGTGGGGTCGAAGACAAATGGCTAAATTCACTCATCACATCAGCTGCCCCTGTGGGAGTACAGACAGCAGGAGAACAGAGGGGGACAGAGCGGAGGAACAGGGCTCTGGTTTCTCCCCCTTTCCTCCTTCCCCTCACTCCCTCTGGCCCTCTTACCCTTCCTCCCATCCTGTATGTGCCCCTCTCACACCCGCCCTATTGCCCTCACTCTCTTTTTCTCCTCTCAGATCCATACACAGGCTCTTATCTCAATGGAAGAGGAAGTGGATAGGAGGGGGCCTCTGCCCACTTTGACCCAATTAGTTAGGCTAATTAAGAGGGTCTGTGGCCTGTGGGTCAGAGCTCAAACACACCAAGAGACAGAGAGACCTAGGACACCACTTCGTTATATGAATATACTAGGTAGGAATAATAAATCTAATTTGCAGCACGCCTTTACACAATCATTCATGATGGAAAAATCATGACTGCGTGCAGCATCATTGAATGCCTTTTTTTTTATTGCTCTGGTCTTTGCTATCGGCATTGGCAACAAAAACAGTCACAGCTACATCGCAGCAGTAAATGTCATCCATGTAACAGCTGTTTGGCATGGCCACATTTACATGCAGATGTCCATGTACTGAGTGCTCCTCCACTGTACGATGGTCCTGCCATGATCCAGATGTTGGAATCAGCTCTGGCACTCAAATCAGCTCCTTCAAAGCCCCTTAAAAAAATATGAAGGACATTCTCCGACAACCCAGGGGACTAACCTTCATTGTGAGGCCTCGCTGCTTGCACATGACATCACTCATTGTGGCCTCCAGCCAGCACCCGTGGATGTGCAACACATTTTATGTTGCAAGAAAAACAGTGCAAAAATTGTGGAGCAAAGGGTACCCAGCGGCGGTGTCCAATAAAAGAATGCTGTTAAACCTGGCTTGTGAAACGCTCGGTGGAATATTTCTCCCTACTGTGCATTGTGGACAGTAAATTTAAGTTGGCCAACATTGCTCAGCTTTAATTTCTCAGGAAAGGAGCCAAACGTGCTGCGGTAACTGTCCCTCTGTATGTGTGATTCACACTGTTTGTGTGTGTGAGAGAGTGTGTGTTTTCAAGGTATGTTCAATCTAAAAGCTTGTAACTACCCTCTACTTTGATTGTCCCTTTCCTCACTTCACCATTGCTCCATTGTGCAAAACAGGCTCAGGGGTACTCTGTCAACATACCGAAACATGAATCCATTCATTAGGCGACCTCACGGACTTCCTTGTGTTTTCCAAAACCACTTTACCTGATTCTGACTCAACTGGAGCCTTTTTGTCCTGACCGCCAGTATCTGCTTCACCTGTCATACAAACAGGACATCTCTTTGTCTCACCTATTTGTTTATTGGTTGCTTATCTCTCTATGACTCCAGGAGCAAGGTAACACAAACACGACCTAGAGGAAGGGAGGAGTATCCTTCAAAAACCTCTTCAACACCCCATTATCCTTTTCATCCCCAAAGAGTGGACACAAACAGGAAAAAAAAAGGATCATCCTGCATCCAGGAACCAACCTAGCCAACAACAGTTCATCGAAGGGAAACACTGACGCCTGATCCAGACGTGCTGCTGACAACAGGAGCAGAAAGGAAATACTCTGATGGCTCCAGAAGCGTAAAGATAAGTAGAAAACCATGGCCATTTTAAGCGAGCTTAAACACCATCTCCAGTTTCTCAATGTCTTCAACAATCAGGTAGTCCCAGATAGATTGCATTATTACAAAATTACAAGTTTGTACAGTTGTCTTCCAGATAGTTTGGCAGCTGAGTGCAGATGTCAAATCCTCCCAACAACTCTATTATAATGCTTACCTTCAGTATCAAACTCGATGGTGTGACAATCCGATTGGTTGAGGCTCCATGGACAGTAGAAGACGGACCCTCCCTCTGTAACGTTAACCTGTCTTGTGTTGGCCTTGGGAGCTCCTATCACCACACTCGCACTGCAAACAAGAGACAGAAAGAGAGACAACTTGCTGTAATTCTATCGTAACAAATTTACCAGGATCCTTATAAACCTGAGTTGTTGTTTTTTTTACCAAACCATGGCTTATTTTGTAGCTCTTAGCCTGGCCTCAATTAAAAATTGCATTCCAGACCTCCCACCGGACAGCTTTAAACATGATGCAGTATGCACATTTTACCATTTAGCGAGCTGCATTCTGACTCAGAAGCAAAACATTTTAACAGGTTGCAGCACTGTTTTACATAATACCATACAACCAGGGAAACTGCTGCTATGATGCACACATGTGATGCTCACAGCCACATTGTGCAGTTAAACACACGAGGAGAAACACTCACAGAGTCACACGTGTGTCCCTGTGGGGCAGATTCAATAGGAAAACAAGAAAGCAGACAGGCTAAGTGGAGTCACACTCTTGTTTCTTCAGCTGTGACACTAAACATCCATGTCCTTGGAGCTACGCTGTACAGCAACAGGAAGGACAGCCGGCCACTTCAACAGACATCTTAAGACCCGATGAGGTTGCAGGTGTGCTGAGAACTAATAACATGCAGAGCAGACTTCAGAGATGAGAGAGAGGTGGAGATATGTTGGAAAGAAATATCCCCCAGTAGATTATGCGCCTTAAGCGGATGTCTTAGCCATTACTTCATTCTGAACCCACTTGACCCAGTGAGCATCACAGACACAGTCGCTGGCACTGATGTGGGTAAAGTAGGCATGGAACCATTGAGACCAGACAATGTCTAGGGGGTTCTAAAACAGGAAGAGAACACCCTTTCCTGCCCTAGATCTTCCAGTAGAGCATGAATGTTTACATTTTGGCTAAACTTAGCATCTTCCCCCAAGGGTAACTACTCAGCAAAGTTCCGAGGAAGACGAGGGAGCCAGCATGAGGCCTAAAGTAGTTCAAGCATGCAATAAACCAAGGCCTTGTAATCCACTAATTAATCCCACTGAACCTATCTATTACCTCAGATGACAAAACGCAGAGAATTATGGGACGGATTATGGAAAAAATCTAATAGAAGTGGGTAAAGGTGTGTTGGTGGTCAGTGCAAAGCTTTCAGATCATTTCAGCTTCTAGAATTTTGAAAACACACAACTGTTGGAGAACAAAGGGAAGGTCACAGAGCAGAAGTTATGAGTTTAGTATCACACTTCAGAAGAGATCCAGTGCAATGCCAGTTCCAAATGTAGAGCAGAGACTCCTGGTTTGTGTTGGAAGAGAGGAAAGGAAACAAACTAATCCAACACGGAGAGCAAGAAACAGTTTCTGACCGCACATGGAGACGCAGGAATATCCCAGTAGAGCAGCAGAGCTCCACCTGTACAGTAATCTAAATCACAGAGGGGCCTCCTGGTCAGGGATTCTCGTGACGAGACAGCTGAGGATCCTCCTCTTGCTGTCTCAAACCTCTCAAACACATGCAAGCAGACAGTAGATATTCAACACAAGCAGACTAAATTCTGTTAATCTGTCGGCATGCGTGACACCTGTGAGCCCCAGGTATCTGTTTGAAAAAGAAAAAAAAAACTTCATGTTAGAAAATTACAACAACAATGGTTACCTGTGTTGGACGACAAGGGTATAAAAGTTTCAGAGCCAATAGAAGAACAGAGATCAAGTGATGTTTCTATGGCAAAAACCTTTTAGAAATAATCTGAGTACAAGCACATGTATGCAGTAAACGACACCGCTGGAGGAAAATGTACACACTAACGAGGCCAAGGAAACTGGAAACCGCAGCATCTTTTGTTGAATCAGATCTGAACAGAGTCCAGCCATAGTTGGCCGTGGCAGCTTTTCAAAGGGGGGAAAAAAAATACAGGAAATAACCAAACAAGCAGATCATGCTTTAATCAGCAAGTTGGCAGTTGAAGCGAGTTTTCACTACCTTACATAGACACACACAGATGTGCAGACACACATTCAAACACACAAACGCAAATTGATAGCAATCTTAAAGTACTGTAAATGAGGAGGAATTAGCATTTAATGGTTCCTTATCTGGGGAGGATCAGTCTAGTTCTAAACTGGCACTTCCCCGCCCTACACCTTATCTGCTAGCAGAGCGGTGTGCTCAAAAGGTAGAGCTTTTGTGCCATTAGCATTAATGAAGCTCTAACTGCAGTCAGCTGAGTGCTCCTTTACAAATTCCTTTGTAATAGAAGGTGGAGTGTAAGACCGCCTCTTGGGATGGGTATGCAAATCTATGTAATTGGTAGGGGGCGTGCAATCCTCAGCTGTTCAGCCGAAGGACAGACACATCGGGCTGTGTCCAGGCCACTGCAGCTACAGTGAGTCTAGACAAAAGAGCGTTCACAGACAGCAGCACCACCGCAGGGTTGGTTGGGATCACAGCAGGCAAACATCAGGGTACATCTAAGAAGCCATGACCAATCATTAGTGATACTCAGTGAAATGTTTTGGCTACTGGAGAATTAACCAATCTTCGCTTGCTCATTTGTAGGTTCATGTTGCCACGCACAAACAGCAAGCTCATTTCACAAGAGAGAGACTTGAGAAATGTCCTAGTGGGGGAGTAGCCAGATGAAAAGCATTAGCTGCTTCATCATGTCTAACATAGTCGACCCCAGCAGCTGCCATACAGCAGCCACTAATGACCTCCACCAACCAGCTCACAATTAAGCATTAATTAAACTACTGTGAGCGATTTGGGCTCCCAGTGAGGAATGCGTAAACAACAGCTCCACTGTAAGACTGGGTTTGTCTCATTTCAATCTCAAGCAATCAGAGGACATTCTACAAATAAAAAAATCTCTCACCACACCATAATTGCCAAACTGTAACCACTATTTTATGTGGGGTTGAGAAATTAGAGGTAATGAAGAGTGCTGGAACTTGCTGATGTGACATTATCGTGCGTAGCCATTGCGAACAAGGTCTATGATGGGGTTACAGAAGGAGGTTGTCACGGGGCAAATTCCTCTGTTACCCCCCACCCTTTCAGCCCAAACATTTTTTCCCCCATTCCACATTTTAATTGTCTTCCACCCAGCTGCAAAACTGATGTCACTTGAGCACTATTATAACTGCTTTAAGCTAGAAAGAGGGTGGGGGGGATCACAATCACACTTGTTAAACCTGCCAGCGCTGGCTGCAGTCGCCATCTGCAGTCATAAACACGGTCCGATGAACACTATGGCATAGGCGCAAAGGGAGCGGGTGGGGGGTGGGGGTGGGGAGGAATAGTGGCCTCTAAACTTCAGCAACACCTAAGTTAAAAATGTACAGTGACCCATGAAGTTTACACTGAGCTATCAACACATACTCAAAAAGTCGAGTGGTTCCATATCAGTGAGGGGACTCAGAGTGCAGTGACCTGATCTGAGCCAGAGGCAGCACTTGACCTTCACCGCTCCAGCAGTGGAGGAATGGAACATGGCAAAATACAACAAACAAACTCTACCCTTTCGACTCTGGAGAATCGCTTCACCAATGTAATTAAACGCCCAGATCAATGAGTGTGAAAATATGGAGTCAGACAGTTAATTGTCAGGTTCAGCAAATTAATTTCTAGCCATATAATATCATGCTACAGCAACACTGACTTATTGAAGCACTTTTAGGGTGAGATCAGCTGGATGACAGAAATGAGAAGCACCAGCAGAGTGTGATGACTCCTTCTAGACCACATGGAGCCATACGAGTGGTCGCACGTCCTCTCAGAGCCAAGGCCAGACAGAAGCTGTTTGAGTCCTTACGTCTGCCATATGGACGATCGCGCACACGCACGCACACACACACACACTACATACAAACACACACGTTCTCAGTGCTGCTGTCCAGGAGCCTGAAGATGATGAGAGTAGCAGTGCCTGCTGGGATGGCGTGTGCTGACTACAGAGAGTCCACTGTGCTGTGCTGAAGCCACTTTTGTTGTTTGAAAAAAAAAAAAAAGGCAGAGGGTACTGTAAGCCACAGAACCAGATAAAGGAAATGTATGTTGCTTTACAGGCCTAGAGCAAATCCTGTAATCCTTTAACAATTTATAGACATTTCCAGTTATAAAGGACCCACTGAGATCTGAACCCGCACAACCCAGTGCGATCAGATAAACAGTCCAGTCTGTCATGGATCTGATCCCACTATCAACACTAAACCATTTCCTTGGCATCCTCACAAGGATGATGGTGTTGGGCAACAGGTGGCCTGTAAATTACAAGTGCTGCTGGCTAATGCAGCCAAACACTGTTGTTTATTGTCACAACCAAAATCAGGCTTGATGATTTTATGCTACTCTGCAGCGAGGTAGGAGTTACTAGCCTGGAAACTAAATCAGCTACTCGACACCAGGCTGATTTAGCGATTGTTGTTTTTACTTCCCACCTTTTAGCAAGAGGTAATCATTCTGTGACTGTATGATACCATCCTTATGGTGCTTTTATACTTAATGTGTGTAAACCAGCAGCTGTTTTGTTAAAACCCAACCATGCAAAAAGCATTTCACAAGTGGCAAGTGAGAAATTCGAAACATCCTACTACTTAAAAAAACACCAGAATGATTTGTGCTCAAGCCGATGTATTTTCTCATACCAAACTGTTGCCCGCCCCCACCCCCACCTACAACCCCTCCCTCACCCTTTCAAACTCCAACCACCCTAAAATCCTCCTGAAGGGAGTTTAACTGTTGGTGGTTCACACCTCTTCACAATGCCCACGTCAGGGGGTCCAGTCCTCTCACCTCAGGATAGAGAGGCCGTTGTATTAATCGTGCTGCTGGGGGAGGGGGGGGTGAAGCAGCTGTTGAAAAACTTTGTCTGTGCACCCCCAACCCCAGCAGCACCCACACATGCAATCATACAAACGCACACACATATCCAGAGACAGCAATGGCCAGAGGTTACATCTCATTTCCATCTCAGATATGAGATCAGAAGCTGATTTGAATTTCATCCAGCAGAATTTCATAGTGCACAAGCGGACGATGGCGTCATTTGCTTATTGCTATATAAAGGATAGTCTTTATCAAGTTACCATAGATGTGAGTCATTTAGTGACCTGGGGTTAAAACAAACCAGGCCCGCTGGCAGTCAAGAGATTAAATCTCGAGGAGTATGAGTCAGGACGACCCTGAGCGGTGGCTAACTCCATTCCAGAGCAGACATGACGTCCTCGGGGCATTCCCGACCCAGTCCAGCAGACGTGACAGCAGGGTCCACGGGCCCTTTAAACACATCGTCACCATCAACACCGACATCTTTTTCCAGTGAAACACACACACAGGCTCATTATTTAAAGCCCCCTTTACCGACGGCCCAGTAAAAGCTAGACAGGCACTTTATGTATGAGACAGACTGCAGTGGAACCGTGCTAAGTATATCCTGACTGACCTTTACGCAACATACACAAATGTACTCAACCTACTGGCCTGATTGTCATAAGTACATAAAAGTTTGATAACAGAAAATGAGAGCCGCTTTTCAAAAGGCCCATCAATTAGAAAAGAGAAAACTCCTCAAATGGAAAACAGTAAACAATTTCTGCTGTCAAACAAAGGGCCCCATTGTGTGCACGCAACGACGAGAACCTGGCTGAAGAAAAACTTGGCAGTCCAAATATACAAGCTGTGCTCCTGCAGCTCAAACACTTACTGGTTTGATTCAGAGACAGGTCCATAGAAAAGGACACCAATGAAAACAACATGAGAAACAAGACTAATTGTACATGGAGAGGGACCTCGCACAGAGAAAACATTGCCGCTTTAGTGTCCAAAAGAGACCCTAGTCCAATGTCAATATTAGTTCAACACTAACCCCTTTTTGAGAGGGTAAACTCCAGGAGAGTGACCTACATGGACCGACTGACCTCGGCATGTGCTCGTCATGGTCAAACCATGCGTGAGCTAATGCACATCACCGACACGTCTCTGAAACACATGTGTGGACTGGAAAACGGATAACTATCTCCATCAGAGAGACCTCCATCATCGGACATAGCATTTTAATGGCACTTTAATCTCACTCGGCACAAGAAAAGCACAAAAAGGTGTTTAAAATGTATGTTCCCTCAAAAGTCTAACATGGCACCACAAAGCTGTCCAGTACTTTCATCAACTCCACACCAGGTCTGTTATTATTTACAGCCCGCGACCTTTGACTCCTTCTATCTCTGTATGATCCACCCCCTTATCCCTGCCTGGCACCACAGAAAGTCAAAGAGAAGTCATTTACTGTTGCTTGACTATTAAGTGTTGAGGAGAAAGTCAGCCCCCCACTCAGAAGTCCTTCCCATAATGTCGAGGAGGGTGTGTGTGTGCGTGTGCGTGGGGGGACTGGCATACATACGAGGAGTCCATCTTCAACATGAAATAACAAACACATAAAACAGGGGACCATATATCCTGCCTGCACGTATCTGACAAGGCCAGTCACACACAGTTAACAGACTATCCTCAGGCGTTCTTCCATGGTGGGCCGTCTGCCAGTGTCCAAACTTAATTTTATTACACCAGGCCGAAGGGCATGACAGGCCCACATATATAAACTTGTTGTCATGAATGAGCGTCAAAACGAGAGAAAGTCAGCCTTTGTGTTTGTGGGGCCCACAAATGGATGGATGGGAGAGCTATCTCATATCGCTGCTGTACAGCTGTAATCCAACCGGCGATGAACACAAGTTTTTCCAAGAGCTGCAGCAATTTTACTCATAAGGTCGTAGCAAGGCGATCATGCGCTCATCCTGACATGAAGAAACTCCCTGTGCAGCGCTCAACTGACCTCACCCCGGGATTCCAGCGACTCCCCCGCTCCCCGCATCTCCAAAGTGTGGGTGATGATGATGTGACGGCAAAAACCAGAGTTAACAGAAACCGTTTTCATGACTCTACTGATATGTTTTGATGTGTCGACTTCTAAGAAACTGCGAATGAAAAGTGGCAGATACGAGTGGCCATGTCATGGCCTTAAATCTGCCCTCTCATACTGTGTTTTGTTTGACATTTGACTTCTGAATACATATCATCCACAGGGAAATTACAGGGCACCGGGTTGTAGGAAGCTACACTCAAACATTATTCCTGCTCCGCACATACAAACCATTGTCTCATCTCCTCCTCCACAAGCACAGCAGCTCCACTGTAGAAAAGTTCAGATTAAGCCATCAGTAAGATGACGTCTACCCTGTCTCAGACTTAATGAGACGAGGAGAGATGATGGGGAGGGAGGCTAGACAGTGGATGGGGGTGGGGGGTGTCTGGGGGATGGATGAATTAAAAAGCCCTGCAGAATGACATCAGCATAGGAGGAAGTAAGGAGGGGGATGCCGGAGAGAGAAGAGGGGTCCGTACATTCAAGCTCCACGTCCTAAATCATACAGCTCTCCTGAAGCCCCTGCTTCCCAGGCAGGCAGAGGAATGAGCAGCAGGATTTTAAGGAGACAGCGAGGGCCGGGGAAAAGGGGGGGGAATCTCCCCATGTCTGAGTGTCTGCCGTCCAGGGAAGTGGGGAGGAGAAACAGGGAAACTAGAGCTGCTGCTGGCGGCCCACTCGGCACAAAGCCCTCTCTCAAATCCCAGCATGCTGGCTGGTTGAACATTGGGCCAAGACACCTCTGGTGCTCAGCAGACACAGACCCAGCCAGGAAGTCTGATTATGTCTGCGTGAAACCTTGACTGCGGCTGCATAACCTTTTGTTAATGATTATTACGATTACAGGGTTGGGTCCAAGGCTCACCAAAATGTACAGAGAGGGTAGCAAAACAAATGCAGATCTGTCAGCAGCTGAATTAACCCACGCCTTGCTTACTGATTTCTTTTCTTTTAACATGCTCCTAGGACAGTCAGGATGTCCCACACTATTATTTTCTCCTAATGCTCTTGAGGAATTAAACCTGACCACAGGCATGTATGCATGCCTTTAAGCTCCTCTAAATGACTGATGCCAAAGTCTCTTTGGGAAGAATGCAGAGAGAATCAAAGCATGCCTGGTGTCTAAGGGATCACATCCTCACTGCTCCAGAGAGCATCTCAATCAGCAGCAACATTTCAGACCAATAAGATGTGACTGCTAAAGATCAAAGTTAATAGGCTTTTCCTGGCTTTAAAGGCAAGAGCAGATTAAAAGGTCAGCATTAAATGTCATTTTGTAGCCGATAAGATTTTAATTTGAGGGCTATTCCAAAAAGGTTTTGGTCTTTATATGGGTTCATTTTGTTTTGTGACTGAAATGCCACTCTTTTATTTTACCATTATTTGAGCTTTAATCCAGGAGTCAGTCGGAACACAAATGCAATTTCCTGAATATATTCAATTATAGTGAGTTGTGTGCACACCGAGGGCGTGAGCGCTGTGCGTAAAAGCATGCGCCCAGAGACCTCAGTATACACACACAAACCCTGGTTTAAGCCCAAACGACATATCACAAATTAATTCCATATTTCCTACTGGACATTTGCCCTGTGAGGATAACAGGGGAGTTGTAAATGTTCTGAAGTTTGGCAAAAAAAAACAAAAAAAAAAACTTGCGATATAGTCCAATGGAAAGTTTGCACGCAACATAACTGTGTACAACTTGGTGTCGTGAAGCACACATATAAAAGTATAAACTAATCTTTCAGACCCTGCTTCTGTTTTTACAATGATTGAAAAAAAAACAAAAAAAAAAAAAAAAACGTTATGTGTGTGTTTAAGAAACTCACCTGGAAGAATCAGCCAAATAAAAGTCAACAGCATATCCGAAGTAGCTCCCTTTAGGTCCGCTGTAAACAGCTGGCTTCTCCACGTCCAAGTTGAACGCCTCACAGACAGGCTGAGAAAAAGTGAGAAATAGCCCGATGATACAAAGGAGCGAGCGGGCGACAAGGGCTGCTGTCCTCGGCGTCTTTACGCGAAATCTTTCCGAGCCCATTTTGGAGGATGAATTAATCCACTAAAAGTTTGTTTTAAATGGCGAAGTTTGTCCCACTTTTGGCGCTCTGAAGTCGGCAGATGAAGCCCGAAAAGAGTGGTGGAGTACGGCTAAAACTGCATCCCTGTAACTCTAACCGGCCAGTGTCTCATTAATGCTCCGTCAGCTCCTCTCAGCGTCCTCGCTCCTCTCTCCGCTTCTCTCTCTCCAGGCCCACGCCTCCTCCGCTTACCTACTCATGGTACACGGAGCAGGGAGTTCCCACACCCGTTACAAAAAGTTTAGAGGAGGAGGAGTCTGTGATTCCCCCCCCAAAAAAACAGAGGGGCTCTTCTCATCCACTAGCCCATCTAGAGGTTTACCATCGGGGTGAAGATGTAGTAACTTTTGCACTATTGAGTTCAGAGACTTTCTTATCAGATTGTTAAGCAGCAGAACAATGGCTCAAAAATCTTCCTTTCAATTTTATCTCTCGGTTATCTGGAGCTTTTTGAGGCTGGAGCTGATGCCAGAGAAGGCAGCGAGATAGGTGATAGAAAGGCCAAAGAAACTTCACATTTCCAACCATTTTATGATGTATGATCAGCTCCTCAGCTGCTCTCTTCTGTCTCTGACTGGATAATCTTCTGGATCTTTATCTCTTGAGGATTTCACTGATAAGTCAGGAATTCAAACTGCTATGAAGTACTGTGTTTTTCTCCCTTGTGAGCATTAATAGCCGTAACCCCACCTTTTCAATAATAATAATAATAATAATAATAATAATAAGGTCGCTCTGTGTTGACAGATATAAACTGCCACTGCTGAACTGGTCAAATAAACCTCCCAAATGTACAACTGTCAAAATAAAGCAAAGGCTTATTTGCACACCCCGGCACTAATTATACCTTTGTCACACATCCTTGCTGCTCAATGTGTGATCCACATGTATTTCTACCTAATTACAGCGTTGATCTGATTTGAGCATATGATGTCCTCCAGTGCTCCTAGGGGGTGTGGGAAGATTTCGTATTGCTGCCACACAGTCACACGAGACCGGGGAAAGTGGTTAGGCTGTGAAAAGCAACTACTCACTGAAATGAGACCTTTAATAAAGCTATCCTGGCTGGCTGGAATTAGTGACTGTTGGTGTAGCTGATTCACTTGAAGCCTCAGGGACTGAACGCAGGGGCCAAATTTGGATGTGCGGCAGTAGCAACATGAACTCTCTGTCAAGTGCTGCTCGTATTTATAACTGGTCTGAAGCTGCCCGACGTGGGGAGCGAAGTCTGACTGCGGACTGATGGGAGCAACCCAGAGTTTTTGGGGGGGGGGGGGGGGGGGGGGGGTTGGTTCAACAGCTGTTGGGGGCACTTGATGGTTCAAAGCCCTAATCCTGGAGGGGTCTCATTCTCTCACTCTGTTTTTAAGTCCACGGGACGAGACTGCAGATGAAGAAGAGCCAGATATTGAGGCGTGGTTGACAAAAAGCCATCAAAATAATTTGGAGTCCAAACTCTCCCACTGATGTCATGGTTTGGTTTCCAGAAATTGGGAAATGAGAAGATGTTTGTGCATCTGCGCCAGACATACTGGTGAATTAAAATGATAGGCATGTCAACTCGTGCCACTTTGATTTGTGCTTCTGGGTATTCTGAGAGTCTGAAGCTGTTGGTGGTCGTCATACACATCTACACAGTCCCATTACCTCATGTGTGAGGTTAGATCAAGGGGGCAAGCAAATGCTACTAAAAATAGAAAATTCTGGTATCAGCTCTTAGTCAGTGTCTGCCTGATTGAACAGCACAGCCCTTATGTTATCTATCCACCCACAACTATCTATTTGACATTTTAAAGGATCAGGATAAGTCAGGAGATTAAAGAAATATTTCTTTCAAGTGTTCCCCCTGTGTTCCCCCTCTTTCTGTCTGTACGTCTGTCATCCAGTAGCAGCTTAACCTACAGGCCAATGTATACAAGTGAGTTCCGTTGAGCATATTTTGTATGTGAAGCCAGAGACTCTTCTGCTGTTGGTGATGCATAATTGGCCTGGCCAACTGATCAGTATTTTCCATCTTGCCTCAAATGTGATTTCCGTTGAAAAAGGGGGTGTGGTTTTATTCCAGTGCCTCTGCTTTGACATCATCACTCGGCCACTATGGCAACAGATCTGAAGTGCAGCAAAACACTTAGAGAACTTTTCACTGGACTCTGCACAGCTGGCCAATGATTTAAATATAGACCTGACACATTGGCACCTCTGCAAGGCCAGGCACATATAAATATATATATGTGTGTATGTATGTACGGACACACGCGCACACATACTGAACACTGACTCTCTTCCTTCCTAGTGACTGAGCATATGTTTTCCAGTGTAGTGGGACAATTTATTAATAGCACCCACTTAGCCGTTATCTTCATACAGCTGCACCAAGACATGAAGGTGTGAACTGTGTTCTCATGCAACTGCTTCTCATTTTCTTTACTTTTTACTGTCATTTATGAGGCAGTTAAACAGATTTGGCAACACACGAAAAGAAACGTCATTGTCACCTGTCTGCTAGCCCTAATACTCTTTAAAGGAATAGTGCAACATTTAGGGAAACATCTTTATTCGATTTGTTGCCAAGAGTTGGTTTAGAGATACACACCACTCTCATATCTGTCTCATAACTATATACTATAATAATCCAAGTAAGCTTAGCTTAGCATAAATAGCTAGACTGGCTCTGTCCAAATGTTACACAATCCACCTTCCAACTACTTTAAAGTTCACTAATTAACACATGTTGTATCTCATTTGTGAAATCCTAAGTTAAAACTAAACTAACCACCCTCTGGCTCCAGCTTAATGCTTAAGAGACAGATATGAGAGTGGTGTTGGTCTTCCAATCTTTTCCCACAATGCTGAACTACTTCTTTAAATCTTAAAGGAGACGAAGACAGAATTTGTCCCACTGAATGGAGAAAGGCTAACTATTTCCCCCTGTTTCTAATCTTTGTGCTAAACTAAGCTGACCAGCTGTTCATGGTCGCTTCGTATTTATCGTACAGACGTGAAAGTTGTATCGATCCTCTCATCAGACTCTTGGTCACACAATATAGCAGCTTCTGGCCTCCGTCTGTGGCTACACAGGATGCACAGGATTACACTTGTAAAATGGATGAAACTGTAATTTCATTGTTCCTGTTCTTGGTTTTGCACATACAGCACAAGTGGAATTCAGGCCGCTATGAGGACTGTGCAGACAGTTGGAGTGATTAAAATAAAAGTGTATCTGTTGCATTAGATCAGCGTGAAATGTGCAACCACCTGAAGCTGCCTCTTGAGACTTAAAAAAGCGAATGAGCAAAAATGTTCATCTATTCTTTTAAAACTCTCCATCTCAAACTGAACGTAGTCTCTGGCTCTAACTCAGCAAACAATCACTACATCTCTCTGCCACTTCCAAATGATCTTTATCTCAGAGGCACCAGCCTCCACTCCACCCTCATCCCATTTTTCTTTGTAGCACAAACGGTGAGCTGACACTGATGGCCTCCGTGGGGGCGGGGCGGGGAGACACCCTGATGGCTGCCATTAGGCAACTGCTAGTGCTTTAAGCTCCAAAATAAACACCATTTTACCACTCGGGAACAAACAGCAAATAAAAGCCACACCAGGCAACTCGATAGTTTGTACACACACAAGTCAACAGACACAACAATCAGGAGGATTTAACTTCTGTTTGTTCCTTTAAGCGTGTTTGTCAGTTCCTCTTGGATATATTGGATTTGTGATTCATTTAGCCGTGGATAAAAAGGCTTGTCGAGCGAGGAAATTGAAGGTAATGATGAAGAATGTGGTTTCTGAACAGAGGACTGCAGTGTTATGAAAGAAAAAAGCAGAGGAGAGCTCTCAAACATACAACTCTTTAAGAAGAATGGGCTACTGTGGCTGGGGTTCAAACCTGCTCTTGATCTGAAACCTGTCTTGAAACTCCTTTCAAGCACGCAGAGTGAACTTTCCTTCCTCCTCCTTCTTCTTCCCCTCTCTCCATCTCTCCTCAACTGTAGAAACGCACTGATACACATCTTACAGGCAGGAAATTCCTCCAATGTAAAAGCTCGCCTGGGCTTCCTGTTTCAGCGAGTTCCTTCTTCTTCCTCACACTCACACACAAACACACTCTATACATACACACACACACACGTTCTGCTTTCCCCTCAGCTCTGTAACATTCCCCATGTACAAGGAGGAAGGGTGGTGAGGTGTTGCTGATTGCTCCAGCCAGTCTGAGACATAGCATACTGGATGACAGATTTGTCATGAAGGGGTGGAAGTCCTGAGCTGGCCCATGTTGCTGAGTGGACTGTCCATTGTTTTCAACACAAGCTCTTAGCAACGCAGTGGCTGAGTGAATCATATGATTGTTTTAGAGGGAGGAATCATCCCAGAGGCTCCTTACAAGGTCCTTCTGCATTATGGTTTCCTCGTGTGAGCTTTTACTGTCAATCCAGACAAACTGAGGCAGCGTGTGTGGGGAGCAAGATGATCCATTGTTTAGTTGCCTCGTTAAAACAGCCACAAAACTCCTGAAAACGAGCAGTTGCGTTTTTATTTACATCTGCTAATCAGTCCAAGGAAGCAGAGCAGTAAAGAAGCAGTATGCAAGCTGCTGGGGGTGGAAGGATGGTGGTGGGGGGGCGATCCCGGCATCAGCTCCTGCCCCCTCGTTCTACACTCCATAACACACACAAGTGTCCCTAAACAGCTACTCTGACCCGCTGCATTTACAGCCAGCGCTGCGCTTCATGCAGTGTTTGGTCTCTGTCCTGCCTCACTGAACTTGTTTACTTAAAAACACAACTATTTAAGAGGCGGCGTAAAACACTTGACATAATTTAATGGGGGGGGTCACTGCGGGAGAGTGGCCGGGCTAACAAACCAAGACAAGATGCAAAAATACAGCTACAATACAGCTTATAAGAGAATACCCTGAAGCACCATAATCAGCAGTGAAACATAAAACTGGTAACAATCTGAGCTGGATCACAGTAGGCAATATTTGGAGGTAATGAGAGAGGAAATAAACAACAGGGGGGTATGTTTTCAAAACCAGGTCAGAGCCCTTTCATTGTGAAAATGTGTGAACAGGAATGTTTGAGTTGATAAATGACATTGAAAAAGACATATGTGCGCAGCCAGTCATTCAGTTTTGCATTCAGATCCCGTGTTCGGGGTGTCATGTTTTATTTGGATGGCCTATTTGTCTGTCAGAGTAATGGCGTGCCCCCTGACCTCCTCCTGTGTTTTGCTATTGAGGCAGGCGTGCTGCAGGGCCACCGCCAGGCCTCGCAGTGAAGGAATGCGGCTGTAAAATGTGTGTATCTGGTGGTACAGCAGGAGAGGGCAGTGAATCAGTGTGATCACTGGACAGCCTCAAGGTACTGTTTCACACACAAATATACACACGCACACACACAACACACACGCATAACCATTCACACATTCGCTGCTGTTGCTTTCCCACACCCACTCCGGTGGCCAAACATGTCTGACAAGATGCATATGGAAACAGTCCCACCCGTTCCCATGAAAAAAAACAACTGCACTTAAAGTGAGAATAGATAAGTATAGATAGTGTTTCTTTTTATATTCACAGACATAAACATAAACATTTTCTTTTTTTTATTTTTGCAGCACAACAGAGAATCAATCACTGCCCGTTTAAGAGCATCCAAATTTGTATTAGATGTATGATTGAAGAGGGCACAGCACCCTTAAAAAGGCCTGTGGCTGCCTCATTTGTGCTGTGCCTCGGGGAAATCTCACAATAATGAATGGTTGATGGCACCAGTAGACAAAACACCATCACCCTGACTTTCAACACTTCATCAGCTGAGTGGCGGCATACTTCCTCCACTGATGGAGACATCTCTTTCTTTCTTGATGGAACAACAATGATGGCCGATGGCATAAACAAAGGCTTCCCTTAATGTCTCCTCTACATTGTTTGCGATGAGACAGGTAACTGATAGAGCAAGGCTTTTTTGGTGGGAGGTTTTTGCATTTACTATCATCATATATCATCTACACAGACATTGTGGGTGTAACACGTTGCTATAGTTTCCGGAGTGTTTCTGGTTAATAAGCTCAAGTTGTCTCTTCCTTTCCTGTGGCGGAAGTTCACATTTATCACTTCGATTTTTGTTTCCTTTTTCACAGTGCAGCGCAGGATTATTCAATGTAGCCAGTCGGACTCTTACTGCTTTGGTTTTGATTCATCTGGTAACAGAGTCAGCAGCCACTGAGGACTGTATCACACAGGCACAGCAGTGCTTTGAGCCAAATGTTAACGTCAGCATGCTAACATGCTCACAAAGACAATCTGTTGAACTTTAGCAGACATTATGTTTATCATCTTAGTTTAGCGTGTTAACATCAAGCCCCCGGGAGGTGCCGCTTACATTGTGAAAGAGACGTCTGGATATCAGCCGATTCATTTTTTGGAGTCACAACCCTTGCGAAATGACTCGTTATTTGATCCAAAGACTCAGAATTTGTTCCATTCGGTCAGATAACATTTGGAAAGAGCACCACAGTCAAAATCATTTTATTCCCATTCATTACAACAGAGGGCGAGCCAGCTAGTGCACATGCTCCATGGGCCCAACAATGTGGAAGATCCGAGTTCCTGACTTTATGCGCCACTGAGCAACTTTCATAGGAATGAACGGAGCCCTGCCGCCAACACTTTATTCAGTTTTCTTTAAACATCCGTGGTTAGCATGCTAACGTTTGCTAATTACCCCTGAACACAAAGCACAGCTGTGACTGGTGGGCTTGTCCTTAGTTTTGCAAGAATTTGGTCATACACCAAAAAATAGGTGAAATTGAAAAAAAATTAAACCTGATGATGGCGCTAGATGGAAAGTAAAGTGATCACCAAAGTAGTTAGAATTAATTCTGAGTGAAGTATGAATGTATGTACAAATGTAAACCTCATGGTGGTGCTAGAGGGAAAGTCAGTGGCTCACCAAAGTCATTAGGATTTATCATCTGGGAACCATGAGAGTCTATACAAACTTTTCAGCCAAACTCGAGTAGATGTTGAGATATTCCCCGAAACGAAGTGAGAACTTGAAAACCGGGCATTAGAGGAAACATCAGAAGAATGTTTCATCCTCTGGGCAAACAGATCGTCTGTGTAGAATTTGCAGGCAATCCATCTAATTTTGAATTCGATCAGTGAGGTTCTGGCTAAAAACACACCCTAAACTTTTAACATGTTGTGTTCTGTGACTGTATTCTGTGTTCCCACTCTATCTCTCATCTGACTACTTCCTGATACATTGTGTGTAATGTCCTGTCCAGACTGTGCTTAGCCGAGTCCAATCGGTCTTGAATGATGTGAAGGTCTCAGAAAATGCATCATACTTCAGCAGTGTCACCTTCTGTAAACATTAAAAACAATGTTTGGGATGGTGAGTCACAATGCCCATTAAAATGTTACACCTACCCCCCCGACTCCACTTAATCTGCCCTGCTCCTCCTTATAAGTCAATGTTGATGTTAATGCTGTCCAGACCACCGAGGTGTCACGCACACTTGCACAGCCTTATATAGAAGCCATCAGAGGTTTATGATCAGTGCATTAGCAGTATCAGACGCTGTGAACCACCATGCTGAGTGTAGTCTGTCGTCTTGCTAATGTACAAGTCATAGCAAGGTCAGATCCCGTGGTGGTCTGGTGAAGCTGTTTAGCTGTAGCGTATATACCCCCCTATTATGAGTGAGCAGGCATAGCATGAGGGATCCTGGGAAATAGCTGACATGGTGATATCAGTTTTTTATTGGGGGAGGGGGGCTAAGATTAATGAAGGCATCAGAGAAGACTTGGCACATTGCATGTCCTCTTCCTGGTTAGGGTTACATCCCAAACAAACCAGAGCACGCATACAAGCAAACAGCGCAGAGGGGAAGTGAAATGTCCTCTCTAATGAAAGGGTACAAGGTCAGCAGTATTATTATGGTTCAAATTCAGTTTTTTCCCCCACTTGAAAACATCACCAGTTCATGTGTTAAACATCTAAGAGGGATCTTCATCGAATCTCCACCTGTTCTCGCAATTCATTCGTTCAATGATATGAGCCTTTGAATGTATAAGCAGATGTTGTGAGCAGCAGATAATTACAAGATGAACATGTAGTTTGAAATCATCATTAAAATTCAGACACTGAGCAATAAGGCAGGGAATCTAGACAAATTTATATTGCTGCTGCTTTTAGCTCTGGGGCATCTCACTGGAAAATATTTTTAATAGGCCCTTTTTTTTGGGACAGTTGTTAATACTGAATCTGGTACAACTTGCACATCTACTCTCCTGTCTGTAAGAGATCCGTAACTCAAACAGCCAGCTCTGGACTAAAAATAGATTTTCTATCCTGCCTTTTTCTTTCCAAACCCACATCCCAAGCGCGGTGCTCTCCACCTCTGCATAACCTTAATTTGTGAATGCCATATTGATTGAGTTATCTTTGCAAGTTTTCTGGGGAGAACACATGCTGCACTATGAGGGCAGTGCCATGTTACCACAGCCAAGTAATGCAGACAAACAATCCCGGTCTTCCTGCGTTTGTGTTGAGGAATGTTGTGTTTTGGTGCTGCTGATGAATCGACTCTTCAAAGGAAAAGAGACTCATTTCACATCTTATTTAACGTCACATGTTGAGGCCAATGGCGTTCCCACATGTGATTGCTCGAAGAAATGCTGCATTATTTCTGTCACTGAAAAAACATGACACTCACACACACTTTACTTTAATCTGGCATTTAAATAATACTGCTGTAATTATATTAAATACATTGACAAAATGCATTTTCCTGCCCACACATAACAGGCATACAAGCTAATGTAATATAACACAGCTGCTTGGCGCAGGACCACCTACACAGTGGAGCAGCAGTGGTGTCTTCCCTGTTGGGAAAATGACAAAATATACATTTTTAACAACACAGTCATGCTTCTTATTTCACTAAAAACAACCTTTCAGTAGCAGAACACCCAGGTGGAAAACAACAGGAAAACATTATTATAGCTGTAACTGTACTATAAAACCACCACAGGAGACGGAAGGCTTGTATCACATACATACATCCAAATAAAAAAGACTGTGACGAGCCAAAAAGGCATCAGGGCTCTTAACTAATTACTTCTTATTTAACCAAGGTCTTCACAACAGTCTCCCTACAGGACAACTACTACAACTACACTGAGTACAGTGCACAAATACCCACTGTAATTTATGATCACCTTGTTAGGCAACTGGATTTCACTAAAAATCACTATCACACGAGAATCCATCTTGCCAGGGTCCATAGACATTACGCCAGGGTTCAAGTTATGTGCTTGTGGGCGACCCAGAGTAGTTCAGGCCAGTCAACTTAAGCTCCACTCAGGTGTGACGACAGAGAGAAGCGACTGTTCATTCAAAACGAAACAATGGCGTCTCCTTAACAGGCTAGCGCACATGCTGCTAAAGGGTCAGTTATAACTGAACTGGAGAGCAAAGAGCGGCACTTCTCCCAAAAGGCTCCAGCAACAGTTTTAACCACCTTATATGGGTCATTGATCTGCTGGGTTAAAGTTAGACTGTGTTAGACAGATGGTTCATCCAATCACCAACTTGGACCAATCACCGGCCAACTCGAATGTTTGCGACTCCCTGGTTTCCTTGAAAAAGGCCAATGGGATTCGTGACAATGGCTAGAAGTAAAGCTAAGCTAACACAGGCTATTTTGAATTTAAAAACAACAATTGTAGAATACTAGAACATCTTTTTAAGGCATGTAAAAGTTCTATATTTTAAGCCTTAGGACAAGACGTGTTTAAACCACAGCTGACTCCAAGACTGGAAGTGCAAAAATGCAAACACTCAAACAACAATTTTTTCAAGCAAACAAACAGACAGATGGTTCTGTGTAAAGAACACTCTGCCGTGTCAGGTTAAACTCATGTACGTTTTGGAGAGACTAGGGAATACCTGAAATAACTGATTATTTTGCAGAGACGTCTTGTGAACAAAACATTGACACATCATCACCTTATAAGTGGATAATTAACGACAAGCTCAGCCAGATGTGGGTCGTTACTCTAATCCTTCTCTTCCATGTGTTTATTCAAAGCACAAAAATGAAAATAAAAGAAAATATTACCATTGTGTCTCCAGTTTCTGGGATTCATTCAGGAAGTGACAGCACTGCTCTGAATGCTGATTCACATCCGCCACCTGGAGACTAAATGTCTCACTCCAAGGAGGAATTGACCATTCATGGTAACACTTATCACGTACAAAGACCACTGAGCATAAACACCAACACCTAATATTTGTGCTGAAACGCTGATTCATTCTCTATGATGGCTTCCCTTGGGAAAGACTGTGCTGCTGATGCCTTGTGACTCAAACCCTCTTCCAACTGTGATTCTAAATAAGGCAGTGTGCTTCTCAGTCGTGTTTATCAGCGCATTCCCCACGCACTTGTACTCACTGTCCCTGCTTATGACCTGGCATACAGTACAAGCAGGCAGAAAAAGGCTGAAGTGGAGCCTCTGTTCTTACTTGCCATATGTCTTACACGTGACCAGCATGGATCTTCTCCAGGCAAAGAGGGGAAAGATAGAAGAAAATGTGACGTGAAAGCAAGATTTATATGAAACTGAGAGGAGAGGAGACGAGAGGCAGTTGTGAGGGGGTTTAAAGGTCTAGTGGTCTTGAGAAAACATCTGATTCACAAAATTATGGTTATGATTCATCAGATCTGAAGTCCCAGTGTCCCAAATTACACAAGCATTCTGATTTTTCCCCCTCTATTCCCATTTCAGATGAAGTTTGTCCATTAAAAAAAAACACTATTACGCGATACTCAACTTTCCACATTTCCCCTGTCCATGTTTATCTTCTAACACACCACTGGCTACATTTCAGTGTGCTGTCAGTGAGTTTGAAGCCGAAGCTGGGTGGTTATCTGTGTGTGTGCATGTGGTTGTAGTTAGGCACTTTGTCCGTTAAGCCAAATCAATAAGATGTCAAGCAGAAGAGTATTTTCTCACATAGACAGCAGGCTCAGTTTTAAAGAATTATCTCATTTAAGTGCTATGCTGGCTTCCCCCTTATCAGTCAGTAGGACTCATCTTGCCAGTGGATGGAGAAATTTCAGATACACAAATAGGGAGTTACCGCTCCCATCTCTGACAGCCCCCGAGGGCAAATAAAGGTAAAAAGTTTGTTATTTGCCCAATTCTTTCTTTCTTTCTTTCTTTCTTTCTCTGCCTGCTTGACCTACCCTCCCCACCTCCGTCACTCCTCCAGTGGTTCCCTCTGGAGCTGAGCAGTGAAAGCCTCACTCCTCATGCGCCATGTGTCTGGTTTCTATTAGCGATTTGGAGCAGGCCTCTGCGTGCGTTCTGCTTAGGTACGGGAGCTGTTAAGGCAGAAATTTCCTTTTTACAACACAGCCCCCATCCCTCAGTCTGTCTCTCTCACTTTGACTCATACACATATACACATACAGGGTATATAATGTATAAATCCACAGCTGCCCCCCACTGTCCCGCCCCTGCAACCAGGGGACATGAACAACCCGGAACATATGAGTAAACGTGTGTGTTAGAACGTTGGTTTCCATGGGTAACAAGGAAGGGCGGACTCCCCGAGGAGCTGCTGTCATGGGCGCGTCCAGCTTTTTTGGACGGGCCTACCTCAGCTCATCAGGATCTGGCCGAACCACAGCCACTGAGGAGTTAGGGTTACTCTCGGAAGAAATACCTTGTTGTCTTGTAATATCTCACATGATGTGAACGATAATGACCTCGGCCCGGGTGGAGGGCTAGCAGGGGGAAAAAACAGTGCTGGCGTGATGGGAGGATCAGAGAACATGTTGGATGAGTCTGTGAGAAGTAAGTGGTGAGAAAAATTATCATCTGGATTCGGAAATAATTACATGGATCTTGAGAGAATCAAAGTCGCTGGTGTGGATCCAGAAACAAAAAGGAGTTTCAAGGACCATATCGTTGGCCTTGCATTTTTCAGCTCATTAACTACAAATTGCATATACTTTACATTAATGACGACCGTTTCCAAAGCATAACATGCATTTTTGGATTTAGCCTCTCAAACCTTGTTGGGTTAGACATTCAATCACACTTAACTGCCTTCATTTGTTGTCGGAGTTATGGTGGTGTTGCATGTTACTGCAAATGTTAGAAGGGGCTGCTTTGAAATGTCTTTGCTTGCTGCTCTGACATGCAACATCAGCTTCTGAAAAAATATTGTATATTCTATACTGGGAAAGTAAGAAACAGGGAAAATCATCAAAGTAACTGTGAAAAAACGTGTCCTTTGTATAGAATAAGAACTTTTATCCAACATCACTTGCAACAGAGGATGAAACAGGGAAAAATACCACATATACGGCTTCTAAAGGGGCACTCCAACTTAGTACTGCACTTTCATAAAGGCGAGGGACTTGCAAGAAACTCATTCAAATAAGAATGGTCAAAATCAATGCAGCAGCTCTTTCAAACTCTACGTCCACGGTTTGTAATACAGGCTTTCTGTTGAAAATTTGGTGGCTCCCAGCCCAAGTTGAGATAACCCTGATGATGTCATGATATCATCAGGGTTATTTTTATCAGACTTTATAAAGCTGCTCCAGATCCACAGATGACATTATACAAGTGTTTTCACCGGCTGAGCACTGCTGATTGGTGGCCCTTTCACCAACATAAGCTCAAATCCTCCATTTTCTGCTACAAAACATTAACATTAATTTCATAACTCTTCCTCTTGAACCAACCGTCGGTGCCCTGGCTTGCTTACACAGACGCAGGGCTTTGGTTTTCTTGGGGTGCTGAGATTAGACTTCACCCTGGATGTTCCAGAGCCCGCTGCTGTAATTGCTTCCATGTCTCTCAGTTGTGGTGCAAGCCATGCTGATGATGTTAGTGAGAGGTGGAGAGACGGATGAGGACACCAGAGAGCAGCTGGGTGGGGTCATTTACTGGCTGTGGAGGGCCCATTCTCTCAGCTGAGTGCTGCACGTTGATGACACAGCTAGGCAGACCTCTCTGTGTGCAATGTATGAGTAAGGCTTTCCTTTGCTCATAACGTGCTATTTCCATGGCAGTCATGTCGGGGCGTCCTTACGTCTTGAACCGCAACCTCCTACAGCCAATTAAAGTCACCACACGCTTAGTAAAAAGGAATGAGGTAAATTCAGTACATGTAGACCTCTTACAGCTTCTTGAACTCTGAAAGCCCCTCAGATGTGAAGTGGAGATATATTGATTCAAAACATATTGAAAAGAATTCATAAAGTACTATGGATCTTTTTGATCTGTGGCTCTGCTGGAAATCTGCGGAAGCTTCTGAAGATGTGACTTTTTTCACTTATCAACACTTGTCAGTCAGATAAACCCGCAGACAGATAGTCAGAGCCAGAAAGAACTCAGTGTCCAGATTACATCCAGGTGTTTTGGACGCCCCGCACCCCGGCAGCAGGTGAGGAGGCTGAATTCCACAGGTGCCTTCTGGTTCCCCTGACCTCGATCTGCCAGGTGTTACCAGCTCTCTGAAGATAACTTTTGATAAACTCGAGGGGATACCAGGACAAACATGTGCATCTGTCTTGGGGAACAGAAAGAAAATGTGCTGACAGCTGAAATTATTAACTGATACCAACCTCTTTCTCACCCCACATCACTGAGGAACAACAGCAAGACAAGCTGGAACAGAAACTTCATGAGAACAACAGCCAATTGTTCCCCTCTCCCGGGATCTGGAGCATCTTAATTCCCCACATTACCACTGATCTGAGGGCGGCCTGTACTTTCATCGCTAATATTTACCACATAAAGAGCTCCACGCTCAGATCATCTGTTGATAACACAATTTAATGCTTTGTCAAATGGGTTTGGTGAGGAAGGATATGTTGATGTAGAAAGATGCCGAACTTTCCCTGTGTCGTCAGTCTGTGACTGCAAGCCTACTCACCTCCAGTGTCTCTGGGTCGAGTCCAACAGACGCTTGTTCATTGGGGAAGTTGTGCTGAGTCGCACACATCAGTGATGCAACACAAAGAAGTTGTGGTTTAACAGGGAGTTGTGGACTGTGGCTGTTTCTTGACTGGGTGACCTCCTGGAGTCTCGTAGTCATTCAGACATACATGAAAGAGTGAATAACAGAACAAACAGTCTGATTAGCTTGCTCATAGAAAAATGTTAGAGAAAACTGAACCTCTGTTTTGACTGAAGAACTTGTTGGTCAGGAAAAAGTTCTCCCAGAAGATACACAGAAGAGCCACACAGCATCCATAACCTGACTGTGAGAAAAGTGAAAGTGTCCTATCATCAGAAATGTGTACAGGACACTTAAAGGAATAGTTCAACATTTTGGGAACTGTTCTCATTTGCTCCCTTGCTGAGAGTTAGATGTGAAGATCGGTGCCACACTAATGCCTCTAATGCCTCGATTCCAGAACAGTAAATATGAAACTAAACACTGGTTAGCTTAGCTTGGCACAAAGCCTGGAAACAAGGTTAAACAGCTGGCCTGGCTCTGTCCATAGGTAACTAAATCCACCAACCAGCGCCTCTAAACAAATGAGACACAGTGTGTTAATTACTGAGCTTTAGTGGTGCTGGTGGGCAGATTTTTTTAAAACTTGGCACAGAGCCAGGCTAACCATTTGGCCCCGCTCACAGTCTTAATGCTAAGTTTTGTTAACCGTCTCCTGGCCTTACCTCCAAAACACACAACAGAGATGAGAGTGGTTCCTAAAGAGAAAAATATTCTAGTAAATATGAGAACTATTCCTTTATTACTACAAGGGCAAGAGGACGTGGAAGGATCTCTTTTCTTTACAAATAACATTTTTGTGTGTCATCGTTGAAAAATATTTCAGTTCTGCACAGTTCAGTGTCTATGACATTATATGTGTGCCCTAATCCTGAGCACACGATGGAACATTTTGAGCACAAAAAAAGATTCTATGCAAGCACATAAACTAAGTTTTAGAGACGATATTATCACTCAATTATTCATTTATATAATTTAAGCAAATAAAAATCTTTCATCCTCCACAGAGGCATGCTATGAGAACCACTCACTCAGTTTCACTCTTTGGTGCTCAAATCCATGGACAAGACTAAAAAGCAATGTGTTGAAACACCATGACGTTGTGATTTCCTGTGTTAATAGTATGTATATCAAATGAGGTCCTGCCAGAAACTATAATGAAAGAACTGTTGACTACTATCACTCAGAAACCTACATTTCTTTGCAGGCCTTCTGTACGATCCTGCACCGTCACTCCCTCTCGCCTCTGTGACGAAGTTCTGACCGTAACTGAAACCACGTGCTCAGGATTAAAACACGTGAGACCTGCTTTTTTTAATCCCTTAAGAAACACAATTGAATAAAAATTCATTATTTGTTTAAAACAGCTTTATAAAAGCAGACAGGTATCTGATTATTCTGCCATGATGACTCAAAACTTTCCTTTAACTGAAGGCATCTAGAGAAAGTGCTGTGGTCAATGTGAGTCTGTGACTTTATTTCCCTTTTGAAGGATAAAAGAGACTCAGGCAGATTTAATGCGCTATAATATTGGCTATGTAGATTGAAATGGAAAAGGCAATAAAATGCATCTTAAGAGTACTACTGTAACAACATAGATTTATATATGATGTCAGTTTTCCACTGGTCTTGTTGTATATTAAACTTCATACACGGCTTGTAGAGCACTCTATTGTGATTGGTCATTTATTCTACAGTCTGTTACTTCTGGTTAACAGATTGCTGTTATTGCTGCAGCTCTGATAGCAGAAGCAATGAATATTTTGTGATTTTGTGTCAAATTGTTAGTTTCTTTACTACAAAGCCGTGTAATAAGCAAGATAATGTACAGTTTTTTTCTTTAAAAGATAAAGTTTGTAATGACTTCCTCACTCTGCAGCTCAATTTTCCCGCAACCTTTTCCACATGCAGGAGCACCCATGCTGGGTTAATACATCAGCACCCTCATTAGCACAGCATGGGGCTTTAACCCCCCTTATTCTCTAATAGGTACACACCCTGCACTAACACTGACTTAAAGCCAATCATTAAAGTCATAATCAAAGATTTTTATTTAAACACACATAAGCCACTACCATCATATTGGGGCAGCATAATGGAGGTTGAGCCAAAGGCCCACTGATGAAAGCCCTTCTATTTGCTGTATTACAAACTGGGTGTCAGTGGCAACATTCCCGGGAAAAATCTGAATGTGTAAAATTAGTGATGCCAGCAGTGGTTGGATCTCTGGGAATTGAGGTCGAAACACTGCAACTACCACTTTAAGTCATAGGTGTCGCTCAAGAAAGCCAAGCAGAGATCTTTGAGATTCCTACATTAACGGCAAGGGTTCCCAAATATTCCACATTCATATATCACCTGTCACAATTCTGCACTCAACATTCTTCCCATTGCAACCCCACCACTCTTCCTTTATCCCTGTCTTCCTGTATACGTGATCTGAGTCATTATTTTCCCATCCTCTCTAACTTTTGTTCCATCAATTTGCGAGGCACAAATTACGGATTACAAACAGACAGAAAGAAATTGGAAACATGAACAGACGAGTATACATCACCACATAAATACAAAGCCGTTCCTCACAAGAGTCTTTTCTTATGACAAAGAAAGACACAAAAACATTAAGGTACTGAATGAGAGGCAGCTGTTAGTTCAGACTACCTCTCTGACTCACTGGCTTTTAACCCATAATCAGCAACAACAAAAAAAAAGAGTTGGGGATAAAACAGACCTGCAGGTGATTCGACAAAGAGTGCGTTGATTCACCTGCCAGCTGCTACAGGGGGTCTGGCTGCTCCGGAGTGGAGGCTGTGATTAGTAAACGGCTGGGAGATGACCCCCCCGTCAATGGGTGAGTGGCCACACTCTGCAGGAGCCTAATGAATGCAGAGAAAGGCCTGCAGGGTCAGAGTCTGATGGCAGTGAGAAACTACAGAACCCTCTAATCTAGTGACACCCAACACAGGGTGCAGAGGACTGTACACGTGTGTGTGTGTGTGTGTGTGTGTGTGTGTGTGTGTGTGTGTGTGTGTGTGTGCTCTTTAAAGGGTTGGTTCACCAAAAAACACATCCCTTCTTTGCCTACAGTGATATCCAGTGCAGATAGTTTGGGTATAAAGAAAAAATCTTAAGCAATGGCCTCTGCTCAGAAATGAGTTAGTGTATCCACTCACATCTCCAAAATATCTGTACCCCTGGTTCCCCCAAGTCCTCCAGCAGCAAATATCTACAGGCAGAGATCTAATTTTAATGGTTCATCAGGCCCGGATGAGCAGACTAAATGAATCTAAACCTTTGTCCCCACACCAAGTAACTTTTCAGTGCAACAACTTTGAGGAAAAAGTGGTGGGAAACAGCACCAGAGGGTGAAATGAGGCGGATCAGGACATAGTCTAATCATTAACCATCTAGCCGCTCTCCCGTTCACATTACTTCACCAAGAATTTATGGCAGTTTGAACCCCTCATCTCTCTCTCTCTCCCCGGGAGCTTAATCTCAGGGAGGGCGTTTTGGGTTTCTATTGAAATATTTTAGCAGCTCCCAGGATGCTGTCTGACATGGGAGTCAAGTAAATCGGTACCAAGATCACAGCGGAGTCCTCTGATGTTTTTCAGGAACGCCTCGTCAGTCTCAGTTAACTCTTAAAAAGCCAGACCGGTGAAGATCCCTGGTGGACAGAATCCTTTGTGATTCCCTTTGTGAGGCCGGTGGGAAAGCCATCAGATCTCACGGGAGTGCTGAACCATAACATTTTCTCTGGGAGTGTCTGGTCATTAAAGGAAGAAGACTGAGATCAAATTGACATGCAGCAGCGTTGTGACCTTGTAACTCTGCCCTTTCGCTGCCGCTTAATCTCCCCTCTTTACCACTTTACACAGCTCAGGTGACTCTACATGTCAGTATGGATATCTTCTGAATCCTGCAGACATTTTTTAGAAATCTGAATACAACGCAAAGAAACGGGGTTCCCTTTGTTCTGTTGTCTGGATGGACCTGGTTTGCTTTTTAGTGATTTATCAGAAACCTTAAACTTAAAAAATGACCCAGATGAATGGTCAGTTCAGCATTCCAGAGCATTAGAGAGCTTAACCTTGCATAGGTTTGGTTTAACTGCGTTTTTATCTGTTACTTATTGCTAACACCTTAAAACTCGACATCAGCTCACAGATGCAGAGCAGATCTTTAAAAAGCCAAACTCTGAATGACCTCACATTACTCTGTTTAGTCCACACGTCACAGGGATGTAGTTCAGCGTCCAGACGAGCAGTTTATTCCTAGAGAAAGGCCTCTGATGCTTCCATTCTCTCCGAGGGGATCCTTTTCCCACTAAAACCCCAGAGAGAGGCTATAAATAATCTTCTGAAGTCATCCCTGATGCGTAATTAATTTTCAGCAGTAGTTCCCCAGTGATGAAGCGCTTCAGTGTTATGACAAGCCCCTCCATCAAGCCCATCACCTGTTGGACTCACGCTATGCCTGTTTTCCCAGCAGTAACACGAGACATGGGCCTGATTCCCTGCATACAATGGCAGCAGTGAGACAGCAGGTAAAAATAGCATTTGTGGATGATACAATTCCCTTAAATTAAGGACAGGAACATAGATGTTTTTTTTTTAATGGCAGTTAGGATCTAATATATGATCTCAGGGTTTGAACCCCCTCAGAAACCTGCTCTTTCCAAAGCAACAACAATGTGGAAAGATGTCTTAAAAATCTAGTATGTAACAAGGATGAAATATTGTGATCCTCTAGGTGAAACTAGAAGGTTAATGAAAAATCTGGCAAAAGGTCTTCCTCGTGTCACTTCACTCACTCCAATCACTGCTTTAACAAGCTGTTAGCCAAAATACAGGAATCCTAAAGCTCCTTATCAAGCTAAACTGCACCTGTAACCTTAAGCGACACGCTTCCTGAGCACACCCCACCCTTGCAGATTATTTCACAAATGGAAAGCACGCTCCACCCTCCAGCATCCCTTCCGTAAACACACACACACACACACACACACACACACTTCTGCTTCTGCATACATGTTTCCATGACACCAAGAGGGATAAAAAAAAAAAAAAGCTTTGGCCCAGCACACACAGTATGGAAACTCTTACCCAAAGAGAGGACGGGGCAAAGCTATGTTTTCACAGGTAGACTAGTGAACCCCTTTGCTACAGGAAATGAGATCATTTGGATAAAATAATCAAAACACAAAACCACTACTGAAAACTGAACTACTGTAAACTGAAGTACTGTAAACGTCAGCACAGCCTGGCCCCTGCTGGGAATGACTTTCACTGCTAGTTTGATGTGCACAAGAGAGAAACACAAAAAGCACTGTAGAAATATGGTATTAATTAAAGTTAAGGGTCGACTTGACTGCCGTGATGGGGTTTAGACATTTGCCACAAACTGGGACTTTTACATGATTCACTAATCATCCGTTAGGGAATAGGGCACATGGACAGGAAGTGATTCTACATCCTTTCCCAGATTTGCAGAAACACATATCCCACTTATTCCCACCACCTCCACAGCACAAAGTCTGACCCCCATAAACGTGCTATTGATCATGTGAGCCTGAGGCGACAGCAGCATCAGGATCAAGAGCTACAACAAGCTAAAACAGCATTGTTGGAAAATGAAAGTGCATTTAGACAAAGACACATCTGTTGAAACACAATATAAACACTCTCCTTTCTCTTTCATTCTCAGATAGACTTGGGTATTTCTGCCAGCATTAGCGGGAAAAAGGTAATGGAATTCATTCCAATGAGAGACTTTCTCAAAATAATGACATAGTATCTCAATTTTAAAGATTTCTCTTCATTTTTGATGAAGTTTTTTTCATTTTGAGATCATGAGCCATTATGTTGAGATATTAAGTCACTATTTTGGGAACATTTCCAATTATTTTGAATAACTTTTTTTTTCATCACATGGGCAGAAATGGACATCCATTTCGAAAAATCCAACTGTGAGGCTATACGTGCTGAGCTAAATGCTAACCTCAGCATGCCAACATGGTGACTTTTATCAGGTAATTCTTAGCACGTTGACACTCTTAGTTTAGTGTGCTAACATGCTAACAGTTGCGAGCGTTAAACCAACAGAAGATTACTACCTGACTCTGCAACTCCCCTCAGCTTTTCAGGGCTTTATAGCAAGGTCCTGTCCGTGGTTTCAGCTCATTGTTTAGCTGAAACCAAAGGCTGATTACCTCAATGAGACACCAGGGGATCACCAAAGTTAGGCCTATTGCAATTCATCCTGAGGAGAACACAACTGACCAAATTTCATGGCAATCCACCCAATAGCTGTTGAGACATTTTGGTTAAAACCACAAATGTCTCAGGGAATCACCAGAATTCTTTGTCTGGGAACCACCAATATCTGTCAATCCTGAAAGTAGATGTGTCGATGTATTTCAGGAAAAGTGACAACCTGTGCCAAATCTCCTGGCAAGCCAACTAAAAGTTAGTGAGAACAAAACAGTTGGCTAACCAGTCGCCATTCCTGAACTCCCACTGCTAGTGAGGTTGAAATGCGGTTTGGGAAGTGAGACCATGAACTGTATTGTCTTGTAATATTGAAACAACATTGTTTTAATGACATAATATAACCACACCAGTGGGATGTCATCGTTCAGTCATCAGTCCCTGAACCTTGCCGCCTTTTGTGGTGTTAACATCATCCACTGTAAATACTCTGTTGCCTGTTAATACGAAGAGACATGTAAAAAGAGATAAAAAGAGACATGTTCATGAAGAAAATCAAACAAGTACAGGCAGTGAACAGTTACAGTTACTCGCTCCTTTCACCAAATTAACAACAGCTACTTTGTTTACATTGATGAGAGTATCCCTTAAAGTCTCGCGTGTCAGGAAAAAGATGCAGATTCCTCTTTCTCCATACCTCTGATATGAGGTCACCTCTTTTCTCTATGGGGGTAAGACCGAAAACATTCACATGGTTGTTGTTAAAAGACAACGTAAGCATATAGATATTTAAACTTCCACCTCGAGGAAAGCTGGGCGCACAGCCAGTTGCTTAGCTAATGGGATGGTTTTTATTACAGGACTGAAAGGAAGCAAGAACATGTAACATTGAAAAACCCACAAGAAAACATGCGCACGAACAAAAACTACATACTGTTTTTTTTTTTTTTCAGTAACTTCCACAGTATATGTTGTTGTTAGGGAACTTGGATGTAGCGATGACAGACGTGTCCTTGGGGACCAGCAGGCAGAGCAAGACACACCATATTTCACACAGCTGTGGAGACACAGCTGTTTTTCTGGTGCTGCTGGGAGTCACAGGGCTGTGCTGTCATGCTTTGCATTTCTGCTTGTCCTGGCAGTGCCATCTTATACCCAGTGCTTCATGACATAATATAATAATATAATAGAAGCCTCCTGGTTTTAGCAGCTGGCTGTTCTTGCACATTGAAACCTATTCATTCAAACCTGGTCTTGTGTTACTGATGATTTACTGTCCTCCAGTAATACCTTAGTGCCTTTGGAATTACTTTTCTACTTAAGAAATAGTCCCTGTTATATGGAGGCGGAAATGATCCATCGTGGGAAATGATTTTCAAGCTATATTTGACAGTTAAAAAAGGAATTCATGAAAGATTTCACTAAAGGCAAACAAATTCAGCAGTTTTCATTCTTCTGATATCACCTCTGTCAGAACAGAACTATTCTCTCTCTCTCACACGGCGGACCATATACAATAACTGCATCTATATCAATTCATCCTCCTTACTTGAATTCTGATGCTTCTCTTGTTTCCTTCTCATGCTCATGAGAGGGTTTTGTTAGGATACTTCTGAATGCACTGTAGAGCCCGGCATTTGCTTTGTGGTCGCTATATACTCAGTTTGGCCAGTTTATTAGGTACACCTACAATAGTTAAAACTAAGGTAGTCTAATACAGCTGCGCTACAAAAAAAATCCCACATAATCCTCCACAATTATGACATCACATATCTAATTGATTTGATAAATATATAATTTTTATCATTATTATTATCATCAGTAGTAGTATTTAATTTCTATTTTCTCTAGTTTTCTTGTTTTTTACTTATGAAATACTGGATTATTTCACATCTTTAGGACTAAAACTCCTGTCCAGTGAAACTACCTGAGAAAGAAAAATGTTTAGGAACCAGCTCTTTAAGGTATCCTTACAATAAACATACATATGCCAATTATACGACTACAAAAATGCATCCCTGAATAAACTATATAGTTGCATATATACAAGTACAATCACCAATCATACAATCACCAATGTATTAGGTACACATAGCCTACCCTTGCTTATGTAAATGGTCTGTACAAAATAATAGAAACACCTTTCGGTGTAACAAAATACATTTCAACAGGCTCCAAAATGACCTTACAGTTGAATTAACGCCTCCCTTAACCAGTTTCAACAAAAAAGGAAACACCCAAAACCTCATCAAGTGAGGGTTTATTGCAGAGCTGATGTATTAGACTGCACTCGTTTTAGCTAGGTGTTCCTAATAAACTGGCAACTAAGTGTATTAGACAAGAGAGAATTGAATTATTCCTCGTATAAACACCAAATGATTAGACAAGCTCAGGACATATTTGCCATTTCACTGGGCCCAAAGAGAAAGTTAGAGCAGCTACAGTTTAGTGTTGACCTTCACTGCCCTCATTGTTTCCTTCTTCCTGCTTTCAGAAGGATATTTGGATCCTCTCTCCTGGGCAAACAGAATGAACGTTGTGCTGGAGGGTCTGGATTTCCCTCCTCAGTTCAGGCAGCATGTGAAGAGCAGAGCAGGCTAGTGAAAATATCATGAGCCAGTTTTATGAATAGTGCCATTTAAAAGGGATTGGTTTCGGTGCAGGCCTAATGATGCCATAGCACTGGCGTCACAGAGAGCGAGGGAAAGAGGGAGCATTCTTTCCAGGCGCTGGAGCAGCACTTTTAGACTGGTAGACTGGAGTGAGATGGTGTGGCAACTTTCCACTTCACATACGTCACTCCTAATGCCCAGTTGCTCTCCATCGCTCTGTCCAGTCACAACAGTAAAATTAAAGCCCAGATAAAGCTGGTGATTTTGCACATCTGTCAGCACGCTCTGAGATGACTGTGGGAAGCCATTCTCTCCTCTGATTATGATGTTTTTTTAATGTCCTCCAAGATCTTTCCACAGACTCGTGATGGGCTCCATCATCAGCCCTGAAACTATCAGGCCTGGCCGAGTCCTTCCGGCCATTGGAGAGGTAAAACAATAGGGAGCCAGAGGCCGGAAAGGTTAAACAGTTGATGCATAGTTCTCATAGCTGTGGACCGCTGCCACAATTGTTCCAGAGGTTCCAGAGGTAATTTGTCTCTGCATATTTGTAGTTTGTTTGTGAGTGCGTGGGCCTGCTCTCATACTGTCGGCTTACTGAATAATAGCGCACATACAAACACAAACCCACGGTGACTGGCACAGAAACAAGGGGGGATTTCAATCAGGTAACTTCAAGTGAAGGGACACACCTACATGGGTACACCAATTGGGAGACACGTTAAAAACAGAACGGTAGCAGAAATTATATCCTCAGTTTTAGTGTGTGTGTGTGTAAGTGAGACAAATTCCATAAACACTGGATCCTACACTTCCCATAATGCAACTCAATAGCACCTTTCATCAGACCGTCCTCACATGGTAGATACCCACTTCATTAAAAAACCCCAGTTTTTACTTGACAACCCTCCCCCAGAACCACAAAACAACAGTTTTCACAGCAACACAATGTAAGAACTTATTCTGTATTCTGTATAAATGTCTGATTTTCGCGCTAACATTTCCAATAAAATTTGCTGCTTTCACAAGCTGAGTAGTACTTGTCGGGGCGAGTGAGCTGAATTTCATGAATCAAATTGTGCCTATATGATCGCCCTCTTTAAGATAGCAGGAGTCTCAAAGGAATTTTCACAATCAGTGGTGTGACTGTTATTTGTACCAGGGTTATCAGCATTTGGTTTGCTAAGATAGCTGAAGGGAAGTGAAAGAGCAGTGAGCCTGCATCCTGCAACCAAGAGCAGAGACCTCAGAGCTATGTGGGTTACACTGGCCCCTAATAAGAAGCCACTTTTGGCTCGGCCCAACGGGGAATAGAGGGGGGAGACATTGTGTCACTTTACCCAGCTAGCAACTTCCTGCTATTGAAGAGAGAAGAGAACAAATATTCTGGCTTCCACAATCAGTTGTTGTAACCACTGTCGAGCGAGAGGCCCCCTATGAGCTGCAAGACAGCAGAGCCGATTATTAAAAGGATGTTATTTGCTTGCCACTGATTATTCTGAGGAATCAACGCCGGGTCAGTATGAGTGGAAAACTGGGTTGTCCTCATTTTGCTGTTGTGATCATTTAATGGGCAAAAGAAATCGCTCTAAACTGGCTGTGTTTATGTCTATTATTCTGTGGCGTGGCTCAGATGTAGATACAGCAGCAGCAGTGAATGACCCTTACATGTGACACAGACATCCTCATGTAGAAAGCAGGCTGTGTTCAGGAGCACTGCACTCAGTGTGTGCCGCCATCCAGTGGTCAGAGAGTGTACTGCACCCAGCAGACAGTCATCGTCATGACCTCCAGTGTCTGAATGAGGACAAAGGCTTCACATTTCCTCCTTCACACTGAGTGACTGCACATACTTGGGTCATTCTCAGGTCAGTCACACCAGTTTGCTGCAATGACAAGACAAATAGATAAACAATATGTATTTCAACATTATTATTTTAAATTAGAAACAATTACATATCTGAAACATAATTGCATTGGTACAAATTTCTCCTCAATTCACACATGAAATAGATTCTAAACTTTCCCTTTGAGAAAAACAGTAATAAGTGTAACAGTAATTAATATGTGAAACATATGATGTATGTATCACATCCTGAACACTAGCAACCTCTGTGTCAGTAATCTAGTAAAATCAAGGTCATGGTAGAAGGTCGTCAATGGCAACATAACCATTTTAACCTACTGCCGTCTTGTGAAAAAAGATGTATTACCTCCTAAAATCAACACAAGATACAAAAGGTTATCCTTTTTAAAATGAGTGTTTTATTGTTTTTATTTTTGTATAAAAACCTTTTGTCCACTTTAGGCAACAGTTAGCATGAGAGTAGCTCTCACAGCTTTTAGATGAAGTCTAAATGTATCAGTCTTTTCAACACTCACACGCTCCTTTCACACAGAGAAACGCACAATCACATAGTGTAGTGAGAGTGAGTTGATTTGATGCAGTGGTCCCAAACCTAAGTCTATTAATGGAAAGCCAGAGACAAAAGCTCTACAATGGGCAGCTTGTAATCATCACCACTTCAAAGATGGTGCTATGTCAAGGCAAGTCACGCGAACACAGAGGGCCACGATAAATGTACAGCCTCGGAACAACTACAGGAGACTGCTTTGTTCAAATCTGATGGATGAAAGCATCATCTAATTAGGTTTGAAACCACTGCTTTGGTGCAACTCTTAAGCAGATTCATATTAAGACAACAAAAGAAGGCAAAGAAATACATCAGACATCTCATACACAGCAGCGCATCCTGTGTTAGGCGAGTCGCCACCAAAAGCAGCGGCTGTAATTTTAGGCAACAAAACAAAGGACTGACTTTGTGTAATAAGAGTCGGCACACTTACTATTAATCAGACACGGCTTAAAAAAAAGACATTTAAAGACCAGAAATGTTATACGATTGCATTTACATACTGAATGACACCAAACACCTCGTTCCAGATTTGCCACATTAGTGATTTGCAGTGCAGTAGCTATTGCGTTCCTACAAGAGGCTCCCCGACACACTTCGTACATCAGTCATTAAGAGACATCTCTGTGAAAACATATTTCTCATGATGGTGGGGTGAAAAAAAAAATCAGTGAACTGTAAATCTGTAACATCAGCACCTTTCAGGGATAAAATATGTATCCTCACTAATATACCCCCCCCCCCCTTTCATAATACTGTACATATACATGTACGTGCACACACAGCTTCCTCCTCTCACATGGACGCACAAATGTAAAGTAGGCATACACACACAGACACACACCCATCCCGTACAGATTGAACATAGAATATACAAATTCGGGTCGCTGTCAATCTGTTTCATAAATTAGTAATATCACATTATTTTGTATAACTACTCAACAGCACAGGCTGCCATTTTCTCTGATGCTTTAAATGCTATTTTCTTCATATGAAATTTGACTCAAAATCATCTCTTCCTTGCAGTGTAACTCGTTGAAAGAGGAGACGAACGGGAAGATCTACTGTGGCATTTCCTCGTAACATGACATGGCTGACTACATGGCATTACAGCGTAGCAGTATGAGAGAGATGACGCTTCCTTTCACTCAAAAAAGAAAGAAAAAAAAAAAAAACACAAAGACTGTGAGGACTTCAAACCAACAGTATCTAATCCACAAATGACACGTTACTCAAAGAAATAATAGGTAATATCATAGGCATTGTAACTACAGGTAAACTAGGTTTTTGTTGACAAATCGACTGCGTTCGCAGCCCAAGGTGAGCAGGAGCAACAACTAAGGCCAGTGCTAGTCTGCTGCTCAGTGTTGGTTTACCTTCATAACAGCAGAGCCACAACACTCGCTGCCCTCGGTTCACAATGTGCATACAGCTCAAAAAAAAAAAAGCAGCAACCTCGGCTCTGTCTTGCACATTGCAAATGCATATACAGTACACAAAAAACAAGTATTTCCAGGATTATTAGGTCTATTTTCAGCGGAGGATACTATCAGTGGCCTTCATTTGGCTTGACTACAGCACAAGTCTGCTGTAATGGAAAGTGAGCCAGTGAGTATCTAAATACACCAGCTTTCTGCGCACTGCAAAACAATTTGTGTTTAGTGTTTATAGCTTAATACATCACCAAACAAAAGGCTTATGTCAGCATTCACACACTGTGTTTTCTGTTTGCTGCGCTGGAAATGAACAAAGCACTACTTGCTGTACTTCCTCATCGACAAATGACTCCTACACACAAGTGTTTTGATGGTTTTTCCATTAAGGCCGCATTCATCACCCCAACAGAATTACGTACAATTTTGCCTTGTAACTGCATCCATATTACTTCTGGGGGAGTGATCTGTATGTGCTTTCAGCGCCCCCCTACCTTCCTCCCTCGTGTATTGTAATATTCAAGCTCGTTCTCCACATATTTCAACAACAGTCACTACAAGAGATTGCAACCTGTGATCATTCTTGATGATAGCAGTAATAAATGTGAAATGTGTAATTTTTTTTTTTTCATCTCAGATGAAGCTATTGTGCAAAATATCTGCAGGGAAGCTAGAACTAAACTTCAGGAGGCAGTGGGTCGACTCCTTGCTCCAAGCAGGACACCCGTTGGCACTGCTCTTCAGGGAGGCTCTGCCGGGGACTCGAGGGCCTCTCCTCCTCTACTTCCAAACATCCCTCCGAGCACAGCATCACACCTGTCAAAGACTTGCCCAAACTCTGCCTGCTGGTGATCTCTTCAGGCTTATCATCTTTCAACTCTTCTCCTTGTTTCCTCTCCGCACACTCGCCTCCTCCTGAATCTTGTTCTCTCACCGAGCCCTCCACATGTTCAGCCTCCTCCGCTCTGGGCAGGCTCTCAAACGCTCCAGGCTCTATGGGGCTCAGCTGATAGTAGAGCAGAGAAGTGGAGTCCTTGAGGAGGTCTGAGGGGCTCTCCTCCTGGTTGTCAGTGATGCACAACACCGTGGCCCCCGTGGGGAACGGCCCCTGCAGGAGGACCTGCTCCACCCCGGGCACCTCTGCCTGCTCAGGCAGCTCCCCTCCCATGGCGCCGGGCATGAGGCAAAGAGGCTGCTCGGTGAGACCTCCTGAGCCCAGCTCCTGCTGCACTGCCTCCCCCTCTGCCTCCTCCCTCTCCCTCCTCTCCTGCTCCTCCGCGCTCTGCAGGTGCAACACAGCTGTCTCGTTCTCTCGCTCCAGAATGTCCTGCTCAGCCAGGAGATCCTGAACCTCCACAACAGTCTGCACCTCGCTCTCCTCCAGCTCAGAGTCCAGGCCAGCCACTGAGGACAGGTCAGGAGAAGTGGGGCAAGTGGAGGAGGGGGAGGACAATGGGTCAGATTCAGCATACTGGTCCCCAGGTCCTTGTATCAGCATCCTCCTCTTCTCCAGGTCCAGCTTCATGATGGTGTGCAGGTAGTGAGTTCTGACGCGTAGAGGGTTGAACTCGATGCGGCCCGCTACATTGCCGCAGCCATCTCTAGAGCAGCCACATGGGAAAGACATTCGATCCACCTGGGGATGAGAGCAGGGGTGATTTCAGTTTCAGTTTCAGCAAGAGAGGGTCGAGTTAACACTTGGAATGTACTGACCCATTTACATAAGTGCAATATAAGTTATATCAGAGTTTAGTGTTCTGTGCAAAGATGATACATCACATAGCAAGTTAAGTAGATCAAGGAAAAAAAAACATATAATAACTCAGGTTGGGGTAGAGTAGAAGTCCCTCCCAATGAGTGGGGGCAGGGAGGGGGGAGGCACAATCTACAAAACTAAAAATACAAGGCCTGCAGCGAACTTTTTCTATCAATAAATAAATCATGTGGTCTATAAAACATCAAAAAGTAGCTTTAAAAATGTCTGTCACAATTTCCTGGATGGCGACATCATCACATCTTGTTCAAAGCTTTCAAAATATTACATTTTTCATTCACGTCTATTCATGTTTGGCATTTTTGTTTGAAAAATGAGTATTAATCCACGCTCATAATAGTGGTCGATTCATTTTCTGATCAAAATCAATTATCACTTAATCAGTTAATCAATGCAGCTCTGAACAATGTTAAATGTCATATCCTCTTTCTTTTTAAGCACACTCAATATTTATGCTCTAATACTTTGTTTATTATAAGTTCAAATAAACAAAAAGGTAAAAGCACCGCAATAATCTGAATTACCAAGAAGAAAAAGAGCTGATGATCACCGATTTATTTCAACAAATCGAAACAGTAACACCTGTCATGGCTACTGTACACATGCACCTTTAGGTTGCTCTCTTCCAAGCAGTGATTTTCTTTGGTGTCCACACTGAAAAATACAGTGGAGACACCGGGACACTGAGTTTCAACAAATGGAAGACAGAGAGAAGAACCATTTTCTAGTGCCAGCAAGCACTGTGCTGGCTGCAGGAACACAATCTATCTATGCAATCACTTTTTAAGGTGACAGAGTTGTTTTTTGTGTTTTCAGACAATAAGGATGGTCTCACCGGAGTAACTGGACATTTCATGGACACACAGTGCTGACGCAGACACTGAGATGAACTGGAGGTGACAGTAAAATCAAATCTCTCCACAGTCCTCCAAATGTTTGCTTAAAATGACACAAACATGTCTTTTTCTTTGAATTGTCATAGCAGGAAAAGCAGAGGTGTATTTATAAAACTAATGACGTTAACAATGGCTCTGTTCTATTAAAGTGTCCCAGTAAACCATGACAGTGTGACAGTAAGTCAGCATGCGCAATGCCAGCAGCCTGACACTGAAGCTGCTAAATGGAATGCGACCATCATTCATTTCATTACTTACACCTGCGCTTTTGCAGCTGTTACACGTCAAAATTCAGATGAAAAATAAATCTCACATCACATTAAAAATGTTTCCAGCATGGAACACAGGGGCATGATTTTCTGAGCAGTGTCTCATTCAAGCCTCAGCACACAGCACAGTGGCCCTCTTCTTTGTGCACACGCAGGCAGGCAAGCCGACAACCCTCACCTGGCACTTAATGCCGGCCTGGCTGCAGCCGCAGTGGCGAGGGTCGCAGTACAAGCGGCAGTCGCAGCCGCATTCCTCCCGCGAGAGGCGGATGGCTCTGAGCTCAGCTTTCTCCCGCGCATCTATGCGGGCGATGCCAGAGGCTCGCAGGAGGGCTCGGCGGCGCTTTGTGGGCAGCGGCTGAAGAAAGAAACAGTCGTCCACCTCCACCCCGTCCACGTCGAGGTCCTCGTCTGAGACGTCCTCCAGAGTCAGCAGGTCTGCCTGAGCGCACTCCACCGTGCCGTTCCTCGTCAGCTGTGGATGACAGTTGGTGCAGAACTGAGAGCTGTGGACAATAAGACACTGATTCCCTATTTAAAGCTCAAGTGCCTGATAATTATCCTCCAGACTGACACTTCAAAAACAGCTCCAACAATCAAAATCCTTTTTACGTAAAATTAAAGTATCATCACCGACAAGTATCAGTTTCCTCAGAAAATCGGCTCCTCTGATGGACATATTGTTACACATCTATAGATGTCCATTCATAAGCAGCATTTAACCCTTATAGCAGAGCGGGGTAGAGCTTGTGATACATTATTTATACATTTTGGTAGCTTGGTTGAGTGCCTCCCATCATGGGAGCTGTGCCCTCTTACAAAATAAATCTGGGGGGTTGTGAGATGGTTAGTGGGGTAGTGAGAAATGTTCTGCTTCAGAAACCTGTATTGGTTTTTTCCTCATGAATATTGGAGAGTTTTACCTCTTTACAAGCATTTAAATAGAAGTAATGTCCCCTAATTGCTTAAGCTATGAAACAGGACACAGGGCTCATTTAAAAAACACTCTCTTGATTGCATAACATCTTCCAAGACATCGTATGCAAAAATGCTGCATACAAAACAAGGCATACTGAATACTAACAACATACTTTCACATGTGAGCCCCACCTTCATTTTGCGGGCGTTGAGCTTCTCCTGGCGCAGGTGCTGGCGTAAAGTGTGCTGGTGGCTCGTTTCCTGTTCGCGGGCGAACTCTCCCAGCGTGTAGTGTCTGATGGAGGAGTGGTGACGGGCCATGCCCAGGGAGCTGCCCCCTTGGCTGGGCACGCTGGTGAACCCCTGCCGCCGCGGGAAGTAATACACTGTCACCACGTCAAAACGTACACGTTTCCCCCCCGGTGACGGCTTGTGCTGTCTGAGGATGGAGGTGGCTGGAGTGGGGGAAGAAAAGGGGGGAGAGAGTTGGGATGCGGTGTTATACAAGAGGAGCTGCTTACTTGTGCTGATAAAGTGATTGAGTGGGTTTTAGAGTGCATTGCCTTTAACGTGTGTCTCCTGTTGTTCCTTACGGGTAAATGCAGTGCTGGAAGGGGGGTTGAGGCTGTCACAGCTGTCAGCGCTGTCACTGCTGGAGATGTCATCGTCAGAGTCCTTCGGCGTAGAGAATGGAGAGCTGTTGTCCACCTCTTCATATCTTCGTTTGAGGCTGAGGGACGAACCTGCCTCCATGGAAACTCAGTGTCTGGGGGGCAGAGAGCAGTGTGAGCAGCACATCACAGACAACACGCTCTGCAACAGTAGATGAGAACGTAGATTTGCAAAACCCACCCATTAATGAGGGGCAGAGCGAATAATGTGTCACCCTTGTTTGCTAATTAAAGGCAACACCTTAAAGACAAAACGTTCTCCAACTGAACTGGATCATTTGTATCAAACTGCTCCAGTTTAATGTCAGTTCTCAGCGTCGACACAGAAACAAAAACGGTGACATCAGCTGTTTGGTCTCGTCTCCTTTCATCTGTATTCCTACTCCATCATCCCTCCCCCACCCCCACCCCAACCCTGCCCTCCCTCTCACATGAAATCCTACTTTGAAATCATCAAGTCTAGAAACATCACCATGGCAACTAGGCAAGCACGGTTTGAGCGAACGGCCTTGAAGCAAATGATCTGCTCGGCTTCTCACTCTGTCGTAATTCTGCCATTAACAACGCAGAGGGGATTGATATGAGTGAATGCGAAAGCTAAAGATGTTCGATCTCATCAGGAGGAGAGGTCAGACAAGGTGAATGGAAGCAGATGAATACGTGTCTCGTCTCATGTTACGTTATGTCCATTTATCATATTACTATCCCCTAAGAAAAGGGTACTTCCCCTTGTAATAATACATCAGCTACTATGTAACTCCACATCTGTATGAGGCAAACTTTTAAGTGGGCCTGGGTTGACATGTCACATGATGCTGAAAGCAACGTGCTGCATCTTCATTCCTAAGTGGGACAAGCTCCAAATGAGCCATTATCCACTCAAGTTCTCAAAGGGAAAATCCGGCCTTAAATAGGACTTGTGTGTAACATTCCCATAATATCATACAGTGTCGTTTGTCCTTAAGCTACATAGAGGGATGATGTCAGCTCTGCTGTGGGTAAAGAGACCATCAAACATACATTCTGAGCGTGCAGTGTGAGACTGATCGCTTCATGTCTTGTCGCATAGGGTGATGCTGTGGTTGTCTGACAGTGCAAAATAATTGAAACAGCACCCAAATACAATGTGGACTTTCCCTATGTGGCGTGATGGCCTTAACCTAATTTACCACACGTGAGGAGGCTGTGACAGGGATGAGATGTTCAGTAAAGATGCCGGTGTGGTTACAGCATCAGTGTGTGAGCCATTTTCCACCTGGGACTCCAGTATAAATAGGGCAAATGGAGCAGAGGCTGAATTTTGATAGTCACCTCATTTCCCTTCTGAAAACCAGAGCCAGTCACCCTGCTGTTCCTTTAAGGACTTAGTTGGACAGTGGCAGACTACAGTGTGCTTACAGACTATTGTGACTTCATGGTATATTTGCCTCCAGGGACATGCAGTCGTTGGTGATGTGTTTGTTTTAACTGTGTACAGGCAGCAAGTGAGCTGACTGTGTTGGGGGAGGTTGGATATTATCAGTCTGACAGGCAAAGACTCGGCCGCCCTCTTTCTCTCTCTCTTTCTCTCCAGTATACCAGCTCTCCCCATTTTTCTCACACACACACACACACACACACACACACACACATACACACAATGGCAAACCGCCCGGTTAATGAAACACTAAACCCTCTTACCTGGGGCAGAAACAGGGACCCTTATTCCAACCAGCTCGTAGGTCGTTTCCCTTTCCAATGTGAGCAGCACATCAATATTTCAACGCCCTATGAGATGCCTTTTGTGTGTGTGTGTGCCAAAAGCGATTTCCCTGCACCGAGTATCCAGACTGCTGCCGTGGAGCAATGGAAACCCAAAGTGATCTGGCTGGAAGCTTGCGTGACTGTCAATCTGCAACACTTAAAGCCGACAGTATGAGGCTACTTGGGCTCCATGCTCATTGTTCTGCACACTGAGAGCTCACGAAGAAAGCAGGAGCTGTCTGTAAAACCTGCGGCTTTTATTCAATCGTTGCATGCCTATCTATTTAAAGGACAGACGGCAGGCAGGGGGACGTCATATGGTTAGCTGGGATTTATCTCCCAACATTTTCGCTGCAGCATGAATAATGTAAACAGACCGATGTCTTATCTTCCCGATGAAAGCCTTGAATTGCTTGCGATGAAGAAATCCGCTGACATCTGTGCTGGTTTATCCCTTTTCTCACCGGGGCGGGTTCACTCGGCTGCTCTTACTTTGTCGTCTTCTCGCATTAACGCGGCTTGGCTCTTTTTTTTTTAAACCCCCCCCGATTGGTGCCAAAATGTTGCAAATGTTCAAACGAGAAGACGCCTTACTCCCCCGTTTCGCCCGGGCCCCGTTTGTTACAATGTAACAATGGAGGAAGAAATTCTTCCCTGTAGCCGTATATATACACTTATTGTGACATCACAGGCATGCCCTGCGCTGAAGCATGCTGGGAAATGAAGTTTTTTTTTCTCTCCCTTTCTTTTGCTTCTTTGTTCATGTTGAGCAGAAACACTCGTGCAGAATTTGATTGTAACATGTCATGGATGGCATTTAACATAAATCTGCGTGTTGACTAAAGCCGATTTACAGCAGACGACGTTTATCATCACTGAGTTAGTCAAAGCTCAGTTTCCATGGCAACAAAATGACTGTGCAGCGAGCCCCCACATCTGTGCAGCAAAGGGAGAAGCTGTGCATTTAATAATAACCAATAAAATCATTTGTCAGCTCATTTGTACATTTTCTAACAACATTAACGATATTGTTAAAAAACATTTCTTTTTATTTATTTTTTTTCTGCAAATATTATAAAAAGGAGCCAGGGAACAGATGGCGGCCAGTACATGGGTAAGTATTTTAATAATGCTGATGGGATGGGGCAAAGATGGATATCTAAAAGGTCAAGCTATCAATTTCATGTAAGCAGTACAATGGACTGATCATAAACTAATCATAGTTTTTCACATGCAGCTCTGGTGTGCCCAACAGCCCCATCACATGTATTAGTATTTGGAAGTGATGACATCCAAAAAAAACAATGATGAAGAGAGATGTAAGTATGTTAAAAAAAGATTTTTGTTTTGTTTTGTTTTTTAAACTGCCAAAGTAACACACGATTCCTTCTGAAAACATTTTAAAATAATGATCTATTTATAAACAATGTTGGAAAATGGCCACAAAAAAAAATGAACATAATGAAGTGTTGATGTGCTAAATAAGCTGACAGGGATAAAAAGAACATAGACCAGAGAGAGTTTGCTGGTGTTGCCACTGTGATCACTAACGTAGACAGGGTTTTCATTATCATTCAAGATTCATGAGTAACAACCACGAGTGCCAGCGTGCGCTCTACACTAACTATAAGGATCCAACAATGTTTGGCAGCAGGAAAAAGTTTTCCTTTCTTTAAAGTAACAGATCAAATCAGTGAAGGAATCACAGATGTTATGGAGGACAGCTGGATTGCAACAGTTTCCCTTAATGTCCTGACGGCTGATTTTGATGCCTCTTTTTTTTTGTTTTATCATTTTGTTTTTTTTTTTCTACGAGTGTGTGACTGTGTTAGCCATTACCGTGTTTCTTGCAGACTGGCCTAAGTGGATCCCATAAGGCAACCTAGCACAAAGACGAGAAACCACGCTGCATTGCAGACTGAAAGTCAAGTACCGTCAGAGTAACTGTCTCTCCTTTTTGTCACTTTTTTTTCCTTTTTTTGGTTGTTTCTGAAGAACACAGCTTTGGCACACCAGATGCTCAGCCAACAAATAAACACTGACAGCAGCTGTGGTGCCACTAACCTCATTCATGAGACATAAGCGACAGAAGAAAACGCAACAGTTTAAAGGGAGACAATGGCAGGGCGAGATGGAGACTGTTACCTCACGGTGGCAACAGTCACTCTCTTAAAAGTAAGACAGTAAGGTAAAGTGAGGAGAGAGGGCCGGGTGCTTCAGTCACATATTCCTCCTAGCGGCCTCAAGAGGGTTTCTTGGGGCGTCTCCACATATTCCTGGAACAGCGAGGAGTATGAAGCTCTCGAGGGGCTGACTGGATCGTTTCTAAAGAAGAGAGCAATGCTATTCTCCTGCCCAGTGTTCACTTCAAGATGATGTGGTAGCCATCATTTGTGTCATCTGGAAAGACGGGGGAAAACATGGCAGGAGAGTTATATAAATAAACCTGCGTTTTTTAATGTTATATATAGAAACTGATAAATCACCATCATTTATTAATGCCAAGCTCTAATACCTTTCATTGTGTCCAACACAAAACATACTTCGTCCTGGAAGTTCTGAATCATCTGTTAAAAAGAGAGTAAATGTTTCATGCAGGAGGGAAACAAGATAAAGCTGTTTACTAGCACGTGTAAAGAAAGCTAGTGTCTGTCTGTTTTCGCATCATCTGTTGCTGTGATTTGAAAGTGTAGCTTTTGTAGAGGCAGAGAGATAACAGATGGGGGAAAAAAAAAAAAAAAGCACGGCCTTACCTCATCACTGACCAGTACATGGATGCCAGTGGGACCCTGTTTAAAGATCTGATTTATCTGTCTGGGAGAGATGTTGAAGAGCTGAGCGATCTTCTCCGTCAGCTCAGTAGCTGTGAGCTCCTCCAGGTAAATAGCGTGATATACTGCAGGAAAAACACAAATACATATTTTTTCACCAGCCATTTCCATGCAGTAAAATCTGTATTTAAAATATTTATTATGACTACATTATGGTTTGGGGGAAATATTAACTACTGCAAATTATGTACAACACAAGTCAGAGTCCTCTTGGGCTCTGCAAGTGATGCATTCTACTTAAAAAGCTACACAGTTAGCAACTTGCTTGAGATAAATTCGACATAAAGAGGGTAGCAGGCATGCGCAGCAGCAGCTACCACAGCAGAAAAACAAGAAGAGTGCCTGTAGATACATGTAAACCTAAAAGGAGTAGTTTGACATTTTCAGAAATACGCTTATTCATGTAATTAGATGAGAGGATCAATGCAGTGATATCAGGATTTTATGATTTGCCTCACACTGCCTCCGAGCTGCTCAGGAATCCTTTCATGACTTCCGAGTATAACTTATGCATTTTCCCACAACAAATGTCCGTGAACCATGAACATGCACTGACCAAAGAAAGTGTTGGCGGCAGCATCTCCATTCTCGTGTTTCGGTTGCTGCTCCCGTGCCTGCTGAGACTCCTGGCAAACGTAGATGGTCAGCCTTGGGCGTACCACTCTGTAAAACAGCATCCACCATGGGAAAATAACAAAATGGCCATAAATGTATGAAGCCTCTCTCGATATGCAACATAAATATCGTAAAATGGGATACAATTGAAGAAGACCCACCGTCCCTTCAGAGCGTTGAAGAGTCTTATCCCATCAGCGGGCCCACAGATCTGAATGACATCCTCCCTGGTCAGCTTCAATAGGTCCACCCCTGTTGCACAAAACCAAGACCTTGCTTAAAAACAGCCTTTTTAAGATTAAGTACTTTCAAAATATCTAAACCAAATGGTTAATATAAATGCAACTTGAAAAATAAAGTTTACAGAATTCCTTTATACCTGCAACAATCAATGTATATTGTCACATTTCAAATATTAAATGGCAGCTTTGTGCCAAGCAGTGTGGAGGTCCTGGTCTCCAAAATCATCTTTTGGTCTTTTCATCTTTTCTCTCACGGTGCTCCCTGCGTACTCTAAAAATACATATTGCCAGTTTTCTTGTCTTCAGCCCTTTTCGAACTTGGAATATGTGACATTATCGGCTTCATCTGTCAATAAAATAATGACTTGGTAATGGTATGCTGTTTAGCTGGGTGTTTATTTATTCATCCATGCAGTTGGAGTGACAATATAAAACATAAGATCATTAATGTAATTGTACAAATGTTTTTGCTTTTTTTGAATCCACTTTTGACCCATAATATGATGAGGAAATGTATTTTTACTGACTGATCCGACTTGAATACAACATCCAAGGAGTTTAACACTAGCTTATTCATTTAATTCAGCCTTGTGTGATGATAAAGAAATATTGACTTTAATATAAAAATGACTGAGACATGAGACCCACATGTAAAATTGCCATCACGCATGTCTGAAAGGGGCTGATAACCACTCATTCCTGGCTCATTCCTCTCTGAGATGTTACAAATGACCAGAGGCATGGGCAGTTGTCAGTCGAGCTGCTCTGCGGCGACGCTATACTATAATGAATGGGTGTTTAATTTGCAACAATTCTCTATTCAAGAGCCAATTTACCTGAGAAGTTGGTGAAGAGCCGGCAGAAGGGTGAGAAGCGATTTCTTAAAAGCCACTGTTGTGCATCCTGTGGTGTTGCTGTGGGTAACAAATTCTGAGAAGACAAAAAACCAAAAACCAAGGCAGAGCCCAGAATGAAAGAGTTACCTCGCATAACATCACAATTAGTTTGTTTTTTTCACAGCTACCCCATGCTGAATAGTATACTATACTGAAGAAAACTTAATAAATAAATCAAGAAACCTGCACACACTCAAAGAACACTGGCAGATGTGACTAAACTCATAATATTGCAAATTACAAGAAGTCCATTTTAAATGCAGACATTACCCTGAAAGATTAGTCAGGAGTCCATGTCAATAAGCCTGTATCTATCAATTTAACATGCATCAGTTTCATTTCATCTTTCCTAATCACCTTTGGGTTACATCTCTACATTTCTCAATGGATGCAAGCACCTAAAACGTCTCCACTAGACATCTGCCCAGAAATACAGCATGTAGAGCATGAAATATTAGATGAGCTGTGTTTCAAGGTTGAATAATAGAAGCACTGAATCATTGGCTGGTTCCCTGTAATGTGAAGAAAAGAGTTCTGATGCCGCATCTTCAATGTGTGCTGACCTTGTGTTTTTGATTTATCTTTCAATCATTCACACCTTGAGGGCGGTTGGGCTTATTTTTGTTTACTTCAGGGTTTCAAAGAGCCTTAGAGTACATACTGGGAGGCAGAGGTTTTACATCCACACATCAGCTTTGTCTTTGTGAATATTAATATGTGGTGGTTCAGTAAGGGCAAGTTGGTAGCCACGCAGTAAATCCAAGAAGCAAAAATGCACTCGTACTTACATCAGCTACTGGAACGACGGGCTCAGGCTGGTGGTTTGGGGATCCATTTCTAAAAAGGATGAAAAATTCTAATCATGTTAGAACCAAGAAAGAATACTGAAATCCACATTAAGAATCTAAACATCGTGTATGGTCCTTGGTAACCAAAGACTACATGGCCACTAAAAGGATTTAATAATAATAATAATACATTTTATTTTTAGGGCGCCTTTCAATGCTCACAAGGTCGCCATACAGAATACAAATAAAAGCACACTACAACAAGTGGTTAATGGTAAACTAAAATCCACCAACATTAAAAATGAAGCATGGACAGAAATCGTGAAACACTCATACCCTTCCGCAACTGGGAAGCTGTTGTGTGTGCTGTTGAAGCCAGGAGACGGGGAGTTGTTCACATATGTGACCTCAGGCCAGGGACAGCACTGTGAAAGACCAACATTTTTGTTATTGTGGCGTGAAACTAACCTCTTATGCCACCAACGAGAAGCTGCAGCTTTCCCTTACTGCTTAAATGCAACTGTAGATGATGCATAAAGAGACTGAAGACTGACGCTAAGAGTGTGGATACTTTTTTCTATGTCCTAGTTTTAAATATATTGTTGGAAGCACTGTCTAAATAGCATCTGTTCTCATTATGCATATGTATTATTGCACAACCTGTCCACATTACAATTTATTCATTTTATCATTACTGTCTACATTATTGAGTAAATATATATATTGTATGTGGTAATTGTAGAGTATTTAAATGTATAGCCCGACCACTCAAAGTGTTTTAAGACTGCATTCACCATCTACACACACACACACACACACACACACACAGGGGAGGAAACTAATGATCACACACCCAAGCTTTGGGAGCAATGTGGGGTTAAGTGTGTAACACTACAACATGCTGAGCCGGGGATTGAACCATCATTCTTCTGATTGGTGGACGACCCGCTCTACCTCTCAGCCACATTATGTCTTGTGTCTTAGATTCTCGTATTTAATTGTGCGTTTTTTTGTTTTTTTTTATATACATCATATGAGCATTGTTGGAGGAAGCCTGGGATTTGAGAACCTTCACTTCACAGCGTGACAATTTTCTGCCGTTGTGTGCATCATTGTGACTGTTTTGATTTTAGAGAGTAAATTCATCCCCTTAATGAGACAGTAATCTGCTAACCTCTGTCAGGATTGTGGTTTCATAAGAGGGCTGGTACTTTTCCTTTTCCTGCGGCGCCCTCTTCTCCATCTTCTCCCTGTCAGTCTTCTGCTTTCTGTCTGCACCTTTAGGCTGAAACAGGTCACGTGGGACTCATTAAGGTGATGGTCATAAAACAAGGCCAAAAAAAAAAAAAAAAACAACAACAAATGAAATGTTTGTGTTGCAGTTCATCACCGTTTCCTCTCATTCCCCTCACCTTGAAGACTTTGACCTGGCAGGAGGCAGAGTGGAGGTGTTCTGTGTATTCTTCATTCTCATTCTCTTTAAACGTGTCGATCTGGATGCGGAAAGGCACACCCTTTTCTCCTCCATGCTTGCGCATGGTGAATTCTGTGCTAATGCAGTGTACCTGAAAGAGGAAAAGAATATAAAATTGACATCTGTGCAGGAATGATGACATAACATAAAACCTAGGCCTGAGAAATCAATAAATTAACAGATCTTGGCATAAACTTTGTATTAGTGATTACTGCCTGCTGAATGAGATTCAGTTTACTTGCCATTTTGCCAGAACAGAATAGATGAGTACACAAAATGTTAACAAGCTTTGCTCTATGATGCCAAAGTGTTCAAAACTGCCTCTGATTACTGGTGTTGCTTTTAATGGATGAAAATAATTCAAGACAACAACAGTGTCGTCTGTCGTGCTACCTGGATAAAAACTGAGGTTCTTTTTGATGGGTCCCAAAGGAACTCCACAGTGTTAAGCTGAGTAGGGTTAGCCCTGGGGTCGATTATGCCGACGGACATGGGGATATCTGCAATGGATCAATGTAAAACAGGCTGTTATCAAATGGATTTCTTCTCCATAATATCACCACTGTCATTAAAACCTTGTGCTCACAGTTCAGGTCTTGAATTTATCAAGAATCTATTGGATGGTTAATGTTTGAACAAGGCTACACAGCAACATTCATTCCACACACAAATCCAATGCAGTATATAAGAACCAGAGCTGGCTGGAGCCCTCAAAGTAGACCAGACATTTTTCATGCAGTGCTCACCGAGGTCGAGGATGCGATCCCCGGGCCTGTTCCAGCGCCAGCCTTCCAGCTGCTGGTGCTCGGTGTACTGAAGCCGTCGGTCGTGAAACACCACACGGATGATGCTCTGAAATTCATCACAATGAATTCAACGCAGACGTTAACGCAACTCAAGCGGACACTGTTTATCCTGGTTTGTCCCACCTGTGCAAAGATATTGTAATGTGTGTGTCAACTAGCATGTCAGAATCTCACCTTCACCATTTTACCAGTGATTTCCGGAAGTTCCCCAATTTTCCGATTGTCAAGCATTCTAATTTCATAGGACTGCCCTGCAAGGACAAAACCATCCAGCGAATAAAAAGACCACAAATTCCTACAAGGCTGTCACAAAACACCAAACATTCACAGTTCATATGCAACTTTTGCGGACATACGAATCACAATCACGCACACTCATTTCTACATCCTTGTTTAGCTTTTTATTTCCTTCACAGAGTGACTCACAGCGATTGCCTATGGTAACAATGGCATGACTGTAAAACTAATTCTGTAAACACTGCGAGATAATTATCATACATCACAATATCTGAATAACAGAAAAAATACCCATAAATGTCTGATAAATGGTCTGAACAGACCTGAACTGAAAAAAAAAAAAAAAAACATATCCCTACAGGCCATATTGCAATATATTTCAATATAGATCCCCCCCCCCCACCCCTAATTTCCACTATCATTAAATTTATCTATCAAGATTTGGAGTCATCCCAGTAATAAAATATCCAGATTTACTAGGTCAAAGGCCAAAGATATTGCTTTCAGTGGCTTTCACATATCAATAAATTTACTCAAAGCTGAAAAGTACACTGTGGCTGGGATCCCGGTGCTGACCTTGGTTGAGGTAGGTGAGTGTTTCGTCATGCAGTTTAACGGCTGGCGAGGTAGCTGCACACAGAACATATTGAAAGGGAAGGATCTTGTTGTCAGTGTCTGGGGGCAGATTGGACTCCTCCTGCTTGAAGATGGGGAGGGCGAGGACATCGCTGGAGAACAGAGAAAAAGGAACAACGCAATTAGTGAGCTGCCATGAGTCATTATTTGCTTTTAATAAACCGTCTACAGAAAATTAATGTTGATGTTTAATTGTTAGAACTGATTATTTTTCACCTACTGATAAAAATGAGGTGAACTCAAATGGAGAAGCTAACACCACCTGCCATCACCAGACAACACTGAATGACGGGCCATTGTGTTTGTCAGCTCTGCAGCTCATTAATTACAATGGATGCAGCTATGGCAACACTACTAAATACCCAGGTATCCTGTCAGCATCTCATTGCTCCTCTCAACATAAGAATTTCAGGAGCGAATGGGCACTACGCAGCTTGTACAGTATCATTTGACAAAAGGGAGGGATCTTTCTCCAGCAAGGCAAAGTGCTTGAATCAGCAATAACTAAATGGATTTCACATAATTTTCCATCATTAAAACTGAGCACATGCATCATAAATCTGCAAATGCACTTAAAACTCTTGAATAATTAAACTCATTTCAAATAATATCAGTCATGTCACACAAACGCGGTTCAAAATAGAAAACCAAGGGGAAAAAAGTGCTTAAACAGAGACATCTATCCATAGGTGCACATACGTACACACATTCATACTGTGCAAATACGATGCTCATTTGAGAAAATGCTTGACTAAACAGGAAGGGCTTCTGGCTGGTTTTAAAAGAACACTGTAGCTGCTAGTTTAAGCTGAATGCCATCTCACCAGACTTTAAAAATGCCCTTGGCACATAGAGGAGATTTGTGACTGGAGAGATCTGCTGAATAAGACCTTTCCGAATGAAAAGCCACAGAACTGTGTGCGGGTATATTCATACTAATATATCAGGGCTGTGCTGCGCAGTGATAGGGAAAGTCTAAATGCCCCAATCAAATTTCATCAAAGGCTATTCTTCATCTGATAGCCACTGAGCAGTGTACTGCTTTGCAATCCGCCTGCATGTGGTGATTCAGTTGCTCGTCTGCTATCGCTCAGTGCAGGACTTCACATATTCTTGTACGACTTCAAAGTGTAGAAATATTTCTGTGTTCAAGCTGCACAAAAGCTCACAGAGAGAAAATATGAAACTGTGCACACTGATAAAAAAAAAAAGAAGATTGGATTAAGACAGAAAGGTTTGATCACTTATCATAAAAAGATTACAAATTACTTCAGGCAGAATCTCTAATCTATCCCACATAAACGAGCCAAAGCCCCCAAAACGAATAAAAATAAGAGAAACAAACTACAAAGACCAACAATAGAAGAATTGCGCTGTTTAACCTCTTAGTCAAGTGAAAACACACACTGCTGGTATTTAAGCTACTAACTTTAGAAAGTGACAACTGAAGGAGGCCTAACTTTGCCACTGCTGTAACTGTTCACATCAAATAGAATAAGTAGATAATTGGAAAAACGTCTAAACTGTACTGACATATGTTGGCATCATGTATCAATGCACTCAGTATACTTCCAGCAGAGGCCCATTATCCTCACAGTACCTCATGCTGTACGCCCCTGCACCGAGCTCCTGGCCGATGCCCGACAGACTGGCATCAAAGTCCTGGACCAGTCCGGACTCGATCACTTCATCCGTGAGAGGCAACTTGAGAGCCCACGCCATGGCGATGATGTGGAGATGTTACGGAGTGCAGATCCGGTTAAAACTTCAGCTTAAGTTTTGCCTGATTCCCACAACCTTCCAATAAATGGTGGAAAAAGTGAAATAAGAAGTTTATCATCATCGAAAGCGGCTCAAACTTAAAGGTCGTATAAATAATGTAACATGTAGATGTCCCACCGAGGGATGTGGTCACAAAAATAAGATTAAAGGATCACATTGGTTAAGTGTAACGTTAATAGTCAGTAACAGGTTTTCATTATGAACAATGCAGAGTTTATGAGGATCTCGGTAACGCGTTTTACGCAGCGACGCACTGATTCACTGCTAAGATGAAAAAGAACTTGTGCGAAGCCACGTTATTTTTAGTCTTTGCTATTTTTATTGAGTTGGATAATGTCAGCCAATTAAAGATACATACCTTTCAGTGAAAGAGCAGCTAGTTGCTAACACTGCGGCAGTTCCATGCCATCATGTCGCGCTCCTTCGCCCCAGCACTAAAATAAACATGTCGCGCGTTAACCACAACCTGCACAGCCAGCCTGTTAACTTAGCAAGTGGGATGTTAGCTCTTCTTCTGCCTCCGTTACTGAGAATTCACGGAAACAGACTGTTCCTGGTAGACATGTCTGTAAATAGAAACACGTACAATGTGGCTCAGACTCCTAAAAACGTGTAAAATAATGCCTAGCTTTTGTTTGTTTATCTAGCTTCGTCAGGAAAAGGAGCTGCCTTAATTTCCGGTTCGTCGTCTTCTTCGTGTGATTTCATTGGATGACAAACAACGTTGGGGCTCATTACCGCCACCCGCCGCTTATGGCCGGTAACACGTGAATTTGAGCAAAGGAGTTCACCGCTTTTAAGTGATATTTTACTTGTTAAATAACCAATTTTTTATATTTCTTTTTTTTTTTTTTGCATGGAGGTCAATGGTCACTGTCGGCTACAGCCAATGCAAAAACTGTAAAATATCAACACACTACGATAAGGAGAGATTAATAATGACAGGGTTTATTTGAGTTATCTGACAGAAAATGATAAAACAAACATCCAACTTTTGTTCCGTCCAACTCCCATGTGTTGCAAAGACCTAATCTTTTTATGTGCATTGCAGAGCCAAATGGCCCCTAGCTGATATCTTTTTTATTATAATTTAGCTCCTCTTTTTTCCATTGATAACTTGGTATATTATGCAATTACTATATATTGTTTTCCCACATCGAGCCATGAAGGTAAAACACGTTAAAGCAAGACCTTTGAAATATTAGTTATTTCTGAGTTTAGTTAAACTGTATGTCCTCTGAAATGTAGACCTACTGTTACTCAAGAGGCAAGTATGAGGTGGTCCATAAAATGCACCATATAATTCACAAACTCAAAGAATGTGATTAATCCATATTAGACTTGCAGTCTTCATCTGCAGTAAGTATGCAATGCAATAAAAGGTACATTAATATTAATGATATATGTTGTTTGTCAGGTTGATGACTGCAATTTTGCCAGTACTGCTACATTTTGCAAAACATACATTTTGCTGTTCAAGAACGTAAAAATGCAGAAATTAACTCTCTCACATACATATGTGAAACCTTGCACTGTACATAAACCACTCACAACCGTTTTACTTTCCCTGCTGTCACTAAAGTGCAAAGAATATTTGAAGAATTGGCAAAGGTAAAGAAAACCATGTTGTTCCTACAGAAAATAACTTCATACTGCATGCAGACACTCCTCATAACACAGAACTCATAACACATTACACCACAAAACCCCTTCCTTGGCTGAACAGCTAACTAATTTTTTTTACTTCAGTATATCAATTTGATTGATATTAGGATTAGTTAGAGTATCTAAAAGATCTGCCGCTAATGTTTCTAGGCAATGTGAGACTACCTATTCATAATAGGCCAATTAAGCTCCTCTCTTGCAAATATACTTTTTATACACTGAGATGAAAAGTGCAGCAGAAGCATCGTCAAGCCATTAGGGGAACAGTCACAACAGTGAATAAAGAGGAAACACAAAATACTCTCAGAGTATTATACGCACATTAAAAATAAAGTGTAAAAAGAAGACAGACTGTGGTGAATTCACACGTCACCCACACATACAATGATGATCAGTAACTCACAAATGAAACAAATGCATGATTAAAAAAAAAAAAAAAAAAAATCTAAAAAGAGTTTACAGTTGTGGCATCATAGGCAATAGCCAAAGCTACAGCTTTATTTTGGTAAGAACCTGTTGTCCACGGAACATCAGAAATGACCCCCGACAGTGTGACACTCTTCACACTGCTGAACTAAAGTATCAAAGCCAAACAAGAGGAAATGATTTCAGATATTAAGCTCATGCTTGTGATTATCAGTAAGAAATATCAAAATGACGATTGTTCCAAAAATTGTTTGGCAGATAGCACAGTCATCTTTGACATTCCCTCGACAACTAAGTCTGATGAAAACAAGCTTATAGTCTATTGCCTACTTTTAGTCTACAGAGCCTTATTTCTGCCAAAAAAAAGCGCTCACAAAGTACAAATATTACATGAATATAAAATAAATGAGCAGTTAGATTTTTGAATACATCCACGGTGGCAAAAGCATGTAACTCAAACATCAGCATCATGTGCCGAAGTGACAATTAATGTGACTAAAATCAATGTGACTCAATGCACTGCCATGTAATATAGTTCAGAGGGATATGCTATAAAACCACTCGTATAAAAGTTCATCAAATGCTTTTTAAATATGACGTGTTATCGTTACTGTATATGATAAAAGGACCATGCAGATTCAGTACCTACCACACAGAAGTAGTGTACACATATACAGCCTTAAAATACAATTACAACTCATCTTTAGAACTCTTTCATAACACTTAAATTATGTGTAATTTCCTTCATTTTCTCAAAAAGTTCATATTCTTTCAACTTAAGCTTGTATTTGCAACACAATCTGAATCTGTGCTGCATGAAATGTTCAAGTTCCCACGGCGGCTAAAGATCAGTGGCGAAGCCTCGCAGAATGAGGTCGCTACTGAACCTGGAAGACGTTGATCTTGCTGGTGTTTTTTAGTGTCTGTCGCCGGTTGCAGAACCAAACTCGCACAACCTCCCGGTCATAGTTTAGCTCTCTTGCAATTTCTGTAATCTCTTGGCCTGTTGGCAATGCGTTCTTCTCGAAGTAGGAGTTAAGAACTTCTATTGCCTGCGGCGTGAAGCTTGTACGCCGTTTGCGTTTTTTGGATGGTTCACCACCAACAAACTCCATCAGATTCTGCTGGCCTTTCTGGTTCCAATGCTCGGCTTCGGCCAGCCACTTCTCTAACACGGGCTTCAGCTTCTGAGCACTCTTTGGGGTGATGTCCAGCTTTTCAAACCTACGGTACAAAAGACAGTTTACGCAGTGCATGAACCGTAGCTCGGTTTTACCACTATGAATTCACATAGACTCGGTTTTCTTGAAAGTTAGACCATTAGTCAACCAAGCTTTAGTCAACATATTGACAAATGTCTTCCACTTAATTTATTTACTGGCCTTCATATAATGATGAGTTCATTGCTTTTCATATTAATTTTTCCCTTTAACATCATCATGTTACCTAATTGTACCCTTGATGTGTTGATTTAATTGAATACTTTTAACATTTTGGACTCTCCCATCTGTAAGGTATGTATGAAGCTACAGCCAGCAAATGGTTAGCTTAGCTTAGCATAAAGACTGGAAACAGGGGGAAAACAGTAGCCTAACTCTCTATCAAGCAAACAAAATCTGCCTACTATCACCTCTAAAGCCCACTAATCAACATGTTGTGTCTTATTTATTCTCATTAGTCTTTCTGCAAAGCTATGCTACTGTAAACAGCTGCTGGCTGATGTAGCTTCATATTAAATAGACTCGAGAGTGATATCATCTTCTCATCTTCTCAGCAAACAACAAATGAGCTTATTTCCCAAAATGTCAAACAACTCCTTAAAAACCCTTTTGATTTCTAGGAAATACACAATATCAGTCCACTAAGCATCACCGACATTATGAGAGTAGATGAGTAGATGTTTGCATGAGTGCCTTAAAGGCAGCGTCTGCACTTTACTTTAGAAGCACTTTTTATTATATAGGTTGAAATGCTTGAAGATTGAAACACCCCAACAGCAATCAATAAATTAAATAGTTTGACAAAAACGAAATCAAAAATATCCAGTGTCTGTGGCTGCCACTGCACTGTAAGAATCTTGTCCAGTCATTTACATACATACAGACCAAAGGAAATGATTGGACAGCCAGACATGCCTGTCTGTCTGCCTATGTACCTGTCTACCTGCGCGCACCCTGCAAGTGCACCCACTGTGCATGACCGGAGTCTTCCACAAGGCTAAAGCTAACGAGCTAGTGGCACAAGAATGGTAGAGAAAGTGCAGCCAAAATTTAAATGACTGCTCAGCTACAGAGTTACCGGCACACATTCACACACGTCTTGTTTGTGTCGCTGTGATTGTGAGGGAGTGGAGAATAGCCTGAATGGGCGGGGGTGGGATATTTTTGGTTGGATGCTTTCAAAATGTTGCTATTCTTGCTAGTTACTCCAGCGCTGCAGACTCTGCCTTTAACTACACGTATGTTTTGATAGTATTAGAACTGTGACGTGTGTCAGTGTACGCAAATATCAAATGCACTCCATGCGATCTGTCATTGATAAACCACTGATGCTTTATCAGGAGTCATAAACTGGTGATGCAGTACATTACTGAACAAAGCTTTCATATGCAAGTCAGTGTGAACGGGGGGGGTCATTTACCTGCAAATGGCAGATTGACTGTAGGCGGGACCCTCAGTTGCGGTGAGAGCCTGTCCTACTTGTGTCTGAGTAAGCCCCAAAGACAGCCGACGGATCTTGAAATTCTTGGCAAACTCTCTTATTTCCTCCAGATTAATGCCTTCCTCGTTGCTGACTACCTGCTGGGGTTCTACAATCACGTAGAATCTGGTTAAAAATACCTACCTACTTAAAATGGATCTATGTTTGGATTAAGGAGAAGCAGGTGTACATACTGCTGACAAGCTGGCCCACTTTTGCTATGTCTCCACAGGTGATGGGTACTGTGGAGGAGAGCGTGGTGGCGGTCTTCAGGACAGATGGCTGCGGGGCGATGACAACTGGTGACTGAGTGACAGTTGTTACCGAAGCCTGGAAGGGAACAAACGCATTATATTCCTGCAATGACACAAATGGCTACATTTAATGTTATTTAAATACATTCGGGAATTAATAAAACTGCCTTCAGCTTTCAAGCGTAAAAGCAGAAATGATTTCTCCTTCTTGATTTTTGTTGTCTACCTGTGTGTTCGGTTTGGTAAGAGTTAGAGGAGCAGCAGCTTTGGGCAGAACTGCGGCAGAGGTTGTAACCGTTGGTGCGTTCCCCACTGTGGCGATGATCTGGCCGTGGGTGTTGAGAAGAAGCTGTGGGGTTACCGTCTGGACCTGGAGACCCTGCAAGGGGAGGGTGGGTGTCGCAGCCCCTCCGGCCAGAGAGGCTGGGTTCACCAACAGTGGCAGCGTTCCTATGACCTGCAAATATCGTTTGAATTTAAGAGAAATACATCTGAGTAATTGAATGCAACCGCTCTGTGATAGTTTTCACTTAGCAAACCCACTTACAGCTCAGAACATTCATTCAACAACCTGTCATAGCGGCGTTTCTGCTTCTGGGAAATAAGTACGCCCTATTAGCAGTTCGAATGGAATAAAAATCATGTCCTTCAAAATTAAACACTGCACTAATGCAATAATGGTAAGACGGGGTAATGAAAGCGTTTGAGAGGACAAATCAGTTTTCACAGAAATCGTCTCACGCTCCACTGACTTGAAAAAGCACTGCTGAGTGATGTTAACTGGAGGCTGGGGCCTTTATTCCCAAAAAAATGAGCACAACACAAAAACATTTTGATTGTCCTCGGAGAAGGTGTGATTACCAATTAATATGCATCAATATGGCACTGTGTAAGGTTTGTACATTGTCTGTAAATGAAAAACGGGTTTCTCATTTTGCTGGCTTCACTATTTTTTGCTAATGATTCAGTACTTCAACGCCTTTTGAAGTACTGAATCATACATGATTTTAACAGATGTTCATATTTAAGACATCTTCCCTTTAGCTGGAAGTACAAGTATATATAATATAATATAATATAATATAATATAATATAATATAATATAATATAATATAATATAACATAACATAACATAACATAACATAACATAACATAGCTGAGTAGCAGTGCAGTGTTATGGCACCCACCTGTCCCTGGGCGTTTGTGATGATCTGGCTGGCGATGCCAGCCATGTTGGACATGGCACTGGTGATGATGGGGGTGGAGGTGAGAGAACTGAGGAACTGGGGCTGAGCTGCCAAGGAAGCAGCATTGATCTGAGCAGCAAATCACAACATGTGTTATTAGCACAGAAATCAAATTGCAATACTCGCGTGAAATAACAGTACAGAAAGTAGGAGCAGGCGTAAATCCTTGACGCAGTATTCTTACAATGGCAGGATTGATGGAGAGTCCTGCGGTCTGGAGTGCTGCTACAGATATGTTGGACTGGGAGACAGTAGTGGCGGCCTGGGCCGTCGCCATCTGAGCAGCGGTGACCTGTGCATTGGTCACCTGCGTTGGCTGAGACGTCACCTGCATTTGCTGTATGGGAGCTGCCTGAGGCTGGAACATCGTCTGTGCATTTGTGTGCAGTTGGGGCTGGACCGAGTTCAGGACTGTCGCAGCTGAGTAAAAATTCAAACCTGTTATTGTTCTGCAATGATGTTTTTCACTGTGAGAAAACAGACTAAAAGCATTAAAACAACCCCTAACAAGCTGATTTTTCATGACAGTCATTGGAAAAATTTACATTTCGACCTGATGATGGCTCAAGAAAAGTTACATATCACAAAAATGACTGCAATTCATCCTGTAAATTTCTGAACCAAACTTTCATGAAAATCTGTCCAATAACTGTTGAGATAATGAACTCAAAACCACAAATGTGAATCTTGCGGAGGCACTTATCATCGTCATAATGATCACCTTAGTCATTGGGGTTCTTCCTCTGCGAGCATGAATGTCAAATACAGAATTTCGGCACAATTCGCCCAGTAGTTGTGTGGCTCAAAGTGGTGGACAAGCTGCTGGAGTGACTAATTAAGAAAATATGTTGTGTTTCTAGGGCACTTTTGCAGTCGGGTGTCAGCTGTGACCCAGCAAAAATACATTTGGATGCAATCTGGATACGAGAGGCCAAATGGGGAGCGCACATATACAGGCAGTTTGTATTTTACCTTGGAGGCCAGCAAAGGGCAGCTTGAGGAGGTTTCCGGCCGGGTTAGCTGCTGCGAGCCCCGGGAGAGTGGCTACATTGGTGGTTGGCAAGGTGAGAACAGCCAGGCCACCCTGGCCACCGATGGAGCCCGCCATACTGATGGGGATGAGCAGGGGTTGCCCCAAGGATCCTGTCTGGGCCATCATACCGGTCATCAGAGTGGCCAAACTTTCCTGGGTCAGCACCTAAGGTAGCACAATAAAACATTTGCTTCCCATCAAGATTCGTGGCTGAGAGGATTCATTTTTTCTTGCAATGTTGGGTATTTAATTTTTTGTTGTTGTGAGGTCTGCATTTTCTCCAACTGCTGGAAATGTTGTGCCAACAGTTTCTACAGCCTCAGGCTCTGTATTCAGGTGTTGGGGATCAAATTTACTCCATTTGTCAAATTCACAATGCAGTACAGACATTAGTAAAGCACAGAGCGACATGCATCCCTCTGATGTATTAATATCGGACAAGAAATAATATGTTAACGGGGTGAAATGCAAACAGTATCCCCATAAATTCACGGATCATCTCACTTCAATTTCATGGACATTCCCTGCACTTTTAAGTCCAACGAGCTCAAGCTCTTGTAAACTTCTGTCTCTGGCTCTCGTTAAATTGGTCCCTCGAACAAACCAATGACTAATGCATTCTTTCTCTGATGACTTGGCTGAATGTGGAAAGTGTGTGTAAATTCACAGTCTTACCTGTGGACAGCCTTGGACAGTGATGGGCATGGCGGCCTGGGCCTGCGACAGGGACAAACTGACGGGAACGGTAGAAGTCAGCGTTTGGACAGCAGGGGCCGGAGCCTCCACAGATACCACCTGCTGCTCGCCCAGCACTGCAGGAGCACAGGCACGACTGGTCCTTACTGACATTTGAAGTGGTTTTCACCGCTGTTATTAACATTTCAGCACCGCTGTGTCGTGTGCATATGAATAATAAGTCGTCTGCGATCCATCATTATCTGGAGTGACTGTGATTTACCTGCTACCCCGGTGCTCTGGGGCACAGCGGAGCCATCCAGCACGCTGCCAATCTCAGCCTGCTCTGCGGGCCGAACCACACCCTCATCCGCTTTTCCTTCGCTCTTCCCATCGGGTGTTGATGACGGCAGAGACGCATCAACCTCTACCTCTAGTACACGAATAGTCTCGTGGCCAGACATCACAATGACCTGCACAGCAATCAGGAATAAAAGCTGAGATGACTCAAATGCAGAAGGGAGTGCCTACTCTAATCTACTTCTTTAGCTCAGGGTGCTATTATAATTCCATAGCAGATAAATGAGTAATACTTGAGTAATTAGTTTGTATAGCACTTGAGTAAATAAAACATTTTAATGTGGTCTCACTTGATGTAGCACCTCAAGGCTCACAGAAATGTAAGTTTATCAGTTCTCCCTTTAACCGCATGCAGTAACTCGGTTTTGGACTGAAACGATGATTCATGGTATGCAATAATGAAAGACCTAGAGGAGAGGCAGCGGGGCAACCTGGGCTGGAGGACAAGGTGCAGAGAGACAATGCGGGAAGAGAGAGGAGGATGCATACCTGGTTGTCTTTGGCAGGGAATTTCAAAGTGCAGGATTTAAATGGCTGAAAAAAGACTTCTGCAGTCAGACAGTGAATGGCTAAGGAGAACAGAGAAGCCGAGCACATGTTAGGACACAATGACCCGAAACAAAACAACACCAAAGAAAAAAGAAAAGAAAAAAAAAAGAGACACCAATGAAAAGAGCATGAGTACACCAAAACAATGACAAGAGCATCAGCCAACAAGCAGCTCAAGCAATGCTTTCCTCAAGCTCCCCTCCGAACGTCGGTGAGGAGCATTGCTTTAGTTTGCTGACTATGTCTACACAGAATGTTACCAGAGAGAGAAAAACCACAGTTAATCATTTAGCATGGCAGTTTAAAGAACGGTAACCCTCACAAGCACAGAGCAGCAGGTATTATTGGGTGGTGAGACATGAAGAGTGGGTCCTGATCTCCATGAACTTGTGTGCGGAAGTTAATCATTCCGTTATGATGTGGTATGCTGGCACATGGAGGGTGGCGGGAGCAAACAGGAGCAAAGAACTTGAAGGTAACGTCGGTTATCGGCGTTTGGTTGGGTTGAGCTCAGTGTGGCTGCAGTGTGGAGGAGAAGGCCCTTCGCTGTGCCTGAACACACAGGTGAGGGTTACCTGCTCATTGACAGTAAGCGGGGCATCTTTGGCAGGGGGGTCCTGGGAGTTCATGGCTGGCTGCACCACCGCAGTCACTGTCCTCCTGGCATTCTGGGTTAACACACACACACACACACCGATTAAACTCTTATGGATTCATCTTGATTTAGTCTGACTGCTTATTCTGTTTTGCAGCCAGCTCAGCAAGTCAAATATGTAAGAGAAGTTTCAAGATGGTGACCCCTGATAGGCCAGTGGTGTTCAACACTTTAGGGACAAACGCTAGGTTAGGACAGAGCCACATGCAGAGCACTGTTTTATATTCAGGGCTATTTCTGTCATTGCAGGACCAGACTATTTGGGAGGGGGCCTATAAACAGGCCATGCTGTGTTGCACTTAAGCTGCAGAAACGTGCTGAAACACGCTGGTCGTGAGCACCAAGTGGCTGCAAATTAGTCACAGCTCTGAAAAGAGACCAAAGATGGTGCATTTCCCACCGCAATGGCCTGTTAGAAATGAGGATGTGTCAAAACTTCAGCGGGGTGTTGATGGGCTCCCCACCCCCATCCTGGCCAATAAAAGTCTCGTCGCGTCGGCCACTTTTGGACACCGGCACCAACCACCAAGTACAGGCGACAGAAACCATCTCGACCCGTGCCGAGAGACCGAATATTATGTATTTGCCTCTCTTTATCATAAATATATAAATTATGCTAATTACGAACATTGCATATTAACCAAAACTCATTTCCTCTCGCCATTTCGCCGCTATGCGCGAAGAGCAGGCTGGATCAGACTCCGGTTATTATATTCAACTTACCGCGTAAATGCAGCTTACTTTGTGTAATCCCTCGCTCTCATAAAGGTCCTTGTCACAGTTTGTTTCAGTCACACATAATTAAAAATTCATCTCAGCTCCCAGACAGCGGCTGTGACTGCACACAAAAGAGGTATTTGCATTGATAAGGAGGGTTGCAATGTTAGGATCTCCTCTCTCTCTTAATATTTAATGACGATGCCCTTTCTGCAACAGTTCAGGTGATCGGAAATCCTTGAGGTGTCTCACAAAATCCTTTTTGAGCAGTAAAGTCGGGGGAAATTGCCACAAAATTGGCCTTTTGCACTACGTCATGAACATAATTTATGCAAGGAAAAATCTTGCATTGAAAAATGTCTGCCTCGACTTGAGAGGTGCCATGGTGCTCTTAAAGGGGACGCGCCTCCGATGCAGGCGGAGCAGCAGGGAGCTTCAGCCCGGTTACATGACGGAGGAGAACGAGTGCACGAGCAGCTGCACTGCTCTTTGTTCAACTCGCAGATATTTCTAAGTCGCACTCAAGCTGTTTGCTGCAACCGATTAATACATAGTTTTTGAGAACAGCACGTGGGAGTTCCCTTAAAAATAAAAAGAAAGCAAGCGCTCCTATTGTGTTTGCAGAACTACATGTTGGTGGAGAGGAGAGGGGGCATCCTTTGCCTTTTTATGGCCCTGCTATATTTGGCTTTGGTTTGTCCAAAGCTGAATAAAATAGGTCCATTCAAGGACCCCTGTGGGCGGGACTTCCTCCTGCCTAAATATTTGACTGTGCACTGGTGTCACCCCTGCTGTGTTTTTGTGTGTGTGATTTTCCTAAGTTGGTTGTATTTCTGAATGAATGGAAACATGAATACAGAGATACTGAGGAAAAAAACTCAAAATTATTTAGTTTACACATATATACATGTAAGATAAGAAAAGTCTGTCCTGTCTTGTTATTTTGAAAACTGTAAATATTTGCAAGTTGAAAAAGATGAGAGATTATGAGATGAGCGTCCATCAGCCTTGTCTGTATGGAGTTCTTTCACATTAACATGTCATGTGAACACATAGTGTGTGTCCCAAAGTGAAAAATGATGGTTAACCGTTGAGTTCAGCGATAGAGATCAGTTACAACCTGGAGCATATGTGGGATTTCTGGGCCCCTTTTACTGCACTGAGTCTTCTTCTTTTTTTTAGTTGCAGCTCTATGTTCATAAAAGGACTTTGTTATCTCTGTTTAATAATATTACCGGGTACATTTTCTGAAATAGAGATGTAAAAGTGTGTTAAACTTGCACACTACATTAATGACTTTAAAAAACACAGGTCAGCGTTAACCATGACTCTGTTACTGTATATACCAGGGGCCTAAGACCACAGCAGCTAAATGGATTTCAGTTTACCTTTATGCAAATAATCATTAATTTCATCATTCACACTTTGTTTTTTCTCTAGTGTGACATGAGTATGAGAATGAGTTCCTCTTAAAGTACTTCAAGTTAAACCAAAAAGCCAAGAATCTGCGTTGACTTGAGTCTGTGTTGCTATTATTTTTGTTATTTTATCTGTCCCTTGTGTTTTTGTGGCCTAAACTTTTTTCTCTCTTCCTCCTTTACTGTCTTGGATTGTACAGTGCAACTGATTTATTCTGTTGTTATTATTGTATTCCCCAAATTCTTAATGTGCAAAGCATTTAAAAAAGAAAAAAGCTTTACTACACCTGTGACAGAAGTCCTAATGGGATAATTATAATCTGACCATGCAAGACGTCTGCAAACACAGAATAAATTTCTTTGCCGCTAGATTTACACAGCAGATTGTTACTGGTGCTGCTGGAACGCGTTTCCATTTCCTGTTGTTGCTCCATAGATATTACCACTAAAAAAACAACAATGAATCGCTGAATAGGTCTCAGTAAAAGCACAGGTGTAAATAATGACTGAATAAATAATGGATGATTTCCAATTAGCTGCTTTCGGGTCATGGTCCTCGTTTTTTGCTTGCTGCCGTGACTCACAGGGACACTTGAACAGAAAGGAGGCATCATTAATGTTATTAGTCACACCTGCTTGTTCTACAATGACAAGTTAAAATATCTGCTGTGAAAAGAGCCGTTTGTGCAATATTCATTGTGAGCCACACAGATAGGTCGTGAAATGGAGACTGCCAGTTAACATCAGTATTGCAACTGCAAAGTTATATCAATACAAAACAATGCACAGTATATACAAAACCTACATGCACCATGTACAGAATATTACCAGGCCTTATAGAGTATGATACTGGTTTTTAGCTGACTTTCTGATTAAGTTATTTGTATTTATATTTTTCTTGTGTTGTTTTTCCATTCATGTGTCGCCTGGCTGCTGTAACACAGCAACTTTGTTATTATTATTATAAAATACTGCATCTAGCTTTTTTGTTTGTTTGTGTGTTTTTGTATTTCAGCTTGTAGTCTGACAACAGACCCCTTTTTGTCTTGTCACCCTGCATATTTAACAGTTTTTTCCTTCTAAACATACACTCAGGTAACAATTTATGAGGTACACCCAGCTAAACAAATGCAACAGCCCTGCAATAAATCCTCCCTTCATGAAGGTTGTGATTTTGCAGAAGCTGTTTCAGAGATGTGTAGATTCGTCTATATGGTCATTTTGGAGGATGTCGTTTGCGGTGCCGTCCAACTGTTACTTGGGCAGGTGTTTCTATTATTTTGTCTACCACATTTAAATCAGTGAGGTTAAGCTAAATGACAGAAACCCCTCTCTGTATAGTGCAGTGCAGTTCAATAGCACCACAAAGTACATCCTCCAAAATGACCATGCAGATGCAGATGTACAGCTCTCTAAAACAGTTTCACCACAGACTGAATGTGAAGAGTCATGGAGGAGCATTTCAATCAATCAATCAATAAATCTTTATTTATATAGCACCAATTCATAACAAGTGTTATCTCAAGACACTTTCCATAAAGAGCAGGCCTAGACCAAACTCTTTATTTATTTGTTTTATATTTATTTTATTTTATTATTGTTTCAGTCTGGAACAGGCACTGAAAAACATTTCACTGCACATTATACTGTGTATAACTGTGTATGTGACAAATAAAGGTCTTGAAATCTTTAATCAAGAGAGAGACCCAACGATTCAGGAATTCAAAGTCAAGGATTCAAGAGTCCCCACATGAGCAAACATTGGATATTATATAAGGCAACAGTGGCAGGAAAACTCCCCTTTAATGGGAAGAAACCTTGAACAGAACCAGGATCAGAGGTGGGGGGCTTTATTATGACTAATAATAAGCAGTGTGGGAACAGTGAGTAACACTAGTTAGATATATGAACAGTGATGATAATAGTTTGTTGAATAAGCCTGTACAGCCTCTTGCCAGCTGTACCTAATAAAGTGAGTGGCTGCCTGTGCCTGACCGTAAAGCCGGATCAGGAAGTCACCAGCTCACCTTCATTCACTCTTGACCTCCCCTCCGTTTCTACCTGTAGGGGGCGCGCGCACGCAGAGCACCGGGTGCGTCGAACCACCGATAGAGAACGGCTGACGTCACCACTTCCACAACAACAAGAAGCTGAAAAACAAGGAAGTGAGTGATTGTGAAGCCGTAACCTGTTATAAGGCCGTGACAAGAGACGCAGAGCTCCGTTTAATCTGATATTCCTCAGCCTCCGGATCAGCGCAGAACAATGAACAACAAAGGTATTTCTCCAGAGCCTTTCTAGGTTATTAGTCAGCTGTTCGCTGTGCGGCGCTGACGTTATAAGCAGAGACGAGGAGCTGTCGTTATGGCCATCTGAAGCGGACTTCACGTTCAGCTACGTACATGACAATAAACGGACGTGTTTTTTTCTCCGGATAACTTGTGTAGCACACACGTTGATCTGCGGGATCTATTTCACTGTCAAACACTGTAGCTGATAATAGTGAACACCTAAATTTAGTGTCACCTCATATCAGCGGAGAATTAGTGACCAGGTCACATATTTTCAGTTAGCTAGCATCGCTCCACACGGGCAGATTTCTAAAGGCTCAGCTGACATGATTCCACTGCCTGGGTCTACAAGGCATGGCGTTTTAAACGTGTGTCCGTGGATTTAAGACGGCTACATGTTCACCGTTAATTACCGTGTGTGTTCAAGTATGTTTACGTGGACACGACGCGCGTTGTTACATCGTTTTACTGTGCTAGTTAGGGACACCTCATGTGTCCATAAACAGATCTTTTGTTGCCACCAGGTTTTGATGCGTTAGATGAAGGGCCGCAACTCAAGATTATTTCCTCGAATAAATTCTCGGTTTTCCTGAATGTCAGCAAATGTGACAAAGGGCTCCCAGGGCCCCTCGCGATGCCTTTAATTGTTGTTTTGTCCGACGAGAATACAAAGAAAACAAATAAACATTCACATTGGGAAGCTAGAGCTATTTATTTATTTATTTATTTATTTATTTATTTATTTAGCCATTTTGCTTAAAGATGACTTAAATGATTTTTTTTCTTGAAATTTATTTTCTGTCAATTGATTATTCAAATGGTCATGTTTAGTCAGTTTTAAACCCTGCTCCTGGGGGGGAAAAACCAAAATATTTAAACTGTATTTTCTCCCAGGGCTCTTTTTTATTTGCGCGGATAAACTAAGGTTTACATATGTGCTCCTTCCATCATAAACACTGTCGCTCACTCAGTCTGGGATTTCTGTGTCTGTCACCTATAAAAGCCCAAAGGACGGACGTTTGCTTAACATAAAATGTTGTGTTGCAGGTTCATATCCACAGCAGGCTGTGTACCCTCAGCAGAGCACTGCACCTGTATACCCTCCTGCTATGCAAATGTCTCCTCAGGCACCTCCTTACACAGACACACCACCTGCATATTCTGAGGTAACTCTTGCATTCATATGTCTGATAATGATACAATTAATACGGGCCGTTCTAACAGTTCTAAAAATTAAAATCTTGTCCTCTGCAGATATACCAGCCCAGATATGTGCTTCCACCTCAGGTGCCTGGTCAGTTGCCTCAGATGTCCTCCCACTACCCTGGTGCTCAGATGTTTATGCCCATGCAGCCACACATGTCTGTTGCGCCGGTGGGCCAGAATGTCCCCATGGCTTACTACCCCATGGGAGCCGTGTACCCCCCTGGTTCAACAGTGATGGTGGAGGGCGGCTTTGATGCTGGTGCTCGCTTCACAGCAGGCAGCAGCGTCTCCATCCCAGTGAGTATCCACCTCTCAGAGGAGCCTGAATGATTGCAGTGAGGGTGCTGCTGCTGAGATGCAGTGTCATCTTGTGTTCGTCAAAAATCCAAAGTTACTCAGCTTTCCACCAATGTTTGTGCTCCTTTCTCCCCCTCCTCTAGCCACCACCTCCTGGACATCCCCCCAACGCAGCTCAGCTGGCTGCCATGCAGAATGCCAATGTTGTAATGACACAGCGCAAGAATAACTTCTTCCTGGGTGGATCCAGTGGAGGTTATACCATCTGGTAACAGCAAGTCCTCGACTCCTCCTTCATGCCTAAACCGTGCCCCCCGCCTCCCCCAACGATGCCCAAGTTCTTTCCCCAACCCATACGCCTCCCTCTTCAGGCTGCTTGGCCATGCCACAATACTGATATCACCTAATGGAATGTAATATTTTAGAGCCCTCGTGAAAGGTACAGTACTCCACTTCTGACCTACAGATCAAATGATGAATGCCACTGTCTGGAGAGGACAAACTAAAATCTTTTAGTCGTAGAATTCATTCCATAATGCTCCATTGGGCCTAACCTCTTTGGTCATTCCAGATTGGACCTCTTCCAGGCATCCGTATTTGTTGAAGAGACCTGGTCTCCTTTGATCGACAGGATCACAAATTACTTTGAGATGTTCTTGTATATCTGTAAAACTACGTAAATGAAATGTTGAAATATCAGACCTGCATCCTATAGTTTAGCTGCTTTATAGTGAAAGTGAAATGCAGTTACAAAGTTGCAGTGAAAGCGCAAAAAAAAAAAAGAGCAATCTCCACTTGTCTTTTTTTGAAAACTTTTAGTGTAGTTAAATTAATAGATGTGTAATAGTTCCATGTAAATACCAGTTTGATGATCATGAAAAATGAGATCTCAAGTATACAAAAAAAAAAGAAAAAGGCATCTTGGGTGCTTTTAGCTAGAATTGTCTTGTCCTTTGCACAGTATCCAAAATACCACGGCGAATTTGTTGCACAGTGAAGTGTCAGTCTGACAGATTGTTACTTTTAAATCACTTGTGAATTTAAGAAATTAGATTAAAGCAAATAATTCCACAAAAGATTTCATGCAATATCCAAAGTGGTTTACTGTACCTTGTTGGGCAACTTGTAGATGAACATAGTCAAGTGCCAAAGAGCACTGGGGATAGCCCTAATTTAAAGCAAATTAACTTCAGTAAACTTAAAGGAAAGAAATTTAAAGTAAATCCAAATAGTAAGTTGAATGGGAAGGGGTGGTTGGTGTAACATTTTAGCTTCTTTTGTTGTCTCCTGTTTCTATTTCACAGTCGGATACCCAGAGTTTATACACTAAATGTTTTGTTGTACAGATTTCAAGGACTACCCTCCACTCTTTCTTTGTCTTTTCACACAGTATAATTTGGTTTCATCATACCAGCTGTCAAAGTATTTCTTCACCGTAGGAAAACATGTAACCTTTTATGGATAGCGTTAGTTTCTAGTCACCATTTTCAGATGTTGATGTGACTTCATTAAATATTTCAGTGTTTACCTTTTTTCCTTTTGGTTCCATTTCCACATGTAAGTGATTTACATGAGTAGTTAGGCTGATACATTTTTTAGTATAACCAATGAGCTGGTTGTACCAAAGATTTGGTCTACAATGCACTTATGTTTGGTTGTGACTTGAAATTTGAAATGTCACAATTTAAAAGCAAACATATCATAGAAAAAAGCAGCGTTTGCTGGTACCAAGACCTTCAGTGTGACATGGCTGCAATTGTTAGATAGTGTGTTAATGTCACTTTATGTGGGTTAATTGCATCATTTAAGTTGTTGCATACTTTTGCACCTTTTGCTATGTACAAATTTGATTAAATACCTTCTATCTGAGATGCACTGCTAAGCAAATCCGAGTGGTTGCAGACAAGGGGCTACTCTTTTTTTTTTAAAAATTCTGTTTTCATGACTTTAAAAAAAAAAAAGGAAAAAAAAGCTGTGAGATTTTGTTTTTGAACATTTCTAGGTTTTATCATCAAGTCAGGTCCATTTTTGAAAGTGACGCCAAGATGTGTCATGTAGTTCGGTAGCCTGAAAATGGATGCAAACATGAGGCTACATCACTGTCAGCATAATTGTTCATTTCCAAGACATTTTTGTGCTGCTGATTAAACTTCTCTAGAAACTTTACACAACACTTTATCTCGCTAACTTAAAGGCTGTATCTGAAACTAGACAAGTCAGTATAGATGCCGTAAACGAATATTTGTAGATATTCTTCATTTTGGTGTCTGGTAGCGTCAATGTGTCACTGGGTATCCGACAAACCACATCAAGTTTTAACAGCTGTGGCCACCAGAAAACAAATGCTGTTGCTGTCAACCAACATTGAGTGATTTCAGTGTCATTTAAGTCCAAAAGACAGCTGTCTGGAAACATGCTCCATCCGTCTGATGAACCTGCACTCAGTGGCTCACACACAAAGCTACCATACCAGGCGTGACTGACGCGTCACGTGTTTTTAAAATGGCTCAACGTTCATTTACTCTGTCGCTTCATGCAGCTTTGCTGGGGAAAAAGGCCACAGCTATCAAAGCTTTTGAAATCTGATTCAAACTGATGTTTCCTTTTATTTCCATCTCTGCTCTGATTGTTTGTAAAGCAGCATAATGGTGGCTTTGTCCCAGCAATATGAAGTACTGTAAACTGCAGCTGACCAGTAGATGCTATGCCAACCACAGCCAGCAAATGGATTACTCTCTGAAGGATAATGGACATTTATAGTTCAGGGATTCTCTTTACAATATTTTGTAAAAATAGATGTATGTACTAAAGTGATGTGATAGACTTTGGTACACGTTCTATCTTTTAAGATTACTAAAGGAGATGAGTGTCAAAAGATGGAATACTTTGAAGAAAAAAAAAAGGAACTTAGGTGCACTTAACTTTTTTATACTAAACTTAAAATTTAAAATGTAAGTTTAGAATAAAGGTTATTTTGGAAATTTGAAATGCATGTTTGTTTAATTTTATTCACATTAAGTATGTTAGAACAGGACAGTTTTTTAAAGGTTGTGATCTGAGGTAACGCCTGGGGTTTTCATTATTTGTGATGTGATTATGGCTTGACAGCTGTCTTTTTCTAGCTAGACTGCACCACAGGGATTTGATCGACTTGTTTGAGTGGATGCTTCTACTTGCTTGGCCTTCATACCAATATCACCAGATTCTTCTTTTTTTTTTGCCAAATCATTATCACCCACCTTAATTTAGTACATGTACTTTGTCAAAGAACCAATAGTCACAAGCAAAATATTGTCACTTTGGTATAAATAAGGTATTGAGTCAAACATGGATCTGTATTTTTGTCAAGATCACCTTGTATTACAGAGCTGCCAGTCTACTGCATCCACACGTCTAACGAGCTCACTATGTGCAGGATGTCCTCAAACACATTTGAATTCTTTGCATGTGAATTAACAGTTCAACGTCAGATTTTGGGGAAGCTACTAAAGTTCTGGGATTTCCTATTTCAAAATATATATTAAAAATAAAAAACAAACACTGGAAGCCATCACACCGTGAACTTACAATAGTCCAAAAACAAGTTTTATTGCCTTCCACATTTATCTCAAACGGGGAAGTCATCAGTAACTGTTTGGCAAGGAGTGGTACAAAGTAAAAACCAGCTACTACAAAGTCAAATACAACAAATGTTTGCTGTCCAGTATTTTAAAAAGGATGACACGGCTTTTGTCTAGCTTATAAAAAGAACTGCATAGGAAAAAAACAACTGCTATTTTAAAAGCAAATCAGTACAAAAGTAAGTGTCCCCGGAAGCCCCAGTACACATTAGTTTGGGGGAGAAAAAAAAAATATATCTAAAGTGTGTCTGAATGAAACATGTTGCAAATACTAGAGAGAAAAGGCACTGCTGATAAATACTGTGGCAGACAAAGTAATCTTACATAGTGATTGTTACTGAGTAGCTACTGATCGTGTTAACTGAAGTCCCACCACCTGTTTCATGTCTCTCTGCCAGTCTGGACACACCTGTTGTCTGTCACCTGCTCCTCATCCATCAACACCCCCCCTCCCCGACTAGAACGATCTTATCTTTGGTATTGCTCGTGTGCTCCTGCGTTCGTCACCACAAAATCTTAAACAAGGTTGTTGGTTTTTGGTTTTTTTTTCTGCCCCGTGTGCAGCAAAACACATATGAAAAAGAAACAAAACCCCAGTCCTCGGTCTTCTCACTCTTCCACAGGCGCCTTTTTTTATTTATTTTTTCCTCCTTTCTTGAGATCCCCTCGCTCCCTTTATGTCTCCACCGGATTCAAATGAAGTATTCCTTCTTCTCGCTCGCGGCCTGGTTGCTGTACTCCTCATCGGGGTCCTCTCCTGGAGCCAGCTCCCCCGTCGTCCTGTAGTCTCCTTTGTTGTGGCAGAGGTATCGGTAAAGCAGGAAGCCCAGAGCAGCTACCGTCAGCAGGATGAGAACAATAACCACTGGGGAAAAGGAGAAGAAGAAAAAAGGGGATCCTGTTTTAAAGACATTATCACTTTACAAGGCCACAAGAAGAAAAGTTCAGGATCAAGTGTGAACAGTCACCTGCAATAATCGCCGAGTCTGGACTTGTGGGGACGGCCGTTGTTAACACTGTGGGGGCGAAAACAAGTAGACTGAGGTCAGGTGGTGGACGAGGTAGAAAGGTCGTGAGATCATTCGGCTGCGCAGGATCTAACAGGAAGTTATGTCTGACCGCTGCGTGGCTCCAGAAGGAGACATAGAAAGCATAAAAACAACACAAACAAAAGAGTGGAGGCGTTTACCCTGGATCACGGTGGTGTCTGCGTGTGTGGGACGTGACGTTAAAAGGCCCGTACCCGACGCTGAACAAAACACAAGCACGGTGCGTTGATAACAGCACAAAATATAGTGGCATGACATCAGGATACTTGTTGGCTGCATCTTAGCTTTTCAAGCAAAAGGCAGCACATTCGCAACAGACTTAAAAAGAAAAAGAAAAAGTCTCCTCACCCTCTGTCACATTTGTGGTCGTGTATGCGGGGAGAGCTGTCGAAGGCACCGTGTCTGAATCTGGAAGATAAAAAAGGCTCTATCTTCAGCACACAGTCTGTCTACAGGAGACCTGTGTAGCTGCTGGCTGACGAGGGAAATATGAAGTATTGTGACACAGTAATCTGATTATTAAAGGCCGGGACTGAAACAAACCTGTCACCCTCTTATTTATTTCTGAGTAATCCTCTGTGACGCAATGACTTCAGGAGAGAACACAGTGGGAGAGGGAGAGCTGAGATCTTTTATTTGGGTAGAAGTAGCAATACTAGACTGTAAAAACACCGTTTAAAGTAAAGATCCTGCATTCAAATGTTTTAAAAGTACAAAAGTACCCATCAGCAATAGAGCGGCAGCGATTGGTAGATTAATCAATTGATGGAAAATAAAGCTGTTGCTAGTTTTGGTCACATTTTAGGTGAGAAATGCCAAACATTCTTTGGTTTAAGGCTCTCCAATGTGAGACCTTCCTGCTTTTCTCGTGAGCAACTTGAACATTACGGTTGTATTACGTCGGTCCTGCAAAACAAGGCGTTCGACGATATCGCTCTGAGGTTTGGTGTACGGTCATTGTCGTTTCCTGATTCAGACCAAATGATTCATTGAGAAAATTATCTGCAGATCAGTCGATAAGGAAAATAATCTGCAGTTGTTGCCCTGATCAGCAAAAAGTACTTACTGATCCATTTTATTGTGTCTGGTGGAGGTGAAGCTAGTTTCAACCACTTTACACTGTCAGACAGGTTTATCTGGGACATTTCATCATACATACATATTTTATAAGCTCATCAACTGTTTTGCATGTAAAATTTTAATCTGCAAAGTAACCGGTAGAGTCCATGGCTCAACTAATGATCATTTTCATTATCGAGTAACCAGTTTGAAACCCAAACATATGAATTTTACTTCGGTAAGAAGAAGGAAATCCTCACATTTTCGGACGTGGAACCCTAAAGTATTTAGTACGACCTTAAACAACTGAGCCTTTATCAAGTGAAAACATGAAGCAGCCTCAAGTGAAAATACTTCTATACTGTCAGTACAACTATTTTTGCTGTACTTAGTACTCCACTACATGTTGATGGGCCTGATGCTTTCTGACCACAGGAACACACCACACTGATTCTTCTTTTATTTAAAAAGAAAAATACATTTAAGAAACCAAATGTATCCCAGCAGCAGCAGAAATATGAAGAAAGATAATTTGCAATGCAATAAATAAGCACTTAAGTAAAGTTAATTAAAAGGGGAACTTACTATTCATGGTGATTGCTGGTTAATTACCTGTTAGAACACACACATATTAATACACAGAGAAGTAAACCACCACACATCTCACTGACATTTCCACATTTTCTAACCATGGACATCATTTATCTGAAGTCCACGTGGAAATTAACCAGTCAGCACCTTTCCCACCACACTTCATTTCCCAGCTGACTTTCTTTGTCTCCTCAGTAAAGAGATCAGTGAGCCTGACCTTTTTTTTTTTTTTAGGAGGAAACCCAGACTTCTTCACCCTCTCGTCCTCAGTCAGGTTTCACAGAATGACCAACAAGCAGACAACAAGCTTCGTGCGGTGTGAAACGTCGGAACAGCTCAAACAAACAATCAGACATTGTTGTGCGCAGCTGTTGTGTGAGCTCATCTTACCTGGGCGCAGCGGAGCGTGTCACAAACCCCACTGTGGGCTCGTCTCGTCCGCTTTTTCTACCACAAACTGTGGCTGAAGTCGAGGTGGAGAAAACGAGCGCACTCCGCCAACCGGAGTTTGAAACTTAAACTGTTTACGGGTCCGTTTGTGCGCCGGAGAGTCTCAGTAAGTAGATCTACTTTTGCTCCCTGCACTCGTGAGTCACGCAGGACGCGCTCTTGATTTCCGCCCCTCCCTTTCCTCGCTTACCTCCTCCTCCTCTTCCTCCCCCCCTCACCCCTCCTCCTCCTCCTCCTTCTCCCCGCGCCCCCTTCCCCCGCCCTCGCTCTGTGTGTCAAAGATCGTCTATTACCATGAGGTATCACTCCCGAGTTAAACATGTGGAACAGAGCAGAGATGGTTTCTCAAGATAGTTGTAGTTTTAAAGCAGATTAAATTAGATTAAAGTATTTGATATCTTCTTGTTTTGACTGTCAGTAAAGATGCACATTTAGTCTTTAGTCACTGATTAATTTATCTATTGTCAGTGGTGGAAGAAGTACTCCGATCATTTACTGAAGTACAAGCAACAACACAACAGTGTAGAAATCATTACAATTTAAAGTCATGTATTTAAAATTGTATTAAAGTAAAGGACCAAAACACTGCATCAAAATATACCTTAAGTACCAAAAGTACTAATTATGCAGAACGGCCCATTTCTGCACGTTATGTTGCAGCTGTTAAACATGAGGCAGGTTTGAATTACTTTCTATACTGCTGGGTATCTTCATGTTGTATTAGTAATCTCAATCTACAAAGTACCTGGTATGTACATGTATGAAAATCAATGTAGTTTAGTAATAAAAAGGATTTTCCAAGAAAATACACACAGTGTAAGATCCTTAAACATGTACTGTGTACAGTACTTAAGTAAATGTACTTTGTTATTTTCTCAGTTAATCGTTTGGGCTACAATGTAATGTGTAATATCAGAAAACAGTGAAAAGAAATGCCTAAACTGTATTTTCAAAGCCCAAGTTGCTTGTTTTAGCCGACCAAGAGTCGATTTTAAGTTTAACAGCACAGAGGACTAAAAGAAAACCAGCAAATGTTCACATTTTAGATCAAAATGACTTTAAACAATTAAATGATTACCATAATAGTTCATTGCATTGGACAAATCAGACTTTGTGGGGAAACTTGATGAGCACAATATTTTCAGCCATGTTGAGGTTGTATTGCAGTCGAATGACAGAGTTTTAAAAAAGGACATCCAAACTCTTTGCTGCCGAGGCTGAGATATACACACTTATCGTTGCCAGCACGGATCAAGTATTTGATTTCCATAAGACAACTTGGTTTCATCTATCAATTGCTGCACCCCGTTTGGCCGTGCCTGCATGCCGCAGATACGACGCTGAACCTCTGTTAGCTGATAATAAATAAACTGCGGCTGGGAGTGGAGATACTACGGTAAACTTTGATTTCATGTTTTTGCAGCTTTTAAGCGTTAGCAGAGAGAGAGTGATTCCTTCTCTGTTTGGATTCAGCCTCAACAAACCAATGGCCAACCTCCATTATTCTGGAGGAAGTCTACAGAGACCTTCTTGGTCATTATAAACAACAAAAAAATCATTTTCAGGTCCACCCACTCTCCTCTCTGTTATGCTATGTTGTCTCTCAAGCTGTAACATCTACAGAGTTCATGCCAGAGGGGGATAATCTGTCTACAGTGACAGGACTGGAGAGTTAGTTTAAACCTGCAAAATCTGCTCGAAGGCTATCATTCAAACTGCCTGTAGTGTGTGGTTCCTCCTGATTTTCACCTTTGCCACACATTCGATGCCACATTTGAGTTCATATTTCACAGAGAAGCAGCATTTCACTGTCGTCTGTGAAATCAGAAGAATCACTAAGCGTTCTTTGTGTCCTGATTCTGACCGCCGTAATTAAAATCTTTGTTGTCACAATTCAGGAAGTGAGAAACAGTCAGGTCAGTCTGCCACAACACACTTCTGGTAGTTCACATTGAATGTCTTCTCTTATAATGAACCAAACAAAGGCAAAAAACACACACTTTCTAGCAGCAATTTAACACTGATCCTTCATAGACAGACTACTCCCGGCACTGGAATTCAACTAAGTTTAGTTTTTTTTGTGGAATTTGGTCCAAATTAATGTTTAAAATGAGTTAAACTCTTAAAGCTCTCGTCATGTTGGATTCATGATGAAGTTAGCGGAGAAATGTGTGTGAGATCGCTGTTTTTATCCCATCATTTTACAACCTCCAGGCAGAGAAGTAACCACGGCTGATGACACAACAATGTAAAGTAAATCTATTTTTATTATGCATCTTATACCTCCACCCATCTATTAGAAATACCCCTGAGAGTGTGCACATTTAACAAAAATCAACGAAATTAGTATAAGCTTGATTCAAACAAAGACCACAGTTGTTCACAGTGCACACCTGATTAAAATTGCAGTTTTGAAAGATGAAAAGATCAAACACATTTACATTAGATTACATTAAAATACATTAAACTGGTTCAACATAATTCCATAATTTTATTCCTTCAGGAATAAAAATCTTCTGTCTTCATAATTGTATTCCTTAAGGAATAACATTAAAGTAAAAAAAAAAAAGAAAAGAAAAAGAGAAGAAAATGATTAGATTTCCCATCAGCCATTTGGAGAGTGGACAGTACAGTACTATTCACTAGGTTTTCTAACAATGTAAAGCTATAAGTGCCTTTGTGTTTGCTGACATTAGACACATTAAAGAGCTACGAAAGATTTTAACCTGTTTGGTGCAGAATTTAATGGAATCTTTGGGAAAAACTCTGATCCAAAAGTGACTAAATCACCCGGCAGGAATGAAGCTCTACTTTTGAAGGGATAAGACGAGACTTGGCTGAGTAAGAAACACTCCAGGTGAAGCTTTACGCAAAGCTGCTATGAAGTTTAAGTACAAATGATACAAACTAACACCAACATGTCAATGTGCACTGCATCATCCATGGTGCCACAGTCACACAGACACTCCAGGGCAGCTGTCTCCACATTTGCTCTCTTGTGCAGCTGCTGACTTCACTTTCCTCTGTGCTTCTCTCTTTAAATGAACACAGGGTGGATACAGATTTATGAAAATCTTAGTCGATTACAGAAACAAGACAGAGGATTTATAATATGAGACGGATTGTTTTCATGAAAAAAATACTTTAAACCACGGTGCTTTTTGTGTCCAGAGGTGCCTGGTTTTCTGCAGCAGCGTCCTACACGGGACGTGAAGAAGAGAGGAAAGCAATGTGAAACAAGAGACAACAACAGCGAATACACAGATGAGGTGTAATGTGCTGATCAAATGACAAACCTTGTGAGGAATGCTCAGGCCTTTAGTGTCAGAGTGACACCCAGACACTTCGCCATTCTCCAGTCCAGTCGGTATAGGAGTGTCCGGGTCTGCTGGGCTGTCTTCGCTTTCTTCAATGTGCAGCGGCCCGTTGTCTATCGCAGACAGCTGGGCCTCCAGGCTCACTGAATCACAGGAGTTGTTCAGTTCAGAGCTGCTGTTACTCGGTGGAGCTCTTTCACCCTCTCCCTTACTACCAGTCTCTGCAGGAGGCTCAGGCTGGGACTCCTCTTCTGTCACGTCCTGCTCCTCTTCCTCCACCTGACTGCTGTCTTTTCCCGGCTTCAGCTTGTTTCCAGAAGCCCCCGCTGCAGTGTCTTCTTGAGCAGGAGAAGTGTGGATCTCACCGTGGCTGCATCCCGCGTCCAGGTCCCTGGATTCAGAGGTGGGGCTCTCACGTGGAGGCGATTGCGGGGAGGCTTCCAGGCTGCCGCTGTTCTCTCTGGACAGGGTGCTGTGGCGAGGTTTGTCCGGGGACCTGAAGCTCAACCTCTGGAGAGGTTTCGGACTGTAGGTCTTGTGAAACTCAGAAAAGCTGGCTTTCCAGGCCTTGGGGGACAACAGAGTTCGTCTCCTTAGGGAGCCGTACCTGAGATATTTTGCGAGAGTGACATCAGATATTTTGCTTCCATCCCAAATAAAATAATTCATCCAGACAATAAAATTTCAATGGAAATACGGTTAATCAGAAGACTCTTTTCAATGCCGTGGGATGTACAGCATCCTGGGCGCTGTATGAAAGCAAAATGTGGCATATAACATAATAATCTCGTAGCTTTGGACCCAACTGTTTGGCCATAAAACATGTGGAATATTGGCACAAAATGCTTTTTGGAGCTGCAAAAGAGAGAGAGGAGACTTCTAATCTACAGTGCTTTGTGATCTGTGAAGCTCAGCAGAGCTCCAACTGTCATGAGGACATATAATTTCCGGCCAAACTATTCCTCTGAACTTCAAAATTTCAAAGCTAAAAAAGAAAAACTTACCGTTGCATTCCCCTCACAGCAAAGACTTTGTCCGGATGCTGAGCCTGCAGCTCTTTTATCACATTCTGTAGATCAAGATTGAGCTAAAAGAGGAGAAGACATGACAGCTTTATAACACTGAATATTGTGGGCCAACTGACTTCAGCCAACGCGGAGCACAACATACCGTGCTCATTTCCTTGAGGAAGATGTCTCGTAAATTTGATATAGCTGAGAAGACTGCAGCGTAGCATCCGACACGACTGAAGAGAAAAAATTCAAACCATCACATTTTAAAAAAAGGGCTATTCTCCCACATATCACATGACAGCAGAGACTCGTCAATCAGACCTATCAAAGAACACAGGCAGCTCTTCTTTTAACTCGTTGTTGATGCCCTCATAGACAATTTTGGCAGCATTCAACTCTTCTTGTGCCTACGGAGGGAAAGATATAATCGATTTTTAAATACATATTTGAACAAATGAAGATTGGATTACACATTTAAAAAAAAAAAACATTAATGACCTTGTTTATCTTGACATCATCCTTCTTCTTGGCAGTCTGCAGTCCCTCCAGGTGGTGACGGCACGAGTCGTAGTCAACCAGTTTCCTTCCTCTCTTTGCTACTTTGTCCTACAGATTGAAAAAGATTCAGATGCATGTGTGTGTGTGTGTGTGTGTGTGTTTGTGTGTGTGTACACGTGTGTGAGTGAGCTACTTGTGTGTCCATGTTGGTTTTTGTGCGTTTGCTCGCAGGCCTCGTGTCTGTCTGTGTTTTAACTTCTGTTTGCTTGCCTACTTGCTTTCTCTCGTCTTACCCTGACATCTGGGAATTGGCTCACGTAGGACTCCATGGTGCGCACGGCCTGGTCTAATAGTTTCACCTCGTAGTCATTCCACAGGAGGTCCTCCCCCTTATTAAAAAGCACAGCATAGTTATTCCATTAATTATGTATGAAGAGGGGGGGATAGAAGGGGATTTTGGTCCCCTGGCAATGTGTGAATCTTGCTGCCGTTGTACTCGTTAAGCAACGTGCAGTAAATGTGCAGTGGTGGACCCACAGCTGAGTTTGTTTGTTTTTTTTGTTATCACTAATGATCACACTGACCTCTACAATGGCCCCTAAATCGTCCTCTCCAGCCCAGTCAGGTTCATAGGAATCAAAGAGAGACTGGGAGAGGCGTCGTGAGGCTTCACGCATGTCTGTGAAAAGCAGAATCATCTATGTGAGACCTGCAGATCCGCAGTTCTGCAGCATCTGTGAGCAAAAAGCATTTTCACCTCTCACTGCATTAATGTAGCTCCTCAGGTCCTTGTACATTCGGTTCCCATCAGACTGCAAATAGACAAGAGCACTGCATGATTGTCTGTCTTTAGATGTATTACTTTTATGATGTTTGACCCACTGAGCCACTAAATCATCCCATTATTTACACAAGACAGCGGTGGGGGTTTTATGTGTTTCGAGATGAAACTGTTTAAATCTATATTAGTGTCCAAACAAACACAAAAAAGCAGCTCCGTGCTTCCTGGGAATGATTACCTGCTGGTCATTAAACTGCTGGAAAGCGTGTTCAAATTGGTCATCCCTGCTCTCCACTGTCTTTCCCAGCCTTTGCAGCACCTGCAGAAAAAAAAGCACATACCTCAAAGCAACAGCAACTTAAACCATAATTGGATCTCTTGTTATTTGGGGGGGAAAAAAATTGCTACCTTTTCTTTGCCTCTGCTCAGCTGTCTTTGGACTTTTTTAGCAAAGTCACCAGAGCTGCCTTTTTGATTGGTGCTCTCGGCCATATTTTGTCTGGACTGTGTTTGCTCCTGATGATGAAGAGAAATAATGAAGAAAGGACACATAACAGCACCGCATGCACTGCATTTTTCTAAAGTTTACAGATCTCCTACAACACAAATATGTAATTATCTTTACATGAGTTCACCCTCTCCAACCACTGCAGCTTTCAGTAGTGAATATGGACAACGACACCTCTGGATATTTGGCTTTAATGCTGTTAAACACATCTGCACCTTGTCCTCAATGATATCAGTTGATGTTATTACTGTGTTATCACTATATGATAATACTGTATCACTATTTATATAATCAGCGTTCTACTTTTATATCATATGATGTATTATGGTAGTCTTTACTGGTATGGTACTATTGTATTCTGTATGTGTATATTACTTATATTGCACATATATATAACATGACATATTTTATATGTATTGTATTACTACTGAATTTCTGGATTTCTTTTGCACATATATTTGCACAATACTTTCATAGAGGCATGTGATGGAACTTTTTTTTTATATCATCTCTCTGCTTTCCTTAATTTCTCATTTTCTTTTTAGTTATTTCACTCAAATAGTCCTTCATCTGTTTTCTCACCTCTCAGCCTGTCTCTGTGCTGCCGTAACACATCACTCATTCATTTTGTTCACTCATCTGTTGTTTTTCCCCCCATTACTAACTCTCCTATCGCTGCAGACCCATCCACTCCCTCCTGCTCTCCCTTTGCTCCCACCTGTTTCATCACCTGACCTGCTCCAGCCATTCACTCACCTGTTCCCCATTCCCTCTAATCACCCCAGCCATATTTACTCCGGCCCACATCCGCTAATCCTTTGCCAGATTGTCTTTTCCCTTTGATGAGTGTTCTTTGTTTCCTAATTACCCGCTCCTGCTTTTTTTCCCCTAGACTTTCTTTCTTTTCCTACCTAGAAAAGTTTGCCTCCTTGTTTGACCTCAGTCTGGTTACTGGATTAAAGATTTTTGACATTGTTCTTAACTTTCCGGCCTTGTGTCACACTTGTGGGTTTCTGCCTGTTCTGGGCCTGCACCGTTACAAGATGAGAGTGAAGCATATCCACACAAGCTCTCTTTACTCACCTCAGTGAGCAAACTAAAGAAAGAAGTTTTGTTGGGCCTTTGAAAGCCTCTCAGCAGTAATGGAAAAAAAACCATTCAGATCCTTTACTCAACTAAAAGTAACGCCACACCATAAACATACTCCATTACTTGTCCTGCATTGGAAGCCTGACTCAAGTTAAAGTTGGTACTACTATACTATCTATACAGCTGGGCAGTTCAATGTAGTACTGTACTGTACTTGAGTACAAATATAAGGTATGTCTACTCCATTACAGATCAGAGAGAGATATATTTATGAATGCACCACATTTATTTGTCAGCCGTACTTACTGTTTCCTCTCAGACTAAGATTATACGTAAAACACATGATAATCTCATAAAATTATACACCTTTACAGACTGCACTGCCTTATTGGTGGGCCAATATAAAAACTAAATCTTTCAAATTAGCATCACCTCGGCCAAATACACCAGTAAAATGCAATTTACACTTCGATACATCAGTGATAATATTTTATTTAATACCATAAAACTCACAGGGGCTCATTTTATTTATATGAGTATATTTTGCCAATAACCTGTACATTTACGTGATTAATGTCTCCAATGCAGGATCCAATCCCAATGGATTTTACTTGCAATGGAGTTTTCTTAGAGTGTGTCGAGGCTGTGAATACTTCTTCCACTTCTGAGTTTAAAGTAGTAAAAAACTGAAATAGTCAAGTAAAGTACAAGTTGCGTGAAATTGTACTGAAGTACAGTACTTGAGTAAACATACTTAGTTACATATCAAAATTCATATTGATTATCTTATATATTGTACTATAATGTATTACACTACAGGCCTACATGCTAATATTTTGTTTTATTTTACATTTTTATCACATAATGCACATCGTCGTATTTCCATATTGTTACAAACAAATATTGAGTATAAATATTTAACTCTATTATACACTATTCTGTTCAGTGTTATAATAAATGATATCATATTACTCCTCCATAGCCTGTATGATCTAATTATCCCACATCAGACACACGGAGGCTCCCTGACAGCTCAGTTTGGGGCTCCTCACACACGCAACTACAACACCCAGAGTTCCCTGCGGTGAAGCCACTCCCAGTAATAGAATGGCAGCGGTGGACTTCACCCCTGGTGGTACATGTACATGTTGTGGTGTCGGAGGAGTGGCTCCATGACAAACCAGCAGGCTGCTGAGCTGCTCGCCCAGCTGCAGGACGCGATCATGGGGAGCACGTTGATCAAGTGTGCCGCCGCAGACCTGGGCATCCAGTGGGCCGGCTGGGCTCTGGCTGCAGCCCTCAAGACCGAGAAGTTTTATGATTTGGCAGGTGAGGTGAAAAACTGGCGAGCATGAGCCGATCTGCGGCCACGCAGCTGACAGGTTTGCAGCCAAAACTTTTGTTATTCAGCACAACTGATCGGCGGAAACTTGACCCGACTGAAAAGCGAATTTAAGCGAGAAAGCATCCAGTAGGTAGGTGGTGTTTGGTGGCATGTTACTCAACCAGAGAGCTGCGAAGTTGTACTTTAATTACATTAAAAAAAAGTGATTGAGTTCTGCACTCATAAGTTGAACTATTATATAAACTATTATAAAACACCGGTTTTATAATAGTGACATCTTTGTTGTGAAACAGCCAGAAAAGCTCCTCCTTCATCTTAAGAAGCGCCGTAATGATCCAATCAGCTTAACTTCATGGCCTGAGCCAGCAGGGGCGCACAGAGCCGTCCTGGGGCCCAGGCTGTAATCCAGGAAAGGAGGCCCTCTGTGGTGCCCCCGGTGTGACCTGGTCTCACTTGGTCAAAATCATTTCACATTTACTTCAAACTGCCTTGTAAGCAACCTGTGCAACAGCAGTAGTAGATTTGTCATTTTGACTGGTGTGAATAACATTAGGATTTAGTGGTGTCCTCTAAAGCTGAAACAGTTAGGTCGACGGTGCATTTATCTGCAACTATTTTTATACTTTCTTTTCCTTTTTGAAACATTAGTTAATCCAACATTACCTTAAAATTGTGAGGATTTTCTGCTTTTTTTTTTTTTGTCGTGTATGAAAGTAAACTTCAAGTTTTGGACTGTTGGACGGACAACACATGCAGGAAGGCATCCTTCGGGGCTTCAACAATATTTTTAACCGTTCGTTTAGCATATTGGCAGATTAACCCGCAGTGAAAGCAAACATTAAAATAATCCTTATTTGCAGCCCTTGCATCCTGACTTTTTACCCAATTAGACTGTGTTTTAATAAGGTGACTGCCATTCATGAAGTTTGGAGTGTAAACTCAATGACGAGCTCAGAGAATGAATCAGGTGCCTGTAGACTTAAACACAGCCAATCATCAAACCATTTGTTACATGTGGAACAGTGCGGCTTACCTGTCGACACTGCGGCCAGATTCCTCGATAATGTCACAAATGAATCACCTTGACACTTCTCCTTTACTCGTCGTCGTCTTCCTGTTCTCCCCTGTGCACTGTGCACTGGATAGTTTACCCTTGAACTTTGGAACCAATTGCCTGCAGTATCCTGGGTAAAAGATTTATTGAACACGCCTTATTCAACTAGACGTCTGTCATGCCCATGTCACAACAACCCTGAGTCTGCAGCTTGTCTCTCTTTTTTTTCCCAGGATCTGGCACATTTATACTACTTGCCCACCTGAGTCGTATCTGGGGAGGAGCCAGTCACGTCCGTCAGAAGGTGCAGACTGGCTTGGTGACAGCATGGGGACTCAGGTAAGTGAGGCACCATTGACCCCCATTGTTGTTCACCCACTGGCACCCCATGCGTTGACCAAAACCCCAGATCATATCCTCTTACAGCGAACCCTGCAGAGTTTTAATGTAAGTTAACTTAAGGAGGCTCCTTGGTAAGGTCGGTCAGAGGAGGAACTAATGAATGTAAAACCTTAAAGTCAGGTTAATGAATAATTCCTTGGTTAATGTGAATGTGCCTTAACCATTTTCCCTCTGCAGGCTGGGGACATTCCTCTTCATGCGGATCCTGAAGGACGGTCAGGATCGCAGGTTCAACAATGTCAGAGACAGCCCAGGGACTTTCTTTGTATATTGGACTATTCAAGGTACTTGGAAGGTGCCTCTCATTACCATGAGACGTAGCTGCCATTACCATAATCCTTGACCAACTGAAGGGAGGGTTCTCGTATAAATCACTGTCTTGTCTCTAGCTCTTTATATGCATTTATTCTAGGTAGGAGGTGTTGGTCCAAGTATTTAGTTCATGGGAGTATTAATCACAGTCAGCTTCACTGCCCAAGAATGTGTTCGCATACAAGCAACCTCAATCAGTGTTTTTTTTTAGTTATATACAGTTCTAAGAACAGTTTTCAGGAAGATGGATAGAAATAGACAAATGCATCAACACAAGGAAAACAAAGCTGAATAATGATAAACATAAATGTTACTATAGTGTGCATACAGGTAGATGGAAAAAATAGTATAGTACAACACTGTATATAGTCAAACTGTTTCTGTACATGAACAAGGATGTAATATATCACCATATAGGTGCAGTATATACAGTATGCTTAGATTTCTATTTTATATGCATGTTAAAGTGTATTTTAATGATAAAACGTTATTTATAATTTGTAGATTCAGTGGATGTTTTAGTGTAAGGTGATTCATGTTTTCTTACTTCCCTCAGCTGTGTGGGTATTTATGACCCTGCTGCCCACCCTCATGTTGAACACTGAGAAGACGGATGTGCCTTTGGGAACCAGGGACTATATTGGCTGGACTATATGGGGCCTTGGTTTCGCTACTGAGGCTATTGCTGACCAGCAGAAATGGCTTTTCAAGCGAGACCCAAACAATGCTGTAAGTTACCAGACCTCGAGTTGTGCAACCCTAAACTGCATTCATGCCTCAGTCACTGACTGCAAAAACTGTATTGTCCAATTTGCTCTCGTGCCTCCAGGGGAAGTTCATCCAGAGCGGACTGTGGGCCTACAGCAGACATCCAAACTATTTGGGGGAGATCCTGCAGTGGTCGGGTCTCTGGCTGTCAGCCTCGTCGGTGATGCAGGGTCCCCAGTACCTGAGTGTGGCGTCTCCTCTCTTCGTCTGGTTCCTGCTCTGTTATGTCAGTGGCATCCCCATCCTGGAGAAGCAGGCCATGAAGAAGTGGGGCTCTGACCCCACCTTCCAAAACTACATCAGGAGCACTCCTGTTCTCTGGCCGTGGCCGAAATTTTGATGTTGATATATCAACTGTTGGACCAATAATTGCCTCCCTGTGCACATTCAGACCATTAAGTTTTCTGAGCAGATGACTGTGAAAGGAGTTTACAGCTGCAGCTTACTCCTCCTCATTTACTATCACGTTGTAGCTGTGAAATAAATTCCAGTTTATCATAACTAGTCTTGTCATGATTTAGATGACGCCATCAATCTTACACTCATATTCACACCCACTTCGCCCAGAGTTTGAACTTATTTCTCAAGCCTTGTCATTCATTTTACAGCTCAACTATTTCTGTCACTTTTCATATAAACTGAGTGTCAGGCTAAGAATGCCTTCTAGGAGAGACGGTCTGAAAATGTGCAGTTTTGCTCATATTTAAGCAGAACTGCTTCTCCCCTCCCTCAGTGATGACCGACTTTTCACCCTGCCTTCAAGTGTGGACCGTTCAAAACCACTTTTAACACTTCACTTTTGCTTTCCTATGTGGTTGTATAACATTGTACAAACCAGTTATTTTCTAACATAACCCTTCCCAGGCGGTTTAAGACCTATTCACACCTGGACTCTCAACAGCTAGGTCCATTGGTGACCCACGTGTGACCCTCTGAGGGTGTGAACTAGACGTCAGGAGCTGGGCTCCCCATCGATTAGTCAGAACTGAAGCCTGCTTTTAAACTCTTCAGAAATGTGAAGCGTGTGGTTCTCTTTGCCCTTCCTTCTTTTTGTGCCTCGGCACCAGCGACAGCCGTGACCACAGTCATTATGTTTTCATGTACTCTGTCCATCGTCTGTCACAGTCTTGCAAACATAATATCTCTGAAAACCTTGAAAACTAAGAAAATATCCATTTGGACTTGTGGATGATCAGATATGATTTTGGAAGTGAAAAACCAAAAGTCAATGTGACCTCACAAGACACATTTTTGGCCAGAACTCAGGAATGTATACGTTAATTTAAAAAAAATTCACACAAATGTCTAAAAGGATAAAACTATGAAGTGATGACGTTCTGTATCCAAAAGATCAAATTCACTGTGAAATCATAATCTTCTGCAGAAACAATTTTCAACACCATAAACCAGGAACATAAGGGAAGACTGTGACCATATTTCACATTTAGTTGGATACTGAATCACAGACACTAATCTTGAGTCTGGACAAATGTGGATGTAAATTGCAACCTGACCACTTGGCTGAGGCATACAGCTGCAGGGAGATAATTCTAGCTGGGATATATATTACAAGCGTACCACAACAGGACAGCATCTCCCTCCAATACCCTCCAACTCAGCATTGAGGTTCACAAAGCCAGGAAACAACACATTAAACATTTAACAGATTGCACGCAAGACATTCTTGTAAAAGGTCAGAAATGTATTTATAAGTTACATGAATTTTAGTGTGTAGAAAATTTGTGCTGACAGGTAATCAAATAATGCCACGGCAACTGAACTGGCCAAACAAGTAATTGCCTTTTGATTGCTCATAAGTAGCCTCCCACAGAACAAACATTACACAGAGCAATAAGCATTGAGGGAACAAAGTTATCTGAAACATTACTGTAGAGCCTGTGACATCAACCAGTGAGCAATGCGTCTGATAATCACTGGCAGTGTACAATATACTGGAAAAACAACTGAGGATTCTCTTTTCTTTTTTAAAAAAAAGAAAAAAAAAGTTTCCCCTTTTTTCAAGAGATTAATGCCAATCAGCAATAACATCAAACCCAGTCAATCTTATAGATTATGACCAAGAAGAGCTTGCAGAAAACAAACGTCTGGCCCCGAGGTCTTCTAACCACCTTGTCGGCAAAAGGGTGGGCCATGTGTGATTGTAAACATTTACAGCACAACTCACTGAGGGGGCGAGGGGGGTGGGAAGACAATCAAAGCTCGACAGAATGAAACACAAACATCAAAACTAAAAAGATCATCTTACTCGCAGTCACACACTCAAGTACAACCTACGATGAAATGTCTAAGCACCAGTTCTTCAACTTCTGAGTGACACATGAGTTGAGAAAGCTGTCAAAACAAAACAATCAAACTAAGACGCAGGACGCCATCAAACTGTGCATATACAGTACATAATTTTAACCTATGCGCACACAGTACATTCTTGTGTGTTACGAGGTGAAATGAGAACGTCTTGTTAAACATTTAGCGAAAGCAACAGCTCTAAAAAGACACACGAGTGTGCATAGATAGGAAAACCTACTATTTGGTTTAAAAAAAATAATCCTTTTACAAACATCAAAATAGAACTCTTACCACTGTGAAATATTAGAAACGATTATAACATAAGAAGACTAAGATTAATAGCCATTATCAAAGCAGTACCATGTTAGGCGTGATGCATGAATGCAAATATTGTATTGGCTGTTATTGCAGGATCAATACAGGGTTAAGTGTCGCTGCTTCGGCTTATTTGAGGAGCGGAGATGCAAAGAATTTTCCTTGGCGAGAAAATCCGACTGCTGATTTGCTCTTGCACCCGAATCTGCAACAAAGAGCGCACATAATGACGTTTAATGGAATTAAGAGTCAGAGTCAATAAAGCGGAGTCAATGAAGGATAATGAGATATTGTACAGTAGATTAACTTCTATGAAAGATGCTCAAAAGGAGTCAGCTTTTCTCCAAATCTCATAAAAAAAAAAAACTACTTCATAGCTTTTCAGAACATTTGCATCAGCAGCATGCAACGGTTGTTTAAGAGGCAATTAATCATGAGGGCATTGATTGTGAAAAAAGAGGCATTAAAGCAGGTCAGGGGGGGTTGTGCTCGTGTGCTTACCTGGGTGTCAGAGAGGACTTCATGCGCTGGGACAAGGAGCTGGAGGAGGGGGTTTTATTGAGCTGATGCTCTGGAGTAGTCAAAGGTCCCAGCATGCTCGCTGCAACAGTACAAACACTGTGATGAAACGTCAACCGGCAAACAATTGTCCCTCAACTCAAACAAGCACCGCAAAACAGCACGTGGAGCTTAACCGAGATCGTACCTCTTTCGGGGGTGGCGTAGCAGTTTGCATTCTCGATGATCAGGTGGTCCAGGTTTGGCTGCTCGTTTTCTGCCATCACAAACTGGGCCCAGTAATCCACGGGCAGAGCCAACAGACGCTCCACAACCTGAACAGAGAGAGAGTAGTGGAATCGCAAAAGACAGGGTTATTTCAGCGTGTTGCCTCATCCTATATTCTAACAGTGATGAACTGGGTATGTGGACACCCTGGGCAGGATAGAATTACTAAGAAACAAAGTCAAAGGCATTTCAATTGTGTTTCGAGGAGTAATATTATAGACTACATAGCTTTATGGTGGCCTCTATATGTTGCGGTCAAACAGTCTGCCTCACTCTTTACATTAGTTAGCGCGAATTAAAAGCATTTAACTGGCAAAGCACCAGATGGCTTTTACGATGAAGCAATCACGGGAAATGCAATGTATCTGTGACAGAGGTGAAAGCTGACAGCAGTTAAAAATGTATCTGCAAGCAAACGACATATGGTCGTTTTCTGACTTTTTTGACAGTAGATCAGCTTTAAATATCGCATGGTGTAAAAGGAACAAGGAGGAGCAGCCGCAGTGAGCTGTTGGATGAAGAGCTGCAGGCGACAGGCTGCACCTACAACTTCTCAGCAAGGTGACCAGCTCCTTTCACTGTGCTCAGCGTGGCGTTAGACAGCACTAGGCTCATGGCATTATGGGAAAACAGCCAGTTAAAAAAACGTCTTCAAAACAGTGCAAGTTTGTTTTGCTGTACTGTTAATAGATACATCAGTTGCTCTTCTGTTGCATTTCTGACAAAGTAGCAGCCCCCTGTAGTACTGAACCATATTTTGTGACCAAATCAGCCAGACCACTAAAGTTTGGTATGTAGGGGAATAATGTGACAAACCCCTGAGGAAACATGATGTACAGACATGATGAACCCTTCAGGCCTACCTTAGGTTGTCGTTTGGTGTCCTGTAGGATTGTCATGGGGTCGGGGTTGGGCACGGCATGACCCACAATGGTCGGACCAAACACTCGAGCCAAGTTACTGATGTTCATCCTCGTGTCCACACTGTCCGCAACTCTGAAAAGATGTTATTAGATTCAAGTATGTGTCTTTGATGTAAATGAAATACAATGTACACAATTTAAATTGTACTTTAGGCTGAATAAACTTGTCTAAAGCAGGAAATGCAAAATGTTGAGGTGTTGAGGTGCCTGAAGCAGTTAATTAGAGGATACAACAAACTCAGAAGAGGTCAGGTACAGAGAGACTTCTGTGAATATCTATCCACAGAACTCACACTGAATTTAAAGCAGAAATGTGCAAGACATCAGAGCAGAGTGAATGCTTCTTAATCAGCTGCACTGGGATAGGCACTTATCAAATAATTTCTGAACATCAGTGCTATGTTTAGAGAAGAGTAGCCGCTAACCTCTGAAGGTGAAGGACTAAGAAAGCCAGCGTGTCTCTGTTGGGGTGCGGCAGGTCACTGATGGTTTGGTACATCAGAGCTATGCTGTTGTCGTCGTCTGAAACCTCTGAGAGCGAACAAAGAAAACAATTTGTCAGCAGAGAAAATGGGAGGTTGGGTGGATGTTTTAACAGCTTGTATGTGGCTCCAGCGGCAAATAAATACTAAAAGAGCAAATCTCTCTCTCTTCTAGGTGACAGTCAGCCTGAGCTTTCCATCACCGCTCAGAACAAGAAGTGCAAAAACAACATAGAAACCTGTATTTAGTTTAGTTATTTCAAGTTCTACCATGAATGGCTTTCATTTAGTGTGCCATCATTGGTTTTCTGTGGCACCCTCCACATCAGAGACAGCTACCAGAAGCACTGGCATCTTTTTTTATCATCAGTCACACGCACACACGTACCGGCTGCCTCCATGAAAGGCCTGTTGAGGCGGAAGGTGAGAAGAGGCTCCTTGAGGTTTCTCAAGAAGTCCTTGAGGAGGCCAGTGATGGCGTGGATGTCGTCCACCTTGCTGAGCACGGGAATCGTTTTGCTGCGGAGAAACTTCTCCTTCAGCTCCCTCACTGTGCGCTCAGCGCCGGACCGACGGTACAGTCCATCCTGGAGGGAGGGAGAAATACGATTATTCACTACTTCCCGTTTAATTTTCTTCAGTGGACTTAAGTACTGACGGAGCCATGCTTGAGCGCGCAACTCCCCATGAAACCACAACTTGTTTTTACAGCATCATATGTGTACAACAATCAAGATACATGCTAATAATTATGCATTAATGATGCTGGTAGGTGTGATTTTGGACATAGCCAGACTAGCCTGATGCCCCCGCTTCAAGTTTTAATGCTAAGCCACATGTCCTTTATCGCCAGATTCATACTCACTACTTCTTATCCAACAATCACAAGTATATGCATTTTTGTGGGTGTGCAATTCTTTTATATCTACCACCTCAAAATAAAAAAAACTGAAGAGAAACATTTTCTCTGCAAAAGATCAAAAGATACCATTTATAAAAGTGACAGAAGTGGCTATTTGTTTCCATCTAAAAAAGAAACATGCCATAGATGGAAAGTGAGATAGGAGCAAAATAGAAAACAGAAGGAAGAGACTGCAGATCAGATCTGAAGCCCTTCCACAGTCCAGTGACAAATTTAATCTCCCAGGAACAGATGTACAATCTTAGTGACAGCTCTCTGTCTCAGCACAGTAAATACATTTTCATTCACATTTCTGTGTCTTATTTGGACAGGAAAACACCACTCACCTCACGCAGGCCCCTTTGCTCAATCTCACTGATGCAGTGGACTACTAGGGGAGGAATCATTGGTGACATGTCGGGGACGTAGTCTGCAAGCACACCCTGGAAATAAATGGGACAAACTGTCAGCATCGTAAGAAAATAAACTTGTAGATGTATCGAGGGACAAATCAGTTATGAAAAATGCTCTCACACACCTCCCCAATTTTCACCGGTGTGCCACCCATGTTGGGGATGCATGGTAAAGGGCATCGGTCGCGACACTCGGGGTGCGACACCACCCTGCAGTCTCGGCACTTCAGCGAAATCTTGCCAAACTTAATTCTCTTTCCACAGGGTATGCATGATTCAGGCTTGATGACCTATGGAGAGACATTTGACGGGATTTAGGATGCTTAACAGTTTCACATGTTCTAACTATGATTTCAATCTGAGAAAATATGCTAACAATTATGTAAATATCAGAACCAAGTTTGATCAGATCTATTTGCATAATGGCAAAAAGAGCAAAGAAAAAATAGGTAGGTTATTTTTTAGGTCACATCAATTTACTCTGCAATCCTCTCACACACTTACAGTTTTTGAGACAAACTCGTGAACTCTCACGCCACCGTTGCTCTGCGGAGTGCTGGGATGTGCTTTTATCTCCCTGTCAGGGATGTCAGGCTGCTTGAAGATATCCTCAGATTTCACAGATTCAGAGTCCCACTCCATTGCAGCTGAACAGGAGATTAAAAAAAAAAAAAAGTGTTACATACCATCACAGTTCTGCGGTTATGAATCACTGCTGCTGCAAATTCATATTCAAAACATTTCTAAAAAAAGAATGACAACATTTTTGTAAATAATACACATTTTCCTCCAATCAAATGATGTTCTGATTTTATTTTGTCTGTATCGCAACAGGCCCTCTTTGTATCTTGGTACCATAGCAACCCATTGATTTGGTGGATGATGAAGATAATGATGACACAAGGCCACATTTGTATGCTCTTCTAAAGGGTCTTAAAATTGATCATGTCACGTTTACTTGAAAATAAAAGCATGCTTTTAATGGACTTCATCCAAGATGAGTAAAATACATTCATTTTGTAATTTTGACAGCAAATCAGTATAATATAATTGTCCCCAGCAGGCTGAAAAAACTAATCACTTGGCCTTAAAATCAATTTTTAATTTGTGTTGGACAAATGAAGTCGTATGAGAATGAACAAAATTATTTTCACTGGCTAACATGATACTATCCTGGATTATTTAAGACACATATGTAGAATAGATTCCAGTGACACAATACTACATACTGGATCATAACAAAAATCTTACCAGTCTTTCTCCTGCTGCGAGTCCAGTAAGGAACAGTCTCAATAGTAGAAACTGCCTCAACAGGTCCTCCGTTTGCAGGGACAGTCACTGTGGTCTTTGTCACAAGGGTCTCATTTCCCTGTCACAAACAAACAAACAAATAAATAAATAAAAACAACCACGTACAAACAAAGTGTGTCAGGTCCCAGCAGTAGATTTTAAAAGCTAGTTTCAGCCTGGCAACAAATCATCAGCTTTTGTTTGCTGCAGCCGACAGTATCTTATTTTGGTTTCAATATTTCTATTGTTTATATTTGGAGTGATGGTGGATGTGTGTGTGTGTGTGTGTGTGTGTGATAACACCACATATTTCAATTCACGTACCCTCTCTGAAGCTCTGCCTGTTGATCGAGACCGTTTGGAGGCAACTGGAGGACCATCGACATGATTTCTGGAGGAGCGCTGAAACCAAGACAGCAGACATGACATTTATAACTCCAGTGAACTTGAAGTCACTCCTCCAAAAATAAATGTTTAAAAGAGATATTGTGCACATGTACTTGACATACCCTTTTTTCTCTTTTCTTGAGTCGCACGGTCCTCACAGTGGAGGAGTCCCAATCCTGCCACACAACAAGCACATTCGAATCACATTTCAAAAGTAAAGGATAACTCCAGCAATTGTAAACCTGGGCCATATAACTGTTACATATTTTGGGTTTGTAGTGACCATTAGGGCCAGGTTTGACCAGGTTATTTAAAAAATACTGGAGTACTTAAGGCAGCTGGCTTTACTGTATATAATGATAATTTAACTCTACATCACACAGAAAAGTAAAGTACTTACAAGAGAATCGTCGGTTTTGTCATAGCTGATATCTGACAGGATGGAGGCGGACTCATCTATCGTTGTCAGTCTAGTGGGTGTCACAGAAAATATGTGTTGAGCCAGTCAGCAGTATTTCCCGCACATACAGATTTGTATATATTTACCCCCCCCCCCTTAAAAAAAATGTTTTTTTCTAATTGCTTCAATTTGTCAGTTTATGCTTTAAAAAAAAATCTAAGTGGAAATGACTTTTAAAGTTCAAAGTGGTTTGAAAGTGTGCCAGACTGGTGCATCCATGTGATAAATAGACTGAGAGGGGAATGGATGGTGAAATTGAGTTCCATAATTTAAAGTTAACTTCTGAATACAGTTGTGTATTGCATCAAAGCATGTCAGATGGTAACACATGCAAATGAACCCCCCCACCACCACAACGTAAACCACCAGGAACACTGTGCTCTGTATGGCACCATATGGCTCAGACGACAGCTAATGCACCAGATGAAGCACGGATAAGGAAAGTCTCAAAAATAGAAACACTGCATGACCAGAGACCGGAGCTATAAGTGACCTATAGAACTGACACTGTATACTGATGGATGTGTGAGTTTATTACCTTCGGCTGGTGTTCATGCTGGCTGCTGCCTGGCAGTTTGTGTTCAGGAAAGCCAGAGCAGAGCGCTGCTCTGCACTCAGCTGGATGCTGTTAGAAGATCCCTCACTGGTCAGGAGGTCCCGGATCAACTGAATCTGACGGTCCTGTATTACAGGAGTGCAAGCGGAGTGCAAATCAGAATCTCCTTGAACTATATGACATTACAGAGTAGACTAAATGCACGTGTACCAACAAGCAAAGGTCACCATTTGATCCAACATACCAACTTCTCGCAATCAGCCTCAGCCTTTTGCCTGCGCCGGATCTCCACATCAACTTGGTTGCGGGCATGTTTCAGCTTGACCTCCAACGCTCCCCTCTCTGTCTCCGTTTTGGTGAGAGCCTCTTTGCATGACCCCAGGTCAAGCTCGGTCCTCAGCCATTTGCGACGGCAGTCGTCAAAGTTTTGTGCCATCTGGATGAGGTCTTGGAAAAGAGGATGGACAGGGTGATGAGGCGGACATCTATGCAAGAACCAAGGGCTATTGTCTGAAATTTTTGATACTAGAGATAAAACCATGAACCATGAACTACTCACTGGGTTCAATGTTCTCGTTGAGGAGGTCTATTTGAGTCCTCAGGTTATCATATAAGGTCTGGAGGTTCAGCACCGCAGTCTCCATGATGATCTAGGGCTGTAGGCTTTTAACAGAGATACATTAATTATATTTAATTCATAGGATAACAGGGGTTGTGGTTCGATATAACCAGACTGGGCTGATGTATAGCTGCTGGTCATTGTAGCTAAAATAAGACGTCTGGCATAGGTTATGAGGACATGTAAACTTAATGGTAACGAAAACAATGCATTCAAATATACATTAGCGCCACTGAACGCCCAAGCTTACTTAAATATGCAGCATTACGCCTTTTTATGTTTATGTTCAAGCTGGTTACCGGGAATTTGCATCCACACAACTCAGGTACATGCTGAAAAACAAGACGGAGGTTATGAGAGGTCTACCTTTAGCTGCTAAGGTTAACTTTCTTTTTGTGTCCCATGCCACCTACCGTGTCAGTACTGGAGAAAATGTTGAGCAGCAAACCCCACTCGGTGATATTTATCGCTCTGCTTTTTTAGTGCCCGGCTTGCGGTAAAGTTAGCTTTGTCCACATCCTGCATCAGCCACAGCAACAATGAGCGCGTAACATTTCAAATTTCGCTGCTAGCCAATCAGTGAAGAGCACTTCTTTGGCGTCACGACACAAGGACGCACATGACGTCAACTTCCGCATTTTCAAAATAAGACCGCAGTAACGGCTCAGACCGTTTGTGAGAAACGGTCACAAGGCACAAACAGACAGAAAGCCTACAAAAACTAATGTTAAATGTCATTTTGAATTATTGTATAATAGCTAGCAGTCAAACAAAGAAACAAATACAGATTAAAAAAAGCAGCAAACAAATACAGAGTAAAGAAAAACAGCACACTTCCGGTCCGCACTTTCAAATTAGAACCCACACTAGCGTCTTTTTCTGGGAGAGTGAAGATGGAAAAATAACGACCACAGAGAGGCAGGGTGTCCCACATCTAGCATCGACAACTTTTGATTAATTATCACCACTTAGCTGTATATTTTCTGGCGTACGTGAAGGTGAATTAATGCCTACAGCTACACCTGACTTGTCCTCTTAACTTTGACAAGGATATCGACTCCAGTGATTATAATAAACAATGATTTATTTATAATTAATAAATATATAAACACCACCGTCTTCATCCATTTGGTATAATACACTTTGGTATAATATACTATGTAGTTTGACATGCGTTTGACAAAATAGGGTGTATTCTTTAGAGATTAAGCTGTAGTACCCTGAATAAAATAGGTTACTGAAGTATAGTATTGTGTTAATACACACAATTATAAAACATTACTATTACTAAACAGTATTAGTTAGTGTTAAAACACCCTATTATGAGGTTAAATATTATTTTCATTATCATTATATTGTATGTAATATCGTGACAACACAAATAACACTAATGATGATAATAATAATGATAATAATTGATAGTGATGGTCAAATATGCCAGTAGTCAATCATAGCACCAAAATATGTGCTCTTTCACTACATATTTTTCTTTATTTACAGAATTACTCCGTTTTGACTTTCTGTTGGAGTGCCTAGTATAGCTATCCACCCAACCTCCTGTCATGATTAATTTCCGAGCCAATCAATAAGCAGATTGGAAATAGGCGAATGAGAGAGTGAGAGAGGGAGAGAGAGAGAGAGAGAGAGAGAGAGAGAGAGAGAGACCACCAGCCCAGTGAGGACAAACTTGAAAGAAGCAGAGCATGCAGAAAAGGCTCCGCAAGACAACAGTGCAGCTGCTCGGCGGGTACTGAAGCTACAGAGGCAGCAGAGCTGATTGAGGAGTACAATGATTGCCACAACTCAACAAAACATGACCACGGAGCTGGTATGTGTGTGTGTTTTTTTTTAATTGTTTTATTCCTACTTCAGAGCAGTGTGTGAGTGTGTGTGTGTGCATGTGTGTGTGTGTATGCGTGTGTGCGTGTGTGTGGTCTGTGAGGGGAGATTCTGTGAGTCCTCTGATGTGCACTGGGGAATTCCTCATACGTGCCCTCAATACGATGACTGATCGATTAATATTACAGCCATTTCGCCCCCTTCAGACTTTTCCGTCAGTATTCATCTCCTGGACAGGCTTGTCTCTGTGCACTGCGGTGCAGGCTGTTGTGGAAACACGACGTCCAGTGCCTCTCACTCTTGTCTTTCTGTCCCATGCAGACTTTCATTGCATGATATCTGCAGTCTAATATTCAGATATGATCATTTGTCCCAGCCAGCACACTGCCCACCCCATCATGGACCTGCACAGTGACAAAGGGGCTCGAACCTATGGCTTGCATTGATTGATTGATTGATTATCCCTCTGTTGTGTAGGTGTATTGTCAATGAACAAAGATAATGGCACCAGCCTCTGCCTTTCCTTTCACACAATTAACTCTCCTTGCCGATGATAACACATAATGCATTTAGTGAAATAGCGGATTGCTCTGTAAGTTATTGTTTAATGCAGCTTTTCCATTTCATTGCAACATACACGTCAGCGTCAATGTGACTTTTACTGGTTCATTTAAAAGACAGTTCACCTTTGTTTTTAAATGTCAGAAGCAACTGGTGAGCAATTAATTTCAGGTATAACTTGGAGATCACGTGTTGTACAAAAGGTGGATTTTAAACAAGGTGGTTTGTAGCATCTTCAGGTGTTCAGAATTCTGGTCTAGTTATCAGCGTTTAATGCAAAATGAATATTATGACGAATGCTTGCATCAGATTCATCATCACACCGGTTTTACACCTTGATTTCATGACTCATATCCATGCATAACTAACATGCAGTGTTTGCGTCTTTGAATAAAACTTTCTCGTGCTTCATCAACGGCGTCATTGTCCAGAAATTTTACTCCAGTGCTTCTGCTTCTCCTCAGTGGCGTGCAACAACTTCAGTCCGTGCCAAGTCAACTAATTAACAGATCTCATCAAACTGTCACCCTCCCTGGGAGAGAGCTTCAATCATGAGATCATTAGCACACAGCTGCCCTGCCCGGTTTGAGAGACTAGAGGAGAAGCTCAATTATTAGTTAAATTATGTCTAATTGGTTTGTTATATAAGCATATTGAGTCTTTAGATTGCTCATTCACACACTGATGTGGTGAAATGTTGGTGAGCCCTGTCTGAAGCTTCTGCGTGCTAATCCTGCACCATTATTTTGTCTCCCTGAGAGGGCCACACAAGGCTGCGGGGCTTAAAGACAATCCATTACCTGCCAGTGTCGCAACATTTCATGTCACAGTCTCCAATCAATGTGCTTTACACAGCAAAGCAAGTAATGAGGCAAGCACGGCTTACAGATAGTCATGTCTGTGTCTGCTGGTGAGAAGATGTAATGACTGAGGCGATAATGTGTTACTTGTGCCATATGTTTGAGCGCCGTAACATCAGTAGGAGCAAAGAGCATTGCGGAGTTGACGAAAGTGACTTTGTCGTGTCTGAATAAGAAAGCTGTGTCTTATTTTCGTGGCGGAAACACATAATGCTGTGGTTCTGGTTCAGTTAATCCCTGGCATTAAGGAAGACAGCGAGTGTTTTAATCAGTTTTTTCAATGACAGTGTTGTTTTTACATTCATCCTCAGCACTGATAATGTGACAATGGGTTACAGCGAGTTCTTACATTGTATGCCATGAGCATACTGTAACCATACTATTTGCTGACAGAGGATTTCTGTAGAGTCTCAGCTTAGTGAAAAATGACATACTCTTTCTCATATTCTACTGTAACTCTATATCATGTCACCCGCAGCTCTCCCGCTTGTGTTACTGATGCTGCTTGTTTCCTAAGGCAAGAACTCGGTCACTGTGAGTGGCTGGACACGCTGAGGAAAAGCTCCCTGGTACAGGACCCTTTATACACTCATTTCCTTATGCGTGATGGGGAGCATGAAAAGAATAAGACAGTAGGGCAGCCTTGCAGCAGTAGAGGGGAAAGCGGCAGGTCTTTCATTTCACAAAGGCTTGTGCTGCATTGTCTGGCAATAGCCTCGAGGGCAAAAAATATGCCCAGTTAGTCCCATATGGTGTCTATACCACCTACGGCTTTTTTTAAGATAAGGAACACAAAGGGAGAAATGGTGGCGCAGTGAGTTGGAGCACTGAAATTCCTCTGGATGTGATGAAAGATAGCCCAGATATAAATCAATATTGAGCAGCTTGGTTACCATTTATTCCAACCACAGGTTACAGCCTGCTCTAATGATGCCTTTCATTTTAATTGAGGCAGTGAGAGATATTGACACGGTAATACTTGCCCAGGTTACTTGCTAATCTACTGCTTTCCCTTGTGCGTAATTACAGTAAATCATTAATATCAGGAGCATATAGGCTATATTGAGGGCAGTATATGTCTGCCAATAGATCTCCTCCTTTTTATGGTGGTGGTTATTTCACTGATGCCTCTGCCAATGCCGTGTGCGTAATTATCATCATTGCCTGATGTTAAAGGGGGGGTTTAGAGATATGCAAATCCACAACCAGAATCACCAAACAGCCTGCACCGGTTCCCTCATTCCGTTGCATGTAATTTATTGTCAGATTCTCCGCGCCTCAAAGACACAGACGATGGAGTTAAGGAGGTCTCCTGAGCCTAATTTATAAATTAGGACTGCCTGGATTCTGCGCAACCTAGATGTGTTGCATGCTGCGCATATTGAGTAATTGTGCTTGGTGTGGCTTGCTTTTTTAGTGTGCACACTCAGTCAATACAAGGGAATTGTTTGATTTTGTGTGTGCTGCTCTGAGAGAAAAAAGGAACTAGTTAGCTGGAATCTAATTCCTGTGCAGTTTAATAGACGGTTCTAGTCTGATAAGTATGATTTTTACATTAAATTGGTAGAAAGGTCAGAATATTTCTTGGTGTTCCACGCAGAGGTGGCATACTTGGCAAGAAATGGAGCTCAACAGAGGGCATCTATCTAAAAGTCTCCTTCATGGCTGTATTCCCACAATTAATTGTTTCCCTTTGGACCTTGTACAACTGTACACCTTATTGATTCTCTCATCTGGTTGAGTGAAAACCCCCTAGCTCTGCTGGCAAATGAAAGAGCTCTCTCTTCTCTAATGCAAATCTGCATGGTTTGCCAAAAAAAAGGCTCCCTTGGGAAAGTTATCCATAAACATAAAGACCTTTGATTTGCATTCTCGTACCCTTGATGTTTGCCTGACACCTCATCCATGCTTCTACTCTGACTCCTGTGGGATCATGCAGGCTGAATAGAATAGATGGCCCACCGCAGGAAGGTCTGTGTGTGATTCTTTTTTGATCTGGCTCAGCAGAAAAGATACATGCGCTTGTCCATCAGGCTACTGACTGAGATAAGCATGGTCCGTCACACAGGCCGGCTCATCGTCTGTTTACCTGTGCAAGCAGTTTGTGCTGCATTAGATTCCCTCATGAATTTGTGTCCAACAGCCCCTCGACACAAGCAGCTTCATCAGTGTTCACTCCGGGGATTCTGCTCAGCGTGTCTGTACCTCATTTGCGAGTGTGACAAAACTCCTCATTCGCCCAGATGTGGGATTCTCCCGGTCTGTCTTAACAACGTTGCAACCTTAATTGGAAGCGTGGTCTTAAGTCTGGGCTCGGGAGAATGATGATAGCTGTGCATCCCATTAGGAGGATGGTTCAGCTCTCACGTTGCGCACAGTAATTAGAGGGAGGACTTGGAAATGAAAACCCTGTGTGATGGAATCAGTCAAGTGAAGGAATTTAATTTAAAATGTCCAATTATACCAGAGGATCCCGGAATTACAATATAATGCTTCATGATATTTTTGATATATGCAATCATGATACTTAACTATTACAATTAATGGATTGCAAATGTATACAACATGAATCCATTTTCTTATGTTAAGGAGAGTCCGTTTATTTTCAGATTTTTTCACATTTGTAACACTTCAGTCAAACAGAAAGTACTGAAGATGCAGTGTGATTTAGGACTGACCCCCAAATCCTTCAAAGTCTCCCACAGGTTTCTTATATCAGGTGGAAGGATAATGGTGGTTCACTGAGATACTGCATCCCGAAAGAGCAGGGGAATGAGATAAAAAAAAAAAAAAAGAGTATAAGAAAGACCAGTAGATACACAGCCGCGGACATCAATCACCCAGCTCTGGCCTGCACTGAGAGTTCAAACACCACTTAAAAGTTATCCCTGCAGGTTCAACTGGAGAGGTTTTAATTTGAACATGTTATGATACTGCTGCCAAGGATATCTATTAAAGATGAGACCTTGGCAGGAGTTCTGCGCTGGCAAGCTCTTGTGACAAATCAGACCTTGTAACCTGTGTCTTCCATTCATCATGAGTATAAAGTAAATCTACTTCCTTACAATAAAAGGTGAAAATTTCTTAAAAGTGAAAAAAAAACATGTTTATGGAGGATTTTCTATCCTAGTGAGAAACCCAGCTGCTTCTGGTTCAACTGCACTGACCTTTAATCTTAAGTTCCTGCAGAATTCACTGTGTTTCACTTTTCTAAAATGGGTTTTTAAGACATTTTGACTCCAGTTATGTAAGAACATTTTCAGCTTTCAGCACTTTCATACACCATTTGCCCGGAGCTTTATGGTCAAGGGCGGTAAAGAAGTGTACCTTTGTGGGGACCTCCCCAATGGTTCCAAAGGTCCATTATTCCAAAACAGCAATATTGCAAAAACTGTCCATTATCCACCTCGAAAACAAATGCCCATTGCTCTGAAGGCCCTTTGTTCTAAAAAGACACACTCTCCCTGCAATTATAAGTCCTGTCCATGGTGCTGAATCTACGGGTTTTTTGCCCTCAATGTGCAGCTGGTCTGGCCTTTTACCAAATGGCTTTTCAAGTTATTTTACGGTTGCAGAGAAATTTTCCGTGTCAGAATAAAATCATGAGTGTTTCACTCAGTTGGTGCACGACATCATCACCCAAGTCATTAAATGTAGGCTGCAAGATAAAGCTGCATTGCTGTATTGTTGTTGTTGGTGGTTAAGTTCCCGTGGCATTAAGGATTAGGGGTTAGGGGTTAGGACTGGATAACAGGCTGTTCAGTGGGACATTTTTCGGACTATTTTGGAATAATGGGTTGTCGGAACAATGGCATGGCACCATGTTTGTTAAGATAAGTGCTGAGTGGGTGTGTTAAGGCTGGTGTAGCCAATAGCACAGACTGAAGGACAGCTGGTGTCACCAAGGGACCATGGAGGACCAGCAATCTGTCCTTCTTCCGCTGGCCTCATCCCCGAGGCTTGGAGGAAGGTGACCGGGACAGGCGAAGCTGTGAGGGTAAAGCCAAAGGGCTGGGAAAGCTGTTGTGATGGCTGAATGTTATAGCTGCTCTTTGATTGAACTGTCACACTCCAGCAGTCATTGTGGCTCCAACAGTGCCAGCCACTCATTGTGAGGGAGCGAAGCGGAGCCTGGGAACGACACGCAGTTGTGTTTAATTGTGACTGATACTGATGCCAACTCATTCCATCAGTTCCCCCTGATCGCTTACAGAGGGTATACAAGAACTTGAAGTTATCTTGGTCATTGAAGCTTTGTCTAGAATTAATTGTATAGTTACACAGTCCCATCTACTTTTTCTGCTTTTTATTGCCCCGTTAACAACTTCATCCAGAGCTGTTGAATAAATCCTGATCCACCAAAGCAAATGAAGTAGGTAACAGCTTTTCCTATAAAAGAACACTATCATTTCAGGCACCACACATTTCATGATAACTTCACCCATCCCCCCCGTTTCAGCAAACCACATGGCCCATCAGTCATGTAACAGGTGAAATGAGGCGCTGGTAAAGAAAAATGATGTTGCAGCCAAAATTGCTGCTGCAATTAAAGTCTGATCTCTCATATGCGACAATTTTATGCAGTTCTCACACGGAAAATTAGTGTAATTCGGGGAGGCCTCTGTAACGCAGAGGACTGGTCTCAATTCTCCTGAGGCTCACTGTACTAATATGCCTGTCGGAGAGAAATTTCTATGAGACTGTGGAAATGATGCAGCGCTAATGTCCTCCTGCTCAACTCTGCTGGCATTCACCACTGTGTTTGTGTTGATGTGTGTTCCTCTCACATCAGGACCTGGGGAGCTCAGATGGTCCCCCGCGGAATTGGAAAGGCATAGGAATTGCTATGGTGGTGATCCTGGCGGTTATGTCTCTGGTCATTCTGTCTGTCATCCTCCTCACACCTGGTACGAAGAGCTGTTTTGGAGAATAAAACATCAAAGTAGGGAGGAGCTGTAATGTTGGGGATCAAAAGTACATTTTGACATTTTGAGAAATTGGCTTATTTGTTATCTGGTGGAGAGTCCGGTGAGAGGATCAATACCACTCTCACGTCTTTGGGGTATACATTCACCAGCCAGGTGGTAACCTGACAAGGTAGAAATCATTCTGCCAGAACCTCTAAATAATATATAATAACTGTGGTTTTTGTATAGTTATGTCTTGTTTGCTTTAACTGTACAAAAACCACAGTATAAAACTGATAATTCACAATTTCATGGAGGGCTATAATCTCTCTATTTCTTGGCCCTGAGCAGGTCCCAGGGATGAAATAAATTTTCCCAGCCATGAAATAAATTCTTACACTTTTGCTTTTGTACAGATTAAATAAACAAGATGTTAATTAGTGAGCTTTAAAGGAGCTGCAAGGCAGTTATTGTTCTTGTTGGACAGAGCCACACAAGCCGTGCCCTATGCTTCCAGTCTTTATGCTAAGCTATGATAACTGGCTGCCAGAGGTAGCTACATACATACCCCACAGACATGATAAACGTAACTTTTATTTGGAAAGGTAATCTCATTGAGACGCTGGGTCTCATTCTCGAGATCTTAGAATCAGTCTTCTCAGGTCATCTTGACCGTAAAGCGAATAAGTGTGTTTCCCAAAATGTCACACTTTTTGCTTTAAAGGGAGGCATAATGTGGGTTGACGTTTCAAACATATAAACAGCCAGGCTCAAGCATGCTCAGGCTTTCCTTCTCTGTAAACAGGACATGAACTAATTAACTCTGTCTCTTTGCCTCTGAAGATGAATCTCACTTATTACTTCATTCCCATCTCACTATGGAGGATTTGGAGAGTGAAGAGTTCAAAGTTCATGACCCCTGTGTGGCTTGGTTGAACGGTAAGAGTTCCTGTTTTGTCTCACAAATTACTGACAAAGGGACAAAGGTTTAACCTTTTGAAATCCACTTGCCCGCCAGTGTCCAGGGCTACTTTTAGGCTTTTTTTTTAACCCTAACCCTTATAACAGAAGAACTGTGATGCCAAAATGCAACCCTAACCCTTAACCCTAACCCCAACCCAGGACACCAGCAGACAGGTGGAGTTTTAGAGGCTGAAACCACTTAATTTATCTCGCTATGAACTGTGTCTGCCTCATTGGTTTGAAGTCACCACTCTAATAACACAGGACCTTCTTCCTGAACTGTCTTAACCCTGTCAGAAAACGAAGTGGCTGTCCGCACCAGAGAAGGACATGTTCTGTCGTTCAGCCTCAACAGCAACCTCACCACAGCTCTGCTGGACAACAGCACCCTGGTGAGTTATAGCAACACAGTTTATAAGGACAGAAGACAGATTTCAGCATTGATTGGCGTAAATCCTCAGGCAGCTGGACAAATTGACCAGCCAACAGAGAGGGGATCCTTCCAGATCGAGAGAGAAAAGCTGTTGAGTTCCACTGTTCCACATCCCACAGTTGAGACAAAAAAAGATTTGGCAGGGTGACAGTATCAGCTCATTTCTCCCCAAACTGGCTGTTCTGTGAGCCCTCAACATGTGCCTTCAAAGAGAATTCTCCAAGCAAGGGTATCATTTTGAACACCGCCTCTGCGCGACACTGACAGACTTATATGGGTCATCACTGAGGAGCTGAAAGCAGGGCTGTGTTGTCAGGTTGAGAAAAAGTCTCTCCTCTGTGTTGTGATATGGTTTCTTATCTCTGCTGTTGTTGCTAATTCCAGGAAAAGATATTTTCTTGTATGGATACCCAGACTCACATGGGGTTTCCCTAAATAAATGGATTGCTGAGACAGTTCTAGCTAAATATAGTGTCAAACTTTGAGACTGAAATTCACATTAACGAAGTGAAGCTTTCTTTATGTAGAACTTTTTAAACAGAGGTTTACGAAGTGCTTCACAGTTACAAAGAAAGATGATAAACAGCATCTATAGAAATGTTTAAATCAATGACAAGCAGAAAATATATATAAATCAACATAAGGGAGCTTTAGTAAAGTGCCTTTGAGAATAAGCAGATTTTGAGTTGAGATTTAAAACTAAACTGGAGTTTACCAAAACCTGGACAAGCTAAGAACTTCAAAGGTCTTGGCTCTAGGTTCTGCATTGTTTCCCACTGTATTCTATAAACCAGAGTATATTGGTTACATGTCACTGAAAAGGTGACATCCGCTTTAGATGCCCTTTACTTAAAAGTTCTTTAAATGTCATGATATGTCAATGATGTGTTCACAGCGCCTTTCTGCTCCCTTCAAAAGGCCAAATTACTGCAGGTTTAAGACATTTGTGCCAAACAGCTAGATTTCACAAACACATAAAGCTGGAGATCAGCAGCATAGCAATGATAAGGGCTACAGCCAAACTGACAGGTAATGTGCCCAAAGCAGGTAAAAGGCGGAATAAACCAGGCCCCAGGATTGAACCTTGAGGAAGTGTCAGATCACACAGTTTGCAAGCCAAGGATACAAAGAAGTTCTGAAAAAAGTGCTATACCCCAACCCACTTTCTCCACAGGAGAACAAAAGGAAGTTGAGGATGTCTTGTGTCATTTTTCTTTTTTCTTTTCTACAGGACCTGACCGCCACTAAATTCCAAGTGTCTGCAGACAAGACATTTGTCCTGTTGGCATATAACATTCAACCGGTAAGTTTTCTCTGAAAGCTTAGTTGACTCAAATTGATTCCAGGAAAACAATGTCAAGCATTTTCTCCTCAGAAAACATTCAAGGCCATAAATTATCCATGAATATCAAAGACAAGCTGTGCTCACACACCTCCGCGGCTCGCAGGCCACTAGTGGCTGAAAAACATCGGTGACATGCATCCTAATCAGAGCCCCAAAGAAACAACAGAGAGGAGGTTGAGGAGAAGGGGTATGTGTGTCTTTGATTCTGCTACTGCAGCAGTCTTTTGCTCTACAACACCGCCGCCAAATGACTGGGATAACATATGGGGAGTTGAATATTTAAACTGACGGATGGCGGAAGGTGCAGGCGGTTGAGGAAAGCCAGGGGGAGGAGGAGATCAAGGAGACGAAGAGGTAAAGTTGGGAGCTGCTGTAATGAAATCGCCCTGTTAGTTTGGCGGGGAATTTTAATGAGAATCTCACAAGAAGCACAGTCGCAGTTGGTTTTAGGTACGCTTTGTGGTAGACACAAAACACAGATCTTTCGCTCCCTGTACTTTACCGCCACATAGCTCAGTGCCTCCGTCCCCCCACCCGCCATCTCACTCTGTAAATATCCGCACCATTAATAAATAGTTGAGTCGTTCCTCAAAGGGCAGGCAAGTTGTGTAATGTGCAAGTAATCGTCAAGGGAAGAAAACAGAATTAGGAAGAAATGAAAGCCCTCAGCACATTTTCCCCACATTTTTATTAAAAATCTGAAAGCAGATTTTGCTGCTGTCTGGCACTCTCAACTCTCGGTCTCTGCCACCTCTCTGGGTTTCCTTTCGAGATCTGCGTTTGCTCTAATCACTGTGTATGATGTTTTCTGCCTGTGGATGTATATGTTTGGCGGGTTGGGGGCTGGTGGGGATGTGAATGAGCCTGTTGCTGTGTTACAGCATTCGTCACCAATACAATGCATCCACTCTAACTGAATTATTAAGAGGTTAACATACATTCAATCAGTTTCACGGTATCTCTGCAGAGAAATCGCTCAGATCTTTTCCCAATTTGTGGGTTGATGTATGCCATGTCATTAGCATACTTTCTTTGATGTCAGCAAGAATTGTCTGCTCTCATTTGTATGCTCAGTGTGTATTCATTGGGACAGACAGTGGGCATGCCACCTGGAATCATTTTCTACTTAGAAACAGATATGTGTGTGAGAGCATGGTTGCCATTTTGTGTGGATGTGGACCATTCTTCCATTCTCCCCTTCTGTTCCAGCTCCCTCCGTCTCTCTCCCACTTCATCCTTCTCACTCTCACTCACTTTTTTCTGTCTCTCCCTGGGGAATTTATGCTGACTGAAGCAGTTTGCATAAGGCACTAGCTTGGCTGTTTGGAAGAGGAGCGGCACTCCGCTGTGAGTGGCAGAGAACGAGAGAGAGAAAAACAAAAGAGAGAGCACTGGGGAAAGCCACTTGCCTTCGATGGAAGGGATGGGGGTGGGTTATGCACCACTCGCCCTTAGATACACTGCCCAGTTGAATTCAATCAGAATGGTTATCAAAGAATGTCAGAGTTGCTAAAGGAGAAGCTGTGGTGGAGAGAAATGGATGAGCAGGCTGTGGGCAAAGTTAAAAGGCTTCTCTGGATTTTATATTAGCTCCAGAGGCTTTAGGGAGGGTTTTGTGCCTGCTTGGTGAGAGTAAATGGATTTTGATAAGAGGGTGTACATAGAAGTCAGTTTGGGATTTGGCCACATAGTAACAAGAGGAAGCAGATTTCCTACAGGAATATGTCTTTCCTCAAAGCCTGTTTAAATTGAACAGGTTTGTGTGCGAGAGGAGAAAAGGAGAAAGAAAAGAACTCCATATTTTGAGTGATGGCGAGGTAGTTTACGGGGAATTGGACGTTGCCGGGGATTGATAAGCAAAGGCAAACTTACCAGTGCCTGCCAAGACAGTTCAGTTTAGGGGCAAATTAAAAATGCCATGGGAATGCAGCAAACGCTGAGGGGTTCTGGTATCAAAGGCAGTGCATCATGGGGCTGCTAAGACATGCTTGTGAGGCAGGAACAATGTTGAGAGGGAAGGATCCCGTTATCTCTGTATAACTTGCAGTGTACAACAGATCCCCAATATCTGCTCTCATGCCAAGGGTGTTGTAATCGCTATACGTTTCCTTTGTTACATTATCCCACGCTATCCTCTGAGTGTTGAATCTGCATGCCCCCACCCCCTGTTTTGGCAACATGGATTGGGGAGGGGGCGGGTAGTAAAGGGGGTTGAGGAGCAGAGCGATCTGGAGGATTTATGATATGTTACTGGCAGCCCCATTAGAATTCACTCTGCCTCTCCAAGACGGATGCTCTCACTCTCTCTGTCTATTTATCATACAGACGCACACAAACATGTGGTGACACACAGCGTCTGCCATTATGTTGAATCATGGGCAGAATCTCTGGGTTCCTTTACAAATCACAAACAGCTGATTGAACATCTGGATCATGGCAATGCTGCCCCCTTTGGTTTCAAAGAGTGATGCCCCCTCATACTCTTGTATGTAGAGTACCTGTCAACTCTGGCTGTCAGCCACTGCCTCTACCCCTGCTGCATCCTTTCCTCCCTTCCTGTCTTTGTTTCTTTCTATCTCTCAATCTCTCTCTCCCTCCCTCAAATTTCCCTTCAGCGTTTGACAAATTCACTCATTCCTCTTCCTGTTCTTGCAGTTATTTTCCATTGTAACACGGTGGTTTTCCTGTGCGCCCCGTCACACCTCATGGCCAGACTTTACACCGCAATCAGATCTCAATTACATTTAGATAGCCTTAAAATTTATTTCGCCTCCTTTATGCCTGCAGCTTTACCCCAGCGTCACTCCATCCATGCATTTTCTACCAACAGACGAACAACACAGGAGGAGAAATCCAATTTCACTGTTAAGTGTGCTGTGTAGAGGATGTGACATTTAATTTCTTTAGGGACTAGTTTTCCAGGAGGCTCTGGCTTTCAGAGGTCAGTGGGCAAATAGCCTGCTTCCAGCCCTTTGCCTGGAAAACGAAAAGAATGGTAGAAATCAATATATCACCTAGAATTTGTCAGGTGATCAATTGCAGTTAACACACACATACACACGCACACGATCATTGATTTTGGTTTTCAGCATGTTAATTTAATTAATCATTAAGCTGCTGATGCTTTTGTCAGGCTTGCAACAGAGCTGCCAGCCACAATATATCTGATTTGGAAGGATATTAGCTGTAATGATGCTATTTAATGAGAATGTCTGTCTTAGTTTCTGTACTTTCCTTTCACATTTCATGTATTCATGTTGTCTCTTTGACTCAGTCCCCATTGTCCAGATTTCTGGCACAGAGATGTGATCACAGTAATGATGTAACATGGATGAAATGGCTTCAAGTGGTTTAATGACTCAAATAAATGAAATGTGTAGTGCTTAGCTGTGATTGGCTCAGTGACAATCAAAGCAATAATAAAATGTTGTCTCTTGAAGATGTCCAGATATGCATATGCTTACAGAATGTGGCATTTTGCTAATACTGCATTTTTAGAGGAAACGATAACATTAAATTGTATTAAACTATTAGTAATACAATAGTTTAGGTTCATTGAACATTCCCCTCTCTAATTTTGTAGCATAATGGTGTGTTGCTGCCCTTTTATAACAGCAATAAGCCACTTGGTGCGGTGCTTTGCAGTGATTTCAGAGGAAATTAGAGAACGCAAACACAGCCTGTTGCTTATGGCTTAATTATAAGGTTGGTCTCAGCGGTGTCCCTCACAATCTTTGTTTCGTACGCATTTAAATTTCTTTATACATGTGTATGAGCATGTGTGAGCACTGAAATATGTGTGTTTTCATCTAAGTGCGGCACACCTGTGTGCATGATATCCTCTACCTCTTTCAGGTGTTCTCTCAGTCCTTCACAGCCTCCTATGCTATCTACAATGTGGCTAATGGGTAGGTGCAATCATGAATGCTAATGCATGGGCTGCACTGGGCATGAGCGTTACCAATGCAAGCAGACCTGCGGACTGAAAAACTTCCCCCAGAGTGTGTCTCATCGAATCAAAACGTCGTGTTTCTGTCAGACATGCATTCATTCGTCAGTGCTCTTTCCAGGTTCCATATCCCGGCATAAGGTTTGTACTGTACTTCAGATTTCACTGCCTGAGATTCATGTTCAGCATTATATCAGTGGAAAAGCTCCGTGATAGCTGTGGATGACTCCTGGAACTTCTGAGGAATGGTTCTGAAAAGGATTTCAGGAGGACCTGCAGTGTTCATTGCCTGAGTATGCCTTGGAGGAAAATGTTTGCCTGTCCTGAGGAAGAAAATAAGTGCGTCTAGAAATATGGATCAGCAATGTTGCACTCTTGCATGAACCAAGCCCGTTTTGTTTTCCCTCTCTGCATCTTGCTCTTTTGTCCTCACAGTGCGGTATCTCTCCAGAAAAGCTCAAGGCCAGGGCATGGATGGACCTCAGAGGGCTTTAACCAGGACACTCGTCCCTAACGGAGGGCTTATGTCTGATTTTTTTGTGTGTGTTCCAGGGACCTGCTGGAGCTTAACCCTCCAGAGAGGGAGAAGGCAGTGTTACAATATGCTTCCTGGGGGCCTCAGGGGAACCAGCTGGTAGGCTAAGCCAGATGCTTACTTTGTTTTCCTGATCAATGTGTTGTCTTTGCCATCTGCATCAACTATGCTGGTCAATGTGATAAGATTTTCTCAACCTTTACAATCTGTACTGATACAGCCTCTGTATAGTCAGAGTCTCCTTCATAATGGTAACATCAGCGGCACCACGTCTTTGTTATTAAGAGATGAACTCCAGCGTGGAGGTTATTGCGGTGACTGTTGCTATAATGGGCTTGTTTGACACTCATAATATAATTCATCAACCTTCCCTGTGATGTAATTGGCTTTTGCTGCTATGTCGGTGCTCATCTGCAGCATATTAACTGGCAAGTAAAGACGTATTGGCTCTCGCTTGTGTGTGCATGTGTGCTGGCCGATGATTCATTCACTGTTGGACGGCGTCCGAAGCTCGATTCAGGCAGCCAGCAATGAAGCCTGTCTTTGATAATGGATTGGCACTGTCTGTCTGTGCGGCTCATGCCAGGCCTATGTGTTTGACGGAGATATCTACTACAAGCCGAGTGTGACCAGCCAACCCTTGCGTCTCACATTCACCGACCCGGAGCAGAATGTGATGAATGGCCTCTCTGACTGGACTTATGAAGGTAGGATGTATTCCAGCCTCACCAGAAATGTTTCACACTCCATAGAGTGGAAGCCAAGTTGATGGCAATAGTTATGAAAAGCAGGTTATGGGCAATGCTTTGAGTTTTATAGTGCAAAACTGACATGGTCTTTCAAAACAGAGGAAGTGCTCTTGACATATGTTGCCCACTGGTGGTCTATGGATGGGGCCCGGCTGGCGTACCTCACCATCAACAACTCGGCCACACCTGTGATGGAAATACCTCACTTCTTGGGTGGTCTCTACCCCTCCAATGTTCTCTTCCCTTACCCCAAGGTAAAAACGAATTAAACCTCCTAAACATTTCCATCAAATAGTTATTGACACATTTCACTCAAGCCTACAAGTCAACCTCATGGTGGCAGTAGTGGAAAAACTCAGCAATGTCACCTGGATACATCCTCAGTGAATGTCTGTACAGAACTTCTCATTCCATCCGGTAGATAGTTTACTGGTTAAGTGGAAACTTTGACTTGCTTGGGGCAAAGTAAGTGGAGCACCAAAGTCATTAACATTCATTCGCTGTGCACCTTGGATATCTGGACCAAATTTCATGGCAGTTCATCAGATAGTTGTTGAATCATTGGGCCAATGTAGTGGGCTGGCAGTGGGACATTTTTCCTGCCAAAACTTACACTTTTAATTTATTTGATATTGTTTTGTGCCGACAGGCTGGCTCAAGTATCCCATCAGTCGGCCTGTTTGTGGTGAATCTGTATGGTCCGGCCCACACTCTGGAGATGATGCCCCCTGACTCCCTCAGGGCCAGGTAGTACATCCTTGTGAATGTAAAAACAGAAGAAGCCTTAAAGACTTTAGACACCACCTGTCAAAGATGATTACAGCTGTCCAAACTCCTCATCCCTTCACTGCCTCCTTTTTTCCACTCCTTTGCACCACTTTCCGATCCTGTCTCCGCGCACCGTTATCTGCATCGCCTCTTTAGAGACAGCTATATCTCCATGGTGACTTGGATCAGCAGCACCCGCCTAGCGGTCCGTTGGCTGAATCGTGCCCAGAACCAATCAGTGCTCTGCGTGTGTGAGGCCACCACAGGGGCATGCTCAGAGGTGAGCGGTCATCACTTGTTCCACATTAGTAATCCAAACAGCCCCCACTGCGATATACAGCTTTAATAGAATTTTTGCTTCTTTTACACTGTGTTGGGAGTTGGAATTGATTTCCTTAAGCTCTCAAATGTCTTCTGGCTGGATTAATATTTAAGGTTATTTGCTGCATGAGAAGAATTTTTAGTGATGTTCTGCAGTATTTTATTGCTTCTTCCTTTTCTGTAAATCCTCACAGATTTCAGTTACCCATTGCCAATGTTTTATTACAGCTGTCTTTAATAATTAATAAACATAATAAGCTTTGTTTTTACGATGCTATTAGAATCAGCTTTAGGTTTGGATGTCAGCACATTGTGGATGGTGTGACTAATACTTTTCTTTCTATATTGTGCGATTCTAAATCAATAGAAGCACAAAATCGCCATGGACATAATGCAAAACCAACGACAGGTATGTGTTGCTCAGGCTTCATAAAGTCTGTTCACACCTATTGATCACTACTGTCTTTCTTTTGACTCAGCACTTTTCTTCAGCAGCAGGTGCCACTGTTTTCTGCAGACGGCTCAGTGTTTTATACAATCCTGCCGGCAAAACAGGGCGCTCGTGGAGAGTTCCACCACATCGCCGGCCTCTCAGCCCAGGTCAGTTTTAGGGAATTTCTGACATTGAATTGGTCATTAACGTAACAACGTCACATTAAACAGTATGATTACAGATCTCAGCAGCACAGACCCTGAAGTCTGGTTTGCTTACAACATCCTCCCCCTCTCTCATTATTGGAGCAATTTGTTTGCACTTATTTTCTCCCAACCTACTACTACTAAAACCACCTTTGTCTACGGAGGCATTTCAGTCATTAATACTTTAATGGTGGTTTGCTCTTTAGAGCATGAAAGGAATTTATATAAGTTCATTCCAACTGAACTATTTATTCATCCCCAGCTGGATAAATAAAATTGTTAAATGATCCTTTTAAGACGCATATTCTATACGAACAGGAATGAATCATCTCAGTTGTCATTAAAGAATTAAGTGAATTTGCTTCCCACACCTTTGGGCTCATACATACCATTAGTAGCTTAGGATCAAATCCAAGGTTTTCTCTCCTGTGTCTCGCTAATGTCAGTCCCACTGTCAAACTAAAAAATAATTCAAAAATACAATTTCAGGACTCTCTCCGTAGCCATCAGTGTTTTCATTTGGTTTCACTTCATGAACCTGTCTTCATTTCTTTCCCATCCTCTGACACACACTTGCCGTATCGCCACACCTATTTTTACTCTGGGTATCTGCCTGCTTCTACATTCCTCTTCATCTCCTGTTTCTCTGTGTAACGCAGCCTGCCATCCCCTCCGTCCCTCCTCGCTTCTTGACATCAGGGAGCTGGGACGTCACCTTGCTCTGCGCCCTCGACGAGAAGGCTGGAAAAATGTATGTGAGAGACACAGTGTGTGGGCTTGCATTGAATCACCCCTCAGCGCCTTTAACACCTCGCAGATCCTTACTACTGATGAGGGAGAGGAGGGGGGTGGGGCAGAGTGGAGTTGAGTAGTAGCCATCATTAAAATCATCATCTCTTACTGTTTGCTGAGAGCAAATGTGTTGTTTGCTACTGGAGAGCAAATTTATTCGTTAGGTCAGACTACGGGTGAATTGTAAGCACAAGACGGGGTCTTTTTAACATGTATCACTGAGTTAGAAGGCCGGAGGAAATGGTTTTGACCCTGTCTATGCTTGTGGCAATGCATCGCCACTCAAGAGGACAAAGGATTACTTACACTTAGCCTGAGCAGATCATTGCTTAAATCTGTCTTTATCCTGCTGAGGGCAGAAACCCCTCATGAAGCGATTGATGGAGGTGTGAGCGTCAAGGAGATTCAAGGGAAGTCAATTGCAGATCAAGTGGCTTGTTTCTAGTTCCAAAGCCCATGGGTTGATACTGCTCTTTAGTCTTTTTACATTTTCACATAGCAGTGACTTTGATGTACAGCCGTTGATTGAATTATCATCACTAATGGTTCTTTACAAATTGAAAGCAATACAATGATTTTATCAACACGCTGGACTATGTAAATAAGTCTAGATGATTCCTGTTATGAATAATTGATATCCTGTATAATTATGATGAAGTGAACATACCCAAAGGTGATTTGTTGACACCCTGAACAATACAATCAACACTAAAAAAATACAACTAAGAATGTGAGAACAGGAATGTTCATTTACTGTGTTTCTAAAAAATAATTCCGTTCTTTCACCTATATTTATATTTTTGTATATATTTTTTACTCTAACTTGCTCTGTCTGTGGTTCATTTTTCTTCTCACCAGCTATTTCCTGAGCACAGAGGAGTCCAGACAGAGCCGACACCTCTACAGGTAAGCATGCTGCCCTGTGAAATACGGACTAACCCTGAACAAATACAGATTCTCTACAATGCTACAAACAGATACAGTGTTGACATTATTTTTCTCATTTATTGTGGTTAACTTTTGTAAAACAGAGTCTATAATCCAAGGCCTTTTGTAATGAATGTGTTATTACCAGCTGTCATGTCATAACTATAACAAGACTAAAGCCATGGCACAGCGGTGGTTTGAACTAAATGCTAACATGCTGGTGCTTAGCAGGTGTACCGTGTTTACCATCTTATCTTGGCATGCTGACATTTGCTAATTGGCAGTAAATGAAGTACAGCTGAGGCTGATGAGAGTGTTATTAGATTGGAAGGTATTTAGTCATGAGCCAAAATATAAGACAAATGAAAAAAAAACTGGATTGATGATGGTGCAAGACAAGAAGTTACTTCAATTCATCCTGAGGGGGGACGATGTCTGAGCCAAATTCATCAAATTTAGTAGGATCTATTCTCTGGGGGCCGTGAATGTCTGCACAAAGCCAATCCATCCAATAGTTGCTGATACTTCAGACTGGACCAAGGTCTGTCTGGTGAATGTAATAACAGACATCCTCAGAGTCACATTAGTGTGCTGATATGTGAGTATTTGCTCTTGTGTGCTTTAAACGCACCAGACTTAACCGACCCATTTATAACAGGAAAAATGAAATGGGTGATGATCCCCTTTCATGATGAGCCGCGAGTCATTGAGAATTATGATCCCCCCTGTGAAAAACATACTTCTGTGTTCCTTCACCACCCTCTGAGGTTTCATATATTTTATTAGCTTACATAGCTTTGGTCTTATATTAGATATTATGGAGGAGGGACGATGGCTTGTTTAAATTTGGTCTGTGATTAATCCTGTATGAAATTTGTAATCAGTGGAATGGTGAAAGATATTTAGAGACTCTACAGTGCCTAACAGCAATCTGTATAATGACTTTTATGTCTAGCCTTATTGAACCCCGTTTGCTTCTGAAAAGTCAGCTGCCCAGATAGTTTGTCTCAAGACACTGACACCTTTCCCTGATATTTTAGAAATCGATTTGCCCTATTCTAGAGACAATTAAGCAACTTCAAAATGTCCCGTTGTTCTTAAATACAGTCAATAATTGTTTTCTCTTATTTCCAAGTGTGGACCTGGATGGAGTGTTTCTGCGCCGATGCATCTCCTGTACCCTCATAGATGGGTGTCGCTTCTTCAAAGCTGAGTTCAGCCCCAATCAAACCCATTTCACCCTTTATTGCTTAGGTAAATGAGACACTCACACATACTGGACACATTTGCGAGGAATATGAAAACTTCATGCTGCTCAGACAGTTGGTTTTATAACATTGTCTTTTGCAAAATTCCCCCAGGCCCAGGAATCCCTAAAGTGACAGTTCACAGTACAAAGGACCCCTCTAGTGAGTGTTACATCTGCTTGTCTGACTAACACACACACACACACACACACACACACAGATGCAGGCTGACTGCAGTTTCCCATGACAGCCTATTGAGGGCGACATATTCAAGCCCACTAGAATGAAAATTCAATAATTTCATGTTTGTGGACACTGCCCTCTGTCTGTGGCTCTCAGATTGAGCTGTTTCCTCTGAAATGACGAGGGTTTGGCCAGATGTCTTGATGTTTAGGATTAAAACTCTGACACACTTGTGTTTTATCTCCTGTAGGATACGTGGTCTTGGAGGATAACAGCCCTCTGTCTAAAGCTCTGGAGGACAAGAGGCTCCCTGAGACTCTGTTCAGGACACTGCCAGCAGACAACCATGGTACAACAAAAAGAAGCCGGTGGCTATATTTGATGTTTTCACTTTTAGGATATTGGCCACACAAATACTATCACAAAGCACTCACAGATCACAGTCAGTGCCTTTCTCAAGCTGTCAGACTATATTAAGCAGAGAGAATGGAGCACTGGCTCCAACTGAATCAGCCTAGAATAGACACATTGTTAAGTACCAACCAAAGCAGCAGTCTTCTTCAATTTGTTTGATTAGGTAATTAGTGTGAGTCATGCATGCCCTTAAAGACTAGCGCCAAGTATTCTTTGAGAGTGTGATTGTGCAAGTTTGTTAATTTTTTTGTTCAGTTTCAGGAGGAACTCTTTTTTCATTTTATGTGCTTCAGAGGTTCAGATGTATTTCAGACAGAGGTTGTACATGCAGTAGTAATCCAAACATATCGATGGCCAGTTGACCTTGTTCAAACCCTGTTTACTTTCCTTAGATCTACACCTGAAACTAACTCTACCTCAGGGTTACGAGGCCAACCTGCACCCTCTCCTCGTCATTGTGTAAGCGTCACCAAACAAGCACGCTAAACGACGGCTAAGGGCTCTTTAATGTCACCTGTTTTGCAACCTGTGATCCCGAGCCTTTTCTTCACTCCTTCACTCCCAGCAGCTGTCACCATTCCAGCTGATCCTGTTGGTCTTGTCTCCCAGGGATGGCGTTCCTGGCAGTCAGTCGGTGACAGAGGAATTTGCCCTCGACTGGCCTCAGGTCCTCTCCAGCACACACAATGTGGCCTTGGCCTGGGTGGATGGCAGGAGCGGGGTCGGCCGTGGACAGAAGACTGCAGCTGTGGATCCACGCAAGCTTGGCTCGCTTAGGGTCAAAGATTATCTGGGAGCTGTAGAGTCAGTACAGCTACGCAGTAAAATAAGGCTATATAACTGACACCAGAGAAAAATACCAGTGAATTAGTAAACTTACAGGATTTTGTTGTATTCCCACAGGTTGTTGATGCAACTGCCTTACATTGATGATCGCCGGATGGCCCTCTACGGCAAGGTTGCAGCACTGAATATATACTCCCATTGGATCCATCAAAGCTATCAAATCCTTTATTTGATCTAGTATTTTTCTGTTTTTGCGCTACAGGCATTTGGCGGTTATTTAACTCTCAAGATATTAGCTGCAACAGATAAGCTCTTTCAGTGCACGGCAGCTGTGGCACCGATCACTGACTTCAGACTATACAGTGCGTTGAGATCCCGTCATTAACCATATTCAAAGATGGAAGCCATGAATACTGAGCTGAAACAGAGATGTCTCATGGAGTAACATTACAGTAACAATTATTCCACTCCAGGTGCTGCATTCTCTGAGAGGTATCTGGGCCTTCCAGCTAAGGAGGAGCACGCTTACTCGGTGAGCCAAAGCCCTCAACTTAGCTATTCAACGCAGCTGATGAGTGATCATGGTTGTGGATTTTTTTTAGATAGATCCTTTGACAAGGCTCCAACAATAAAATACAACACATATCACACACACAAAATATATATATATATATATATATATATATATATATATATATATATACACACAGTTGCAAGTTGCTTAACCAAAATGAATGCTGTCCAATACAACAGTCCTCCAAAAGAATAAATGGTGCCATTTGTGTTGCACTTAAATGGTAATGAATTACACTGAGAGGGCTTTCTAATATTTTGACCACCCCATTTAGATCAATGAGTGATATAAATTACAGAAAAACTGAAAGTGAAAATCAGTGTAACGCATTACAGTTCAACTGCACCACAATCACCTTCCAAGATGACAGACAACTTTCTAAAACAGCTTCAACAAAAACTGAACATTTTAACTTTTTTAAAGATGGAATGTATTGCAAGGTTGTAGTTGCTTTTAGTATGGTAGGTATACATAATAAAGCACTTATATTGTATATTTTTTCAGACTGCTTCTTTGCTGGATGAGGTTAACAAACTGAAAGACGAGAACTTCCTTATTCTACATGGAACTGCGGATGGTGAGGTTTTGTTTGAGTTTTAGAGTTCACTCTTGCGTTTATTTGCTCACCTCTAATTTCAATGTACGTGTGTGTTTGGCCAAAGCGAGGGTACACTTCCAGCACAGTGCCGAGCTCCTGAGCCGACTGGTGAAGGTGGAAGCCAATTATTCCCTGCAGCTGTACCCGGACGAAGGCCACGTCCTGAGAGAGCCGCGCAGCATCCAGCACTTCCAGCGGACAGTGGTGAACTACCTCCAAACCTGCTTGAAGCACAGCGTCCTCCTAGATCCCGTACAGTATGAAGAGGAGGAAGATGACTGAGCCCAGAGCCCCTTCTCCTTCTTCTGGGAGGACTCTCTTGGGACTGTATGCCATCTTATGCATTACCTTGGGTCGGATTACCAGGCACAAGAGCACAGGAGTGGGGACCAAGCACATCAGATCACCTCCTACGACTTCTGGAAAAATTGATGTACTGTATTCCGTGTTGCACACAATTATTTCTGCTGTTATACTGTATGTTTGAGGCTCTGTTTGTTTACAATATTCACTTGAGATGATGTGGACTAGAAGGCTACTGATTCTGCCAACCGTTTACAAAGATTTTAAAACATGCATGTCGTAATGGCTGCATGATGTGGATTGGTTTACATTGCATTTTATGTGTTTAACGTGCAGGTCCAAATCTCACCCATCAGGGTTAAAAGTGCAAAATCTGCCAAAAAGCCGGGGACACACTGGAAGACTTAAAAGAGCCTTAATGATGCTGATAATATGTGAAGACTGACAGATTTAATGATAAATTCCTGAGGTTTTCCGTGCAGGTTTCTGACTAAACCGGCTCAAATTACAGGAGCACATTCAGATTCAACAATTTGAGCAGCTCTGATACAAGAGATCTGTAACCTTGTAGAGTGACCTGGCCAGGCTCTCTGCATTCTTTAAGATGAGGTGTCACTGTAAAATCAGAGTTATTTTTGGTATTTTGTGCAGTGTGTTCCCGGCTTAAATGAAGTATATAGTTCATTCTAAATGTGCCAAATACATTTTGTGGACTTTATCCACTCGTTTTATTAGCATTACTTGCATTATGTAATTTAAAATGAGTATGCAACTGAGACCATTTACACCACAAGCTCTGGTTCAAGAATGATTGCAGGAACATCCATGTAGGTCCATCTGTGCTGTGTGCTGTATTTGGACGTACAGTATGTTTCTGTTTTGATACATCTTGGCATTTTAATCATTTCTTGTGTATTGCAGAATTATATTATGTCTCTGGACAACCTTTGAGCCATTATATTACAGTCCACAAAGGTAGTGGACAGTGGGCTTGACCATCGAGCTATGAACCAAACCATACTGGTAAACTGCATGCAGTTGGTTTGAAAATGAATGCCCTCAACTCTAAACAACCAGCTACTCCCCTTGTTCAACAGTCCTTGACAATAAAGTTTGAACTTCTTGTTTTACAGCAAAAATCTCCCTTGGTTCCTTGGTTCTACAATTATCATGGCTGGAGTCTAGAAGATTTATTTGGAGGTGACAAAGTTGAACATAGCAATTTTCAAAACAAAGTTGCAATGTGCTTTACATGTTTGAATCTGCTATAATTGCCACTGAACAGCTCCAAAGATCATGGCCATAAATATTAGTTTTTTTTAACAGACGATCTGGAAATATCTATTTATAGATGATGACACTGAATGCCAAACATATCACACCACTGACATAAACATATAGATGCAGCCTAGAATAATTTGCAATTATTTCCAGGAAAAATTAAGATATAATTCAGTTAAGAGCCAATTAAGACCAGGTCACCATGTTTTCATTTTATTGTTCCTCGTTGATCTTGATACCACATTTTATACACTTGAGACTTTCAAGGATAAAGCTCAGAGTCCAATGTATTAGATCGCATGAAAGATGCCCTTTAACTGCACCTCTGCAGAGGGAGCATTTAATCTGATAAATGTAGATTAGTGTAGAGGAAAATCCATGTTAGATTATCCAGACAGGGGTCGTTGGAACGAGTACTTCAACAACTGTAGTCGTTATCATAATACTTTAGCGTCAAAGGCATGTATAAGTGCTAAGACATTCACAGAGCGTGGTCTTGAACAGACCCTGGTCGTCTGCTGTCGTCACACACAGAGGGAGGGCCTCTATCCAATCAACGTTCACCCTATAGAGCACTAGCCAATCAAATCCCTATACGCTGTGTACCAGTGCAGCCCATCGTCCAATCATCAATGCTGCTACTTGCGGGCCAGAATCCCTCTTCAACCTTCTGCTTTCTAGAGGGGCACCTTCAACTAACTCCGCGGTGCGCTGGCAGCGGCTTCATTAGTTTGTAAAGAATACGTGGAAATAACACCTTTACACAGACACAATGTCCTTTCTGACTATCAGCAGGCTAGCACCTAAACTCCTCAATTCAAAGGTAAGGGGAATAGAAACGGCTCCGATGCCACTTTATCAGCCAAAGGTGTGGACGTTACTTTGGGAGCTAACGTTATGTTAGCCGGCTAAAGACGTTAACGTTAGCTAGCTTACCCTCATTAACCCCGTCGTGAAATGCTGTTGACCTAGAGCGTGGCTAATAATTACTAAAACAGTGCAAACGGGGTAAAGAGTGGCATTTTTTCCTCGCTGCCTCGTGTAGGGCTGCTAAACCTTATGAGTTGTACTGTTAGCGAAGTTGTGTCTGGGTTGCTAACGTTAGCATGGGAACCGTTGCTGCTATGTTGGCCTGGTATTGTCGCCGCCTGTTAGCTACATGTTTCTTTAACCAGCAGCGACCAGTCCGTGTTAACTTGGTGTTACGTTACGACTTCACATGTCCCGTTTCTTTGTCAGTAGAAAAGACCAATTGTCGTTTACAGACATCATGACTTCTTTTAAACTCTGTTTCAACTTAGCGTTGTTGACCTTCACGTTAAAATTTCTGCCAATTATCTAACCTCACCTCACTTCACGTGAGGTCCTGAAAGCATTTTGTATGTTCTCCAAAATGTAACACTTACATAATACTGAGTAAGTGAGGGTTTTGTTGTGGATTCAGACATCTAACATAAGTTAAAACATATCTCATTTGATGGATTTTACTATTTTAGTGTGGGATTAAAAATTTGGAATTGCTTTAATGTAATATAATTCTACCATCTGCAGGATTAGTATGCTTTGGCCAGCCCTCTGAATCACCTTCAGTGGTAAATTGCCTTTTATGCTGACTGTAACCTTCCAGTGACTGTAACCTACTGTTTTAGTCCACTGACCTCTCAGCCTGGACTACTTACAGTGCACAGTGACCCTCATATCAACGCGTGTCATCCACTACTGAAACATTTCTACTTACTTACCAGATGATCCTCTTGTCAAGAAAGTAATCAGTGACTAAACAGTTTCCTTCCTTCAACTCTGTACAGCCTGGGGGATCGTATCATGTTCTTGTTATCATTTTGTAATTAGGAATGTGTAGAGATAACCTGTGTCACACTCACCCGTTCTCTCGTATCAGTTGTAATGTTTGCACGGGGGTGGGGGGGTTAGTAATTAGTAATCTGTTCATTCTTTGTCCATAAGGCCTTGTGTTTCTGAACTATGACTGTGAACTATCATGTGAGTCACAGGATTGAGGGGAAGGGCAGTATTCACACATGATGGTTTTATGGGTTTACAAGAACAAACGATTGTTTCTTGTTTCAGATCTTTTCAGAAAAAGTCTTCTTTCTCTTTTTTTTTTGTTTTTGTGGTAACAACTTAAAATGCCTAAATAGATGGGATATGTTGATTAAACAAATGCTTAATGCAGTATGTTATTGAGGTTGTAAATTAGATTTTTGAATAAATACAAAGTTTCTTGCATATTTCTGTTGAGGTGTCTCTAACAGATGCTTCACAGGCGGGTTTGCTGTGAGAAGAATGTTCTTCCTTAAGCCAGGTTGAATGCTAAGTTTGCTTACCTAAGAACAGGTTAGGTTATGTGTTTCTAGTAATGACAGTCTGTGAATGACTCCTAGGCTATACCCTTCTGTGTAGGGTCGTTGCTTTAACCTTCCTCCCAGGGAGGAAGCTGGGAGTAACTTTGTGAAACTGGCACTCTATATTTAAGACGCTGAGCTGTTACATAATCTCTCTCTCTCGCTCAGCTGTGTAGAGTGTGTGTGTGCACGCGGTGACACAAGATCGTGCCCTTTGTTTCGGCTAGTCTCATCGGTCCTTGATCCACTATCACCAGTTGTGGTTACGAGGGAGGGGAGGCAGCTGTCACCTGTCCCCCAGACTCCTCCCTCTCCCATTGATAATATCAATAAGCTGACAGCGGAGTCCTGTTTCAGCTGTGAGCAGTAGTAGGTTCAACTTCCCATTACTGTCACTGAACTTCCAACAAGATTACTACCCTCCAAAGACTTTCATAACCAGGGCCTGTAGTTTTTTAATCTGTCCTACATCTTGTCCCAGCACCAGTCCAAGGCCTAAGACCCCAAGCACCATTGATGATAGAAAAATGTTTGGTTGGTCAGTGTCATGTTGGATTTTTTTTTTTTTTTTTTCCTTTCCATCACACTACTCGTATGGGGCAAATGCCTGCTAACCTTTCATGTGCTCCAAGCTAAATAGGAAACATTGAGAATCGCCTGTATATTTCCAGTATCATCAGTCATGCAAAAACAAGCTTTTAAATGCACTCAATTCACCCTGGTCTCATTTTTTGGGAGTCACTTTTTAACATATTAATATGGGTGTGTAAGTCCTTTACAAGAGCCCTTCCTCCAGATTTTTATTTACACTACCTGGATTGGCAAGCTTATGCTTTACCACGAGTTCAGTCTATAAGAATAAAACGGTAAAGGCATGTAAGTGTACTAATAGCTGTGTCCTGCAGTGGCAAATGTTCATATCGTAGCAAAAAGAATTCAGGGTTGCATATGAAAGGAATTAAAAACGTAAATATATAAAAATGTTAGAAAGACATTTCCTAGCTATACAAATCCTGAATTTTGGAAAACTGGAAACCTCATAGGGACATTAATCAATCGTACATATGGACTGATGATTGCGTGATGTGTGTTTGTTTGGTAGAGGTGGAGCAATATTTTTATGACTCAGAACAACTTCACATCTTTGGCAATCCATAACAGGCCTTCAGTTTGAATAGGTTTCTTTGGCAGGTTAATCCTCTGTGCGTCAGGTGAGGAATGTCCAGGAATAGTCCTCACCAGTCGTTACTTGTTGCAACTGTTTAATGCAATCTGCCAAGCTACCTCATCTCAGTTTCTTTCACTGTAAATGTGGGTACATTGAGTAGAAAGTAATCACCAGTTAACTAAAACTGGAGGCCAGACAAGAGTTGAACACTTGATACATTTTAAGAGAGGATGCCCAGAGGAATTGAGGCTACGCACAGGAGAGAAATTAAGTGCTTGTCAGTGTAAGGAGGGAAGGATTAATAATTAAGACCTTTGATTAATTGCTAGTGTTAACAGCAGTCATGTACTGCAGGGTAAATGGTCACAGTCACAGCTCAATGCAAAGAATTAGAAATTTTTGTTTTGGCCCGTACATATTTCTGAGTTGCCGACCACTCAGACACTACTTAGGGGTGATTGACTTAAAATCTGTCCTGCTTTGCAAAATGAATAGGAGGATAGTCAACAAAAAGAACTGCAATTTTTGTTTGCAATGTGGTCCAACACTATTAGGAAGTCATCTATTGTCCAAAATAATTGCAAGGTTGTTTCATTTCATATGTGAGACATTTCAGTAGCTTTGAAATGCTGCTGTGACCCCCTTTTGAATTATTTATTTGGGTTTGTGTTTGTGCTACTAATACTCAAAATCTTATTATTTCTTGGTCTATTTTACAGAATGCCACCTACTTCCTCGTGGCTGCCAGAAATGCCAGCGCAACAACAACAGTAAGTACACACACTGCTGAATTTGTTATTCTGTAGTTTATAATCTGTGTGGAGCATTTGGAAAAGGAGCAGGTTTTCACTGTGCTCTCCTGAGTATTAATAGAACATGCTGACCTTTGTGGAGTGAATGGATCAATTTCTTTTCCCAAAATGTTTACATAAAGTCTGTTTAATGAACCCCAGTTCACATTAGAGGAACGTGTCGGGCATGACTGATTTTTAAATGTGTTTTTACAGAATCTGAAGGATGTTCTGGCAGACCTCATCCCTAAAGAACAGACCAGGATCAAGAACTTCAAACAGCAGCATGGCAAAACCAACATAGGACAGGTTACTGTGGACATGGTGAGAATTCAAATAATCAGGCCTGTTATACATGCCAAGGGATCAGAATAAAATGAGAACCACAAAGACAGATTCTTCTTATCAATATATTCAATATATTTATTTAGGAAAAGAGCATGTAGGCTATTGACTGTGGTATAGATTAGATGTGGCATATTGGCTTAACCTTAATCCGTCTAGACCTGCCCACCCTTATTTACTGTGTCAGGTATCACTGTTAGGTCATCTCCCTCAGAGGTCACAATATGAAGCTGTGCTGCTTCCTGCCAACACAGACATTTTAGCTGAGTCACTCAAACCGCTACCGAACACTGTCGACTCGCAACGCTGCCGTATATTCTACACACACACACAGACACCCCAGCATAAGAACTGCGTCATCCTCTTCTGTTTATCACTCACATCACCTTTAACCTCTGGTTAGTTGCCATGCAGATTTTAGAAGAATTTGTTAGGTCCTGACTTGGTTGGTTTCACTTTGAGCAGCAACAAATAAACATTCAGCTGTGGCCCATCTATGTAATGTAAATATGTTTATTATTAGTTATTGGAGTTGATTTTCTTATTCCAGTGCAAGGTATCCTATTCTTGATGTTTAACAGGGTTACGGTTATTTCTTCTCATCTTTGTAAAAGACTTAGAAGTCAATAGATTTTGGCTTTAAATTTCCACTGTTAAATAACTACTGTTTCTGCGAACACACAGCGTATAGTGTTAACACAACTGTTTTCAATATGTAATGTCTGTGTGTGCTTGTGTTTTCAGGTCTATGGAGGTATGAGGGGCATGAAGGGTCTGGTGTATGAGACTTCTGTGTTGGATCCTGACGAGGTTAGTATGCCTCAAGAGTGGCATAAAGCATTATAAATTTCACAGTGGTTTTATAATTTGAACACCCTTTACCTTTCTGAGATTCGCCTGCCTCGTAGGCACTTACTGTGATTGCTTTCTTACTGAAGCTGAGAGCTCTCAGTGGAAATGCTGTCATATATCTTGTTAGCGCGCCACCACATGGAACGAGATAATGAATCATCCAAATTCAACAGGAGAGCTAGAGCTCATGTTGGCAGTTTGCAAACACTCACTTGATGGTGCATTTCAGGATAACTCGCGTATGTATTTGTTTTATCACAACCTTTTCCTCTCTTCCCATTGATACACAGGGCATCCGTTTCAGGGGCTACAGCATTCCTGAGTGCCAGAAGTTGCTGCCTAAAGCCCCAGGAGGTGAGGAGCCGCTGCCTGAGGGCCTCTTCTGGCTGCTGGTGACAGGACAGGTGCCCACTGAGGAGCAGGTGAGTGGGAGAAAAGCACAGGAACTGCAAGGATTACTGTGCAGTCGAGCTACAGTGAGGGAGGGCTGTGGGTTTGTTCATTCTTTACATCCATCAGTGTTCGTGTCTCAGACTCTGCTTGTCAGGTCTCTACAGAATGTCCTCACACTGTTTCAGTGTACTCAAAGTTAGATACTCCTGCAGAATAATAAATATAGATGCAGGTTACGTATTTGTTTTTGATCAGTTCAAAGAAGAACTCGATAATGTGAGGGGAACAACATGATTGCTGTGGCCGTGTTCTAAACATGGAAATGTAAATCACAAGATGTTTGGCAGTGAAAGCACTGGATATGATTTTGTTAATTATGTATGAATCCAACAAACTAGATTCTTTTATAACTGAGAAACAATATGCCTTCTGTGCTTTAAATAGGCATTTTATTGCTGCCAGTTATCTCCTTGAAGGGTGATTTGAGGATAACCTGACTGATAAGCTTTTAGCTGACTACAACCTACAGCAGGAATACCTTTCACCTCTTTACCCTCTGTTCTTTGACATTATGAATTTCAATGCGTTTGCAATTGACTGAAAGAAGTCAGCTGACGAGGATAAGTTGGATCTATCTAAACAATAAAACCTTTCATTCTACTTGTAAAATGACCGGCTCAAGCCCTCCCTTGCACCGTGTCTGTAGTAGGCATTGTCAGCAACTAACTTTCAGGTTAGCCACTTATGTTGTGTGCTCCTGTTCCTCCAGGTGAACTGGGTGTCCAAAGAGTGGGCAAAGAGAGCAGCACTTCCCTCTCATGTTGTGACCATGTTGGATAACTTTCCCACAAACCTGCACCCCATGTCTCAGTTCAGTGCTGCCATCACAGCTCTGAACAGTGAGAGCAGCTTTGCACGGGCTTACTCTGAGGGTGTCCACAAGTCCAAGTACTGGGAGGTGAGTTTACATCTGCACACACAAATCTCATCTTAAACCGGCCTGGTGGCTTTGGACCCACATTTCCATCCTAGTGCAAAGTGAAATAACGAGACAATTAGATGCGTTGGTGCTCAATTCGGTACTGACTCTCATGGTCCCCTCATGTACTCCTCCTAAACGCCTTTGAATTTGTTCTCTCAGTTTGTCTATGAAGACTCCATGGACTTGATTGCCAAGCTGCCCTGCATTGCTGCCAAGATCTACCGCAACCTGTATCGTGAGGGCAGCAGTATCGGAGCCATCGACTCCAACCTGGACTGGTCCCACAACTTCACCAACATGCTGGGCTACAGCGAACCCCAGTTCACTGAGCTAATGAGGCTTTACCTCACCATCCACAGGTGCAACCTCAAACATACTTGTCTCATTGTAAACTCGCTTTGATTTTTGAAATTGGTTTCTCTGCATTTTCTGAGGATTTATGCCCCATTTGTTTCTAATTACACTTTGATTTTTTTTTTTTAAGTTATGCAATTCTAATGTAAATTAAAACAAGCTTGAAGCAAAACTGAGATGAAATGTTTGAAGAATTGCACAGCACTTCATACAGGATTAATAATAATGTTATTAATTAAATTACATTATTAATGATAATGTTAATGTTAGTCATGGATTTTTGGGATATCAAACCATATGATTGATAATGGCATATAATATGTGAATATAAAATGTGAAACATTTCTCTAAGTAGAAAAATTGTTAACTTAAGGCACCTTGCATGAGTGAACACTGGCCTTGATTGTTTAGCCATGCCATGTACGGCTATGTCAGTTCACAGGAGCATCCTCGGTAATGCTGTCATTTGTGGTGCAGCTTCTGCTGTTTTACACTGACAGCAGTCCTGCTACAGTTGATTGGTTGCTACCCACAGTTTAATTATTAATGAATGCTGTAAGATATTATTTTACACAACCTCAGTGTTGAAATGCAATAAATGGCAGTAAAATCTCACACAATTTTAATTTCAGGCTGCTTACAGTACTGTGTAAAAGTTAACATGTTTTAATTTGCAATTATTATTGTGTAATGTTCCAGTGACCATGAAGGAGGCAATGTCAGTGCCCACACCAGCCACTTGGTGGGTAGTGCCCTATCTGACCCTTACCTGTCCTTCAGCGCCGCCATGAACGGTCTGGCAGGTCCTCTGCACGGCCTGGCCAATCAGGTTTGTACCAAGCAAATCATTGTTTTCACTCCGTTGTCACATACGCCATTTTGCTGGCTTGTTGATGTTGGTGCAAGGCAGTGTTTATTGGCATCCCTTAAGTAGTCTCTTTGGACATTTTGATATGTCACAGGTGTCATAGTAGTGGTTTTATGCGTACTGGCTCACTGTCACTGCTTACTGGGGCATGAATAGATCTGAGCAATCATTAATGTTATTAGTAACACCTGTGCTTTTCTTACTGTGACATTACAAAATGGCGGCTGTGAAAAGGGCATATCGCAATAATTTCATGCCGAGTTTTTAGTTTTTTTTCCCCTTCACTAATGGTGCTGTTCACAGGAGGTGAGCAGCACTGAGGACAAAAATGACACAATGGAACAAGAGTTTGCCTCAGTGCTGAATTGTAAAATGTCTTTTTATACAGTTGACTGACTGTTGGAGTTCCCTGTCACCTTCAATAAATCTTATCATATTAACTTATTAATGGCACTTGTGTTATTTAGCTGTCTATTGTACCCAGTCTGACAGCTCATGCTACTCCTGTTAAGAGGCGTTCAAGATGAAAGCTGTGGGACTTTTTAGTTCCTAGTTTGCTTGCATGTTGATGATTTTGACACATTACCAGAGTTTTATAGGGAAATGACTAGTAACTTCTTTCAAACATGATTCTGGCATTTAAAATCCCCAGAGCACACACAGAGGTGTGTGTGTGAACCTGGTTTACTGGTTTCTACTACACTCCGCTGCTGTGTTTTTACTGTAAACACAAGCTCAGATAAAATCAAGGACAAATGTCCTAATTGCATACTTTGTGTCATTTCAAATTAATAACAATACAATGCATATATGGTATGTAATATGTATAATGTATGTATAATGGCCATTTACACTGTTTGAGTTCTAATTCATCAATGTGTGTTTTCCTCTGTCTCACAGGAGGTGCTGGTGTGGCTGACTGCCCTGCAGAAGGAGTTGGGCGGAGAGGTGTCTGATGAGAGGATGAGGGATTACATCTGGAACACACTCAAGTCTGGAAGGGTAAAGACACACTAATCGATATCCATTCTCGTCACATTACAAACTCATGTTTGTGCTCCCCTTTCAGAATAAACATGGTAGGAATGTCAGCGGCCCTACCTGCCTCACTGCTGTTGTTTTTATAAGTGTGGCCTTACTCCTCAGTTTAGAAAGAATTAGTCACAAGGACAATGAACACACGATGACTGTAAAACTGCTACACAAAGACCGGTGGTGGTGGTGGTGGTGGTTGGGTTGGGTTGGGTTGGGTTGGGTTCATTGTTAGAAAGAGTAGCAAGATCCTGGGGGCAGTTCAGAGGTTGAGGAACATTTGTCCTCTCTCTGTAGGTTGTGCCAGGCTATGGCCATGCCGTTCTGAGGAAGACTGACCCTCGTTACACCTGCCAGCGTGAGTTTGCCCTGAAGCACCTGCCCAATGACCCCATGTTCAAGATGGTTGCCCAGCTTTACAAGATTGTACCCAACGTACTCCTGGAGCAGGGTAAAGCCAAGAACCCCTGGCCCAACGTGGACGCTCACAGTGGAGTGCTCCTGCAGGTAAGACTCGTTGGCTTTCAGTCAAACATCACGCCATGGTAGCAGACGCACGTCCTGACATGCCTGTCTCTCTCTCTCTCTCTCTTTCTCTCTCCCCGGTCCGTGCAGTACTATGGAATGACTGAGATGAATTACTACACTGTGCTGTTCGGCGTGTCCCGAGCCCTCGGCGTGCTGGCTCAGCTGGTGTGGAGTAGAGCCCTGGGCTTCCCATTGGAGCGCCCCAAGTCCATGAGCACAGAGGGACTGATGAAACTGGTGGGAGTAAAGTCAGGCTGAAGAACCACCTGACAGGAGCTGGGGGTAGTTTGAAGGGTGGGAGGAAGTGGAAATATCAAAAAGCAGACTTAAGTTGACCCCCTGTCATTTCCAACCCCAGGGATTCAATGGGATTCAAAGAGACAGTACGCTTTTAATGTCATTTCACAAAAGAAGGGCCTTTCAAAATCCTCACACCATTAGTGATAAAGTGTGTTTAGTTAACCAGTGACCAGTTTTCTGATCATGTCTCTGTATTTGGAACATGGGAGGTGGAAACAGAAGACACACATACATGTAACCCACAGTAGGCTCAAACTATGTACCATTAGATGTCTGCTAGCATTGCTAAGACTTTCCCCTGTGCAATGCCTGCGTGTTTGTCATTGGGCACTGAATAGGCAGTGGCATTCAAAGGGAATTGTGGGAGTGAATTACACTTCCTTCGTATTTGTTTTAAGACCTAATGTCAAAAACCTGACTCAACCGTTGCTGCTTTTGGCTAATGCAGTGATTTGTTTCAGAGGATATCTCCAATTAAGACTCTAAACTCTTAGTTTCTTCCATGCAGTGTCCCCAGATGTCATCCCACCCATTCGATTCATGCGTTTCACTCCCATTAATGAACACTCCAGTTAAGAGAAAAAAACAAAGGTCCTTACAAGTACAATTAACAAGCGGTGCAAGATATACATTCAGAAGTTAAAAGTTACTGCCCCTTTAAATCTTTGGTCTCCCCTTTTTCTCCAACTTGTAGATTGTTTTTTTTCTTTTTAATAATGACCGTTTCTCCCTCTATGATCAAAATAACTGTCTTGTCTGTAAACTTTCCTCCGCTGATTTTCATTAACATGGTCTCCTGTTTTCAATGGCTATTCATAATAGTAGAAAATAATCCAGAATAATGTACAGTGACAGTAATAAAGATTTGAGCCAAGGGTGTTGTAATTGGCAGCCTGTAGGAAATCCTTAAGAGCAAGCTTGAATTAATAAAGTGGGATAGGGGGGCTTTGTATTTGTTAAAGTCTGGTCTTATTTGAGTGTATTTTTCGTTACTTTATCCCCACAGGAGAGCGCTTTACATCAACTACTCCAAAATGAGCACTTGCTTGATTGGATGTCCTAATTTGTAGCAGTAGACCCCCCCACCCTCAGGTCGATTGTGTCCCTTTATAGGGTTATTTTTTGGTGTTGAATATGTATAAAACTATAATCTTTGGGTTCTCATTTTGTGGTTTTATTTATACTTTGTGTACATAGGTATATATATGTATAGCTTGAATGTATGAGCTCTGTGTGATCACCTGCTTGTAATAACCACAATGATTACCATAGTTACCAACAGTGTAGTAGTGGTGTCCAGTCTCACTGTAGCCTTCAGTCTCACTGGTCACTGCGAAATTAGAAACGAACAACAAGAAAAACTGCAGCTATCTTGTATATACACGATTTCTTGCCTAGCTCTGTGGGCTTAGCTGGTGCTGTTTTTCAGGTTTTTCACTTGAACGTTTCAAGCTTGCTCTTAAGTTCTGGGTTTGTCAACACTCCATTTTTGTGTAGTTAAAGCTATTGCATCTTTTTTTTCCCCCCCCAAATAACTCTTGCCGTGTTAGTCAGTAGTTCACTCAGATGTGTGAACCTCTCTGCTCTGCCACCATATTCCTGCTGGGTTTGTCAGGCGTGTTCGTGTTTTATTGTAGAGTTCTGGGGTTATTTTGATCGTAGAGGAGCATAACGGTTGTACATGATAGGCAGGAGAATTCATTGCAGATGGATTCGTCAGAGAAACACTGGGGGGATGGGGCCGGATGGGTCAAAAGGGCAAGAAAAGCTTGAAGAGCGATAATTGGAAAACCTAACAAAAACTGAAAAATAATAAAGGTTTTTATTAACACTTTCTTGGTCTCATTTTGTTAATTGTACAGAACAGTACCTAAAACAGGTTAATCTGCTGTCGCTCTAAGAAAACGGGAAGAAGGAAAATGAGAAATTCAGGAGGATCCATCAGCAGAACCGTCCGGACCAAAGTTATTATTAAACTTCAGTCATGTCTCTGATCTACACAGCACAATACCTGAATTGGCACTAGCATATTTATTCTGCAACTCCCAAGTCATGATCTTGTTGAGCTGCCTGCCAAGTGAGAAACCGTAGATGTCTTATTTATTTTTACAAAGACTGATTTCTCCACATGTGACAAACTGCTGTTTAAAGATTTATTTCCATTGACTGCAACAGTTAACGGGGACAGAATTATAAACACGATGTTCTGAAATTAACCACACTACATCTACCAAGACATCAATATTTTGTTATTTCGTTAAGGGATTTTTTTAGTGTGAGAATTTGCAGTAGTTGTTTCTATTCCTCTTATTAAATACTCGCACTGTGGGCTCAGTTTATTGATGATTCCAAAATCTGTCTGGACGGTTTGCGGAGGACAGTCTGAAGATGATGTGCAGAAAGTTTGGTGTCACTTGAGCAAAAATGTGGGGATTACTGCCAGCTCAGTGTCTGTAGCGCCACCATCAGGACATCAGCCCACAATGCCAGATGTGGATGTTTGGCATAAGACTGGACCTGTGTGCAAAGCTCAGTTCATTTTCACAACTGTGAGGGCAGATTTCCTTCTAGGAAGAATAATAATAACATTGGCAAATACAAGGAGCAGAGCTGCCCAGCCCTGAATTAGCTGGCATTTCTAAATGATGAAATACAGGGCTGAACACACAATCACTAATGAGCGTGTCCGCCACGTTGATGAATGACTTCTTCCTCTCTGGCTTTTATGAGAATTCCTGTAATGTGAGAATGACATCAGGCAGCTGGATTTTGGAAACCAGTTTGTAATACCCAGAGAAATAAAAATTGAATTTCTGGTAACACCACTGCCTCTGAAGGCTCCTGTTACACGTTTGAAATAAATAAAGATTGTTACAGGGCTTAAATTTGGCATTATTTAGTGCTGCATAAGCCTCTGGAAGGACGTTTTCAAAAATTTATATTGTATTTTTACTTCAGCATTCCATACATGCAGTGCAGTTATGGCGTCGTTTCTCTTTCCATTATTGTCTTTACAAAGTGTCCAACTGACTTGACATAAAGGTAATAAAATGTTTAAGAACAATAGGACAGAACTGTGACACTTTATATAATAAATGCAATTGACATCAAGAAAGAGGATCCAAATACCCACCTCTCCTATGTGCTGTTATTAATAACTGGCCCACATACCATCACCCCACTCTGGTTTCTTAGCGGTCAGCTGCCTTTTGGAGAGTCGTGCCCACTCTCACTGTTCCTTTACTGACCGTCTCCCCTTCAGTCACAAGGATTCATCTAAACATATCTCACTCTGACCTTAAAGGCTGCTGCTGCAATCTGAAAATCACTGGAAACACGTCCAGAGAGGAATCTCTGCTTAAAAACTTCACACAAAAACACAAGTTCCACCTGCTTTTTTTTTTTTATTTAAATAAAGCTCTGAAATACACCCACAGTATTTACAAAGATACATTTTAGCCTGCAATAAAAATGTGACTGGACTGCAAAATGATGGCAATATATTCTATTGTAGCGACTCTTCAGTCAGCGATAATGATGCGTCTCCATCCTTATATACATGCTCGACCACCACTATTAGACCGAGGCTCGTTCATACGCCTGCAATTAGACATTCATGTGGAAATATACTGTGGGGATGGAGGGCCGAGGTTACTGCTCTTATTATAAATACAGTTTAAATATTTTGTTGGGTTCATACTCTAGTCTGTTAAAATCTAGTATTGGCACAGAGAATAAAAAAAAAAACTTGACATGAAGTTCAAGCCGTACACAACATACTGAAAATAAAACCAAAAGGACTCGGAGTGAAGGTGCCTTCTTAGATGTAACATTACTGACAATATGAACTACATGCCTGAATAGAATTCTAATATGGTATAAAATAGATGTAACACTCAAAAAGGCATTTAACAATCTTTTAATAAGTTAAACTGATTCTTTTTTGTGTGTAACAGTGATTCACAGAGCCATTTTGATTTAATAAACATTCTTCATGCACTGATGATTATTTTTCACTTCCAATCTCCAATAGAGAAAATAAATCATATCGACTTTAAAGAGCAAACATAAAAATGCAGTTTTATGTGGACTTGATGAACCGCCTGTTACGAGGAAAGTCACATGCTAATGACCTCTTCCACTGACCTTTGGTAACTCCAACATATCAGTCACCTCCATGGCAAATACAATCAATTGACTTCACCAGTCCTTTTCTAAGGGAATAAAGCCATGGGCTACTTGGATATGAAATACAAATCCCAACTTAATGTAGTCGTGCCCTGACGATGCAACACATGAACACTAGAATACTTTGTAGACTATAATTGCCTCTTACATCCATGCATCAAAATCCACACAATAAAGCATGAAAAACATAGACAATGATAAATGATTGATAATGTTTTATTCTACAGCCCAAAATCTACATGACAGAGGAGTAACATCCTCCCGGTGGCCTTCAGAAGACGGCCCATAAGACACAAGACGCACTGGCCAATCAGTGGCCTGCAGTCTGGTGACGTCACATTTTCGGCTCGACTCAGCTTGCTTGGAACCCCGGCTGAGTAGGTACTAAAAAAGTACCTGGTACCAGGTACTATCACCTAATGGAAAACCATAAAGACTGAGTCAAGTCGAGCCGAGTAGGTGCTAGTGGAAAAGCGCCATTAGATTCCCTCACCTCTGTTCATCTTGTGCTAGTTACCAGTGCTGGGCTGTAAAATAAGGCATTATCAGAATTGGCAGGCCACGTCTCAGTGTCCAAAAACACAATTCTCACAGCAAAACAACGGCCACGTCGAAGCTAAATTTCCCAAACCCCAAAGTCAATTGAGGGCACAGCGAACCAATGAAGAGATGACCTTTGTCCCTTTGAAAAATGTTGCACCTTGGTACAAAGACGCCACTCTCTCAGCATCCCACGCATGGCACATTTCATTTGATCCCCAATAAAACAGCAAAAGTGTGCATATAACCGCTGATGGATAAATTAAAAGATTAAATGAATTATGGTTCACTACTGTATGTCAAACAATATATTCAAACTTCAATTTGAAATAAATGTAAATGATAAAAGCAGAGGCAAAGAATTCCTAATACAGTAAAATCAGCTGATCAAAGTGCTGAAGTTTACTAAAAATCGCACACACTTTGACTTGATAACGTGTCAGTGTGCCAATTAACCTTGAGATCACAGTGGACTATAAGACTTGATCCCAAAATGTGCCTTTTATTTTAAAAAAAGGGTTTTTTGCTCAGCGTGACTGTGCTATTCATTTAAAATAATAGTTGACTCTCTACTAATGGGCACATGATGTTTGTTTACATAAATACAGCTTTTACCTGCCATGGAGCAAGAGCAATAGTGGGTTCCTTCTGCTAAACAAGGATCCCTTAAGTGGAGGTAGACAGGAAGTTGACAGACAAGGAGGAGGAGATAAACAGGACTTTGTTGAGGCAGGAATTTCAGCATAATTCTTACAAGGGTTGGAGCTCTAGCATCTTCGGGAGCCATGGCATCTACGTAGCGGTGGAGGCTTGAAGGGCTGGGCGACTAGATTCATGTGGATGAAAGGAATAAAGGTTGGTGTGGTTTAAGGCCAGATGAGGACACGCAGGGTGCTGAGATCACGTCTGATGCACCTCGTGAAACATCAGCTCCCGTGGGATACGAGTCTCTGGGCCGTACATCTTAGCAGCTCGCCGCTCAAACGCGGCGACATTCTGCTTTACAACCTCGTCGAAGAACATGGTGGCTAACTGGGAGTGCAGCAAAGAGCGGAACTCGAAGGATATCTGTCAGAGATACAAAAACACAAAATCTATTTAGAGTATGCCAGAGAGAGCAAATGAGTCAGAGAATATGGCAACAATAGAAGATGGACACAGTACAACACTTTGGAAAATACACTTATTTGCCTTCTTGTTAGGGTTTGGATGAGAAGATCAATAACACTCTCATGTCTATACGATAAAGATGAAGCAAAAATTTGTAGTTAGCTTAGCTAAGCATTAGGAGTGGAGACAGTTAGCCTGGCTCTGTAACAAAGGTTACATGTGGAACTATTCCTCGGCTAGGTGCAGTGACTTCATGATGTCGGTTTGAGGAGCGGAGACTTCAAGAAGTCACTAAATAAAAAAAATAGTCTGATGCGTAACCAGCCATAAAACCTTTTTGACTTTGCATTTTTTGTACGGATAAAACAAGTGAAATATAACGTCTTCATTCAGCTTAGGTTGTATCCTTTGGATAGAGTCAGGCTAGCTGTTTCCCTCTACTCCCAGCTTCTATGTCAAGCTAAGCTAACTGTCTGTAGCTTTATATTCACTGTACAGAGTGGTGTAACTCTCGACAAGAACACAAATTAGCATTTTCACTTGACCAGTTCTGCCTGAACTTTTCTATAGAACCATACAGGACTGTGTCCCATGCAGTCCTTCCTTTAAGTCAAGTAAGTTATAACAAAAAAATGCAATGAGAAGGGTATATTGTCTGATAAATCACTGAAGGTAAGCGGTGGGCTACTTACAGAAAAGTCTACTGTGCAGGTGCGAGGGTAACCAGGGATTCCAGGACTAAAGCGCCATATCGTCTCCAGGTGATTGAACAGCTTTCCATCTGTACACACAGCCTAAAAAAAAAAAAAAAAAAAAAAAAAAAAAAAAAAATCACCCAAACAACAAACTCTGTGATTTGAAATGGGCGTTTGGAGCGCTCTGTGTTTGTTGACACCACAAACATTAGTGGTTCAACTATGATTTGCGTTGGTGTCTCAGTAGGCTTTGTTTTCAGGTAGTTGCTGACACTTAAACTGTTATTTAAATTAACAATAACAAACAAAACTGACATACATTATTACATCAGATATACAGTCATTCACAAAACGGACTGAAGCCACTGGCACCTACTTTGACTAGATGAGGCCGGACACTAGTGATCATAGATGTGTATCTCTCCACCACTGGAGGGAATCCCACTTCAAGTTGGGCTTTGGAGTGGCCTGCTCTTTTCATGATGGTCTGGGACTTCTTACACCACGGCACAAAGTGCTTGTACTCGTCAACATTGGCCACCACATCATACATTTCCTGCATAGAAAACCTGTAACAACAAGCACAGCAAGATTAAGGCATTAAATAAACACACAAGATAAAGATATTACTAGTTCATATCGGAAAATTACCCAAGTATCCTGCGCTCGGAGTACTCCTTCCTTTTGTTGGTGAGACTGATGAAGTTTCTGCTTTGAGGAACGGTTGACATTATGTCCCAGTCTTGAAGGCAAAGCACTCTGGGAGTTCTTGTCATCAAAATGCCACATGAGGACAAGTGTCTGAAAGGTAAGAGAAAAAGTCCTGTAAGCCACATTCTGGAAAGAGCGGAACCTGCCACAGGCACGGGCCTAAACACAAAAAAAAAAAGGCCCACTGCATTCCAGTTTCTAGCTACTAAAGTCAATGGGTGCACAAACAACACTGAACCAGGAGGTAATGGAAGGTCTCTGTGTTGGGAGCGTGCTGGTATTTTCTCAGTTGGACCACTTGTGCGAATAGCAAAAAGCCATGTAATGTGACACCTACTAGTACCATTTAGCAATGTGTTTTCTGGTAGGTAAACTTTAACATGACTAGTGGCAAACACACGTGATGAGAAAAACAGATATTTACTGAGGATAGGAGCAGTGAAAAGTGCCTCAAAATAATATCACAATATTGCACGGTAGTCTTGCAATGACAGTATTTATGAAAAATGCTTCATTATTTGTTCCTGTCACAGACAAAGCCCGTTTAGTTAGTAAAGTCATTAAAGTGCATTCCTGTCATCACATCTCAAACTATACCAATGTGACCATGAAAGATATGGTATGGTCTTAACTGACAGTGAACTCCATAAATCAATGTAGTGTCCATCTGTACTTGGAGTCTTTCAAATCCATTATCAACATGGGCCAATATTGGTGAAACAGTATCGTATATTGGTGATTGGCTTTAGTGACATATCTTAGTCCATCTCTAAGGTGTTTCATTATGAACTCGAAGTGACACTGTCCACAAAGACATTTCCCTAATGGAGAGCGGTCACACTTCAGAGATAAGAAAAACATAAATAAGATAAAGTCAGCTTGTAACTTTCCCCCTCTGTACCGCTTGATCCTTCGGGGACACAGTGTCAGTGTCCCTGTATTGAATGACTGTGTCGTGTGACATTATAATAATAGACTCCAGTGCCTCCATGACGGACTCACCTGATGTTTTGTCGCAGGCATCCTCTTGGCACCGCTGTACGGCATGCCCGGGGGGAGCCCACAGCGGCAACCTGGAGAAAGTCACTGAAAGTCCGCACACCCATCGGTAACCGCCGGGCACCGGCGGTGGCTGCCATCAAACCAGCCACTCGGTTCAAGGAAGGGAGATCCTGGGTGTGAGAAGCTGAGCCCGGGCTCTGGTCCTCTGATCCAAGAGCGGGCAGCGGAGCTCAAGGTCCGAACACCCTGCTTCGGTGCGGGAATATTAGCGGAGTCTGACGTGCCAGAATAACCGGGATCCGACGGCTTGTTGGCTGCCTTCACTTGAAAGGCGCCTCCTGCCGCTTTTAGAGCCGTCACTCTCACCAGCGTTAGTCAACTCAGCGGTGGTCACCTGCTAACGTTAGCTAGTGCCAGCTAGCAAGCTTTCATAACGAGCACGACTCGTTAAACGCGACGTACAGCCGCGTTCCTTTATATTTTCAGCAATACTCACATCACGCAGAGACGTCCAGAGACACAAGCCTGCTGCTAAAATAAAACATGTAGGCTAGTTTTGTGTTATTTGCGCTGTCAAACGGTGCCAAGCCGCGGACGACCTTCTACAGCTGCTAAAACGCCGGTGGGACAAACTGTTCCTTTCTTCTGTCCGTTGGTCTTCGGTTGAGACTAACGGCTCAGTGGAGAAACTCTGCCCCCTGCTGTGGTGGAGGTCAGCGGCTGTGAAACAAAGGGGTTTACTCATATTTCTTTAAAAACATATCAGCGGAAAAAACATATTTATCTATATTTATTTCCAAGATGTAGCAACCTGTTGTCTAACTTAAACAAATCCTTTTTTTAAAATGTGACACAGTGCTCGCAGTGGCTCGCCATGTCAACACAGCAAAATCCAACTGCTGTCACAAACAGCTAATAAGTACAGTAAGTATATATTATTATTTTCCCAAGCTACTGCAGCCTTTTACGATTAAATGAGACGAATACATTTATAGGAAAACGTCTTGTCTTTTTGTTATTTGGCAGCCCGTGATATAGTAGTGTAGTATAGTATGAACAGTACTTTAGCTAGCAGCTGCCGTTGTAATGTGCTGTCTATTGCGACAAATTATTCCTAAATTAAAAACAGCTCAGTGACAGTTATGTTATTTAACTTGAATTAAGAGTTATTGTAGTGCTGCACGAACGTTTCTACTGACCTCGCCGTGTCGTGCAGGCTCACATTGGCTCCCCCAGTCAGTGTAAATGCTCGGTGCTTTACAGTCTTATTCCACACAATGGCGCCATTTCACCCGGGGAGGCGAGAACAGACCGCCACGCCTGTAGGCGGACCAGCACAGCCGTAGCCCGTACCGTCAGACCAGACATAGGATACAGACAACAACAGTGACAGATCAAGACGGCATTTCTGTTTGCAACCAGCAATGGGTGTAGTCTGAAAAAGTGGATACAGTAGCGCACCGCAATATACCTCGAAGTTTTATCCTCATGAAGGAGCTCCGTCCTGGCTGAGTTTGGGAGATGGGAGTACTCAACATTGCAGACCAGGTACCCTGAAAGAAAGCGCTCCGTGTTTGTGCTGTGGCGCAGTCTATTTGCTGGGAAAGATCTGCTCTTGTGCGCAACGTACTACGTCTATTTCGCTGTACGACTTTTTTGCATACCTAGTTCATTGGTGGTCCGTGATTATTTAAATGGAAGTCGGAGTTGTAATGATGTAATTTGCGGTGGTTGGGTTTGGCCGGCGCATATGCTGTAACACGGACGGTGGTGGTGCTCTGGTGTAGGCCCTGCTCTGGGTCGGGGCCAGCTCTGTAGCAGCGTTAGCCAGCTAGAGCCGTTTGGCTAGCTGACGTAAGGAGGGAGACAAGGGCCTGTAGGCCTCAGCCTGGGCTCAGGGTATTTACTGGAGGGGAACAAGAATCACAGTCGGTTACTTAACCTTGCCGCAAACGCTCTTAACATAATATTTAACAGCATTGTAGCATATTTACCCAAGCCACAGAATAGTTGCTCTGATCTGAAAGTGATGTGCTCAGAGGAATCATTGTTGGATGGACGCATTTTGCCCCGGATCAATGTTAACTCAACATTATTGTATGCAACGTTATTGCAGCGGTAACCTAGCAGGTATTTCTGTGTTGCAGCCTCCTCTGGTCCAGGCCATCTTCAATCGTAATGCTGAAGAAGTTCAACTATTATTGCACAAAAAGGAGGATGTCAATGCACTGGTATGTGTAACGCTATGATGCATGTTGAGTTATGATGCAAAACGAGTTCATATCATGGAGGACTTGGGAGTCTTAATATTCATTAAACACAATGATTAGACATTCCTCTCCCGCTGATGGTCTTTTTATCCCTCAGGACCAAGAGCGCCGTACGCCACTTCATGCTGCTGCCTGTGTGGGTGACGTCCATATAATGGACCTCCTCATTGAATCAGGTGAGTGAGCTGTGTGCATCACTGATACTTGGCCATGTATTAGAATTTGGACTCCTGTGTTAGTGAAATGTGGTGCATACTTTATCCTTGTCACCCCAACAGACATCACGCTTCAGTGACTTCACTGTGCAGCTGTATTGCTCTTTTCTACTCTACAACATCCTTATTACCCTTTTAAAAATGTTTTTTTATAACATTTTGTCTGCCAGGTGCCACTGTAAACGCTAAAGACCATGTATGGTTGACCCCGTTGCACAGGGCGGCTGCTTCCAGGAATGAAGTAAGGATTAAATAATTTCCTTTTGCCATTTCAAAGAATCTTAATTATCTCTCAGTCAGATGACTTCATTCCCTAATTCTATTATGTATTCACCCACAGTGATTATAGATCTCATTTAGATTTATGCACCAAAATATTGTGCTGACTGAAGGAAATGCAGCAAATGATATATGCCTTAAGCTCTTATGATTGCTTCTTTCTCCCCAGAGGGCAGTGGGTCTGCTGCTGAGGCGAGGAGCAGAAGCAAACGCGCGAGACAAGTTCTGGCAGACACCGCTCCATGTGGCCACTGCCAACCGTGCCACGCGCTGCGCAGAGGCCCTGCTGACCCAGCTGAGCAACCTGAACATGGCAGATCGCACCGGCAGAACTGCCCTGCACCATGCAGCTCAGAGTGGGTTCCAAGAGGTGAGACTTGGGTTATTTGCTTCCCCTCTTTGAGGTTTCATCAAATGATGACAACCCAAGAGTGGTTGTTCTTCTACAATGTTATTTATTTATCTTACAGATGGTGAAGCTGCTGCTGAACAAAGGGGCCAACCTGAGTGCCATCGATAAGAAGGAGAGACAGCCTATCCATTGTGCTGCTTACTTGGGTAAGCAAGTTTCACGTTCGTGGCAACGCTGCACAGCACACAATGAAAATGTGTCATATAGCAGTAAATGCTCTGATTGTTCGTGGCAAGTGTTACTCAAATGAAGAGCGATAACATGGCCAAGTCACTGCGTCATAATCTGGGAATAGAAGACACTACAATCACTCTCTCTGCTTGTGTTGATTTTCGCTTTGAATCCATCAAATTGAATAGAATTCATGTCAGAGATAGGCTGAAATGTTTTTGTGTTTTCCGTAGGGCATTCGGACGTTGTGAAGTTGCTGGTGTCCCGCAGTGCAGACAAAAGCTGCAAGGATAAGCAAGGCTACACTCCTCTCCATGCTGCTGCTGCAAGTGGTCACATCGAAATTGTAAAGTACCTACTGAGGATGGGAGCAGAGGTGAGTGATTTCAAATTCTTTTTTCAATATTGATTTTTAAACTAGAAACTAACTATAAATTAAGCTGCTAAACGTGACAGAAAATTACTAATATTGTTTTTATCAATGGCTGCTGAAATTAGACATTTATTTTAAGATTTCCAGGAAACCTTGTGTTCGGGCTCCAGGCACAGTCTGATCTAGTGTCATGTTTGTGCTTTATTTGTCAGATTGATGAGCCTAATGGCTTTGGAAACACTCCGCTCCATGTGGCTTGCTACATGGGGCAGGAGGCTGTGGCTACCGAGCTGGTGAACCATGGAGCTAACGTTAACCAGCCCAACAAGTGTGGCTACACCCCTCTGCACCTGGCTGCCGTCTCCACCAACGGTGCCCTCTGTCTGGAGTTGCTGGTCAACAATGGGGCAGATGTCAACCAGCAGGTATGAAATGTGCTGAAAACTGTACAGCTTAATTTACTGACTGTGCCTCAGTTATTCCTGTTATTAGTAGTCATGTAATTTGGTGATAATGAAGTGTTTATTATATTTTTGGTTCCCATAAAAGCACAGCTATGTTAGTGTGCTACATTTTGTTTTTATTGTATTAGGCCATGATCAAAGATGTGGTTTAGTTTTTCCCACTATATTTGAAATTAGAGATTCAAAGACAAGCATGTGTTTTAGGGCTGTAGTTGTAGTCCAAAGGTAACGTATGGGGGTGGATGTGGAGAGGAAATGAGGATAATGCACATTCTATTCCTGATTATAGAGACTCTTTATCTCACACACACATTTAGCTGTCAGAAATAGCAACATTGCCATAGTATGTGTGAAAATGGAGAGATCCCTCTTCTATTTATTGCAGAGAGATCGTTCCTCTATGTGCAAACTTTAAATGTATGTTGAAGTTGAACCGATCTTCATTCCCTGTGGTTGTAGCAGCTTTCTGAAGCTTTCTCAAAAAAGTCTCATTAATCAGTGAATGTTATTCTTTGAGCTCTGAACTCCCAATTATATATTTTTTAACCTCCACAGAGCAAAGAAGGGAAGAGCCCCTTGCACATGGCAGCCATTCATGGACGCTTCACACGCTCTCAGATCCTCATCCAAAACGGTAACGATGACTGTGCTGTCTGACTGATCTGTGAGAAAGTATTGGTGCAGGCTTTCTGTCCCCCTAATGGGTTTTTGATTCACTCCTCCTTCCTTGCTTTCCATCAGGTGGGGAAATTGATTGTGTGGATAAGTATGGCAATACTCCTCTCCACGTTGCTGCTAAGTACGGCCATGAACTGCTGATCAGCACTCTGATGACCAACGGAGCAGACACGGCCAGGTATCAGGAAATCCTTAAGTGATATTAGTGATTAGTAGAATCGAGCCATGCGGTTGTAAAAACACAGTAAAATGCAGCCCTTAATAGAAAGAAGCATTCATGTTTCTCATATTGTCAGACAGTTGGGTTTAATGGGGTGACATAGATAACATATGGTTTCTAACAGTCAGTGCTCTGTGTCTATTTGGCCTTTCCAGACGTGGGATCCATGGAATGTTCCCCTTGCACTTAGCTGTGCTGTACGGGTTTTCAGACTGTTGTCGCAAGTTACTCTCCTCAGGTTTGTCTTTTTTTTTTTTTTTCATAAATGTGTGCGCTCCAATTAATTTAATCTTCTGTATCTATGTTAGTATACACTTGGACATTGCTGTTAGCACCATCTGTTCCTTCATTATCCTACAGGTCAGCTGTATAGTATAGTTTCATCTATGAGTAAGGAGCACGTACTATCGGCTGGGTTTGACATAAACACCCCTGACAACTTTGGGAGGACCTGTCTACACGCTGCTGCCTCTGGAGGGTAAGATGCTTAATCTGCTTTGTCACTGGAATATTAAAATTACTCACAATGTTTTTGTATTACATGCCATCTGTAACGTGACCATGTTTCTTTACAGAAATGTTGAATGTCTGAACTTGCTCTTAAGTAGCGGTACCGACTTGAATAAGAGGGACATAATGGGAAGGTGAGTTTCCCCACATCCTTGTTAGATGTCTGTGTTTTTTAATTTGCAGCTAATTGTACTGATGCTCTAACAGTTACTGAAGTGCCATTTTCTGGACACCTAATACACGTGACTGTATCCTCTCCCCTTGCATCCTCCCCACAGGACACCGTTGCACTATGCGGCTGCTAATGGGAGGTACCAGTGCACTGTGACCCTGGTGAGCGCTGGCGCTGAGGTCAACGAGCCTGACCAGACGGGCTGTACTCCCCTGCACTACTCTGCCGCCTCGCAAGCCTTCAGCAGGTTGGAAAACTCGTCTCTGTTGTTGTGTGTTCTGTCTGAAGCAACAGGAGCCACCAGTTTCTGTTCCAGTCTGGCAGAAAGTCAACTGTTGATCCACTGAACACTGATTGGCGGGTGGATTATGTAATTCACAAACAGTTGGTGAAGACAAAAAAAGAAAGGAAGAAAAGTTGTATTTTCTCTCAACAGTCATACTTATTATGTTTGGGCTGTTTACTGTTTCTTTTTATGTAAATGCGCTGAATAATTCAGTTCATTGTCAAATTACATTCTCTTCTGCTAGCTTCTTCTGATAGCATTGTCACTATCTAAACAACCTACCAAGGCATGATTGGTTTTGCAAGTTTATGTTATACTGATCTCATTAACGTTTATTGAATTAAAGCATTTCTTGTTTATTTCAGAGTTGATCGCCAGTTTTCTGGGAACCATCAGAATGATGAGGATGAGGCAAAGGAGTCGTACTTGTGAGTTGTTTTTTTTTTTCCTTGGCTTTCCACTCCTGCATCTGATCATGACTAATGTGATTAAGGCTTCAAATTCAATAAACTGACACAGTTTATTTGTGGAAATCATTTGTGCCTAAAGACCCCTGAATGAAAGGTGCCTGTTCTTCATACCCTCTACATTTTGTGTGGTCATTCCATAACAGCTGCCTGGAGCATCTTTTGGACAATGGTGCTGATCCATCGATGGTCAACTCAAAGGGTTACAGTGCTGTTCACTATGCAGCTTACCATGGCAACAAACAGAACCTAGAGTTGGTGAGTTTTCCTGTTTTTTAATCTGAAATCAGTCATATGTCACAAATTTCACACACTGATATTCTCAAGCAGATGTCACAAATTTGTTTGGGCAGATGTAAGACTTTCTTAGGTTACACATTTATATACTCTGGGCTCTAAATGACTGAATATATATTTCTTGATGTAATTATCAGGATCATTTTGTGCCGGCATTGCATGATGAAAAATGTTTAGGTATAGATTTTGATTGATATTAATGTGTAGCATGTTGTGTTTTAATCCGTTCCTCTTGTGGTTAATTTTTTAGCTCCTGGAGATGTCTTTTAATGCACTAGGAGACATAGAGAGCAGTATTCCAGTCAGTCCACTGCATCTAGCTGTAAGTGTCTCATATTTTATTATTTACGCTATCATATTGTAATCATCATCTTAATATTGATGAAAAGTTGTGACTGCCTTCCTCTGCTCCCTCAGGCTGATAAAGGCCACTGGCAGGCACTGCGTGTGCTGACAGAGACTGCGGCCTATGTGGATATGCAGGATGCTGCAGGCCGTTCTGTGCTCTACTTGGCTGCCCAGAAAGGCTACGCACGCTGTGTGGAAGTGCTGTTGGCTCAGGGGGCCTCGTGTCTCCTTAATGACAACCGCCTCATGTGGACTCCAATTCATGTTGCAGGTATACAGCTTTCTGCTGGAAGATTTCATGTGGCATGGCATTTTTTTATTGGTAGCTACCACCCTGAATATAGCCAAGATGTTAATTCACTCTAGTTGTACCAGGACACACAATTCTTCGGCTGGGCGCTCTGTTACAGAAAGATGTAAATAAAGTGAAAAAAAATAGATATCTAAAGGTCTAATATATAGAACAAATAAATATAAAAAAACTGAATATGATGTGATGAGCTATGACAGCAGTGAAAGGTATCGATGTAATAAAGATATATAAATGTGTGTAACATATACACAGACAGAATGAAGGCAATATACAGTCAGTGGTCAGACATTGAATGGAGGAGTTGTATGGAAATAATAAGCGTTCATGGTACAGATATTGATGTATTGGAGCCTCCAGTCATGTTTCCTTGATCTAGGATACAGACAGGAGGTCTCCCTAGGTGAACTCGGTGAATAGGTATTGTACAGATGATATGGATTGCACTTGTGTATGCTGTTTTAATTGTATGCTATATATCTATATTATATTTTTAAAATTCCCTCTTTTGTGATTTTTTTTTTTTTTTTTTCATACCAGCTGCCAATGGACACTCGGATTGCCTGCGCATGATGATTGATTATGGGGAGGAGGGGGACCTCACCAACATTGCAGACAAATTTGGCCAGTGAGTTGTTTTCTTTAAAAAGCAATGTTTCAGTTTGTACTTTCAGCTTCCAAAAACTGGCATATGCCTAAAGCTAATTTGACCAATGAACATAGAGTGAAAAACCACATCTTTTTTTGTCACTTCATCCCCCTCAGGACCCCTTTGATGCTAGCTGTTCTGGGAGGTCACACTGACTGTGTCCACTTCCTGTTGGAGAGGGGTGCCTTGCCAGATGCCAAGGACAAAAGGGGCAGCACAGCTTTGCACAGAGGGGTAAGCCAAAAACACAACATACTGCAGCCATCTGCATACTGAAGGAATGGTGTGTAAAACTCCTTTTTAAAACCCTGTTAGCATCATTTGTTTAAGAGTCTTATGGGTCAGAGCAATAGAGCTCTAGCATGTAGCCAGTTTCCTGGACAGGTATTTAGCTCAGTCATGGATTTAAAAGAAAAAAATGTATGTGGGAATAAGAAATCCCTGTTGCCTAGATCTGCTGTGATTCTGGAGTAGAATATGTAATTGAGAATATGATTTGTATCTTTAAAGTAAAGAAGTTACTATTGTTTCTTTCAGACTAAGTTGTTGTTTTTATCAGTGGAGATTGTCTCATTAGTCCTTGCTGGCCTTTGCACAGGCGGTGTTGGGCCATGATGACTGTGTGACAGCGCTGCTGGAGCACAAAGCTTCTGCACTGTGTCGGGACATCCAGGGTAGGACACCGCTGCACTACGCTGCATCCAGAGGCCACACAGAGATCCTGGCCAGTCTGGTGCAGGCCGCCATGGCAACAGACCCGCAAGATAAACTGCTGGACAACAAACAATACACCCCATTACACTGGGCTGCTTACAAAGGTTTGCTCAGTTTGATCAACTGGAAATGGCTAATCCCCAAACCTTCAATTAATCACTGTAAAGTATGTTGTCTATAATGCTGCATGTGTGTGTGTGTGTGTGTGTGTGTGTGTGTGTGTGTGTGTGTGTGTGTGTGTTTTCAGGGCATGAAGACTGTTTGGAGGTTTTACTTGAATTTAAAACATTTATCCATGAAGAGGGAAACCCTTTCACCCCCCTGCACTGTGCTCTGTGAGTATTAACATGGGATATGCTCTTGTCTTGAGATTTACTGTGTCTCAAAAAAACCGAAAACATTTGTAGGTAGAGATAAAATCAGCATTTCATTAACTCAGCCATCTTGCTTGTAGAATGAATGGCCACAGCGGTGCTGCAGAGAGGCTGCTGGAATCTGCTGGGGTCCACATGATTAACACCAGAGATGCCAAAGGAAGGTGAGAGTGCAGATCAAAAGACGACTGTGAAATTCAGATAGAAAGCATGTAATGTAGACCCTAAAGAAACAGAATTATTCGAAATTAAACAGAGCTATTACCAAACATATTTCTCATCATTGTAGAGTCAGTTGAATTACCAAAACCTATTCTGTCATCTCTCTTATTAAAGGCTCATAAATGCTTAATGCTGTATACCTAAAGCCTGCCACAGCCCCTGAACCTATAACAATAATCATATGGGCCTTGGCTGGTCTGTTTCTGTATGTGCCTGTAGGACCCCACTGCATGCTGCTGCATTTGCCGAGGATGTCGCAGGACTTCAGCTGGTGCTTCGCCATGGAGCAGAGATCAATACAGTGGACAAAAGTGGGCGCTCTGCTCTGATGGTAGCTGCTGACAAGGGACACAGTGGCACCGTGGGTAAGTCTTTGACCTGTTATTCATGTGGGATTTTTAAGAGCTAGTTGTTCTCTCAAGAATGCACAGCTGTTAGTCACTTGAATAGGTCTGTTGTGCATCTCCTCAGACTAGAATTATCAGATCAGGACATTTGTAGTTGCAGGAAATAAATGTAATTGTATTTTCGTGTCGTCCAGCTATCCTGCTTCACCGCGCCAAGGCCGACCTGACATTGCTGGATGAGAACAAGAACACTGCCCTGCACCTGGCCTGCAGCAAGGTACGCATCACAATTATCCACAACATCCTAAAGTCGAAGCTCCACTGTGCTGTGCAAGGAATATTTTTATGCTAAAACAAGAAAAAACAAATTTAAGTATAATGACGTAGCCTCTCTCTGTATGATAGCAGCTCCTGGTAGACAGAACTCCGTGCATTGTTTTCACTGTATTTATGTTTTGTCCCTCAGGCTCATGAGATGTGTGCCCTGCTGATTCTGGGGGAGATCCACAGTCCCACACTCATAAACGCCACCAACAGTGCTCTGCAAATGTGAGAAAATAGCAATATTTTATGGTATCAACAGAAGAAGGGGACAAAGAACAGAGTTCTGTGGGATTTTCTGTGATTCTATATTCCTACAAAAGCACTTTTAGGCCAGTGGCCTTAAAGATACAGGTCACGTTTGTCATTTTTAGTAATTGTGATACCTCTCCTTTGATAATTGTGTTGACTTTTTTGATGCACTGTTGTTTTACATCTGGTCACTACTCTGAGGCTGGAACCTTTAGTGAAAGGGATGTTAGTCACGGGTCTAATGTTAGAATAGCAAACTAGTCGATGAACAGCAGGTCTGCTAGCTGTCTCTCACAGTCTCCCTCATTCTCCTCCAGGCCCCTCCATCTTGCAGCACGTAATGGCCTGGCTACGGTGGTGCAGGCACTGCTGAGTAGAGGAGCCACTGTGCTGGCTGTGGATGAGGAAGGTGAGGCTTTTTCATGCATTGGTCGCCATTTCAGCTCATCCAGTCTATCAGCATCCAGGGTTATTGTTGATTTTCTGACACTGGAGTTTGTGACTTGTGACTTTAACCTTCAGATGTTGGAGCTTTATTTATGGTAAATGGGTTGAATAAGCAGAATATTTGCATCTTGGTTCTACATGTGCACTGAACCTCTTTACCAACTCCTGAGGGAAAGGTTGGCTCTTTAGCTGCCAAATGCTCCGCTATGTTCACCAGCTACTCTGCGTCTGTATTTGTCTGCTGAACTTTTTTCTTGCTGAATAATTACTAAGAGCGACATCTTTGACTCAACACATAATCATTTGATCTGTTGTTAATATAAAAGTTAGCAGGAGCAGCTTAAAAACATGTGGTTAATGTGTTTTCACTAATGTGAATGTGTCATGTGTTAATCAGGCCACACCCCAGCCCTGGCCTGTGCTCCCAACAAGGACGTGGCTGACTGCCTGGCTCTGATCCTCTCTACCATGAAGCCTTTCCCCCAGCGGGACCCTTCCTCCTGCTCCTGCTCCCCTCCCACCGTCTCCCCCTCCCCGGGTCTCAACTTGCTGAAGCACTGCGGCATCACCGCCGCCTGCACCCCCCTGCCCAGCAACGGCCTCCACAATGGCTACGTCAAAGACCGTCACGGGGCACCGGTTGGCCTGGACGGGTGTCTGTCTGAGTGAGGTCGCGCACCCCCCTCAGTCAGCTGCTGTCACCATCATCACCACCAGGGGGGGACTCCCTTTAACATGGCCCAGAGGACCAGGAGAGCACCCACCCACATGTCTGTTCTGTGTATGTATGTGTTTGTGTGTCTGTGCGTGCGTGAGTGTTTGGTCTTCTCTTGAGGTGCAGTCAAACCTAATATGCAATTAGATCCCATTCCTCCATCTCCCAGTAGTGCTTAATACGTAGAGGCGGATTGCTCTACAAGGTCACTCAGATGAAGTGTGGCATCCAAAACCAACACTAGCAATCTGGCCATCTCGAAATCATTTAACCCTTTAAAACCATGTCGACATAATTCTATAACCGACATCTAAGAGCATGGAAATCTCTGTATCCTCGACTGTCTTTCTCTTCATATCATAAAGTATAAAAGTCATATCATGTTTAATCACTTGTGGTGACCTTGTAGAGGAACACACAGCCTTCCCAAAAGAATGATCAAAGAGTTGTTTTTTTTTTATTTGTTTTTTGATTATTTTCGTTCTTTTTTTTTGGTTTTTAATTGTCCGTTTAGCCTAGATTTTTATGAAGGAACCACACAAGGGAAAATCTAAATTTTGCTTAAGAGTGCAATGCTTGTGTACTACAGTACAATCCGAAATTTGGAAAAGGGTCACAAAGATGTTAATTCCATAGTGTACTTTAAATGTACGGCCTAGAATTGTTTGGCATTTTAAGATAATTTGGTAATGCTGCTGAATACGTTAGCATGTCTCCTTCCAAAGGAGAGCCATGTTTGGATCGGCATTGTAACATCGATTTGTTCTTAATGCTGACTTCATGTTTTAAAGATGCTAAATAAGTGTTTGTTAAGCTAGAATGTTTCTAAGCATATAACTTATGACCAAAGTTGATCAACACTATTATGGCTATAAATTATTTATTTGAGATGAACTGTACTGTATAGAGAAAGACAATAGATCTTGATATACCTCGTCAACTCGTTTAGCAGCTGCTTCATCTTCACCCAGGGTCCGTAGGCCTAATGTTCTCTTTTTGTAGGACTAGAGAACTACTGTAGGATAGTGACTGACTGAGGCCTTGTTTATTTCTAGATGAAGGCTTTACTAGTAATATCTGCCAACAACACCTCATCAAAGCATCATATATCTGAGCACATAAATGAACAAGCCATTTCAATTTCTTTCCCATCTCTTTAACAGTGTTTTTTGGAAAAGATTTCAGAATTTGAATGGCCTAATTATCGAAAGAGAGCGATCAGTTTTGGTTTTAGGCATGATGTTTTTGTTTTTTTTTGTGTGTGTGTGTGTTTCTGAAGTTGAACCTGCCATTAGCATCGTGGTTTTAACAAGCTCTCACTAAAGGAGTACTTCTTGGAGCTGGCGAACTAGTCTTAAACATCTAATAGCTCATATCTCAACTTCTCAGTGGTCAACTCTGATCAATTTGAACAGATAAAGAGTATTGTCTGCTATTTTTATTGGGCAGTTTTCAATATTTTGGCCTTTTTGTTTAACGTTATTGAATAGACAATCACTGTCACAAGGGCTTTTGTTTCCCTGGAATGTGTTTGATTTTCTTTTTTTCTTTTTTATTATTTCATGAAAAATTACCTAAAGACTAAACGAATGGCTCTGTGTGTGCCGGGCATTTTACTGTCAGTGTCAACACAAATGCACTGGATTGCCTTTATGGCATCTCATGAAATGCCTTTTGACCCATGCCTTCCGTAACACATCATTTCAGTTGGATTGCGTAATGGCAGAGTATGATGAGCCCTGAGACTGATTATCTTTCCACCCTTTTGATAGCAACAGCATTGAACCACAGTTGCACCATAGAATCTAGTGGGGAAAAATGCCTGGCATACCTTTATATGTCCTAGCATTATCAATGACTAGGGAGTTGATATCCCTTGTAGAAGCGAATAGGGCTAAGAGGAAAAGGAGAGGGATCTTTGCTGAGGCCAATACCTGTTGTTTAGATTTCAGGAATAGCAGAAATCCAAATATGTGCTTTTTTGGTGTTCATTTTGATGTCTCCTCATCCCATTTCTGGTACTAAGCATACTAAAGATGATTGTATCGGACCACTAGAGCTGTTTGTGACTTTTAGATGTTAAATCTATGCTATTTTGTCTTTCTTTTTTTAGTTGTTTTTTTTTTTTTCTTTTTCTTTTTAGACCATCTGCTGGTGGTTAAATTACACTGAGTCAGATTGTTTTCATTGGTGTGATAACTTCATATCCACTGGTAATGAAGTGGCACAATTGCACACATTAGTTGACTGGATGAGAGACGAGGACCTAGAATAGGCTATGTCGTTAAATCCCCCTGCGAAAAGTCTTTTCACGTTAGTCAATTTTACTTGATTCACTAAAGCTGACCATTTCAGAGCAGTGATTTCTCAGAGTTAGCGTTGTAGATTTGTAGTTGGCATTTCAATTGACCTCCAATACTGATTGAAATGAAATGGAACCAATTGGTGATCCCCAGCCTTTGTTCTCTAGATCATTTTATTAGTTTCAGGAGAACAGTCATATGATTATTATTAATATTAGGAATTGGTACATATTTTTTTGTAATCTCAGGATCTGTGCCGAAGCAGGCAGAATTTATTAATCCAATCAGATCTCAGCAGGATGCTTATGTCTACATTTTTGTGATGGGATGTTCCATAATTTAATTCCTTTTTAACCCTAATCCCACAGCACTTAATTAGAAAGTCAAGCACGCACTTTAGTACATTCAGGTTCTAAGTGTGCAAAATAGAGCAGATGTAATGTATGTACTTATGTTTACATGCATGTGTGTTGCTGCTGAATACAGGGGGGTATGGTTGCAAAAGACAAACAAAGGCTGCAACAAAATTGTACTCAAACAATGCATTATTTAAAAAAAAAAAGGAAAAAAAAAAAGTAGTGTCTCTAAGTACTTGCGGGACAGTGTCCACTGCCCACTGACTTTTTTTGTGTTATCTATTTCTGGGCAACTGGCCCAAAAAGTGACAAGGTTACATTACCCAGCCTAATGTTAATAATACATACTCTGGCCTAAGTCACTTTAAGTCAGTCAAGTGATTCAACAGACACCTCAGGCAGGCTCCTCGAAATACTCTACATACTCTCTCTGCCATCTTGTAGGTGCTGTCTGTTTGGGCAGGGATTTTTTTTTCTCTTGTGATGTCCTTATCTGACCAGTAAATGGAGCCATTGCCCCTGCAACTACACCAGTTGCAACTGAATCCTTTTGTTGTATCACAGTATTCTTATACATGCTTTTTTTTTAATTTGTGTGTACTAGTGAGTGACTGTGCATGGAGCTAGATCACAATTTTGATAAAGTAACGGTTGAACAAGTGGAGCGTACACAATATATCTGGTGTCAGTAACGGAAAGCAATGAAAGGTCCAATTGTAGCAATAGAGAGTGTGTGTAATAGTGTGCAGCACAAATATTGCACTGCCATCCATTTAGGCCAATTCAGTAAATCATAGCATAAATGCCAATGGAAGATTTAAATGCGGGTTAGATGTTATAATCTTTGGTCACAAATAAGGCCTGTTTGCCAAAATATGTCGGAGGGGAAAACCTCTTAGTAAAGCAGCAATGGATTTATGCATATGTTCAAGCAGTTTACAGTCTGACCATCAAATCTGAGCCATGAATTTTCTGACTGAAATGAATGTAGGGTCAGTTTAGAGCAGGACGATTTGCTTTCTCCCGACTTTAAACTGTTGCTCTTCATTTGTCTTGCGTAGATATGATTATAAAGGTAGCATGTAATAATAACCTAATTCTCAACATATTATACAGTATGTGTAGTAGTCTTCCTGCATCGAGGGTCTGGATAGGGTTTTTTTGGCATTATTGTTGGAGTATAGGCCTGCTGTTGTGTAATATCACTCTTCTTTCTCTATACATATGTGTTTGTGTGGAGTGTAGCCTACAAGGTAAACAGAGGACAAGAGTTCAGATGAATTTAACATTCATTTTCATCCATTCCATTGAGATTGCCTTACAGTACAGTAAAACAAGAGGGACAAAAAGGTCTACAGTAGACATGATCACACATACTCGTAAATAGCCTATATTTGACAGAAATGCACCTAAGCTACACCCATTTAGTGCCATAGAAACCTTTATTTGCCTTTAGACATAAATCATACTTACTTGGTCAGTAACTTATTCAGAAGTAGGCAGGATGATTACAGTTTTGTTTTTGAAGTTGCATGTCTTTTCACCAATTATACAAGTCAAAGAAAAACTATATAAATATTTGCATGGGATATTAGTACTTAAATGCAAGTATTCTGTTAAAATTTGGTGTTGGTAGAAGTCTATTGTATAATTGGACACTTTTGAAGAATATAGTTAGTCCCTTTGGTATTGGCAAAGCAATCCCTAGGTTGTGTTTGTTTAAGAGGATGGTTTATAATGTACGTGTTACCAGGAAAAAAAACAAAAAAACATTTTTGATGTCCAAAAAAACGCATGGTATATACAGTATAGAATTGATTTGCCTCAATGGATGTCTCGGTTCTTACTTGAAGTAAATGGCAAATTTCAATTCAACTCTGATCCACTGTTGAGCCTTTTGCCTTAAAAGCTGAAAAAGTAAACGATACCTGGCAGTACCTGATAAGTTGCATCACCTGTAGAGTTATGCTACTTGGCTGGAATGCTAAAAGAAAAAAAATCTTGACTAATTTTGGTCTTACAGACATCTCTGGGTGTCGAGAAGCACACAAATCAATTGAGGTAGCACATAGCTCAAGGTTGCCATGGTGCAGAGATTGTTCTGAGAGGTTAGGATATCGCCATATTTGCCACTGTGAATGAATGAATTCAGAATTCACTCGTAAACAATCAGCTTTGGCCTCTCTGTCATCCAGGGCCAAAGGACACTGGGGATAAAAGTGGTGTACCTCAAAAAATATTGATGGAAAGGAAATTCTTATGAAAAATGCTTGTACAGCTATGCTAACAAAGAGTTAAAATCTTGTGATCCATCTTGTCGTGGGTAGTGTAATCCTGCTTAAACCAGCCTAAATCAGAGATGTGTCTATGCGGAAGTGTTAGATTAGTGTCGGCTGATGTCTCATGTTTCCTACCTTACAAAGGGGCAGCCAACTGCACCTTGTACTTTTTATTGGACCTGCAGTTTTACCTCATCAGTGATATTTTGTGTGACGACGCTGACATTTATCCTCTGTGATTTCTTCCCGTTTTTCCTGATGCCAGTCGTGTAGATTTTCTCTCTTAATAGTGTGTGTGAGTGACTTCAATATATGCATGTCGAACCGAAACATGCACAAGTCCCTTTTTTTTTTTTTTTTTAGAACTGAGATGCATAGTTACCCTGTTTCAGCGTGTTTCTCTTCATTACAACCGATACAACAGATGAGTCTGTTATCTGGTGCAGGTCATATAGGGGGAAGGGTACAGTCTAATTCTTGGTGGGAAATGAAGGTAGCTATGAAACTTTACCTCTGTAAGTCAAAACAATACAATTTTACTGTATGACTAATGCTAGTTTGACCGCCTTCCCTGCCTCAACACTTGGTTATTAATCCCCCCCCCTCCCACCAATAGGACCTGTGTAATATCGAGCACAGTGGTGGCATGGTGCCTTTTATCTGTTACTACCGAAAGGTACGGTCTTCCATTTGTATTTCCCAGAAGCCTTAGAATGGGAAAAAGAAATTACACTGAACGTACACGACAACAGTAGATGGGCTCATATTCCCTCTGAGCGTGATTACTTCAACCCTATGTGATCTGAGTTATAAGAGAAAAAAGCCTAAATACACTCCTCCTGCATTAGTCTGGATTTCGTGATGCATTTCCAGCGACTGAGTGCTCCCTTTTGGGCGGCACAATAAATTGCACAGTACGGATGCGATTTAGGGCACATCAAACAATTAACAGAAGAGAGGATCAGTAGTATGAAAGCACAAATCCAAAGAAGGCACCTCGTGGCTCAGTTGGCTCTCCCAACACCAAGGAGTGAAGGAGCCTATAGACCAAATTTAGGCAAAGGCGAGAGGAAAAACATCCAGCTCCTCTGAGTGCGGAGAACTTTGAGGTTTGATTGTCAGTAACACATTAACTGTAGAAAGACCATTGTCTGGGATTTCAAAGCTTCTTTCTGATTGTTCTTCTAACTCTCTTCGGTATTCATCGTTGATTAGTAACCTCACAATACAAACCAAGTCGCGAAATGACGCTGTACCTGCATTCAAGATCAAGTTTAGGCAAACTGTTTGTTGTGACTGTGTTGCAGTTTGATTGTAGAGATTTGTTTTGTGTTCTGTAGGGATAGACTGACCACAAGTAGGGTTGCAGTAGTAGCTGTGTGCAGTGTTAATAACGGTGTGATCATACTATAGAAGTGATGTAACATTTGTTGTCCTACCACGACATTAAGGCATGAATCATCATCTCTCAAGCTGACCTCGTTTGAAATAGACAAAAGATAAAAGTGCAATAACCTTTTGTTTATCATTGCTTCCTCGGTTGGAAATAATAATTTAAAAAAAAATCTTATTTAATATGCCCTTTTTGTTAACACCAAAAGTCACTCATCTGTAGCAAATTAAGGATTTCAAGTGGTCCTCTTTTTGTATTCAGAGAGGTGGCGTTTGATAGTGGAGTGTTTGATATTCCATTCTTAAAACTGTGATCAATGTCCAACTTTAAAAGCTGCCTGCTCAGAGAAAGGACTGTGCACAAGTTGACTGATAGAATTGAGTAGGTGCGTATATATATATATATATATTATTTTTTTTCCTTATTATTATGGATGGACTTTGATGGTATTGTAGTTTGGACTTCTGGTTTATAGCCGGTAGACATGTTCATTTGCATGTGTAGATGTGTATATGCATCCTCTTCCTCCTTGAATGAAAAGTTTTCTCAAAAATATTTAGACCTGCTGTCAGTGATGTATGCGGATAAAAGGAAATATGAAATGCCTTATATTTGTTTTCAATGTTAAGCATTAAGGGTTCTTGCGTGTCCCTCCCTTTTCAGCGTGTAGCCTAAAGCTTGTACAGTTAAGAAACTCATGAGATTTATATCTACTGTATAGCCTACGTGTTTTCAGAATTTGTTACTTGGAGATCCTGTGATTGTGGTTTTCAGAGAAACATTCCCCTTGAAAGTGCCGTTTGTTTTCACCAGCAGAAGATGCGTCTTGGGGGGGAAAATGTCTTTACAGGAAGGAAAACAAAACACTTTTCCAGTGTTTACCGTTGAACCTGTTGAACTGAATGACACAAAGTATTCGTGCAGGTGAAATAAGGCAGCAATCTTCTGATGGAGCACCTTATCGACTTGCTCCTTCTGTGAGCCCACGATGGAAGTAGTCTCACACCAAGCTTGGTAACTCTAAAGCAGAGCCATATCAGAGAATTTGCCCATTAGGAGCCCCCTTGAATGTGCTATTAGGAATAGCCTACTGTAGGAAAGGATGTATACTGCATGTTCTGTGACATTTTAGTTGTGGTAGTCCCTTTCATGTTTTTATTTTTAGTCCACTTCACTGTAGATGTTGCCACCTCATTGCAACTCCCAAGCTATTAACAATCCTCTCACAACTGGACTTAAAGCAGGCATTGATCGCTGCCGAGGCAGCCTTAATTCATTGCAAATTAAGAAAGAGAAGAAGAAAAAAAAAGAGTTGATAGATAATGGGTTGCCTGTTTTACTTTGAGTGGCTTATCTGGGGAAATAAAAGAAGGAGCCCTCATCATGAGGGGAAGGACTCTGAATCAGGGCATGTGATGAGTTACAATCAAATAGTTTCACAGTGCACCTTCACTAAAAAAAAAAAAAAAAAAAAAATTACAAAAAAAAGTTGGCTCGTCCACCCAACATTCCAAAGTCGAATTCATTTCCCACAGTCCTGTCCCCGCTGATTGAGGAAATCTTTTTGCTTTGCTGGTGAATGAAGTGGGCATGTGTGTTAATGACAGGGTTCCCTATTTAGCCTAACGCTGATTACCTCATTTACAAATCTGCAAATATACTACTCTACTGTGTGTAAAGGAGTCAATGCCATCACCAGCAGCGTGGTCTCTAGACCTGTGATGACGACAGGACCAATGAAGTTACTCTGTTGAAATTAGCCAATTTTAGAATGCGACCAGTCTGGAAATATAGGGTTACGACACTATTTGAATATTTTGTAAGGCAGAAAGGGCCTCTAAGATTTCTTCAGTTAGTAAATCACCGCAGCTGCTACGCCAGCCTGCGTCTGGAGCCGTCAGGAAAGCGGCAGATACGACTTAGAGATGTTAATTTGGTGCTGAAATCAATACGGAACGTTATTTTTGAAGATAAAAGTTGAAAGCCCAACTTTACAGTCACGCACGGCTCCCTTAGACGCCGACTGGAATCGCAGCTGTTGGCACTAGCGTGGTTCAAGAAGTCGAGCCGAAGCCTGGCGTCTCTCACGATTATTTAAGTGAACGATCATGTTAGCATCACTTGCTGTTTTTCAGTAGCATTTCTCCTACCTCCTTGTTTTGCAGCCTTGAGTATTGTTTGTCTCGCCACCTGTTCTGACAGAAAAAAAGAAGGAAAAAAAAAAAGTCTATTCACAATACGGGAATACAGATTTATCATAAGCAATGGTAGTTATACATAAAAAGTGTGCTTGGTTGTGCTGTATGTGTATATGTCTATTTGACGTTGAAAAAAAATATTTATGAGAAGCATTTATACGACAAAATACCACTGGAATGTGAAGCCAGACAATGTTATGATGCAGATTATGATGATAGTCTATCCCCTTTAACATTCAGTGGCGAATGGTCAGAGGATTCATCTTTTTCAAGATAAATAACCATGCATTGGCTTTTTTTTTTTTTCATTTTTTAAACACCATTGATTTCTTTGGTTTCCTCTTGTGCGTATACTTCCCTGTCTAGCCCTATAGTATACATTTTTTTTCAACGTTTACAGTTTCATTCTGGGTCAGCCATCGATTGCCCTGCAGTTGTAACGATACCACAGGTTGTCACAAGGAAGATAGTAAGGTGGATTTGTAATTCTGTATGAGGGCAAATTTGAGACCCTCGAGCCGTATGCCTTCGAATCCATCTGTCCACTCCGAACCAAATTCTGCTACATAGGCGTCTGTCTCCACACTGCCCCGACATTTTACGTTAAGTCTGACTACAAGGGGTACAGGACAAGGTGAAAGGTTTGAGGTTTTCTGACCAGGGCCCCCCACCCATCCACCGCCCCCTCCCGCTCACCCACCCACCCACCCATGCCTAATCCAGGACAGGACCAGCCCCACTCCCCAGCTGCCCACCCACCGTCTCACCTAAACCTCAAGCCATTCATTTTTCTGTTTTTGTTTTTTCGACAATGCAATCCTGAAAGCACTTTGCCTTGTTATTCCTTTGTGTGAACATGTGAATGATGATTTGTTACAAAAATGTTAAATATGTAAAAGATCATTCACTGTTTTGGAAAAACCTGCATCTGTCTTTCTGACGTTAAAAGAAAAAAAAAAAACAATTTAGTGACATTAAACCTGAATCTATTTTATAAAATGTTTGCTGCAGCCAATTGGTCTTGTCATTCAGTATTGTGGCTTAGGGTTGTTTGTGTTCAATAAAGTGCTATTGCTAAATATGTCCCGAGTCTGCAGTGATTTCTTGACAATCAATGTTTCAGCGTCTCCTGTTAATCACAATTATGTGTTACCACAAATTGAATCTTCATTTCAAAGACTGTCACAACTGAACGAGATACTTGTTTCATGTCTGTTTAACTTCACTCAGACGAGGAACTGAGAAGATCTTGAGTGGATTTGCCAAAGGAGAGCGTGTGCTGCAGCTCTGCTTAACCTCATTTAGTAGTGCCGCAGGGTGTGTGTCAGCAGGATCATAACTTTCAAGAATGTTTACTGAATCGACATGCAGGACTAAAACAGTTCAAACTTGAAGTCCATGCTTTCGTTTCCAATGTAATATTTCTCCTACATTAAATAGATAGATAGACTTTTATTGATCCACCATAGGGGGAAATTCACATGTAAATAGTTTAATAAAATACTGATGCATACACCTGACGATAATTGAATAGTACAGTGAATGAAAACTGCCATACACCACATGGGTGTTAGGCCCATATAGGATTACAAAAGACTAGTAGCATTATATACAGAGGCAACAGAAAATAACATAAAGGATTACTTAAACAGAAAGACATTTAAATATTGCAACAATTGTGCATTAACTATTCTAGTTGTACCACTGCTTGGGGCTGGTTTTCAGTTTCAATGCAGCCTCATTGTCTGATAGGAGTGCTAATGTGATGTGACAGTATTGGTTTGTTATGTGTTGGAACATGCATTCACACTGGTGGTGTGTGATGATGACTCATTCTCAATGTGCTCCTCCTTCAGCTGAGCCATATCGACAGATAGAGTCTGCATGCAGTGCGCTGAATTCCACATTTCATTCAGATTGTGGAGTTACACCAGTATTGTTTTGCTGATACAATTATTATTATAATTTTTATCTCATTGTGTTTATCATATAGGCCTTTAAATGAATATTTTAGCTCATTCTTGGAGAGAGAGAGAGAGAGAGAGAGAGAGAGAGAGAGAGAGAGAGAGAGAGATAGATAGATAGATAGATAGATAGATAGAAAGACTTCACGGACCAATCAAAAGCCCCTGCTGTACGTCATGACGTTACCACCCGCCTGCGTGTTGACGACACAGAAGTGTAGGATGTAGCACAGGACGTGGCTAGCGAGCTAGTAGTCACAGTAGGACGTCTGAAAATACACAAATATCGTGATTAGGATTTGTTTTACTACATGTGCAAGTAAGTATATCAGTCAATTAAAATGTTTTCTTCTGATATGGCTGATTGTAAATAACCATTTGTCGGTGTAGTTTGTCCAGACTGGGGTCTGTCTGGTTAGCTCGATGGCTAACATCCAGGGGAAACCAACGGTACCGTGGGCGCTATCAGTGCTACCCAGTTAGCAAGCGTTAGCCACATTTAATTCATGGCGACCAAGCTATGATGACATCTGGACTCCAGCACTGGGGTATTTGTTCAAGATCGTTCCAGTTTAGCTCATTACAAACCCAAAGACATTGCGATGTAGTTTAATGTTCACCGCGATACAACATCGTACACGTAGCATACGTTAGCATGGACTGTTAGCTTGCTTGCAAGGCATGCTGAGTGCGATGGGAGAAAACGGATCTGTAAATCGCCTCCAGACCGGTATGTGCTGCTTTCACTGAAATTAGGTCAGCCACCAGTCAGCTGGGACAACAGGATGCTCTCCTCAGATGTTGGAGCTCGGCTGGTGCAGATTCACACGTCGAGGAAAACAACACGACGTTGCAGATCAATGACACTGCTTTTTAATTCTCTGTGTATAAATATAGCTGTGTCCTCATATTTCTTGAGTCATCGTGCCTTTTACTAATTTGCCTCTAATAATGAGACTTTGCTTATGACGAGGATGCTTGAAAATCAGTGGTATATCGACCAAAAGTGTTTTGAAAGCTAAATAACCAGTGTGAATAACAACATGATTTTTTTTGCAGGGAGTGTCTGCGTCTCTTTCGGCAGACAGATTATTTCTGCCAGATGTGACATATCAGCTTTACCTCAGCTGAATGGAAGCATTTGAGGCCTTTTGTGAGTGAGGTAGGCTCAAAGTATTTATATATATACATATATATATATATGTGAAACATCTGCACTCAAATGTAGTTATCAAGGAGTCTAATTTGCTTGCTTGTGTGTTGCTCAGGAGGTTGTGGGTCCCAGTAATGTACCATGGGGTACGACGTTACGAGGTTCCAAGGGGAGGTGGATGAAGACCTGCTGTGCCCAATATGTAGTGGAGTGCTTGAAGAACCGGTGCAGGTAAGTCTCTGTCTGAAAGATCTCCCACATTATATATTGCCGTTTTTCAAGTCTTTGATTTATTTTTGAGTTCTGTGTCCTCATTTTCATTCCAGGCTCCACACTGTGAGCATGCATTCTGCAATGCCTGTATAACACAGTGGTTTGCCCAGCAGCAGATTTGCCCTGTTGACCGCACAGTAGTGACGCTAGCTCACCTCCGACCTGTGCCGCGCATCATGCGCAACATGCTGTCCAAACTTCAGATCAGCTGCGACAATGCGACTTTTGGCTGTACAGCCACATTGCGGCTGGACCAGCTGCAGTCACATCTCAAGGACTGCGAACACAACCCCAAAAGGCCTGTCAACTGTGAGGAAGGATGTGGGTCAGTGGCTTCCATTTGGCAGAAAATGTACACTGCATTGCCACTGTTGATTGCATTGCAGATGAATTTTTCATCAATCTTTAGAGTCAGAACCTAAACTCAAGGCTTTACAAGTCTCCAGTGATGTGTGTGGCTCATCAGATCACAACATTTGTTCAGCCAAACTGAATATGGATAATAATCACCAATAAATGTTTTCAAGTGTTTGATCTGTCTTCAGTATGGTATCAAATGCTCTATTATGTCCCTCACTCTTGCAGGCTTGAGATGCCCAAAGATGAGCTACCCAACCATAACTGCATCAAACACTTGCGGAGTGTCGTCCAGCTGCAACAGACAAAGATTTCAGAGCTGGAGAAAACTGTGGCAGAGCATAAACACCAGCTGGGGGAGCAAGTAAGAACCATGACTGAGTTGATTTTCCTGCTTATTGATGTGTTAGCTAGACTTTAAGGGCTTAGCCTTGACAAATATTGTTTACAGTTGTCTGTGGGACAGTCATAGAAGTAACCAAGAACCTATTTTGTTCCCCTAACAACCACTTTATTATTTTTGGTGTTTATAGAGTTGTCTACTGAGTAGTTACTATAATTTAGTTTCAATTTCTAAAGTGCTTTTTGGGTTTATTAGTGTTCAACCTCTGGGTACAGGTTATGATTTTTGTTTTGGTAAATGTTTGTCTGACCAGTGTGATGATGTTGTGGTACGGGATGGTGTGGGTGCATGTCTCTGTATACTTTCTGTTTGTGCTTGCAAGTGTAAACCTCACTTCTGTGAGGTACACATTTCTAAGAGTGGTATAGATTTGGTATATTAGTTTTTTTATGTGACTTGAAATCATTCAGAGTCGTTGTTTAGCACTTCAGTTGAACACAATGAAGTATTTAAGGTCCTTTGCTGTGTGCTGCGTCATTTGGACATGGAACCACAATCCCCTGATACAAGAGTTTTCTCATGATATTGTTACAAAGAATGAATAGCAGAACATTTTTCTATAATTGTTACATAACCCTGAAGCTGAGATGATTGAGGATCAGTAGTCAAAAATCCAGTAAAAATGAGTTAAGGGCAGAATACTGGATCCAAAGTAATTGCTAGAAATATTTTACATTCTGAGACGTGGATTCCTTCAAGGCTGCCACCAGACCGTTTAATTGCCTGGTTATAAATTCCTGTTTAGCTTCAGGAGATTTTGTGAAATCACTCTCTGAAGTTGATGCTTTTAATTTCCAGAAACGGGACATTCAGCTGCTAAAAGCCTACATGAGAGCAATCCGCAGCGCTAACCCCAACCTGCAAAACCTCGAGGAGAGCATCGAGTACAATGAGATCTTGGAGTAAGTGAAAGTTCATCTACTCTCCTGCTTGGAGATTCTGGTATCTACTCTGTCAGTGAGCTGCAGATCGGTCTCTAATTTTCTCATGGTTTACAATTCATCTTTCCGCAGGTGGGTGAACTCCATGCAGCCTGCCAGAGTGACCCGCTGGGGCGGTATGATCTCTACTCCTGACGCTGTGCTCCAGGCAGTCATCAAACGTTCCCTCATCGACAGCGGCTGTCCTCTTTCAATTGTGAACGACCTGATCGAGAACGCCCACGAGCGTAACTGGCCGCAGGGACTGGCCACGCTCGAGACACGGCAGATGAACAGGCGCTACTATGAGAACTACGTTGCCAAGCGTATCCCTGGCAAGCAGGCGGTGGTGGTGATGGCCTGTGAGAATCAGCATATGGGGGAGGATATGATCCTGGAGCCCGGCCTGGTCATGATCTTTGCGCACGGAGTGGAGGAGATCTTATAACTGTACAGCTAGCGGAGCTGATCCAGAGACAAGTGGGGACGTTTGCCTGGGGGTTTGCTGTGACGAGCAGGTTTTTCCTAAAATCTGGCTTATCTGAAATAAAATCTTATAAGAGGCTCACTCCTAAGCTTGATACCAATGCCTTAAAGTAAGGACAAATATATTGTGAACCTGTCAAATAGAAACTTAATCTGACTGATATCTAAGATAAAAGGTGAAATGTGATGTTTACAAGGTTTATATTTGGTGCATTATAGAATCTGATTGTTCTGCTCCATGTCCTAATATAGTAATAAGCTTGAGCCCCCGTTTAATGTCCTCAGTTGTACAAATGCTTGTAAATACAAATACTATATTGAATTATAAATGTCATTCTCTTATTCCTCTCACTGTAATTAGATCGTGATTTTTTTATTTTTTTTTTCTTTCTTTCTGTTTCTGTCAGCCTGTGTTACTGTCGGCAGGGACGTTGACTCGGAAGATTTTTCGCGTGCTTGCTTTAGTATTTAGTTTTCTGTGAATATTTCACAAGACATTGTGCTTCTCAGTTTAGATCGTCTAAACCCTCTGTGCCATTTGTTTTATTTATTGTGTTGCCTTTTACACAAACATGCTTGAAGATGTTACCATTCGATGTATGGAAATCTGCCTTTTTTTTTTCGGTGCATTTGAAGTTCATTGCAGGAAGATAATTGATTTTGTGTTTTCTTTGTTGCCTCAGTTGTGTGTGTATGTGTATATATAGTCTGTACGTTGGGTCCAGTTGAAGTGTTAAATATGAAGTTTAACATCTGGGATTTAACTATGTATAGTGAGTTTTATTTGGCAAATCCTAATGGGCCGTTTGATATGTTAGGTGATCCTCACGTCTCTTTCTGATGATTGAAATATAGACTAGGATCTTCTCATTCTTCACAGTTAGCAAACATCTGTTCACTGGCATTTCACTGAAAACCATAGCTTAGAGATTGTAAAAATATTTGTAAAGTCACAGTTATGGCTTTTGAGAGGTAAAATGTTTCACCATTAGTTACTTATTGCTGTAGTAAGACAAACAAGACTTCAGACGTCCGCTATAAAAGCCCACACAAGTGCAGTAAACCGATAAGTTTGGGTTGTGCCCTTTCTTATTTTCCCTGTTAATGTTTTTGTTTGTTTTGTGTCTGTTATGTACCGTGATGTACAGACAAGAAAGTAATAAAAAATGTCAAACTTCTTCCCAAAAGAATGTGTTTCCTCACTGGGATAATAAGACTTTATATTTAGCATCTTAATTAGGACCAAATGCAGTTCCTTATTTTACCACACTATGTCATCAGAGATCTGCAAGGGAGGTGCTTTTCTTAAGGGCATGTCAACTGAATACATTATGTAAAAACTTCAGTCCAGAGAGAATGATTGCTGCTTTTAAGAAATCAGGCCAGCGAGGAGGAGATGTGGGAACTGTGATGCTGTCAATCCAGGTTAAGGAAATGAAGAGGAACGTTTAACCGCAAAACTCAGCAGGAGGAAGGTCGGATTGCTCTGACCTGACTCACTCTCCTTCTCTCTGTCTAACCCAGACACCCACATGTTTTCCATGTCTGTTATCCTCTCTTGCCAGCCTCGTCATTGTGAAGCCTAATCCCTCGCCATTGTGGTCACTGGAATGTGAAATCATGTGCTTTACCAAATACTGCGGCTCTGTTATTGTCTACACAGAATTATGTGACGTGGTTGGTTGCTAAAAGGCGTACAGCAGTCCCCATACTAAAAAAAAAAATTAATGTTTATACCTCCAATTATGTTGAGGATGTTTCAGTGACACTCAGATAACATGTAGGGTACAGATACATGAGGCCTGTGTGCAGTTGTCAGATCCTTAAGTAAAACACCACACTGTAAAAATACTCCATTACAAGTAAAGGTCCTACACTGAGAATATGTCTTAAGCACAAGTAATACTGCTGAATAGTGGAGTACTAGTGCAGGTGTTGCACTATTACATAATATACTGTTAGATTATTAATGCTGGAGCATTAACATGTTATTAACATGTCTTTAGTCGAAGTGGAACTTGATTTAACTCTCTTTGTTTGGCTTTTTAATCTATGACAATGCATCATAATGCATACACCCATCAAGTGTTTTGTATGTCCAGTCGTAAGTGGCTTTGGCTGACAAAGTGAAGAAAGTATAAAGTGGCACGAAACTGAAATACTCAATTAAAGTACAAGTACCTTGAATTTGTACTTGCATGCAGTATATTAGAAAGTGTACTTTGTTACATTCCACCACTCCCTACCTGAGCTACAAGATAAGACTGGAAAAAAATACTCGTTTCTGATTGGCTGCTGGTGACCATTAACCTCATTCATTAAAATAGTTCCCATCAACAGTTTAATCACCGTCTAAATCAATGCGCAGGTAACCATAGCGACGAGGCCTATGAAACTGTTACAACACAAATGAAACTTAAACGTTTCAATAAAATGACACATAACTTTACAAATGAGCAAACTCTGGTTCCCCTCTTCTTCTTTTTTTAAATGAAATTTAAACAAGGAGCCTCTCAAAGACTAAAGGTTAGCTTACTTACTGAAGGACTCTTGAAACATAAGCTAGTTCACTCTCTGCACCATTATTTTGTGATGTCTTGGCGCAGCTATATTTGTGTTTTTGCAGCATTATTGATGACCAGAATAAACTAACAAATCGATGATAGACAAAGCACTGGTTGTCCACTTGGGTAAAATAAAGGCTAGTTTGTCAACTGTATGCTTTTCACCGGTGGTCATATTTATTTATTAGCTATAGGCTAAAATCATATAGCCTAACATATATAATATACAAGATAATACCACAAAGAAAGTTCTATTTTCTCATAGAGTTAACTAACGCTTGGTATAACTTCTTCAGAAAGTTACTAACGTTGCCAAGTTCACTTAAAAGCCTCACATGAACACCGTTAAAGGAGCTACAGCAACAGTTAATGCTAACTGTTTACATTAACAGCTATTAACCTACAGTGTCTGCTGTATAAATGCAGCGTCACATGTTACAGCTGCATTATTTTCACGACCGTCGCTGCACACGTTTTGCAGATGGATGCAGGCCGGTGTGACGGCTGTGTATTGGTTAGCAGAGAGGGCGCAGAGCAGCTGAGGCGGTGCTTGACAGGAGGGATCCGCTCACCCAGTCTCTGCTCCGCATTAGTTCACCGCTTCCACTCCGCCGACCTGCTGCCTCCATTTAAAGTTAACGGGCACTTTGCTTCGCTTCTGACAGCAGGACTGTGACCGGCTGCTGAGCGGCATCACGACGGTTTCAGACTAAACAACGGAGCGGCAGCACAAAGGTAAAATGACTCGCAAAAGCTGTAAACAGTGAGAGGTCCGGACTCGACGTATTGATTGAAGTTTCAGTACAGCTCTGAATGGCTTTTAGCTGCGGATAAACGACTATCAAATGCTGGGGGATCATTTTAGCCTGTTGTTTGTGCGGCTGCTGTCAAGGATTTAATACTGAATAGGTGCATCTAGTAATTGACAGCTCTGAGCCCCGTGCATGGGATTTTCTACAGAAAGAGTGCGGCCAATAGGCGTGTTCATAACACAGTAATTCACTCAGCCGCGCGACAACCAGCAGGGCAGATCTTTAGCACTTTAATGCACAGTCCTCTGCCTTTCTTTTAAAACCTCAGAATTTCAGCTCCATGCTGCAGTTTGTCATGATCGTTAATGTCAGGCCACTTGAGTTACCTGCAGGGGAACCCTTCTCCTAGTCTATTTGGAGAATTGAGCAACCCATCTGTCAGAGTAGTGACTGGTATTTCAACTATCTGGGATGTCGTGTCTGAAGATACTCTGGTGTAAAGAACTCCCCTTTATGTTTGATGGTGTTTTACCTCACCAACATAACTCGGTGTCACTGGTGCATTGAGCAAACTGGTCTACAGTGTTATTGCCTCCCATTAGACAGGTATTTTATCTGACTGATCCCTATCTTAGATTATCTTTGTTGCAGGACATGGTGCTATACCAGGAGGGACAGTGAAACCTCAATAAGAACAGAAATAAAACATCCCAGAGGGTTTTCTCTGCATTTTGGGGATCGTAGAATCCTACCCAGTGTAAAGTAGATGATGTGGGCGTTTGTGGCCACTGTCACTGCTGCATGGTCATTTTTTACTCAAGGCTTCCCTTTTTGACTGCAAATGGTGAGAGTGACTGTCAGCCCCCATGCTAACTGGAAAAACAACACATACAGGAAAGTCTTCATGCAATCAGCATGTCTTTGTTTTTTTTTTTCCCGATCTCTCAGTTTCAGTGCCAATGTGTTTTCAGGTGACATTTTCCAGGTCGTGCTGTGTGTTCATCACGAGCAGGTTATTGCAACGCTGGGGAGTCTCAGTGGTATTCATCTGTTTCTAGCTGCAAGAGAGTTTTCAGGCACAGAAAATCAATAATGTAGTCAGGTCAGTTGTCCCATTGTTAATGTTAAATCAGAGGCCAGAGGCTGTAAATGAAGTAGGATTGAGCCCATTGTGTGGTTTAGTTTATAAACACTAGTTGTTGCTATGTGCTGTTGCTTGTATGATCAGAGGAACAGCATGAATGCCATTTGTTTACAGACTATTTCACTTCTCCAAATATCGTCGTTTTGCCATCAATTTACACTTCCTTCATCATATAATTGCCCAACGTCTGCCTAAAATTTGTATTAATGAGCATGAATTTACCACCTTTGGCTTTTATGAATAATCCGTCATAAGTCAATAATTCATTATCATGTCAAAGAAATGATTAGAACCTGACTTAATGCAGCTCAGGTCTTAAATGCTGTAACTTCTAACATCACTTATGCTCCTCGCATCCGGTCATAGAAAATAATTCACATGCATCACGTATGTTTTTGTTCTTTAAGAAAACCCCAAATCCCTGAATTACTGACAGTATAGTGGAGAATACTACGTGACTGCATTTCGGACTGAATCATTTAAAATGTGACATTTAATGTTGTTTCATTTTCAATTGTGGAATGATCTGTGGGCGAACCAGGCGAGACTCCTTGATACGTGCAAACACTCCCACCATAAAAGAGATGTGGCTGTTGCATGACAGCATGCACCCTCACAAGTCTGGCCAGGTTTGAGGTTTTTTTCTGAAGGCAGCGTGTTCTACAAGGCTGCCTCCACAAAAAACCTATTATATAAGTCACATTCAAGTCTGAACTCTGAGTGATGGGCAGCCCTCACTTTGAAGCTGCAGAGCGAGCAAAGCCTCGCCTACATTTTCCAAGAAATCTGTGATTCATGCTGTGGTGAATGTCTTTTGTGTTTTTTTTTGTTTTGTTTTTTTTCCTTTCGTCTTACAATCCATGTTTACTGTGTTCAACGTCTCTAGTGTTTCTACTGACTGGAGCCTGCTGTAGTTTGCATACTTACGAGTTCTTCAAACGTTACCATGCAGTGTTTGACAAGTGGAAGCCCCATATTAACAAAGCATGCTCAGCTGTCATCTTGCCATTATTTTTGACCCTGCTTTTTGCATCGTCTTAATTCATTTGAGAAATCGTACACCAGTCAAATCAGTATTTTCTTTTTAAAGTATATTAGCGATATCTCACTTCCAGTAGAGTCAACAATACATACCAGTCCACAGTACAGCAATGTGTACCACACTGAAGTCAGCTGAAGATGTTAAAGAACCGGGAGAAGTGGTGGCTATGGGCTGTATCTTGAGGGATACATAAATGTGAAGAAATGTTTTTTTTCTTTTCTATGAAGTCAAAAATTGCCACTGGTTTATAACTTCTGGCTCGGCCTGGAAAGTGCCCCCGTGAGGAAACAGTCCATTTATAGTAAGGGTGTATTCCCCTGTTGGGGCAATGAGTCACAGTAGCATCTGCATGTAGAATGCAATTTAAAGTGTGGCCTCTGGTTTTCAGGCCAAACTAGGCCCATGGCGTGGGAGGAGGTGGAGCTGCAGGGGGAAGACACATCTACTGACTGGGCTCCCCCTCCCTGAGCTGGCTGCCTCCCTTTCTGACTGTGCCTCCTCCTACCTGTTAGTCACCCGTGGCAGCGCTCTGACGGAGAGCAGCTGATAGAGGGAAACACTTTCCATAGCAACCAAGCATGTCCGTCCTCCCCCCGCTGCTAACCTCATGCAATCTGCACACACTTCAGTGAAGAGAATTGTTGTAGTTTCAGGAGGAAAACAAATGCCTAACATTTGTTTTAGACTTCACTTTTTGTTCAGAGAACCTACGCAGTGTTTTCCAACCACAGAATGGCTTGCACCCTGCAAATGTTGCAAACCAGCAGATTTCCTTGACAAAAGGCGTGGGCGTTATGACAGCTTGTACAAACATTAGCCTGCACGGAAAAAGGTCATCCCCAAGTGTACCTTGAAATCATTCTTGTAAAGAGAGTGCTTTGTGGTTGTAGACCGAGACATTAAGGCTTTGCAATGAACCGCATGGCACGTATGAAGGAAAACGGCAACTGAGCCATCCACTCTAGTTCTCCAATTATGTCATTGTGTGATTTTCTATGAAGCAGTTGCTTCAGTGATTTTCAGTCGAGTGGTCAGAAGTAAGGGCAGGTGTCAGGCTCTAGGCAGACGGTTTTTCAGAAGTTTATGGGGGAGTAGATATTGCTTTCACAAGCTGTTGCTACTTGAAGAATCACTTTAACATTAAAATTGTTTACTACTACTTGAGGCTCCTGTGCATTTCGGCTCAGAACGCGTGCTGCACCATTTGTCTTGCACTGATGACATGGAGCGACATTTTGTTCAAACAGAAAAACCTCAGACTGTCTGACAGTAAAGTGAACCAAAGTAAATCACATTGAATGTAACTCCGGTTACACAACAGAGTCTCCAGCACATAAATATTTATATATATAAAGCATCATAAACAGATCCCTCATAAAGCATCTACCTTTAGCCAGCCAGTGTAACCTTACTGAGAGCCAGCCCAGAAGCAATCACATGGTGTGTATTAAGTCTTAACAAGCCTTAGACATTCCTTAAACCTGCTGAAATATTTATATTTGCTCCAGTAAGCTCATTTAGATGGTGCCATTGTTTTTCAAAACTCCATGTTTGAGCAGGGAGACAACTGGCTCGGTATATATTATGCTACCCCTTCATCGCTAAGTGCAGGGAATGCCTCTTCCTGTGCGCCATGTCCTGACCAGCCCTGATTCCCACTCTGAATCGTACATGCAAATCATTATCTAATCAGGAAGTGAGGAATCAGATTACTCAGATAGACTTGAGACCTTGTTGAACCAGACAATAATGACGATGATACTCTATAGTTGGTAAGGAGACAAAATGGACATGATGCTGGCTCATGACATCACGCCCCTCTGGAAAGCGGACAAACAACACCCTGGAGTTCTCTAAAATAAGAGGCGGGTTTTAAGTGTGAATAAACCTCAGAAGCCTTTTTTGGTTTATTTATAAGACAGTGTTTGAAGATGGATTCAGCAGTGTATTTTTAGAATAAACTGTTTTAGGCTATGATCAGGTGATCGTTGGCAGATGGCTTTTCATGATTTCTTTCTTGTGTCACATTGCTGTTGATGCAGATCTGTCCCACCTCATTGGCTCTATGAACAGAACTGCCAGGCAAAGCTGCTGACCTTTTGGGGGAATAAAGTGAGGACAGTATGAACCTTTCAGAGTCCAACGACAGCGCATGGATCTAAGTCACATGTAAAGAGTGGATGGTATTTCACATAATTTCATTTATCTCCTCAGTACGTTCTTTGTCCTTTAAGCACTTTGATTTTCTGTTCAGTGCAGGCAGCCGTCACTGATACCTGCACTGGCTGCACTTCAATGTGTGATAACACCTGTGGACAACAGTGTGAACAGCACATTTACAGTTAGGTCTTGTTCATCAGTCCTGACTGAAAACCACCACACAGACGTTTATCCGGTATAGGTTTGTATTTGTATTGTTGATATATCAAATGTTATGTGAGATTTACACCACCCTGTGTTTGTATAATTTAACTCATCTAAACTGTTTCACCAGGTTCAGATTATTTATTCTATTCTATTTTAAGATCGCTCCCTTGGCAATTCTCTTAACAACAATCATATCAATCATTAAGTGGGGAATTACCAGAACTGTTCCTGGATACTCTGCTCTTCAAGACCCATATGGGTGTTTTTATGTTTTGTTTTTTAGTTTTAGTTCCTCAGGTACACATTACTGCTGTTCATTGGCCAAAGCCTGCTGAGGAGTTTCCCACTCCACTTCCTTCTTCACTTTCCTGCCTTCCATTGCCATTCTGTCCCACACACTATTAAAATCAATTAGCAGACTTTTTAAACTTTCTCGACTCCAACAGCATAGTGAAAAGACTGTATTTATTGTTTTCAATGGTCCATTATCTTTGCATAGTAATGCAGGTGAAGTGCAGATTGATTTAGAAAATCTCATCTGCATTACCCCATAATGGCAAAGTAATTTTGATAAAACCTAATGCAGTTTGCTTTGATGCATTACACAGCTCGGATAAATGCCAAGATAAATATGGTTAAAAAAACCTGAAACATTACAGCATGAATTGCAAAATATTCTGCAGTTGTGTTAATTATTTATGGGCCAAATCATGTGAAATCACTATTCTATCCTTTAAAGCAAGACAATGTAGCGTTTGCATAACAAGTAATGGTTATGGAACAGTGGTAAATGATAAAACATAATGTAAAAGGTGAAGGCGAAACAAGTAGAAAGGAGTCACAAAGTCAGTAAACTGGCTCATTGATATCAGCTACACAGCAATATCTAATATTGCTTACATTAGCCAGCATTAGCCACGATAAGCTACTGGTCATACCAGACCATGTAAGACTCTAGCAACACAACCCCTGAAACTATTAAATAGACCAAGGGTGCATTTTATTGCTTATTAACTTGACATTTTGCTTATAAACAGGAGAATGGTGTCTTTTTTTATCTCTACAAATATTACATGGTCTAATATTATCTCTTAAATGGCCTCATTAACAAGCATCAGTGCATGTGTGCTATTGGTGTGCATCACGACAGACCCACTTTGAAAATCACATTTCAACATAATTGCTTTACATATTGATTTTCAGCTGCATTAGGCATTCTTAATTCTGTGGAGTATTTCTTATATTGACATATATCTGCTACATCGACATTAAACAGGATGTCAGGATGGTAACGTTCTCTCCTCCATTAACTGCTTCCTCCCCTTTCTTCAATGATTAATGAATATTTGTTTTCCTGTCATTATGGAACCTCCTCCCATTATACTTTAACAGCATATATATTTCTGATGAATGTATTCATATTCAAATTTCATGCTCTCTTTCAGCCTTGTGTGACATTTAAGTCTCTTCCTTGTCTTTGGCGGGGAGGTCCCCTTGACAAGCCAGTTAGGTGTTGTTGACTTCTTCACAAAGGGTTTATTGTTTATCTCTATACTTTAATGCTTTGTTGTACTCTGGTGCTGAACTAAACCAAACACTCCTTGTCTGGTATTTTAGAAATCAAATTACGGCCAGTGAGTATATGGAAAAAGATTTTCGGTGCAAAGAATCCCCGGAGTCTAAGTACCAGGGGTACCTTTAGCCTGACATAATTTCCACCAGACTTTTGGCCCAGTTTTGAGAGGCTAGTTGCCTTACTGATGTAACACTATATACAGTATATAGATATGAGTACACAAAATTGTCCATATTTGGCGAGGAAAGGCTGTGAGTTATGAACACAGACCACAGTGGCACGGTGGTTAGCCATAAAAACCTTTCACTGGTGGTCACCAAAAGGGAAAAGACATTGCTACATGTGTACAGCATTGACTATGGAGCTTCTCCTGCAGCCACTCACATACTTCTGCTTCACTCAATCTTTGGATGTTAGCTGTAATTCTGCCTGTCTACAATCATGGACTTTTACAGTACGAGATGGAAGATGCAATCTTTTGCTTGCAGCCATGCTTTTATGTTTTACAAATAGGCAGGCTACTGTGCACCCACCTTCTCTTTTCTCTTCGTCTATATCTCACTGTTTCTCTCGCTTGTGCACAGGCAGGCAGTTAGTGCAGAAGCAGGCACCATGTCCACCCCCACAAACCCAGAGGTGAAGGAACTGAGCCCTGTCGACTTTATCCAGCTACAGCAGTACATTGAATGTGAGTACAGACAGGCGGGCGGGCGGGCGGGCTGCTTTCTCAGCGCTTAGCACCCCCCCCCCCCCCCCCACTTCCACTTCCACCCACACACACTCATTTACACTCATAGTTTCTCATATCTAGAGAAGGATGCAGTCTGCCACATTCTGTTTTTGCAAATAAAGCATGCACGTCTTTTGTTTTTTTTCCAGTTAAAATCCATATTCATTGTGTAATCATACGTGTGTAGGATATTTCATAAATACGGATTGAAAATTGGTCACATATAATAAAGTAATATGTGAAAAATCAACATTTCAGAATTGCCCTCACACACTGTCGTACATGTGCATCCCTGTGTGACCTGTTTGTCTTTGCTTCCAGACTGCAGCTTGAAGGTGAAAGACGTGCTGAGGGAATTTGATGCAGATGGCAGTCTGGCCCAGCACAGACATGGAGAGGTGAGGGGACGGGGTGTCCTGCTGTTCACCATCAGGTCCAAAACTCACTCACAGTGATGTCAGCTATAAGGCACATAACTGAACTGAATTGCAGCTCTCAGTGGAGGAGTTTAGTGAGAAATGAGTATTTAATTTATGTATATTGGGCAGCTATTAATTGTCCTACACTGATTAATTAGATTCAAACCCATCGATCTTGTTGACTAAGCTGTCCAGGGAAAATATCAGTGCACTCAAGCGAGGTTGAAAATGTAAATTACCTCCTTAGTTTTGCCCACGCAGCAAGGCCTTGCTGAACAGTGTGCTGGCTGCCCTCATGCACTGTAAGCTCAAATTTGATTGAAAAAAGAATTTTCCAATACTGTACGTCAGTGGATGACACTGCCAACTAATTTGTGCAGGAAGCAAATGCAGTAATTTCTGATAGTGAATTTGGCCATATAGAGTTGGACTAGATAATTGGAAGGAAATATTGTCTTTTTTAAATGGAAAAAACGATAAAAAAAAATTTGCCAGTGTGAGTATTAGGTAAGTCACAGAACAATAAAGTTATTTATACATTTTGGTGTGTGTAGAATAATGACGCAGTTTCCTCAGTCACTCTTATTTGCAATTTTATTTATTTATTTTTTCTGTGATCTGGCTGCCTTGTGATGACATTATTTATTACTGGGGCAGCTCTACAGGGTATCAACCAGGAAATGGAATAATGTCAACAAGAAATGGGTTTGTGGTTCAGCAATGTCGAGGGACTATTGCTCGCTAGCCCTGCGGCTTATTATCATGTGAGAAAGACAGACACCAGGCCTGACAGATGGACTGAAATCTTGAATCAGAAGCCTCTTTTTTATTTATGTCATTGTCAAGTGTAAATCAGGCAACGACTCCAACGTTGGTTTTTTTTAAACTAAAATGGTGCATTAAATCTGTCTGAGGAACATCTTGGGCTTTCAAGTGTTTCAACTTGGATGCGCATGACGAGCTCCAAACAAGGCTGTTTTTGACACATGTCAGATACAAGACTTTCACAAGGTGGCAATAGTGTTAGGTTCATGTTCCCTCATTTCAACCAAAAATGCAGAAGTTAACAAGCACAACACACACACAGTTAAAATATTTCATTTAAAATTTCACAAAAGCTCAAAAACAAAATGTGGCTCTTTTTTTCCAGTGCATCAATGAAGAAGGCTTTCGTCTGTTCCTGAAGACGTATTTAGAAGTGGAGGACTTCCCTGTGGATCTCTGCCAGCGACTCTTCCGCTCCTTCCAAAACTCTGAACCCACCCAGGAAGACAGTGCCAGTGAGATTACACACCATGTATTAACACAACTCACTGCCTCCACACTTTCGTTGCAGCAGGCCCTTATCAATTTACGCCACGGCCTATTTGGCGTACATTCATTTATCACCACATGCCTGCGAGTGAGGTACTGTTTGTGCAGATATGGTAACCAGACTATTCACAGCCATCCCGCTCTACCTCCTTCGTCTCTCTTGTAGAGGAGGTCTTTCTAAAGGATGTTTCATGTTACTTCTCTCTGCTGGAGGATGGCCAGCCCAGGGACAAGTTGGAGTGTGAGTGCTCTGTTTCTTTTATGACCAAAATACATTGAGTGATGACTTGGTCCAGCACTTCCACTTTCATTTCTCCTCTCTGTCTCTGTAGTTGCTTTCAAGCTCTATGACAGAGATGGCAACGGAGTCCTCGACAGCTCTGTAAGTTGTTGAGAAAATCTTTTGGGTGTGATTGTCAAGATCAAGTGAAACATTCTGTCTTAGTAGTGTATCCGTCTGATTCAGTTTAAGCTTGAATAATATCTTCATCACCAGAAAAGTATCACACCAGCCATAACACTAAAACAAGTCTTTGCTTACTTTTTAAACAGGAAGTGGATAGGATTATTGCTCAGATGATGCATGCTGCAGAATACCTCGGATGGGATGTGTCAGAGCTGAGGCCGGTATGTCACACCATGTTTTACTCTGAAATATAAATGTTTCACAACGACATGAAAGCCTTTACATACAGTCCTTTTGTACGTATAGAGAGACACATTTGTTTGCACAAGACATTGTTAACATCATTACATACAGTATATGGAAGTACTTGTTACTCATTTGCTAGGGTTGGTAAAATGATAAGCTTCTCTGCACCTACGAAATCCACAAGTGACTTGTGTCAGAAAACATATGGCCTTTTTAAGTGATAGAAAAGTGTGTGGTGATTGGATAATAACAAACAAATGTCATTTCATCAGGTTCTGAAGGACATGATGACAGCTATTGATGCTGACAGCAGCGGCACAGTGTCTCTGGAGGAGTGGGTGGAGGGAGGAATGAATAACGTTCCCTTGCTGGTCCTGCTGGGTCTGAAGGTGCCTTAAAAACAGCATGTTTCTCTTTTTTGTGTTGGTGTCAGACTATATATTTTTTAGAGCAGGTGTCCTCCAAAGTGTAAAATCCTACTTTCACTGCTCTTGTGAAACCTTGGTCTTGCGTGCCTCTCCTCTGTCCTTCACCTCCCCCTCATCTATAAGGGCCTTTTTGCCGACTCAGTGTTACAGGGTGTGGTAATGTCATCTCCTCTCATGCAAGCTCTGCGCCATCAGAGTGCTTTAGTGTTTTCCATTTACTCTGCACAATCTGTGCCTACATTTAATAAAGTGCTTCCATAAAATAGCAATCTTAAGATTGATGCACTATACTTGGCTAAAGAAATGGATAATTCTAATATTGGGTGTGTACAAAAAGTGGTTATCTTCAAGTCAAGGACAGATCAGTTTTGTGGGTTTTATGGGTGTAGTTTAATGTATTGCCAGGAATGTAAAGTCCACTTACTGTTAGATTGCATGTCTGCCAGATCACTCTGAAACCATGAACTGGACTCTGTCACTGGCTTTGGCCTCAACAACAATGAGGGACTTCCCCTCAGGCTATTTCTAGCCACCAATGGACATTTGAAGCCTGGGGTGCATGATTTCAGCCCCCTCACAGTTGCTCTGTGCTGCTTCGTAGGCTGACTGCTATGCCTTATGCAGTAAGTGATAGGCTGATGCATCATGTTGGATAAAAAACATTTCAGTGTGTGGTCTGGATACGATCGCTCATTGCTCTGTAAATAGATTGAAAGCAACCTTATAGTCTTGTGTTGAGATTGTAGTCCGTGTTGATTTGAAGATCCATAGTGCTACACTATATGTCCTCATATGTAGAGCCACTACATTTTGTATAATCGGCAATCTCATTAAGGCAAGTTTAGTCACGAGTGGGTGTGAAAACAACAGTGGAGAGCAGGCCTTACTCACAGCGTGTTTATGAAAGAGTTTGTGTAGTTTGATCCAAAATTCTGCAGACATAAGGGAACAGACATAAGCTTCATTTGTTACAAATATTTATTTTGCTGTTCACAGTGTAAATACGTTTGCACGGTAACAAAGATTGTAAACAAGGATGTTCTTTTCTTTCTTGCATTACCACCTTCAATGATTGCTCCTTCAACAACCAGATGACCCAGAAGGACGGGCAGCACCTTTGGAGGATGAAACATTTCAATAAGCCTGTTTACTGCAATGTGTGCCAGAGTATGCTGCTGGGCCTGAGGAAGCAGGGCCTGTGCTGCACCTGTGAGTACCTGAACCCACCAGAAGAGGGAGACACTGTAGTGACCTTTATCACTGAAACTGTGGCATCAAAATTGAGAACTGCACGATCCATTTTAGATTAATACTACAGGGTAATTTATATGAATGTAAACATCACATAACAGCTGGGTTGCGTGTCCTGTTGTGCAGGCTGCAAATACACAGTCCACGGACGCTGTGCTAACAGGAACCCGGCCCCCTGCACCAGGACTTACGTGAAGTCAAAGAAAGAAACAGGGGTATGCCAGTGTCTCCATGACAACCTTTACAGTGACACTGACAATCTAAATTGGATTTTGTCTGGTGTCTGAGTGCTCTTATGTGGACGTTAAAACATTCATCCCACATTTCAGGTTCCTGCGCACGACTGGGTGAGTGGGAACTGTGATTCCAGGAAGTGTGATAAATGCCAGAAGAAGATCAAGAGCTACCAAGGCTTAACAGGCAAACACTGTGTGTGGTGCCACACGATGGTGAGGAAGCATCTTAATGTGTGACTTATGTTTAGGAATATACAGTTATATAGTTTTTGAGCAATGAAGACATTTGCATTCTAGTCATCGGGCACTCTGGCTCAAATGTACCCATGATTCTTGGGTTCAGATTGAGTCTGGTGAGGCTTATGTCCTCCTCTTATTTGTCCTAACTTTCCTGTCTCTTTCCACCATGCTCACAGTGGAAGGTGATAAGTGAAGCAGAAATGCAAAACGAATCTATGATTTGTCATCACTGTTGAGCAGGGAGTTTATGTAATGTGTCACTGTTTTTGTTTGTCAGCGTCACGATGCATGTGCAGACCAAGAGCCAACAGAGTGTACCTGTGGGCTGCTCAGAGACCATATCCTGCCTCCATGGGCAATATATCCTGTTATAAAGGTACAGAATTATACTTGGGCACATCTCGAATACATGTACAGTACAAACAGTTCCTCACACCAACGCAGAGCATAACTACACCCCCGAGCTGTTTCTTGTTGTTGGTAAACCCCTCTCACCTGTGTGGTGCTTTGACAGGTACAGCGTGTGGAGATTTTTCTTTGTCTTCAAAAGGCAAGTAAAGCTATTACATTTTCTCTGGTTTATTCACTCAATGCTTTTGTTGTGGTTCCTAAAGGAGAGACCAAACAATGTAAAGAACGGATGCTCAGGCTCAACGGATGACAGCGAGCTCAATACTACTCCTGATGGACAAGTGCTTCAGGTATTATTCCCCCAAAAAAGACCTTTATTAATACGGAACATTTATACCCTAACTCCTGAGGAGGTTACATTTGATTTGATTTGGCTATATGTACAATGAATAAGTATGTGTGGTTTTTCCATTTGTTTATCATTCAACAGATCAGCCCTGTGCCAAACACTCATCCTCTTCTTGTGTTTGTCAACCCTAAAAGTGGCGGCAAGCAGGGAGAAAGGTGAGTCTAAGAAAGAGTGTTTGTGAAGAATAGACGTCTGATACATGCACATTGTTTAATCTGATTTTATGTATTTCAGGGTCCTGCATAAATTTCAGTATTTACTGAATCCACGGCAGGTATACAACCTTTCGAATGGGGGACCTGGACCAGGGTGAGTAACTGATACCGAAGTTTATGGGCAGCATGAAATTGAAATAAAACAACTGACTTATGCAGACCAATGAGCATTAGATAATTTGAGACCATGTTGTGAATAGTTCATCTGAATAATTCTTTCAGACTGAGTTTCTTCAGAAATCTGCAGGATTACAGGATCTTGGTGTGCGGGGGAGACGGCACAGTTGGCTGGATTCTAGACGCAATAGGTGAGATTGTTGGATCAAAGACCTTAAACGGTACGCGTTAGCTTTTCCACCATGAGCTCCTGTAATAATCATTGTGACACATTATTTTCTTTGCAATTAGACAAAACCAATCTGCTGGTGCGACCACCTGTCGCTGTGCTTCCTCTGGGCACAGGAAATGATCTTGCGCGATGTCTGCGATGGGGAGGAGGTGAGAAATTAATGCAAAGTTGGGACACAGTTTGCTGCATATGTTCTGTAGCTGCGTGTGAGCTTGTTTGAACACATGACAGCAAAACAGAAGTTCTCCAAAGGCTTTATTCTGGTGCATGTGAAGGTGATTTTGGCCTTGGTGTGTGTTGTCTTTTTGAAGGATATGATGGTGAGGATCTGAGTCGTATTCTTAAAGACATCGAGGGGAGCGCTCAGGTGCTGATGGACCGCTGGAGTGTGCAGGTCATCACAGACGAGAATCAGGAGAAGGGCGACCCAGTGCCATATGAAATCATCAACAACTACTTCTCAATTGGAGTTGTAAGTTTCTCAGAAACATATCGCCCAAGATGATGTGTTTATTTCTCAGATTTGTGTTTGGATAGCTTCTGTGTTGTGTTGTTTTGACAGGATGCCTCCATTGCCCACCGGTTTCACACAATGAGGGAGAAACATCCCCAGAAATTCAACAGCAGGTATTCATTACACTCTTTGGCTGAGTATATGCAGTCTCTTGTGTACTCAGCAAATAGACAGCAGTACCCCAATCATAACAACATACACCACAGTTTTCACATCAAGGCTGCACTGTTCAGTGCTGTTTAAATGTTTTTGTGTCAGTTTTACTTTTATTTTTCCTGTTTCCTGAGAAAAAAGCTGAATGCAGGTGGTGACAGCAGATGTCTGTGGCAGGAAGCGTTGCAGCTTGACTCCTCCTACTTCTGATGAGCTGTGTGTGCTAAAAGCAGAAAATGTTCTGTGAAAATGAAATATCACTTAAACCTGACCAACATGACTTTTCATGACTGCAGAATGAAGAACAAGCTGTGGTATTTTGAATTTGCCACTTCAGAAACCATCTCTGCTTCCTGCAAGAAACTAAGCGAAAGTCTAACAATCGAGGTGAGAACGCAGCAGCAGAGTAACCAGCACTGCAAGTGTGCATTTTGTCTCTGAAACAAGCAGTTTTTGTAGACTTCCCACAACCAGATAAGCGTACTGATGCTTTGCATTGCCTCTTTGGCCTGCTGCTGTTTGTTCTTCAGTGCTGTGGTACTTCACTGGATCTCAGTAGCCTGTCTCTAGAGGGGATTGCTGTCCTAAACATTCCCAGCATGCACGGTGGCTCCAACCTATGGGGTGAGACCAAAAAAGGGGATACTAAGGGACTGACGAGTCAGGAAGAGCCAGAAGTTATTGTCGACCCAGAAATCCTGAAAGTGACCTCCCAAGGTATTTTGTCTTTGACCTCAGCTATGCTGGATGGTGAATGGTTAGTGCAGGGTGCAAATGAGAGTCTCAGCACTCTGACGTAAAGCTGCACTAATGAATATTTTTACATTCACAATGGATCAAACAAATAATTGTAATTTAGTGACCCCTTTGGCCACTTGAATGAATCCAAGACTCTGCAGGTCCCTTCAGCCTCTTAGCTCCTTTTGTTTTGTTGTTGTACAGCCCACAAACTCCACTCTCATTACCTTAGTTTCCAGCCACAGCAGGCAGCTGTTTTTAACAGAGAGGTCCTGATAAACTAAGTAGGTAAATTACCTGTACAGTACCAAATAGCAGCCCGGCCGAACAGGGCTAAAAGTGTGAATACCGACTAACATTTGTCACATTGACACAAAGTAATTGATAATGTTGTTCTGTGTCTGCTGGGTGTGCAAACAGACTAATACACTGAGAGAAGTTAAGAAGGTGACAATGTGTCAGATGTTTGATCTGCTGCCCCCAAGTGATCAACCCTAACTCTAAAAAATCAGTTAAAGCTATAGGAAGCCCATTAGCGCCAATCATTAAATGCATTATGACTGGCCCCCATGAGATGAAATCATTCATCTGATTTGATGATGTGTTTTCACGTTTAAATTTAAACATGTGCGATCTGATTTTTCTGGTCACTTTAAGGCAACAGAAACAGGTTGACACAGGACTGACCATTCAAGTTTATATGGCCTCCCGATAGCAAACAGTTGCCTGTTTACACATCCAGCGGACACAGAGCAACATTATCATTTATTTGGAGTCGTGTTTGTGTCCACCTGTTCATGTTCACTCTCATTTAGCTCTGTTTCTGGTCTCTACCACCCCCTGAGGGGAATATCTGGCTCTTTATCAGCTAAATGCTCCACTGTGTTCACCTGATGGTTGCTGTTGGTAGTGTACACTCAGTTTGTCAGACCTGCTGCTTGAAGCTACATTCATGAACAAGTGATTGATCCAAGTGATCCACCAAAGTCAGGTGATCCATTATAGATATAAAAATACAGCACAAACGTATCTTTATGTAATGGTTCCAGTTTATGTATAACATAATTTTGTCACTTTAGTTGATTCCCACCCTGGAAATATGATGATTGTCTCAGAATGAACGATGCCCCCCCCCCTCTGTGCCCTGGATGTTCACTATGTCCACATGTTCTTACCAGATCTCAGTGACCGTCGACTAGAGGTGGTCGGGCTGGAAGGAGCCATGGAAATGGGACAGATATACACGGGCCTTAAGAGCGCCGTGAGGCTCGCCAAAACATCAGAGATCACCATCAGGTGAGAAACTGCCACACAGACGTGTTCAGACTTGTCAGGCTTTGGGCTCAGAGTGATTGATCACCATCTCAGGATGATACTTAGCTGGTTCTTTACACAACAATAATTATGTATGCTGGCTTTCCTTTTGGTATTTTAATTACACATTAGGCTCATTGATTTTGTTACCACATGCATTTTGTTGATCCCTCTCTACTTTACCCCCAGGACGAAGAAAGCATTACCCATGCAGATAGACGGAGAGCCGTGGATGCAGCCTCCCTGCACGGTAAATACCACACCGACAGAGTTTCTCCTTTACGGCAGTCTTTAAAGTAGATATTAAAGCAAATGATTTTATATCGTCATTGACTGGACATGTTGTATTTTGTATTTCATTTTCAGATTCACATCACCCACAAGAATCAGGCCAGTATGTTGATGGCTCCACAGGCCAAATCATCTGGTTTTTTCAACTACAAATAAAACTGCTACTCGTTTATTGTATATAGAGGACTGACACTTTTCTGCATGTTTGTAACATATAACCAAAGCATAGCACTGTGTGAATACAAACTGTATGGTAAAATAATGTTTGCATCGTGGCAAAATGACCAAATTTACTCTGTGTTTTTATCAATACTCAACTCTCTCGCTGACTCTGTCTCAATGCTTCACAGCCTGTGGAAACGTTGCTCTGTAGGAACTTAAAGTAAAGTCAATATCATGCTAAAAGAAGAATATTCAGCTTCATGTGCCTTTAAAATCTATTCTCTTTGGTTATGGCTTAGGTAGAGGACACACAGAGCATTTGCATAGGCATGCATTTTGGACACAAACTATGTAGTGTTGCTGTTTTATTGTGTAAAGACGCTGTGAAAGTCAGATATACGTTCTTTTCAATTAGGAACCAAAAGCAAGGATAGATGAGATTACATCAGATTTTGCATGAAGTAATTTAACTTTTTTTCATACATTTCAGAAGACACTTGAAAATGTTTTGATGAACAGTAATAGGACAATCATTGCCAAAAGGGCTGCAAGTTGCTCCACTGCAGCAGTCGGCCTATTCTGCTGTTCCGCGGAGTGTGTGTGTGTGTGTGTGTGTGTGTGTGTGTGTGTGTGTGTGTGTGTGAGAGAGAGAGAGAGAGAGAGAGAGAGACAGACAGAAAGCATTTTGCTGTACTTGTTTAGAGCAGAAAGCTGCGATATGTTCACTTCTAACTTGGTTCAGATCATTTTAAATATATGTAGTTCTTATTTAAATGCTTTATCGGTCATATCAATTTACTGTATCTGGAAAATATTAATGTAATATGCCTGAAATAATACATTGTTTAAAGATTGTAATAAATCATCTGGACTTCAGTGTTTGGTATACCTTTTTGAACATTTACATAAACTTGCCTATACAGCTAATGCTTCATTCATTATATGATATATTATTTATTTCTAGCACAAGGGGGCGTCATCCACTCTTTGGCTGCAACATGATCTGGTCTGCTGACTCTAAATCATTGTTTTCTCTGCCTCTTTAGACTTGACTGTGTACAACTTAATCTCATTGTCGCCAAAGAGGAGATCTGGGTGTAGAATAAATATTGTTTTTTTTCCTAAGTAATATTACCAATAAGTTTTTACAGAGAGGTTGGTCTGCCTGTAACAGATGATGCCTTCAAATGCTGTAGGACAAATCAAAAGTACTGACGATAGCATTCAGTAGTACGTTTTGAGACTTTGCCAACAGCTGCTGATCAGATTAATGCACACAACTGTTTGCTTATGAAATCAGCCACCAATTTATAGGATACTGTCGGACATGTGCCTTTGGACAGCTGAGTTACACCACCTGTTCTTCGGTGGTGGGAATATAGAGAAGCCTTAAAGGTCACCTGAGGACTAAACAGATACTCTGCTTTGAATGATAGTTTGTCTTACAGCAAAAGAAAAATTCAGTAAACTACAAATTCTTAAGATTACATCCACTCTTAGAGCCCAATTGAAAAGTCTTAGAGTTATGAAAATGCACATTATTTTGATTTCCCAATTTTGGTTATTAGATATCTCCCACTTCACTGAAAATGTGCATCCAGGAAGTTTCAAATTTCCACATCATACTTCTGTAAGTTGAATACTATACCATTATGTCACAGAACCATGTTGTTTGAACATGTTAAAATCAGACTCAATTAGCACAGAGAAACTTTCCCCCCTTCAGCTGACGAGTGTGAAAAAAGCCCTCTGGTGTCAAACTCTGCACATACACTATATACATTATATAATATATATATGTGTGTGTGTGTGTGTGTGTGTGTGTGTGTGTGTGTGTGTGTGTGTGTGTGTGTGTGTGAATCTACACATTTACATAAAACCATCACTAATGAGGAAAAAAGAATCCAAACTAGAGTCACAAAAACAAGCTCAACAGAGTCAGTGGGATTTCTACAGTAAGGACTGAGAGGTGCATGTTCACTGAACTTAACATCAAACTTTAACGTATACATTGATTTAGGAAAGATGCATACTGCTGATACTTTAAGTACCTTTCTCTGATAACTCTCAGGACATACACTTTTACTTCAGTGAGGTTTTGAATACTGAATTATTTTCCCTGTGTGGTGTTAGTCGACTACTTTAACTTAAGCAAATGATCTGAATACTTTAACTTTTTGATTCTAAAACTATTTACTAAAATACAATCACTACTTTTGCTGCATTTACGACCCAGAAAGCAAAAAAAAAAAAAGCTTCTCACGTTCAGCTTCCGACATGTGAAGCGGAAAAGTCCGAGGCGCACCTGAAGGCAGCAGAAAGGATGCACGTCAACACGGCTATTGGCACTCATTTGTGTCCTTCACGGCAAAGTCCCCGCCTCGGCCTCAGCCTGCTGCTCACCACAAACTCTGAGACGGAGGAGACGCTCAGCATCTCTGTGAGCTGCTGTTCGCCGAGCAGAGGACGACAGCACAGCCTACCTGGTTATTTCCCCCCCTGAGCTCACCATGACGTTCAGGAGGCTGAAGAAGGTGAACTCCAGCGGAGCGGAGAGTGGACCCGCATCTCAGGACCACGACATTTACTTCCCCTCGTCAAAGTCAGACAGCTGCAGGACGAAGGACCTACCGACAAACTCCTCGGAGGTTTACAACTACAGGACCCTGGCTTACTCCGGCGGGACGCTGCCCAGAAACTTCAAAAAGGTAAAAAAAAAAAAAAAAGTCCATAAACTCTTCGGAGCCTGTTTCTGTCTTCTGTCCTCATCCATTGCGTCTTGTTTGAAGTTATCCACATTTTCAGCTAAAACTTGTAAACTAGATGGTGTTAGTTATTAACTGCCCTCTAAAAGTTATTCTGCGTAAAGTTTTTAACTTTTTAACTTCATACAAGACTTTCAGACTCACTTACTGTAAAGTTTTTCTTGTAACTTTACAGGCAGAACAGTTTCTTTATTAGCCTCATTAGCACCAACTGATGTCCAGTCCCAGTTCAGCCTTTGGACAGTGGACTGCCAGGAAGAATGAACACTTGTTGTTGAATTCTGTGGTTATTTCACCTGATGATCTGTAATTATGGCCAAACATCCATGAACTTAGCACCTTCTTATCTAGTTCAGTGGGATGCAAATGTGAGCTCTTGTCAGTTTGCTGGTTGTTGTTTGCTGGAAGCTGCTCACAGTCTTCACCTTCAGAGGGCATCTCACTGAGGGCCAACAGTTGCCCATCCAGGGGCAAGTGTGGACCACCCAAACACTCAATGTGGTTTACACAGTGTCAGGTAGACCAGGGCCCAGAACAGTCACTCAGATGTGGACCAAACCAAAATGAGGATTTGACAGGAGGAGCTCATGTTCAGATACAAATGAATGATTTTTCCAAGAGGGATGATGAAAAATATTGGTATTTTTAGTGTTCATGTAGGTAATTTAGAAAAAAAAAAACCTCAGGCTTTTGGTGTGATGATCATAATTTGATTAAATTACACAATAAAATGGTACTTTTGTAAAATATAGAAAAAAACAAACAACAAGTAAGAGCCAAGACACAATTTCAGCTAAAAGTAATTCAGTTGTTAAAAGACAGAAGACAAAAACCAAAATGTCCATAATTAGGTCATTGAACTGTAACCATGTGACTGGACATTTGCCATTTTAACACTTAAAACTACTAATTAATTAATCAGGTATTTACAATAATGTTGGGTAAAACATTTCAATCAGACTGACCTCTACTGAGGTCTGAAAATAAGAAAAAAAGAGTGCACATAACTTCTTTCTTCCATCTACATCAAAGATGAACGAGTCAATCGTTTTAACCTGATAGTAACACACGAGCAGATCAGAGCCCGGGACTGACAGCCAGCCCCTCGTCTGATGGTCCAGAGTGACATCAGCTTCAGCCGCAGTTGCATAACATTGACTAAAAGTTGGAACGTCTAGTCGGTCAACTGGCACATTTTCCTACTCTTGTGTCTAAAACTCGATCCTGTAACTTTACGTCCTCTGGACTTTCTGGCAAAAGCGGAACAGTTTGAGTAACAGAGTACAGTAAAGAGAGGCCCAGTCATCCACAGACCTACACACTCGTATACGAGTGCAGTAACTGGAGTGAGGGGCTACAACAGAGCATTGTGCGCACACAGGCACGGAGATCCTGCTGGAGCCACCCCCGTTAGGCTCTGTGGGTATTTGGGAATAAATGCCCTCATTGAGACACTGGGACAATTCTGTAAGTGTTGGGACATAAAGAAAGCAACATTTTACTACCCAGAGAGACTGTGGCACAAAGTGGCCTTTCATAAGAGCAGCATTTGAAAATGATTGAGTTGGAACAGACGAGGATTGATTGTAAGTGATTTAGTGGAGCCTTCTGTACAGATGCCTTCCTTATTTACACAGTCAGGTAGGGCAGGGTCCTGACCCACTGTTGACTCTGGGTCTGACTCAATGCAGTTATTGTGGTAGTTAATCTAGCCCAGTGTTCACCACTGTGTCTTATTTGTCTCTTTAATAGGCTGGAATTTGAACAAACTGCTCTTAATGATCTAAAATTTCAGATAGGACAACAGTTTGGGTGCCTGAAGGCAGCTGATTTTTGGGTGAAACTGAGGCTAAATTTAGGTGCTCCGAGGTCTTCTTCTGTTGTTGTGACTGCTTCAAATGAACAAAGAGCAGCCAGACACGCATTTCTAGTTTCATCCTCACAGTTTTCTACCACAATGATGACTTAGAAACACAAACACACCGCGCAGCACACGCGTGCGGCTTTAGGACTTGCCGGACCGGTTGATGCTGTGATGTGTGCAGTAGGTGTGTCCGGGAAATGCGGAGGGTGGGGGGGGGGTGCCCTCATGAGTAATCATGCGTTATCCTAACACAGGTGTCTGACACGCTTCATGTCTTGTTTCACTTTCTCCTCGCAGGGTGGCAGGCTTCAGAAGTGGAAACCACTGACGCAGTCGCCAGAGCCGCAAAGGTATAATTCCCCTCATCCCTCACTGACATTCACCGTGTCCTTTGTTCTTTATCTCTGCTTCTACCTGAACACTAATCTTTTCATGGCAGCAGCTTCCTCCTGGAAAATGATCTCAAGCGAGCATCCCCATCTCAGCCTGAAAGGCCCTCAGTCAAACAAACGCTCTTTAATGATGGCCGTGTTGTCATGCATGATATTCTTGAGGGTTCTCATGAATTTTCATGTGTTTCCTCTGCATGTCAGACACAGTGCTGACGCCCCTCAGTCCAACTGATCCTTGAACTGTACGTTTGGCTGTGACGCTGCTGGACACAGAAGAAGTCCTGTGCTGCCAGAAGACATAACTTGTTATGCAGTTTAGATAACGAGGGAAAAGAGGAAGCTACAGTCGGACATTAACGTCTTTTTGACCTCCTCCTTATTTTGGTCTTGCTTTTTTGATTTTATGTACAAAAATGCTGTTTTATCAGCGAATCTTTAAATACCACCACCGCTTAAAAGCTGATGAATAGACTATAAGATCCAATATGTATTCGCTTTAAAGGGGAACCAATTTTACACATTAAAGCCATTTTACAGGCTTTTTTTCTTTGAACTGTCCATAGTGAGTCTAACAGTGTTATCGGAGCGTGATCGCCGCGGTCGATGTGATCTTTTAGCTGTGTTTTAACATTGAACAGTGAAATATGAGATTGTTCTTCAAGGCGGTTTCTTTCAATATTGAATGATTTGATGATTACATGATTATGAACACATAAGTCAAAAGTGAAACATTCCTTTCACAGTAACATAGATCCAAGGTGATGTTGAAAACCCCCCAAAACTCAATGACATAAAACAGAGAAAAGTAGAAAACTACACATTACACAACTCTTACATTTACAAAGCTGGCACCACTGAATATTTGGCATTTTGCTTAAAAACTGATCAGTCTTCTAAATGGCTGCTGATTAATTGACTGAATGCTTCAGTTCTGTTTGATTTCATGCCCTTTGTGCTCTGTCTGCTTTTGATTCTACTCCCATATCACAAAGTACACACATGCTGCTTAATTTCTACAATTAGATCACTGTTCTTAATGTGCAACCAAGAAAAAGCAGCAATTTCTCTCATTTGAGAACCTGCAACTGACAAGTTTTTGGTATTGCTGCTTTAAAAAAAGTCTTAAATGATGGATTGATCATCAAAGTAAATGCTAATTAACCGACTAATCTTTGCAGCTATACATCGGAGGCTCCCTCTCTCTCCACAGAGGTTATGGAAAAGCTCCAGGATCACACAGTTCACACATTTTGATTTTACACAAAGGGAATCTGACGGTTCAAAAACAGTTGCGATAGCTGCAGAAAAGAGTTGAAATGAAAATGACAAAATCTGTTCCTTCTTTCCAGAAAAGTGGTGGTCCTGGAGAAAAAGGAAGAGGAGACGTTTGGCTTCGAGATCCAGGTAAGAGGATCAGCGGTGACATATGGGGGGATCTCTTAACCTCTCGAGGGCCATTTAACAGGATTTCAGTGGTGGGCCACATGTCTGTCAACAGATGATGAGCCACTGAAGCTTGTACATCTTATCGTGTGAATCTCTTAATCCGAGCATTTGCCTCGCTCAGACAGGGGTGAAAGGTTGCGCGTCATTTAAAGAACGTGCTGATGTTAGTCCCATGACTGGAGAGAGGACGAGATGGTTTTTTTTTTTTTCTCTCCCGGCGTCTGTATTTTAAGCCGTGTGGTTTGCTCACACGCTTCCCATGTAATACCTGCCTCACTCTCACCCGCTCAGCAGGCAGACGTTTCACACATTTGACCTCCGTATCTGTCTGATCTCCCTCGCCCTGCTCAAGACGCCCTGAGGCGCTGCCTCTTAATGTCTGCTCTGTAACGCACATCCCATTCTTTAAATAGTTTTGAGAAATGGTTAAATGTTGATTTGGATATTTTAATGCTTTTGCAGCAAGTTAAAGTTTCTGGACAAGGAGTAATGTGCTGCTTTGAGGAAAAGACATATTGTTCTATTTACGGTTTCCATGGAGGCTCCCGCCCTTCCTGCCTGCCTGTGGCCAGAAGGAAGTGAGATCATGAGGGCTAGCTGGACGGTCAGCAGAGAGAGAGATGAGTTTAGAGTCTTGTGTTTCCTGGTGGTTTTCTCCCTCGGCGCCTGTTGTGTTAACACACACGGAGCCGAAGATCCAGCATGTAAATGGGATTTTTGCATTTCACAGATATTTGCATGGAGATGTGTTTATCTTTCAGGGAAGCTCTCAGCGAGCCAGCAGCAAGCACAGGCACAGTCGGGCAGATCTGAATCATTATACATTTCCATAAAAGACACTCTTCCAAGTTGAATCCATGTTTTAATGGGAACACACTGACTGAAGTGGATGGAAACTTCATAACCTGCATGTTATTTTGCGCGACACTCGTGGTTTAGTGAGTCTCCCGGCCTGATCGTTGAGGGAAAGGCCCTCATAGTTACAGGCTCCCTCAGCAGCAGCAGGTTGACTGACGGATAGTTGCGTGACAAGAGGAAGTCTATCTGATGCCTGCAGTGACACTCTGCTGACAGACTGACAGAATGAAACAAGGAAGTGCATGTAAATTCATGTGGAAGTAACAAAAACAGTTTCCAAGACAACACGACAACATTAGATATATAATAAGCAGGTGATATATTGTTAGCTTACAGCAATGTTCTGCACTTATTAAGCTGACCTGCTGTGGGTTTGTTAAGTGGCTGATTTCACTGTCACAGGTTGTTAAAAAAACGCTTACATGTACATTGAAAGCGAACAAATCTAGTGGTAAAGATGATGGTGCCGCTGCAGTCTGATCAGGTAGACATCATCCAAAGTTTATTCTGCATGAAATCCCCCCTCTGTGCTTTCTTGCTGGGTTGCAGTGGACAGATGGTCACATAAAGAGGGAATTTGGGAATCAAGGACTGTAATTTTGGAAGATATTCACTTCACTCAGTTCCAGTGACCGATAACCATTTCAGTGCACATACGGCCCGTCAGTACTGTCTGAAGAGGGACTTTGGAAAAAATGTGAACTTTTTCTTGTGTTGAAAGAGTCAACCAGCAGTTCCTGTTTAATCAGACAAGAGAAATTAAGCTCTTACTTTGCATTTTTGCATCACGTCTCTGCGCGGTCACTGATACAATCTGCCTTCCTGTATAGTCCGTCATAGCCTCCTCAGCTGTCGCTCGCTGGTTTATCAGTGTTGCATTGTACAGCCAACAATTTCAAAACTGCAGACATCAGTCACATTGTGTAAGATGATTCTTGCTCAAAAAGAATACGGTGGTATTTATGAGGTTCCAGGTTAATCACTGTGCTTCTTCTGTCTCTTTCAGACTTACGGCCTGCACCATCAAGACCAAAACTCAGTGGAGATGTGCACATTTGTGTGCAAGGTGCACGATGACAGCCCGGCCCAGCAAGCGGGACTTAAAGTTGGTGAGTTTAGTGTCTCTCTGTTTTTGTTTGAGCTGTATCAAAGCCCGAAATAACCTGGAAAACACTTGCAATAGACGCGAGGGGAAGTGAGTATGTCAAGAGGTTTTGGCTCAGCTCATCCTCTTTTGTGTTTGCCAGCTGACATTCACGGACTCCACGTCAACAAAAACACTTGTGCGTTTCAGCCGGCTGTTTAGGGAAGTACAAATATGAATGTGTGCCCACTCATTTTCCAGTCAACAAACAACTTAGCGAGCGGCTATTTCAGCCGTAGTGCGTATTTGCCAGCTCTTCTCACCAGTGTGCCAGATAGAGTGAAGCAAAGACAACCTCTTAAATGCCAGTTTTAAAGGAGGTGTTATTTCTATTTGGCAAATATGCCTCATATCCTTTTTGGGTCCTTTTCAAGATATTCCTCAAACATAGAAACAATAATCCAGCGCATGAAGCTGTGTTTTCATCAGTGAAGAAAATGTGTGTCAGCATGCAAAGAGAAGAAGCAGCTTTGTGGTCAATGTCGTGCTAAAGAGAGCCGCAGAAGTCGGTCACTTTGCTTCTATAAATTGTCTCTGGTTTGCAAACTCATGACTGCTCAGTCACAAGCTGGCCGCTCTCAGCGTTGTGTCTCCGTCAGCGTGTCAAAAAAGGAGGGAGGGTGATTCTTCAGTGCTGCCACCTCCTTCCTTCATCCAACCTGCGTATGTCACTTCAGTTTCACTTCCTACATTCCTGACATGCTCGCTCTATTGTTGCCTGTGTCTTGCTGCGGACACAGTGACTTCATCGCATGAAGCAGATTAGGCGGTGGTTTTTGAAAGAGGAAAAAGGGCTTTGTGCTGAAGCCTCACAAAGGCCGCAGTCACGCGTGAGAGCTCACACTCAGTGGAAGGGTGTGACTCTCATAGATAGATACACATGTATGGCTTTAACATGATGAAATATGCTTCTTTCCAATTTGGCGGCTGCAGTTCAGTGATGAGCCGTCTGCCAGGACTGCACATGCATGGCCCACCACATTTGTGTTGCATGTGTGTCAAGGTTTCATTTAGAATCAAACGAGCCTCAGTTGGCCGCAGCTTGCTGTAATTGAAGACACAGCGAACTTAAGAGCATCCTGACCTGATGGCTGCTGGTTAACACATATGTTGTTTGTGTGTGTGTGTGCAGGGGATACCATCGCAAGTGTGAACGACGCCACCGTGGAGGGATTTCGGCACAAGGAGATCGTTCAGCTCATCAGGGCCTGCGGCAATGCACTCAGGTACACACATGAAACGTAATCGTGAAAGTTAAAAGAACTGAATTTATGTAGACAAAAGTGTTTGTAGTTGAAAAGCAGATCGATATAGACGTCTCTCCTGTAAAACATTCATAGTGTTGCGCTTGGTTGTTGACATGCTGGCCAACTGCTGCGTGAAGTGGGTGTGAGTGTCACAACTGACGGTTTGGGAAAGTTACACAAATGGTCAGACACCCTAATCAGACCGTGGAGAGGTGTGTCTGGCAGCTAAAGAGTTTAATGTTGGAGAAATACATTTTTATCATCTTTCTTCCATTTTATCGAGTAAGAATAGTTTTGTCGGCTGTAGCATCACTATCTTGAACGTCGCTGTTAGCATTGAATATCTAGCAGTTGAGATGAGGGCTGAGTGGGTGTTAATATCAACCGCACTCATCCTCCTTCCCTGCTTGTAAAAGATTAAAAGGACAATTAGCGAGGCCCCGTCTGTGAGCTTTGAGAGCTGCTGCAACAGAAGTGAGGTGAACCGCATCAGAGTGCCTGTGAGGGCACAGATTTTATAGACTGACATCATCAAATTATACTTACAACTCCTGTCTGCATAAACTGTTAAAGTGAAATCGAGCTCTATAAGTTGGTCACCCACTCATGTGATTCAAAGGATTTGCTACACTGGAGTGTCTGGAGTGGAAACTGTATATGTTCGTTATCCTTCCCCCATCCCTCCCTTGTAAACTCCTTCACACCAGATCCCTTCCCGCCACCGTCTTATGAAAAGGGCCTTTCATATGGTCGGCCACATTTTTCGAACCTCTGTTTTCTGCCCTTGTAGTTTTTATAAGTGCTTCCTGTTACGCGTATTAATCCTACAGCCTTCTGGTTTTACACTTACAGACTGGAGACGGTTTACAGTGACTCAATCCGGAAAGCGGAGCTGGAGGCCCGACTACAGTTTCTGAAGGTGAGTTTTTCTCCTCAGTGTTTGCTGTAGCAGTTTCTCACCGTTCGTAAAGCGGGTGAGTCAGCCTCATTGTGTGCTGTTCTGCCAGTCCCCCCCCCCCCCCCCCCCACACACACACACACGTTATGTTACATGCTAGATATAGACACCCCCCCCTCCCCTCTCTCTCTCCACACCTGTCCCTCCAGCAGCTCCACCTGTTGCATCAGCAGTTTCTCCAGCAGCCTCACTGATCGCTGCAGGCATTCTTAACTGGTGGCTGGTAAAAAGCTGCCTGTGAAGTGGCTCGAGTGAGCGCGCTTTCCCCGAAGATTACAGCAGCTGTCGCGCTCTAATCCACGAGAGCTGCAACACAGCCGCTTTCTGAGACACTAATCCAACGTTTTAAAGATTAGCAGGCTGCTGAGAACACCCTATTTGACGAGATGAAAACGTTAGTAGATGATGATCTCACACTGAACTCTACGTTCATTGTTGACTCATTTATGTTGGCCATGATAAAAACTGATACAATCCTGTTCGTATGTATTTACCTGACAGTTAGTGGTGTTTGGGAAGGTCCCCTAACACATCATCCTCCTGTTATTTGTCAGTGCAGCTTTTCTCTTGCACACACGTCGTAATTTTTTTAACAGCATTTCCCCTGACACACAGAGTCATTTATCACTTATGTGGCCAGTGGACGTGCGGTTCGGACACAGATAACTTGGCTCTTTAGTCTCTGTGCTTTGAAAAGTGCCAGATCACCAGATTTTAACTGTAAACCACTGTGTGTTGTCGTTTCCTTGACACAATAATTTAACAAGCCTCTGTCTTGCTTTTCGCAGCAAACGCTTCATGAGAAATGGGATGAATATCGGTCGCTGATGGTGCAGGAGCAGAGGCTTGTTCATGGTAGGTTTTATATGTCTCATCAATTCAATCTGCTTTGTTTCACCGGGATGATACACTCAATCAATTAAGGTATTAAAACATATCAATATGTCCAGATTTCCATCTTCCACCTTTTTGAGAAGTTTTTTTGTTTTTTTTTTTACAAAAAGGAGAGACAATAAAGTTCATAGCAGACAAAACAAATATTCTTGAAGCAAAAACCTAAAAAAAATGTACATGTTATCCTCTGTACTCGTCTCGGTGTGAATAGTTTCCACAATACCGTGTATTTAAAGTTGTGTCAGCACACCATTCTAACTCTGCCCCTCTGTCCTGCAGGCATAGTAATGAGTGATGCTGCAGTGTACGAGTCCCTGGAGTCAGCAGGCGTGTACGGCAGCCTCGGCACTCCCAGCCCCGCCGCTCAGAGAGCTCTCCGCTGCACTGGCAGCACCAGCAGCAGCGCCAGCTTTCTCAGCACGGCCACCGAGGACGACCCTCTGTACCAGACCTGCCTGTACCAGGCGGACAGCAGCGTGGACTCGGACAACACCAGCGCAGACAACAAGAAGGAGCAGCAGCCGCCGCAGAGGCAGCACCGCCTCCGGCCGGCCAGCGAGCTCTTCCTGTCAGCCAAGACGCATCTGACCCGCAGCGCCAGCACACGCAGCTACATGAGGGGATCTTCGTCGTCGCCCACCTCAGGGGAAAAGCAGGGAGGATTCAACTCGTTGCAGAGGAAGCCCAAACAGAAGAGCTTCCGCAGGCGCCTCCTCAAATTCATCCCGGGCCTGAACCGACCGCTGGAGGAGGAGGAGAGCAAGCTGTGAGCAGTGAACAGAGCTGTTACCCCAAAGACTCAAAGCAGCAGAGACTGTCAAACTAAACTGCCAAAGAAAAAAGTGCAGGCAGCCCCAAAGAGTGAAGAGGCTGAGACCAAAGTGTATTGGCTCCACAGTTGCACCTCTCCACGTTTAAATGAGTAGACCAATGAACATTCAGCTACGTTCTGTAGCCTCTGTGTTTCAGAGCTGTACACAACTTTTGTTTCGATTTGTTTTTCGTTCTTTAAGTTATTTATTTATTTTAACATGTCTGGCTCGTGTACAGAATGAAGGATTTTTCAGTTTTTACTGCATGCTCTGACTTTTAATTTGACAGCCAAATAAACAACCCGTCATGACTGTGATTGTCCAACACAACATTTTGTAGGAGTCACGCTTGATATCCACTTGAGGTGACTCAGATTGATCCTGTTTTATTTTTTCTGCCTAAGTCACGGTTCCTAAAAATAAAATATGTGGTATTTTCAGATTATATGCTCATTATTTTGTGCGTAACTTGCAAGAAAAGCTATTTTGTACCACGAGCCACAACTGTTTGTGGGAATTGTAGCTGCCAAACTTAAATTAGTGCTCAGACCTCAAGTGTACACACAGTCTGTTTGTAATTTACCCAGTGGAGATGTGTCCTGCTCCATGTGATACTTTTAAATATAGTAAGTCTTTATATTTCCTCAACTCTCTCTAAACTCTGATATCAAAGAATGCTATCACCCGAGTTTTGGAGGTTAGTGTGTGGTTGCTGATGGTTTGAGGCGTTTTGTGGTGCAAGGTATCCAGAAGAGAGGCTGTTGTATCGGCTCTGACACAGTTTATTGTTGGGAGAAGAGTGAGGAATGTGCGGAGAAAGGCATGACCTAAAATTCCAAACAGAACCGCTTTCTTTCAGCTCCTGCGGACGAATGCCGATTCCTCCTCTTCCACGCTCCCATATTCCCATGGTGGCTTCAGTTGTCCAAGAGCACGCTGGGTGTGTGTGTTGGGGTGGGGGTTGCTTGGAGTCTTTTCATTCCTGGCTCCCAGCTGACCCATGAGGTCATGGTGGTCACTCTCTCCCTTGGCTCTGTGCCGTTGATCCCTTTTGTCCTCTGCCGCTCATTCACAGATGCGCCAGGAGTGTTGATGATGGTGAGCGATGGTATGTGGCCATGTGTTCGAGCCGAGCCCTCTTCATGCCCTCCTCTGACTGTTGTGGGCGCGTTAAGGAGAAGCAGGGGGGGGGGGCAGGGGAGAACACAGACAGAAGGGATTGTTATGCAAGCTTGCCGGTGCTTGAAATTTGGGTAACGAGGGGATGATCACTCCAGATGAATGTACACTAAAACCAATGTGTGAAAGGGCCGTTTAACAGAGACAGAGGACCCAAACAAGGAGGGAGTTCAGCTCAGCAATTAACCCAGTGGGAGGTTAGTATAGGGGGATGGCTGGTCACTAGCACTGTTGCAAATGTTTGGATGACGCCCTACTGCTAAAACACCACTGTTGATCCAAAGACTATGTGGTGAATTTGTTTTGTTAGCTCTCATGAACTGCAGATTGAGGTCAGTTTCTGCCTCTTGTGCTGTTTTTTTCCCCACTAATTTTGAGTAGAATCACAGATTAACTTCTTAAATATGACTTTGCTACCATCTATAAATTGTTGCCAGACCGGAGGATCATTCCTACAATGAAGAAGAAAGGCTGCATTACAGTTTTCCCCCAGTGTTTTGATGAAAAGTTCAAAAGACAAAAGCCAGATTTAAACACCAAAAATGTAAAATGCATGCTCGAGAGCTGCTTCACGCAGTCGACAACGTGGCATACTGGTGTCTAAAAACAAAACACAGACACAACAGAAAAATCCTCACTTGTGACAGCAATGCAGTGCATGAAAGTTCAGATGTTAGTGGGCTATTTTTTTTATTATGAATTAATCTGTCCAATATTTTCCAGATTATCTGATTTTCAAAATAGTTGCTGAACAATTTTCTGTCTGTCAGTTGACTTATCAGTTAATCAACTAATTGTACAGCAACTACACTATTCTAAATCTTTTTCTTTTAGTGGGGGATCGATGGGTTTCCTGGGCTGATGACTCAAAACTGGATGTGGATTTTACCAGCCTCATGGATTTATGAGATGATGGGCCACTGGGGTGCAGATATGTAAAAAGACCCCCCCCCCCCACTGGTGTATGTAGCTGCAGCAGCATGTGGCCTTCTGCATGCATTGTGCAGCTGTATCAGGAAGGGAAAGAAATCCAAAAATATGGCAAAAATGAATACTGATATGAAGGCTGATAAATTGCCTCAAGTGATGTCACTGGAGTCAACATCAGTTGGGGCTTAACACACCAAAGACGTTTACCCACTGGTCTGGTCCTGTCACCGCCTGAAGAGAAATGAGCTTTGGGAAGAGGAAGCAGAACAAAACTGAGCCTCTGTGGTGAAACAGTTCAGACCAGAGTGCTATTTCTCAAGCATGGCGTGACGGCTTCTGACGGGCTCCTTTGGTCAAATGAATGGTTCAGTGCAGATGTTCTTGTTGGTTAAAAATAAGGAAGGATGGACGTTTGTGCTAGACACTTTTTACACACATGCACAGAAAAGGCACCAGAAAAAAAAACACACAAGCAATGAACTTGTTTGAAGCAGAAATATCACCAAAAAGGGAAGCTTTGGTGTCATAAAGCATGGGTGGCCCGTGTGGCATTTTGGAGTCGTGCGTCTGTTGTGTCTGATAGACCAATAGGAGCTTTGAGTGGGCTGTTGAGGCACAGGATGTGGCTGACAAATGTGCAGGAAATCCACCATAAAGATAAAAGAATACAACCGACTGCAAGGTTAAAAAAAGACAGCATCATGCGCTTGTGCTTATCTCCATGTTTGTCTGTAGATGTGTGGGTGTTTAACCAAATAGACTGAACAGGTAGAGCACAATAAAATAAGCAAGCAGACTGGACACCTGCCTCTAGAGACGACAGGTGTGAGTTAAAGGAGCATTCAGGGGTCAAAAGTTACAAATAAAAACTATCCTCGACTTGTAAAATTTTCACAAAATAGTGAGTTTAGCACATGTGAAATACCAGTGGCCAGTGAGAGGATACGAAACTGTCCAGTGTGGTTGAATCAGCTTTACTGCAAAGCTTAACACCCACATCAACAAGCCAACCACAGCGTCTGAACACATGAATAAATGCAAATTGACGAAACGTGCTTCGTAATCAGCCTCTGAGATAAAGGTTCTGCATTTGGTTTCCCAGCAGCAGCAGCAGCAGCAGCAGCAGCGGCGGCAGCGGCGGTGGCTGATACCTTAAAGGTTATATTGTCTCGTTGTGGCTTTAACAGCCTCTTTTCCTGAAGCTGCTGCTCATAATTTCCACTCAGCAGCTTGTTAATGGACAGCTCAGTTGTACAGTCAGAGCCTGTCATTTAGAAACTGGACGGCTCTGTGTATTTTATCAAGCCCAGGACACAGTCCATAAAAAGGTTTCCAGTAGCTGCGTGGATCTAATGAATCCAAAACTATATTTCAACATACAGTGGTGCGTCACTATTAAGATTAACTAGATTTAAAAATAGCTGCCTACATATGAAAGCTTGAAGACATGTTTTCTGCGGTCAGCGTCTTATTGTGAGTGATGGGGTCCAAAATGAACACGCAATCTTCTTCTTTGGTTACATGACATGAAAGTACTTTCTGTATTTGTGATTTTGTCCCTGCTTTTTGTCCTCAGCTGGTAAAAGGTGGCATGAATTTCTGTGCACCAATCAAATTTGAATTGAAATCTGATGACATTTGTGTGGTTTGTCGCTTCATCAGTGAATTCTGATCAAACAACACCCCCCCCAGTCCTCACAAAGCAGAGCAGCTCAATGTTTGAGTGTTAAAGCTCTGAATAAATATGAACTAAAGGTGTTTTTTCTGTCACATGCATAGTCATGAATGTTGCAGAGAAACACACGTTTTCAGAGGATTTAACATGCACTGAATAAAACCAGTTATAGTATTAGATTGGTTGGACTTGAATCAAAGGACCGCTGAGGGACATCTAGATTCAAATCTACCACAATGATGAATAAAACATCTCAGCAAACATTGGACAAGGCTGCACTGAAAGTTAACTGTAATATAGAAACTCAGAGCAGGGCCATATCCTTAAATATGAAACTGTGATTTAGATTTTTTTTTTGTAGTTCTAATAAAATATGAATAGATTTTTTGACTAATTTAAAGGCACATTCCACCAATTTCACCTTTCAAGCTCACTCAGCTCGTGAAAGCAGTTGTACATTGTCTCCTGTGGCTCAGAGGGCAAACTCCAAGCAAACACTTGTGGTATAAAGAACAGCTTAACTGTGTCACACAATGATCCTGATGAAAGCCTGAACGCACTGGTCTCACAACACAGCTGCACCTATGGGTGAAGTTGGTGTTTCGGGTGAGTGAACGTGAAGATGACAACACATGACTGTCCACAGAAATAAATGAACGCTACAACGCATCCTATTCATCATCTCATCACGTGGCCATCTCCAGTAAGACCTGACATGACTCCAACGCCCCCCCCCCCATATGTAGATATATATATACTTAGTTCCTGCCTAAGCGAGTGACAGGTGTGAAAGTCTATGTCACTGAATATGCTTTTATTTCCCTTTGCGGCTCATATATCAGATGGTCATGACCATTTAGCTTTAATGCCAACATCAGAGACACAACAGCTGCATGTGGCTAATCTCAGTATAAACGTAGGCGTGAGTGAATGAATTACTTGTGTTTTGATACTTTTTTCACATAATAGTAGGTAGTAAAAACATCCTGGAGGGGTGTGGTCAGGGGCTTAGTCTTAATATAATACACATGTGACTGTGTTTGGCCTCAATTGTTAATCTGTCCATCTTTTCTGTCCACATATACAGCAGACCTGGAACAAATCTGAAGTTCTGGAAGATTAATCGTAATCATTCGCAGGTTATTTTCTTGATTCTGGCTGTGTGAGATCTCTTTGCTCAGGATGTGGAACATGTGCACAGAGTGTGTCCAGATGGCGCACGATAGGCCTCAGATCGAACGTTCAGTTATTAAACGGGTTCCTCTTTTTCACACTGGTTTTATGACGTTTGAGAGCACAAAATCAGATAAGGAACCACCTGCTAATGTTCTGTGGCTTCCACCTTCTTGCCCACCCACCCACACACCTACACACACACACACACACGTGGATGAGAGGAAAAACATTACTGAAGATATTAAAACTACTTTGTTCAACTCCCCTGTACATCAGTGTTCAGATTTCCAATCAGCTGCTGTTGAAATGAATGAATGTCAGTGTATCAGTTATTTTTATGATAAATCTATGTTATATTCATAGTTTACTTACTTATTTTGCTTTACTTACTTGATGAGCTAATCTAAGAGTTAAGAATATTGATAACACAAGTAACAAAAGTTGGTAAAGGTAGTAAAGTAAAGTAAAGGTAATAACAGTGGCCAAAAAAAGTAGCCAAAACTAAAGTGTGTGAGTGTTAATGCATGTGACAGATATAAATAAATAAAGAGAGATATGCACATGGGTCATTTTGACCCCTTATGAAAAGTTGGGGAAATAACAGCCGACAAAAACTTTATTTTGTGGTAAGGAACGAGGATTTTGAGGAATAGCTGGAATATGACTTACAAAAATGTATTTCTGTTACAAAGAATAGACTAGCCTGTTCAAATGTGACCCAGCATGCACCCCAGGGTTGAGAGCTGAATCGCTGTTATATAAAACCTCTGACAGCTGTGAGTGTGAGGGAGAAAGTCATCAAATACAATGGCAGGAAGTGTCATGGGGTTACATCTTAAAACTCAGCGTGGCCTCAGTTTGAAACCTTTTCCCAGAAATTGTAACAGCTAAATATTTCAGTTAGATTATCAAATAAAGCCCCATGCATGTGTAACCACTGCTGTCAAAGTGAAGTGGAGCAAAGTGAAGACCTGTTGACATCCACGTCTGGGTTGAAAGAGAGAGAGTGGCGACAGTAACTTCTTCCTGTCTCCAAAGACAGGAAGTGGTGGGGATCAGCATGTTCTGACGTCTTTTTTTTGGTTTTGTTTTTCAGGGAATGCTGAACAATGACAACCTCCACGTCCACACTGACTGAACAGTGGAGCAGCAGATTGTCCTCATCTCCCACCATGTCAGAGCAAATGAAATCAGCATGCCCGCCTGACTGCTCGGGCTGCAGAGCAGGAGCGTCTGGGCTCCAGGAATGCTGTGAGCTGTGGTGTTTGTCCAAGAGGAGAGAGGATGTTGACTCACCGGGGTTTTCAAGAGCCAGCTCCAGGAAAACAGAGAGGATGGAGCCCAGAGATACTGTAACATGTTCCCAGAAAACATCATGATTGCAGAGAGCTGAAAGTCTCTGTTCTTAGGAAGATGGCACGATGCTTTTGTCTGACAACATTTCTACGGAAATGTCAAGAACAGCCCCTCTTCCATGTTAAAATGACTTCAAACTGATTCAGGGTGTGTCTGAATGACTTTGAGTACCTTTAAGGCGAAATAATAAACTATATTCATAAAGTGAGTGGGATATAAGTATACAGGCAGGTGCTTTCATGTGACGCTGTTCAAAATATTCTCACTCTCTGCCCACACACCCCACCTCAAAGTCCTTCACTCTCAATCCAAGAAGGTAGAACTGACTCATCTGAGGTGATGATGACCCACACGCACGCTTCATATTCAGATCTTTCTCGTTTTGAGGGGGATGATAACGCGCGAATGACGACTATGAAAGGAGACACTCCACAAGTTGTGATATCATGTTGCTAGAACTACTTTAACTGAACGTTAAAGTGAAAAGTACTGGGAAACAAGGAAGCTTGCATCTAGGTCTTGTCATTTTGTGGTTTCTCGGTTGCTGCTTCCACTTTTCTCTCCAATTTGGTTTTCAGAGTACATCTCACAGCACCTTTCTTTGTTTTTCGCAGAAAATTCAAGTTTAAGTGTTGGATTGAAAAAAAAAATCTCCTTTGCGTAATTTTTACAGTCTTCGGTTTTGTATGAGAGCAGTTTGTTGGGTTGGATTCAGCCCCAAAACAGACAGTGACTGTACTCTGTATGCTGATGAGACTGGGGAATTCATTGTGATTTGAAAAGAGACCAAACATAAGCACATTGGGGCAAAGCTATTATCCATTTCAAGCTGAATGGCAGCTGTGGTTGTAGCAGCTGACATTTCCCGTCCACCCGCTGCAAGTTTTCCTCAATCCCTGTCTAATACTGACAAGTCGGGCTTTGTATTGTTTGGGGATTTCTCTTGCATCAATGCAATCAACCTTGTTGCACTCACAAACTCTTTATAAAGTCCCCCTACTTACTCTTAAACAACTGGCTCCTGACCTCGAACAGGTCCAGGAAACTTTGAGACAATAACACCACTATTTCATCTGTGGACTGTATCTGGAAAAACAAGAGGAAATTCATTGAAGAAGAAAAAAAAAAAAAGCTGAAGATGAAAAGGGGCCAAAGTCAGCCAAGAGCCAGTATGTGTGAGTCACTGATGGCGACCGTCCCAGGCCTGGAGAGGAATCAAAACAAAAGCAGCAGCAGCAGCCCACTGCGGCGGCCGCGCAGGCCTGTGAGGAGATGCTGGTTACAGGGAGTTCCTGGAGGTGCGCAGAGTTCCTCTTGGCTCTCTGGCTCGACCAAATGCTTCCCTGAGTGTTTTCCTGCGGGACACAGCAAAACATTCCCCACCCTCGTCCACGCCTCTGCTCCGACACTGCAGCAGTGTCAGCCAGAAGGAAAGAGACACAAAGACGAGGTGTGAATGAAAGCAGAGGTTCTTCCTGTGACCTCATTGTTGTGTACTGTTCTAACCTTTTCTCTATAGTGGTGGAAAGTACTGTACCTCAAGTGCTATGCTGAGGTACTTTATTACACATTTATTGGACCACTATTGTTACCAGTTTTTATTGTTAACACTTTTTAGATTTTACATAAAAAACATATAATGAGCTTATAAATTACAATATAGAATATTGGTAAGGATGAAACGAGTGATTTCCAACATAGCTGAGATATCCATGGTGTCTGCTTTGTTTCAGACGTCTGAGAATGAACCAAATCCACCAAAGAAACATATGTCCTCTAAATTTCTGAGATGGTTTCAAAGTAAGACTAAAAACTACCCAGTATTTCATTAAAAGCAGCAGATTTAGGGACATTAGACCAAAGCTGAGAACCAGCATACTAGACTGAACTACCTGACTGCATTTAAAGTAGTAAAAAGTAGTGATAAAATGCTCTATAAAATGCATCAGTATTAATGCCAATCTAAAGCTGAAATAATATCTCTGACAGCTGCAGAATAGGTACGCTTTGCTTTGTTAATGCCTCTGCACTGAAATAGGAATCTGAATGAAGGATTTTTACAATGTAGTTTTGGTACTTTGCACTTTTTATTGGACAGGCATGAGAGAGGTATCAATATTCCCGAAGCTAGTATCATAACTAGTAAAAAGTACCAATACAACGTTTTTTTGAATACTAATAATAATGATTTAAACCAAGTTCATCAGTGGACTGTCGGAGACACGGACAGGTCTGTCCCAGCCAGTGCTGGTCCAGCCCAGTGTGTGTGGCCCGGAGTATGTGGGCAGTCGATGAGGGAGGAATGTGAGAGTGGGACGGCTCAATGGGGGACATTCTTATGACCTACAAACGGTCGACAGAAAAGATTTTGTACTCCCGGGTGACAAGGACAAGCATGAAGACAGAGCTCATTATTCAAACTGTGTGGTGACGACATGTCTCTGATGACAGCACAGCCCGTCCCTGCGTCACTTCCACTTAATGTAATCAATTCAGTGTAAAAACGTATTGTTCAACATTGGCAGCCAAATGTGGGCCTACGGATCCTCCTAGTCTTTCATGTTACCATCCACATGTGTTAACATTACATAAAATTTTTTATTCATATGTCTTTATAACCCCACAATTTCTTTGTAAATCACATAATGTATTGTGTTTTTTGTGTTTCTTTACATGTGGAAAAACTCAGTCACTCACCAAAACAAGTATTACAAAATTACAAAATACAACAGTTGTTGATTTTCCATTAGACAAATGAAAATCATTGAGCACTGCACCCAGTGCTGACTGAAGTCCAGTATATATGAAATTCACTGAGATGAGGTTCCTCACTCATGTCAGGATGCTGCCCTCCAGTGGTGGATCAGAATTAGGAGTCCAGGCCTCAGACATGCACAGCACACATGATGTTCCACATTGGAAATTATTAGACTAGTGTCCAGTATCTTGATTTCTTTTTCTTTCTTTGACTCTCAAGAGAAAGTTTGTTTTTTTTTTTGTCTTTTTGTGCTCATTACATTTCAGGCACAATAGCACATTGTTTGCTGTCTTTGGAGGATCAGCTTTGAATTTCTGTCTTGTACGGATGCTTTTGTCAGGCTCAGGTCTTAAACGAATATAAAGCCATGAAGTGTCAGAGGACACTCGTAGCCGACAAAGCAACATGTGAAGTATCTTCAACAGATTCTCACGACCCTTCAGCTGAATTTCAGGCCCGACCTGAAAGTCAACACAAGCCAGACTAGTTGATGAACATGCCGGCAAACAATTAGCAGCTGCTAAATGTCAAGTCCAAAGCTGTCACCGATGAATGGCTGATTTATAACCGGATAATATCAGAGTTCATATTTGATCTGGTTGCTTTGGCCAGTTTCAGGTTTCATGTTGCAGGGACAATCTGCTGAGGAACATTTCAGTCTCTGCTGCCTCCAGATCGATGATTAGAGAACGTTATAATTAAATATAACGAAAGGAGAAGCTTAAAGTCAGCTGGTCAGAGCAGTGCCGAGGCCAGGCCCTCGGGCTCAACGCAGAGAAGTTGAAGACACCCTGCTGACAAAATGAGTTTCAACCAAGTGGGTTCAAAATCAGCAGAACCTCAGCACGGGCAGCGACAGCTATTCACAGTCTGCTCCCAGAAAAGTCTGAGGCTGGTTTAAAAAGCTTTTGCTGAAATCAATGTTGCTCTGCAGACGACACAAACCAGTCAGCCGCATAGACAATAGCCAGTGTATTGTAGTCAGTGTTGAAGTAACTAAGTAACTCAGTTGAAATACTATACTAGCACTTAACTTGAAGCAGTCCTGGGACAGCTGGAGTTACTGGTTACTTTTCAGATTAAGATTTTACTTAATAAAACACAATATATGTTTAATGAAGATAATACATTGTTTCAAATTGAAGTTGTTCCCCAACTTTTTTGGCTCTTACAAAAATAAAGTTATTGTCTAGTTGTTTGGCTCAAAGCAAAGATTAAAGAAACAACCAAAATATGAAGGAGCAAATTTGTGTAGCAGAACTTTATATTTTTGTCATTAATCATGCTATCACTCCTATGTTGTGACCCTTTGGAAGGGCCCGACCCCCAGGTTGGAAACCTCTGGACTAAACTACCAAACTTTAGTTAATACTAGCAATAAAACTGCATACATATACAGTGCTGTGCAAAGGTCTTAGGCAGGTGTGAAGAAAGAATGCTTTCAAAAATAAATAATAAAATTCAATTGTTTATTACAGCATCAGTTCTTCTAGGTACACTTGCACAAAGTCAGGGATTTTGTAGGATCATAGTCAGCTGTATGATTAACCAGTTATACCAAACAAGTGCTAATCTTCATCAGTTTCATATGCAGGTTAAAACAGAAACAGCTAAAACTGGGTGAGGAACAGCCAAACCATGCTACCATGGTGAGACTGTGGAAGACAGTTTCATGTCACAGGTCATCATGGCAAGACTGAGCACTGCAACAAGACACAAGGTAGTTATACTGCATCAGCAAGGTCTCTCCCAGGCAAAGATTTCAGAGCAGACTGAGGTGTCAAGATGTGCTTTTCAAGCTAATTTTGAAGAAGCACAAAGAAACGGACAGTGCTGAGGACCGCAGACGCAGTGGTCGACCAAGGGTGCAGAAAATGCCAGCAGGTGCTCTGGACTGATGAGTCAAAATTTTAGATATTAGGCTGCAGCAGAAGGCAGCTTGTTCGCTGAAGGGCTGGAGAGCAGAACAATAATGAGTGTCTGCAGGCAGCAGTGAAGCATGGTGGAGGTTCCTTGCAGTAATGGGGCTGCATTTCTGCAAATGGAGCTGTGGTTTTGGTCAGAGTTAATGGTGCCCTCAATGCTGAGAAATACAGGCAGATACTACATCATGCAATAACATAAGGGAGGCGTCTGATTGGGATTTCATGAAGAGACTGAAGGATCTGAGGCAGCCGACATCCACAGAAGATCTGTGGTTTGTTCTCCAAGATGTTTGGAACAACCTTCCTGCTGAGTTCCTTCAAAAACGGTGTCAGAGTGAACCTGGAAGAATTGATGCTGCTTTGAAGGCAAAGGGTGGTCACACCAAATATTGATTTGATTTATTTTTCTTCTGTTCGTTCACCTTGCATTTTGTAAATTGATAAAAAAATAAACAATTTTCTATATTTTTGAAAGCATTTTTACTTAACAGCATTTCTTCACACCTGCCTAAGACTTTTGCACAGTACTGTAAGTGCATCAGCATTAATGTCATTTTTCTGTAGAACGAGTACGGTACTTGTGATACTACCATTACATTTTGCTGAAAATACTTTAATCCATATACTGAAGTAGAATTTTCCATGCAATCCATGACTTACTTGGTATTTTTACATTGTTGTATTGATGTTTTTCTTTGATAAACCACCTGAATGCCTCCTCCACTACTGGAAACGGCAGTCAACAAAACAACCTTTCCATAAAGTCCATGTTCTGGACTTTATGAGCAACTGCAAAATCAAGATCAGAAAACAAATATTAACCTTGTTATGCTTGAGAGTTACACTTGAATGTGTCATGCTACTGTGTCACACCACCAGATGGAGCAGAACAGTGTGGGATTCGTCCTCCAATTGGTGCAAACATCAGCAAAACCTGAGAACTCTGATGTGACCACTGACATAAAGGATAAGATGTCACTTGCCCCTGTAGTGAAGTGTATGATTAATAAATTGTCTCTGACTACACGGCCATATAACCACTCAGAGCCAATTAAAGCATTGACACTTATTGTACAGAATAATGACTTAAACTGATAGTAAAGGCAGTATTAAGGAGGAGGAGGAAATCATCTACAGTATGAGAGGTGTCATATGTGTGATATCCGATCCGCTTTCACTTGAGACCGAAAAGTAGAACCTGATAAGGACAGTGGGGACTTAAGCCATGCTGAGGAATGTGGGCGCGATAGGAAACTGTCTCACATGTTTGATCAAATAAAAAAGGGGAAGAGTCACAACGAGGCCTCGTCATGTTTTCGTCATGGGTAAAGCTGCTTCTCTAAAAGTTTGATGGCGTGTAATTCTGTGCTTTTTTGCAACATATTCCATATTGCGGTATTGACGGGGGCATTCAGTAGATCCATGGTTTGGTTCAAACTTTCTCATACATCTACTGTTTTATAGAAGACACATAAATGATGGATCTATTTTTTGTTTTGTGATGTCATGTCTATCAATATAACAATATGATTATAAATGTGATGAAGGTGACCAGAATTTTTATCAGACTGTGTTTGTACTGAAGTGTCAAAACCTTCCGATGTTAAAGGTGTTAACAAAACCAGGGGCCGAAACCAGACCAAACTGTCCAATATACATCACAATAATAACATGCTGTCACAGATAGCATAACGTTAATTGTCTCAAATGGGGAAATACAAACCTGTGACAAATTAAAGGTGTTAAAATATGAAAATTATCTGAATTAAATACTGTGGTCATCACAGTCACAGTCAAATGAAAACTTTAGGGAGATTTCGGAGTGACTTGTTAGACAAAACACCAAATGAGTGAGTGCCTTTTGGAAAAATGGTGTTCCAATAGAGTTTCTGACCGGGATACTTTGGGCAGACTTTTATTTGCCGGTCAGTCAGTCCACCACTTTGGTCTCGACTCACTTAGGTTTCTTGACCACTACTGGATGACTTGCCATGAAGTTTTGTACAGACATTTGTGTTCCCCAGAGGATGAATCCTACTGACTTTGATGACCCCCTAACATTTCCGCCACCATCATCATGAGGTCAGATCTTTGATTTGATCTTTGGTTTGTGACCAAATACCCACAAAACTGACTGCAATTCCCGTCAGCCTCAGCTGTACTTTGTGTTAAACACTGATATAAATATTAGCATGCTTTTTGTGACATTTGTTCACTTTTAACTACTTTGATTGTTTAGCTGTTGTCCAAAAGGTTTAAATTTAGGGTCATTTTGTCAGCCATATTGTTGTATTTAGCAATAACATGCCAATGTCATTATGGCAATGAAGAAACATTAGATCCTCTAACGCTGTCCAATACAACACTACCACAGAGTACAGCTTCAGAATATACCACTGAATGGAGTCTGGTAGTTTTCACTAAAACTAAACTTTTTTAAGTAAGGTAGCATTCATCACAGGGCTGTTGCATTGCATTACATCATACAGGTGCTTCTATTTTTCAGGACCCTCGTTGTACAAGAACATATCTATAAACAATAAATATTAAATCAAGTGCAAATATAAATAAAACACTTATAAATTCACACACAAACATGACTTCATATCATATTGCAGGGATACCTTGCACACGCCATGAAACCATCAATGTGACTGCCAAACATGAAGAGGTCAGTGGACACAAAGGCATGTTTAAACCTGATCACCCTCTGCTGGGGTTCTACCAGCTAAGAGACCTTGATATTTTGGGTGCAGAATACGTGCTGTGTCAGACACAAAGTGATCTAAGACAGACTGCTTGTGGATCAGGTAAAGAGGCAGGTGTTACTGAACTCCCGTCAAGCTCACGCAGTGTGTTTCCAGTCAAACGTCGACGTACATGTGAGAGGAAAGCGAGTTAAGGATTTGTTGAGTGAAGTACAGGCGTGATTTTGATCTTTTTTATATTTCAGATCAGTTTCGTTGCAACATTTCACAAATTTCTCTTTTTCAGCCTTGTGCACTGATAGATTGCCTTATATCAGATATATCAGAATATCTAATGGCATAAATATCAGAGTACATGTGATGGCACTGGCCTGCTGTGTACGAATGGTAATAAATAAGTGATGCCACTTAACAACAAAGGAACTACCTAAATCTCTGTTAAATGAAGCAGTGAATGAAAGCAGGCAAAAATCAACAATTGGCAATTGTGCACAAGCAGGGGAAGTTGCAAAGCGCCACTGATAGCATCATATCTGCCTCATTTACATCTGCATGCAAACCGCCTGGGACCTAACAGACGACTGACTTCAACAGCTATAACTTTTTCCGTCTGTAACAGTCGGAGATTTAGTCGCTCTATCTGATGAAAATACTTGGTTATCTGTGTCATTACAATGCTGATCTCCCTCATGGATTCCCCACAGTTCTCCTGGTTGCTCACGGATTTGAAATGAGTAGTTAAGCTGGTGAAATCTCACAGAAACAAATACAGGCATGAGCTCAGGGTATGACAAGTTTGGCCTGAAGAACTGGAGGATTTCTCCACAATGACAAGCATCTTCTCAACTCAAAAATAGCACCCTGGAGGAGCAACAGGTGGTGGGTGGATCTCTGGCTATGCACACGTGATAATACGAGTGTGCGTGTGCGAGAACAGTTGCGCATAAAGGCCATATTCATTGCACATCACATTACAACGGCCAAACAACAGTCTTTACTCACACACAAACACACACATTACACCTGACAACAACCTCCACTGTCCTGCCACCAAATCACTTTTGGTTGTTCTCTTTCATCTGAATCTGCACCCAAAGGAGATCCAAAGAAAGGATCTTATTGATGTCACAAACTGCGCCCTGTGTCCGATAACCCAGATCAGATAACCACTGACATAAGTTTCAGTGCACCGCGGCTGGTTGTCTTCACCAGTGCTGGCATGACATCACAGATGTCCAGTCATTCAGAGGAAGAAAAAAATGAACTGAAGGGAGATTAGTTTCCACTTTAGTTTGAAACCAGTGGCTCGTGAGCCAAAACGAAGCTGTTGGCTTCCACATAACTCTTTCTCCTCTGGAGAGAATGACCTTGAACAGACAACTAGTACAAAGATCACAGCTGAGGTGTTCCCTTATGAAAATATTCAGCTTGATACGTGTGTGTGTGTGTGTGTGTGTGTGTGTGTGTGTGTGTGTGTGTACAGCCTGCTTCCTCTGTTGCACCAGATTGTAAAAAGCTCTTCCTGCCATTCGTGTCATGAATGACACCGAGGGGCAGTGAGCACATCTTTAGCGAGCCTCTGTCGTGTCACAATGGAAATGTAGGCGATAGTAGTCAGAAGTTCTTAATTAGTTTCATTCCACTTTCCGACTGGACCTCATTAACTTTATGATGACATCATAATACAATGTAATACATATGGCCCTGCAATAGGACAGCAACACAAACTATTACCTTGAATTGGTGGGTCTGATAGTATCAAATGATTCAACATTAGCTTTAGGAAGCTTATTATTATCATGAGTACCATAGTTGGATTGGATTGGATAGCACTGTGTTGTACAGGTGGTACCCTTTCTGACCCCTGGACATGGTTGTGAGTAACCAGGTAACCATGTTGGGCCCCTTTTAATGTGTTTCCCACTTGTACAGTTTCTACATGCTAGAATATTAGATGGCTCCAGATTTGCTGTGTGGTACTTTGACTAAACATGAACTTTGGAATATGCAAAACCGAAACACAAAACTGAGCTAACAAAGGTCTTACAACTCCCTTTTTAACAAAGGGACCCTATTTGAGGACAGACCCTAACAGCAGGACCCCTGGAGGGCCTTCATGTCAGAGGTTATTGTGCTTTTTGATGCATATTCCCAAATACATGTCCAATAAAATGATCACTAGCCAGTTCACACATTGCAAACCTATAGCCTTTTAAGACAGTAATCTGTTTCAGCTCTGCCTGTTAGTAGTTAGTAGTTACAGTGGATATAAAAAGTCTACACGTCCCTGTTAAAATGTCACGTTTTTGTGATGTAAAAAAAAATGAGACCAAGATAAATCATTTCAGAACTTTTTCCACCTTTAATGTGACCTATAACCTGCACAACTCAATTGAAAAACAAACAGAAATCTTTTGGGGGGAGGGGGGTAAAAATAAAAAAAGTGTGCACACCCTCTTATAACTGGGGATGTGGCTGTGTTCAGAAAGAACCAATCACATTCAGAATCGTGTTAAATAAGAGTCAGTACACACCTGCCATCATTTTAAGGGCCTCTGATTAACTCCAAATAAAGTTCAGCTGTTCTAGGAGTCTTTTTCTGACATTTTTTTAGCTGCATCTTACAGCAAAAGCCATGGTCCGCACAGAGCTTCTAAAGTATCAGACGGATCTCATTGTTAAAAGGTATCAGTCAGGAGGAGGGTACAAAAGAAGTTCCAAGGCATAAGATATACCATGGAACACAGTGAAGACAGTCATCATCAAGTGGAGAAAACAGTGACAGTGACATTACCAAGAACTGGATGTCCCTCCAAAATTGATGAAAAGACAAGAAGAAAACTGGTCAGGGAGGCTGTCAAGAGGCCTACAGCAACATTAAAGGAGCTGTAGGAATTTCTGGCAAGTACTGGCTGTGTAGTACATGTGACAACAATCTCCCGTATTCTTCATGTGTCTGGGCTGTGGGGTAGGTTAGCAAGACGGAAGCCTTTTCTTACGAAGAAAAACATCCAAGCCCGGCTAAATTTTGCAAAAACACTTTTGAAGTCTCCCAAAAGCATGTGGGAAAATGCGTTATGGTCTGATGAAACCAAGGTTGAACTTTTTGGTCATAGATCCAAAAGGTATGTTTGGTGCAAAAACAACACTGCACATCACCAAAAGAACACCATACCCACAGTGAAGCATGGTGGTGGCAGCATCATGCTTTGGGGCTGTTTTTCTTCCACTAGAACCGGGGCCTTGGTCAAGGTGGAGGGAATTATGAACAGTTCAAATACCAGTCAATGTTGGCACAAAACCTTCAGGCTTCTGCTAGAAAGCTGAAGAGGAACTTCATCTTTCAGCATGACAACGACCCAAAGCATACATCCAAATCAACAAAAGAATGGCTTCACCAGAAGAAGATTAAAGTTTTGGACTGGCCCAGCCAGAGCCCAGACCTGACTGCAATTGAAAATCTGTGGGGTGATCTGAAGAGGACTGTGCACAGGAGATGCCCTCACAAGCGTTTTTGCAAACCGTGGGCAAATATTGCCAAGTCAAGATGTGCCATGCTGATAGACTCCTACCCAAAAAGACTGAGTGCTGTAATAAAATCAAAAGGTGCTTCAACAAAGTATTAGTTCAAGGGTGTGCAACCACATTATTTTTGGTTTTGGTTTGTTTTTCCCTGCAATCAGAAAAAAAGACTAATGTGATTCTGTGACTTCCTGTTTATAAATCATAAAATCATATTTTTCCATTGTATCAGCAAAACATGCTACAGTATAACAAAGAGTCACTTGTGGGATATTGTGTGATTCAGTAGCCACTGTTGCATTCTGGCAGTGTGTCAGCCTCTTCCTGCTTAACATATCAAATTATATTCGGCTTTATCGAGCTCTGTTTAGCCGCGCGCGTGTGTGTGTGTGTGTGTGTGTCAGGAGGACAATGCTGCGGTTCTTCGCCTTACGCGCGTCAACGGAATCCCGTAGTGCGTCATCGTACGTCTATTTTTCTCGAACGCGCGCTGTGATTGGCCGGAGGCTGGAAATCTCCCCGCCCACCGCCGGGCCTTGTATGGAAACGTTCTCTGACGTCATGGGTTCGCTAAAGCTCAGTATAAAAGGGAGGTGGAGGTGTGAGAGGAGGGACTGGTCTTCAGCTGGGAGACACTGAGGATGACTGACGGCCGTTTGAGGAGTACAGACAGTTCAAAACACCTGTAGACTGGCCTTCAGAGGTGAGAAATATTTATGGTTTTCAATACAGTCTGAACCTTATTATTAGATGTTTATATTATAACTGCAGCGGCACCTGTGCATTAAAATAATAATAGAATTATAGTAGAAAAATGCAATCTAAAGAGCAGCTGCTTTGCACGAATATAATGTATTTTTCCATCTATTTCCATCTGCACCAAAATGAGTTTAAGTTGTAGATTACAGCTTGGAAATTAAAGTGCAACAGGAGGTCGCCCCAGTCTTTTCCATGCGCCTCATATGTTGGTACTGTGCCTCTGTCTGCAAGCCAACCCCACTTACTGTACCTTCCAGGCATGTGCAGCTGACCATACTACATAGTAATGTATGACAAGATGATTAACTGTTGCTGCAGTGTGAAGAGCAGAGTACTCATAAAATGAAGAATGCTTATTAGTTTCTGTGCAGATTTCCAACTGGGGATCAGGACTCACCCCCCCCTAACTTAACCTGGAATTACATTTAATCTTTAAAACGTAACTGAATGTAGGAGGATGTGCACGATATATATATCATAATATCAACAGATATCAAGAAAGTTCTTGCATTATTATGTTATCTTGAAGCTTAAACTACTTCACAGCAAACCTAAACCTATATATTACAGCACATGAATACCGTGTACAGTACACAGAGAGGGGTAAAACCCAGCCACTCATTTTAGCCCCAGGGAGCCCTAACTGGCCCTGGCTTGAAGGTTAGCAATAAAATTGAATGTCTGAAAAACAAGCTTGTTTGGCTCTAACATTTTTGATTACGTCTTTTTCAGTCTTGCAGCCATGACTTGCATACACCCCCAGCATGGACCTCAGCCCTATGAGAACAGCCTTGGCAGCTCAGAGCTTCAAAGCACAGACTTTATCTCCAGGCTGGCTGTCGATATGAGCAGCCCACGGCACCACGTCTCTGCTCCATCCCTGCCAAGCATCAGCTCCTTGGTGGACACTAACGTGGGCAACATTGACGCATATTCATGCCAGTTTACTGCAGCCCCTGCCCACGCCGCTCTGTCGTCAGACCAGGAGACCTCCTTCAAGGATGACCTGCAAGTTTACGGCTGCTACCCTGGAACGTTCATGCTGAGTTACCCGGACGAGGCCGTGTCCCCTGCTGGATCTGATTATTTTGGCAGCCCTGCATCAGCCTCATCTCCTTCAACCCCCGGGTTCCAGAGTCAGCATGTGTCCACCTGGGATTCAGCCTTCGGACCTTTCTCACCAAGTCCAGGATACTGGGCGGCAGAGGAGACCTCAGTGTCACACACGCCCTCTTTCTTCACTTTTGCTTCAGGGTCTGTGGAGGATATGTCTCAGTTGGCTCAACCACGCTTAGGAGAGCAGGATCCTTTCACTTTGAACCACCCTCAAGCATCTACACTGGCCTTCCCCTCGTTGGTGGCAGAGCAAGCACGAAGTCTCGATGGCACCGACCAGCTGGAGGGAAGCACATCACCCAAGTTAAAAAGTCCCAGTGGAAACGAGGGCTGTGCTGTGTGTGGGGACAACGCCTCCTGTCAGCACTATGGGGTTCGCACCTGTGAGGGATGCAAAGGGTTTTTCAAGGTAATACAATCCGACTTGTCTATGCAGCCAGTTAAACCATATCAATACAAAGGCGTGAAACATGTGTCACCATTCTGGATGTTTTGTGCCAGTCTTTGACACGTGTCTAGAGTAATTCTTCTTGTCATTTCACAGCGTACAGTACAAAAAAATTCCAAATATGTTTGCCTGGCCAACAAGGACTGTCCTGTGGACAAGAGGAGGCGGAATCGGTGCCAGTTCTGCCGTTTCCAGAAGTGTCTAGTTGTAGGCATGGTGAGGGAAGGTGAGTTCAGTACAAACCCAGATGGATGGTGGTCCAGATGTATCAGGATGCTAACGCTGAACTGAAGGTAACGGTTGATGTCTCCATTCCTGTAGTCGTGAGAACGGATAGCCTGAAAGGACGAAGAGGTCGCCTGCCGTCTAAGCCTAAAGTTGCGCAGGAGGTGACGACTACTGTGTCCCCAGTGAGCATGATCGCTTCGCTCGTGAGGGCCCACATCGACTCAAACCCCAGCATTGGGAAACTGGATTACTCGAAGGTAAAAAAAAAATTAAGAAAATAAGTTATTTGGAAATATTTGATTACCAACTGAGGCATCTGCTTGAACTTGTCTGCTGTCTGTCTGTAATTTCAGTATAATGAGAAGGAGGTCAGACTGAACCTGAAAGAGGATGCTACTGACATCAAACGGTTTTATGACTTACTCACATCCTCCATGGAGGTCATCAGGAAGTGGGCGCTGAGCATCCCTGGTTTCTCTGAGTTCTGCTCAGAAGACCAGGAACTGCTGCTGGAATCTGCATTTGTTGAACTCTTCATCTTACGTCTTGCATATCGGTGAGTGCAAGTGCAGCTTCCTACAAAACCTTTGCGATAGATTTAAGCGGTAACAATAAACCAAAACAAGATGGATTATATAGTGTAAGTGTAGTATACCTGCTGCCTTGGATAAAATCAACACATGATGTCTTTTTTCTCTTTAAGTTCCAATCCTGAAATGGACAAGCTCATCTTCTGCAATGGGGCTGTGCTTCACAAAACGCAGTGTGTCCGGGGCTTTGGGGACTGGATTGACTCCATCTTGGAGTTTTCTCAAGGCCTCCATCGCATGAAGCTAGACGTTTCCTCCTTTTCGTGTCTCACCGCCCTGGTCATAATCACTGGTAAGTTTAACACCATTAAACACATCTAACTTCAGAAGCAAAGATATCACTTTAAGTCAGAATGAGAGTTGATCTCACGCAGCCTGGACAGCAGTTTGCATAAGGAATCTGGTGGACAATACAAGGCAGTTACACAATGCAAGATTGACACAGCAGGTGTTTGACAAAATGTAACACGACCTCACGTATAGTGTAGACAAGATGTAATGTATCACGGCGGACTAAACATAACCACAATGCAGGTTCACATTTGACGCCAAGAATTGTTCCCACATAGCAGTGTCGACACCACTGACAGCACTAGTGTGTCCACTTCAGCAGTGAAGCATTCGACTTGATACAGTGAATGTTTTGTATTAAGATTTTCCAAATACAAACCAGAGTTATGGTCTTTTTTATAGCTGAATATAATCAAATTATCAAAGAGGAAATTATTGGATTAAAAATCTGATTTGTCACTGCATGGTCTCAAGGTTTGTGTTATGTGTGTTTTGTATGGGGTAAAAATAATGAAGTATAAGGCTCTGAATCTAACTTGGGTTTTTTATTTTATTTTTCTTCTGCAGACCGACATGGTCTAAAGGAGCCAGACCGTGTGGAGGACTTGCAGAACCAGCTCATCACCTGCCTGAAAGATCACGTCTCTGGCTGCGGCGCTGACTCGCTGCGGCCCAACTACCTGTCCAGGCTTCTCGGGAAGCTGCCTGAGCTCAGGACTCTGTACACTCAGGGCCTCCAGCGCATCTTTTACCTTAAATTAGAAGATCTTGTTCCTCCACCGCCGATTGTGGACAAAATCTTCATGGACACACTTCCGTTTTGAGTGTGAGATGGGAAAATGACCATCTGTGATATGAAATCTGGAGTTTACATGAGAGCCAAAGAGGGGAAAAAGGGCTACTTCTGAAGTGGATGAGTTTTTACAACTCATGTTGCAGAAGCAACATGTGCGTGGAGCAATCAGAAAATGCTCTTCCTACTTTGTGTTTCGAGGATATTGTGAACTCTGCAGGTGGAATCAGACAGCTCATGGACCAAAAGGTGACTGTTTACACACAAGTTGCCATGAATGGAAATATTTCTGATGGAGGGAAGATGATTGCACTTTCCAAACAGTTATAACTGAGTACAAATAATATCTGCACCATCATTTCTAGTGAGCATAACTCCGCTTTTTTTGTAACAATCTTTTGTTGTGATTTTGATGACTGTAAATTGCACTTAAAATATCCAACAAAGCATTATAATGATATCTTAAGCTCAAGTATTAAAATGGTCATCATTATATCTCTATTTAGATCGAATATTTCAGGTGCTTCATTCATTATTTCACAGAAACATTTTATCACTGAAATACACTTTTCAGACCCCAAATGGATGTTTGGTGAGTTCATGAACATCAGCATCCAAAGCATGAGTCACTCAAACCTTCAATTTGCTTTATATTAAATGCCACCATTTCTATTTGGTGATAGTAACGTAGGTTAAACCTACAGAACTCTTCGGTCGTATCATTCATGTATCATGAATAAACATTGAGCAGCTAAAGATACTGTTTATCATCCAGTACAGTCTTATACACTGGTCTTGTATGTAAATTATTTTGAATCTGTTTTAAACCTGCTGGTGATTTTGACACATGAACTGCACTCTGCAGCCTGGGGAAAATGTAATTTTGTTTTGGCCCTGTTATTTTTACGTACTAAGAAGTTATATTTTACTGCAGCTAAACATGAAATAAAATTTAGAAATGCATATTCCAACTGCTTCTGTCATCTGTCACTTATAAAGGAGTATAATAAGTTTTAAACCATGATTTGCGTGACTGCAAATTGGGATTTAGCTGAGAAATTAAAAAATGTTTTCATATCATGTTAAAATTACAATATACAGTATAATTGTTTTTTGTGCGAGTAAGTCATGACGCATCATTTAGTTTGTGTGTAATAAAGTATATTCATCAATTTGACAAAAGACACACAAAGACACATTTCATTGTAATTGTAAATGATAAAGATTATTGTAAATGATAAAGATTATTCAAAGATTCAAAGCGTTTATTATCATGTGTACAGTGCAGAAACGGGTTTCCCTGTACAATGAAAATCTTACTTTGCCATCCACACTGAATGCCAAAGAGTAAAAAAGAAGAGGATAAAATATAAAATATAAATATAAACTACTATAAACTATAATATAAACTACTATTGCTATATATAGACTCAGTCTTTAGTTATAAAGACTGATAGAAATCTTTCTTATTTCATATTGAGTACGTAAGTCAACTGTTAATTCTTCTGTTGTGTGGCAGTGCTGAGTAACCTGCTGTGCCAGTTGCCTGTAAGCCTGAGTCAAGTGTAATTTCTTCTTTTGGCATCGGGTCAGAACATACTGCCGAAAAATGTACCCTCGTCCACCTCCCTCCCAGTTATGTGCCAGTCTCTTTTTAGAAGCTGATGGAATTCCCCGTCCGGTCTCAAGTGTCCCAGACTACTTCATCATTGTATAGTGCCACACTCTCACATGCACGTCAGAACATGAATGTACACCTTTTACTGCTTGAGGTAAATGTTATGGGACACTGCTACAAGTCAGGATAATAAAAGATTATTTATAGATGATAGGTTTTAGGTTATTATTCAAGTGCAGCTGTTAGTGGCACGTGGGTCTCTATCATTCACGATAACGGTACAAAATGGGAAAAGTAATCCATTTACCATCACCTATATGTATATATGTCAGCTGAGAAGACATTGCAGTAGAGAAATGTTAAAGATGTGTTTGAGTAATTTGAAGACTGTCTTCAGCACAGACAAATATTGACAAATTGACATTTGTCGACTGTAAAATGTTCCGGTTGGTGCAGATAAGATGAGATAAGATAATCCTTTATTGATCCCCATGGGGGAAATTCAGGTGTTGCAACAGCCAAGATACAAGTATACAGAGTTAAAAATACAAAATTAAAATCGCAATAGAAAAAGTACACACATTAAAAAGAAAGTGACAATTATGACAGTGACGTCATATGTAAGTAGCAGCAGGTTTGAAGAAAATATATCTTCATCACAGTTCTGAAATAACCAAACTTAAGGGATTTTTTGTTACCATTTTTTATATATAATATTGAAATCAGCCACAAAAGTACCAATCAGACTCTGTTTGCCACTTGGTTCACTTCATTGGCTGAGCCTGACATTGTGTTCGTGTTAGACGATTTGTTGAAATATCATAAAAAAAGGAGCGCCTTGGTAACTGAGCATTGTTGGTTCAACTCCAACCAACATTTGTCTGTTGGTGCCAAATATGCAGCAAGTATACAACACATTCTGTCTACCAAATAAAGACACTCTTTCTAAACGCTTGCTTTAAAGATCAGTTAGAACATTACTTCTTACTAGGCATTAGGTTGCCAGGCTGTGAACAAGCCGTTATAAAGTAATGTATTACAACTGATAAAGCCTTTATCAAGTCCATTTGTGTTCAAATAGTGTTTATTTAAAACTTCAAACATCCAGTATGATCCAATATAATTACCAAGCAGTACACTGGACTACTATGAGTCACTAAATGCACATCCATCTTCAGCTGCAGTCAGATTATGTAAACTGGGGGTGCAAGCCAACAGCGCATTGCTCTATTATGGAAAGCCGAAAGGGTCTCAATTCACTACAATTTCACTAGTGTTTTATGTATTTATAAACATCACCCGACATTTAGAAACACTGGCCTAAACGCCATCACGCTTTGTGGAAATGTTGGCTGCTGGCCAGTGTTATTTAAATGCCTGGTTGTGTTGACAGCCTGTCTCTGTAGTGTAATAGTTATGACAGCTGCCTTTTGTGCTAATGGTTCAAATGGTTCATTGGTTTTTTACTTTGATTTTGATTCAGGTTTATTTAACAACTAAATACTTAAAGTTCTAAACTTTCACACGGTTTGTTTTTTGTGGTATGAATTGATTGAATACTCGCAGTAAGATTTATATCGTTATTGTGGAAAAGATTTATCTTTTATTTCAGTGACAGTCTCTTACACTGTCGTTGTCCTATCTTGATTGGGTCTTGAACCAGTAAGGACATTAAAGGTAAAGCAAATGTCTTATCCATTACATTACACACCCAGGCATTTAAATGATAGTGGATGGAAGCCGGCATTTACATAACACCTGATGGAGTTTAGTACGGCATTTATGTTTGCATGAAATTCTGAGGAAATTGTGGTGAAATTTGATCCTGTAGGCTTTCCTTAATCTTATTTGAGTTCCTGTATATTTATTACACTTGGACTGAAGTGATTCCGATCTGTTTGTATAGACTCTTGGATCTGGAGGTAACTTAGAGCAAAATTATCTAAGGCAGCAACTCTTGAGTAATATCTATTAAAAATTCTCTGTCTGGTGTTGTAATGCAACTTAATATACAAGTTGAAGGACTTGATAAACTTTAATATAAAAGACTTAGGCAGCAAGAACAGCTGGGCCAAGTCAGCATCATCCTGACTGCAGAATATATGTGGGTGATGGTACATTGACAACAATAACATGGGAAGGGTAGCTCTCTTATGATCTACCCATCATGCCACAGTGGAAATTGGGGAAACTGAGAGCAACTTGAATGCAGTTTGTGTGAGTGGAGTATGACAAGCCGGTAATAAAAGAGGATCATGAGCTTCAGACAGAGTTACAGGATGAAAGGCCAGCTCCAGGGCACAAACTGTCCAGTAGATATTGTGCAGGACTCTTATGTCAGTGAGAATATGAGAATGTCACATTTATAAAAAACGATCGACAGAGAGGCTTTGGTTTCACTTGCAGGCGACAAGCTCGGGGTACGTGCCTAAAACTTGTTTGCAGAGCGTCCAGCAGCCAGCATGAGTGTGATGAGTTTCATGAGTCACATCTCAATGAGAGCAGCAATTCAACAGTAATAAGTCTGACCTCATGGTGGTGCTAGAGAAAAAGTCAGCGAATCACCTGGAAGTCATTAGGATTCATCCTCTGGGAACCATGAATGTCTGTACAAAATTTCATGGCAATTCCATCCAAAAAATTCAGCCTGGACCACAGTGGTGGACTGACATTGTCGGCATAGTTGGCTAAAATAATTTTTATTAGATATTATCTGAGCCATCTAAAGTGTCTTGACATTGTTTCGTGTTTTGTCACAACAAACAGTCTCCGCACACAGCAAAATAACAGAATGTGACTGAAGTGATTACGTGGATCAAATCAGCCCGTTTAAATAGGAGAGGGGAACAAGTATCTCTTGTGACTGACAATATAAGTTATTTTCTCAGCTCTAATAGGCTGAAAGTGGCTCTCCCACTGAAAGTGTCTTGTATTGGCCACTCAGTCTGGAACAGGATGCACTAAAGCTATTTAGTTTCATTTTATGTTGCTTGGCAGAAGAGTAAATGTGGATTTGGTATTAGATTTCTATCCAAAAAGGGGGAAGAGACTTTAAATCACTGATGTTTTGTTACTAACCAATAGCCACAACGATACTATTTCAGACTTCACTTTACTAAATAAGTATTTTCATACTAAACATATAATCATCAGGAAAAAACAGGATTATTGTTATATTTTAAACTACCCAACAGTATACAAAGTTTAAATTAGCTCCACATGGACAAGCTACGACATTTCAATACTACTTATTGGTATTGCTGGTTTTATTATCACCTTCCGTTTCATTTTATTATGTTTTAATATTATTTTACATTTGCTTGTGTTTCTTTTAGATCTTAATACTTTTTTATTTCATGTGGAAAGCACTTCAAGTTATTCTGTTGAAATAAACTTGCTATGCCTTGGCAAGACAAAGCACGACCTGATTTCATCACTGGACAGTGAAAAACAGAAAAATACATCCGTCTCATGTACTTAAACAGATTAAGGAGCTTCAGGAGCTACTGATTTAAATCTGATGAGACCAGCAGACTGAGCACTGAAGATTACCTAATTTCTGATGATTTTACCACGCGGAGAGACTTCAATCAGGAAACCTTCTTCCAAAAAAGGTTCTCATGAAGAGATATCAGAGATAAACACTCACAGTATTTAGGAATCAGGGACATCTGAAGAGTTGTTAATGTAGTGCATATCTTTTCATACAATGACATGGAGGTGTGGATTCTGTTTAGCACCATCACCTTGGGTTTTAAAGGGGGCGATGTGACATTTAAGTCTATCACAAGTTCAAAAGTTAAAACTAAGCACGAGCTTCTCCATGTCACTCAACAAACACTGTATGTATATAGATGTACAGCACACCCAAGAGGAGGCAGTGGTTCGATAGACACGACTCCTGTATGGACCCGAGGTCCTGCACGTACTCTACTCTGAGGAGCCATATCTCATCCTTACAGATAGTGACAGGGCGGCACAGGCCCCGTCTGAACACTTCCAATAATAGCCACAACTAAAATAGACAGTCATCACATGAAATCAATAATGCCACTTAGATATGACAGAGTGTGCTGGCTGGCCGCCTACGCACTGGGATTACCACTCATCAACCTTGGCTCACTCCTATAGCTTTCATCTGGAGCATTTTCTCACCATAAAAACTATTATCAGCTGCCTAATGTGGTGCTTTGTGCATGAAAAGTGTCCATGTTAAAGGTGTTTGATAGATGGAGGAGCTACTTGAACCACAAATAGATAATCAAATCAAAGGAACTGAGCTTCAGAAGGACTGGGAAGTAGGTAGAGATGGTGTTTGTCAGTGCTTGGGTCGCTTCTGGAGTAAGAAATTGGTGAATACTGCCAACCAGTGGCCATGTAGTGACAGTTACCATGTTTATACAGCTGCTTCCATGTCATGGAAGGCCATCCTAAATATGGACTATTCTCCACTATAATTCATTATTAAACATTTTTAAAGTGTGAGTTCAAACACCCAGTTAATTAGATATATGAAAAGTAATACAATGCAGGCATATATTTCTATTGTGAGGATATGCAATATCTGTTCCTCTTTTTTATATTTCACTCTTTGTTGACCAAGTGTGAGAATAAAGTGATACCTCACGTTAGTATCAGCGTCCGTCTGTACGGCATTATGGCTACTGTACTTGCATACTGACAGCAGCAGGTTTACACTTTCACCACTTTGGTGCTTTGGTCTGAAAAGCAATAAATATGCATTTGAAAGAAAATGTCTTTTTAGCAAAAGCTAAACAAAGTAATCTACACTCCCTGTGTTAAACTGTGAAATGACAGAAGGCTGGCAACAACACTGGTGCATGTTATTCACAAGTTATGATGAAACTATAAGAATTGACTATACATTCCCTTCACAACCACTTTCTCTTTTTGTCCTAAAGAGACAAAAAGAGTGTCCTTCTATTGTCACTGGGGCTAAATAGAATTTATCTTCCAAAATAAATTGAGGGGAAAACTCATCCCCATCCCAAATTGACAAACTTCTGCTATCAGCCACACAAACTTTGAAACAAACAAGTTTAATAGACAAACAAGTTTAATAAAAAAAACAAGCATGACCAGTTAAGAACATATTTAAAAAGAAATCTCCAAACATGCACATATAAAAATCTGGCCCACATTAAGCTTGTGCATACACAAAAAGCACAAACTATGGCTTACATGCTGGACCATGGGAGGGTATTTGGTGGTCTAAAGCTTGGACCGAGACTATTGGTGGGTCTGGTATCCGGTCTGCAGAGAGACAAGACAGCATGACCATTAAAAAGGACGAAGAAAATATAATAAAACGAGTGACAAAAGCTGAAGCCAGCCACTTACTTTTGATTCAAGACTGTGTTTACGCCCCACACAAACGGAGGAGCAGCATCGTCGGCCTCTGCAAGACAAAACATACCTTGAATATGTCAAAAATCAAGCACCGATTGTTTCTTTAAAGGGAATAACAGAAATTTTGTGAATCTGATATCTCTAATGTCTGTATAAATTTGCAGCAGCAAATGTTCATCTTAAATACTGGAACAAGCTAACAGATTACATTTAAAAAAAAAAAAAAAAAAAAAGGTGAAAAATCCACCTTCCCACACCTCTAAAAGCTCACCAACAGGTTACATCTCATTTGTCCAATACACAAAAATCAAAGTGAAAATAAGTTATGGTTAATAATGATACCTTTGTCCCAGTCCTCAGTCATGTCTGGGTTTATCCAAGTACTGACTGGGACCTGCCATTTACAGGGTCCATTGGTGCTTCCTCCTATCAACAGAGGATAATTCAGACTCAGACAGACACACTAAGCACATGTTGACTCTGCAGGGCAAAGAAAGACCAAATGATAATCTTACCATCTTCAGTGTCCACAGAAATTCTGTCCTCGCAGGTTTCAGTGTGGAGTGTCAGCTCATGCTTGGGGACCAGGTGGCGAGCGTTAAAAGGGCACGTTTTTAGCTCACTGGCCAGTTTTGGATGATTCTACATCAATGGGAGTCAAGTTTAGGAACAGTCAAACTTACCGTGTTAAGGCAAATAACCAGACAGTGAAATCTCAGCAACGGGCAGCCCTGTAAACTGAGCACTCTATATGAACAGCTACCAAATAAACCCTGTGGTGATATTTGTTTAGTCAACTTCCATTTAAGGGCAGGAAGATACTTTCTCAACATGATAAGGAGCTGATGGACGGCAATGATGGCAAAGGCAAAAAATGTACCAGGCATAAACTCAGTTCCCGTTTATTAGGTACACTTAACTAGAAGTAATGCAATATACAATAATAATGATACAGTCCTGCAATTAATCCTTCCTTCATGAAGGCTACGATGTTACGCTTTAGTTCAAACTATTTAACAGAGGTGTAGGTTTAATTCTGAGCATTGTGGGGGCTGCAGTTGTACTGCATTACACCACACACACACACGATTTAGCCTTCCCCAATTGATATAAACAACATGGACGACATTAAATGGCAGGATTTATTCCAGGGCCGCTTTGTTAAACTAGTAGTTTTAAATGAGTGTAGTTAATGTACATTTTAATAAAATAAGTTATGCAAGTAAATTAAGTAAATGCACAAACACCACTATGAGAAATGTTTTTTTGGTTTAACAATACAGAAGACACACCCCCTTGTACTCTGATCCAATGTGAATCTATTTTTCCCCATACCTGCAAGAAATAAGTGCTCGACTCACCTTCCGGCACTTTATAAGATGGTAGGGGAAGCGACAGGCACGAATCTGATGGTTCTGGTCAAAGGGGCACTGCAGAAGTTTGTCTGGGTCACAATTTCCTTTGTTGTCTTAAGTGAGAGAAGAACAAATGACTATATTCCCTCTTAACATTTATCTAGACCAAAATAGAAGACAATTCAAGCTTACGGAAATGCAAATAAATATATCTAAAGCATTACCATATTCCTCTGCCACCTGTGCCCTCCCAGCAGTGGCAATCTTGCGAGGATCACTGGAGTTTCCAAATCTGATTTTGGTCGTCATTACTGGAGGGCAGAGAGGGGAAAAAATGTAGACGAAAGATAACAACAAATACTGACAGGTTGCTAGATGCGCAAGCAGCATTCAAAAGCTGCAGAACCACTACAACCAATCAGATGATTGACCTGCAGGATTCTGTCCAAGTCTGCAGGTAACAACAGGTGAACACAATTATCCATCACTTCAAAGTCTTTGCTGACTGGGGGAGATTTGTTTCGATCATAATACAAAACACCATAAATGTCAGACTTAAATGCAACCCATTCCTCCTTCAGATTTAAAAATAAAATAAAATAAAAAATCAATTATGAAGTATTTTTAAAAAGGTTTCAGAATATGGCCTTGGAGACATCCATGAGAAAACTCAAGTATTAGCAGCTCGTGGAAATGAAGACACCCTCTAAAGACAGCTTAGGCAGCCATTCATCCGCACCTGAAGGCCACATGTCTGTTTGATTTGCCTCCTGAAAGACTTGAACAGCAGCACTTACTTACTTACTTCACTGTCCACCGCAGCCAGGCCCTCAGTTTCTACCAGCGCGAGGCCCAAGGGTCACCTGGACGGTATTAAGACCAATAATTTACTTTAAACTGCAGCTCTATTTAACTTTTAACTTGGAAAATAAAAGGCAAACTCTCAACACTGGCTGGGCTACAATTAGCTTATCCTGCAGCAGGGCACCTGAAAGCCGCGCGGGCCGGAACCATTGACTAGCTTAAATCTGGCAACTCGCCAAACTAGCTAAGAAAACGATACTTCAGATTTCTTGAGACAACAAAAAAACATTTCACATTTCAAAACCTAAAATCTTAACCTTTGCGAAGGTTTAAACAAGACACTTAAATGAAATCTGTAAAATAGTGGCGTCGCTAGGATTTATTTTTCTTAACCTTTGTCTCTTCTCGGTGTCCAGTGATCGACAGACTTCGGTAAACTTCGGAGCGCAGCCCCTCACTTGATTTGTCGTCTTGTGCGAAACACGTGACTTCCTGTCTAAACTAAAAATAAAAAAAATCCACCAACTCTGTGAAATAACTACTAAATTCAAATAAACCCCAAAGTTTTAGCTCACAAAATGTGCCAGGATGCAGTAATAATCCCTACCAGTTTTATAGGTCTATTATCATATCACTGGATCATTGATATTGATGTATCAATATGTAAGTGGGACTTTAATGTTATTCAGATTTTTTTCTGTCTAACTGGAATTCATGTGATCTAAACTCAATAAATAACTGTTCACAAATAGCAGATGCTGTAGTATATCAAGGTGGAGATAATTTTAACAGTACTTCATATACCGTTGGGTAATTCAATCTGTAAATTAAAGTGGTGTGAAAAAGTATTTGCCCCCTTACAGATTTCTTCTGCTTTTGCTTTTTTGTCACACTTACATGTTTCAGATCATCAAACCAATTTTAATATCAGACAAAGATGACCTGAGTAAACACAAAAAGCAGTTTTTAAATGATTTATTAAGGGAAAAAAGCTATCCAAACCAACCTGGCCCTATGTGAAAAAGTAATTGCCCCCTGAACCTAATAACTGATTGTGCCACCCTTGGCGGCAACAACTGCAACCAAGCATTTGCAATAACTGGCGATGAGTCTTTCACATCGCTGTGGGGGAATTTTGGCCCATTCTTCTTTGCAGAATTGTCTTAATTCAGCCGCATTGGAGGGTTTTCGAGCATGAATGGCCTGTTTAAGGTCATGCCACAGCATCTCAATTGGATTTAAGTCCGGACTTTGACTAGGTCACTCCAAAACCTTCACTTTGGTTTTTTTTGAGCTATTCGGAGGTGGACTTGCTGGTGTGCTTCGGATCATTGTCCTGCTGCATAACCCAAGTGTGCTTGTGCTTAAGGTCATGAACTGATGGCCGGACATTCTCCTTCAGGATTTTCTGGTAGAGAGCAGAATTCATGGTTCCATCAATTACGGCAAGTTGTCCAGGTCCTGAAGCAGCAAAGCAGCCCCAGACCATCACACTACCACCACCATGTTTGACTGTCGGTATGATGTTAGTTTTACGCCAGATGTAACGGGACGCACACCTCCCAAAAAGTTCCACTTTTGTCTCGTCAGTCCACAGAATATTTTCCCAAAAGTGTGGGGGATCATCAAGATGTTTTTTAGCAAGTGTGAGATGTGCCTTTGTGTTCTTTTTGGTCAGCAGTGGTTTTCACCTTGGAACTCCCATGGAGGCCATTTTTGCCCAGTCTCTTTCTTATTGTTGAATCATGGACATTGACCTTAACTGAGGCAAGTGAGACCTGCAGTGCTTTAGATGTTGTTTGGGGTTCTTTTGTGACCTCCTGCATGAGACGTTGATGCACTCTTGGAGTAATTTTGGTATGCCGGTAGTCCTGGGAAGGTTCACCACTGCTCCATGTTTTCTCCATTCGGGGATAATGGCTCTTACTGTTGTTCGCTGGAGTCCCAAAGCCTTAGAAATGGCTTTGTAACCCTTTCCAGACTGATAGATGTCAATAACTTTGTTTCTTGTCTGTTCTTGAATTGTTTTAGATCGGGGCATGATGTGTTACATTTTAAGATCTTTCAGCCTACTTCATGTTGTCTATTTAAGTGATTTCTTGTTTCTACAGCTCTGGCAGTAATCAGGCCTGGGTGTGGCTAGTGAAATTGAACTAAGCTTTCAAAAATGTGGTTAATCACAGTTAATTCATGATTTAACAAGGAGGGGGCAATTACTTTTTCACATAGGGCCAGGTTGGTTTGGATAGCTTTTTTCCCTTAATAAATGAAATCATCATTTAAAAACTGCTTTTTGTGTTTAGTCAGGTCATCTTTGTCTGATATTAAAATTGGTTTGATGATCTGAAACATGTAAGTGTGACAATAAAGCAAAAACAGAAGAATTCTGTAAGGGGGCAAATACTTTTTCACACCACTGTATATCTTTAAAACTGGTCATATAAAACTACTTCTCCACTATCTCTGAAATGTAGTAGAAGAATAAAGTAAAATGAAATAGAAATACTACAGTGAAGCAGATGTATCTTTCATTTACTCACATCTTTACTTATGTGAGGAAGAAAATGAGGAACGGCGACCTGACCTGACGGACACTATGGCTACTGTTTTTTGCCATTTCAGCAAACATAGCAGTCAATAATGTAACTCATAGTGACTAAGTGAGTGCTTGTCATGCTTCTAATACTGTGTTCACACTACAAGTAACAAAGCCACAAAATGGCCATGTATGGCCAGCTACATTGATGCTGAGTCACTCTTGAAGTGTTGCTCAAGCACTGTGGTTGTCGTTATTATGGGCTTGTGCAACTATTAATTAACAATCATCTTTAATAGCTAATAAACTATGCTAGCTATTAGTGCATAGCTAGCATAGTGTCAGCTAGCTGAATAACACATGACCAGAACTTGCCACTGTGATTTAAACATGTATGTTACACACATGAACGTTACTGATGCACTCTGCCATGCTGCATTTAGTGCTGGTAAATAAAACTGTAGGGTTAAATAGCACAGTGAGCTGGCTAATGGCATTGGTGAAACAAAAACATATGATTGAGTTTGTTTGATTAATAACAATAATAACAATCATCATAACAATATTAAAAGAAAACAACTGGTGATGCTGCAGAGTCAGAACCCGAATGCTGGTGTTCCATTCTCTCTGCTTCCTGATTGAGTTGAACTGAGAATCTGCAGGCTGACAGAATTCTGTCTTCACTTCTGAACCAACCTTCAGAGAGGTAAGACCACTTTTCACCGTCTAAAGCTACTCTTTACTTGGCTTGTTTTGTGTTGGAGAGAGAGTACGTGTATTTTACCTACATTATTCTGTGAAGTACGTTGCTGTCTTTAGTGGTTACACTCTAAAAATCATAAGGTATAGCTGAACATATGTTGCTGTGATCACAGGATACAAATACTCTTTTTTTTTCTAGCACAACTCAAATTTTAAGTTGTAAACTTTGCTGCTTAAGTTGTAAAACTGCTTTACTTGTTTCCTAAAGTGCAGTTGCACACAATGGGCTGCATTTGGAGTGTTTCTCTGCACTAAAAGCAATTTCATACTGTACTGAACAGTTTGCAGTCCTTGCACATCTTTTACAGATGTTTAAGTATTATAACCAGATTTCATAGCAGTGGAAGTTCAGTATCATCTGTTGTATTGACTGCACTAGTTACAACAATACTATGTTTATGAATATGATTTAAGATGTGTAATAAATCAGGTACACTTGTAAATCTGGAGTACTTGATTTCAATTTCTCAGCATCCAGCAGCAGTGATATTTCTGGTAGAACTTTATTGGACTAAAAAGTGTAATTAAGAGCAGAAAGATGCTGATCGGTTCATTTTAGTTCAGTTTGTGAAAGTTTAGTGAAGAAAGAATTTTCAACTTGAAAAAAAACAGTCTGACTGTCAGTGAACTGATTGTTGTGTACCTCTGTGTCTGCAGTACAACCACGTCAGTACGCGAACTGAACTTTGAGAAAATACTTTGATCCAAGACTAAAGTCAAGTCCTTTACAAGGCCTCAGTCTCCTGAAGACACAGGCTCTTCCTTCTCCGGACAGAAGTCCAAACGAAGGTGTGATAGCCCTTCGTCTTCTGAGGACAACCAGCCTTCTACCAACATGAAGGCGGCCGGAAGTGGGAGGACGGAGGAACCCTCTTTACACTATGAGACACTCTGTTGTGATATTGGGCTATACAAATTGAATTGAATTGAATTGAATTGAATTGAATTGAATTTACCTGGAGAGGTCCTCTCCTCCACATCCTTGGTGCTGGAACTGTCTCATGCTCTAGCAGATATCGACTCTTGTCGGGAGGAGGAGTCACAGCAGAGTGACAGTGACAGAGCTCACTCTCCTTCTCTTCTTAGATGATGATGATGGGACAGAGACGAGGAGCCCTGCCGGACTGACTGTCCAGAAGTGGGCCTACAGAATGGAGGAGATAAATGAAGAGAGAGAGAAACAAGAGAGGGAGGAGAAGGAAAGACAGGAGAGGGAGGAGAAAGAGAGAGAAAAGCAAGAGTGGCTGGAAAGAGAGAGGGAGAAGTGGGAAAAGATGGAGAGAGAAATGCAGGATAAGGAGGTGAAGAAAAGGCAGAGGTACGAGAGAAAGGAAAAGAAAGACGGGAGAAGGAGGAGAAGGAGAGAGTGAAAAGAGAGGAGAAGGAAATCCAGAGGAGGGAGGACAAGGAGAGAGAACAAAAGGAGAGGGAGGAGGAGGAGAAGCATAAGAGGGAGGAGAAGGAGAGAGACAAGTGTGGAAGGAGATAGATGAATTTGAGAGGGAGACGAAGGAGAGAAATCGACAGTGGAAGGAGGAGAGGAAGAGAGAAAAATCTCAGGAGAAGGAGAGAGAAAAAAGGGAGAAGAAGGAGAGACAAAGACAGGAGAAGGAGGAGAGAGAGAGAAAAAAAGGGAAGAGAAGGAAATCCAGAGGAGGGAGAAGAAGGAGAGAGACAAACAAGTGTTGAAGGAGAGAGAGGGAGAAGAAGGAGAGGGAAAGACAGAAGAAGGAGAAAAAGGAAGAGAAACAGGGAAGAGAAAAACATGGGAGAAGAGGGAGAGAGAAAAAAAGGAGAAGGAGGAGAAAGAGAGAGAAAAATGGGAGGAGAAGGAGAGAAAAAAAAGGGAAAAGAAGGAAATCCAGAGGAGGGAGAAGAAGGAGAGAGAACAACAGGAGAGGGAGGAGAAGGAGAAGCACAAGAGGGAGAAGAAGAGAGAACCTAAGAGCCTCTTCATACCTGGAAGTGACATTCACAAGACATCCAGGTTGTGTTGCCATCCACTATCAACTTCTATATTTGACTTTTATCACATTACTGGATATAAAGGGCTCTATTTTGTTGGAGAGAGGAGCCCAGTGCATCATGGGGAGTCCCCCGGCAGTCTAAGCCTATAGCAGCATAACTAGGGGCTGGTCCAAAGCCTGGTCCAGCCCTAAACTATAAGCTTTATCAAGAAGGAAGGTTTTTAGCCTACTCTTAAATGTAGAGAGGGTGTCTGCTCCCCGAACCCAAACTGGAAGGAGATTCCACAGGAGAGAAGCCTGATAGCTGAAAGCTCTGGCTCCATCACTTTAGGAACCACCAGTAGGCCTGTATTCTGGGAGCACAGTGCTCTAGTGGGGTAGTACCGTACTATGAGTTCTTTAAGATATGATGGAGCCTGACCATTAAGAGCCTTGTAGGTAAGGAGAAGGATTTTAAACTCTATTCTGGATTTTACTGGAAGCCAATGTAGAGTAGTCAGTACAGGAGAAATGTGGTCTCTTCTCTTAGTTCTCGTCAGAACACGAGCAGCAGCGTTCTGGACCAGCTGGAGAGTCTTTAAGGACTTATTGGGGCAGCCTGATAGTAAGGAGTTGCAATAGTCCAACCTAGACGTGACAAATGTGTGGCCAAATTTTTCTGCATCATTCATAGACAAGATGGGCCTGATTTTAGCAATATTACGTAGACGGAAAAAGGCGATTCTGCAAATATGTTTTATGTGGGTAACAAAGATAACTCCCAGATTCCTCACAGTGGTGCTGGAGGCCAGAGTAATGCCATCCAGAGCAGCTATATTGTTGGAAAATGTGTCTCTAAGCTGTTTAGCCAACCACAATAATTTTGGTTTTGTCAGAGTTTAGCAGCAGAAATTTGCTGCTCATCCAGGACTTTATGTCCTTAAGGCAGACTTGGAGTTTAGTTAACTGATTGGATTCATCTGGCTTTATTGATAAGTATAACTGGGTATCATCTGCATAACAGTGGAAATTACCCAGAGGGAGCATATATAAGGTAAATAATATCGGTCCAGAACCGCTCAGAACCTTGTGGAACTTCATGTCTATTCATTAACATGTACAAAACGAAATCGATCTGATAAAAAGGACTTAAACCAACTTAATGTGGCTCCTTTTATGCCAATGAAGTGTTCCAGTCTCTGTAATAGGATGTGATGGTCAATGGTATCAAAAGCAGCACCTAGATCTAACAAGACAAGGGTTACGCCCCAGTCTAGGGGTTCTGGAGCGTAGCATGAAGGATCTCAACTTCCCCAAGTCCCAAATGGTCACAGACACAATCTACGGAAAATGATCAGGTTTATTTAAACCATATAAATCATAATCACAAGTTGTTATATGAAACAAACAGAACTGACTTGGCTTCAGGGTGGACCAAGGCCAAAATAACAAATAATAATCCTATCTAGAAATTAACCAAAATCTGACCTAGCAGGGAAAACAAAAGGACAGAGACATGACTTCCTAGACTACTAAACACAGGAGAAAAATGTTCCAAACGAAAAGTGGCATCCATTGAAGATGACTTGGATGACAGCATCTTGTATCAGCAGCGTGGACGCAGCGGAACTGTCCAATGAAATCGATACTAGGGATGCGTCACAGCCTGGGGGCGTGGCTTCGGCGGCACGAGTAATTACGGTAAATGAACTCCCTTTTTTCCTCTCCTGTGTTCGAGCGTCATTACGGTAACTACGCGGAACTTCACGGTGTCAAACATGGCGCTGTCCTGCTCCAGCCTGTGTAGCCATTTGTCTTTGATCCGACTGTGTGGTCTCAGGACAAACAGAATAACACATGGTCTTTACTCCCCGCATGTGTCCCATCAGTCCAGGTATGTCTAAATGTCTGTGTGGGTCATTCGTCCACGATTTCTCACTTTATTTTACCTGCATCTCCCTTGCTATGCTAGCTGCACATCAACCGCATGATGTGTTTGATGAGAGATATTTATGATGCTAAGGGAACTGTTCACTTTATATTTGATTTATGGTACTTTGTACTGTCATTGGCACACGTCCAGCTCATGACCACCAAGTTATTGTAGTCTTTACTGTGTCCTGACAGCAGGGCATGGAGCTGTAGAGATGATTTCCACTATTTCAATCGACGTGAAATCCTCACCGATGCTCTTCCAGCTGGACAGAATGAAGTTATTCATGTTGGCCTCTTCTCCTTCACAGCTTGGCCCTGTGTAGACACTACTCCTCCTCCAAGGTTAGACGAGGTATTGGTCGATATGTCGCCTCCAAACTCGAGATCGCACATAGTAGATATGAAAGTTTCCTCAAAAGGCGATTTCCCAAGTTTTTCCAGCTCTATCACACTTTAGTGGAAGGTAAGTCCACCACTGACTCACATCTCACATTCCCAATACTGTATTAATAACGTTATATACTGCAGACAGGGGTGGAAGAAGTATTCAGACCCCCTTTACTTAAGTAAAAGTGCTAATACCTCTCCTAAGTCCTGCATTCAAAACCTTCCTTGAGTAAAAGTATTAAGTATTATTGGCAAAATGTACTTAAAGTATAGTAGTAAAGTAAAAGTGCTCATTATACAGTAAAATGTTCCCTGCCAGTGTTTTACTGTATATGATGTGTTTGGGTTAATATTACTGCTGCATTCATGTCTTCATGTTGCATTTTCCTGCTGTAGATGTTTAAGGTTGAGCTCATTTTAACCACTTTATATTTTGTTGGGTATTTTATTCGACAGCAATGCATCATGGTCTTTAAGATCATCACGTTTGTAGCGTCATCTGTAACCTCGTATCTCTAAAAAGCAAAAACAGCCCATTTTCAGCTTTGTGATGATGCATTTTCCAGCTGATCTCAGAGGGTTTGATTTAGTTTAGGATTTTTTAGTTTAGCATGGCAGACACACTTCCGTCAGATTGTGTGAATGTGAACGAGAGGCATATTGTGAGGTGTTAAAAAAACACTTAGATAAAGACAACTAGATAAATGCAGCCCACATTATTATTTCCATAAACTTAATTTCTTTAGCGTTGCATCATTCCAGGATTCAAGTTACTGTACCAAGATGTGAAAGAGGCGAGCAAGATAAAAGCAAAGATGTCTCAAGGAATACCGTTTGAGGACTTACCCTACAGGGAAATGGCAAAATTCAGACAGGTGAGTCTCCTAAGTCAGTGCGTCTGTCCATACATACACACACACACACACACACACACACACACACATTAGAGCTGGGAGGTTACTCTCTCCAATAACAATAATGTCTGGCTTTAGCTGAGTGAGATCCCAAATATTATCATGTTTAAAACCAGATATTGAGTCTAAAATGACTTGGTGATAATAGTAGACTATTTAAGCGTATTAAGATGAACTTCTGAACCTTAAAGGTATAAAGGAAGATTCTTATAGCAGAAATTGGAAATGTGTGGTTTTTATTACAGTACAAAGGAAGATTTAAATATTTCAGTGGGAGATTGTGAAACCAGTAAAAGATTTGCACCAAATTACTTAACACACATTCGTCGTGTCTAGTGAAACTGAAGAGAAAGCTTTGGGGAGATATTGTATCTTTTACCACATAAAGATAAAGATTTGTGCAATAAAAGCACAGTATGCTGGAGCTTTTCCTTTCTCTTGCAAATGAACGTTTCCTCCTCTGCACCTGCCTACAAGAAACTGAAGGTGTGCATGAGTCTTTAAAGTCAATTATGCACCTAGAATTAAAATGGATAATTAAAAAAGAAAGTGCCAAAAATATTATTATTAATCATTAGTAGTCAGGATAATCAGATTGTAATTAAATGACGATAGTGGTATTGTCATGTGGCAAGTCGAAAATTAGGCATAGAAATCCTATTTTAGTGACAAAGCTCTTATGGCATCATATGAAGATATAATAATACATTTCACAGTGGTGTTTTGATGTTTTAAAACGAGTACAGGGAGTGTCTGTTAAACACAGGAATGAGGAGTGCACCTTGGCTACAGATTTGTTCATTACTGGTTCAGCCCCATTAAATCAGATGTTTGAGGTTGAGCAGCAGATTTCATAGTAGGAGGGATGATGTACAGTAGGTGGTATCCATGTGAGTGAGTACTTTCATTTAATCCCTTGCCATTGGTTAATGTCAGGTTTCCAATCTCTTATTAGCTTTACTTACTTTGCGTCTCTTTTGCAGTTTCGCAGAAACATCATCAAGGCTACTCCGCTGATGATGATGTCTATTCCTCCCTTTGCCAACTACCTGGTTTTTGTCTTGATGTGAGTTACTTTGAAATAACCACCTTTTGATTCCAGTTGGCACCTGTTGATTCATAATCGACAAAGTATTCTGAAATGATCGATGGTAATCTTAACACTACATTTTGTTCTACAATGTGCTGGATCTCCGTTCCTACCCTGTCCCCGGGTCTCTCCCCTCTCTGCCACTATCCTCCCCTGTTCACTGCCAGGTACTTTTTCCCCCGCCAGTTCCTGATCCCTCATTTCTGGACTCCCGCGCAGCACGTAGAGTTTCAGGGACTGTACCACTCCCTCAGGGCCCAGCACTACTGGCCAGTGCTCAAAGGGCTGGAGAAGACGAACCGTCAGATCAAAGACAGTCAGCTGCACGGTCGCCTCAAGGACCTGTGCGCCAAAGTAAGATCAGAAAGTTTTAATGGATACTGTATCATGATAAGGAAATATCTGTTTGAAAACTATGTGGCAGGGCGCAGAACAGATGCAGAATAGGTTGCATATTTTCCATTTACACATACTGACTTTCTGTGCCGTTAGTACCAGATATAAATTTCACTCTTCTATTGCAAATATACTGGAACACATTATTGACGCATATAAATGGCAAAACATGAATAATAACCTGAAAGACACCAGAGGGCTCATCTATCAACCATATCTGATCTGACACATGATCAAAATGTGGTTTGATAATGCTGTATAACTGGCAAGATTATATTTCACAGAAGTTCACAATATGCCTGAAATTAGAGCATGGTGATCCTTTTTCTCAAACTTTTCATGTTTGCATATATAAAAAAAAAAACAAAGTTCATTCTACATCTACAAAGCAATATCAGTTAAGTTCAAGATGTTATTCAAGCTTTTTATCCAACTGTCATGCATGGAAGTTATGTTACAGACTTTGATGCTACTGTGACTTCCTGCTGGCTTTTGATTGGTCAGCACTACAGATGTTCCCTAGCAACCGCTTTACACATTACTAAACTTAGTGATGGGCTTACCAATAGCCGATGATCCATCCACCATGACCTCCGGTGTGACAGACGACTCTTAATGACACTTCGAATGCCACAACACTTACTGATTCTATTTACCAGTAACCTAGAAATAGTCATTTAATAGTCATGTATAAACAGTTGAATCCATTATTCCATTAAAGCAGGATAAACAGACTTTGTGTGCATTTTCAGGTGCAAAGTGGAGCAAACCCTAAAGTGTCTGAAATCCTTGCCGTTCGGAGCCTGTTTTCTGGACCCCCTCTGGGTATAAAGAGGATTAGTGTGGATCAAATGGTCAGTAAAAACACTCCACTCTTCACGCATTCAGTTGACATGAAATGCAAAAGGTTTGGTGAACCTGGACACCAGCAGCATATCTCTTCTGTCTGTCTCCGTGGCCAACCAGAGACACATCAGCCCCCTGCTCTTCCTGACGCCTCGCCTCCCGGGTTTCCTGATTCGCCGGCGGCTAAACAGCCATGCCCTGGAGCTGCTCCAGCTGGACCGGGCCCTCAGCAGGCTGGGGCCTCACCAGCTGAGTGACTCCGAACTCAGAGAGGTCAGTCACTCTGCATGACTTGGCAAATTTGCTATTCACTTGCCAAACCTGATTTGTGTGATGAACACTGTGTATTCTTTGGGAAGCTGCGTTATAAATGCACAATATTTTTCTCTTTTCAGGCTTGTTATGTAAGGGGCCTCAATTCTTACAGTCTTAGCATTAACCAGTGCCGTGAGTGGCTATCCCAGTGGCTTCAGGTGTCCTCCTCTCTGAAAGGTAGTTTTTATTTGGATGTGCAGGACTTTCTTTTTATTTTGGGACTTCAACCATATCCTGCTGATATGTCTGTTTTGTCTGATATTTAAAGGAACAGCTCATGAGAAGATTGATACCACTCTAATGTCTGTACAGTTAAGCTTAGCATAAAGAAACGGAAAAGCAGTTGACACGTCTGTCTACTCTAAAGTCAAATGCTATTTTTCACGCCTGTGCTGTTACTTTTGTTTCTGCAGACTCGGAGATGTCGCTGCTGTTGCACAGCATCGTGTTTCTCTCTGCAAACTACCCGAATGGTCCCGGCCGACACTGACAGGAAGCCTGAAGCAGCCTGCTTTAGAGATTACGTTCTTTTTCGTGCACTGGGCAGCATAACTTCCTGAGAGTTGTCAGCGTCTGCTTTTTGCCAAGGAAAAAACATTTTAAAACTGTCCTTGGCAAGATTTTGAGGTTTAATAAAGAAAAAACACACCAAAAACTGACTTAGCCCAAAACTCAAAGTTTGCAGTAAAGCAAAGCATCCCATTAATTGTAGATGCCTTCTGTCCTGTTTGCCATTTAATGTTTCCATGAACCTCTCATCTGAATGGACAGACTCCCCCAGTACACACACAGTTAAGGATTTCTTTTGTAAAGTAGAATGAATCTATTGTGTCTTTTATCCGGGGAGTGATATGGGATTCTCCCTTTATAAATTAGCATGATTGGACAGGTGTATTTTGACTTGAACCATTCTTCTCGAATGGGGCTTAATTTCATTACAATGCACTGAACTATAATAAGTGGTGATGTTGAAATAATATCGTGATTACTTGTCACCGCATCTGAAGGCTTTTGCCACAGTGAAGTGTGGACTTGTTTACTTCTAAGCTGACACATCAGTACGCAGTTACAAACACAAGCAGGGAAACAAAGAGGATATTGTTTAGTAAAAGTTCAGCAGTACTAGTGTGTGTGTGTGTGTGCACACACTATTAATAATTTGCTCATGGTTCAGACACATTCCATTCATGAAAACACGGATCCAATGTCTTTGTGTGTCAAACACTTCCACATGCTGTATCTTCTCATACACTAACCTCACTTTGTGATCTGCCCTCACTTCCTCACTATGAATAATGCTGGTCATGGTAAAATTGTGGATGACCTGTAAAAGGGGAAACGGTCTAGAGGGCAGGAAATATCTTTTTTCAAAAGTTTCTTTTTTGGTCAATATCAAAAGTCAGTAATTAGAAAAAGGCACTTTTTAAAGGAACAAATATGTGCATGGATCCTAATTAATTAGAGAGAAAAAAAAGCCCAATTAATATTTGCAAAGACATTCAAGCTTGTTTGTATGGTGAGAAGCCGAACTGTTTATGTGGGTGCAGCACAGCACTTAAAAGCTGCCTGAAAAGAGTTGTGAAGGCACTTTATTTGACTTACTTTATTGTTTACTTGATGTTTTCTTGCTTTGGAGGCTTAAAATGACATGAACGTATCATGGTCAGGCCACACTCTAGCACAGAAGTTTTATTCAAGCCTTTTGCCTACTTGGGGTTGAAGGTAGGAGGAACTGCACATATCTTGTGCTGCTGTTTGATGTTGTAAAATGTAGGAAATGTCATTTGTTTCCTGTGCCTTGTGCAAGAACTGGCACAATATTTCTGAAAATGTGTTCTGCTATTTGCTCAACATGTTTTAAATGTGGTGTTGCTGTGCCAATATTCTGTATGTTGCAATGGAACTGTGTCTGAAATAAAAACCTTTATGGTGCATTTATTTTCCTATGTATTCATCCTTCAAGCAAATTCAGAGGTAATTTTTAAAGAGTCTTTAATAAAAACAGAAACTGGGAACCAGAAAAACAATCTTAAGTCTCTTCATAGAACAAGAACAAGTAAAATGTTAGAATTCCTCTCAACCAACAAGACTATACACTGACAAGAAAGTGGACATGAATCTTTTCTACCATTTAAAATTCCTACGCACGTAAGTTATCAAAGCAGAAACATTGGTTACCTATGAAAATATAATCCAAAATCAGTTCTGTGCATTACATCTGAAGTATTTTTTATGTGTTTAGGATCCCCATCAGTTATCACCCCGCTGTAACAACCATTTGTCCACGTGTCCTGGAAGTATAAGCTGAACAAATTAAAATTTCCAAGTGGAGCTCCCAATAAGCGTGACCTGACTAGCCACCTCCTTCTCCAGTGTGAAGCTGCATCACATGACTTCGTATCCGCTGCGGATGCCTCTCATCAACATGCAGGCAAACACAATGCCCATTATCTGGAAGGAAAACAGTTGCACATTAATTTCTATTCTGTAACACGAATGCCAAGTTGAGAAGTCTTTAAAAGACAGATGCAACATAAAACCAAATCAAATTTAAAATGCAATTAATTAACAGGGATTCTTCCTAATAATGAAATAATTCTAGAGAGTCCAGGTGTATAAGAGTTGATGTCTGGTCAGATTATGTTCTTGATGCAACATGGTTATTTTTAGTGATGTTTCATACCTGCAGGAAAGCAATAACTAGAGCTGCAACTATCACCCACTGGATGTTTTTCTTCAGAAAAGCCTCCACAGCATCATGACAACCCTAAAACGAGAGAAAAGAGAAAAGTTTGATACATTCACAGGTCGAGTTAATATTTGAGAGAGACGCTGCCTCACAGAAAACCACTGACGACTTCTTGCTGGCTTTACTTCTTCACTGTCCTACACACTCTGATGCTGTATGTGTAATAAATAATAATAGTTATTTCAAAATCAAGCACTTTTTTCCCTTCAAGTCTTTTTTTCTTCGGATCTTATTAAAACCCAATAGGTATTGAAGTGGTGACCCTTCACTTTGACACTAAGCGCATTTAAAGAAGGAGTTACTACATCAAATAGGGAAATATATCACGTTTTATTTGTTATATGGACAAATGTTTTCCGTTTGTTTGCCAAAACTTTATGGTCGGATACCACCAAATGGTCCACTTTACATGCACCTGTGTGCTCATTTTCACAGCACACACATACTGTTGAGGACATTTAGACTGACTGTGTCACTATTCATTGTTTGTCATGGGGGGAGTTTACCTTCTGGTACACTTTGGCAGGGTTCGCCATGGTCCCGATTCCACAGTTTGCGGTGACGTTCACACAGCATGAGTCAGGCACAGAGTTTCCGTCAGGTTTGAAGCCTCTCCAGTCAGAAGAACTGTTCACACCGCAGCATTTGAGCTGCAATGAGTCAAAAGGAAAACACTTAATAAAGACATACCAGCGAAAAGGGTTGGTGATGGTCACATGACCACAGCACAGTAAAAGGATATAACTTAAGTCAACAGATGGTGCCAAGAAAAACAATGTTATGTCCCGACCAACAGGATACAGCAGCGTTATGTGAAGGTGTTGTCAGACTAAGTAAACAGTGAGCGGGAGAGTTTACACTGAACTCACATCCATCTGCAGTTTGTCCACAGAGCGTCTGAATTCAGTTGTGCCGTTTTTGTAACTGTGAATCATTTCAGTGAGACTATCCTGGACGACAGTTGAGAGCTAGATGGGAGACACAACACGGAGGGCATGTTAAACTGCACTGCCTGAAGGGTCTCATATTGCACACAAAACTGTGGAAATCTACGCTCACCTTGTTTCTGAAGATGTATCCAGCAATTGCTGCTGCGATCTCAACAATGATGACCAGCGAGATAAGGATGGCAAACTGAGACAAGAAGAAAAAATTAAATGATATTGAAATGAATGTCATTACTATTATATTCTAAGATACATTACGCATGTTTTACAAACATTCAACCCTTCTGCTGCTGTGCGGTATAACAGACACACTGTATGAATTACCGTGGTGACCATGCAGTAGTTCTCCTTCCAGGCACCACAGCAGCCAAAGAAGGCGATGAAGAAAATCACCACGCCGATTCCGATGAGGACGATGGGAGCTCCTGAGGCCGACGCATCACGGATCATGAATGTGTTGTGCAGAGCCATTTGAACCAGGATCCCCACAACAATCAACGCTAGGCCACATAACTGCAGAGAAGGGGGGGGGGGGGGGGGGTAATGTAATATACGCATGATTCATTTGAGCCTACAGTGGAAATGTTTTATTTGATTATCTGGTAACACAACGGGAGTAAAGGCTGTCATAATTTGAGTTTTATAAACAACTGGTTACCTAATGTCCCCACTACTAAATAATTACTGTAATGTTGAAATTCAAATGTCACTGAAATGTATTACATTGAAATATATGACTCTGTATATGACTCCATTGGTCTCAATTCATGTGATCTGAATTCCCCTTTTAAAAATTTCCATCATTGCATAATTTCAAGCTTAGCCATCTCAAAATTCTCTCAAAAACATCTCACATCTCCAAAGTGGTGGACTGAAAGACGATTAGGGCTTCAGTCTTGACTGAGTTTAACAAGTAGACGTTAAAGATCCAAATCCTTCCATATGAACACGTCACACAAAGAAATGAGGTAGCACTACTTCTAATGAGACTGAGGGAAGTTGCAACAGTATTCAGTTCCCCCAAGCGGTCGTTAAATGACCAGATGCAAAAATGTGATATTCATGTGTCACTGTTTTGGGTGGGGTGATGAGAGAAGTTCATTAGATCTTTTGCAAACACGCTGTGGGTGATCTGTTTGGACATGATTAGCTGGGATCAACGAGATCTAAAGCAAACACTCCAGTGAACTGGGCATCCTTCATTTTGACTTTATCAAAGGCGAGCAGGCGGTCCACTCGGTCTACATAACTGTGGTGGGATTCAATCTGAGGACAGGAATAACTAGAGAAGAAACAACTAGTCCAGCAATCAGTTAGTCAATCAGCAGAGGAATAATCGACAATCTTGGATTGATTGTTCCGGTTACTTTTCAATCAGAAAGTACATTTCCTGGATCCTTCTACTCAAGTGTGAGGGTTTAAAGTTCCTGTTGTTTTAACCTTTTTATTGTTAAACTAAATATATTTAGCTATTTTATGACATTTCATGGGTGAAACGATTTATACGACTTCCAGATCAATCAATGAGGACAATAATTGTCAGTTACAGCCAATCACTCAGCTCTACTGTGACTGAGCTTTTTTTTTTTTTACTTTATTGGACCTTAAACAGACCTTCAAGGAGTAACTCTGAGTGCAGCAGCAACACGAAACATCAAACTTAAGAAGCTCTCATAATGAAAGGACTCTCCTTATCTCAACAGACACAACTGTAAAAAGTAATAACATGTTATAAGAAGGCTTAATGTCTGCTGACAGGCTATATAAATGTCTTGAAATAGCAACTTAATTGATGACACATCACTGAGGGTGACCAGGGACGACATCACTGCTCAAGTGATACATGAATTTAGAACAAGGAGTGGAAAAACTGGCCGCAATGTGAGAATTACTGTAAACAGATTAAAACATCACTCAACTGACTCAGACTGTGGATATTATTTGTGACTTCACTATATAGTTGTTTTGCAATGAGCTTTACATACTGGACTGATAAAAAAGAGCTTTAATTTACATTTATTTTCATTATTGTTAGGACATTATTACATTATCAATATTCTAATTTTTCTCATTAATCTTTCATTCAATATCTTTTCTTCAAAAAAGTGCGAATAATACCCTTCAACAAGTTCACAGAGCCCAAGTTCAACTTGCTTGTTTAGTTTGACCAACAGTTCAAAACCCATAATGTTAATTTTAATATCGTATAAGAAATCCAGCAAATATTTACATTTGAAAAGCTGGGATTAGTGATAGTCTGTCTTAAAAATGATTTAAAAGGATTCATTGAGTATTCAAATTATCAGCTCGTTGATAAGTCAATCAAATGCAACCTGATAATGCCTATGTAATCATTCCTGAGTCAGACTGAGATCATTTATTAGCCCTGTTATCACTCTTAATAATCATGACACCACACAAACACAAACACATCCTGACAGGGATGAATAGAGACACGAATGCACCTTTGGGCGACAAGTCCGTTATAGTTCTTTCTATTTGTATTTTCTCTAAGACAATTCTCTGTATCATTTTTTCTCCAACACCTATTAAAAAAGGTGTGTCGTCTTGTCGCTGTAAAGACATGAAGTCCCTGAAACAACAGCGCCCAGCAAAACTACTCCTCACTGTTTTCAAGTAAAATGAACAGAAATGTGCGTGTCAGGACAAAAAGCTCTATATTTACACAGGAAGCCTGAATGTCAGAGGAGCCTTAATCCGCCCGCTCTGTTATGTTATCCATGTTGAGCCCTTGCTGCAGCCGATGACCTCTTCTTGTTGGCACCACCAATGTAAATATTTGAGCGTGACTCAAATAGGTGGCTAATGTTTGACGTGGGAAAACACCAAGGAGTGAACACAGCAAGCAATGAGCAAAGATGGCCGCATCAGTCCCGGAGTGGAATAGAACAAAAGAGAACACCCACCATAGAGTAAAGTGATAAAATAAGTGTTTTTCCAGGTTGCCGGTTTATTTGTTTCTTTAGTTTGACCTTAATTTCTTTAAGAAAAATGTGCAGAGCTGGTTGGGGCAGCTCAGTGGTGCAGTGGTCATCACCGTCGCCTCACAGCAACACGTTCACCTTTCTGTGTGAAGTTCTCCCCACGTTCTTATGCGCTTACTAACTGGTGACTCTAAACTGCCCACGAGCGTGAGTGGTTCTTTGTGTCTATGTGTCGGCCCTGTGATTGACTGGCACCCAGTCCAGGGTGTACCCCACCCTCCCGCACAGCTGGGATTGGCTCTTGTGCCCAGGACCCTTAAGGATTAGTGGTATAGACAATGGATGCATGACATTAGTTGACTGATTATTTATCGGTGACCATTTTGATACGCGATTGATCGATTCAGTCAAGCAGTTTCCAAGTGAAAATAACAAGAATTCACATTTCCAGCTTCTTCATTGTGAATGTTGTTGTTTTTTTGTTCTACTGTAATAAACTGAATATCTTTGGACTGTTGGTCGGATGAAACAAGACATTTGACGCACATATGTTGAACTATATATTGACTAATCTCACAGAAATATTAATCAATAAGTTTACATGTTGCGTTAACCGCTCCTATTCAGTGTTTGTATGCAGTATATTGACATTTAATAACTGGATTATAACACACTAAATTCGTACTATCTCTCACTATATTCACTCTATATCACAGTTGTGTTTTACTGTATTGTCATCCATTACCTGTTTATACACCAGCCTCCACTTATGGGTGCTTCCCATATAGATACAATAAACACTTACATCTGCTTACAACTACTTTATAATGTATTAAATGATCATATCATGCTTATAAATGCCAAATAGAAGTTGTCGTAGTAAAGTGTTGCCATCAATCCTGAAAATAATTGTTAGTTGCAGTCTTAAAAACTCTGCCGTAGAGACAGAATGAATGTATCTTTGTCATTTTGTACTTCCTCCTGTCCTTGATGAAATGATTATCATATTTGTCCTCTGCGCCACAGCGTTCACTATGCAAACAGCCTGTTTAAAGCTTTAGGTGGCATTGTGTCAGTGAACGAGGAGGGAAAAAAAAGAAAACACGTTGTTCTGGACCAGTCACATGACACAGTTACACTTTGAAATCTGGTCATAAGATTCACATTCCATCATCGCCACCTATTTCCTCACAGCTCGCACACACGCACAAAATGAAGACACAGTGAGCAGGTTACATCCAGGAAATGTGAATTGGATGTCCTCATGCTGGTGTTCCTTCACGCCTTCATAGGTTTGCTACTGAACAATCATGTGAGCTATACCAAGGTCAAGAGGGGGGCATTATAGGTTGTGCTAGTGTGTCATCCGTCATCAGCTGATTTTACAGATGATTACATACTGTGGGTTAACAAGACCAGAGTTCCTGCTCAAAGTCACCTGGCTGGCAAAAAGGAGTGTCACAAAAGTAGTCCAGTGCAGACTGCCAAAAAGATCATCTTGATAACACAAATCACACTAGACAACATAACCTGGTCGTATTTCCTGTTTACTCGCTTGTTGCTGTCTTCATTGTGGCTACCAAACCAAACATGTAGGTAGAGGAGGTTAGCTGCTACTCACCCAGAAAATGAAGTTGAAAAAGAAAAGGAGGAACTTGACACATTTCATTCCTCCCTCTACACCCATGGCTGACGAAGATCTGTTTCCTGGAGCAGAGACATAAACTTTGTTACATTTCATTCACTTGTGCAAGGCAGAGTTATATGAAGCTGTAATATGAGAAGCAGCAGCAGCATCACGGAAGATCTGACTCATTTTTTCATCGTGTCACTGCAAAGCGCCTTGAACCCACACATTTTATTTGCCAGTGAACCTCTCATGATCCCGCTATTTGAATGTAGTGACCAGGCCCCTGGTAAACACACATAATGTAATCAAAAGCTAAATTTACAGCTACTTCACTTTAACGGTAAACAAGCCCCCCAAATAAGGGCAGGGTCGCTCTTTCAATTCAGGTCAACAGTGCAGGCGTGTACAACGCATCGTCTGGGCCCTGAACGGAGCCAAACTGCCGTTTGGAAGAAGAAGAAGTTGAGCCCCGGCTCCCTCCACCCTCGCTCCGGCCCCGACCCCCTACACCCCGGCTCCAGCCGGCCAACACCCGGCTCCGGGCCGTTAATCACCGCTAGCAACAATACCAGCTTTGTCAGAGCCCAAATCACATCAACACAGGGCGCCCTCTCTCTATCTTATTGGATTTGTTAAAAGTTTGCCCACCGAATTAGTCTGAGATAAACACTAACAGAAGCGTTTCTTTCACGACTGAAACCTGCTCCATTTTGGAGAAACACACCATTAACCAGCGGACCGCGAAGATTTCCAAACATGAGCATAAAGTAAAAAGGTCTTTGAACTCTACCTTTGAGAGGAAAGTCCTTACACTCCTGCGACGACGGCGGCGAGCAGAAATTAGTGACCAGCTTGTACGGTGTCTGGTCCCTCCCTCCCCCGGATGCGGTGACTCCTCTCCACCTCCTCAGTGACTCCTCTCCACCTCCTCAGTGACTCCTCTCCACCTCCTCAGTGACTCCTCCATTTTACTGACCCATAACTTCATGTGCTGCCTTCACGGTCTCCCCGTTAGGCTCCCACAGACGGTCCCAGAGCAAGTTGCATTTTATGTGTGGAACATAATCAGTGACAGACAATTGCGTTCAAAGTTTTACTTTAGTAAAATAGACATTATTTGATGCACTTTTATATTTTTGCACCTGTCGCATCTTTTAAATCTATCCTATTCTGTACTGTATCTTATTTATTTTTTCCTTTATAAATTATGCCGCTTCATTTGTTCCAGTATTTTGGTGGTGGAGCAGGTTGAGGTGGAGCTATTTGAAACCACTTTATATGAATATGTGTTTGGTAAATTAATCTACAACAAAGTCTTACATCGTATAAGATGTTCATGTTTTTTGTATGTGCAATTGTAATCTGCAAAGTGATGAGGCAGAAATTCAATTTTATTTAAAATAAATGTTGATTGAAAATATTATTTTAAAGGTAAAATTGAATATTAATGCATTTAAGTTAGTGAACAATCATTTGACACCCACGTGTTTTATATTTTCTTATTTTTGGTTGGAGGTCATCCCAAAATGTAAAAAAATAAAATAAAAAACAACTGAAAAGGGTGTTTTTTTTCTGTGGTATATCAAAAGCAAAAGTAGAGTCAATGCTATCACTAACACCCAGATGAATCTCCACTCCATGTTTTCATATGATACATGTTTATCGCAGCTTAACCTCACAGCCCATAATAGTGAAACATACAACAGTACAGAGATGCACTGTGAAATATTATGAACACCTTCTCCTAAAACAGAATCATTATTAATGGTGATCATTTTTGACAAGCTAAGTATCATTACTCTCCAGTGATCAATTGAGACGTGTTGATATGGGTTATGGGAATTTACCCTCTATAGTGTTTTCTTATTCTTCTCATTCTTGATGTTGTGCTCTGAAATAGAAGTGCAGACATCTGATTCGCGGTGCATTTTTTCTCACACTAATGCTGTTAAGATGAATGCAGCGGACCAAATCGTTGACCTCAGTTGGTTTCACGGTAACATGCAGGCCTATTGTACGACCAGTGTATCAAAAAGCAAACACCTGAGTGATCCACATCCCAGAGGAGACCATAATGGACTGATAACACCAGCTTGGTTTACTCTAATAATCATAACACTACTTCTGCCTTCATTTTGCTCAGCAACTGAATTTAGTCTCTGTGTAAATAAAAAAACAACATATTTGTTTGATTGGTTCAGGAACAAGTATTGCTGGTATGGTTAGATAACTGAGCCACATTTATCCGTTTCACTTTCACCACTCTGACACTCAAACCTGATTCTAATCGGTTATATACAGCACATTAGTCTGCATAACTGGTGCAGGCAGATTTGGAAGTTTTCACCTTGTGTAAACCGTGGGACCACAATGATGAAGTGCTGAAATGCAGCATCATGCGGTTCAGACATTTGGCCAAATGCAGTGCTGTAGGACACGTAGGCCTTAGTGCAGTGGTGAATAACCAGCATGCTTATGTTTAGCAGGTATAATGTAGCATTTGTTTTTCATTTTTTAAAGCCTTTAGATACTACAGGGCCCTAAATCTAATCTTTACAGCTCTGTCTTGTGGTGTATTGTGTTTGATTTCCTAAACTGTAATGTAGTACTGATTTATCTTAATTTTGATTTCCTCATGTAAAGCATGTAGATTAAAAAAATATTCCATGTATTTTGTTGACACATAATAATTGCGTTAAATGTTCGATCATTATTGCACATTATTACAAGGGTAAAATATGATAAATCAATAACTTACAACACTATATTTTAACTCTCTGAGTACATGTTTGGACCCATGTTAAAACATTAGGACTCTCCCAAGTACTGTGTTGTATTTATTATAGATATGCTTTTTTACAGCAGATGTTCCCATCAGGTGCAATATAAGGACCCTGGAACTGGGACCCCCACGCTGACTACAGTGATAATCAATTATATGAACGACAGTCTGTGCTTTTCATGATATGACATGGTGAAATATGTGCTGCTGGTGTGTGCCCCTCTTCAGTGTGGCTTGGAGTAGGCCTACAGTTTATAATCAGGACTGTGGCGATGTGCAGACAGTTTCAGCCTGCGTGGACATGTCCGTCACAGCAGCTGCTGGAGATAGACCATATCTGGGCATGCACGGACAATTATATGCTACTCCGGCACCTTATTTTCTTTTTTTCGTTTTTGCTGTGCTTTATTTTTTCATTGTGTGTCAGTGGGTGCATTGGGGTGGGAGCTTGTGTGTAGTTGTCTCTTGGTAGTGGTCTCTGTGTGAGCAGGTACAGCTGCTCACACAGCTAAAGGTTTTTGTCAATGAAAATGCAGTTTGATTCAGTCCAAATTTTGTAAGTTAAAACTAGTTTAAATTGACACAAAAATCCAAATTAGATTTTTTTAGACTACCACCAATTTACCCAGTAATAACTTTTGATGGCTCCCCCATTACACTTGTGTCCTGAACAAACAAGCAGGGCACTTAAGTCTTGTTTCACATGTAAAACTAAGAGCGGGCTTGTAGCTGCCACCTAGTGGTGTCAGATCATAGAGATGTGTCTCCTCACTGTTCCTCTTTCTTACCAGAGGAATTTCTCTTACCTTTTAATTTACTATGGGCCTTAATGCTTATTCCTCCCACTGTGTTTTTAGGGGACAAATCCAAATGTAAACCTTCACATGTAAGAGTAGCTAATCCTTGAGCAGCATCCGTATCTCTCCTCATACTCACTTACTCCACCAATGTCAAACTACTGGTGCTCCTCAGTTTCCAACTTGGCCCCACTATGTTATTTGATTAAATTACCGCAATCATAAAATGATGTACATATGGTGGGCTGAAAAAGACAAGTGCATAGGTTTTAATGTCTTAAAGGGAACATGTGAGTATCATGGAACGATCAACAGAGACATTAAAGACAAATATTTAAAGCATAACAAATGTCTTCTCTTTTCATTGCTTTATTGTTCTTCAGTCCATGTTATGTTTCCCTACAACATATATGTATATCTACCCAAAATAATTTAATACATAGGCATTCATGAGATAAATAACACTTTCAGTTTTGTCTCTGAATCCTGAAAGCACCCGTTTTCAGGGTAGATTAAATGTGTAATTTTAAATGAATCATCTCTGGTTTTGTGGTGACAGCATTTCTTGTTAAAACTGCAGACTGGCTTCAAATCTGGAGTTCAGCAATAACTTGGCAGAGGAGGCATAGACCCCTGGCAAAGTCTCCTAGGATGACTATTTTTTGTCGTTTGATGATACAAAGTTACAACTGCGGATTCACATCAAACATAACATTTCCACACTAGAAGGTTTTGCATCAAAGACAAATTCTTTAGGAGTAACTGGAGATATTATTTTATTGTATCTTATTATTATTTATTTTTTTAAAGTTTTATCAAGTAGTTATGCCAAATCATGCAACAGTATGTAATTTTTAACAAAGTTATCAATGAACAATGTGTTATTTTTAATCTAATATCTTTATTATGCCAAATTAAACATTATAAAAGACGTTGAAGTGACATTGAACGCACACCAACGATGACGACATCCAGTGTGAGTTTGTGATTGGCTGAGTCGCCTGTAACTCAACCGAGCTGCCAGAGGCGGAAGGGGCGGGACGTGTCTCTCTCATCATGGCGGGATGCATGAAAATTATAAACGGTTTAATCTCCACAAGTGCTAAATTAATGGTTTTTACAGCACTGCTCGCTTGTTTACCTCACACCTCCCACCAGGATACGGGTAAGAAGCGGCGTTACGCAGCAATAACAGAGACTTTAACTCACATTAAACCTGTTTTAACGTTACCATTGACCAGGCTAACTCATGTTAGCTTGTGTTTAGTATTTGAAACTGTACAGAAGTTACTTAGTGCTGAACCTTTGTGCCTCCACTCTCATAGTCACCGAGGGATGTTATCCCGCTCTGTGTCTGTATGAAGGAGAAAGGAGTGTTTGTGAAATCATTTACTTTTTGCTGAGCACGCATCTGTGAAACCTTAACGTTGCTCGAGCTTAACAAGCCCGCCCCTCCCTCAGGTTAAAAACAGTGCGCCAGTAAACAATAAAACATGTTGTATGGTTGCAGAAACTTGCACGATATGAAGCTCGGCGAGAAGGGAGCAATCAGGAAGTGAATACAGTAATACTGATAGCTGTCTAATATGTTTCTACCCAATATAATCACCATGCATCTGTTAAGCGGGCAATATGCGTACAATGCAGTATCTTTATATACAGGCCAAATGTTTAATATCCGATTAGACGTGTTCATGTGCAGGTAGAAAACTAAGTGCTGTTTTTAACTGAGATCTAAAACCCCTAAGCAAAGACAGGGGCTGCAAATCAGGTAGACACCCTTTATATACATTACATCTGTTCCACTGTTTGTCTATATAATGATGTTCATCTGTATAGTCCCTGTTGAATGAAAAATAAATAACTGTACATGTGTAACAAACATGCCGAAATTATGTAAAATAATGCACCAAATGTCTGAAATAGTTCCCAGCTAGTGTACTACTTAATCCTGGTTAAAACAACTGCTGCAACCTGCTTTAGGAAACTGCTGAGCCCATTTTGAAATAAAATTTTTATTTGTCACCCATTTTTGCCACAGACAAGGCAGGGTAGTCAGGAAGTATTAAGGGACGGATTAATGTGGTGTTAGTATTGGTCTTTTCATGGGACTATTTCATGGATTATACAATAACAGCAGCTTTTTTTCTTCAAATACCTTACTGAAGTGACAATCGACATCTTTAAGACTTGTTGTTCACGTTTCTCTTCCATACATGCCTCTGCTTATCAAAACCAGGTAACAAGCATCCAATAATTGATCTCCAGGATGGAGAGGAGTATGCCATGTCAGGGTCCAACAGGTTCTGTTACAAAAACACCATAGTGCCAACCTGGAGGCAAACATGGACAAGAATTCGGGTAAGTTACATGAAAGGTGCCCAGTCGAATCAAGACCTGTTTTAAGTACCTGTTTTATGCACTTTATTTATCATAAGATATTTACATAATGTTCAAGAAACACTGGTATTATCACAGCTTTTCTGTCCCTCAGTCTAAGTATCTGGGGACCGAATTCTAACAAATCTGTTGTGATCTGTTGCATCAAGAAATAAATGGAAGCCTCTGCATTGAATTTGTGAAAGATATACTGTCAGTGGTTATTGTTAACACGGGTTATGTCTTACAGCATTTAATTCACACAACCTCAGTTGAGTAAGTGCGTAATAACTAAATATTTCTGGCAGGTCAAGGTGTGGAGTTCAAACGTGTTCAAGGTGGTAACTGTGGAAGGTGAGGAGGAACTGCAGGAGCTGGACCGCTTCAGTGTCTGGAGCTGGCTTCAGAGCTTGTTACGTGAGAGGCACAATGAAACCACCATTAACATCAGTCTGTTCAGCAAGAAGACGTGCTTCAAGATCGATCCTGCAGACAAAACTCAGTACACTGTGAAGCCCCTTCGTAGTAAGTGGGAAAACAAATGAACACAACTCATTTGCTGCTTATTGGCTGATATCACGTGACCAACACAGTGTTCCTTTTTTTTTCCTTGCAGAGTTTGACATCTATCTGTTTTTGGTGTTCCTCTTTGGAGTTCTGTTGTTCATCTTTGCAGACTCACTCAGCAGGTAATTTTTCCTAAGTTCCATCGACAGGATTTAACTTGATTACGATGTGATTTCATTAACACTTTTCCTCCTACATAAAGGAGTCAAGTTTTCTTCTACTCTGCTGGTATGAGCACAGGCCTGATCGCCTCTCTCATCATCGTGTTTTTCATTTTGGCACGCTTTTTACCAAAGGTGAGGAACGTCATTGTCCTCAAATATCCATGATTTTATTGGTAAAATCACTTTCGTCTCAGACTTAATTATTGTACCCTTTGTGTTTACTGCAGAAAAGCCCTTTTTATGTGTTGATTGTTGGAGGCTGGTCATTTTCTTTGTACGCCATCCAGCTTGTCTTCAGGAACCTCAGCATAATTCTACGAGAGCACTGGCACGTCGCATTAGGTACAAACAACTCCATAAACACAAGCTTTATGTAGATACAGACTTTCTGGAATTGGGAACATCAGACCAAAGCAGAACTCTTAGTGTTTTCACACCTGCATCCTGCAGAATACGCTAACTGTTTCTAGTAGCAGCTAGCCGGAGAATGAACCGAGGCCCATGTTAACTTAGCAATAACAACAACATAGCAATGTTTCTGTCACAGAAATATGCGCTAGTCCAGAACACAGGACCTCCATCATGTATTAACTTTGTTGCTCCCACCACAGACACATCTGACCAATAAGCAGAGTGAATATTCTCACATCATTTGTAGTGATGCATTTTGGTTCACTTGGATTTTTCTCTGTGTGAAGCGAAACCAAACCAAGGGGAAAACACTCCAGGTTCACAAACTCACCAACTGATTTGGACGGGAGCAAACGATGTAGCATATTTAATAGCTGTATTTAGACCACTGAGCGTGTAAGATAAGCATCTCCTGTATTTGTAACCTTGAGACTGTAAACATACACAGGATGGGCTGTAGGCTAGAAATACCGGTGTAAACCAAAACTGGCACTCTTACAGAGACTGTAAATAATGTTGCAAATTCAGTATGCAGGCTTTATGTTTCAGCGCTCTGTGTTCGGATAGTTCTTATCAAACACTGTGTGAGTCAATGTCTCTGTTTTTATCAGGTTATGTAGCAGTGGTGGGATTCATCAGTTTTGCTGTGTGTTACCGTTACGGTCCTCTGGTGGAAGAGAAGAGCATCAACATCTTGTCGTGGACGCTGCAGCTGTTTAGCCTGCTCCTGATTTATTTGGGGATTCAAATTCAGCAAGTTGCCTTCGCCATCATTGTGGCGGCTTTGTTCTCCAAAAATCTGGAGTACCCAGTCTGTCTGGCAGTTGCTGCATGGAGGTGTGTGTGCTTACAGTACTGACAGAAGGTGGCGTAAGAGTACAGTGCAATTATTGTTATTCAATACAAAGAGAACTGTTTGTTGTATTCATAACAGTTTTGATGCAAAAGAATCTGATCACTGTCATGTTTTTAAGAGTCAGTTGCTCTTGTCTTGCATGATGTCTGCTTATTTCTGCCTTTTACATTTATCCAAGTTCATTGTTTTTTATGGAGCACTTGCTGTGTTGTGCAGGAAGCTCAGACGGTATGTTCATTGGAAGCCGGAGCCACGCCGCCTGTTGACTGAAGAGGAGTATCAGAAGCAGGGGGAGGAGGAGACTCGGCGTGCACTGGACGAGCTGAGGAAGTACTGCAACAGCCCAGAGTTCAGCCCATGGAAGGCAGTGTCCAGGATTCAGTCTCCGAAGAGGTCTCTATTGTGATGTTCTGTTTTTCTAAAACGTGACGTCTTTTAACGCATGATTTAATCCCAGTCTCCAGCCTTGGTGTAACTAAAATAGACACTCTTGATTTACACAGACACTTGCATCTGGGACATAATATCTCAGTAGAATATCACCATGAGGAGATAAAGTGATTCAATACATTGCAAGCATAGAATTGCTAACTTTAAGGATTAATCTGTCACTGAAAAGCAAAAACTAATAAAACTGATTACATGTTGGTTAAGAATTGTTTGATAGTTAAAATAATTAAATTAATATTGTATTAATACTATTTCCAGTAGTGTGGCTCACTCGTGGGAGCTGAGATAAGGTGAATATATCTTATTTTAGTCATTAATAATGAGGTAATATATGTATATATATTACTATAGTATATACTATATTAATATATGTCTTTTGGGTTTTTTTTTTTTTATGATTAGCTATTCCTAACAAGCTGTGTCATTTTTTATTTAAGGTATATAAATATGATGTCCAAATACAAATCATATTTTACCAACAGGGTCACATTCAGAAACACTTGATGTCTTTCACTGATGTGGTGCCAAATGTCCCCCTGAAGCTGTAAAGGAGCTGTAAATTGTTTGTGTAGCATGTCGGTACTCCTAAATACTAGCACATGGTTTGTATACTGTATAACACTGATGCTGCTGCTGATATTGTAGCTTTAATCCACAGGTTTGCGGATTTCATCGAAGGGTCACCTCACCTGATGCCAAACGAGGTGTCTGTCCACGTGCAGGAATATGGTTTCGGAGGATCCTTTTTTGAGGATGAATTTTTTGACACAGACGATGAGGAAGACAATTTTAAACCTATGATGAAACCAGAGTGAGACGGCATGGTTTGGAGACGTATGGAAATACAAACAGTTATCTCTACATTTCAGAAAGGTGGCCAGAGTACAGCTCTCCATGGCTCCTGTGCAAACGTCCAGGCCAGACTTCGAGTGATTACCACGGAGGCCGGCTTAAGAAAAGCCTGGGTTGTCATTTCGGTCACGAGAGCCACCTCCTGTCCTGGAAAAATCACTGCCAGTCACTGGCAGAACACTGTGGTCAGATCTGTTATCAGCATAAAAATTTGATGTAGTTTCAAATAATGTGCATTATAGCCAGATCTCTTCATTTCAACACAAAGTCTTCTATTACAAAAATAGTGTTTGAGACCAGTTGGAGGTCAAAGCAGTTGAATTTTTACTGTGTGATGGTAGTTTGTGTTGTGTTGTCTTTAGTCATAGCTTTGTTTTTTTTTGTTTTCCAAAACATCTTGTGTTCAGAGCCTTTAGGCTCTAAATGGGCTCACTGCAATGACAGCATCCATGTTACATGTCCAGTGCATCGTGTGATAAGTCCTCTCCCCTCTGAACAGCAGCGTGATGCGGAGGTAGACATTATTCAAGCTTTGTGTGCACGGAGGAAACGTTCGTTTTTCACTGTTTTCATTTTAATGGACATAAAGTAAAAGTGGTCCAAAGAATTTTGAATAAAAAATATATAAAGAAGCTCTGACATGCATTATTGTATTAGTTTGTATGATGCTGATTACATGTTATTACATGACTTGGGTAATAATTTAAGACATTAGCCAGGTTTTATTTTTCATAGTGGTGACATTTAAAGCCTTTATTACAATTGCTCAAGTACTGTACACAAGTACAATTTTGAGGTACTTGTACTTTACTTGAGTAATTAAATTTTATACTTTCTACTTATACTTCACTACATCTAAGAGGGAACTATTGCACTTTTTTACTCCCAATACATTTACCCGATGATGGCTACTACTTACTTTGCAAATCAAGGATTTACATACAAAATATACAATCAACTATAAGATGTGATGAATTATTATAAAGGGATCATTTTATCTCAAAGGTGCAGCTACTTTTTCTTAAGTGAAATATCTGAATGTCTTCCACCACAATATTTCTTTGTAGATTTTCTGTTGTACTGATGATTTAAGATACTGTATTTTGAGTCTTACTGTATTCCTTTTTGCATCTACAGCTGCAACTAATATATATTTTAACTTTCTATTCAGAAAAATGCCCATTCAAAGTTCCCACAGTCCAACATGTCTTAAAAAACTTTTTGTCCAAAAATCTGTATTATTTTTGTCCAATCACCAACTAAAGATATTCAGTTTACAACTTCATTTAACTGATAAAAAGCTAATGCTTGCATCTAAAATACTGAAAACGGCTAATATTGGTGATCTGAGTTTGATTAATGACTTATCATTATCAATATTGCCTTCATTGCATTCATTTGACTGATCAACTAGTTGTTTTGCTGCTATTTACATCTGAGTAGGTGGTATTACAGAGACTAATTAAATAAATGACCAATAAGAGGAAGATAAACATAAACCTGTGAAATTCCCACTTCATAAACAGAAGGGGCTGAACGATCAAGGTGCAAAGTGCAGCATTTGTGCATTGTGCTGCATTTGTTTGAAACTACCCCATTTAACCGTCTGAATCTGCATATTTGGGAAATGAATCAGTCAGCAATATGAAAGACCTCTTGTTATTCCTTTATCTAGAATCCCTGCTGAAATGCCTCTTAACTTAAAAAAACCCTAAGTGATTGTTACTCTCATGTCTTAAAATCTTCTGTGAAAATGTGAGTATTTTCTGAGTACTCTCAGGCAGTTCTATCAGTCAATCAATCAATCTTTATTTACATAGCGCCAATTCATAACAGCGTTATCTCAAGACGCTTTACATAAAGAGCAGGAATCCCCACATGAACAAGCACCAGATATTATATTGAGCAACAGTGGCAGGAAAAATTCCCCTTTAACAGGAAGAAACCTGGAACAGACCCAGGCTCAATGTGAGCGGCTTCTGTCAGGGTCCGTGTTCGGTGGAGGTTGGACAGATAGAGAGAGAGAGAGAGACAGACAGAGAGAGAGAGACAACATAAACAGCAACCAACATACTAACAATAGGAGTGTGACAAAAAAATATGGTAACAATGAAAAACATGACGAGTGGCTGACGATCCGCAGTAGTGATTCATGAAGCCAGAGAACCACAGCAGCAGGACCAGGACCAGGATCCACAGGAGCCCGAGAGATGAGAAAAGCACAGAAAGGCTCTGGGGAAGATAGCAAGTTAGTGGCAGACATTAGGTGGACATGAGACATAATGATGGAGAGGAAGAGGAGGATAGAGGAGCCCAGTGCATCATAGGAGTCCCCCGGCAGTCTAAGCCTATAGCAGCATAACTAGGGGCTGGTCCAAGGCCTGAGCCTGATGCTATATATATCCTGTTAGTAAAGACTGATTGATCATATCCAGTAAGGACGTGCTAATTAAGGGCAGGACTTCCTTAAGTAGCCCAGTAGGAATGGGGTCTAGGAGACCTGTTGGCGGTTTGGATGAGGAGATTATTGAAGCCAATTCAGGAAGATCAATTGGAGAAAAACAGTCCAAGTGCACATCAGGTCTAGCAGCTGTTTCCATGGTTCCTAAGTTTGAAGTTGGATCAGACCCTGTTGAAGGCAGGAGGTGATGAATTTTGTCTCTAATAGTTAGAATTTTATCATTAAAGAAGCTCATGAAGTCGTTACTGCTGAGCTCTAAAGGAACACAAGGATCAATAGAGTTCTGGCTCTTTGTCAGCCTGGCTATTGTGCTGAACAGAAATCTAGGGTTGCTTTTATTTTCTTCTATTAATGAGGAGTAGTAGCATTACAGAGGGCTGTTCTATAGGTTTTTAGACTGTCTTGCCAAATTAAACGGGAGTCTTCCAATTTGGTGGCACGCCATATCCTTTCAAGTTTCCGCGAATATTGCTTAAGCTCGTGTGTCTGGGAATTATACCAGGGAGCTTGTCCCTTTTCTTTAATTATCTTCTTTTTTAGAGGGGCGATAGAGTCTAGTGTCATTCGCAATGAACCTGCAGCACTATCGACCAGATAATCAATTTGGGAGGGGCTAAGATTAGCATAGCGGTCATCCATAGCACAGGGACACACAGGCTGAAATACTGAAGGAATCACCTCCTTAAATTTGGCAACAGCACTATCAGATAAGCATCTAGTGAGGACCTCTCTGTCATATAGTGCATAGTCCAGTAACAAGAAATCAAATGTTATTAGGTAATGGTCCGATACCATTCTACCATTTGCTTCGAGGTAGAAATTTCTGACCTTTCTCATATCTGCATGTCACCTCTGACATCTAGTTTGAAATATCTTTCCATGCGACCGTGTTTCAAAAGTTACACTCAAAACAAATGATGATTGGCATACACTTGAATTGCATGTGTCACACTCTGAGTGCTGTGCACTGAGAGCCCTCAGTTTTAAATACACAACATACTTCTAGTCAGTCAGTTGAAAGTGAGTTGAAAGTGGAAGCAGAACTGGGAAATAACTGCAGAGGATCCCCACAATTGCTGTTCAAGTGAGATAGCGTTATCTTAAATCAGGTAGCTTTCAGTGTATGTTGGGGGGGGGGGGGAAGCACTGTATTTAATCTTTCTCTCCCACTCTTCAGTTTCCATGAGCCGATGACATTTAGACCAACAGCCCTCTGCATCCCACCACTGGCTTCTTTACATCATTCTTGCAGCATTTGATGGCAGGGAAGACCCCAGTAACACTGGTGCAAATGTTTACACTTGATTACACAACATGCGGAGTGGCTGATAGAGCTAGCATTATTTGCATGTTTCCCAGGCTCAGCTTGGCATAAACAACAGTGTAATCACATTCATATGCTGCTGCATTTCCTATGTATTACTTCCCCAAAACATGTTAGTACTGAGAAACCACACTGCAATGCAAACGTGACTCCATCTCATGTAGAAAGGGGGGGGGGAATCCCTTGGATATATGAGCATATTGCAAACCATGTGGCTTCATGTAAAGCATCTGGAGTTCCCCAAGGCTTACAAACTGGCCCACATTTGATCTGAATTGATTCCTACATACCACCACACATAGGGATTTATCAGTTTTTCTACTTGACCATGTCGAGAAAAGATGTAGCTCTCACTGCACATTTTATAAATAGGGAAGACAGCTTTTAAAGCAAACAGTAAATTACATGATCGTGTGTATCATAGCAAAACTACGACAGCAGTGTTTATTATGGATATGTTAATGCATGCTGCATGAAAATCCTTCATAGTAAATCAAGAAAAAAGCATGAATGAAAATGGAAACTTGCAACACTGCCACAATGAATTCACAGTGAACTCATTCACATTTATAGCAACAGCAAGACACAATCTTTACAGACGTGCAGCCAGTGCAGTTTGTAAAAGAAAAGCTATATCTGAGCCAGAGGGTGATGGCATTTTTAAAATAATGAATGAATATTACATTCAAATGCAGTGCAGTTCAAATTTGCTCTTTCTTGACGCCAAGAGCAAAGCATCTGGCTCTTGACAAACATGCATCAGGAATGTCGGTAAAGAAAACAATTACTTTCATGAAACAGCAGCAGTGCATTTACATTTTTTATATTTTTTTTCAGGCTGCAAGGGGCAGCACAAACTGCATCTTTCATACATTGCTCCACACAGTCTGTACAGTTAAGACAAATCGAACTGGTTCTCGTCTCCTCGACCTCTACACATAAAACAATTCAGCAGAAACAGAAAACTACAAGTCCAGTATTGGTGGTTAAAATCCAGTGTTCTGTCAGTTCTGTCAGTATTTGTTGATCCCAAATATCCGTACTCCATGAAACTGAGGCAGCTTTGGGAGGAGGACACTAAGGAGGGAGCCCGTGTTGATTAGGAAATGTGTGGGATCGTATTTTGTGTAGAAACTGGCAAGAATATACCTGCAGAGAGAAGAATGGCGTCAATGTAGCTAAGATCAACATTTTTATTGAAGTTTTAACACCCAAACCCTACATGACTAACAGTGATGCTCAAATATGTTACAAAAATGAAAATACACTCAGCACAGCTAACCATCAACTAACCAACCAGGCAGAGTTTCTATTCTGCAGTGCTTTTCACCTGAATAATAAAGATTTTGTATGTAATGTAATGTAATGTATTCTTCTGTGACTGTTCTCTAAATCTGCGGCAGGGAAAGAATAAAAGTAACGTTGATTTATACATTTTTTTTAAAAACCTCAGAGTCCTACTCTGACCTTTCCTCCTATTGACTGAAGTCTGTAGGAGCTATCCCCTTGGGATCATGAATGTCTGTATAAAATGTCATGTCAATCCATCCAGTAGTTGATGAGATATTTCAGTCTGGCAGCCACATGAGAGCAGAACACTTGACAGGTCAATTAGTCTAAAATTGTTCCTGGATATTTGAAAAAGAGGGTCAGAAGAGTCCCATCGGCCTCAATGAGAGCGTCAAAAAAAAGGTATCCGTTCTACCCAACTCCTTACACATTGACCTCCATGCTGACGTAGCTATCATAACGAAAGAGAAACTGTCCAGCACAGCGGACGACTTACTCAGGCAGCAAATATACTTACAGAACAATTGGTGAGATAGTGAGGAATTTGCGCGAAGATGTGAACTGGACACCGTAGTCCATCTGTTCCCAGTGTGTGAGCAGACGAGCTTTGCCTTGGTCTGGTGTCTCAAAGGGAGTGCCCTTCACCGTGTGTAGAAACAGGTACATCACCTGCAGAGGACAAAGACAGATTCACAACCACTATTAGCCACTAGGACAAAGATTTCTGTCCAGTTTATACGAGAAGTTATCCTCAGAAGTTAAGAAGTACTGCTGGATCATTAGTGAGGAACCTTGTCAATCTCCTCCAACAACAGCAAGGAGGATATTTAACAAACTCTCTATTACTCTATTTACATGCAGGCTTTGAGCAAACTTAATCATTTATAGAAGCAGCTGTTGGAATACAGCAGCTCAAAACTATATTTTACTGCTGATGATAAAACCAGAGAACAGAGCATTTCACATCATTTTACAGCAACTCATCAAATCACAATACTGGAGCGTACCAAAATGTTAACGTGAGTCTTACATGAGTCACATTTTGGGAAACATTCCTATTTGCTTTCTTGCTGCAAGTTGAGAGGATCAATATCACTCTCTTATCTGTACAATAAATGTGACGCTGGGCTCATTAGATGTTAGCTTAGCATTCGTCAGTCAAAAGAACTTCTTCAGCTCGTCATTTTTTTTTTGCACTTCAGTTCTTGTGCAGATTAAACAAATAAAATATGTGTTAAATAACTTTAGAGGTGCTGGTGGGTGGTTAATTTGTCCGTGTGCTAAACTAAGCTAAGCTAGCCGTGTCCTGTCTGAAGCTTCATATTTCAAAGCCTTCTTTGAAAACGTGCACGCAGTGCAGGGCCGACAAGTGTCCAAGTTCATCAACATTAAAAACATGTCACACAGCCTCAGACGACACCCTGATGAAGTAAAGATCAAAAATATTTGCAGCATGGTGCACAGGAGACGAGCTGCGTGATGTGTTTTAACTTTGATGTAGTTTCATATTTCACAGATTCTGTGTGCAGAATGGTCTAACACACCCAGAGATGATCTTGAGGATAAATATCACCGTATAACCAGCATCTATCTGGGGCAGTTTGTATTCAGTTCCCATTGGGCTTCATCATCATTTTAACTGACCAGGTTGTGGATGACATTGGTGAGGGTCCAGACGAGCGGCACAGTGATGAAGGGAATGCTGAGCAGGACGATGTGCAACACGACGGTCAGCAGCAGGTAGGTGAGCCATATTCCTCTGCTGTTCATCACCCTCGTGTTGGGGTTCACCTCGCTGTGAGCTACGCCCACATTCATCCTGACCACACAGAGACACACAGTGTAAGAGTACAGGATGCCGAGTGATGTGATGTTCCAAGGGGCTCCTTTCAATCCCCTGTGACTCTCGACTATCCAGCCTCTAAAACACTGGATTGAGTCCTCCACCTGAGAGGAGAAAACCCCACAGTTTAAGAAATTGCTGATAGTGATGAGCTTGATCTGCTGAAGTTAAGTTGTTAAAAATCAACATCCTCTGAATGCAGAACTATGCTAATGGAACACAAGTCACACTGCAGTTCATTTTCATGTTTGTACTTTCACTTTGTCTGTATTCAGAAACCATGTCTATACACCGTCACACTAGTTACAGTGTTTCCCCTAGCTTTACAGCTTTGGGGGAGGGGGAGTGTCTGCTGGAGGGAGTGTGCTCACCTGTGTGTGCGTGCATCGGGACAGAGGAGAATTGTAAACGCGTGACAGAGACAGAAATGACATGCTGTCGTGTAAATAAGATAAATAACATAAAGCTATTTAGTTTGTTTAATAAAAGAACAAGGTATAGACCTGTTCTATATGAAAGGTGACCTCAAATGACTTGTGTTGTGATCTGGCGCTATATAGAAAATAAAATTAACTTGAGCCTCAAGGGGGGCGGAGCGCCCCTCTAACATAATGGTGGGGGAAGCACTGAGTCTGAAGAAAAAACCTAGGGCTGCAACTAACCATGGTTTTTGTTTAAATTATTATTTTATTGGTTAATGTATTTATAGGTGGCAAGTTATTGCTTTGTCCAAGCAAAGGTCAATCTTCTATTCATCAGGTCATCGTTTGGTCAATAAAATGTTTTCATTCACAGTTTCCTAAATCCTGAGCTGATGTCATCAAATGTCGTGTTTTACAGTCTGAAACTCAAAGATATTCAATTTACTATCACATGAGACAAAGAAAAGCAAGATTGCATTTTTGCTTTGCTTCAAAACTGATTGATTGTGAATATAATGACTAATTGATTCATCAATTACTTTGACAAGGATTAATCTGAGCTTGATACACAAAAATACACACGTTTACTTCACGGTTTCTTTATACTTTTGATTTTTCTCTTATTTTAGTTCTTTTCACTATGAATTAAACTTAATCTGTTTTATTTTGCACATTTCCACGTGTTGTAACTGATTAGACAAAACACCAAATATTTACTACACATTTACTTCATCTCATTGCTCATTTAATATTTTGGTGTTTGAGGCTGGACGTCAAACAAAACAGGCAATTTGAAGACATTGCTTTGTGCTCTGGGACCCTGCAATAGACATTTTGATTGATTTATAGAGTAAAGTGAAATAATCTCATCGTGATATCACCCCTGGAGAAAAGACTCCGCCCGACTGGAGTTACTCTGGATGTCTAAACAAGCGCTTCCTCTCGCAGGAGTCTCTGAACTGCATCACTGAGCTACATGTAGCCACAACAGTCACACACCAGCCGGAGCAAAGCTATCAGAAAACTAGCATTAGCGTTAAATTGTGGAATATTCTACGAGAACACGACAGTAAATATCCGCACAATGCCCAGACTTTTAACTTTGGCTAATTAGTTAATGTTAAATAACATATAACGTTAGCGAGCTAGCTAACAGTTGAGCTGCTATCTACAGGTTGACATGCTAACGTTAGCTCAAAGTTACGCTAATCTGACGTGCCGGCTGCAGACTACACCTTCACACTGAGAGGGCTAAAAGTCTCGGTTCAACTGTGATAAATGAGCCTCTCCCATGAGGTGTTTCCAGGTTTAAAACTTTACATTTCAACGGAGCAAACTTTACCTTCCTGTGTTGTCGTAGCTCACCAGGAAATTCCTTGTTTTTTCTCTGACCCCGCCTTCGCTAGGTTTGGGCTGGCTCCTCTGCTGACATCTGTCAGAAGTCGGGCCGTGTCCTCCTGCGCTCTCAGGTGAGGGGGAGACACCGCACAAGGCTCAGCAGAGAGCACCTGTCCTCCAGGAGACCACCAGGACCTCCCCCCAGTAAATGTGAGCCACAGTTTAAAGTCACTGTTAATTCCCATGTAGCCACCAAATGTCAGACTTTTCCTTTGAGGTTTCACTGTGTCTCACTGTGCTGTTAGTTTACAGGTTCACACCTGCTCCTCAACACCTGCACATTTAACAAACTGGAATCAGGCAACTTTTACTGTTTTTCCACAACAATAATACTCAAACTGATTAATTGACCATCAACATGGTTGGTGACTAATAGTCGATTTATCGATTAAATGATAAATCATTGCAGATCTATATATCTACACTATATTCATTGGTGGAATGTAACACAAGGCATTTACGTAATTACTATGCTAAAGTACAAATTTCAGGTACTAATGCTTTAGTATTTTCTGTTCATGCCACTCTATACAACTATGTATAACTTTAGTCTGTAGTTACTGTACAAATTAAGATTTTTGACCTTCAAAACATACAAAAAAACCTATAATGTCTGATGTTGATGTGTTGTAAATTAAACTACCCAACAGTATATACATTCACAGCTGACACAATCAGTCAATTACTCAATTCATCAACTGACGCACTAGTAATTGGCAACAATCATTTTAATCACGTTAAATTGACCAAATCGTGGTTCCAGTATAAGAAAAGTGAGGATTTGCTGCTTTTCCTCGTAATTATTTGTAACAGTTTTGAGGTTTGCACTGTTGGTTGAACAAAGCAAACACTGTGAAGGTGTCACTTTGGATTCTCTGGGTACTTGTGAAGGCGTTTATTAATTTTCACAAAACCAACAATCAATCGATTTATTATTTGTGATTTATAATCACAACATAAATCCATAATAAAAAATCATTAGTTGCAGTCTTATACAGAAAATTCAGCTACTACAACAGTAAAATCCTGCTTGGACGTTAATGCATGAGTAATAATAATCAGCTGCTATTTTTCTGATTAAATGCAGGCTTTTGCTTGTAATGAAGCATTTTTACAGTGTGATGTTTGTACCACCACTGTCCATATCAACACATCTATGAAGACAAATATTTTTCTTCAGAAACTTGATGAAATGGAATTTCCAACGTTCAGTAACACCATTTAATACAAAAAAGTGCATTGTAACGATTCACGTCATGTTCAGAGTCTCAAGGGCAGCACCATTTTGGGCATATAGTGGTTGGTATAAATGTGGTCCGAAACCAATGGTGGAAAGTACTTGTGTCTGGTTTTCAAGTGTTTTCTGTGTAGTCTAAGTCAGACGTAGCTTCCCTTTGTGCCACAGAGCTCCATTGTTGTTGTCGTTGATGTTTGCTCCAGGGCCCCCTAACAGGTTAATCTGGCTGTGCCTCTGCTCCACAACATTTCATTTTATTTGATGTCTGCAGATACTCCGTACTTTGCAGGTTCTGATTTTATATACAAAGAATATGATCAGTTTGTCAGATAAAGTCATTTTGGATTAGGCAAACAATGCACTAATGCAGCAGGAATTAAAACAAAAACACGGGCTGACAGCATGTGCGGGACGTCCTGAGGAACTTTTGCTTGCTGAGTCAGCCATTTATTGTAACACATTTGCGTATGGACATTCATCTTTATACAGTATATTTAGGGACCTTGAGTTAAGATTGTTTTGTCAAATGCTGTTTCCAAAATCTATCCGATAAAATAAGATTTAACTAGCCAACAGTATATAAAGTGAATAAAATGAGCACCTACAACATTGAAAGGCTTCTTACACATTAATACATCAGTAATAATCCAATAATATAACATCCAGCATATGATAATATAACATTCTACATAATGAGTACATTTACTTTTGATACTATCAGTACAATTAGCTGATAATACACATACATTTACAATGTGGCATTTCTAATTTTACTGTTAGTTTTGTTTGAATACTACCACTGCTTATGACTGCACAGGCCATAATGGTTGTAACCTGAGTTTATTTCTACACATAGATGAATATCAGCGGGATAACTGCACATGCAATAGATCATTTTATAGATGAACTGAACAGGAGTGGACAATATGGACAAAAATCACAATATATTAATTTTATTTCACACTATCGAAATACGGTATATATTACGACATAACACTATTGAAAACTCAACTGGGAAAGTAACCAGATGGGAACAGATTGTTTCTGGCCTCCCCAGTAAAATAAATACCTGACAAATCTAGACATCACGCCATCAAAGTAATGCAACAGTCCTGTTAAGCCAGTAATGCCATTGAGCAGAACTTCTAATTGATTTACAGCACTGCACTGCTGGCAGCAGCTTTTTTTCTTTTGGCTCTCTACACGTTTTCGTTTTGAAAAGGGCAGTTCATGGTCGACAGAGAAAGAGTTTGGAGCCAGTTTGATTCTGTGCAGATCATTACTGTAGCTGCTCAAACAAAACAAGGTTGGCAGACTTCACTGCAACATCATCTCACAGTAAACACACTAAACAAAAAAAATAGCACTAGAAGTGGTTCTTTGGCTCGTAATCATAGGAGAACCACTTTTGGTGCTATATAGTACCTGTCCCATCTACCTTTACCCAGCTGAACTAAACTAAGCTGAAGAACCAGTAGAGAACCTCTAAAAACCATATAGGGGCTTAACATGTTCTTTGTATGCAGTGGTGCTATATGACACCTCTACCACCCCAAAGAACCCAGAGAACCCATTTTTTGGTGAGTGTTACCACTGCAGAAACCTATGATGATCCTGCAGTGGCAGCTTATAATTCCGAGCCGTGACTCTCGCAGTAAACATTAAACTAAATCACAGGAATTAATGAATTGAACCAAACTGAAGACATGAGTTTGAAGGTAAGGCTGACGCAGCGTGGAGGAATATCTGAGACGGTGTGAACGGTTGATGCACGAATGGAATGAAAAAAAAAAACCCACACGTGTGGTGTTACCGGAATGCTGAGCAGATTACCGGTACCTTGAGCGATGTGCTGATAAGTGTTATTGTTAGATAAGGAAGTGATGCAAAATTAGATAAAGTTCGAGCTGTGATGATTACATGTGCTGGGCCTCCTCTCTTGCTGACTCGGTCATTTATTGAAACACATTTGCACCACATGGACGTCTTATATTTATCTGGAAATATTTATATAAAGTTGAGGTTGTTTTGCCAAAAAGTGACTTACTGTAACATGTTCCTGCTCACATCATCCTCACACAAACAAGCTTTGTGCAGTGATACTGTCATGCACATCACTTGTCATGCTCTCAACATGATAAACCTTTCTCATATTAAAGATCCTTATTGTGACATTATCCTCAGGTTAATTACTAGCCTACATTTACTTCACCACTGCTAAAGATCAAAAACAAATGTAGGACCTAAGATTCTTTCATACAGGTTGTTTTTTTTCTTTACATCCTCACAGAGCCAGTAGTGCGCCCTATATGCTTACCTTAATATTATTGCTCTTGGATTTTCACCTCCATGCTGAGGGCTGCTTTTGCTTGATTATATTCTAGATTATATTTTAACCCTCAGAGACAGGATCCCTGTAGGCAGGACACGATGACAGGTTGAACGAACTCTAGATATGAAATCATTCAGAGAACAAACCCCCTGTTGAGCAATTTGATACCTTTACACTGAGCTCACTGCTACTTCCTCTTCCCCTTTAAATGCATCGCCTTCCTTTTTTTTGCACTGTGGATTACTACTGGGTTAACATTGCATCATTGGAGCGTGAGCACATGTGGGATGAGAGACACACTGACGAGGAGGAAGTATGCAGGAAGTTGTGGATCTCCAGAGAGCAGCAGGAGTGTTTCAGGAAAGCACAACTTCCTCCTTATCTCAGCATATTTGTCTGGGTGTTGTTTAAAGACAAGAGGGGTTCTCAGTACAGGTAACTTACTAACTTTCCTTAATGAGGAAATGATTATTTTCAGTGGAAGAAACAATCGCCATAAAAACATACGATTACATCAGTGATGAACCACAGCACATATGATGATGAAAATTGTTTATTTATTCTGCATACAAAGGACATAGAAATGAACACAAAAACATAAGCTGATTTCAATAAATATCAATAAATAAATACAATAAATATGATTTGAATAAATATGTTAGATAATAATTCCATTGGAAATACGTTCCATGTATACATGGGAGAGACAAGAGTGGAAACACTTGTAGATCCATCATCAGCCTCTGAGGGCTGTACTAGAGATTTTGATCAATGTGATCAAACAAAGGATGCTTATACATTTCACAGCTGCAGGTCAGCGAGCACTGCAAGCTCGTCATGCTCTAAAGGCACTTCTGAGCTGAGCCTTGTGAGTGATGAGCCGGATCCCCAACAGCAAAGACGCGAGCAGTGAAGATGGAGAAGGAGAAGAGCCTGTCCATGGTGTAGTGGCACAGCAGAGCCTCCTCCCAGCGTTCGACGGGCTGAATCTCTTCTTTACTGATGTGGGACTCCTGTGGAAGCAGTAAAAAAAACATGAAACTTTTGTCCAATTTAAATCTGGGCCATGATCCAACAAAGCTTAATAAAGATTTTATAAATCCTGCACAGATTTCTGAGACTGAATGTTTACCTCTAAAAGCTTGTTGGACTTTATTTATTTTTCTGAGTCGACCAAAACGTACCTCCCGGTGATGCTTGTTCGTCACACATTTGCTCATGTCCTCGTGCAGTTTCTGCAACGCTGGCTTCACTTGATGGGCAAACTCTGAGCAGCTTTGAAATCCAGCAACCCTCTCCACTGTAAATTTGTATCTCGTCAGGACATCCAGCATCTTCCCAATACATAGCTGTGGAAGGAGACAGGACAAGGGAACTCAGAAATCACATCCCAATCATGTTTCCCTTTTGCCCGTTTGGTTTCTTCTGTCTCTGATATTAAAGGCATTTAATAACATTAAAATGATACTTCTTGGTTTTGGTGCTTACCGCAGAGTTCTGTTTGAGGGTCTCGGGGTCACACATGTCTTTCGCCTCCATCCACACAAGTGGGGTGGAGAAATCTGACACGACTTTGGATCCATTTCGTGCCTACAGACCATTTGAGACAAACATGCTCAGTGCACTGTGGCATAATGTGAAAATAACAAACATGTCAAGCGATACATGCTCGGTGTACACAGCTAGATGTCAATCAGATAAGTCAGTAGTGTTTAAGTGGAGTTAATTTTACACCAATGACAGTTTCAAGCCGTCTGTAAGTGAACAAAATCTGGCCAGTCAGCACTTAAGATGAATATTACTGGTAGCAAACTCTTCAAAATGTGCCTACAGACATGCTTCATATTAGATGTGGCAATAAATAAATAAATAATACAAGCTTGACACTCATATAAAACAGTTTTAAGTGAATGTGAAGGTGTATTTTTAATTGATAATCAATGATAAAAAATAAAAAAAAACACAAACACCCACCTCTACTGAGACAGTTTTGGCAATGTGATTAAGCCTCATGGAGCTGCTCCGCACATCCGCACATGCATCTTGCAGACTGAGCGCAGCCGGAGCGCAGGACGCAGCCGCGAAGAGCAAGAACAGAGCAGCAAGAGTCGCCAAAGAAGAGTCCATGTCGGGCTGTGGTGGGCTGCTGAGTGTGAGTCTGAGGTGAGCTCGTCCCCGCTGTGAGTGATGACTGCCCTGAGTCCCGCCGCCGCTTTTAAAGGGATGCTGCCGAGCGGCCAGCCGGACCGGTGAGTCACTGCAGGATTTTCCTGGGCATCCCTCAGGTGAGTTCACGTTCACTGTACATCAATAGGCGCAGGAAGGAGGACCCTGCAGTGTGAGGTCATAATGACCACAGTTTACCAGGAATTAGGTAATAGCAAAAAAAAAAAAAAAACAGGAAGAAAAAGACAAAGCCCGGTGTTGTCATCAGATGATTGTGCTGTGGGGTCGCTTTAATCACATTTATGGATTTATATGGTGGACAGCTCTGCTTACAGTGACACATCAATTAGACTAACTGTGTCCTAATCAGGTTTCACATCTATGGCGATGGCGAGGAAGTGAGATTAACCTTTACATTTCAGGGCGATAATGACCTGAATTCTCCGCACAGATTGGACAAACTTTCCATCGATCTGCCCCTCTGCTCTACCAGAGAAAAGCATTTGGTTTTCGAATGAACGGTGTTTTGTTTTTGTTTTTTTCTTCTCAGAGAAAGAAAATGATAAAGGAAGACAGGCAGTAGATATTTTCATGCTTCCTTTATCTTTCCCATTGATGTTCTTTATTCTCTGGTAATATGGATCTGCCAGAAACCAGCACACTAAACAGTACTGTCAAACACATTAGGTTTGTGTTAGGCAGAAAAAAAGGTTGGGTTTATTAAAAGCAATGCACAGCTGGAAGCAGACCTTTATGAGCCATGAATGTATCTAGTCATTAAAAGGTTAAAACAGTGCTGATAGCCCGTCATTACTCTTTTAACTCAAATGAATGCCGAACAGATGCAGATACAGATTTTAATTTTCAGCTAAAATGGAATTTGTTCTTAAAAAAGAGGGCTCAGCTGCTGCTTCCTGATAGAAACAGTTTTTGGACTGTTAAAACCAGAGATGGTTTTATCCTGTAGGGGGTCCTGAGGCAAGATTCACCCCATTCTATATGCTGTCTAATAGAACCCTGCACTCTGTCAATATTGGACGGGACTGCAAAACCCTTTATTATAGTCAGTCCTTTACATCCAATGCCACTTTCTGCAATACCTATAGGTATGCTTGAGGTTAGGAAAGGCTCGTGGTTATGAAATATAGTTTACATATGTTTAGAATTGTGATTAAATAAATTGATAAATGTTAATTGCAGATCTGTAACAAGAAGACCACATTGCAGAAAACGCAGATCTTGTGTATCAAAGTCAGATGTTACACCTGCCAGTTATTCTTTATGTAGTTGGTAGCAGAGTAAAATTTCTTGTCAGCTTTAAGCCAGAAAGAGGCAGAGAGTCAAAACCAGGAGACCAGGAGATAAATTTAAACAGATAGCGTGCAGGGAAAGACTCATCAGTGTCAGAAACAGACATGTAGGTCCGGGCAAGGAAGAATAAACAAGGCAAACTACATAAAGTAGAGGAGCACTAGTGGACATGAACAGGCAATAAATCACTGGGCTGATAGGAGGGAGTAGGAAACAAGTGAGTGAGTGGGTAGGAAAGGTTAGGCGGAAACAGCAGGAAAGGGGTTTGTTTTGTGTCTGCTTGTGGAATATGCACTGTGTACAGTTTTACCTGAATAAATAAAAGGTTCTTAAGCAAGAATTCAACCCGGGGCCACATTGTAAAACTTTTATCATTTCACTTTAACATGGTGTTCTCATGGTGCATAGCCCCAGAACTAATCTGTGTGGTTGCAACTTACCTAGCATCAATTCATCAAACAATGTATAGTCCACAAAAACCAAGGGGACAACCAACAGTGAAAGCCCCCATAATGTACATTTTGGTATGATATTGTATGGTAGTGGAGGTTCAGCGCTGCTCTTGAACGCACCCCTGTTTGCCCCGGAAGTGTTTTTAACCGTGTGTGTGTTATTGTTGTGAATGAAGTGACCATGGACTCTAGTGTGGTAACTCGTATTTCAAAAACAGGTCGGTGTAAACTTTACGTTCATATTTAAAGTATTTCAGTTTGTTGTGAGTGGAGAACCGTTAGCTTAGCGGTTTGTGCACATTTCAGTAATTAATACCAAAACTTTGGCTTTGGGAGCTGTTGTTAGCAGTTAGCTTTAGCGTTAGCTTCCGGGTCTAGCTAACAGTACGCCTGGAGATATGGGGAGAAAACAAATAAAAAGTAAATAAATGTATCTCACAGGGCGGTGTTACCCTTCACACAAGCTGTCATTCCTCTGCAGGTTGATTTTGCAACAGTACCCATGATGAACTTTGACGGTCTCGACGCTGGGATGGGTGAGTACACACCCAGCCTTCACGGGACCATGGACGCGGGGATGGAGCCCTCCATGGACCCGCACCTCAACCCCAACTTACTGCAGGGTGTGGAGCTTGACCCAGAGGGGCTGGCCGTGACGGTCCCCGAGCCTGTGCACCTCATGGAGGGGATGTTTTCTGAGCTACACAGTGCAGTCTCAGAAGTGGGCATCCCAGTCACAGCAACACATTTTGATCTGCAGGAGGAAATTCTCTGGATGGGGAACCACAGAGTAAGAGGCTTGATGGGGAGGGGGTTATGCAGGTTTCTTCTGTAAATACTTTACAGCAGTGTCATTCTGCCATACTCTTCTGATCATCCCCTTTAGGGTCATGTAACCTCGTTCTTCGGACCCACAATGGCCCGCCATTCTTCTTTCCAAGTGCATGCAACAGATGACATTCGACACATTCAGAGTTTGGAAACGGGGGTCCTGTTCCTGTCCAAGTGTAACCTCAAATGCCACACACGTGGGGGCCTTGTAATGTTTGATTACCCGTAAGTGTCACAGAATATCGACTGTGAGATTGATTGCAGACAAATTAATATTATTCTCGTACAAAATTAATTGATTCATTATGATTAATTATTAGATAATGTACATGTGTGTTCCAGGATGGAGGAAGGAGCTGATATGCACAGTCTCCTCATGACCGATAACAACACCCTGCTGATGGGCGGATTACAGAACTATGTGGTTGAATTTGACTTGAATACTGTTCAAGAAACTCAAAAGGTGAAACACTGGGATTAAGTTTTTCAGCATCCAGTTTCCCATGCATGCAGCAACATAATCTGCCATGTAAAATAAGAATAATTTACGAATAACTTTTTACTTCCTTGTCATGCTTAGTTCACTGTTGAGGTACCTGGAGTGGCCATAATGCGCCAAACAGGACGTTTTTTCTTCTGTGGACACACTTCTGGCAAGGTGAGGATGACTCGACCAAATCAGTGTGTGAAAGATGTTTTTATGGTGTACACAACACTCACTTTCACCCTCCGTTAAAAACAGGTAACCCTTCGGGACTTGCGTAGCTTCAAGATGGAGCACGAGTTTGATGCGTTCTCTGGCAGCCTCTCAGACTTTGACGTTCATGGAAATCTTCTGGCTGCGTGCGGCTTCTCCAGCCGGGGATTGAATGGGTTGGCATGCGACCGTTTCCTTATGGTTTATGACCTCCGTATGATGCGAGCTGTAACGCCACTTCAGGTGCACGTGGACCCCCTCTTCTTGCGCTTCATTCCTACCTACACATCACGTCTGGCCATCATCTCACAGACAGGTACGGGGGAATATGGGGTCTCCTTCATGCAAACGCTGTAGTCAGTGTGTTTGTAGAGAATTTGATCAATAGATGTGACACTTGCTTTTTATTATAATAACATCAAAAGTTGTGGTTTGGCATCACAATCAAACACCTACGTCACTACAGTGGAAGCGTTTCTGAATAGTGGGACCTGGATAGAATTGTACAGGCTACATGTACCAGAATGTAGGATTTCCACTGTAGTCACTCGGGTATTTGGATGAAAATGTTTCCTTAATGCTGACAACATATAGCTTGAAAATAACGTCCTCTTTCTCCAGGTCAGTGCCAGTTCTGTGAGCCCACTGGTCTTGCCAATGTGGCGGACATTTTTCATGTCAACACCGTGGGCCAGTTGCTTATGAGTTTCGACGTATCATCTAGCAAACAAGCGCTGGCCTTCGGGGACTCGGGGGGATGTGTGCACCTGTGGTCTGATGCTCCAGAGGTGTCATATAACGACTACTCCAGAGAGACGGAGTTCGCACTTCCTTGTATTGTGGACACACTGCCTCAGCTGGATTGGAACCACGACCTGCTGCCAATTTCCCTTATCCCCATGCCGCTGACCGGCACAGAGCCACTGCTCTCAGACTGGGCCACCTCACTGGCTACACCCAGCCCCAGGTATAAAAGTCACAACTACTAAATGTGTTTTCCTTCGCTGATGTGGTATGTCTGGTAATTGAAATACTACATGAAAGCAAAAACATTATTGTCTGACGCCTCTGTGCCATAGACCTACATTATTGTCCACAAAATACGCCATCCTGCTGCTAGAAATTCTCACCAGTGCACCCACAAATTGTCCCCAACAAATACACTCTTTACTCCCTTATAATTAATGGTTGCTAAAAACTGCAGTGCTCAGCTGTTTTAGGAAATAATTTAGCTGAAATGAATATATATATATATAGGAAACAGTTGGCTGGGACAGGATTGGGAAGTTGGAAAGTATTGAGAGACGCATTGTTGGTTGTGGCTTTTTCAGGGAATTTGCTGACAGTAGCAGAAACACAGCATATTGTTTTGTCTTTTAACTGATGGAGCAACTTTACAAAATGAAACCAAAACATTAAACTGAGATGTATGATCTCATCTCACACCATAAAAATATGTGGTCACAGTACGGAACTTACTCATTTCTCTTTTCTGCAATTACGGATGGATGAATTGAAGTCAGTGTTTAACTTTACGTCACTTTGTGAGTCATTCATCAAACAATTCAAAACACGATATGAGTGGCCAGACTGAGACATCACATTTCACATCCCAAATTCACACCTGTGTGTGTGTGTGTGTGACAGAAATGGCATGCTGTTGTGTAAATAAGATAAATAACATAAAGCTATTTAGTTTGTTTAATAAAAGAACAAGGTATGGACCTGTTCTATAGGAAAGATAACCTTAAATGACCAGAAAATAATATTAAATAATAAAATTAACTTGACCTTCAAGGGAGGCGGGGCGCCCCCCTAATATAATGGTAGGGGAAACACTGTCATCAAACACTTTCACCACCCAGAGAGATTCATCAGCATGTAACAGTGCCATCAGATGATGCCTGTTCATTGTCTCCAAAAGTAGATGCACTCAGTTACCAGTTTATGAGGTACCACAATCCTGCACTAAACCTACCTTAATGAAGGATAAGGCTCTGTTTTGGTTGAAACTGACTGAGAGGTGTTGGTCCCACATTTGTTCATTTTGCTTATTGATATAAATGGGGTGGACAAAATATTAGAAACACTCTCAGTATAACTAGGTATAGCTGTTTAAACTAAGTGTTTGTGTTAAGCTGGAAACTCTGCACGTATCACTTACAGCGCCATTAAATATAGGTTTTCATCTAAAAACACTGTCCTTTCCAACAGACGAGCTCCTCCTGTGGACCCAGAAATCCTGCGCACTATGAAAACTGTTGGGTTCATTGGTTATGCAGCAAATCCTCGCACCCGCCCTCGGAACCAGGCACGTCAAAAACATACATGTGGATGTTGTGCTACTTTACAGCAGCCTTTTACATCATGTCAAAACATCAAATAGTAAAATACAGTTTGGTAATAGCCCCTCAGTATTTTGTCATTTTCATTACATTCACCAGATTACGATATTCTAATCAGAATATTTGTGCTATGTTTATTGCCATTTTCATGCATAGAAATCTAAAATCTATGTTTTGTGTTGATTTCAGGTCCCTTACAAAATCAAAGATGTGGAGCTTGATTATGATAATTACAACCAGGTCCCAGAATCACCAATTGGGCGAGATGAGGAGCCACACCTCTACATGGTGCCCAAAAAGTACAGAAAGGTTGGACTCTCTGGTTTTCATATAAAAAGCCTTTTTTATCTTATAATGATTTGTTTACTGTGTATGAAAATATGTTTTGGCTGTTTAAATATGTGATGAGGACATCTTTGTGCTTGATCAGGTCACAATTAAATACTCTAAACTTGGACTGGAGGACTTTGACTTCAAGCATTACAACAGAACCTTGTTTGCTGGCCTGGAGCCTCACATCCCCAATGCCTACTGTAACTGCATGATCCAGGTGAGAAAGTGTGAAGGTAGTAGAGAGAGATTTTAGTGAGATTTCATTTCTTTTTGAGAGATTATACAAAAATAGAGTCGCTTATTTTCCTGTTTCTGTGTTGGTACGTTAGGTGTTATATTTCCTGGAGCCAATCCGGTGTCTAGTGCAGAATCATTTGTGCCAGAAGGAGTTTTGTTTGGCCTGTGAGCTCGGCTTCCTTTTCCACATGTTGGATCTGTCACGAGGAGATCCATGTCAGGTAGCTATTTGTTATTGTCTCTCTGAATAACAGCAGGTCGATCCTTGGGGCAGTGCAGAGGTGTTAAAATGCCATCCATATTGTGTTGCCACAGCACATTGTCCTCCATGTAGATTTCTCAATCCAGTCGCTCCCCTCTCCTCTTCTCAAGGCCAGTAACTTCCTCCGAGCGTTTCGCACCATCCCTGAAGCCTCAGCGCTGGGTCTGATCCTCGCAGACTCAGACGAGCAAACGGGGAAGGCCAGGCTCGGACGCTTAATCCAAAGCTGGAACCGCTTCATCCTCACCCAGCTCCACCAGGAGACGCAGGAGCAGGAGGGCCCACAGGCCTACAGGGGAGCCAGCAGCAGGTCAGGGCAGAGTATTCGTGTCTCCCTGTTAAAGTAGTGCCGAATAATACCCTGAACAAAGCTTTTGACATGCTCAACACAGAGTCTGGGGGTATTCTAGGTCCCAAGATAAAGAAATTTAGGGAAGCTCTAATCACTGATTTGTTTGCTTGTACAATGTGATATCTGACGCAGCTCTCTGGGTTCCTCTGGTGAGTCTGCCATCGGAAAACTGTTTGGATGTGAAGTTGAGAACAGCAGCCTGTGTCGCTGCGGCAAGGAGACGGTCCGCTCCTCCCTAACCCTGCTCTTCACCATGCATTACCCCGAACAGAACTCTCAAGGTGAGTTTATAGCTCTCTTCTTCACTGCTGCGCATGGCTTGTCTTGCGTAGCTATCGTGCACCTCAAGCATGAGAGACTAGTGTATGAATAACCTGGGGCAGACAAAAGTTGTGTATTTCTTGACAATTTATTCGTTTCACTTTGACTTGTCAGAAAAAATAATGAAGGAATATGACTTTGCTGAGATCTTGAAGACAAGCATCTGTCTGGAGCAGAGCACTCAGGCGTGGTGTGAAAACTGTGAGAAGTATCAACCTACAGTGAGTTAGAGCTCCAATTCAGACAAAGCTGATATTAACGCATAATACATTTTCAGTCTAATTCCACCTTATTCTGAGCTATAGTGTTCTTTGTGCGGCTCTAGGTGCAGACACGCAACATTCGATGTCTACCAGATGTTCTGGTCATCAACTGCGAGGTGAACAGTGCCAAAGAGGCTGAATTCTGGAAGGTTCAGGCGGAGGTAAATCACTCATCTTTCTTTTTTCTCATCCGGGCATCTTTCAAATATATCTGTTGTTAGTTGCATTAATTATGTTATTGGTGTTTTCTTCACAGTACGCCTTCAATAAGGTCATGCAGAAAGAGGCAATGGAACCTCCCAAACCTAAAGAGCCCCCTGCACCCATGCCTACTGAGTGGTGCTTGGAGTAAGATCCCTTTTAATAACAAATAGAGTTGTATCTCTCATTGTATCTACGATCAATTAATGTTTTTGATTGATCGATTAATCCCTTAATCTATACAATGCGAGAAAACAGTAGGAAATTCCCATCCTAATTTCCCAGACATCTTCAAATTGCTTATTTTGTCCAAACAAGTCTAAAAATCACATCAAGATTCGCAAATCTTCACTGGAGCTGGCCTGTGCCAGGCAAACACTGATTTAGACAATTAATAAAAAATCTGTTTAGTTTCCAATTAATGGTCTGTCTATAAACTAAGCTCTACAGATAACATCATTTATATCAGTTGAATGTACCTCAACACCCTTAAATCTTCATTTTTCTCTCTCCCTGTAGTGGGGAGGACTGCAGCATGGAGGGCTTCACCTTTGCCACACAGGCGGAGGATCTTCGACACGTCTGGATACCTGCAACTCTCAAAATGTCGATCAGTAAAAGTCAAGGACTGGAGATCAGCAGCTGGCCCGAAGGAGAGGAGGTGAGGGAGGAAGATTTTCAACTGATTAGTGGATTCAAACGCTGATTGTGATTCTTTATTGTGGCTCACTGGTTGTGTAGTGAACTGGGTTGTCGTTGCGGTACAGAGATTTACATGATTTACATGTGACATCCTCTCTGATTAGTTAAGTGCTGCCGAAGAGGCGGAGGGCGCCTCTCTCTACGACTTGGTGGTCACGGTGCCTCACGTTCTAGACGCGCGCACAGGTGGAAACCTGGTTGCTCACATCAAAGTGGGAGAGACTTATCATCAAAGAAAAGAGGTGAGCGAAGCTCAGATTAGAAAACACAATCGGAGGGCGACTTAAATCTGCAAAGCGAATCTTGAAATGAAATGTTGTACTTGTTTCAGGGAGTCACACACCAGCAGTGGTACCTCTTCAACGATTTTTTGATTGAGCCAATTGACAAGGTAAATATTTGACCACATTTTATTTATGCTTTGAAATTTTAAAAGTCACGTATCATAAGTATTGTTTTTTCTTTCTTTGTCAAAGACTGAAGCTGCTCAGTTTGATGTGAGCTGGAAAGTGCCAGCCATTCTGTATTACGCCAAGAGGAACTACCATACCAAATACGACTTGCGCAGTAAGCTTTAGGACATTGAATCTGGAGATTGTACATGTAGGTCGACACTCGCTGCGTTCATTTACCTGCTTTTGCTGTTTGTCTCAGTTAAAAATCCCATAGATGCCAGCGTGCTGCTGACAGAGGCATCGTTGGCCCGGAAGCAGAGGAAGAGTCATGCCACTTTCATCCCCCTCATGGTCAGTGAGATGCCGCAGGCCGGTGACTTGGTGGGGCTGGATGCTGAGTTTGTCACACTCAACCAGGTGAGTCTGGATTCTAATATTTAAGCCACTCAGTGTGTTTGCTCAGAGAAATCAGGTTATGCAGTTAACCAAGGAACATTTTTAGTAATCTGTACTGTAAAGCCATGAATACATTCACTAATCAGGTTTCTTCTGCTCTTCACGTTCAGCAGAAACCACCACATTTAGACCTCTAGAGGCCACTTTGTGTTACTTTAAATTCTAGTTGGATTTTAGATAGAATTATCTTTGATACGAGGACACATGAACACTCTGTCAGAGGAGCTCTGTGTTTTTAATGCACTCGCTGAAAGTCTTTGTCCTGCACCATGTGTGATTTTTAAAAAGCTGATAAGAAAACTGGTTACTCATAAACACATCAGAGAAATCAGCACCGAGCAGAAGAAATGTATCTGGGGAAACCAGGATGCTGTAATCCCCTGAGTTGCATATGAATGCATTCATGGTGTTACAGTTGGTTAAAAAAAGTACTGCAATACTTTTGAATCAAAGCTGTTCATAGTTAACTACGCTATTATTCAGGATCTTAAACTTGAAAACTAGGTATGCAAAAAAAAAAAAGAATGTTACCAAAGTAATTGCCTTTTCAATAAAATGTGACTATGCCAAACTGTAGCTAGCTTCGCCCAAATTTGTGTTACAGAGCTGCTTTAGAATAGTCAATGTAACTGAGGGATGACATTTTTACATAGTAGAATTTGAATGAATAAGCCTGTCAGGACGTGAATCAGAGTCTCGTCTTTCAAAACACCACAAAAGATACTGTGACTGGCACGAAAAACTAGCTTTAATCAGCTCAATGTAAGTAAGGGTTAATTGTTTTGCGAGTAAATTGTGTTTTCAATCCAAGATCTATCGATATTTCATCACCTTCTCGCATCCTGTTGTGATAATGCGCTTTAAAGTGAACCTGTCTCATGACTGTGTGTGTTTGCAGGAGGAGGCAGAGCTTCGCAGTGACGGCACCAAGTCGACCATCAAGCCCAGTCAGATGTCTGTGGCCAGGATCACCTGTGTGAGGGGTCAGGGGCCCAACGAGGGGGTGCCCTTCATCGATGACTACATCTCTACTCAGGAGCAGGTGGGAGACTCCAGAGTGCAAAACACCAGGATGCCCTAAGACTTGAACTTTTTTTATTTCATTTTATTTTATTTTCATTTTGAGTTTAAATACACATACAAAAACACAGCAAAAAGAAGGACCATTAGCCCCCTGGGACCCAAGTGTTATAAAAAGGTAACAGTAATGTTCAGTGTATAATACATGCCTACCAAAATAAGCTGTGTCCCTCTGCGACTGCAAGAAACGGGATACACTTGACCAAATTATTCTGCAGGGATGACACTTTTTCCGATCACTGCCTCTATCATGTTGCCTTCACTGTCACTGAAGAGTGTGTCCTTTTGTTAGAGTTCATAATACACCCACACACACAATAATATGGTTTTTGAAGCAAAATAGATCAAAAGCAGAGGTTCATTCAATTTTCTCAGCCTGCAGTGAGTTCGAGCAATTCTGGAAAGTTCTGAAATGGGTTGCACATCATTTATGGTAGACAAGAATGAGCACAGAGACGTTTTTGTTTTTTTTGTGTGTCAGTAACATCACAGGGACATTTCCTTTGTGTTCAGATAATGATGAGTGATCTCTAGGCAGAATACATTTCTACTGACCTGACTCTTTAGTTATGATAGAAGTCAGACATTAACCCTGAAAGAGGTACGGAGCTTTTTCAAACTCAATCCTAAGAAACATCTCTAACTCTGAATGTTTGTTCTTTCAGGTCGTCGACTATTTGACACAGTATTCTGGCATCAAACCGGGAGACCTGGATGCAAAGATTTCCTCGAAGCATTTGACCACACTGAAGTCCACTTACTTAAAGCTGCGCTTCCTCATTGACACGGGAGTTCGCTTTGTTGGCCACGGTTTACAGAAGGACTTTCGGGTTATTAATTTATTGGTATGTTATTTCACCACATAGCATCACATTTGTTTTGTAGATGAATATTTTAGGTTTACAGTTGACTCCAGATTTTGTCTTTGAGCAGTGGTGGATTAAGTCTGTGTCTTTTCTGTCTTCAAGGTTCTGAAAGACCAAGTCATCGACACCGTCTACCTGTTCCATTTACCCCGCAAGAGGATGATCTCTCTGAGATTTCTTGCCTGGTACTTTTTAGGTAAGTTAAGGTGGCTATAATAAATATTTTTCTATTTATTACTGCTGACATACATTAAAGCATCTTCTAGCTCACGAAGGCCTGCTTCTTAAATGTTTTTACTTAACTGTCAATGAAAAAGCTCTAAAAACCCACTGTATAGCATCCCTCCCACTCCCCGCATAGCAGCAAATAGCAGACAGACACAGTTACATAGTGCAGCTAAAGAGACAAACAATGTCCCTTTAGAAGGTGGTGGAGACTAAAATCAGAGCTAAAAGAGAGTGAATTCTGGCTATGCATTCACCAGGTGGCCAGATACATGCCGGACGTGTAAATAAGCAACTGTATGTAACTGTAGGCTACTGTATGCTAACAAGTTACTCATATCAACTTAAAAAATGGTAATGCGTTAATGTTTTGTCTACAATTAATGAGCTGAAATTTTGCTGCAGGAATCTTTATGACTAGTCACTCCTTTTCTTCACGTTGCTCCTCAGACCTCAACATCCAGGGGGAAACCCATGACAGCATAGAGGACGCACGTACTGCTCTGCAGCTGTACAGGAAGTACCTGGAGCTGAGTCGTGGAGGCGGGACTGACGAAGTGAGGAAGGTCCTGAAGGGACTCTACGAAAAAGGCCGCCAGCTGGACTGGAAAGTCCCGGACTCGGACACAGGAGATGGTCAAGGTAGCCCAAAAAGTACGAATTAATTAACATGTAATTGAATGTAGGCTGGTGCAGATGGTGCAGTAACGGGGTTCATGTCAAACGGTCCGTCTGAGGGGACTGAAAGCGCTCTCCTTCCTTCTGCAGGTGCTGCCGTGTTTCCCTCTGTAATGGGGCTGTGAGCTGCACCGTGACACCTTCCCACTGGACAGTGGTTGCTGATCTCTGCTCGTTCAGTTGGTGTCATATTTAGTACTTAATTGCATTTATTTTTGCATTGTATACAGTGTTTCTGAAGGTCTTCTGCTGTCTGTACAGTTCACCTCAGCTCGGCGATAAGTCGTTTTATTCATGCCAGAATATGTGCTTTTCGTCTAGGAGGGTCTTCAGAAGAAGGAAATGAATTGTATTTTATGACTTTCAAGCCTTTTTTTTTCTTTTTTAAAATAATGCTGCGTGTTTCTGGTGCATGTAAATAAATGTATCATGAGCACTAAAAGATGCGTTGTGTTTACTACCAGGATGTGGGAAACACATTTTACAGTAATACGTTTTCATTATCATTAAAGCAGATAACAGCCCACGGTCTATTCAGATTTACCAATGAATTTAGTTTCGGTCAAGTCTGTTGCATTATACTCGTTTGGTTTCAAATTTGCCTGTTAATTTTCCTGACAAGGGCATGAACAGAACAAAGATGACATTTCTCATATCTCTGAATGTGAAATGTCTTTTTGCATAGATTTATTCAAAAGATATGAAAAGAGTCTGTTATACCAGTGGGATGCTGTCACATTTGTCTAGTCGGAGCTACACGTCATGTGTCTGATTCCTTCCCCTCTAAACTACTCTGATGGTTTCATTTAACCCCTTACTGCCTGAATTTATGTAGTTATATAAAAAATTATTTGTGTTTTTATATCTATATCTATTTATCTATGTATGTATGCATCTATGTATATATAATGTATACATAGAATGTGCATCAACCGGCATTAGTGGGATACAGAGGCCACCTCAGCTGCATCAAGACCGGAAGAGATTTGAGGCGAATTCGCGACAATAGGCAGTGTGAGTCTCAAGATATAAAAACATCCAAAAGTTCATTAAAATGCAACTATTAGAGAAAAGGCAAACAAAAACAAAAAAAACTTTGGTGACCCCTGGGGGGCCCTGACCCCTACACTGGGAACCACTGGATTAAACTACCAAACTGTATATAAAGAAGAACCACCAGCTCAATTTCAACCAACTACAGCTGTAAAATGCTTTATTTTAGATACTTTAAATACATTTTACTGTGAATATGTGGCCACTTTTCCTTCAATAGTATTATGAATGCAGGATTTTTACTTGCAAGAGCACAGGTTTATCTAGAGAAAAGATTTGAATACTTGATCCTCCACCAAACTCTGAGAATAAAAAACAATGATTTATAGGGGTGATGGTGCCCTCTGCTGGCTAAACAGCTATTGTGTGCAGTTTTGTGCAATTTTTATGTATTTATTTGCAGAACACTTGGGAACACTATTTTACATAGTTCAGCGTTTTATGTAAAACATTTAAAACTAAAACGTGAACTGCACTTTGCAGCATATGGAGTCAAAAGCAGGAAATACATTATGTTGAATGACTTCAGTCCTTGCAGCCGTACGTCTTGATGTCCCACGATCACTTTGTTACGTGTGCAGACATAGTCTGAAACCTCATCGTCACCTCAGTGAATATAACTACAGAAAAACCCAAACATACTCGTGCGGTATTGCAAACTGTTTATTCGTAGTAAATGAAAAGTGTGCAATTCAGTGAGAGGGAGAAAGAGAGGAGAGGGGTGTCGGGGACGGTCGATGTCTTTGGTCCATAATCTGGTGGAAGGGATGTGAATGAATTGGTGGGAGACAAGAGAAGGCACTTGAGTTTACAGTTGTCTCAGAAAAGTTGATCTTGAGGAGGACACCAGGTCTACTGGAAGAATGTATTAACTAGATGTCTGAACCTCCATTATGCCTAATATGAATATCACATACAAAATGCCCCATGTGAGCACAAAATTATATAGCTACATATATGTATATACAGTAAGGAATCAGAAAATAAAGTCAGGTGGGAAGAAGAAAAGATGAAGTGTTGGATTTATCCCCTTTGGAATCGTTTACAGGCCGAAGAAAGAAACTAAAAAAAAAAAAAAAGGCAGCAACTTTCAACAGGACGAAATTATTTCTTTGGCGATAACCTAATATTCCTACAGTTTGGAATGTAAAACAAAAAGAAAGGTGATTTAAGTGAGGCAGACACAATCTCATGAGAAAACTACTCTCTTTGAGTCTTGATTGAACGAGTCCAGCACCTTCGCTAGAATAAAAGCTGATTTGTTTATCGACTGTTCTGCAGCTTTGATCAGGTCATATCACGGCCCACCGTCACTCAGCAGAGAACCGCTTGAGAAAAAGTTCAGTACGATTTCTCCGACAAGTTAACAAAAATCTTTGTGACATTATAAACAAGTTATCGCCTCTGAAACCACTTAAAGGAATAGTTCAACATTTTAAGGAATGCCTGCGCTTTTCCGGTTTCTCTCAGCTTGATGGAAAAAAAAAAAAAAAAAAAAAAAAAAAAAAAAAAGTTATCCCATGTAATGTATGACACTACTGCCAGCAGTGGATACAGGTAGCCTGGCTCAGTCCACAGGTTAAGAAATCTGCCTAGCAACACCTTTAAAGCTCACTAATTAACATATTATACATTTCTTTGTTTAATCCGTACAAAAACCAAAAAGTAAAAATGACAATTTGCCGTTTTACAGGGAGTCGGAATATTTCTCGGCTCTGAGCAGTTGCCAGGCAACCAGGGGAGACTTCAAGAGGAAAATGATCTCAGCCAAGAAATAGTCAAGCACACTACTGTAAATGGCACATGGGTATTTTTACACTTTTTTTGTATGGAGCAAACAGATGAGATATTACATGTTAATTAGTGAGGTTTAGAGGTGTTTGTTGGCAGACTGCATTATATCAGGACAAAAAAACAGTTGGATGTTTCCCTCCAACAGCCAAAAGGGGCGACATCGAGCCCGTCCCACACTCAATCTTTGACACATGACACAAAACTGAGATTATGGCTTAATCCTAAATGTTGTCAAAAAGAGAGGAAATGTTGCACTATTCCTTTAAGTCAAGCGGTAACCTATTTATGCGTCATTACAGCTCATAATTATCAAGGACTGCAAACAAGTTAGTGCTCTTTTCTTCACAATATTCACCAGTTTAAAAGTACTGGAGTAAAGTTTTTTTTTTTTAATCTCAAGTTAGAGGAAAACTCTCCCTCTGATCAGAAAGCAAAGAAAACAAAAAGGGGGGCGAGAGAACACAATATTCTAATTTCATTTTCTTCCCTAAATGTCTGCTTAAGGGAAGACGACACATTGTGAAGAAGATGCAGCAATAATGTGACAACCAGTTTTACACTACAGCCTCTCAGCTCCACATACTGTATGTACATAACTACAAGAAGATAAGAGACAAGGGACATTAAACTAGAGGCCACCGTGAGAAAACGGCTTGAAGACTATGTCAAAAGATTAGCAATGAGGTATTCACCAGCTTTTTGTTCAAACCGTGGACACTACGATGAGACTTAACCTCAACAACAGCCTTGAAGCGTCTACTTGGCAGCCATAGAAAAAAAACTGGAGTCAATACAACCATCCAATGCATTCATCAGTTTGATCAGTTTTACTTTCACAGATGGGATAGAGAATATAAAAAGGGGAAGAAAAGAGCTTGCATCTTACTCTCACGCCGCGTATATTTATAAATCGCACGTCTGCTCTGCAAGTACCATCTGATTAGAAAGCCGTCATGAGGCAGACATCCATGTCTCTTGAAAGGCAAATGTGAAGTCTCTCTGTGACTAAAAGGCAAGCACGTCATTAATATGCCATTCATGTGCATATAACAACAAAACACGAAGAACAAGCGGTGCATGTGGAAGAAAATCCATCCGGATAAATGTCACGAACCGACTGTAAAACAGCATGTGGACAGCTTCCTTTGTTGTGAGTTTTGACACATCGTTTGACATTATTCTACAAAAGGTAATGAGCCCTCTCTTTGATGTAAAATGATGGGACAGCAAGCTGAGAACAACAGCACACGTGATAACCCCGCCGGCCACAGGAAGGGCATAACATAATATATATATATATATATATACATATATATACACATATATCACGGCCTTAAGCAACATTTAAAGGAAAAGTTCCACATTTTGAGAAATGCGCTATTTTACTTACTCTTGCAGAGAATCAGATGAGAAGACTGATTAGCCTTGCTTAGCATAAAGACTGGCAACAAGGGAAACAAGCTAGCTTTGCCCCCCCCGTAGACTCACAACTTGTAGTTTTTACACTCCAGTTTTTATATGAAATAAACAAGACCGAAAGTGATTATTAGTGAGTTTTAGAGGTTCATGGCTCATTTTGTTACATTAGGACAGGTAAAGCTGTTTCCACATTAACATTTATGCTAAGCTTCATATTCAGAATTGCACAGAAGTGAGAACTGTATCAATCTTCTCATCCAAATCTGAACCTCCCAAAAAAAGGGAATGAGCCATTTTTTTCCCCAAACGTCAAACTCTTCCTTTAAGTGAGCATCCTCTGTGTCCACAGAGTTACTTTCAACAACATTTGCGTCCTAGCCTTAACAAGTTCCCTACTGTTTGTAGCAGCTATACAAAAAGCTCTGAATTGCAGCTTGATATGTTTCACTATCCACCTTGCAGAGATTAACGATAGTCTGTAGTGTTGATTGCATGTCTTCTCTCGTGATGACAAAATTCCCTGTTAATGCTAGAACTATGTTTGCACTTTCACTACGATTTCCACGGTGAAGGCATTGAAATGGTTCTGGGAGATGAGAAGGAAAGAAAAAAAAAAAAAAAAGAAAAAAGATTTGAGGTGCAAATCAGAGAGCTGACATAAGCCACAGCAAAAATAGAAATAGTAACTTCAATAGTGCACAAATTGTTGCAGGTAATGATGATAGCATAGCAGTGAGATCTCTCAAAGGGGGCCTAAAGATAGAAGCTGTTACTTTAACCAGGATGGGAGAAATGTAAAAGGAAGAGCGCTTACAGAACAGTGAGAGCTTTTCAAGTTTGGAGGATGAAAGGATCGATGTAGAGAGGTGGCACTACAGCTCGACTGACAGAAATATGTAAACTTGTATTCTATTCTTCATTGAAAGGAGTTAGTTGGGGGGGAGAGTGTGTGGGGCAAAGGGAGGGGGGGGAGGGGTATGGGCGGGGGAGTGCAAGGGTTAGTAGATGGGTTTGATTAAGCACAGGGTTTCCAATGTCAAGGGCAGTGCGTCCGCGGAGGCCTTTGGGGCAGCCCGTTGTGAGAGGGTCGCTCTTGGTTGTAGGAGGACGTGGAGGAATGGGAAGGACCTCTTGAGCTGTTAGAGTGATGTGAAGTGGGACCAGAGGAGCCACCGTCACTCTGGTAGCGGTGGTTAGCGCGACCGGCATTCCTGTCGTGGTAGGAGCCGCCATTAAACCGCTGACCGCCCGAGTGATACCCTTGTCCCTGGAAAGTACGCCTGTTGCCTTGGAAAATCTGAGAGGAGGATTGAAAGTCAGTTGGCAACTAAGAATTATTTACACTGCTGAAGTAAATCAACACCTGTGACGTGTGAGGCTGCTTTATGGTCTGACTGTTTGACAAACACAACTGCTTTTCCGGCTGACCTGTTTGGTTGGTGGAGGGCGGTTTTCACTGGGGGTGCGTTGAGTCTGGGTGGGAGGAGGAGGAGGAGTTTCCAGCAGGCTTGGGCTGGCGACAGAAGAGGATGTGGAGCTACAACGGGACCGATTCGAATAGCCTGTACGTGGATGATAAACTGTAAGAGAAACCACAAGGTAAATCACTACCAGTACGACCTGGGGCCTGTCTCGTGAAGCAGGATTACTACATCAGCTTAAAACCTGTAAAATCCTTTTTTTCAGTCTGCCTTTTGCCTGAGACGGACCAAAATCACACAGTGTTGAGGGAAATGTGGTGAAGCCTTCAGTAGTCTTGTTTTTTTTAAACTTTCATCATAGTGACAGGATTCATGAGGCATTCTTCACACCATCTGAGATCCTGGTGTCAGACAGATTGTAGGAAGAGTCTAATTAAGGCATGGGCGCAGTGTGACATGTAGTGAACTAAGACATTTGTTCTGTGGGGGAAAAGAAAAACGGAACATTTTGCACTTTTAAATGCTCCTCGATCTGAGAAACACCTGATTGAGCTAAATACTACTACAAGATGCCCAGAGACCCCTTTTTTTATTTATCTAAGATATTTGTTACTGTTCAGTCTATTGGTGCTGTAAGTCAGCAAAGTTGACCAGATAATTTGTTAATCCATCTCTATCGGACAGATCCCCGCTTTAGTTAAGCAAACATATATGATTATGTATAAGGATATATGATACGATAAAATATATCGTGTAGCTGTATTGATTACCTGACTTTCTCTAAAACCACATGATGGCAAGGTATCACTTAAAGACGCATCTCTGTTATCAAGCCTGAGGGAGATCAACGGGACTGAAACACTGCTGAAAATAGATCAATGTGGAAGTAATTTCAAGTGCTGCACACATGCTCGACGTTTTTGAAATGATTTTAGGTGTCAAAGAATTATGCTATTTCAGAAAAATCAAAAATGTTTTTGATTCTTATGCTCTTCTGTGTTGTTTGCCTAATGGACCTCATCACTTTTCATTACCAACTATACTGTGTCCATAGCACAGAGTAAGGCAAACCAACATGGACGCATTTGAGAAGTTTCAAAAGGGGAAAATAGTATATGTATAAATATTATTCTAGTCTTTGTGCTTTTTCCTTACCAAGACATTTAAAATGGCACACATTTTGGTTTAGTTTTGACATGTCATAATAATGGAACACTTGCTTTCCTGTTTTAAGATCGGTGGGGGAGGTGTTTCGTATCAGTCAGGCTTAACATGATGGGGAAGGGGAGTATTTCCACTTAAACAACTCAAATGAAAAGGTAGATTAAAGGGATGAACAGGATACGGTACCTGATCCAAACCCAGAGATGCTCGTCTTCAGTGGTTCAAGATCAAATGTAAATCTTACAGCTTTTCCAAGGTCCTCATCATATTTACGCTCACTCACAAAGTGCTGTGAGAAAAAAAAAAAAAGACAGACAATTATATTAATCACCAGCCTGCTTCAAAACTCAGCATGTAAGTGCATTTCAATTAGTAGTTTTCCGTCTTATTTCTGCTCGTCAACTTGGACGGACATTAACTTGCAACTTGATGCAAATGAACTTTTTGATAGTTGCGGTTCAATGATAAACACCCACTTCACACAAGACAAACTGGAGCACTGTTGTTAAAGCACCTTGATGTCTGCACGCAGTTCAGTCAACTGTTCCTCAGACATGGACGCTGACTGGTCTGTCAGCCGTCTGAGCTCCTCTGCTCTCTTCTGCCGGGCGTCCAAAACTACCACTAAAAACACACAAAACAAATGTCATTCTTAATAGGTATGGAAACGGTTTCTGTGTCTGTTTCGTAACAAGACGACTTTCAGGCCAATTACTTTGCCAGTTATTTTCTAAATGTCAATAAATCGGCAGAAAACTGAAAAATGCCCATCACATTTTCCTGAAGCCCGACATACTACCGCCGAATCAGCAAAGGCTCACAACTAAGACACAAGAATTAGAAAATATTGAGCATTATGCTGAAAAGTGACTCAAATAATTATTTAAATAATTATTAATTATTTATTCCTAATAATTATCAACATAACTGCCAATTATATATAATGATTTTCTGCTGATTGCCTAATCGTTTCCTTCCAACTGTCATCCCAGTAAATTTGGTTTTTCTGTAAGAACGCTGCAGTCGTCTTTTAAAAATGACAAGTACAAAGTACAACTGACTCAGCGTCTAGAAGGCAAACAAGGGTCAAAGATAAAGCGGTTTTCAAATCAAGATACAGTCTATGTGCTGGTGTGGAGGAACATCAGTAAGTGACACAAAGACGTTTCGGCATGTGTAACCTCTGGGTATTCCACAGCTACTGTACGTAGATCTGAAGGCCGTGTTTGAAGTTTGGCCAAACATAATAAAACAATGGGTCTTGTCACTGTGCTTCCTGTTGCTGCTTTAGAGACAACGACGAGGAAACATAGCACCTCTGCTTCTTCAGAGAAGGAGGTCTTCCTGTTTGAAGCTGAAAAACAGATTCTCCACAACAGTGTTTGCTTTTTTGACCCTGATGGACTGAAAACACATGTACATACAGGTAAATGTACCAGGCTAATTAAAGCTGCAATGATCTGACGGGGTTATGTGGACAGAGAAATGCTCACATGCTGCGGACTCTGCAGACTGTGGTACTTCCTGGTCAACAGTGCTGTCATTTGTGTCACTGGCGACGAGGAAGAACTACAGGCTCCGTCAGCTCGGCTAATCAGCCCGTTCTGCTACAATGAGTGCCAGCGTCGGCAGTTTTTGTTGAGTCTTGTTTTTGTCGTTACTGAGCTGGCCGCGGATGACACTAACCCCGAGAGAGCCGAGTGAAGAGGATTTAGGGGGTTGGGATTCAACGGCTCATGCACAACACATCATGGTAAATATGGATAAAGCAGGACAGCTTTGTCGGTCAATGTAGCACACACTGAGGTATTTATTGCTCTAATGGGCTGCATTCACCATCAACACTGATTGGACAGCCACATAAAAAGTGGTGAAATTTCCCTTAAACGAAATTGTGATGGAAACATTCACTCCTTTCTGACATTTTTTAGACCATTGATTAATTGAAAAAATTACTGGTGGATTACTCTGTAATTAAAACAATTCACTGCAGCCCTACGCATTAGTACCAGCTACAGTAACGGTACTACTGGTACCTACAGTACCACAGTAATGATCAATAAGGATCATTATATCCTGGACTGGATAACTCCTTTGATTCCGCCTCCCTTGTATATCTGCTTTGTTCGCTGTTCAGTTATAGCTTTTCCTGCATGAGAGCGAAAGGTTGTGAGAAAAACAACCAGTCAAGACAATGTGACACAGGTAACAGGTTAGCAGAGGGTAAATTATGAGGAAACCTGGCTTTTGTAACGTCGAAGAAGTACTAGAGTTTCTTTGCTTTCCTCTCAATTCCCCACACACCTCGCACAAAGACAGCATTGAGTCTCCCTTGACACCTGACACTATTCACTTTTTCCAGGCCTGCAACACACAACACTCCACACCGAGAGGACAGAATAAGAGAGAACGGCCTACTTGTACAAATATGCAGTCTTGCTCTGTCATGTTACACACACATACACACTGTGGTATGCTCTCGGTATATCAGGTCCCTGGGGGAACCACTGCATTTTTGAAGAAACTGGGACTTGCTGTTCCACAACAATCTCTTTTACTACCTCTCCGGAAGTGATTTTAGGTCAGATTCTCTGAGTCAGGTGACCATATTATGAGACAAATACCATCAGCTCCCAGGTGGTATGTGACAGGCAGGGCTTTGGTTCAGTCTACATACTTGATACAGTACTCACTGGCTTCTGCTTTCACTTTGTCCATTTCTCCCAGCAGAGTCACTTCTCTGTCCATTAAACTGGAAAAAAAAAAGAAAGGAGGGGGTCATTTTTCTTTACTCACTCCAAGATAAGAGGAAACACAGTGAAAGCTGACTTTGCAATGAGATTACGAAGCAATTCCTGTATCACTGAATTCCTGCATCACTGAATGACGATGCAAAACAGCAAGTGCAAAACAATTAGTACAACATTTAAGCGTCAACAGACGAAAGGAAGTTTTGTGGTTTATTAGCAGCAACATGCTGCAGTTCACGCCATCGATGAGAATAAGTGCCATTATAAAACAGAAGTGAGTGCACTGTTGCCATTATACCACATTTCTTAGCAGCTACAAAGACAAAATACTGAGGAAGAAAGTTCAATTTAATTCTACAAAGACAAGTACTTGAATGTAAACCCCCTTTTTGGCTGTGGATCTGAGGGATTTGCATCCAGCATGTTTATACTGTTCTAAAAAGACACTGAAATAAGCTGGGTGTGCGCAGCTGAAATAGGGCACTGATTTTGAACTTCTCCCTCAGGCTCTTTTTTCATTCTATTGAACTACTTCTGTCCATAGACTCTGTATATAAGAAGTGGACGTAGCCACCGTGTCCTTTGGTTTGTGGATCGCCATTTTGAAGCCTCGAGTTTTCAAAATCTTGGTTCAACAGCTGTCGCCATCTTGATTTTGGAGCCATAAGTGACAAGTTTTTTCCCCCCTTGCCTCTAATTGGTTAGTCAGAAGGGATTGCCTGCCCCAAAGCATAGCCTGCTCTGTTGTCAATTTTACTCTAAAATGGGACCATAATTTACAAAATGATCATGCTGTGTTGTAAGATAACATATTCCTTTATTAGTCCCACGACTGGGAAATTTTAATATACATAGGGGGAATATATTAAAAAAAAGAAGGGGATATATTAGAAAGTATTGCACGTCGTGTAAGAAGACATGAAAGTAGCGTGATTACTTTCTCATAGATTTTCACTTCACTTTTCTGACACAGGAGCCAGGTCCACTTCTTTTATGACCTATGCTTGTGTCCCTTCTTGTGTTTGCAAACAAGTACAACACCATGACTGTGTGTGTGCTGCCATGACGGCAGGCTTTTTGCCTCGTCCTTGAGTGTGGCAGTTAAGAAACACATATAAACCATGGATATGAGAGAACTGCAGATTAAGGTCAAACATGATATCCCATTCATTCCAATGAAAGCTGTTCACTGGCCTTTTTCAGGCTTCCTCAGACATCAGTGATTTTTAGCCCACACACACATCATGTGCAATGGAGTCCTCCTCTGGCCAAGCTGGTTGAGAGCTGGCGTGTTAAGAGTTATTACACATTAATAGCATGACACGTATACTGATATACAGCGTTTTGAGACTTGTCATATTTTATTGAACATAATGGATCAAATTCTGATATTACAAAGCGCAATTCTGAGATGTTTCAATCAGAAAAACAACATTATTGTCTATGGGTGGCTTTTTGGGAAACTGCGATTAACATGATCCTACCAACAACTGCTGCCACTATAGTAAAATACCCTTCACAGTCTAGCACCCGTAAAACACTTCAGACAGCTGGATGACACATTATTTCACCTTCACAGTCATGATCCGTCTCCTGTGCAGCATTAAAAAGCCAAGTTATGCGAGTAACTACATTGTATGTTTGACACATACAATGTCTTTCATTATTCAGACACTCTAAGCTGGTGCGGTGAGCATAAACAGAGCCGAAGTGTTCCATTCATATCAGTCAGACAATGTATTTTCTCATAGGGGTCTCATCTGTGTTTGTGATAAGACAACTGGGTGTTTCTGTCCATTTCCCATGATAGGATGGTATCTACTTCTGTACTGGATGGTAAAAAAATGAGCACCTTAAAGATAAAACAAGACTTCTTAGAGTTTTAGCTGTCAGAGGCTGAAGGGAGCAAAAGGTGCTGCACACAAACAGAACAATCCGTCTTTTATCCTGGTTGAAAAAAGTGCTCAACTTTTGCAAGTCAGTGCAGTGGTGTTGAGGGGGCACGAGCGGAGCTGCATGGATATCAGAGGATAGTGCAGAATATTTACAGGAAACCACGGTATCAGGTTTCAGCTTTTATAATGGCTTAAATTGCTTATTACTGCTAAGAAGAGGTGGACCTGGTAGTTGTAGTTTTATAATATTAATTTTGTATTAATAACACTCCACAACAATACTTGGCTTGTCTGAGGCTCTGTGAAAGCTAACGAAGGTTCAAAACATACAACAGTCCGTTTCCTGTTATGTAAAGCTCTGTCCCAGAGTCACCAAATAGGACAAAGGTAAAGAAAAATGCCCTTTGCCTCACTGGTGTAACCTATAAATATGAATTAACACCCACATCTCTCAAGTAAACATGCAACATGGAGTAAAGAAAAAAAAAATATCATGGAAGTCAAAAAGCCCTAGGGCCTCAGAGGAACTAAATCCTTTGCATAAACCCTTTTTTGCATTCCTGTTCACGGTTCCACTGCAACTGAAAAACCACACACGAACTATGTCTTAAATGATTCTTGGTCCACTCCTCCTGTGCAAACGCCCTTCTTGGTGTTTTTTTTTTTTTTAAACTCACGATTCAACATGCTCAAACATTTAATCACCATAATATTTAACTAACAACAGAAGCAGATTTTAAAAGAAATGTACGCACCAGCTCTGGAGCTCAGCGAACGTCTGCTTCATCCTCTTGATTGAGGAGTCCATCTCCTCCTTGACCACCATCCTGTAGCGGGTCAGCGAGGCAGTGCACCTCTGCAGGTCCTTCACAGAGCGGTCGATGTTGGAAGCTGAGGGGCAGACGTAACACATGATTTATTGGTCTTGGTCACAGCACACAGTGCATGATCAGTCATTGCATTTTTACACTAAACTACATGCAGGTAAAGGTATCTAACCAATCTTCTTGACTCCTGATGATCCTTGCTCATCAGTGGTGGGTGCTAATGAGGAAGTGGGTGGATGTGAATTTGAGCCTGGCCTGGGTCGGTTCTTGTTGCCTCTGGGACCCTGGCGATTCCTCCCTCCTTGCTGTAAGGCGGGACTTGGAGCGCTACCTTGACTTTCTGCCTCTGCACCTGTGAGAAGACAGATTATTTTACAGCAACTAAAGTGAGCAGTTTCCAAACTGACTTTTCCCAAAACTGCTCAAAAGTAAGATATGCAAGAACAGATGACTAGTCAATCAGAAGAGCATTTCCAGAGGCTGGTTTTTCAAGGCACCAAGTGAGACATAAGTCTCAAAAATGCTTTTTGACACAAGTAAGGAAGAGAAAATGGTACGATTTAATATCATAATCTGTAGAAATGAATTTGGCTGATGGCAGTGGATTATCAAACTAAGTATCCATTCACACAAACTCACAACACAGAAAAGGCATTGGGCCTCTTATTTTTGATCAAAAACTTTTTTAACTAACTTAATCAGCGCACAGTTTATTCATAAGAAGTACCATTGTATGATAACTGTCAGCCAACATTGCTCTTTTACAGATTTGGTTTTTACTCAGACTGAGGAGGTTAAAAAAATGCTAAATGGTTTAATGCTGCTAAAAAGCTGTGATAACCATGACAACATGCTGTTGGTGATCAGTGCTAACTCGCCAGCTCATAGTTGAACTCTGTGTGGAATATTAGTATGGATTCATTTCAACCTCCTCAAGCTGATCCTCTTATCGCACCAATTCAAAACTGATTTGAGCATTTTTTTTTTACACATCATAGTGTAACCAGCCCTCCTTCAAACCCCTCAGTCGGTCCTACAGAGTTTATCAGAGCTGTGATTACCGGTGGTTTCGGATGTAGCAGGTTCAGAGTCCAGCTCGGCTGCATCCAAGGAGGCGGAGTCCAGCTGTTCGCTCAGAGAATCAAGCGACTCTCCGTCCATTACTGATCCGTTGGCATGAAAGCCGTTCATCTCGTCCTTGCCCTCCTCGGGTGACGCGGCCTCAGCTGGAGCAGGTTCTGCTGTGGCCTCTGGCTGAGGCTTAGGCTTCTTTTTCTTCTTGGGCTGGACATGGAGAGATCAGTGTCAAACATCTTTGTTCGTTATCTCCGTCCTAATCAGGGCAGTGACTTTGACCAATTCAGAGCACGCAGGGACAGAAAGGTTTTGGCGTTCAGATTCCCATGCCTGTCTTTTAATCCATAGTTCACGAAGGGCACTTCTTCTTAGGAAGTAAATCAAAGTTATGGCTGACATTAATATGCTAAATCAACATTGAAGTTGTAGGCCGTTCTCACCTTCTTTTTGCCTGTGACATTCCACTCCTTCAGGATCTCCACTGCACTGCCTGCGACGGAAAGCAGACAGTGATGATGAAGGTACACAGTGGCACATGACTGACTTAAAGCCTTCAAATACCCATCTCAATATCTGAATGCCCTGAGGTGTTGTTTAGACACAGCTAAATAAGGAACAAAGCAGTGTGACGTACGGGGACAGCCTTCTTGTTCTATAATTACACTTGCGAAACTAAAGGCATGCAAATGACACCGAGATCTGAGAATGCAAAGCACGGCATGCATGAAAAAAAATGCACTCAAGGTCATGTTTAGCAAAAGCAATGCGGGCTGCATGCCAGGGCAACTGGTCTGACTGAACTGCAGTAACTAACAACGCAGTGCGGGAAAAGGCGTGTGGAATTATAGAGCAGAGTGACTACCTCTTGGTATAATTGGTCTAACGTATGAAACACCACTAGTTTTATGGGAAATCGAGTAACTACAGTAACTTAATATTTGTAAGGCCTTGAGGACAAATAATTTCCCATTCTTGAGGGTCCCTTGAGGTCAAACATTGACATACCTTCTAAGAAAGCTTGAACTGCCTTGTCAACACAGTTCTCAAAATGCTGCAACACCAGCACAATCTCATTGTTACTTTTGTTGGGGACAACTGCCCTGACGGCACTGATCTGTAAAAAAAGAAAAACAGTATGAAGTGTCAGAGGAACAGGTTTTCATTTCATCAAGTAACATTCAAGGTGGCTTGATATTTACAATGAATTCACAACGAAGACGTTTTAAAATTTAAAAGACATGGTTTTTTGGTGCAAGGACACAGGATTGTACTCTGGTTTTTATTCTTATTACAAAAAGAAATTAAAAAAAAAGTGCACAAACTAGCAGCTCAAATGCAAATAAACAATTCTATCTATTCATTATTTATTTAGTATTATTTGAACAGCTATCCATGACTCCAGTCATCATCAAAAATGTTTGGATTAGGAAAGTGAACCCAAATAACTTGCCATGAAAACATTCTGACACCACAGTGAAACTCTGTGCTGCTGGCCCATTTTCCTGTAACTGTCCTATTATAGACTAGCAGCTTTAGAGGGGATGCAGCTCATGGTGAAATTGCATAAAGATACACCTCAAGCATGTCATTTTTTCAGGTTATCTAAGATGTTGAGCTGCTGGACATCCCAATGACTGTTGCAGACACAGATAAAGTCCCATTAAGACAGGAATAATCCAGAAGTCAAAACTGGCTCTAAATGCTGAGTTTTTTCCTTTGGCAATACTATAGCTGCTGCTCGTGCTCTGACAACTGGCCTTCTCGCGTTTATTGTTGCCAAAAACCAGCTCACTGGGAAACTGCTGTGCAGAGCCCACGACTAATGAAACTGAATGTCAAGGCTTAGGAGCGAATCCACCACCACAGAGTGGAAATGTTTAACTTTTAAACGGATTAGAAGCCCTCAATGTTACACAAATTTTGCGGTTTTATGCTTCAAATGTAGCCTGTCACCAACAGACCTGCAGGCTATCTGTGGCCTTCATGAGCAGTGTGTATATGTCTTACCTTCTCCTTCATCCTCTCAGCTGTTCCTCCCTGGGACATGACCATTTTTGAGCGAGTGTCAAACACCACCCCAGATGTATCTGGAAAAGCGGAACGCAAAAACAAACTCCATCATCTCTTCGGGCCTTGAATCTAACTTGCAAACTACTGTCTAACATCATTTGCAAAACAAAACAGCCACCAGACATTTTCACAGAGATTTCCTGGGAAAATCAAGCAACAACGACAGATCTGTGCCTGTGAGGCCATTTATCTTCATCTGGAGTAAGAAGCTGACACTTTAAACAGCCGTGTTATCTTACTTCAACAAATCAAAGTAAAATATTAGCTTGATTCATCAGGTCAAATAGGTTGAAAGTAGAACTCATTAATTTACTATAGGCAATCATAGTCTTAACTCACTCACTTACTGTGCAGTGTACTGTGGAGGTAGAGGAACGTGTTCTTTAGGCATTTAAAAACCAGCCACTTTGCTTAGCAGCACAAGCAGCAAACACTTGTGAAAATAAATAAGAAACTCATCACATCTGTGCTTGTACAGTCCGGAATCTGCGTCTGATTTAAATAACTAAAAAAAAAAAAAGCAAGAGTCTCTGGGTGTCTGGGTGACGCAGATTAAAAACTGGTCCATTCAAGAAACATCTGTAAAAATCATTTTCAACGAAAAAGCTCAGAGGTCATTACTCTTTAAAATTGACAAACAAAAGCCTACAGCTGAGTGTCAAGCGTCAGGCTAAAGTCCAAAGTTAATCTATGGCTATTTAAAGACACACGGGACAAAAGAGAAAAAAAAAAAAATGCTGGGCCCTTGTAAAAGTTGTTTTTCCCGTGTGCATGAAAGTGGGTTAATGTCACTGTAAATCACAGTATCTCTCTGTCTGACTGTTGAAATTCACCTCTAAAGTATTACCATCTGGCAGACCGCACTCCTAATTTTATGATGGATTCTGATAGATTCCAGGTGAAAACAATTACACTCACACTTGTTTGTTAAATAATTCACAACTAAGATCTTTCTGTAACTTAAAACCTTCTTCAGCTAAATGCTGTAGCCATTAACACACAGAGGACACATCATTGTACGTGTGTGTTTATACACTAGATATATTCAATAAAACATAGAATTTTATCTTAAAGCACGTACATACCCTTTTGGCTGTTTTTCTTTGCCATGTTGTCTCACTCGTATCCAGGAAACACTATATGCTTCCTCAAGCTGGTAGTCAAACGAAGGCTCCAAGTGTAGTAACTTTCACTTTGACTTTTTCCTTGTTAGAGAAGAAGCCAACAACTGGTAGGAGGGTTGGAAGAACGAGGTTTGGTTCAGGCCTTCACAACTTAGGCAAAGATTCAAGTTTCCCTCCTGCTTCTCCACTGAGTTGATCCAAATCTGAGGCGGAAAGAAGAAGAAAAATCAGCTGTGTTATAAGAATCAGTGAAAGAAAGTGGTTTTACGTCATTAAACTGCAGCATTGCTGTATGAAGCAAAAATGCACAAACACTAAATCTCCACTTATGTAAGATCTGAAAATGTTAATGCAAATAACCTGAAATCCATTTCCTCTGGCTATAAAACATGAATGAAAAACAGATTTCAGAAGTTATTGTCTGTCTGGCGGAGCATTCTTAAAAAAATACCTGCAGTTAATATTGTCCTCGGAAGAAACATTGCACCTCGTTTAGAGGAGAAACGTTAGACTATAGAGAAACATGCATGTCAGGGGTATTTCCTTTCTCTCGTCTGTCTGCAGGAGTGGTGGGCGATAAGAATACCCACCATGCCTTAGCAGTCTGGGCTCACGGCGACTGTGAGTCCAAGAATCTGACACATTGACAAGATGTTTTTAAACAGGCGTGATCAGGAACTCCCTCGAACGTCTCATTTCCCTGCTGTCACACTCATAACTGATGACGTCAATGCCCTTTGGTGATGTTGGCAGTTTAACTAAAACACCTGTGGACATGGTGCGAAGGGCTTTTAATTTTCACAACCAATTTTTTTGTACTACAAATGAAACTGCGACTTAGCAGCTGGACAAAAGTACAGAAAAAGTTTGTCTTTTGTCTCACCTCAAAGTATACCACAAAAATGGGTGTTGTCTTTAAGCATTTCTTTTCCATTCTGTTCTCAATTAAGTCTGCAATTTATTGTTTTAAATTAGTACTGAAATCCTTAAATTGAATTTACTACACAGTAAAGTAACATCTGCAAGTCTCTAAAACGATCTTGGTTTATCTTGTAAATGATGCCATCGCCCTGCTGAACAATCAATACTATCCTGAGCCCTCTTACAGACCATTGCCAAATCCCAGTCTACTTTAATTATCTGCCCTCTAGTCTTAAAATGCTTAAACCAGACCCTCAGCAATCTGGACTCATTTTCTTGGCCAGCTGTTTTTCTCTCCTTTAGGTTTCCCATTCCGACCACGGTTCTCCGGAAAGTGAAACCTACAAGAAACTGTGCAAACACACACCCTCCGGATTAGGACTTGGCATGTCACAGTCCAGGTTCCACCACACCTTCGCAGACGTCAAACTCAACAAGTGACACTGCACCAGGCACGCAGGCACGCAAGCAAGCACTAGGATGCATTGTGTTTATCAAGAGGGAAGGTGCTTGAGCTCTCAGGAGATCCAGGTGCTCTTTGTGTCGGCTCAGGAGAAGGGCTGTGTCAGCACTCAAATAAAACTGGTGACTGAAAAGTTTTTCTTACTTGTGACACATCAAAGTGGGAACTGAGAAGGGCCTCTGTCCCACCATCAGCCCTCACACTGGTTTTTTTTTTTAATAAAGTGGGGGTCAAATTTAAGTTTAAACATGTTTCCTCACTCCTGCCGTATCATTGCTCCATCAGTCTCTGTGTCCAAAGTCTTAAATCATTTAGTTTAGTTTTCTCTTCTTAATCCAGAGGAGAAAACTAAACCTCCTTCACTAAAACTCTTCACGTTGACTTGAAGCTCATGTAACGTTATCAAACAGAGATCAATGTCATCACCTGCGGCATTTTACATAATATACGTAGTCAAACTCTGTGCAGGTCGGCACGATGCAGCAGTCAAATTAACCTGCGGGATTTACTGCAAGCAGCTGCAAAACCCATATTTTGTTTCCAACCATCACAGGTGATCAACGATGAGCTTTTGCGTCAAGAGCTTCTCGGCTGCTGGCCATCAAAAAGCCAACTTCGTGTTAATGTTAGCTAACCGTGTCTGCTGAGCGCTGTGAATTAAATATCTCAAATAAAACCCAGCCGTCTGAAATGGCAGCGTGTCCAGCCCTGATATGTGCTGCTAACTTCTGGCTGGTCTTCTCTTCAACAACAGGGTCTCTCGTCCGGTGTTTTATTTCGCATATTTGGCTGAAGTCCGGAGGTTACGTTAACGTTAGCTTGCTACCATCACCCATTGTAGCGTTATGGGCTTCGCTCTGCGGGACTCTCACCGCCATCATTTGCAATTGACGATAAATTCTCCAAACAACGCTGACACTGACTTAATGCAGCATGAAGTATAAACGCCGTCTTTATGGATGGACCTTTGAATGCAGCCGCAGCTAGCACGCAGCTAGCAGACTGCCTGGCTTTTATTATTCAGTGCTCTGCTGTAAGGCTAGCCATCCTTTAGCTGACCAGCAGCTAGCGCTAATCTGATATTAAATCATTAGTTTTTAGAGCGGCCATCAGCTCCCGCTGTTAGCGGGTGTTTAGCGCTAAATACGTACTTGTTGTTGGCAAGAAAACTGAACAGTAGATTCTGGAAACGGGTCACCGCAGCTCCTACCGCCAGCCGTCTTTGATGCCAAGTAGTCTGCTGTGGGCAATATTTTCCTAGAGCAGACTCCTTCGCGGGTTGCCAGATTGGATCCATAGAAGCCCCCTTTTAATACGTTTCAAGCTGTTATGAAAACGTAAAAGTGCCGCTGGCAGGCTTGAGACGTCCTTTACACATATGTGGAAGATGTAATCAAAACCCTTTAATAAGGTGAAAATAATCCACAAGTACAAAGTGCTCAAGACCTCCTTTGAGTGAACGTATGTAAGTATTAAAGGCACTTAAAGTATCAGAGGTAAAAGTGCTCTTTATGCAGTAAAATGTTCTCTGCCAGTGTTTTACTGTATGTGATGGGTTTGGATTAATATTACTGCTGCATTAATGTCTTCATGTTGCATTTTACTGCTGCAGATATTTAAGGTCGAGCTCATTTTAACAACTTTATGTCCTTTTTGGTTGTTTATTTGACAGCAATGCATCATGGTCTATAGGATCATCACATGTTTATAGCTTCCTGTCCTGGGGGAACTTCATGTCTCACATAAGTCGACTTTTCATCAGAAAAACAGCTTTCAGCTTTGTGATGATGCATTTTCTAGTTGATCCAAGAGGGATTTAAAAAAACTACCAGAAAGGAACGCTTCATCTTTCAGTTTATCAAGTTCAAAATCACTAAATTTGGAGATGCTATTATTATTATTATCACTGGGTATTTATACCCTCATTATCATTATAATATCTTCCTTCATTACCTCTGTTTCTTATTTATGTTCATCCTCTTTGTTTAGCTAATATTTAACATCCACACATTTCCTTAGTGAGACCAAAAAAAGCCCCTCATGATCGCTTTTCTTCTTTTCTACATTAGTGTCACTGTAATAAAATAAAAATATAAAAGAATATCTGTAACCTCTGTTGTGTTGTACTTTTCACATTAGTTTTTTCAGCTTGGAGGAACAAAGTAGTTCATATTCATTCGGCAGCTCAGCTCTTCCTCCATAACGTAAGAAACCAAAGAGTAAAAGTGACATACACACATTTACAGTTATATTTGATAGATTTTTTTCAAACCTTATTTGCATGAGCTTCTCTCTTTTTAAACATGATCTTTGCCCACTAATCAGCCTTGTGAACTGCTTTCATAAATGCACGTGCCACAAAATAGAATAGGTTTATAGAAAACATCTGACAGCAGATACAAGAGCGCCACATAAAAAACACTTTTATAAAGGAGACTTCATGTAGGGGAAAACAATAAGTCAAGTAGTGGTGTGTTCATTTGCTGCAGGAGCGGAGAGGCTAAATAAGGCTCAGCTGGAGAGTCAGACAGCGTCTTTACAACCTGGGAGGATTCATACTAAGGGGTGCATACTATAAATAACATATTATAAAATGGAGATGCGATCGCTGAAGGCGCTTAAGAGGAGTCATGTGATCAACTGTCCTGTTTGGAGTAAGGCAATTGTCCTTTTTGATAAAACAATAGTCTAATGTAACTGCACAAAAGACACGCACATGTTTCTTGAGTATTTCTGAAGCGTTGTTTTTGATGACACACAATTATTTTAGTTATGTTATGTTTTACAGTGATAAAATGGACAAGCTGAAATGCAGTGGAGGTAGAAGTACAAAAGTATCAGCATGAAAATGTATTTAAACTAGGGCTGCATCTAACTACTGGTTTTGTTACCAATGAATCTGCAGATTATTTTCAGGATTAACTGATTTGGCCTAATAAAACATTAGAAAACAGTGAAAAGTGTCCATCATATTATCCCAGAGCCCAAGGTGACCTCATCAGGTGTCTTGGTTTGTCTGACCAGCAGTCCAAAGCCTCAAAATATTCAATTTATTACAATGTTAAATCAAGAAAAGCAGCAATTTATTTTACATTTCAGAACTTGGAATCTGGATATCAAAAGTAAAAGTACTCATTATACAGAATGGTCCATTTCAGAAGCATATTCATTAGGCTACTTATTAATGCATTACTTGATATACAGCTGCTAAATGTGTTGAGTATACAGTGCAATAGTTACCCCCAGGGTGTAGTGGAGTAAAAGTATAAAATGGAACACAATGGAAACACACTAGATGTACAAGTAGGTTACCTCAAAAGTACACGTCTTTACTTTTGCGTAAATATACCTGGTTACATTCCAGCTCTGCTAAAACTATATTTACACAGCACATCTCCAGTATGTAAAATGACAGGGCGATGCTGTCCACTTCGTGTATTAAAATACCTGCTGACGGTCGTAACCTGGCAACCCGTGATCCACGTCGTCATTTCCGCAGTCGAAGCAGAGGGTTCGCTCGGTTTGCCGCCTGGTGTCGCCCGATGAGACTCACCGGCCAGCGGTCCCTGTTTGGCTTCAGCTGGGCTCTCTTCTGCCTCACAGCCGTCCGGAGATGCTGCCATGACAGCTCTCACCTCGAGGGAAGCACAAGTTGAAGAGGCTGCAGTTTGCTGCTGTGTGTGATCGAGCTGAGCGAGGGGACCGCAGCCGATACCGAGCGAGCGAGCGGAGCAACACGTTTCACCAAAATGGCAACCCCCTATGTTACAGATGAATCTGGTAAGGCTGATGCATGTGCCAGACCTTTGTCTACCTTTGTTCTCCAAACTCGGACACTACAACCGAGGCCACGTCTTTAATTTTCCATCCGGAGTATCGATTATCAGCAATAACATGCTTAGTGACCTGTTTGATTCAGATGTTTTGTGTCGTAGCTAGCTAATGCTAGTGATAGCCGACACGGCTAACGTTACTCTCCAAACTAGTGCTAGTTAGCATGTGGCTAATGCACTTAATTAGTTATCAGCGCGAAACACTGTGCGATAATATTCAGCTGTCAGGTTCATATTTCCTTCATCACTTAAGTTACTCGTTGGTGTTTGAATTAGCCTCGGTGCCTTTTCGTAGCACGACCTGACAGCTGCCACAACATTAGCATTGGCTAACGGTAGCTAATGCTACTTAGCTACTTCTGCTGTAGTTGTGACTGACTAGTGAGTTAATGTTGCGACCGACGATACTAAGACACAAGTACACAGAACTATCACGACATTTTAATCAAAGCACCAGATATTGTTTAAATCTTTTGTGTGAAAAATAGTGTTTTGACTGACTTCTTGTGTTATATTTGGTCTCTGAGAAAAAAGGAAAAGTGAGTTATTCTAATGGTCAGACACCTGTGTGCGCGCGCGTGTACATATTATTGTTGCATAGTACATTTTTCAGAAAAGGAAAAGTGTTTCGTCACTGATCCTTCAGATCAAATCTCTGAATTGATACTAAGATGATATAAAAATGCACGTATGTGTAGAAAGATGTAGAAGGTTGACTTAGATGTATATCATCACACTGCCCACCCTTCCTGTGTAAATGACACAAAAGGCTTTGTTCCTGAGCCTGGATGTGCACTAGGTTTTTAGGATAACTGTAATGATTCAGAGTCACACTCTGTGAACAGATTGTTAAACTTGGCACACACAGTGACATCTGGTGGTTTGAAAAACAAACGGCAGTCTTCAGGAGTGAGACCAAAGCTCTACAACACCTGCCTGATTTTATAGTTGTAGTATAGTAGAAGCCCATGTGCTGTTTATACAATCTGGAATACTCTTGTTAAGAAGGGCTGCAGTAAAATACATGATCAGTAAGAGTGTTGTCCAAAAAGCCAACAAATAAAACATTTCTGTAAACCTGAATTATTTATGATTATTATTATTTTGATGTGGTGTCACCCCAGTGTCCATGCGTTTTAACTTTCAGGTTGGTATTTATGTTACATTTCTGTGAGTTTCAGTGTCGTATTATTGGAGGGTCATCATTCTCCATCCATTAAAACTGTACTTTTGTTGTCACTTGGTATCAGGTGGAACTGTTGGAGTACATCGCCATGTCTACGTATTATTCTCCCCACTTTTTATGCCACCAATGTGCAAATCACTCGAGCACATCGCTCAGATGCAAAACAGTCAAACTGAATGAGGCAGTAGTGACGTGTGAAGCTCAGGACTGAGTTAGTCGCATGGTATTCTTCATTTGACACAAGGTCCGACACAACGCATTCAACCCTGAGCCCTAAAAAGAGAAAAAGAATATAAGATTAAAATTCAAAAAGTTATTAAATGTGTCAGTTTGACAAACTTCCAAAGAGCTGAAGTGATTACTGAGCTATTTCACTCTCGATGGCAGTCAAAGCCAACTCGCAGTCGACAGGTTAAATGAAAGGCGAGCCGACTTCAAATTTGCAGGTGTGTTCATGCTGATTTGTCAGCACTCTTTTAAAGTGTCATACCTGTCGGTCTTCAGGGAAATACATTGCTGCCACTCAGCGACCTGATGGAACATGGAGGAAGCCGAGGCGGGTGAAGGATGGCTATGTCCCCCAGGAAGAAGTGCCAGTGTAAGTGCAGCTGTCCTTCCTCTGTAGAATGTAGAAATCATAGTCTTACTGAGAAATGAATGGAGGATTTGTAACAAGCAGGGCTGCTCCCATTGATTAGATATTAATTAGAGATGACTAGTATGGTTTGAACAAAGTGGTAAGTCATTAACATCCTCTCATTCAGTTTAATCTTGTGTTTCTGTTTCTTGCTGTTTTAGCTATGAAAACAAGTATGTGAAGTTTTTCAAGAGCAAGCCAGACCTGCCACCTGGGATGAGTCCGCCGGAGGCAGCTCCGGCAAAGCAGCAGCAAAAGATCCCCGGCTGCGGGGACGGTGAGACGGCCGGCCTCTCAAAGTCTGCCAAACGCAACATGAAGCGCAAAGAGAAGCGAAAACAGCAGCAGCAGGGCCAGGATGGCGACGAGGACGTGGAGGTGGAGTCGGTGAGCAACGCTGTGGGGAACGTCTCCATTTCAGGGGACGGCGAGTGTTCAGACAAGACGCCGGCGCCCACCTCCGTCTCGCCTGCCGATGACTCCTCAGCGGCTGAAAAGACCAAGAAGATCAAAAACCTGAAAAAGAAGCTGCGGCAGATCGAGGAATTGCAGCAGAAAGTGGACTCAGGGGAAATAAAGGAGCCAACGAAGGATCAGCTGGAGAAGCTGGGCCGGGCGCAGGCCTTACGGAACGAGGTGGACCAGCTCGAGCACGACTCTTGAAGCAGCAGAAGAGTCGGACGCGCTAAACATACAAACCACACACTGACAGACAGGGAATGGACCTGTGCAGCTTTGTGATCGTAGCTTCCATTAAACACATTCTACCTACAACATGATCATGAACTCTGGAAGTGAACACAGTCTCCACACCTTTCAAGCGGAGAGTGACTGGATGTCCACGCAGCAGGCTCCACGTCCTCACAGCTGACCAGCCTGTTTTCTAGACTCACATCTCTAAGTGATATTATGACTCCTGCTCACATACTTGTATTGGCCAGACCGCTCATTTATAAATATCTTTTAAAGACATCATTGTGAATTGTTTTGTGCGCGTTTATCTTTTCCATTTTGTACCGTTCATGGCATCACTTGCACATAAAATGGGGGGAAAATATTTTCTGTTTGAGAGAATATAGTTTGTTGACATGTCTGCTCTGAGAATTAACGCGTTTCTGTCGATGATTGATTGATTGATTGGATGGCCTCCTGTAGTCACACTAATGCAGTGACACTGTCTACACAGTTATTACATCAATTAAAACTACATGCTGCGTAAAATGTTTATCTCATATTGCTTTTTAGTGGTAGAGTAAACAAGCACCCGTAGCCTGAATAACTGGGAAATTACTTTGGAAAGCGGGATGTAAATTCTTAAAAAAACAAATCTATATGTAGGTGTTGTGGATATTTTTGGCAACGAGCTATTTACACTCAGAGGATGAGGCTTGTGATTTTGTATGTTTTTCTTATTGTCAAACAAAACTTGTAAAAAGACCAAAAGCAACAACGAACTCATCCTGGCAACAAATGTTGTCTGTGAAGCTGCAGCGTGAACTGAACTATTCCCCCATGTGCCGTAGAGCTCCATTGTTGTCCAAAAACAATTAAAGACTCATCAGCGAGCCTCACTGTCACACTGGGTGAACAAGGACTCTGTGGTTACTTTTGGTTGATACCACATGCTCCGTCCTGCGTCCATAAACCCCCACCAGAGCTCCAAATGTGTACTGAAAGGCTGAAAGTAGCTCCCAACAAACCCAGTTAACCTGCTCAACCACAGCGCCCAGCTGTTACAGGGAGGGACTGAGCCATATAAGAGGTCTGTGATTTCAGTAGGAACAAATGGGCAGTAGGAGGAACGCCAGATGTGTCTTTTAATAACTTAAACATGTTAATCTTTTGCCTCAGGCCGTCTTTCTTCTTATTGTTCCGAAATGAAACGACGATTTTTGCATAACACCACTAGAGTAAAGAGAATTTCTTGCCCTGAGTCAAGCCTGTCAGGCATCTCTTAAAGGACGACTCCAGCAAGTTAGTCTTTTAGACGGATATGAGAAAGAATTATTTAAACCAAAGCAGCAGAGCCTGGCGTATACTGATTTTCAGCCCCCCAAATACTGGACCTTACATTTCCCTAATGACGTCATCAGTTTTAAAAAAGATTTCATTATTCAGCAGTTTTTTTTCAATGGTATCCCCTTAATGTGTAAAATTGATGGAATCCTTAAATTGTAATTTTGTCCTGATTTCATATCACAACATATTAGTATAAATATATAGTGTATACATGGTCACTTAAGTATAGAAGTTTTACAGTTAGTATATAAGAAATCAACACACGAACAGATCAAATGAACTAAATTAAAACCCTTTCTAATTACACCTTGCTCACCACCACACGTAATTTATTGAACCTGTAAATTCAACCACCTCCTTTTCTTTGTGCGTCACAGTGCAGGATCATAGTTCACATAAATGACATGTTCAGACTCGAGCGTAATTTAGCATACTGAAAGTTTTGAGTGTTATTAATTGTGTCACTTCAGCTTAAACACACTATGTAGCCAAAACTTGCTTATAATGAATGTGTTGTCTGGAAATTGGACGCGGCTTAAGGTTTTGTTCTGCTCCAGCAATCAATAAGAATCAATAGTTTCATTAAATTTAGGATGAGGAGGGATTTGTGCAATGCCTGACAGGCAGATCCCAGGGCAGAAAACCCCTGCTTTAGTTCACATAAAAGATTGTCCAATGGTTAAATTTAGTAATAGCTTTAAGCATGTGAGCCGAGTCTCCTTCTCCTCCATCTGCTCTCTTTTTATGAGCTTAATTCCACAATGTGACAGCAGAAAGGGAGGCGTTCTCTGTCTCCGCTCATAAGACCATTTGTCCCAATGGTTACATGGGGGCGTCATTGTTTTTCTCCTCAATGGGCCCCTACATTGTGAACATTATAATTAGCTGTTGTCTCATGGAGGAAGTGTGGTTAGTTGTTTTCTTCAAAGAGGTGTAACCATGAAGTGAAAGAATGTTGAGATTTATGAGGAATATTGTTTCATTAAATCAAAAATGAGCGACACCAGCAGTATTTCTGGTGCATCTGTCACACCTCACTTCAAGTCGTCTGGAAAATAACTTACCTACGAAGCACTGCAGCTTCATTAAATATAAAAAAAGTGGGGTTTTTTTTAACACCACAATGACCTAACTGGATATAAGTTATCATCTTTAATAGATGGTGGGCTTTTTTTAAGAGCTCATACTGGATTAATTTGCTTCCTTTGACGTAAACAAAATGACTGAAGTTATTCTTAAACACTTGAAGACAAATGGCTCTAAATGATGGAGTAAGAAGGCGTGATTATGCTGCTCGTGTCTGAAACATGTTTTTTTTTTGTCCTCCACACATCACATTCCTTGTAAAGGTTTATTATGTGGCTTTGAGGCCGGTCCTGAACAGACACTTGATGGTATAAAAAGTGAATCCCTAAACTAGGACACCAGCTCCAGCTCCCAGACAGGGTGCACACAGACGGACTGATACCCTGAGGATGGGTGTAGATGGGGCACCTGCAATGTTCAGCGATGCTTAGAAAGATCCAGAACTTGTTCATCAGGTGAAAAGGTCAACCTGTCGTGTTGGATCGAGTTGGGAACGTTTTTATTTTTTTTACCTACTAATGGAAAAAGACCCAAACCAGAAAATGGAAAACATGCTGGAGTTAATGGTGCTTCTTGTTTTTCTGACAATAGCTTCATCTGTTGCCCTGAGCAGAGAGGAACTTACTGACGCTGTGGTGAGAAAAGGCAGAAAATTGGAGATGCTGAGATGTAAATTTACATTCTCCAGTATTTATTGGAAGCGGTACTTAAACAATGTCCATTAGTGTGAGTCTGTTCTTTTTACAGATTAATCCTTTATAGGGCACTCATTGAAATACTTAGAAATTCAAAATTTCAACCCTAGACCATTACTGGAGATCATTACAAGACTTTTTTACTTTTGTGAGTTTTTCCCCAAAAAAATTCTATGTTATGGTGAAAATCAAGATCGATGAAGTCACCATATATGGTTTCTTGCCGGTCTGTCATGTAGCCTGATTGTCGCTGATTGTCTTGGAGAAATCTCGTAGTTCTACTGCCTCATGGTGAGGCCACTTAAGTTACCAGATATGGTCCCTTGCCCGATAAAGGGTTAAAGCTGCCTCTTAAGGATTATGATTATGGAATATTTTAATCAAATGAAATAGTAATGGTTATAGTTATATGGTGCATTGTGGCCAATATGAAATCTAAATGAAACTGTCCATACTGCAGTAACTTATTTCGGTTTTATAGATGTAAACCACTACAAATCACTTTGACGAATTGATGAAGTATTTTAGGATGATTTGGGATGGAAATAAGTTTTTGTTTGTTTGTTGCTAATATTAGTCGTACTTTGACTTAAGAGGAAAACTTTGAATGCAGGACTTGCAGTAATTTTATAATGTGGTTTTGCTACTTTTACTTAAGTAAATGACCTGAATACTTCTTCCACCACTCTTACAATTAGTACTCGTTCTTTAGGTGTATTTAAGGAAGTATGGCTATCTGCACATCCACCTGGATAGTAAAGGCCAAGACCATCCACCTGAGGAGATCAGCGAAGCCCTCAGGTGACCGTGTTTCTCTCATTTTAACTATTTTTAAAGATAGCTTAACATGTTTCCCTCTGTTTTTTTCCCCTTAACTTTGGGATTATTTTTCTATTTGAATCAAAGCAAACGTCATAAGATTTTGTCTTTTCTTCGTATGACAGAATCTTTCAGAGAGTGACCAACCTGCAGATTTCAGGAAAACTCGATTCAGCCACGCTGGCGATGATGAACAAACCTCGTTGTGGTCTAGAAGACTCTTTCAATAACAAATCTCTCAAGTATCGAGTCATGGGTGGGCGCAGTTATATCACATGTTCAGATTGTGACTGCAGCACTGTCTCATAAATGTGTGTAAAAATAAATCTAATAAAGAGGCATTTAATTGTCTCCTATTTGAAAAGGGTACTGGCGCAAGAAGATGCTGACCTACCGCATCTATAATTACACCCCTGACTTGGGACTGGCAAAGACCCGACTAGCCATCCAGAGTGCATTCAAGTACTGGAGTGATGTCTCACCTTTAAGGTTCAAGGAGCTGCAGCAAGGAAGAGCAGACATCAAAATCTCCTTTCACAGGAAAGACAAGACATGTCCAGTGCCCTTTGATGGGCGAGGTAGGAGCAGTGGTGTTAAGTTTTGTCAAACCTTAGATGTAAGCTGACTCTTGAAACAACAGCAGGTGTAAATAAGGTGCTTTTGTATTTGACGAGAATTCTCGCTTTCTCTTCAGGTCATGTTTTAGCCCACGCTGATGCTCCTGAGTCAGGAATTGTGCATTTTGATGCAGATGAAGCGTGGACAGAAGGGAAGGCCCACGGCTCCAACCTGAGGATTGTTGCAGCCCATGAGATTGGCCACGCTCTCGGCCTGGGCCACTCCCAGTACTACAGCGCGCTGATGGGACCCGTATACAACGGATACCGTTCTGACTTCAAGCTGCACACAGATGACATCCGAGGGATCCAGGCTTTGTATGGTAGTGTCAAAGCAGTAGGGGGTGTCAGGGTGTGTGGGATCTTTTAAGTACAACTCATGCAATGTGCCGTGTTGACCCTCTTCAGGAAAGCCAGAGAAGGCCCCTCCATCCATAAATATAGGACCAGTAGTATCAGCAGCTGTTCCAGATCCTTGCGAAGCCACTCTGGATGCAGTGATGTTTGGTAAAGAGACTCTGATGCACTCAGTATAGGAACAAAAAAAAACATGCCTTTGTATTTTGTTTAAGAAAAGATATCAGATATCAATGGTTTCCCCCAACAGGGAGAGGCATCTACACACAGTATGTTGTCTTGTGTACCTGCAGGTCCTTTGCGTAAGCTGTATGTTTTCAGTGGTCAGTACGTGTGGACGGTGTCCAGCTCTGGCTACAACACTCCCATCCTGATCTCTGTACTGTGGAAGGAGCTGCCAGGGAGCCTCAATGCAGCTGTGCACTCCCAGCGGACTGGCAAGTCCTATTTCCTGAAAGGTGCGTTCATTTCACACTTTCAAAGAGAGAGTATGCTGTACACATTTTGAAAGCCAAATCGTGTATCATGGTCTGTGTGTTGAAAGAGTGCATTTCTTCTCTCCACGTGTCCCTCCACAGGAGACAAAGTGTGGAGGTACACCGACTTCAAACTTGACCGGGGATTCCCTAAACGCCTGGTCAATATCCCTGCTAATGCTGACTCAGCCTTGTACTTCCATAAAAACAAAAAACTTCTGATTTTCAAAGTAAGTGCAAAAGATATTTGCCTCAAGGAGACATTTCATTTTTATTTAATACCTCTTAGTAAATAATTTACTTGTTGTTTTAGGGTTCTGGATACTGGCAGTGGGATGAAATTGGCCTGACAGACTTCAGCTCATACCCCAAACCTATTGGACAGCTCTTCCGTGGGATCCCCAGCAACCCAGATGCTGCAGTAACGTGGACAAACGGTCAAATTTACTTTTTTAAAGGCAGCAAGTACTGGCGTGTAAACGAGCAGCATCTAACAGTGGGGAAGGCCTATCCTCAGAGCACCGCCACACACTGGATGCAGTGTGACGACTGAACCACCAGAGGCCACCAGGGATTCAACACAAACCTTCACAGCCTCAGTGTAATAACAGTGAGAGAGGCGTATTCATCTGGACCCCAACAAATAGATGTACACATACTGGATGAATCCGTTTTGTGAGGAATTAAAGCAATGTTACAATTTTTTTGCACTAAATAACGTGATTTTTTTTGTGGCATATTATTATTTAAAGAGTTGCTCTTAACATACACGCAGTGGAATAAGACAAACTAGAGCTATGTGGTGTTTGAAATTAGATGTTGCTATCCACTGATAAGACATCTACAGCATTTAATATTCCTGAAATAGTCATAACTGCACAGACAGTATTCTATCAATAGACCCTTTTATCAGCAAACATTTTCACTCATCATAGTTGGAAAAGCAGGTGTTACTAATAACAGTAATGGAGGCTTCATTCTTTATCGTTCACTTTATCATTCACACCTGTACCTTTCTTACTGTAACATCTCAAAATGTCCTCCCTGATAGACGCCTCTTGTGAATTATACAGGATGGCATCAAGTTGCCTACGAGCCTGTGATGTGTTCACCCACGCGCGCACACAGACACACACATTATGTGTTCACCTATTTTGGGAAATTACACCTCCTCTCAGAACCGTGATTGTCCTGTTAGTTTTGTTGGATATGTTAGTGGGGACAAACTCACATCTTGAAGACTTCACAGCTGTCAAATCTTAAACGAACACAAACCCCTGAGCTGAGAAAACTTGATAAGATATGGTAATCTTAGACCTGTGTTCAAAATTGATCACACAGTAACTTAATGACGTTACTCGTATAGAGAAGAACCAGCCAGGCTGTCAGAGGTGCCGTAAGTGGAGATGAAATCATTGCTTTTCCAAGAAGTCAGTCAGTCATTGTTCATACCAGCATCCTGCTTTTTCACTGGCCGGTTGAAGCTGCAGCTCATTAATAATCAATGGTGAATATCTGGATACTAGTTGTCTTTTTCTGCTGGCATCCTGTTATCTGTCTTAGTGAGTCCTGCTCTATTACTCTACCTGCATTTACTCATTTAATATGGATTGTAGATGAGTGCTGTTGGAATACTTATTGGTGGATGTGTACTGTATTGTTTTGTGTATATTTATTATGTTGCCTATATTGATTTCATAATTCCTGCCTTTTTTTGTCTTATTCTTAAGGTGGGCTTTTTATTTTCAGCCATCTAGACTAACTGGCTAATTTACAGTTCCTTCAAAATCAGATAAAATCATATGAATAAATAAGTGCTTGGTCTTCTGTGACCTCTGTCCAACTTGAGCAGGCGTCTAATCAGTGATAACACTGGTGTGGGTGTGCAGGACCTTTAAAGGATGTCTGTACATTTGTGTGAGTGAGACTCTGTAACTTTTAAAGGTCAAATAAAACATTCTCCCTCTTACAAAATCCAAAACAATTAAATGCAACATTCATCATTGTTGTACACTGTGTGATTTTGCTGCACAGCCGTTCCTAGTCTGGTATGACCAGTAGTGTTTGATGCTAATGTTAGCAAACAGTCTGTTTACTGACCTGATGACTCCTTTCTACTACTAATGATGCACGATGTTTGTTAGCATTAACATTTTGAATGCATCAGTTCAACTCACTTTATGTGTGTTATGCTCCATTGGCAGTAAACCTCCATTGCACCAACACACCTATCAGACTCATAACAGGCCATTTCCCAGTGATCACCCAGTAAAACCAGCAGGGTGGACTTGGGGCGACTTGTCACAGCTTATTATGCACCTGCTCTAGCAGCTTGAATGCCCCCACCAGATAATCCACACACAGCATCACAGTTGCTGCTCCAAACACAGATGTGTTTTTTAATGGAAATTAATATCAAACAAAACTCCAAAATCAGTCCAGTTCCTGTCAGATCAGTGGATTATTGGTTTAGTGTCCAACATCCTCATTTTTCTGCCGTATGTTCTTAATTTAATTGCATATGCTGGTTTTAATGTATTGCTTATAACTGTTATACTTGAACCTCAAAAGAATTACAACCTAAACTAATCTAGACACGCGGTGCATAGTATTTTGAGAGTAAAAGATTGCTTTGCCATCATGTGAAATTAAACAGCTTGACTGCGAAAGTGAGATAAACTGTTCAAAGAATCTGATGTTGTATCATTTTGTGCTGTCATCATTCAGGGGATGATCATCTCAAATCACACCGCGTACGCGCATGTCGATGATTATCTGAAGAAGCCGGTTAAAGTGGATTCATGCCAGCAGTCGAAATGGTTGAATTGTTTCCATGGAAGTGAACATTTCAAAGGAATGTTTTCAGTAATGAAATGGATCCCTCGGATATGTGCAATTTACAGAGTTTTGTCACTGTGTGTTCGTTTAGACTGTATAGACAGGAGAGGCAGTAGTCAGAGGCACCATGGAGCCCGTCTCAAAGTCAAAGTCAATTAGAGTATGTGTGATAGTGCTGACGCTGCTGGTGGAGGAGCCTGTTCCCATCTGGCGCTCCTGAAGGCTCTGAAGATAACTCTGAAAGTCAAACACAGGGAAGACACATCAGCTGACCCTCTACTGTAATTTTACACAGTGAAAAGAAATCACACACGATGAGGCTATTTCTCATGCAATCAGAGGAAATTCACACAATTAAAAGGTAAAAGCTCATGCTGGGTGATACATTTTAATGCCAGGCCACTGACCGGTGCCAAGACGTCTCCAGCATAGCGTTTCAGTGGTGGAGGCCTGCGCCGACGGTGTGATTGAGGTCTTCCCCTTGACTCTCTATAACTGTTCTTCTTGGCATGTTTTTTCTGGTGTTTGTGTGCCGCTGAGAAGTAGAAAAAAAAAAAAAGAAAAAGAGATTGTGAGTATATAATGCCACAGAAGGAGGTTTTCAGCTCTGGGGGCCATATTTAACTTGAAAACAGCCTGGGTTTGAATGCATCGGTGAGTGCAGACTGAATGAAACTCACCGTCTGTATGTGATACTCCATTGGCAGTAAACCTCCATTGCACCAGCACACCTATCAGACTCATGACAGGCCATATCCCAGTGATCGCCCAGTTAAACCAGCAGAGTGGACTTGGGGCAACTTCACAAAGCAGATCATACACCTGATCTGGCAGCTTGAACGTCCCCACCAGGTAATCCACACACAGCATCATAGTGGCTGCTCCAAACACAGATGTGTAGATGACGGTAAATAGTTTCTGCCACTGAAGTGTGAAGACAGCAGTGACAATGCTGGCAGTGAGTATGGCGCTGAGGGGCACCCATATTGGAGTGAGGCTGTGAAACTGTCCAATAACCACCAGGATGGCAAGGGAGAGCAGGCTGCCCAGCTGTAGGCCGCTGAGGAGGAGTCCCATAGTGGACACCAGCATGGTCATCAGTCCGCAGAGCACACCCACGCCCAGGCCGATCCCTGCCTTTGTCTCTGTGCCCAGCTGGATGTCCAACCCTGGCTCCTTTTGGTACAACAGCAGTACGGCTGCAGAGCCACACATGAAGCCAGAGAAGAACATGACCATCCTGAAGCAGCGATATCCTGGAAGGTGGAATGAAAATAAGGTTGGATTTAATTTTTAGAAAAAGCTCTGTACTATCTACTCATTGATGCACACAGGTCCAAAATCAATGTACTAAATGTTTTAATGTGTGAAGCCAAAGAGCAAACAACCAAACTGACTTGTTTTTCTTTGCTTCTACTGTTCTTACTGACAAAGTGCAAAATCCAGTCATGCTATATGTTCAGCTCTCAACATAAATACTGGATATCTTCACAGGCCTTGGCTACATGTAAATGCTCAAACACAGAGGAATGGTTGCATACCATCACTGCAGTACTTCACTAGTTTCTTGACTTGAACTGAAATCTCTCTGAGCTGTCTGGGTGACCCTGCTGTGGCCCCACACTGCTGAAATACATTTTATAGGTGAATTTGTTCCAGTATTCATGTCCGACTCCAACACATGCCATTAACCATTTTTAATGTGAGTAATATCAGAACTCAGAGCACGCTTGCTCTCTCTCCATCTTTTTGGTCACAAAAGCAAATTACATAAGGAAACACAAAACTGCCTCCGCCTGCACCACTAAAAACTGCTGTTTTTCTTCAAATGATTAATTATTCATAGAATTCCTGACAGGCAACGTTAAAACTACATCTGAGAGTTACTGGGAAAACAGACTTTGGCAGCATGTGTGTTTGCATAATGTCACCTGTGTTAGGGAGCAGGTCCATAGGACACACTACCCCTAACCACACAGCTTGTGTTTATTTGATTTGTGTCCACACAAAACAGAGACAGAAATGAGCCTATCTCGAATTCTTATGTTGCTCTTTTCAAATGTCTCCCTCACAGTGTTTTACTCGATGCACAGCTCTACAATCTGCTGTAACCTGCAGAGTGCAAGTCATTTATAAGAATCTAACATCACCGTCAGAAGTCACATGAGCTTTCGTCAGGTGAAACAACGCCGAGAAACAAGTGAGATGTCAGACAGTGCAACAGGTGGCACTTCATTAATGCTGCCTGTGTCAAATTCAGGCACAGGACTGCCCATCTGCCTCCTCCAGCTTTGTGTTTATCCACACTAAACCCCTGGCAGCTTCCAGACACCTGCCTCTGAGGGTTTAAGCCATAAGGTGAGCTAATGAAACATTTAGAGCAGGGAAAACACGGACAGCAGGGGGATGTTGAAATAATGACTCTAAGTAGCCTTACTTCATCTATAAAATGTGTACATTCACATTTAATGATCATGAATACGTACCGAGTAAGCAGTAGATGAGGCCAAATGAAAGGCAAACAGAGCAGACAATAGATGGGACGACTTCATACTTGATATTAATCTCAAGCGTGCACATGTCCACTTCAGCTAAGCCAGCTGCTGGCTCCTCGGTAGCATAGAGTGAGGGGACTGCCATCTTGGAGGATTATTACTTTCTATTGCTGTGCAGTTGGCCTGGATGCAAATCTGCTTTGTTCATTGAAGGGGAGAAACTGGAATGTCCTGCGTGTGGTGCCCAGGGAAAGAGGAAGCTTCTGAACGAAGAACTTGTACAAAACTGTTTCCTGTTGTGCACCTGCAAAGAGAGCACAGTGTTTCCAGCAGCCATGGCAACATACACTCAGCTCCAGTTTTTCCGGAGAAGAGAGTTATTAGTCATCAAGTCTATGACCATCCTGGGAAGTGCTCAGTCATAATATTACTTAAACTCCATCTGACACGTCATCATGCTTCAAGGTGACAGGAGTTGTTATTTAAGTGGATGTGTGAGAGGATATGGCTCTTTCCCACATGCAATACCCCGCTCAGGAACCAGAGATGGAAACTGGGGATCCCCTCTGAGTTTAACATCTGTATTTCCTGGTTCTTTTGTTCAAGAACAGGATACAGATGAGGAAATGACCTGGTGGCTTGGTGCAATCGTCCTTTTGACTTATTGTTCTGAGCATGTGGTTAGGTACTCTGTTTACTGAACAATATAACAAAAACAAACAGCTCAACAACAATACGGCAGTAAGTGGTGGAAGGAGGACTCAGATCTTTTACTTTAGTAAATGTAGCAGCAACACAGTGTAGAAATACACAGTAGAAATGCATTTAAAACTTTCTTTAGGTAAAAGTGGGGAAAGTGGTAGCATCATGATATAGTTCAAAATAAATAAAAATAAACTGAAATAAATCGCATAAACTGACATAAATGAGTATAAATCAAATCATTTTTAATTCAAGACTGCTAAACTATTCTGTTCTAACTAAAAAGGCATGGATCATGTTTACTCGCTCCTCTTACTTTGGCCCAGAGTGCGACTGTTTAGCTACCGTGCGTTTAACCATGAGGACCGTGTAAGCTGTTCAGGCAGATCCCACGGTCAGCAAATGGAATTAGAAGAGCTTTGGCAGGTGAGTGATCCTCCAGTCTGTGTATGTCCTCTCATGAAGGCGAGTGTGAAACATAAAAACACTTTCTAACAGCTCCCTGCTAAAATAAAGTTTAAAGCTCTTTGGAGGAAGAAAACTACTAAAGCTACTGAGATAATTCACTTTTTATTGGTTTGGTATGTTTTTGTGAAATTCCTCTTGATGAAAAACTTTATTTCTCTGAATTCTGCATTAAGTGACTACAAGATAAGAAATTTCCTTACAAAATGACAGCGATAAATAACAGTGATGACTCTCCAACAAACTAAAGTATGAAATGAAGAATAATATATTTGTGGCTTACCTGGAATGAGGCATATCTTCCCACAGCAAATGTGAGTTTTCAAAGAGAGACAGAAGTGTCTTCAGTGGTAGTCTGTCAAACTCCAGTGAGCCCAACAGGGAGAGTGTGTGACTGTGTGGCTCCCTCTGTGAGCCTCAGTCCGACCTGTGCTCATGTGAACAGCTGACGCCTGACTCTGAGAGGGAGACCATCTGCCCCCAGCGACAGTGCGAGGCTGCTGCCAAGTCCAAGGCCCAGCCAGCTGAGTGCTCAGCTCTCACTACCCATGATCCTACTGGAGCCCTGGCTCTGTTGCTGCATCATCACTTCAGAGCTTAATTTCACTCAATGTGGCACTTTTGAATTAAGGTTAAAGTTGGCTAAAGGGGAAGGGATTCTACTGATTTGACCCCTGAAATGTCTTTCCTAAAGAATCCAATTGAATCCCTCCATTATTGGATACATTTTACTGGGAAAATAAAACTACTGTTATTGTTACTATTATATTATTCAAAGAGACCCATATAGAGTCATAGACTACATACATTTAGAAGATATTTTCCTATTGATCCACCTACTTTTCACTATAATTCTGTCATGCCTTTGTCATATTTTCCAGATGATTAAGATATTTGATATTTTTGACTATCTTATAGTGGTATTGTGTACTGTAGACCAAATATTAGACATTATTATCATACGTTTTCTCAGTATTCCTGATGTGGCACTGCAAGTGGTTAAAAGTCTGCTGCAAATCTGCTCTTTCTGCTACAGAACAGCTCATGTTGTCTGCAACATTTCAGCTTGTTTGTTGCCTTTTTTGACTCTTACAAAGACAGGAGGGCATTAGCTTAATCAGTCAGAGCCAACTGCACACCAGGCTACAGGCATAGAAGTCTTTTATGCATTTGGGTTCTAGCAGCGTGGCTTTTTGAGCTATTGTTTCAGTCTCTACCTTTGCATTTTACTCAGTAGGGAGTAAAAAGGAGCCCATTCTTGATAACATCCAATGTGCCTTGAACTGCCCTTTCAACAGTCAACCACTCACCATCAGATAAGCAGTTAGAGTAAGATAATATCATCCCTGCACTATCAATTGAAATTGTGTTTGGTGTAGACTGCACGAGATATTGGCTTAGAAAAAAAAATCTCCAATATAGTAACACGGCTGCCATGTCCATTTGCATCTGGTTTATATATGTTGTTTACATACAGAAATTATACTTTGCCAACACATTATGTACATAAAAAGAAAAGTCACACAAAATAATGTTACAAATATAGACCCGCAATTAAAACAATGCGATGAATTAATTACAATTTTAATCAGTAAGTAAAGGTTTAAGCAGCAGAGCAGCTTCAGCCCTACAACGTTGTTTTCTGAGATGTCTACATCTTCAGCAAGATCAATAATTACTTGACAAAGCAATCTGACACATTAACTGCCCTCTATTGGATTATTAGTGTAATGCTGTAAGTAGAGGACCCTTATTTACCAAATTCAAGATGGCTGCCTTCTTCAAACACAATTTACTAAACTCAGCCACTTGTTGCGGTAACATTTGAATAATGACTGAGGCAACATATAGTCACCAAAAACGGAGTACTTTCTTTTCCCAAAATCATCGGTATTTTGCATTTTACACTGTTTTTAAATGTTGCAGACTTAATTTGGGATTAAACCAAGTTAACCATTAACCATAACATTATACCTTTCCAAGAAATTTAGAGAGGATATATATGTGTAAATGTGATAAATGTGGAAACAAGAAAGAGTGAGGAATTTGTATTTATAAGACAACTGACAACAGAGCTGATGAAGAGCTATAAATCAAATGTACAAAGCTGTATAGGGATACAATAAGTAGAGATGAAAGAATAAGTAAAAGAAAACAAACAAAACTATACAATCATTCAAATGCCATATTCTAAATCAGTGTACATGAATGTTTTCATTTACATTAGTAAATCAATGCAATGTAATTCGCAATATTTGTACAAAAAGACTGACGTTCAGCATCCAGAAATCAGGTAGCACATAGTCATGTTCATGTATCCGGCACTCTTCTGAGAGTTGGTTTAATCAGTCCTTTCCTGTGGGATAAGTGTTACACCAAATTTAATCAGACAAACATGGTGCCACACTTGTTAAGTCTAATAATCCCTTTATCTGTATTGTTTTCCCTCCACATGGTGTCCCTATAATCTCATCTATTTACAGTAAGATTAAGTTAATACTCAATCAACAGGGAGATGCTCTGGGAAGTCCACAACATATTAATGTCTTAAGCAGGTACGCAAAAATGGTATTGCTTCATACTATAGTGATATGAAATTGTAATTCTCCTGCTGTAGTCTGGGGTGCAACAGTTTGTGAGCAGAGCCATGCACATCCAGCCAACGACTGAGTTATGGTACAAACACAACAAGTATCAGGGGGGAAGGAGCAGATTAATAATGACAGCCGAGATTGCCACAACTGTAGGGACACTGAGCTGCAATAAGGTTGACATAGCCAGTGAAATTGAGCTGTCTGGCAGAATTAAGTTCCTCTTGTGAGAAGCGTAATAAAGACAGTACCAGCTTGCAGGCGTTTCATCGGTCAAGTGTGTATTTCTGTTGTCTGCTTCAGCAGATCAAAGGATAGCATGCTGTATAAAAGATCAGGTAAAAACTAAAAAAAGTACTTTGAAGGAGAAATGGTGAAGGGCTTATCTAATTTATCTTTAGTTCTCTCTCGATGCCAGTGTTGGTCTGTCAGTCCAAACTGAAATTTTAAAACAACCTGACTACTCGGCTCCAAATATTCATGCTCCGTAGAGGATGAATCTGTATAACTCTGGTGATCACCTGTAGCTCCACTTGCTGGTCAAAGTCACTTATTTTGTGAAATATCTCTGAGTTCTGAGCTAAATGTGTATTAGATGGATTCTCATAAAATTAGGTTCAGACATTCATGTTCCCCTCAGGATGAACTATACGAACTGTGGTGATCCATTCAGCATCAGGACAGCTTCAGTTTGTCCAAAACATTGGAATGTAACCAAATACTTGCAGAACTAATGTCAGGCCCATCGGCCTCAACTGTACTTTACACTTGTGTTCATTTGCAAATGTTAGCATGGCAACACAGTAATCTAGGATGGTGAACATTGTCAACATTACACCTCAGCATGCTTTCATTGTCATTGTAAGGACGTTGGCGTACAAATGTAAGCATTCAGCTCAAACCACCACTGTGGCCGAGTACAGCCTCACGGGGCGACTAATATTTGTTTAGACCATAGTGAGCTGCATTTAGTTTCAAAGCAAGCAGTTTGTCACGTTCCTAGTTGGAAATTATTGATGCAATCAAGATCAACTTATCCAGGCTGCTTCTCCCACATTTCTATATATAACAGACATGGCAAATAATAAACATTTAAGTGGTGAGAGTGTAGAAGAAAAAATCATATAGAGTATGATTTTACAACACACTATTAACGGCCCTGTTGCTCCATGAAATATCAAAACATAGGACTAATCGGTTCAAGAAACCTCTCTGAGTGCGATGCTTTGTGACATTTCATGACATTTTTGATTGCAGAGCAGGGAGTATTGATCACGACTGACCATTTCACCTCTGTACATGAAATGTATTTTTCACCTGAATGGTTTTAACATCCACTGAATGGGGGCTATATTGATTCTATGAAATCTGGTTAGGGAGAATACATTAAGTTGGATAATTTAGATTTAGATGTCACAAAATGCATTTTACTGCATGAAACCCATCAAATGTACAACAGTATGAAACCCCTTGTTTTTCTCTGGACTTGGACTGGTCCATCACCCCCAGCTGTGTCAGAAATGGACTGAGCCGTCTTTGCACCTGTTCTGTAGGGCAAGTCTGGTCCCATCAATCCTTACAGCATCAAGGACAGACTGGGGTTGGTTCACTTTTTGTTTGACATGTGTATCCATGCACGAACTGCAAGTTGACCCATATTGTTTGTATCATAGTTGCTAGTTGTCCTAAATACCGCCTTTGCAGTAAAGCTAACAGTTAGTGATAACACCAACAGAGACCACGAGGCAGACCAAGGTATGATATATTTCTCATCATGCATATGTTGTTCATTTGCTGTGTTTTTACAGTATGGGACTGAGGTTTGCATAACATATTCAGTGTTTGTGATTTAGCCTACAGTTAGAGTATTTCTGCACAGTTTCCTTTGTGTTTCTGCTATTTTTTCCCACAATCATCATGTTATATTCATGTTCAGCCAATGCTAATGCACACACAGGATCCCTAACAATAACATCACTCATCATGTGCGTGAAGAGTGCCAGTGAGGGCTTATCTTGAACAAAAAGAAGCAATGTTAATTGCCGAATGTTGAAGCTCTCTAAATGTTGTCCATTTTCAAATTAAGTTTGCATAAAATGCATCTGTCATATGAATCATTTCCAAATCTGACCATATGTTAACTTTTAATTGGAAATGAAATACAGATGTTCAATTAACAATCTTTGCAAAAATCACAGAAGTATTAAATTAAAGGTGGTTGTCACATACATCATTAAATACACTGGTGGTGACAGTAGACACTATCAGTTATCAGAGATATGGATAGTCAGGCTTCTACTTAACACAGAGGACGTATGCATGATCACTCTGTTACAAGATTAGACGCCCTTCGGTTGCAGAAATGATTCTTCAAGGAGCACTCCCATAATCCTCTGTTTCACATTATGCAGCACATACAATAGGATACTCATACATACTAACATGAAATTAGATAAATTGTAGAAACATATGCAGAACATACACCCCTTTTATACACATGTTTTAACTAAGGCAAATCTCACACAGTTTCTTCTGTGTACCAAACATGCAGTGAGGCTGCATGTTTGGTTTTATGGAATGTCCAAAGTACCCCGTTAACCACTAATCAATATCAGACTAATCAATAATGTTTGTCGTGTCTAGACAGAGTAATGCTGAAAGCTTTCATCCATGTGCTTAGTTGTGTCCCATGTTTTTGTGCTAGCCTACACCCATGTCTATAAATTAAAATATTCTGACATTTTTTAAACATTTCACATCTGGATTACACCTTTCTCAAATTATATATATTCATATTTAATGTATGAACCGGCGATAAACACTCTGCTCAGAGTACTGCCTGAAGAAGTACTTAGATCCTTTACTGAAAGTGGACTCACTTTTACACATCAACACATCAAATTCTGTTTACAGGTCTTTAAGAGTAGACTACTACATAGTGAAAAAAGCTGCTCCAGAGGGAGCTGTGGATTGCCTTAAGAGATGTCACTTGAGGCAGCGTCGGGTGGGTCTGAGGACTACAAGTTTGAAAATGACACAAACAACCCAGGGGTGTGGAGTAAGAAACAAGTGAGCTCACTAGACCTCCCCGCTCCTGCATTCTGGGTAATGCTCTGGTTCTGCAGCAATAATTTTAATCCTGTCTCTTGTGCGTCTGACAGTTTTGTTGAAGTGCAATGTTAAACCAGTGAAGTACTCTTAAAGCTGCAGTCAGTAGCATTAACAAGAGAGTGGACTTGGCTTAAGAGTTTGAAAAAGTACAACTTCTGGGCTCCACCCACTTCAAGCACACTTCACTTCTGCCTACAAAGCCCCTCCCCACACAGGAGTCTGTTCAGAGGTATACAATGACATACAGAACGGTAGCACTGCAGCCAGTCACAGAGCTGTCTGCTGCCAGCCTGCTTCAGAAGCTCCGTACAGATGATTTTGATTCAGTTTATTCCACATATTTGTCAGTTGTGTCCAAACGGAGTGAGAGAGACGACACCCTCATGAGACAGAGATAGAGGTGGGCGTGGGTGCTTTACGTTATAAAGACATGAGGTTATTGCTAAAGATCATCTCTACGTGTGATTAGAAAAGAGCAGAATAGCTCATTTACTGGCGCATTTGCGATGTGAACACCCAGGCTGCTGCTCATTCAATATATCATTGGGCTTCCATCCTCTGTGTGTCCCTGGAGTGAGACCGAAGCATGAACTACTTTCCACATAGCTGAAATAACATGTTTTTTCATTGCTGGTAATTGTTTCTTGCCATTGTGTTTGCAAAGCTCCTCCTGAAGGCGCTGCTAAAGATATTGAGCTCGACTGAATGAGATGCATGCACGGGGGTGTGTAAAACATGGAGGTACTCAAGTAACGTACAAGTCCCAAAGTTGTACTTCATTTTTAGAAATACACACTTCAATCTGGATGGAAAATATAAGGCTGTGGCCAGCATCCATTTAGCTTAGCTAAGCATAAAGAGTGCAACTGGTGGAAACTAGTGGCAACAGCTAAAGCTTAGTAATAGATTCTATCTCTATATCTTAATTGAAAACATGAATTATATACAGTACTGTGCAAAGGTCTTAGGCAGATGTGAAGAAATGCTGTAAAGTAAGAATGCTTTCAAAAATGTAAAATTAAATTGTTTATTTTTATCGATTTACAAAATGCAAAATGAGCGAACAGAAAAAAATCTATATCTATATATGATTAACCAATTATACCAAACAGGTGCTAATGATCTTCAGTTTCATATGTAGGTTGAAACACAGTCATTAAGTGAAACAGAAACAGCTGTAGGAGGCTTAAAACTGGGTGAGGAACAGCCAAACTCTGCTACCATGTGGAAGACAGTTTCATGTCACAGGTCATCATGGCAAGACTGAGGACAGCAACAAGACAGAAGGTAGCTATACTGCATCAGCAAGGTAAAGATTTCAGAGCAGACTGAGGTTTCAGGATGTGCTGTTCAAGCTCTGTTGAAGAAGCCCAAAGAAAGGGGCAATGCTGAGGACCATAGACACAGTGGTCGGCCAAGGAAACTTAGTGCAGCAGATGAAAGACACATTCCGTTTACTTCCCTTTGAAATCAGAAGACGTCCAGCAGTGACATCAGCTCAGAACCAGCAGAAACCAGTGGGACCCTGGTACATCATCTACTGTCTGGAGAAGTCTGGCCAGAAGTGGTGTTCATGGAAGAATTTTATTTATTTCCCAAACATACAGCCAATGTCATCAGGAACTCTTCAGGCAGCCGACATCCACAGAAGATCTGTGGTTACTTCTCCAAGATGTTTGGAACAACCTACCTGCTGAGTTCACTCAAACACTGTGTGAAGAACTGATGCTGAGTTGAAGACAAAGGGTGGTCACACCAAATATTGATTTGATTTAGATTTTTTTTACAGCATTTCTTTGCTGTAAAGTAAGAAACACTTTGGCACAGTACTGTAAATATATATACATTAAAGAGAGATGTTGAGTAAATCTGCCTTCACTGGCTGAAAGCATTTCTACCAAAAATCAAATAATATCTTTTTCCAGACATTTAGACAGTCCGTCTCAATGGTTCCCGTATACTCCTCTAGTGTATTCTGAAGAGCAGAGAGGGTTTGGCACAAACAGGCACAAACAAAGACTCATTCAACTAGAGTAAACATGTACATGCACATATACAGCTGCTCACATCTACGCCACCATCACTTAAATCCACTGCACTGGATAAAAGCTCAGGCCGTCTCATGGCAACCCGTCCTTAAGCTTCACATTGAAGGAGGTCTCTGATGCTAATAACCCCCTACTTCTAAATGACTGTACTAGGTGCAGCTGGGTAGGAAAACTCAATATAACAGAAAGACAAATGCTAGATTTTTTTCAGTGTATATTTTCATATAGTGACAGTGGGATGCAGTATTGACATCAAGACACTCCCTTTAGGATTTAAGCCTGGGTGGGTGGTTGCTTGATGAAAAGCATCAGCTCATAAGTCATGTTTACAGCATGTCGAGAGTTTTATGATCCTTACCATCAATAAATGGAGGATTTGCTATTTCAACACTTGAACAGAGCGGCGGTGCCACATTTCTGTCAAAAGTATTGATAGTGCAACATGAAAAAAAGTTTCTATTCATGAAATTTACAACTCCTTTTATTATTATTGTTCTTTGTCTTACTTTGATTTGGGCCATAAGCATCATTTAAGTTTTGGATCAATGGTTCCCATCATTTGGGACAGTTTTAGGAATGTATCTTATTTTGCCATGATGTCTGTGACTTTGCTTGAGCCCCATTTTTTAGCTTTAATGTGTTTACATTTGGCACACTGGAACCATAAAAAGTATTCTGAATGAGCTATTAGCAGTTCCTGTTTGCAAAGCATACATGGATGTGCAGACAGTTGTTACTGGATCACTTTGGATATTGAAGACAACTTAAAAACATGATGATTCAAAGCAAGTTGTGGACTCATAGGGACCATTTGTCTTCTATATCACATATCCTGATAAAAGATAATCATGTCTTTGAGGAGTGTAAGTCACACTGAATTGCTATGGTGTGTAACAGTGTGCAGCCTCAAAATTGTTTATCATCTGATATTATTTTGTACATCAATGGGGGGAATTTTCTAAAAAAAAAAGTAATATATAAATTCCACCTTTAGTGCCTGTTATATTTCAACAAACCTGCATCAAAGCCAATTAGTGAAACGAAATGGAGGTAAAATGACTCTCAAACACACTCACACAGTCCAGCGTGAGAATCAGGGTCACACGGGCAAACACTCAGTCCAACACTACACCCATATTTCTGCTCGGACCGAATGTGGCAAACAACCTAGATTTTGGAGAGCAGTGATCTAGTGCACTTCAGAGATCATGGGATGATGAAGGCAGAGTTACATCATCATCATCAGCACACAACAGAAGTAAAATCCCAGAGCCACAGTGGTGGATGTTCTTTATTACCTTGGGGTAGATTTGTACAAAATGTCACGGCAATCCATCAAAGAGTTTCTGAGACATTTCACTCTGGACCGGGCGGTGAACATCAACATCCCTGGAGCCACGCCACTACCATGGCTAGTAAAAATTGGCTCTTAGAGGAAGTGACTACAGTCTGTTTTCTGAAGGACATTCTTTCACTCTAAAACCTTATTTATTATATTCAAACTTCATCAGCTGCTTCTAGGCATGTCACTGTAATGGATTTATTTCTTTAAATATTTGACTCTTTTAACTCTCATGACATTTTATTTATTTATAATTGAAAGCCTGGAAGTACGATTGTAACATAAAAAGAACTTCTGTATTATACTTCTGCTCTCTGTGTATCATGAAGCTAATGAACCACACTCAGCTTCTAATACAACACATATTTCACTGAGAGGTAACATGTCATATGTACACATTTTATCTTATTGTATCTTTTCCCATTATTAACTGAAAGAAGAATAGAACACATCATACACTGATTTAAAGCAGTGGTTCCCACTGATTGTGGCCTTCTTATATTGTATTATTTGAACGCTTTTTGAAATTATCAGGTAATCCATAAGAAAAAGCACTGAATAGAAAAAAGAGTTAGAACAACAGACAGGATTTTGTGTAGTAGATTGATCTTGTGATATCATTGTGGGACCCACGGCTGTAAACACTACTAATATACACTACGGCTGATGAGTAAAATGTAAAGATAAAACAATTACAAACATTTTGAAGTATGTTCAGCTGTGCATGCAGTGTAGTCACAGCTCTTTAAGCCAAACAAATTCCAATTTCATACTTTTACATCTTTTCTCAGTACTGCAGTTTGCTATCTAATAAGATTTAAATTGTCAAATGCTTTTCAAATGTTTTTAGGGTTAAGATTTTAGTCAATAGTTGACCCCCCTGCACCTTTTTTGTATCTACATTTTTATTTCTTTTTTTTGACAAAAAAGTCTAGTTTTCCGTGTAATCAGGCTCCAGTTATTCACACTTTTAACAAGTATTGCATTCAATTACACCAAGATGTGTTCAACAGATCTTCAACATCTAATTCTGAGTTTACTTTTCCTTTGAGTACTGGTATAAGGCATTAGAACCTCCCTGCTTTGTGTCTTAATAGGGTCTGCTTTCAGTATGATGTGGTTTGCAGTGAATGAGCCTTGAACAGACAAACTCATACAAGCGCCGGAGGTTTAATGGACAAGAAATAATAAACAGTCTCTTCACACAGTGTAATGGAGTTCCTAAAACAACACAAAACACTCTGAGCCGCCTTTGATTTTTTGTGTTGATACTAAGAAGAGCTCTTGACAGATGCAGCCAATAAATTATTCATTCTCACAGAAGAACAATGCTTTGTGTTCTGTATTATAAGAAGGGATTCAAATATATTATACTAGCTGCTACCTATCTTGCTGAACTAGCCGTTACTCATTCTATGATTTATTCATGTTCCTGAAGCTCAGTGTGCTGTGGCGGCTTTTTGAGATTCATCTGTAATACATGTTCAGCAGTGACAAAGATATCTAGATAATGCCTCAGGTAATGCTACATTTGCCAGTAAGATTGTGTTTGAAGATAGTTGGCTAGTTGAACATTCAAAAGTCCAAAAATTAGCATAAATATCACAAGATGGAAAAGTTTATTTTTTTCTCTCAGATAAGATTGTAACTGCCAAAACCTTGATTTGAAACTCACCTTTTCAAAGACACATTCCTGACATATTGATCTATTACTCAGTGTTGGAGGAAGTAGAGATATTTGTAAAATAAATGTAGCAACACCACACTATCAAAAAACAGGTAAAAGTACTCATTAGGTAGGTGGATGTCTGTCTCACATTATAATACTGGATATTGTCATATTGCTTTAATGAAAAAGAAGTGTTTAATGTTGGTTGACGAAAGAGCAACGTTTTAAAGGGGACATATTGCACTTTTTACTGTCTTTTCAACAGAAATATGTAAGCCAGGTGTATCAATAGACCCTCAATCTTTGAGAAAAGACAGTCCTCTCTCTTTTTCTCCTGCTCCATCTTTCAGTAAATGTGTGTGAAATTGCTCAGTTTGGATTTGGCTCCATCTATCTATCTATCTATCTATCTATCTATCTATCTATCTATCTATCTATCTATCTATCTATCTATCTATCTATCTATCTATCTATCTATCTATCTATCTATCTATCTATCTATCTATCTATCTATCTATCTATCTATCTATCTATCTATCTATCTATCTATCTATCAGCCCTTCAGCAGACTGACGGTCACACCCACTGAAAACCTGAATCCACCTTGCTGTCCACTATCGTTGTTATCTCGTTAATGCTAGCATTGGTAATAACATGTTGAAGGTGTGAGCAAAGTGCTGCGGTGGGTCTTCATGTCCTTCCACCATCAGAGGAGGGCCTTAAAGAGACAGGAGCTAAAACTGAGTGTTCAGAAAGGGTGAAAAGAGCAGAATGTAAATGAGCACAATAGGTCTACGTCTCCTTTAAGTACTCAATATCTTGTCAGGTAGTTTATGTATAATAGTGCAGAATATTTTAAAGGGAATATCATTAGTAATTCTACCTACCAAATAACTGTGGTGGAGTAAAAAGTCCAATGTGAAATGTGCACATGCTGTGCAATGTAGCTTTATAGTTAACAGAAACATTTTGTGTTTAACATTTTGGACTTAAAAGGAAACTAAATAAGCAGGAGCTCTAACTTGAATGACCTCGCAGGTTTTGCCTATTTTCTACCAAACATAATATTCCCAAACATAACCATCAGCCTCATGACAACACATCTGTGCAGCAGCTGCATCTGTTTGGTCATTAAAGTCTAGAATTTGCCCGGGGGTTATGTCCCAGCTTCAAATTGAGTAAATGCTGAGGGAAGTGAGCTTTATTGTGTTTGAATTGTAGGGAAGCTATTATAGTGTGCACAATGACTAGACACCAGCGTAGATGAAATCTATAGATAGAACAACATTAATAACAGAGAACTATAAAACTAACAGCATCCTTACATTTAAGTGTTATGTTTCTTTTTCTTTTTTTCCCCCTGTTTTTGACATTTGCATTCATCAATAATATTGAATGATTTTAAGGTATATGCCTTAATGTTTTAGTGCAAAATGAGCAGGCACATTTTCTATTGTATGAGTGAAAAGAAGAGGAACACAGAAACCTAATCATACTGAAAAACACTGTGCTCACCAATAAACCACACTGGTTGTGGTGTCAAACCTTTTCAGTGCAAGCTTTGGAGGAAAGCACCTGAAAGAAAACAATCATAAAATGTGTCATGTGACAAGTCCCTGTTAAGAAGTGCCATTACAGAGCAGAGCATACTGTCAAACAACAGAACACAGTGTGGGCCAACTTGCCACTTATCTGTCAAAGTTAATGCTTCAAAAGAAGTTAAATCTCTGCAGAAGGTGGCCAGCAATACTTTGAATCATGTCTCTGGTGTATGTCCTTTCTTCCAAATCTGACCCACAAAGGAGAGGAAGCTGTCGAAGTCATTCCTCTCTTTGGTCTCTCAAAAGTTAACTTTCTAGGAATTCAAGGAAGTAACCTAATTTTCTGATGGAAGTCTTGAGCAAAAATTTTGAAGTTCGTACTTTGGAATCGACAAAAGAAATCAGTAAGGAATAATAGTCAGCAAGCAGAAATAGCTTGAAGCAAAAGGTATTCTTCTATCTGACATACAGCAGAACAAAACCGTCAAGACCCTCAAACACGGTATATTATTGATCCATGTTGTTACATCTAAGAGCTGAAAGGAAAATATAAATGGTAGCTGTGCATAGTAGCAGCATTTTTGCTGCGAGCGTGTATTTGTGCCTTCATTGATTCTTTCCTCCAGACGCTCGTGACATCTCTTTTATCATAAAAACTCCTTACATCAGCACTGTACAGCCTGCACAATGTCCAGAGGGACTTAAGTGCGTTATATTATATTACATATTATATATACGTAGCAGAGAATACTGTACGGCTCACATATTACAAAAACACTGACAGAGTGGAGTACTGACACAATCTCACTCTACAGACATCCAGTCGGTGTGACATGTTGGTGAAGCTGCATTTAGCCCCCAGAACTACTTTACATGTCCTAAATGTTGTATGTTTTGATAATTATTGTCAGAAGTGGAAAAACAAGCAAAGAAAAGTACGATATTCTCAGTCGAACATGGAAAGATATAGACTGATTAATGTAAATCAAAACAAAAGTGGGTCCTTGAAATTATCCATCTGTTCCTCCCTATTCAGAGCCAGTACTCATGTTGTATGGAAATGTGTTACTGTTTCAAATCAGGTTATGTAAATCTAAATTAAATCTCCATTTTCTAAAAGAAAAACTGGATGAATACTGTCACGATTTATTTTTATTCAACACACAACACTCTCATAAATAAAGAGAATATACATTTGGGTTGTAAAGGTTGTAAAAGTTAATCCCACAGTCCACAGGGCACGACTAAGTGTATTTACAAAATATGTTAAAAACACAAGATCAACTTCTGGCTCAAACATGTACAATACACGGATAAATATTCGGAGCAGGTTGTGATATAGACAGGGGTCCGAGAGATGGATATGCTGAGATGCAGAGACATGCAGTGACCCGGCCGACAGCACAAAGGAGACAGCCAATGTGTTTGTTTAACATCATAGTACTTTTTCCATAATGTACTTGTCAGGTTTGTTGCATGTCTCCAGTAGCTAAAAAGACAACATCATCTTCCTTCTTTGACTTGGCTGCAATCAGAGCTTCCATGGTTATTACCTCCTGCCTCCCAGCCTGGTAGACTGGAAGTCTAATGACACAAACTTTTACCACATGCAGAGTTCCTCTGCAGTCAGAAATAATTTCAGTGGATTAGCTGTGGGATTGTTTTGTTTTTTTTGTTTTGTTCCATTGACAAATCCAGGGAGTGGAAAAGGAGGTAGTTGGTATATGAAGAAAAACACACGCTATGAACTAAGACTTAAAACACGAAATATCAAAAGCCCTGCACACCCACACAAGTATTTTCAATTATTCTGGTTGATGAAACCTCCAGTCAGTTTGAAATCAATCTAAGAACCCATCGGCCATCATCTGACAATAATTTAAGCTCTGAGGCCAAGGGCCAGTGACTGGGGACTTCCGCTGTAACCAGTGGATATCTGGATACCGGATAACGGATGTCTGGTCCACGACTTAAGCCTATTAACTAATAACAATGATAATAGTGTAAATTGTCCTTCGGCAACAGATCTAGCAGGAGAGTACAGGAGCTTTGAATCAAGCTCAGTATGTCCACACCTACACAGGTTTAAGAGGAGGTCCGATCAGACAACAACAGGTGAAAACACCTGTAGGTGCACCAAGGTTGTATAGAATCTTAAGATTATGTAGTTTAGGCAGGTAGCCAAGCTGAAATCAGTCATCTAACCTGCTGACCTTTATACATGTGATTATGACCATTAATGATTAAGACTGCAGCTCTGTGAAGCTGAGCTGTACTTCACAGAGGGTGCTTTGAGCTAAATGCTAACATCAGCCTGCTAACATGTTCACAGTGACAATGCTAACATGCTGATAGCACGAATAGTGTTTAACATGTTCGCCATCTTAGTTTAGCAAGTTAGCACCCACACATTTGTTAATTAGCGCTATACAGAAAGTACAAGCTGAAAGGAATGTCACTGATGTCAAATGTCATTGAATGTCAAACCAAAGTTTTGGATAAAATACTTTTTTGAAAAGGCCTTACAATGCTGCTGTAAGAAAAGTCATATTTTGCGATAATCATCTTAGTTTGGCTCTGTAGAAATATGATTACTTGGCTCCGCCGAGATGAGATTCACAAATAAAACATTTTGATAAAATACAAAGTGTTTGGTAGCTTCAGTTACGTGATGTGGTGCAACAACAACAACAATCACAGGCATAAAACGTACACTGTCACAGTTGAAACTCTCTTTCTATCTTCTGCTCTGTTAACACCGTTGTTGAAATAGTTAATAGTGTTAATAAAGGGAGAACATTTTTTTCTCATCAGTGCCGTCGTAGAGCATGGCACATCTGAGGGTACAGAACACTCAGCACATGAAAAGCCCAAGTACACTTGTTATCAAAAGACACTATGCTGATAATTTGATGAGGTCATTGTAGCACATAACTAGTCCCAGTTCTGGACAAAACTAGTTCACATAAAAGCTGGACATTGTTTCAAGCAAAATTTCTAAATATGATAATAAAATGCCCCCACAGCATCAATCACACATAAAAGTTACATAAAATGTCCATCTCACCAGTCATTCTTACTTTTTTATGTGCACTAAAACGGTACTCTACTTCCAAAACACATTTCAAAGAGCCACTCATTTTTTTGTAATGGTGACATTACGCAAATTATGATGCCACTAAAGCCTGGTCTCACATACTGTATTTACAACACAGTTACAATAGTGATGCAAAAGTACTACTACACCACAAATGCATCGTGTGAAACAGCAGACAAGAAGAATATATACAGATCTCGCCATCTATCAGGTGGGAATAACAGCAATCTTAAGCTTAAAAATGAAAGGTTTTCACAAATAATTTATCACACACCCACAGTCCAACCTAATAAACCCAACAACCCAATATTAAGAAATGCTGAAAGTGCTCGCGTCATCATCTGTTCTATTGAACCTCTTGGTGGTTTGGGCACCCACTTCTTCCTGCTCTGTGACCAGCTCGTTGCTCTCATGGGATGAATCCTTCATCACGCTGTAGTACATCGGCACATTGTACTCCACCGCCTTCTCCTTGTGTCGCCAGTTGCACTTGCAGAGCTTTTTGAACGCGACACGAAACTTCTGAGACATGAGGTTGTAAATGATGGGGTTGATGGCGCTGTTGGTGTAGATGCACATCCGGCAGAAGAGCAGGAACCAGGTGTTGTGGTAAGGTGGGTCGATAAAGGAGTTGACCACCACCAGCGTTCGGTAAGGCATCCAGAGCAAAGCGAAGAGGATGACCACTACAGCCAGCATCTTTGTTATCTGTCGGTACAGAGAAAGAGACGGAGGAGCGAGAATCAAGATTGATGTAATTATTTGACAATAATGAAGAAGAGTGCAATCATTATTGTCTTAACAGGGATACTGTATGACATGAGTTGTGTCAATGCTGTAGAAGATGTCTAATAACAAGAGTCTACAGCTATGCTCTGTGGCTCTGATGCTGCGCCTGGGGACTAAATTATTTGGTCATAAGCCAAAGCATTGGACCTAATAACGGCACTAATGAAAAGTCAGAGGTTCATCAAAGTTATTACACTTCATCCTGGTTATGAATGTGTGAATGAAATGTCATGGAAAACCATCAGATAGTTGTTGAGACATTTCATTCATAATCACAAATGTCATCCTCATGGCGACGCTAGAGGAAAGGTCAGGGGATCACTGTCATTAGTAGGATTCATCCTCAGGGTACCAACCAATAGTTGTTGAAATTTTGGTCTGGACCAAAGTGGTGGATTTACCGACCAAATTTGCCTTCCCTAGAGCCACGCCACTAGTGCGATGAAAGTAATGGGAATTTCTAAGCTATTTACGTTCATGTTTGTCACATTTAGAGTGAAGAGTGAAAAAAAAAGATGTCTTTATCAGAAGTGATTCATAAGATTTCATTATTTTCTCATAAAGATATATAATTCTCTTTTCTTCTCTAAACTGTGTGACAGTCTAGCCTTCTCAGTACCTGTTTCCTTGCAGTGACAGCACCCTTGGTGGCCTTGTTGGTGCTGGTGGAGTGACCCTGGTGAACAGACCCTCCTCCGGCTCTGTCGTTCAGATGCGATGGCAGAGGGCTCATGAACAAAATCCTTGCGATGAGCCCATACAGCACAGTGGCCACAGTGAGGGGGATCACATAGAACAAAGTGAAGTCCAGGAAATAGATTGGCATGTAGAAGCTCCTGGAGACACGGTAGCCACAAGTGACCACTACTCCGTTGGTATAGACGGTTTCATCTGTGTCCACTAAGAAGAACCACATAATGCAGTAGAGTGAGGTAAAGACCCAGACTCCAGCTATGATCCTCTTGGCCCGGGAAACGGTGCATATGAATTGTGCCTTTATAGAGTGACAAATAGCAATGTATCGTTCGATGGTGAAGGCTGTGATGGAGCAGGACGATACATTGATGCCCAGGTACTGAAGATAAGTTATACACAAGCATCCTGTGTATCCGTATATCCAGAAGGCAACTACATCAGAGATATTAGGCAGCCCTGCAGCCAGGAGCACAATGAGGTCTGCAACAGCCAGGCTGACGAGGTAACAGTTAGTCGGAGTCACCATGTGTTTAGTGCGCAGCACAACCAGCACCACCATAATATTCCCAGCTATCCCAACTAAACATATGAGCATTGTCAGACATATTGTTATGACCTGCTCTTCAAGAGGGTTCAGAGGAATTTCTGTCAGATTTACAACATGAGTGACATCCTGAAAGATGGTTGTGTTGTTCTCCATTCTGTTCAAGTCTTGTGGCTACAGTTCAGTTGATCTCCAGGGGCAAAAAACAAGGAGCCTAAAGACAGAAGCAGAGAGAAACAATAGATAGGGACTCAAATTATTGGGGTGGGGTTTGAATTTTATATTTCACTTCCTCTGACTCTCCACTTGACTTGAAAAAAAAATTGAATAAAAAAATGCAACACCCTCCCTCCAATCTAATGTGAAGTGGTATTAATCGGTTTTTTTTACAGTAACAGTGTACTAAAGCAATGTGACAATGTGTTAGGGGTCGCTTGTATTGATGAACCTACAGAGAATTATCACCTGAATCTGCAGCTCCCCTCGGCTTCACTGAGCTTCATAGTGAGTTTTAGCTTATTGTCCAGTTGGCATAGTGGCGTTTTTGGCCGTAGCAGGCAGCTGTTTTCAGCTAAAGACCTCTAACTGCACTCTACCGTCTAGCTGGTGAACTTAATCTGCTAAACAGGGAGATATCTCCCTCAGGAGAAGGTAGAGACCAAAAACAGAGCTAAAAGAGAGTGAATATTGGATTTTCAGTCATAAGGTGGTTAGAAACATGGCAAGTTCACCATATCAACTCAAAAGAGCCGATCTTGTATTGGCATCTTGTTTCCACTCCCCCAATGGCCAAACATATCAGCTATTGCAGGTTTAGTATACAGTAATAATGAATTTGTGCATCATTCTACCTTTATGTTACACATAATAATTATATAATATTCCAATCACTCTTTATTTTAGGAAAAGATACACTAATGAAAGGCAGAACTTTAATATTAACATAGGACAACTTTATATGACATATTTAAACTTTTTTTTAACTTAATGTTATGATGCAGTGAAAGTGAAGCAACTGCTGGTAGCGATAACATTTAATCACAAATATATTACTGACAGGCTGGTCCTAAAGGAAAAGTTAAACCCTAAAACAGCAAATGATAAAATGCATCTTAAAGACCCACTTTGCAGACTGAAGCCATCATTTGCAACTATCTGATCCTTTACAAAAAACCTCACAAGAGAAAGCCGAACTACGGGGTGAGGTGAGTGGGGTGAGTAAAAATACCCTCCCCTGCTATCCAAGAAAAGTCAGACCACCCTCCCTACAGCAAAAAGACAAAAATAAATAACCCTCCCCCTTTTCTTACCTCCCCCCAAATCATCTTTGTACAGAGCCTTAGCCAAAGAAATAAAGCAGAAATAAATTACAAAATCATTACAGTTGATTCTCACCAAGAAAACAGAAGTGTGTGAGAGTAAACAAATATGTGACAAATATTTTTAAGAGAAGAAAACATGCAGCTTACCATCATTTGCAAAAGGCAGCACTCACTCTGGCATGGTAGCAGCACTCAGGTGCAATCAACCAAGAAACACAGCTGACTGCTCAGTCCTTCTCCAGAGCCGCTCGGGTCGTCCACATATCTCTCTCTCTCTCTCTCTCCCCCCTCTCTCTCTCTCCCTCTTTTGCTCTCCCTATTTTCCCAGTGCACCCCTCCCTCTCTTTCACATCACAGACAATTATATCCAAACTGCACCACACTGCCTTGCACAGCCACCAACTTAAAAATCAATTCCACCTCCCCATCCAAGCTCAGAATGTCAAGTCAAACACTGTGTCCATGGCTATGACCATAAACCCTGTAATTATTGAAAGAACAGACAAGGTAGCCTGCAATTCAACACATTATCCACTGCAGGGGTTGGTCATTGAATTGAAATGGCACTAATTATGAAGTAGACCTTTTTTGGCACTGGCAGACATAATTCAGTGAACACTTCATCTTGTGTAAAAGGGTAAATTAACAGCTTTGGCTTCTCTGGTTTTGCACAGATTCATTGTAGAATATGAAAGTTTCTTGTCCCTTGAGGAGCAAACTGGAGCACATATCACAGGATTAAGATTTTTGTTATTCCTCTGACATTTGGGTACGCTTCCACAGATCCTGGCAGTCTGATTGAGTGGTAGATGCTGGTACTGTTAAAACCTGCTCCCAAGAGCTGATAAGATGAAGTCACATTAAAAGCTGTTTTTCAAAGCTGTGAAAACCGATCCTAACAAACCACTCATAGCTTGGCAAGCTCTTTAAACCTCTGTCTGTGGACAGGACTGTCAGTATGAATGCTAATTCACGACAGACGCTTGCATTTTCATAGAAGAATACTTTTCAGTGGCTGAACGCTCTGTCCCCCAGGCTTCCTCTAATGAACACATTACAGCTTCACAGACGGAGACAAAATCCTGCAGAGCAGTTTTTGTCCAGGTAATTAATTGAACTGCTGCATCCTAAGAAGTCTTTCCTTTACTGTGTTTGAACAAATATTATGATTAGTGCCTGCTTCCTGCCTCCTGGTGGGTTTTCACAAATTCATATTCAGGCTGAATATTAGGGGAATGTATAAAAAGCGAAAGATATCTTAAATGTTTGAGTTTTGAGTTTTGATATTTTACTCAGTGTCAACATCTTCAATGAAGAGCTGGAACAAGCTGATAGTGAGTAAACAAAGTATGATACTGTTAGTCAGATAGTGGAGAACAAGTGGATTTTTCCAACCTTAAAACTACTGAATGAGAGAGAAAATGTGAAAATTGGATGTGACGAGATACATTTTTGTTGCATTTTAAAAATAATCTTTCAGTTGACTGCACTTCTAACGAGAATAAGACCAGAGCTGTCACACACACACACACACACTGACTTCACAATTCATAGTAACAGAAAATACATGAATAATTTATCATTTCTGGACCAACAGCGTATCATCTTTACACAGACTGCTGAATTTTGAGACAAGCATGAAGTGGACAAAAAGTCAGGATTTAAAATAGATGATAAAGAGGTGTTCTATTATTACTCTAGGATGATGTCTTAAAATAAACTCCCAAAGCCTCATGGGAGTTTTCAGCAGGCACATACTGATGAAATGCAAAGGATTTTTCTCAGAGAATGGAAGTGATTTTTGTGTGTGCATGTGTGTGTGTGTGTGTGTGTGTGTGTGTGTGTGTGCGTGTGTGTGTGTAAGGGTGCACTGATTAAAATAGGCTGGTAAATGATTGGATGTGCGCATGAAAAAGATTCATCTAATCTATTAACATTATCAAGGCCAATGAAATATTCAAAAAATTATAAGAACCAATCTATTGTTGTTCATTTCCCGACAGAAGTATTATTCTATTCTGTATTATTCTCTGTCCTCATCTGTCCAAAGCGCCATGGTGGCATCTAGTGGGGCTGAGCGGTAAAAAAACAAACATAAAAAACCCAATAGAATCAACTCAGAGGTTGATGTTAAGCCACACAGGAGGAAATACAACAATGCACACATACAGACGTGACCTTTGCATGAAAATAAAACTGTCAGTCACGTCTCTGAAACAAAAGAGGTTGATGCAAATGGAATAGATGTTGTGGTCTAAATTTGTTAAAACCACATAGGTGGTGGTGATGCGCTTGCAGAGGAAGCTATCTTTGTGTTCTTCTAAAACAGTAGAGTGAGAGAACTGACTGATGTGAGACCAACCTGAGAGAAACCAAATCACAAGAGTCTACAGCCACACTAGCATCTGTCTGAGGCTGCAGTCACTCACAGCTAACATGCTCAGAATCATGTTCAACATCTTAGTTTGAGTGTTAATATAAAATACTAAGTGCAGCTGAAGCTGATGGGAATGACATTAGTTTTGTAGGAATTAGGTCATAAACTAATGTAATGCATAACGACATTTTGACCTGAAGATGGCACTAGATTAAAAGTCAACACATCACCAAGCCTATTTCATCCTGAGGTGTTTGTACAAAACGTCATGGCAATCCATCCAGTATCTGTTGAGACACTGTCATCCGTGGGCAACCTCAACGGAAATAGTCTCTTTTTGCTCTTCTTTGCTCAGTTTGACTTGTATTTTCTTCATTAGGTAAGCCCTTCTCCTCTCCTCCTGCCGTCTGAAAAAGCATGCTGAGATTTTCCTGCGCAGCCGTCTGGCGTAAACCTCGAGGAACACAAGAGAGTAGCTCATCAGCCACAGACATCCCAGCAGGACTGTGACTCCCAGGTTCGGAGCTGAAGTTGTCACATCACAGAGCGATGGCTCCGGGTGGAAAGTCCACTTGTATTCCCTGTGGAAGTTTGTGAGCTCCCGTGTGACACAGGATTGTGGGATAATACAAAATGCTGGAGGGAACCACTGCACCTATGGGGAGATTAAAGAGAAAAGCGAATGCATGAGGAAGCAGATACTGTAGGTACAATAAAGTGGGGAAGCAGTCTGCGTCTGTCTTACCTTATAATTGACACTTATGCTGGCAGATGTTGGTGGAAAATCCAGTAACCACGGCACAATCAGCTGAACTATGTGATACACAACGTGATCCAAAGCTACTATTACAGTCATTGCAATGAAATGAAACGTTACCACAACCAGTGATATGACGCAGGAAGTACATTCCTCACTTGTTATCTTGCAGTTTGTTGGGTAAGTTTTATTTTCAGCTTGTCTTTTGTTTCCAGCAGGAGTCACTTGCTGCAGGAGCTCTTTGGAGATGTTACGGTTATCAAACTGAACTGATGTCAGATAAGATTTCAAGTAGCGTGCAGATTCAAAGATTAGCAAAACAACAAAAATAGCCGCAAGGATCCGGTTTGAAAATACTTTATATTCTTCCAGCAGGTTCCTGGTGCGTGAGAAGTTGACCTCTATCTGCCCAATCATCTTAGTAAACCTGCTTTTGACTTCTGACACATTAATGTGGGTAAAATGATCTAACCTCCTCAAGTTGGTAACAATGCTCAAGTCTTCCCTCTTCACTTTGATGGTTTCCTCGACGAGGTCTCGTTTTGCTTTGTTCAAAGGCTCTGATGAGTTTAACAAAGTCTTTGTGAAACCCTCAGCGGTGCACTTGAGCATGCGTGCAACCGCCCCGACGTTCACTGTTATATTTGGGACGACGTTGAAAACTAAAATCATGATAGAGGCTGAGATGAGGAGTTTGCGCCCTTGTTTGGTGCAGACAGTGGGCAGAATCATAGTCAGCACACAGCGCAGAGGGTGACACAGGAAAGTGGCGAGAAACATGGCCAAACTGTAGATGCAGGCGGTCTGAGTAGACGCTTCATGGCTGTATTTCAGAGTCTTTGACAGCCAGTGATGAAGCAGGCCGCCAGTGATGATGGCAAGTGCGATACAAAGAGACAACAGAGTCAGGACGTCCCTGCCAGCAGGTGTGGTTGCAGAGTAAACATCCCAGAGATAAAGCAGGACAGATTTTAGAGCCTGTCTGCAAGATCCTATCCTGCTCCTGAGGACAAAAAACAGAAGATGATGATCAAAAACGTCCTCATGTCTGTCAATAAAATATGAGGCAGCATCAGCTCATAGCTCACAGCGAGCTTAGCTTAGCACAAAGGCTGGAAACAGTTAGCCTGTCCAAAGGTTAATAAAATCAACTTAACAGCACCTCTTACATCTCTGCTACACCTCTACATCTCTCACCTTAACATTAAGACTTGAGGAGGTTGGTGATCCTGGCCAGTAAATAGTTCTGCATATAACAGTAAACCACAACTTGTTGTTTTACACTTTGGTTCTTTGGATGGATTAAACTTATATGATTTATTCAGTATTACTTTGTATGTTTGTTTAATCTGTCCACAAACTAAAAAAATTAAATTAAAAACAATCATTAGTAGCTTAACCCTTTATACGGCACTCATTGAAATACTTAGAAATGAAAAATTTCAACCCTAGACCATTACTGGTGGTCATTACAAGACGTTTTTACTTTTGTGAGTTTTTCAAAAAAAATTTAATGTTATAGTGAAAATCAAGATCGATGAAGTCACCATATATGGTTTCTTGCCGGTCTGTCATGTAGCCTGATTGTTGCTGATTGGCTTGGAGAAATCTTATAGTTCTACTGCCTCATGGTGAGGCCACTTAAGTTACCAAATATGGTCCCTTGCCCGATAAAGGGTTATGGTGGAGGGGAGAACAGGGTTGGTTGTCTCACGGGTTAGTTGACACATTACATATTACAGCCAAGCTAGAGGGTGCTGTTTTATCATTTCATATCAAACATTTGGCGTGATGTTATGCTCATTTCTATCTAAACGGTCTGTGTAAGACACACAAAACATTAAAGTGAGTAGACATTTATTTCCTATAGGTCAGAGTAAATTTTCATTTTTCATTAAAATCAATCAAACATTTATTAAAAAGAAAAAAGTCATAGCTTGACGTCAGGTGGGGCTGGTTGAAACGTCTGTGACATCCATTAGATGTTAAATTCATGATGAGCTGTTATAAAACTGTGGCTTTAACAAAAACAAAATTTACATAATACTGTAAATTCTTTCACTTGATTTCTTATTACAGAGAATAATTTAAAAAAAACAATCATGATTCACATTCATGGTTTAAACAATCAGACAACTACAGTGGGTGTTATGGAGATTTTAGCTTAAAAAAACTTAAAAGTCACAAATACTGGTTAAAATCAAATTGTTTACTGAAACCCCATTGATGACTATGGGGATAACTAACCCCATCACGGGCTCTGTAAGAGTGTCTTTGATGGTTAAAAACTTGCTGTTAAAATAAGCTGTAAGAATGAAGGGATACTCATTTCAAGCCGAGACCTTAAGCTTCCCTCTAATGCAGGAATGACTATTGTAAGATGTGTTGTTGACAAGTCACATGACAGTAAAAAGTGTGACAACAAACCAACAACTAACCCTTCCCTATTCATGTCTACTATTTCGTGACAAACAACAGTTTATCTATCTTCTATTTATTCACAGTGACAACTAGACTTCCATGAGTTAATGTGCACAGCGGCTGCTGTATCTTCCCGTAAGACCTCACATCTCAACTATCGTCAAGAAAGCAATAGTGTAAAGCTATAGTAAGTTTACCTGAACTTTTTTTATTCCACTTGTCTAATTTCACAGAAAAATTCTGCAATTTTCAATGATGGTGGCTTATCATGGATGCATGTAATAGATAGATAGATAGATAGATAGATAGATAGATAGATAGATAGATAGATAGATAGATAGATAAATAGACAGACAGACAGACAGATAGATAGATAGATAGATAGATAGATAGATAGATAGATAGATAGATAGATAGATAGATAGATAACCATTATGGCTGAAATAAAGGTAATCAAAAATAACAATTACTACTTACCTGAGAGGCATAATAACATTCTCCGCGATGAACTTCATTCTCTCTTTAAGAATATGAGTTCAAGGAAAAACAGGATTGGGAAGTGTGAAGTGCTATGGTTAAAAAAGGGGAACTTCTCTGAACAGTCACTGTCATGTTTGTGTGTCGCCTACAGGTTCCCACGAGGGAGAAGACCATAAACCATACATGACACAAAATCATATGGACAGTCATGATGCCACCACACACACACACACACACACACACAGACACACACACATATTTTATTTCAGTCGGGACCAAAGGTGGGCCGACAGACCAACATTCCCAACTATAGAGCCACACTGCTTTGCATGGACCTGAAGATGGCACTAGATTAAAGGTCAACCTCAACAGAAATAGTGTCTTTTTGCTCAGTTTGACTTGTATTTTCTTCATCAGGTAAGCCCTTCTCCTCTCCTCCTGCCGTCTGAAAAAGCATGCTGAGATTTTCCTCCCAGGTTCGGAGCTGAAGTTGTCACATCACAGAGCGATGGCTCCGGGTGGAAAGTCCACTTGTATTCCCTGTGGAAGTTTGTGAGCTCCCGTGTGACACAGGATTGTGGGATAATACAAAACTCTGGAGGGAACCACTGCACCTATGGGGAGATTAAAGAGAAAAGAGAAAAGCGAATGCATGAGGAAGTGAAGAAGCAGATACTGTAGGTACAATAAAGTGGGGAAACAGTCTGCGTCTGTCATACCTTATAATTGACACTTATGCTGGCAGATGTTGGTGGAAAATCCAGTTTGTTTTACTGACACACTGAATAAATTGACACCAGAGTGACGTGATCTCTAGTTTATTTAAGGCTCATTACTGAACTGTTTCCTGTTGTCTACACTTTCCTCCAGTTTGTCATGTGTCAAGTGCTGTTGACTGATACATATTTTCCACCTTAATTACTAACCAAAAAACAACAGTTGCCTCAGAATTTTTGTTACTGTGACAGCAAAAAAATATACAGGACTTTGTGTTGTTTTTAACAGGTGTTTCTTTGTGTGTGTCTAATTTTACAGTTTGTCAGGTGCTGCTATAATTCATTTTACAATACCTTTGGTCTAACTTTTATTCACAGAATCTCTGATTTATAATTAATATAACTGAATCTCTTATCCGATGCTATTTTTACAGTTTCACAACTGCTTCCAGCAAAAATCTGCTGTCTTTCACCAGCATTGGAAGTGTGTTTAGCTTGCTACATAGCTATGCACCTACATGCATAGTAAAGCCAGAAGATACTTTCTATAGGGAATATAATAACAATTAAAAATTTAGTGAAGAGTTTAGTTAGTTTAGTTTATAAGCAGCTGTTGATTTCCATAGGAATCATCTGTGGAAGCCTTTAGGTAGCTTTAAGGTTGTTAAAATCATTAATACTGTCTGTATTCTGTTTCAGCTTTTCCAGCTCTTTTCATTTGGTCTCACTCTTATATTGTAATCACAATTGTTTTATTGTCCAATACTGTTTTCACAGTTCCACTAATGCTGCCAGTAAAAATTTTACAGGCAATCCACTGTGTTCAACCTTTATTGGGTGTATGTTTAGCTCACTGCATAGCTGTGCAGCTACAGTACATATAAGAAATAAGAAATGGGATTTAATGTAAAATTGTAGTCCCAGTTATGATCCTTACAAAAATGTCAATACCATTTATTATGAGTAACAACTGAATACTAAAATATTTCTAATCTATCTTTGGATCCTCAAAAAGTGAAAGAATATCCATCACCTCCAGCTAAAATGTGTTGTCAAAGGTTGTTTGCGGTTGACGTTTAGGTACATCCTGTCATGATCCGTTGGTTTTGGATGAGGACCTTTTGCACTGACCCTGCTGACACTCAGTAACCACCACAGCTTTGCACAAGTTAACCATTGTTGTCGGGCCTTGTGACTTCAGACAGTTTACTACACTAAACAAACACTGTAAGCAATTTACAACTGTGTGCCTTTTCTGGTTCTGCTTTTGTGTGACAAGGCCAAATGCATTAAACGTGTGTGATACCTGCAGCAGTGCAGCTACAGCTAATCTAATCTTGACATTGCATTTTGTTGCTGGTTTCTGTTTAGAACTAAAACACGATTTAGCTGTTGCAAATATTCTGATAACTCGGTCCATCTCCTGACAATAAACATGGCTATGTGCACTTATTACAGGCAAATACAGAGACAACATGCAACTAATATATTATAATACAAACTCAAACAATTTATTTGTAACAATTGCAAATCACTTTGTAACAAAATGTACGCATTAGTCAGGATTCATGTTCTAATGTAGAAAAGATTCAAAATATTCTTTTATGTTCTATGGCTTTGGCAACTAAACATGTGCCTTATAACACACAAACAGGTGACATGATCTCATAGTGATTTTAACCAAAAATATATATTTCAAAAGAAGAAAGGTCTCTCAGTCCAGTAGTATCAATACAAACAGCACACACTGCACACAGGCTGCATAAATGTCTCTCCTGTCCAGTTTTAAGAAGGAAGAGAGTAAAATAATGTACCTTGTTTTAACTTCTTGTATTACTTTTAACATTAAACTTGGAGTTTGACAAAACTAACAGTACACAGCATGAAATCTTGACCCTTGAGAGACTTAGAAGACACATAAACTTATTAAATTCATCATAACAGGTAACAGCTGAAGTTCCCAGAGTGTTCTGACATGTATTGACACAGAGTTCACAGTCTGTGTGCGGACAGACTTTTGTCCCTGTTTAGTTTTAAATCTTTATACAGTCCATATACAGAGTGAGTGATCAGAGCGTAGCATTGAGCGACTGGACAGGTGAGACATTTACATCAGTAACAACAGCAGATCTGTTGATGGGGTGAGCCCATTCTGGATACGCGTTCAAGTTAAACATGGCAACGCCCCACGTGTTCATGGCCAGAGAGACCGAGAGGATTCCCAGAATGTTCATGACGAAGCCGGTTTTCACCTGAGAAAACGGGCAGAAAACATGAGTATAGATGATGAAAGGTAACAATATGTTTTAGTATCAGGCACTGACATGAGGATCTTACCATGTCTTTAACCATGAGATGTCCTGATGCAAAGGCGATGGAGTTGGGTGGCGTTGACACTGGCAGCATGAAGGCATATGAACATCCTACTGTTGCAGGTATCATGAAGTACAGAGGGTTCACTGAGACACGAATGGCCTACAGAGACAGACAAATCAAAGAAAAGCAATTTTCATGGAGATATATTTGGAAAAAGTAATTCCAATGAAAGCTGCTCAAAACTCCCAAAACTTCATTATATAATATCAATATCATTAAACAGTCCATCCTCATACCAAAAACAACAACATTGGTCGATCTTTCAAAGGGATAAAATCAACCAATGTTTACGTAGGTGACCTCTAGTGACCAGTTTATAAAGGAGGCTGTGTGAGGAGGAGGCCGAGGGTGGTTGGGTGGGCCAAACACAGGACTTTCACTTCCGTCACGAACATACTTATTTTAACCAAAACATCATCTTTTCATAAACCTAACCATGTAGATTTGGGGCCTAAACCTAACCAAACTGCAACCATTTCACGAACTTATATACATAATACATATACATACATGATACATAATTTAAGTAATTTGATTGCTTGTGGCTGGTCCCCATCTGTCCTATAGAGTGCGCTGTAACAGCTTATATATGTATGTGCTTTGGGAGTCATTGGAAATCAACCTATGCTGTTGTTTCAGTATGAGGATGTATTGCACGAAAGGTAAGGGAGAAAATAGGTTTTTTCATTATATGGGTGAACTGATCCTTTAAGTAAAGTTCTGAGAGGTTATAGTTCAATACGTTTATAATACAAATGTGACCTGAGGATACAGTCACAAAAACTCCTATATGTCCTGTAAACGACTCTCTGAGTGGGCTCTCTGCAGTAAAGGCACCATTACAAAGTACAAAAGCTTCAGATAATGATTAGTGACAACAACAGTTAATGTCCAACAGGCTACAAACAGAAGAACAGCTACTGCTAGAGTTTAACAAGCCTACTGAGCCTTTGACTAACACTAAAGGACCATTTGAGCAACAAACCCTGTGCCCTGTGTAGGTCATGAGTTTCCACTGCTTTGTCTTGTAACCCGGTTTGTCTACTCGACTGTTGGTTTGCCCATTTCAGCAACAGGAACACACAGCTAAAGAGTCTGACCCACTGTATATCTTTAAGTGGAAGATCAGTCTTACCAGTTCAGCGATGACGGGTAAAAATATGATAATTGTGGCAGTGTTGCTGGCAAACTCAGTGAAACAGGCCAGGAAACCAGTGATCAACATCACAGCTGCAGCAGGAGGAACCTCAGCCAAAGGCTGGAGGTGGCCTCCAATCCAGGAGGCGAGTCCAGACTCCTGCCAAACGCCACAGGGGTGAGGGGTCAAAGATCAAATCACAACATAATAAAGCAAAGTGGAGAACAGAACCAAACAGAGCAGAGCAGCACAAAGTGAACAGAAGAGATCCATTTATACACCTGTGACATGTAAACCTTTTTACAAACAATTTAGGGTAAATTGACTTTTTGGGATTTGTATTCATGTTGTTGACTAGAGTGAGAAGACTGAGTACCACTCTCATACACACACACTTTGCGGGGTCAAAGTACTGGAAGACACATTTCTCAGCCAAGAAATAGTCCAGCACATAATTACCCATAAAACCACAACTTTTTGTTTTTACAGGTCTCAAATCATATATAACACTAATGTGTAATAGGGTTAGGGTTGCCATTGTACCTTTTCACAAGTCTCTGTTTCCCAACATGAAGAGTATTTTTTTTTTTTTGTCTACTTAATCAATAATTTCAGTCCAAGTTTGTTAGATGATCAACCAGGCCATACACTTAACACAAGTTTGTTTGACTTGCTTTTTTTTTTTTTTTTACTGCCGTTTCATTATGATTTGTTGAAAGGGGTTCACCCTATTCTGATGTCAACAGTAACAACAATAGGCTGAAGCTTTCTTAATTCTTATATTATATATATAATAATATATATACCAGGTGGTAGATTCCAGCTAGGAGAGGCTGTCACCATCTAAATGTCACAAATATTTTCATTTCACCTACAGCTTTTTGTTAGTAAAGTCTTCGTCTTGCTTTCGACCTGCTTTTTAAACATCCTTTTTTAAGTTTTGCCAGACATCATGTGCTCTGTATATGTGGTTGTGGCACAGACAGACAGAGCCGGTTTAGCTGTTTCCCCTTGTTTCCGGTCTTTATGTTAAGCTAAGCTAAATTCATTGGCTGCTGACTGTAGCTTCATATTTATCATACAAACATGAGAGGGGGTCATCCACACGAATAAGCATATTTCCTACACTGTCAAACTGTTAAAAACTTCAGGACTCCCTAAAAACTGAATAATACTTGCATACAATTTACATACAGTTTATTTGATGCATATTAGGTATGAAGGCAGACTATACTGGCAGACTGTACTCATGTTTTCCTATCATTTGTATACTTAGTCTCACACCTTGGTATGTGAAAATTGATATTCTCCCTTGTAAGTCTGTTTGGTCATCTATTGATGCAAGATACCCTGCCCCCTTATCTGAGTAGATTTGTGTTTTTGGACATAAGTAACACATTGCAAGTCTGCAGGGAAGTCTAGTCATGGTTGCAGCCATATATTACAGCTTATCCAAACAGTGACACAATGACTCAGTATGAGCTGAGGAGAATGTGCATCACATAACACTGTGAGTGATGCAGGACATCAGTGAAATATTACGTTTTTAGGGAGTCCCATGAAAACTTGTACGTGTTTACCTCACAAGCTTTAGCCATAGCAAAGCCTCCTCCGAGCAACAGAATGATATTCCAGGGAACAGAGTCCTGGGCTTTCTTCCATGATAGCAGAGGGACATAAGGAGTATTTGAAGCTGAGGAGACATGTGGAGGGAAACATTCAGGAAAGAACTTCACTTCAAGATTTTAACATTATACGTAATAAAATATGATGCAGTATAAAGCTGTGATGTTTCAGTGCTTGGAAATGTTTATCATGATTTATCAATCTTAGAAAATATGCCGGTAATTTCTTAATTTTTTGTTCTACAAGCACAACATTTTCTACAATATCACTTATGTCTGCTGATACAGTTTGAGATGAACGTATTTTGATTAAATCTCAAAATTAGTAGGTGTTTTTGTTTAAGTGCAATCAGCATAATAAACTTAAAAACTAAGTCACAAATTGAATGTGCCTTAAGTAGTTTATTTGCAAACATTGATGACTGTCTATTTGCATTATATCCTACATGTTCTTGTGTGTTGTTGTTTTGATGAGAGAAAGAATTTTTTGTTGTATTTTCTTCTATTCTGAAATTTGACCCACATTAAAAGGAACCCCATTATTTGCTTTTTTTGCTTGCGTCCAGTGGTTTATTTGACCAGCTGAACATAATATACACAATCTCACACACGCACGTGTCTTCAGCACACACAAAACACGTGCGTACAGTTTGTACGAATACTCTCTCTCTCTCTCTCTCTCTCTCTCACACACACACACACACACAAACCAAAACCCCTAAGTGTGACAACATAGTTTTGCAAGATTATTCTAATCACAGACAAAGAGAAACTGTAGTTTCAGCTCCAGACGGGAAATTTACTCAGACTCTCTAATCTACATTATTAACATTCCTCAGCTTATTCTCAGCTTTTTGCAATAGCTCTGCTAGAGAGACGGACTGAATGTCTCTGAATCTTTTACAAATATTTGGTCATCAATATTAACCACTGGCTACTGTCCTGATGCGACCCTACAAGCTGCTAGCTGGTTTCTTCTGTTTGTTATATCCCTTTGATGGATGCTATACTCATTTTGTTCCCTTTTACAGCAGTTGGCCTTGAAGAAATCTAATCAAAGTTGTTTGTTTATACCATGAGTTATACATTAATATATTGGATATTAATCAGAAGTGAAATCAGTATCTGTAATTGAACATTAATAATGTGCTGTTTAAGAGTTCACTGACCTTGAGGGTCAGACCACCAGCTCAGAGAAGGTTTCTGCGAGGGGAAAAAGAACAATATAGACACAATAATCACGCCAGTGACTGCGTCTGAGACGTACCTGCAGCACAACAAGAGGAGAAGATCATTAACAGAGATGGATAATTGGCAGGCACCTCAATAAATTAATTCCAATTATCATTTCCAAACAGGAATTATAGCAAGTAAACTCCACGTGTGCCTTCCTTACCCCTTTTTAAAAAACACAGACCAGCCAGTAACAAATTTGGGGTCTCTTGTAAACAGGAGAACAGCAAACAGCACAAAAAAGAAGGAGATTGCTCCCTCTGCAAAACTGAAAATGAGCAAGAAAGTAAAAGTCAGTAAAAGGGTCTGTGATAAAAATCTACTCATTCTCTTTGTATTGCATGAGATTTGAAGACATACACGAGTCCTCACTTTATGGGCCCTAGTTTTCTGTAATCTTCCTCTATTACAGCCTTCGCTCTGGCCTCTGCCTGGGCCCTTCGGTCGTGTCTCTTAAAGCACAATCTGCATTAAAAAAAACCACACAAACCGAGAGAAGAACATCCCTCCAAATTTACAAAGAGAAACAAATGAAAATAAAACCATCATGACATTGGCCTTTACTGTTTTTGCAGGGTGGTGCAGCTAGAAATGGTGACAATATCAGTAGAAATAGATGTCAAACGTGTGATACCACATTACCTTGTATTCAATCCTCCATAGAGAAATGAAATCCAAATCCATCCAAAAAACAGGAAGAGAAGCATGAGTGGGAAAGCAAACGCAAACCAAGAGCCAAAATTGATCAGGTCGCAGTCTGGAAAGTAGCTGTAAAGGAAAGAGGCTGCTCTCAATCTTCTGGAAAAAAGATTGTTCTCACTGTTTAAATGCTGCACAAAATAATAAGATACCTTTTTAGCTGTCCAATTAGGATGAGGTTGGGTGCTGTGCCTGTCAGCGTGGCTGTCCCTCCAATACTGGCTGCATAAGGAATACAGATCAAGAATCCTTTCCACACTTTCAATTGATACTGTGACTCCAGTCGGATCTCCTCAGCTGTCCTCATGTCGCTCTGCTCCATCCCATCCGTCCTTTTGAAGTTTTAAGATACATTATTACCTTAAATGAACAGTGGATAAGGGCATAAACTCTACTAGAGACTAGGGAGATTACTGTCATCAGAAAAACACACATTTTGCTACATTTACTCTCAGTTATAGTCAGTTATAGCCAGCAGGTGTTTAGCCAAGCACAAAGACTGACAAGAGGAAACAGTTAGCCTGGCTCTGTCCAAAACTAGTTAACACATACCTTGTTTCAAATCCATACAAAAACCTAAACGAATTCTTGGATTTTGTTACTTCTGCACATAGCAGAGCTGTTTCCTCCTGTTTTCAGTGTTTATGCTAAGCTAATAGTCTCCTGGCTGTGGCTTCATATTTACCATATAAACATGAGAGTGGTATCGATCTTCTCTGAAGAGATACACAGGAGAAGCAGAAGCCAGGAGAATAAATAGGATGTTCTCCACCAAACCATCCAATGTGTCCTCTCAGTGGCAAGGTAGTAACATGACTGAACAGCACTGGAAGAGCATATGGTAGAAGTAGGCGTCGCATAACACCGATGCTCAGTGGCGAGTGGATCTAAGAAAAGACCACAGCAATCTCCCAGAACAAGAGCCAGTAACCATCACAATAGAGGACGTCCGAGAAAGAGTGTCAGGTATGAAGAGCTGCACAGCACTGGGCCCGGACAGCTGGCGGCACAGATGAACCATCTGCTGATGGATGGCTCCCACCCAGAGTGGTTAACTCAAGAGCAGACAGTCCTGATCATGAAGGACCCCCAAAGGGCCACAATCCATCCAACTTCTGGCCAATTACCTGCTTCTGTACAACATAAAGCTCCTGTCACTAGATGACTAGGCACATGGCCCAATGCATGAGTAGGGGCCAGAAAGGAATCTGTAGTAATACCAGGGGAGCCAAACACCAGCTACTGATGGTAGAGCAATCATCCAAGACTGCAAAACCAGGCAGACCAACTTGTGAGCCGCCTGGATTGACAATGAGAAAGCCTACAACTAAAGGGATACTGGAATGCTTGGAAATGTACAACATCAACAGAACCCTTAGAGCCTTCATCAAGAACTCAATGGGGTAGTGGAAAACAACTCTGGAGCCCCATCTCAAAGCCAATAGTACAGGTTATTATCGAGTTCAGTATATAACAAGGTGATGCACTATCCACGCTGCTGTTCTGCATCGGCCTAAACCAACCCAGCCAGATCTTCTCAAAGACTGGCCACGGATATTGCATCCAAAGCAGAACAACCATCAGTCACCTCCTGTACATGGATGACATCAAACTGTATGCATCGACTCACTGATCCACATCACCAGGATCTACAGCAACAACACGGGAATGCTCCTAAACCAGCCTAGCACATAAATAACAGGGTGTAAGATGCAGGCAGGAACAGCCTCCCAAAGGGGTTGAAAATGACCGAGCTTAGATCCTGTGGGACTTCCAGATCCAGACTGACAAACTGATGATGGCTAACCAACTTGACATTATGCCGACTGACAAACAACAGAAGAAGGCAGTGATGATAGATCATCAGCAAGAAGGAACATGAGAAGCTCGAAAAATACCAAAGAGGGGCTAGAAAAGATGCGGGGAGTAAAGGCAACAGTGGTGCCAGTAGCGATGGGAGCACTGGGGGCTGTGACCCACAAACTGTGAGAGTGGCTCCAACTGATTACAGGTACAACATCTGAGGTTTCTCTCCAGAAGGGCACAATCCTAGGAACAGCTAAGATACTCCGCAGAACCCTCAAACTCCCAGGCCTCTGGTAGAGGACCCGAGCTTGAGGAGGAAGACACACCACTACACCCGAGGGGGATGGTGAGAAGGGTGAGAATATATATTGTATATCTTTTAAAATGTCAAACTTCTTATTAACAACACCATCAAAACATAATTAGTCAGATGTTGAAGGATGTATAGAATTGCTTCAAACGATCTCAGCATTTTCTTACCCGTCTATTGACAGTATTTGTTTTTCCGAGGGCACTGAGGGCAATGAATGCAGCTTAACAGAAGACTGACCTGAAAGAGAGTAAAGTAAACAGTTTGTGTCATATACTTAATGTGTGACTTTTAATCTAACCAACATTATTAATCACTTACCACTTGAATGCTGTCAAACTTTGTATCTGTGGACTATGTGTATTGGAAAATCAGAACAAAGTTCATGTCTTAGATTACATATTAAAGATTCTCGCAGACAAGGTTAAAACAGTACAACGATCATTGTCATTGGCTGCGTACATCTTGCAATTTGCAAGGCGCAACACCTTCTGACAAAATATTTGAACTAACAATGATTCTCTATTTATTGTAGTTATTTGAGGGCAGCGGGAAAAATACTGATACACAATATTGGCATATAAGCACCTTATAAAGTTGATATAGTTCATCACAGTTGCTTATTTTTTCATCAAGTAGATACAGAGCAACATTATCATCCATTTCGATTCGTGTTTGTGGCCACTTGATGAATGCAAGTCATATATTTACTCTCTTTTAGCTCAATTTTGGTTTCCACCAACTCATGAGAAAAGTGTCTCTTTAGCTGCTAAATACTCCACTGTGTTCACTAACTAGTTCAGGGGTGGCCAACCAGTCAGAGACTAAGAGCCACAATTTTCACTGTGTTACTGCAAAGAGCCACATCAAACACACGGGCACCCGTTTCTCCTCCTGTCACTGTCTCTTCTCTCTTTTGCTCTCTGCCTGTCTCCCTCTCTATATATTTCACTCTCACATACATACAGAATGAAAATAAAAGAATAAAAGAATCACAATACTTGACACACACGCATAATCACAGACATAACCTCCCAGAGACACACACTCCCTCACACTATCACCCCCTTACACACATACCCACACTCTCACAGAGACACATGCCTCTGCTCAGTCAGATTTATTGATTACTTAGAAATTAAATATTGATACAACACCTCAAACTATTTTGACAGAAATGGACTTGAACCATTGTGTGCACCTCTCACACACGCAAACTCTCAGTTCAATCAAGTCTGCACATAAAAAAAAAAAAAAACTTCAAAAAATTCTTTCTACCACGTCGTTCAGGCACTTTTTAAATAACCCCCCCCCCCCTCGTTAAATGGCTTTTTGGCTCGTGCAATGTTCCACGCCACTTGATAGGAAGCAAGCGCCACAGTCTCTGTTTGTTTGGTAAATTTCACAAACACCTGTGTCTGCTTTTCTGCCTGACTTTTCAAGCTTTTTAACTTTTGCTTGCGAAGTTCAGTACCTTTCGAGAACTCCTGAGGTGAAATGGCGCTGCAGATTTGAAGCCTGGAAATGCGCCAGTGATGACTGGCATAAAAGGCAAAAGGGCTTCCCATTGCGTACCACAAAAAAATACAAACTCTCCCACTCTGTTAAAAACGCCCTGTGTTCATCTTCGTACTTCCGCATGGCCACGCATTTTGGTAGCGGGCTGTTGCTATGAAACAATAGCCCCCCCCCCATCCTCCGAGGTGATTGGTTCACTGCTTCGCAGGTAATTTCCTGATTGGCTCTCGGCTCACGTCAATATTAGACGTGCTGTCGTGCTCTCACTCTGCGTGCAAGCAGGCAGTTGAAAACAGGTACCTGCTGTAGTTGAAAGGCTTAAGAGAGCAGTGAGAGTGAACCAAAACAGTAAAGTTGTACACAGTAAAACTAAAACAATGAGCTGAAAGACACTACATTGCCCTGTAGCACTGAGGAGAACTGCAGATTATTCTCTGTAAATTCATCACCACACCTTTCACATTGTCATTTCATCCATTGTTAAAATAAAAATATTGATTAGAGCAACTTTGAGTAATTATGCTGCGGAAAAGGTCATACTCCACGTCAGGAAATGTACCATTTATTTTGTCACTCTCTGGGTCCTCTGTGATCTTGCAATTCTGTTTCAGGGTCTCCAGGTCTCCAAACAGACTCTCCAGGATGGCATTAGCAATAGGGAGCATCATGGCTGTTGTGGCGGTGTTGCTGAGCCACATGGACAGGAAGGACGAGGTCAACATCATTCCCAGTATGAGCCTGGAAAATAATTCAATACACAATGTCAAATGAGTAACATCAATCGTTTTCATGGCTGACTGGGAAAATGTTCTTTTTGGAATAAAGAAAACGTTGTTTTCAGCCCCATGCACATAAAGACTGAAGAAAATGGGCCAGAAATATATATTTCTCTTTTTTAACAAGCCTCAGAAACTTCCCAAAACAGCTGGGAACTGCAGTTTTTAGCACATGTTACAGGAGTAAACTATGCACTATGCATTTGTTGGGGACTATTTTCTGCTGTGGATTAATACACATCTGGTACTGTAGTGTTTATCATCAGCAGCAGGGCGCTGTATGTGAGACTGACTCAAAATAAACAGTGGTGCCCATGTTCATCATAATAAAAGAACATAAGAATCGGTGCAACAATGTGGCTCTCTGATGTGTTTTTGGGACTAAATTGAGCTCTATGACGCAGAGGAAAAAGAAATATCATCAGATTTCTGGCTAAATAGACAATACCTGTTAGTAGGATCCATTTTTTTTGGTTTTGTTCTTTTCATGAAATTTGTTAAAAATAAGAGAAATACAGAATATCACCAAATTGATCATTGAAATGTCTTTCTCACCAGGCTGGTTTTACTCCGACAATACCGAGGACCTTCAGGGCTATTCTGCGATGCAGGCCCCACTCCTCAATGGACGAGGCCATCACAAGACCGCTGAGGAAGAGAAAATTGGTTTCGAGGAAGTACTGAGGGCAGACTGTCTTGGATGGAAGAATTCCCAGTGTTGGGAAGAGGCAGACTGGAAGCATCGCAGTGACGGCCAAAGGAAGGGCCTCTGTGCACCAAAACGTCGCCATCAGCACCACCACATAAAGACATTTTCCTTCCTAAAAGACAAGCAACACGTGGCCAGAATGCATAAAGAGTAGTGCACAGTGCACAGTGTGATATAATAAGTGTATAATGTAATGAACGGCTTAATATAAACATCCATCCATTGTCTATGGGGGGCAATTCCAGCTGACTTTAATATAAACATAAGAAATACTAATATACAACACAATAAAAATTTTAGATTCAGATTTATTTATTAAGACTGAGACTTCAGCCATTGGTTATTACAATCAGTTGGTTAATTTTGCCTTTGATATTTTTTTCATGGTGAATCTTTATCTATCACATCTTCCCAGAGCTCACAGTAACAGTAAGTGTCCAAAACTCAAACACAAAAAAGAAGGGTGGCTGGTTAAGTTTCTGTCATCGACTAATCAATGAATCTACTACTTGTTTCAGCTCTATTTGAGACATTTCTTTACGTCGCTTAGTCTAACAGTCCAATGTAATCAAACTGACCATTTTAATATTATTTGCTAGGTCAGCGTGGGAAAACTCACTCTAATATTTGGACATTTGCTGATAGGTGGGTATTGCTTAATTAAAACAAATACTGTTGTGACACATAAGACTCCTGCCTGTGCTCTTTTCATGCATCCACAATAGGAAATGGACTGTCGGTTTTAGCCTAATTCATTCATCAGTCATGCTAAATGCTGCAAATGCTGACATGAAAGCAAAGCGTAAGATCACTTACCTTTTCCGGCAGAGTAAAGAGTAAAGGCAGGAACACCAGTGGAGTGAGCAGGACGATCAGCTGTTTGTGGACGCACCACAGCTTCTTGGACACAGCTGATATTTTCATCTCCAGAGTGAAGTTTTGCTCTGGTTAGAGGAAAAGGAGAAAAGGAGCTCCAGACCGGCTGAGAGGAGCAAGGACGCACTTTGAAACCTCTGGCTGAGTTCAGAGAAGATTAACAACAAGCCTTGGTACAGTTTAACTCCTCGTAGGGTGGTGACAAACAGTTAGGAATAGTCAACCGTCTGTCCGGTCTCCCATCGGTGGGCCTCTCCCACACAGACAAGAGGAGCGAAGCATCTTTAGTTCTCCTAACTTTTTTTGTACCCCTGATTTCTCAGTAAGACACAAGTGTAATTAGTGTAGTTAAAAGTGTTATGGTTCACCCAGGACAGACAACATATTTTATTTCAGTGCAACAAAAACATTTTTAACTGATCTCACAGGCTCTTTATCACAAATTCCTACTCCACAGTTTCCATGTCCATTTACTGTAGACAGTACAAGTGCACCTTCAACAATCTTTGTCCATTTAAGAAGAAATAAAACACATTGCATATCATATTGTGTTTAATGAATTAAACATTACTGAGGGTCGTATGATAAGGCTAAAGTCTACAGCCACGCTTGCAGGCACAGTGTTAGTGTGCTCACAGTGACAGTGCTATAACAGGTAATGTTAACATGTCCACTATCTTAGTTTAGTGTGTTCGAATGCTCATGTTTGCTACTTGTCGGACTAAACACAAAGTAAGACAAATGTTGATTTTGACGATAGATGAAAAAGTCATCAAACTTATAAACAGTTCATCCTCTGGGAACCATGAAGCTTTGTAAAGCATTCGGTGCTAATCTTGTAAATGCTGAGATATCTTATTGGAAAATGTTTGACCTGCTCATAAAGACTATTCCTCAGGGGGTGTCTAATCAAAATCTCATGACAATCCATCCAATAGTTAAATATTTAGATATATTATTGATATGCTATATTTATAGCAGACACAAAAAAATGTTTTTTTCGTGTGCCTTTTGTGTTCTACAAACCTCTTCTGACTTGCATTGAAATTCAAGACAGCATTTCCTTTACACTTCAGTCTGGACACAGCCTTTGGCCAGAAGTTATCAGAGTGAGGTTTCTCAATGTTTACAACTGTTTGTTTAAGTGTTTAAACCTTTGCTGAACTAAATCCCCCTAGATTTACCTGACTGATTTCATTGAAAACATCATTTAAATGAAATATTCATTTTGGTAAATAAAAAGTACAAGATTATGATAAAAGATAAAGAGGTATGTTTTCTTTTACACAACTAAACTAAATCAACACAGAATGATTATCTATGAAAACTCAGCCATTAACAACATTTTTTACTGTTACAATCTTCTGAGAATGTTTCTGGGCCTAATACATGTCAACAGAGCGCTAGATTGTTGGTGGTCGAGTCGGAAAAAAGAATGAAGCTTAGCAGAAGCTCAATCAGGACGGCTGACTGTTTCATTCTCAAGCTTTAGTTTTACCCACTCTTACCCACTTCCAACTCATCAGCTGACCGTAGGTATTTCACTCTTACACAGTTTGTAATGACCTCTGTTAGCCAATCATGGGATTGTTAAAGTTAAAAACTGTTCCTCTCTCCAGACACTTGCAGTTCACCAGAGCCAGTGGACGAGACTCCCAGCCCGTGGTATCACTACCCCCTAAAGATAACGACTCTTTCTATTCTTAGATATATTTTCAGAATGAGCCGTTTCACTCCCTGAGGGTTCTTCCATTTTCCCCATCAGTTGTTCCTCATCTGAGTCGAGTCTGTGCAGATTGTGAAACTCCTGAAATTTTGATTTGTAATGACGTAACTTTGGCCTAACTGTCTTAAGCGTTGCTGATGTCTATTAGTGTTCATGTGTTCATGTTCATTGAGACAAACGGTCAGAACAGTCAAGGAGGCATGGCTCTCGCCAGCGTGGAGGCATGAGAATAAAAATGAGGTCTGAAGTGGGTAATTAGATGTCTCTTTGTCCAGGAAGTGCAGTAACCCTTCCTTGGGTGATGCTCTCTGACTTTTGGTCTTCTGGTCCATAGATAGAAGAGCTGCTCTAGGTGTTGGTCTGAACAGCCTCCAGTAGGGCATTCACGATTGCTGCATAACTGATTGCTGAACAGTTATATGAATGCAAATCAACAACATTACATATTCATTACACAGGGTTCTTGCACATGTTCATACCAGGATAACACATATACAAGTAACATGATCTTGTGATCTTAACTAAAAATATGTTTTTAAAAAAAAGAAAAGTCTCTGAGAGGTCTCTCTCAATCTTCCAGCAGAGGTCAGCCTAGTAGCGTCAATACAAACAACAAACTCTGCAGTCTGGCTGGTTAAATGTTTCTCCTGTCCAGTTCTAAGAAGGCGAGATTAAAATAATGTAGTTATCTTTCACTTGTTGCATAGTTTTTAACTTATAACTTGAAGTTGTGCAATGTGGCTTGCTTGACCTCCTCTTGGCACTCGCCCTTGCTTGTTGAGATCGACCCTCAGAGGGCTGAGGGAACGACGATCACTCCAGTGGTGTCTATCACCCACAGTGCATTACAGTTATGCATTTGGTACATCCTTATCTGATAATTTGCACAATGCACGTGAACAAAGGCAGGTGCATCCCATTCAAATCCCCCTGGCTCCTCCCCCATCCACTCTGCTCTTCAAGTGGCCTCTGTGCAATGTTGCTGTTGCACAATACCAAGGAAGTGAAACTTCTAATAAACCGCAACCTAAGTGAAGTTTATCTATCCAGCACATTTAAGAACAACTGCAGCTTCCTACTCAATTTAACATGAATAGCACGACAATAGTCAGTAACATTAAGGGTACAAATAGTGGTGCATATGAAAAAGCACATTTACTACAAGAAACAGCAATGATGTGCAAACACACAACAGAAACCAAATAAAACCAGTAAGACCAATTTGTAAAAATGTATAAAAGATTTTAAAACACAAAGTTTGTTTAAAGCAAAACAGTTTTTTCTCTCTCCTTCCCTGTAGGCACCAGTATGGCTATGGTGCTGCTTTAGTTCCTCTTTTAAAATGCACATTGCAACACACCAGTACACCATCTTCACTCTCATGCATACCCAACACCAGGGACCACCATCACAATCAATTCTGAATGGACAGAGGTAAGTGTGGCGGTAAGTGTGGCGCACCTATCAACCTATCCTAATAGGATAGGTTACGTTGATAGGAATTAACACCGCCAAATTGCTTGTCAAAACATGATGAAAAGTTCATGGATTTCATGAAAAAATCAGTTGCAAGGATCTTGAAAATAAGGAAGACTCTATTGAAGATGGGTCAAAAAAAAAACAAATGAGCCAGGAAGAGACGACTCTTATCACCTGGACTACTTGAGAAGGTCTATCTCTACATTAAAAGGAGAAGTAGGCAAGTGCAGTACATCGCCAGCCTTTTTTTTTTAGAAACGCTGGCTAAAAGAACACTTGCTACAGGAGCATCAACAATGGAATAAAGAGAGACATAGTCTTGTGAAGAATGTTACCGCTCCATGTAATTTCTGGCTCCATTGTATAATTTGTATTTAATTGGTTATGTCCCTCCTGCCATTAAAACAGAACAGAATGTTGGAGCCATAACGGGCGGCTGTAGAGTGGGTCATCCCTCAATCAGAAGGTCGGGGGTTCGATCCCCAGCTCCTATGAGTCAACATGTCGAAGTGTCCTTGGGCAAGAAGACACTAAAGACACTGAACCCCAACCCTGGCTTCAGTGTCTGAAAGTGTGTGTGAAAGAATAGTCTCCAACTTAGATTCCTCCTGTATGAATGATGTGTGAATGGGTGAATGGGGAGGTCATGTAAAAGCACTTACAGACCATAATGTAGGCTTTGGTATGTCTTTATTTGAAATACAATGTGTACAAATGCTGCTCGATTCTTGACAGGTTGGAGCATTGATCTTGTAAAAATGCATATAATTAAGCTCCAGGTAGTGGGATAGAGAAAAAGCTAACAGTTCTTGACCATGTGTTGCCATGTTAGCATGTCAGGAAAATTGGTGTACTTTGTGAATTAGCAGAACTGGAAGAGTTTAATTGAATATGGACGATGCAGTGCTGATATGTCGTGGTGAGCACGTGTACTCTTGCCTGTGAGTACACAGATTGTCATATCCATGAACGTAACAGACAATATACAAAGGACATTGGTTTACTTTATGCACCAAACAGACGTTGAGAACAAGTTTACCCTTCAGTAGTGTATTAATGTATAAGTTTCGTTAAAAGTCACTACATTTTTTGTAAAAGTGTTTGTCATATTTGCTGAAACTGTCACTATATCCTTACAGTGGTACACGAGACAGGTAATCTGTGAAAAACGCTGGTTCTTTTGGTTCCTCCTAGTGCTCCTAAAGGCATTTGCAAGAATCCACCATGCCTGACCAAAAACAACCAATAAGAGCCAGATTTAGTCTCAAATGCAATGTCAGTCACTGCTCATGCACACTCTGCACAGCACCTCTTCCACTCTGCATGCAGTCAAGCTTAATATCTTCAGCTCTGTAGTAGCTAAGGTGCTATCTAATGTTAGCTGAGTAAACAACATCAATAACGCAAGTAACAAAATGAGGACCACATATCTAGCTAGAATATCATATAAACAGTCACTGTATATCATATAGTCATCTAACAGTCACTGTAAAGCGTGTTATATCGTGCTATGTGGAATATAGTTGCTGTTTTGCTCGTACTGCTGTGATCACCATTTGCGTGGTTACTAGCCTGTGCATGCATGACAACCTTCTCTGCGTGGAGGAGCTTTGGAGGCAGAAGTGAAGCATGGTGGAGAGGGACGGATCTGGAAATTGTACTCTTTCAAATTCTCAATCAATATCAAAATATGTACACAACTTTCTTCTCAGTGTTACCAACTTCAACTTTAAAATCTTTATACAGTCTAATGATACTTTCTCTATGCTCATGCAGAGTGAGTGATCAGAGCGTAGCATTGAGCGACTGGACAGGTGAGGGGTTTACATCAGTAACAACAGCAGATGTGTTGATGGGGTGAGCCCATTCTGGATATGCGTTCAAGTTAAAAATGGCAACGCCCCACGTGTTCATGGCGAGAGTGACCGAGAGGATTCCCAGAATGTTCATGACGAAGCCGGTTTTCACCTGAGAAAATGGGCAGAAAACATGAGTATAGATGATGAAAGGTAACAATATGTTTTAGTATCAGGCGCTGACATGAGGATCTTACCATGTCTTTAACCATGAGATGTCCTGATGCAAAGGCGATGGAGTTGGGTGGTGTGGATGCTGGCAGCATGAAGGCATATGAACATGCTATTGTTGCCGGTATCATGAAGTACAGAGGGTTCACTGAGACACGAATGGCCTACAGAGACAGACAAATCAAAGACCAGCACATGTTTAGGATGAGGGGTAAATAATTTCATTTTATTCCACAGTCGCACCTCTGGTGGTGCCATTACTATGGTGCTGCTAGTTGAAAAGTTCATCAAAGTTGACATTATTCATCCTGAGGGGAACATGAATCTGAAGAAATTTCATGGTAATCCATCCAATAGTTTTTGAGACATTTCACAGTCAGAAATACAGTGGCACTAGAGGAAAAGTAATGAATGCCATTAGAGTTCATCCTCTGGGGACCATAAATGTCTGTACAACACTTAGTGGCAATCCATTCAGTATGTTGAGATTTTTCAGTCTGTACATAAAGCCACATTGCCAGCTTTGCTAAAAACACAGTTTTACACACACCTCTGGTGGTGCCATTACTACAAAATTATTTACTATGGACAAACACTGTTTAAACTCACAAAACTTTATATTATTGCCAAGATCTAAAGGTGTTGAGCTCAGCTGTAGGGAAAATGAAGCACATGACGTCCAGAATCTTGTGTTTGATGTAATATGGTGCAGTCTGAAACAAACTGTTTGGCACTTACTTTTGAAAACACTTTTTGACATCAGATGGCTATATAAGCTAAAAGTCTACAACCATGCTAAGTAAAGCATGGCAAAGTAGCTAGATGCTAATGTCAGCATGCTAACATGTTCACAATGATAATGTTAAAATAATGATAATAATTTAGCAATGTTCAATGTTCTTAGTTTAATATTTTAGAAATGTTTTTAGAAACATTTAGACCAATTAAAAGCGACATCTCTTTTCAAAATCATTGCCCCTGCTACTTTGAATCATCCACAGGAGTGACAAGTTGTCATGATGACTATTTATTTGGTAAAAAGTAGTTCCAGTGAAAACTGTTCATGCAAATTCTGTGCATGGCTACATATCACTAGAGATCACTGAGAAAATAGGTTTTTTTTTTCGTAATACGGGTGAACTGATCCATTAAGTAAAGTTGTGAGAGGTTATAGTTCAGTACATTTATAGTATAAATTTGACCTGAGGATACAGTCACAAAAACTCCTATATGTCCTGTAAACGACTCTCTGAGTGGGCTCTCTGCAGTAAAGGCACCATTACAAAGTACAAAAGCTTCAGATAATGATTAGTGACAACAACAGTTAATGTCCAACAGGCTACAAACAGAAGAACAGCTACTGCAAGAGTTTAACAAGCTTACTGAGCCTTTGACTAACACTAAAGGACCATTTGAGCAACAAACCCTGTGCCCTGTGTAGTTCATGAGTTTCCATTTTGTTTGTAACCTGGTTTGTCTACTCGACTGTTGGTTTGCCCATTTCGTCGACAGGAACACACAGCTAAAGAGTCTAACCAGTTCAGCGAGGATGGGTAGAAATATAATTGTGTTGTTGGTGAACTCAATTGACCCAGTTTGTCTGCTTGACTGTCATCATCATCATTGTGTTAACCTGTATACTGATATAAAACCTCAAGCACACTATAAGGCTTTCAAAGTTCATTACAGTTTTAATGACATTACTGCGGGAAATTCCAAGACATTTTGATTAATATGAGTTTCTTGGTTAACTTTGTAAAAATGTGTAGTGTAGGTTTGGCCAGCAACACACTCCCCTATATATCTTTAAGTGGAAGATCAGTCTTACCAGTTCAGCAATGACGGGTAAAAATATGGTAATTGTGGCAGTGTTGCTGGCGAACTCAGTGAAACAGGCCAGGAAACCAGTGATCAACATCACAGCTGCAGCAGGAGGAAGCTCAGCCAAAGGCTGGAGGTGGCCTCCAGTCCAGGAGGCGAGTCCAGACTCCTGCCAAACGCCACAGGGGTGAGGGGTCAAAGATCAAATCACAACATAATAAAGCAAAATGGAGAACAGAACCAAACAGAGCAGAGCAGCACAAAGTGAACAGGAGAGAGGAGAGATCCATTTATTACACAGACTCATCACGTAAAATCTTACAACTTACTACTATTTACTATTCACCAATCGTGTGTTCAGCTGAAACGAAACTTGAGCAAACGAATGAATGGTAAAATAATAGTTTGCCTTTTTGGGATGCGAGAAGACTGATGCACAGTATGTACCAACATGTTTACTGTTATGTCTAGTCGAGTTAAGTTCATGTGTTATTTTGTGTTTTACTGTCCCTCCTGTTTCAGGTCCCTTGACTTTTCTGCCCTTGTGTGTTTCCCGCTCCTGTGATTGTCCTTCCCTGGTGTATATACTGTCTGCGTTTTCCCCTGTGCTATGGCAGATCATCTCATACCCAAGTGTTCCAGCGTCCTTAGTCAGTGTTAGTGAGAGTTTCTTGTGAGTGTTTTGAGTCTACACAGGTTTGTATCTATTAGTGAGTATTTTTTGATGGTGCCTGTTTTTTGGTGCCTTATCCTTGTTTTTTGTGCAACATTAAACCATCTTTCTGTGTGTCCTTCTGCTCGGGACATTTACCTCACAAGCTTTAGCCATAGCAAAGCCTCCTCCGAGCAACAGAATGATATTCCAGGGAACAGAGTCCTGGGCTTTCTTCCATGATAGCAGAGGGACATAAGGAGTATTTGAAGCTGAGGAGACATGTGGAGGGAAACATTCATTAGATTTATATATATTATATGTAATATACAGCTGTGATGTTTCAGTACTTAATATATAAAACTAATCTAAAAAATAAGTCACAGCTTGAGTGTGACTTATTTTTTATGCTTTGTTTTACGTAGTTTATTTACATTTTGATGAGATCAAGTCAATCTTCCACTGGCAGAGAGTTAAGTTGTAGATTCTTCTAATCTAAAATTTGACCTATATCAAATAGCTGTACTGAGACTATGAATCTTTTACAAGTATTTGGCCATAAATATTAAGTTAAATATTCCCTTTTGAACTCTGTCCTGATGCAACCCCACAAACTGGTTTTTGCATTTGTTGCATCATTTTGATGGATAATATGCTCATTTCCTTTTTAAAACAATTTGTCTGACACAAATCAAACTTATCTATTCAAACTGCAACTTACATTATCACAGTCATTAAAACAGATAGATTAGATATAATCAGAACTGAAATCATATATTTGACTGCTACATGTTGGTCTTGTATGGAGTGTGCAAATTACCATTCAACCAATAAACAATCAGTTAAAATATTCACAGAAGTCACAGCAACATGTCTAATAAATCAAATATTAAATATAACATGTTGTTTAAGAGTTCACTGACCTTGAGGGTCAGACCACCAGCTCAGAGAAGGTTTCTGCGAGGGGAAGAAGAACAATATAGACACAATAATCACACTAGTGACTGCGTCTGAGACGTACCTGCAGCACAACAAGAGGAGAAGATCATTAACAGAGATGGATAATTGGCAGGCACCTCAATAAATTAATTCCAATTATCATTTCCAAACAGGAATTATAGCAAGCAAGCTGTTTTCTCCACGTGTGCCTTCCTTACCCCTTTTCAAAAAACACAGACCAGCCAGAGACGAATTTGGGGTCTCTTGTAAACAGGAGAACAGCAAACAGCACAAAAAAGAAGGCTATTGCTCCCTCTGCAAAACTGAGAATGAGCAAGTAAGTAAAAGGTTCTGTGATAGAAATCTACTCATTCTCTCTGTATTGCATGAGATTTAAAGACAAACACAAGTCCTCACTTTATGGGCCCTAGTTTTCTGTAATCTTCCTCTATTACAGCCTTCGCTCTGGCCTCTGCCTGGGCTCTTCGGTCGTGTTTCTTGAAGCACAATCTGCATTAAATAAAACCACACAAACATTATTCCATACTTGCGAAGACAAACAAAAAATGGTGATTCTGCATGGTGATGTTACAATTGACAGCATTTTTTCTCATATGAAAATAAAACCATCATGACATTGGCCCTTACTGTCGTTGCAGGGTGGTGCATCGAAAAATGGTGACAATATCAGTAGAAATAGCATTTTAACATGATTGTATAAAACATCTTATTGTGATACCACCATACCTTGTATTCAAGCCCCCGTGGATAAACGAAACCCAAATCCATCCCAAAAACAGGAACAGAAGCATGAGTGGGAAAGCAAACGCAAACCAAGATCCAAAATTGATCGTGTCGTTGTCTGGAAAGTGGCTGTAAAACAAAGAAGCTGTTGAACTGTGAGAAATGAATTGTTCTTATTCATAGCATGTCTCACTATGGGATATTTCTCCCTGCATATTCCTAGGAACCATTTCTCTTATTATTCCAATCCTGATTGGCTATTGATCGCTAACATCTGCGTCAGGCAGGTACACTTACTTTTATATAGCTTATGCTACAAAACATCATAGATTCAAAATAGACAGTCAAGCACATTTAATGGCATGTCGTTAGTAGCACTGATGACATACCATTAGCATATTAAGTACATTGTTAGTAAATCAAAGAGAGCACACTTTCAATGAATTAATTATGAATGGGCAAGGAAGCATACTAAATATACTTCAAAGTGAATACTTTTTGTAGGTGTGCTTGCTTGCTATTGCTACATGTCACGTGGCATTTGAAGGTAAAACAGCAGGCCAACATCCTTTGGGGTGTGTAGGTTCCTCGCTGTTCCCAAGCCCTTGCTGGTGGTTGCTTGATTTAAACCTGTCTGGCAAATATGGGATTCTCTACATTCCATGGTGAGACATCAAAACAAACGCTATGAATACGTTGCAATAACCAGCCAAACAGGATTTTGGCTCAGAATCAGAATCAGATAAATGCTTCTGCAGAAAATGTGGGGAGGCAGTAACCAAACGTCCTCACTGTGTAAATGCAGCACAAAATAATATGATACCTTTTTAGCTGTCCAATCAGAATTAAGTTGGTTGGGGTGCCTGTCAGCGTGGCTGTCCCTCCGATATTGGCTGCATAAGGAATGCAGATCAAGAATCCTTTCCACACTTTCAATTGATACTGTGACTCCAGTCGGATCTCCTCAGCTGTCCTCATGTTGCTCTGCTCCATCCCATCCGTGCTTAAGAGACATTGAATGAACAGTAGATAAGGCAATGAACTCCACTATAATTTGGAGAAGATTTTGGTCAGAAAAACACTTATACATTTTGGGACATATTTTTTGCTTTACTACACTCATATCTGTACAGTTAATATGAAGTTATTGTTCTGTTATCTTTGTACATAGTCACTGTCCTGTTTCCAGTCTTTATGCTAAGCTAACAGTCTCCTGGCTACAGCTTCATATTTACCATACAGACATGAAAGTGGTATGGATCTCCTCAGCTAACTATTGGTAGGACAGCGCATACAAATAATAAATATAATATAGTATATGATAGATAAATTATATATAGTGTATTTCGTCACCCAAAGTCAGCTGGAATTGGCTCCAGCCCCCCCACGACCCTGACGGATAAGCAGTATAGATAATGGATGGATGGATCGATGGATAGTGTATTTCTAAAGTTGTTGAACTTCCTTTTAACAACACCATCAAAGCATAATTAGTCAGATGTTGAGGACTGGGTCAAATGAGGTCAGTATTTTCCTACCCGTCTATTGACAGTATTTCTTTTTCCGAGGCCAGTGAATTTAGCCTTATGGTAGCCTGACCTGAAAAAGAGTAAAGCGAAGAGTTTGTCATATATTTAATGTGACTTTAAATCCAAACAGCATCATTAATCTTACTTCTTGGATACTGACTAACTTTGTATCTGGGTGCAGGGTCTGAAATTAGAAAACAATGTAGAAATGTTTCCACCTGTGCTCCATTTCTTGTATTAATGTGTGAAATGTTGCAGTCTCCTCATCTCTCAATACATGACTGAGGTTTTAGAAAACCCACCTGTCAGACAAAATATGGGAGGTAGCTAGTGATACAGTAAGTATGGGTGCATCTGAGCGTCCTTTTATTGATGGTTATTGGTTAGAATACAGAAATGAAAGACAAATAAGACTCTACAATCAATAATGTTGCTTTTAAACAGCAACATTACTTTCAAATGTGCAGCCCTATCCAATCATATGCTAACCTTACTAAATGTGCCTGTCTATTGTTTCCTTGTCTGCCAAAGTGGCCAAAGGCCCAATGATTTTACCTGCCATTGCCAGCAATTTACCTGCATTTGGTGGATGGCAAGTGCTAATTTCAGACCCTGACTCAGTGTTTGGAGAAACTGTACAAAGGTCCTATCTTAGAGGGTTAAAACAGTATAACAATCATCTTCTCTGTCTGTGGACACATTTACTGACAACAAATTCAACCTGGTCAGGAGCACAACATACAACGCACTATTTATTTTGTCACTCTCTGGGTCCTCTGTGGTCTTGCAATTCCGTTTCAGGGTCTCCATGTCTCCAAACATACTCTCCAGGATGGCATTAGCAATAGGGAGCATCATGGCTGTTGTGGCGGTGTTGCTGAGCCACATGGACAGGAAGGACGTGGTCAACATCATTCCCAGTATGAGCCTGGAAAATAATTCAATACACAATGTCAAATGTGTAACATCAATCGTTTTCATGGCTGACTGGGAAAATGTTCTTTTTGGAATAAAGAGCTCATGTTTTTCTTATTGTCCATAAATCCCATGAAAATGTTGTTTTCAGCCCCATGCACATAAAGACTGAAGAAAATGGGCCAGAAATATATATTTCTCTTTTTTAACAAGCCTCAGAAACTTCCCCAAACAGCTGGGAACTGCAGTTTTTAGCACATGTTACTCAAACAGGAGTAAACTATGCATTTGTTGGGGACTATTTTCTGCTGTGGATTAATACACATCTGGTACTGTAGTGTTTATCATCAGCAGCAGGGCGCTGTATGTGAGACTGACTCAAAATAAACAGAGGTGCCCATGTTCATCATAATAAAAGAACATGTCACCCAGTACAACAATGTGGCTCTCTGATGTGTTTTTGGGACTAAATTGAGCTCTATGACGCAGAGGAAAAAGAAATACCTGTTAGTAGGATCCATTTTTTAAATTTAATTCTTTTCATGAAATTTGTTAAAAATAAGAGAAATACAGAATATCACCAAATTGATCATTGAAATGTCTTTCTCACCAGGCTGGTTTTACTCCGACAATACCAAGGACCTTCAGGGCTATTCTGCGATGCAGGCCCCACTCCTCAATGGACGAGGCCATCACAAGACCGCTGAAGAAGAGAAAATTGGTTTCGAGGAAGTACTGAGGGCAGATTGTCTTGGATGGAAGAATTCCCAGTGTTGGGAAGAGGCAGAGAGGAAGCATCGCAGTGACGGCCAAAGGAAGGGCCTCTGTGCACCAAAACGTCGCCATCAGCACCACCACATAAAGACATTTTCCTTCCTAAAAGACAAGCAACACGTGGCTGTTAACTTTCAGCCAGCTCCAAAAACAAGAACAACATGTCACCGGAAAAATTTAGGTAAATTAGCCGTATAATTGTGTTTCACAGGGGGTTGATTATACAGTTTTGGGAACCACAGTGATAGTGAAAGCATGTGGTTATGTTCGTGATTATCTGTGCGCCCATCTGTGTGCATATGAGGCATGTTTGTGTATACAATAAATAAGTAAAATAATAAGTAACAATACTTTGTGACATAAATAATGTAGAACACAAATATCAATATGACATGTTAGATTTCTCACTATAATAAGTGTAATGGAAATGTTCTCCTGTTTTTCCAACATTCTTTCTTGTTGCCATTACGGCACAGGTGGGGTGAGTGTCTTCCTACGCTGAGAGACACTAATAACGATTTGGCTATTGGTTTATTGAATAGGTTGAACATGATGAACACACCAAGTTTCTAAATGTGTTGTTGCAGTGTTTTCTTTGTTCCTGTCAGACAGCCAGGTGAGACCCGTGTGCCCTGTCCACCTGTGCTCTTGCATCTACATACACAGCCCTGTGTATCTAAATACCGCCACCATGTGTCCAAAATGACAATGCAGCAAATATCAAAAGGAAAACAGTGTAACATGCCAACCATAAACATAAATGGCTCCTACAATAAGTATTTTGTTTGACTGTGTGGCTAGCATATGTGGCCCATGTGGGGAGCCGTCACATTGAATTGATGTCGCCATCGATGGCGACATACTCAGCTTTGCAGAGTACATGCCGCGTCAGCAAATGGCTTTTTTAAAACAGATTTCTAAATAAGTTACTTGTTCATTATATGAAGAGAGAGTTTTCAGTTGACTTTCTTTCTTTACTTTGGGTTGCAGCAGTTTATCCTTTCCTTGCTTCACTAACATACACACACGTTGCTTTTCAACTTCTTCTTCAGCTGGACAGCGAACAGTGAGTAACCTGCTGAATGGCTCAATTTCTGTAACTCAAACCTTGATGAGTTCGTGTCTTAGCAGTGGAAACATGACTTTAATGGACTAACAAATATAATCACAAATGTTTACATTTTATATTATATGTCATAATTATTATATTTAATAATATATAAAACAATACATCTTTTAGATTTAGGTTGTTTTCATTGACACTGGGGCTACAGTCATTGACATTAGTGACTATTTACCATTTATTTCTTCATATATTATTATATATATATATATATTTTCAATAACAGTTTATCCTATCAAATGTCAGTGAATATATGGCCATCACAACTTATCTCGGGCATATTTTTCACTATTTGTGCTTGAATGATGACTAAAATAGAAAACCAAAATTGTTATTTTTCAGTTTCAGGTGAGACATTTCTTAAATTCGTCTAATGGTTCACAGTAATCAAACATTTTAAGTTTAGTTTAGTAAATCTCTCCTCTACGCTGACAGTGTCATGTGACACTTAGTTTGATTTGTAATATGTGAACCTCTTTCCTCTTTTCGCGCACTCATTATTGTTTATAGCCTCCATGAGGCCATGTAAAGTGATTTCGCCCGTTCATCACAGGTGCAAAATGCAGGAAAGCGGCTCATGTGACATTACAGGACGTAAGATCACTCACCTTTTCCGGCAGAACAAAGAGTAAAGGCAGGCTCAAGAGTGGAGTGAGCAGGAGGATCAGCTGCTGGCGGACGTACCACAGCTTCTTGAACACAGCTGATATTTTCATCTTTGAAGTTTTGCTCTGGTTAGAGAAAAAGGAGAAAAGACGCTCCAGACTGGCTGAGAGGACGCACCAACAGAAGTTTATCCACAAGTTTTACATGTAGACATTATAAAGTATATACAGGGTGGTGACAAATAGCTCGTCAATTGTCTGTCTGGTTTCCCGACAGCAGGACACTCCTACATTAGGACATTTCAAACCAACCAGTCCACCCAATTATTGATAGATTTGGTTTCATATTACAATTATTACAAGCAAACTAGAGAACCATACATGATGTACCAGTGGATCTGCATCTCCATACATTTGCATTTAATTAGTCTATTATTGAAAGCCATTAGTGTCATAATTTGCATCTGCTTACACACACACACTACAACAGCTGGCCACTATTTAATGTCTGTCTGTCTGTCTGTCTGTTTGTCAAAACGCTGGGTTTTTATGCAGCAGTGTTTACAATGTTTGTGTAAAAAAACAAAAGCAGCAGGATTTATAACGTCCCAAAAAAGATTGCTGGTAACTGTCCTGCGTTAAAGCAAAAGTGAAACTTAATTTACGTAACTAATGTGCTTATTTTAACCCAGAGCATAATCTTTTCCTAAACCTAAACACGCAGTTTTGATGCCCCAACCCATCGGTGTAAAACACTGGATGTGACCGTCCATGATGGAGCCACATCTCATCAGTGGGTCCAGCTTTAAACTATGGTGAAAGAGACTGATGATGTATTTTTCTACTGGTTATGAGCCTAAAACAGAATTTTGAATTTTGATTATTATAGCTCCAAGAGAACAAATCATGCGTTCAGTCATCTTTGGTATGTATTCTGACTAATACACTACATTAAGCAATATAGTTTATGTAGAAATCCTAAGTATATTAAGTGTTGTGGCTTCCATTGGCAGGCAGTTACAAACACAAGAGAGGAACACACCTACTTTAATATATTTTCAGATTTATTACTGTAAATTAATAATCATAAATCATAGATAATCATACTTTGTACATAAGGCAAGATATATTTCTCTCTTTCTGTCTCTCTCTCTCTCTCTCTCACACACACACACACACACACACACACACACACACACACACACACATGCATGTTTTAATTTGACAGAGAGAGAGAGAGACAGGCAGGCAGACAGACAGGTCCATAGTCCTTGCAGTAACAGCAAGAGGCAAATCACAGCTTCACATCTGACAGACTCACCAAGCCCAGCAGAGAGTTTCCTGGAGCAGACTGACGGCTGTGCAGACCTGAGATCAGTCTGAGCTCTATGTTAGCAAAAGGCCAATGTTAAAATACTGTTTGCTAGTTCGTTCCTGTTTGGCGAACAGCTGTGGAGAACTAGCAATCAGCAAAAACTTTAACTTAGAATTCAGCTGGTTAAGTTATTATACCTAGCCATATGTCAAAAATGAACCCCTTATCTACTCCATACTGACATGTGGACAGTGATGCCAGCCTCTGTGGTCTCTTTTAGCCTTTTAGCAAAGCAATAGGTGGCACACAACCAACAACTAAGTCGCTTACTTAATGTCACATCCAGTGTTTTATATCTATGCCCTTAACCAAGTAGTTCTGGTTCCTAAACCCTAATGAAACTGTGACTGTTTCAGAACATTAACTGTATGTTTATTACTGGCACCATGGTGAAGAAGGTCCAGTACACAGGCGCTTTTCATTAATGCATTACTTGGGTTAATTACAGGAACCTTTAACTGTGTATGCAGTGCAATCAATTAATCGATCGATCAATAAATAAATAAATAAATAGGGACTCATTAACCTGTGGAAGGACAGCATTAAAAACGGTGTTCTAGATATAGTCAAATTCCTCATAACATAGTCTACGTCATTAAAAGCCTGCTGTAAATAGTGGCGTTTTTGACAGGTTTTACATCTTTCTTTACATGCACTGCATAGATGGTGGCACAAAAAACGTGTTTTAAAATATATTACAACAATAAATAGCAGGGTGCTGCTGTAAAGCCGGTGTAAATAAAGACAAATTATGGTTCTGGTGGCTTTCCGTATGTTGACAGTCACTGGTCTGGCGTTGGGTTGTTTACCCTCTCTCTCTCTCTCATCGTCACAGAAAATAACAGGACTTGTGGGAGTGTTTTCTAACTGGCTCGCCATAAAGTCTCCTCCTCTCTCCAGCCTTCTCTCATTGTGCTTAGTTGCAGTGCACAGTAAAACACACTGACGGAACTCTCAGGCAAGGCTGAAGTTTAAAACAACTTCCTCAGAAGAGAGAGAGAGAGAGAAAGTAGTCAAATATGCTACAACACACAAGACTGCTCCTCCCTAAACATCACAAGATCAGGATGTGACGTGAGTCATTTTTCTGGGATCAGGACAGAATGTTTCTTTGACTCTATCACGGATGGGAGTGGGTTGGGACAGGAGTGAAAACCCACCCACACTTGTTCCCACTTCACATCAGCCCTTCAGTTCCTTGGCCAACGTCACTCACTTTCAGCTGTTTCCAGTTTCCTCAGATGCTCTGCAATAGCCCACTTTATAGGCCCTCTCCCACCCATTCCTTATCACATTTTTATGTTATGCATGAAGCCTTTTCTTTCTAGTCTCTTATCTGTATTCTGTTCATCAGAGAGCCTGTTTTGACCTTCTGCCTGATTATGTCCTTTGAATTTCCTTTTGGATATGAACTTGTTTGGGACAACTTTCCCAGTTTTAACCCCTGTCTTCCTCACTTAGTCCTACATAAGCCTTTGTCCTTCCCTTATTTGTGTAATTCAACTATTGAACTGTTCACAATCTGCCTCAGTCGTCATCAACAAAGAATGATTATATATGAAAACTCCACCATCAACTCCACACAAAAGAGCAATTTTTCTGCCACATTCCTGGAGGGAAACCGTCTCTACAGACTGTGAAAACTGTAGTGCATAGTGGACATTTTTTAGGTCTACTATTTGAATGGAGTGCTAGATTGTTAGTAGAGTAGATTCAGAGAACAATTGCAAAAGAGGCTGCTGAAGTATAAATTTTCATACTCCCCCCATGTATGTAGGCAGCGGTTGGCCAATAACCTGAACAACTTCTTACTTTGTTCTTGCAAATTTGGAAACCATTGGGGCACCTGATGAAGACACTTAAAGGTCAAGGAAAGCACTCTCTGACTGTGTTTTTTCGGACACATGACATGGAACCGGGAGTGTTGCAACCATGCGGTCATGTGACCATGTACTGGAAACCACTCAGCCACCAAGGCGCTTCAAACTTTACACACTTTCAAAACACATCTTCACCTGCAAACATCCTCATTTACTCACGAAAGTGATGCATCGACTTGTTGTTCCATCAGTTTTGTTTTTACCACAGTACAAAGCTGACCAATTTAAAGGCAGGATATGCAACCTATTTTAGAAACATCTTATGTTATCATTGTTGAAATTCTCATAATGGACCTACAGTATAAATAAATGTAAAAGTTTGACCAAAACAAGGAAAAAAATCTCCCTACTTGCACACACTCTACCTATGCACTAATTGTACATGGCAGAAGTCTTCCACATGGCCAGCCAGACTTATTGCTAAAGCTAGCAAGTCGCACAAGTTTGATGCAGTTCAGCTACAGACTGACATGAGTTACCAGCACAAAGTCACACCCAGTGAGCCGAAGAACACCAGAGAGCTAACAGCACAAAGCACAGCCTATGAGGTGAGTGAGCAATAACTATGAGCTAAAGGTAACGTTACACTCCTGTCAGCTGTTTTACTTGTGTTTATATGATTGTGGCATTCAACAGAGTTCATTTGTCAGACTGAAAAGCTGAGAGAGGCTGTTGGTTGTGTGCAGAACAAATGTGGCCCGGCCGTGGAGCCATGGTGCTGCTGGCTGGTCCTCTCATCACCATCATGGACTGATCCCCCAGCAGTAGTCAGGCAGCTGTTCAGGTGTTTTGGGGGAGTGGTTTTGGAGGGAGACCTGAAGGGACGGGGTTGGATTTCTTTGTCATTTGGATACCTTTCAAAGTTTCAAAGTACTGCAGACCATGTGAGAGGTACCAGATCCATCATCTGTGCAGCTTTAATAGTGCCTGCAGGAATATTTAGACATTCATGTTGTCATCTCAAAGATAAGAGGGAAAGGTTGAACAGTTAATAATTTCTCAGTCATTTTAAAACCTTTATTAGTCCTTGAGCTTTTACAAGTACTGCTGTTTTCAACTGGTCCTGGCCTTTACAGATTGTCATTAAGGTGTTAATGAATAGAAATATCTTCAAAGGCTAAAACTTTAGCTCAAAACGGTGTCTGTGGAAAGACTCTCTCAATTTGTCATTGTTTCTAAATGTAGTTCTTGGATCAATTCAGCACATGTGATGAAGGTGATGTTCTTGCATGAGACAATTCTTGGGTGACATCCATGTGGTTGCATTGGTATGCACTTCCTGTAAGTCAGTCTGGGTAAAAGTGTCAGCTCAATAAATGTAATGGTGTATTAACTGTAAATAAAAATACTGATTGATATCTATTGCATCTGATTTGTGACTCTTTTTCTCTTCTTCTCTGTCAATAAATCTCCATGGTTTGCACTTAGCCTGCTGTATTGCTCTGAATAAATCGTGCTAACTTGAATCTTTCCAGCCTTGCTATACATCACTCCTGTTTCTTTATCATTCCCCATGTGAGTCAGATTCATGGGCCTTTGTCATCGCAGACAGTTTGACTTTACGTGGCACCAGAACAACTGGGGGAACTAACAACATTAAATATGGCTTTGATCCAGCAATTAATGCTATTAGTTATTCAGCATTTCTCAGCACTTGCAAGAAAAGAGCGCCACTGAAATTCCAGACTTTTAACTGTTTGTTTTTTTCACAATCAATTAATTAAGTGATTCACTTTTAAAAAGCTATTATAAATTGTCTAACAAACAAACACACATGGCCTCGCCCCACACATGCTGGCCAATCAGAGCTTTAAATGTTAAATTAGCAGAGAAATAAGTAAAACAAGACTTAAGACATAAGCAAAAGGAGCCAAAATAATTTGATATGATTAATGAACATATAAAGATGGAGTAAGAACTGGGTTTTTTTTTTCATTAAATTTAACATTACTTCAGTTTGAGTACATTCAATGAATCAATTTATAGCAGCTTTACAATAAATGTAAAAAAAAAGAATTTTTTAGTTATTCTACTGGCCTGCTTCATGGTCCACCAATAAAACACCAAATCCCACAAAACAGTTCAGCTCTCTAGATTCTTATCTAGAAATTGTGGTGGACATATTGCCTGAGGTTGTGCCAGTAGGTGGTGATGTGTGCAAATTTACCTTTACACTCTGTACTTGCTGAGCTGCTCTCAGAGAGACGTCTCGCCTCACGAACGATCTCAAATCAGTATTTTCAAAAGGCACTGATCCATTTAATGCATTTTCTGTATTACTTTGACTCTGTAATTCTGCAGGAGGAGGACTCAGTGGTGGATGTTCACTCCTTCAGGTGTCTGCAGATTAAAAAGCTGCTGGATTTCACAGACTGGAGAGCATGAAAACAACATCTTGATGTGCTTTCACTTCACTACTTAAAAAGGAACTACACTCACCTCATGAGCCACACACATATATATAGATATATCTGCTAAAGGTTTGCTGAAATTAAGTTTATTGGTGTCTGCGGTGATGCTGTTTTCAAAGTGAGATCATATTCTTTGACCACTTGATTTATTACAGAAACTAAACATGTTTGTATGTACAAACAGCAAAATTAAAAACAGGAATAATTTGCTGAACTTTGTAATTCAGAACTTATTATTATTAATTTAGAATGCAACCACATAGATTTGACAGTAAAATTACTACAATTCTGCAATTATGCAGTACAACAGAAGCTATTTAAACCTGTAGCAGTTTGTGTCTGTATGGTGGGTGATGCTCCTCTAAACAAGCCGTACGTCCTCCTTCTGGTTGAGTTGACTTCTTTCACACCAAAAAAAAAGGCAACAAGTGGTAAATACACAAACATCTCTGAAAACAAGTCAAGGGTCAGTGTCGAGTACAATAAATAAAAAATACAAAAATAAAATGTGTAGTTGCTGATTTATAGGATTTGTCTGTTTTATTTACATGATGTCACTGAAGTCTCCAGACAGGTCAGTCAGCGTCACCACGTATGCTGCCGCCGCCTTGAAGTCCTGCTACGAACAGCTCGAATAACCTGAATGGCCAAAGAAAATAGACAAAACAGCACAGAACAAATGATTTTTGAATTATTCAACTAAAAAGGAACCCCACCACTGTAAGTCTGCAAGTGGAGGAAGTGGTACCACAGAGAGGAATAAGCACGCCTACAGTCTGCAAACATGTCAAACAACAGCCGTCCCTTTTTTTTGTCAAATGCCCACACTGAAACGAACAGCCTTACATACAGGATATTACATTGCAACAGAGGACACAGAGTGTTCACAGTAAACACAGTAAAAAAAACAAACCACAAAAACTAAACATACCTACCATCAAAGTTTGTTATTTGTAGTTAGTGGTGGTGGTGTACTGGACTGCATCATATTGAAATGTTGTTGTTGATATGATGGTTAAGATAAGATAAGATAAGATAAGATAAATATGTACAGCTAAGAAAGAGGAAGTATAAAAATAGAAACGATATAATATATATAGGGGGAATATAAGAAAAGAAGGGGGAGATATTAGAAAGTATTGCACATTGTGAAGTGTACATTATAGTGCACTACAGTTGTATATAGTGGTCCAGATGACAGAAAGCACAACTTGTTTCAAATTCATTCATTCTAAAATCTCTTGCCAACATACTGAATGTAATTTTAATAATTTATCAACACATTTTGATTTTTAAAATGGTCAAGACACCAAATTTTAAAATGGGCCAGACACCAAATGACAATAATGATGACAGTTCATGAATTGAAGTGAACAGCTTTTGCTCTGCTCTGTCTGCCAAAAGTGAGTTGTTTTCACAGTTATGAGTAAGAGAAACCTTAATGAACCAAGCATATACATCATGATTATTTCTTCACCTTCACAAATCGAATTCTGCTGTTAAAGATTTCTACCTTCGGGCTGTCACATGTTGACTTGAACAGTGCTTGTTTGTGTTGCGCTCACTCCATTCTCTTAACACAGATTTCCACCAATGTTTCTGCTGCCTTTGACATGGTTAACCAGTCTAGTAACTTTCTCAATTATATGGTTGGCAAATAAATGCAGTGCGGCTTTGGCTTTACTTCTCACAGGAATGGCTTAGGAATTCTCTCCACCTGTCTCTTGTGGTGAACTCAAGGTTTCTGTTTAAGAAGCTGTCTAATTATAATTATAATTATATATTTCCACAGAGGTCAATTTTTTAGAAAACAATGTTAATGCAGCTGTACTTCCCCTTCAAACCAGGTTGCAGGTTTTCTGTGTCAAATGCTGGCTGATGTAAAACATACATTGTTTTGCTAACAGAGGGTAAGACACAGAAGAACCCCTCAAATCAATGGTTTGACCCCCATCTTTGGGTTTGCAAATGTCCATGCACCTATGACAAATCTCACTTTTGATTCTGTCTTTCGATTTTAGAAACGGATGACTACTCTGTCAGTCTTCCCAAGAGGAACTACAAAACATTGGACTGAAACACAAAGGAGTGCTATTCATCAAGAGCCAATTTTGTTCCCTAACCTTAACCACAAGTTTGTTATTATGGCAACAAAGATCACTTAACCTGAAGAACGTGTTAGTCATTTTCACCCAAGCTACAAACAATGTTTCCCTTAATGTAATCAAGCCTAGCCAAATAACATTGTCACGTTATAAAAATGATTAACTTTTGAGAGGCACTTACTGATGATGTTGTCCTGCTGATGGGGGAACAAGAGCCTTTATGGGTCATTCTAAGGGAATGTTTTATGATTTAATTTGGAGGACTTATTGCTGTTTTGCAGACATCGTTTATCTGCTTGGGACTTTATTATTGTATTTCTCTTTTCTGAGGAGTCATGTCAGAATCCAACAGCAAGGCCGTCCCCTACACTTGCTCACTGTTATTGGTTACTGGTGAAACACAGACTTGTTTTTAAAGCACCACATGGTTTGGCACCAGCGCCTTGCTTATTTCACTTTCAGACCCCTTAAGTCTTCTTCCTGTCCATTCTACATTCCCTTTTATTTTGATTTTAATCATCTATCTATGAAGCACATCGGTCACGTGCTCAATAGATGAATTGACTTGACCATGTTTGCCTCATGTCCTCTAATAAAACAAATCCATACAATGTGTGAACATAAAAGGAGTTTGTTTACCCTAATTATGATTAGAGATAGAATGACTTTGGTGAAGCCCACTGCCATATAGCCTATAACGCTCCACATGACTGGAAGTTCCTCAACTTGTGCAGGGCAGAGCAAGTCAGAGGGATTTATGTTTAACACAGTTGTCATTGTTGTCAGGTCAGGCTGGGTCACACACTCTGTGTTTGGACAAAACAGAAGACAAGAAAAGAGGAAATCAGTGTATGAATTAGTTATTTTAGTACAAAATGGAAGACATCTATCACAGCATTAACTGCTATTTGATACTTGCATCTCATTGATGACTAAAGATTATTTCTGTACAGAATTTATTCACTGAAATTAGTTTTTTTTGTATTGTAATAGAAATTATTTGTCAGTGGTTTGAATAAATGGTGGAAAACGTGTATATGGAACATTTCTGGAAAATGACGTGTTTCTGAAGCGTGTGGTAGTAAAGCGTATTTCCTGCTTGATGTGGCTCTGCATCTGCATTTGTGGCTCTTCGCAGCAGCAGAAAAGAGGTTAAAGTAGACAATTTGGGACATGAACCTTTCACATCAGATGAAGTGAAAACATATTGTTGTGTAGTCTGAAACAAATTGGATAAATACAGATTATATCTCAATTTTGGGGCAACTTTAAAAGCTGTTCGCAAAAAACTCCTACACACTCTTTTTGAGCATTAGTCAGATATTTAACCCACTTTTCCTATCGTGTTGGAATATTCTGGCAAACCTGACCATTCATTGTATATAGCATGTGGGTTAAACTGTAGGTGGTGTATGTTTTTTAAATAATCGCAGTTCCAGAGACACCTCACAGGGAAACTTTATGATCTTTGTGAAACTGGATGATATACTATTAATTACAACATATACAGTGTATCCTGCAAATCTGTAACTGTAAAATGTGAAAGAACAAAAATCAGTTCCCCTTTCAGCTGCCATCTTGTGTTCTGTATTTTGAGATGGGATACAAAACAACTTGTTGCTATAACATCCAGATATGTCTGCTGCTCAGTTCAGATGCTGTTATTCAGTCAGTTAAGCATCATATATTCAGCCAAGTCTGGTGGAAATGAAATTGAAAGCTTACCACGAACCACCAGGTCGACTCTGAGATTCTGATTCTGACCCCTCACATTTGCACTGATGGCACACTCATAGGTGCCTGAATCTTCAGCTGTCACGCTGGAGAGCAACAGGCTGTATTTTTCTCCAAACTTGGCCGCAGTGGTGTTGTAGTACTGCGTGGTCGTCTCGCCTTTACCTCTCCTGATGATGCCTTTTTTGGCCTGGTTCTTGAGCTGTTCAAAGTAACAAAAAGTCATCTTTACATACCCATATAAAATTAAATTAAAGTCACAACACACAAATGAAACAAACTATTTATCACAGCTTAGATTTTGTAGCATTAATGTCTAAAAGCCTGAAATAGGTCACTGACCTTGTACCATGTCACTGAGAGGAAATTCATGTTGTCAAAATCAGCACCTGGACACTGCAGTGGAACATCTTCATTGCAGTTTGCAAGAATTTCTGGCTGACTCTGAGTCGCATAATGCACCATCAGGAGCTGAGGTAAATCAAACACAGTGTTCAAAGAGCACAAATACTTTCTCTAAGAGTAGACAGCATCAATACAGTGAACTACAATTGTTAGTTTTGTGCTTGAAATGATTAATGAAATAATTAATACGTTCAGACTTAGCTCACCTTAATGAACAATACCCTCTGAAACATCTTTTACTCCTGTGTCACTTGAGTTAACTGTAGTAAGTTCTGTTTTCTCACCTCACAGTCACAGTTTCCTGACAAACTCGAGCTAAGGTGAAGACATCCCTTGTTTGAGAAATTGAGAAATTGCGCTGCCGTGTGGAGCTTAAGAGCAGTGCATCATTACTGTGTTAATCACTGTTAACTGTATTCATATAGTCTTTAATAGGAAAATAAAACATTTGAGTTTCAGGTCATTTCCGTCACAGAACAGTTTCATTTCAGCAGAGATTTTTATTGTCTCCAAGGAAATTCAGCAAGGGGGCTGCAAGAGAAACTTAAAGGGGCACTCCACCAATTTTACACAGGAAGTTCAGTGTACTTATCACACAGAATAATTCTCACCCTGTGAACACTAGATTTATCTTAGCTTTGGCTTGAGACTCATAACAGAAAAGCAGCATTACAAAGAGTGGCCTTTCAGATTTTCTTCAGTGTGACGTTTGACTTGGTCTGCACCCCACCCTCTGTGACTGGCTCCTAGACTTTCTGACTGGCAGGCCCCAGTCTGACAAGATTGGTAACAGGACTTCAGCCAGCATCACCACAAACATTGGCACTCCACAGGGATGTATCCTCAGCCCCATCCTCTACACCCTGTTCACTTACAACTGTGTTGCCTCCCACAAGGACAACATCATCCTGAAGTTCGCGGACGACACCGCTGTGATAGGACGCATCACTGGTGGGGACGAAGCGGCCTACAGGAGGGAGGTGGCCAGTCTGGTGTCATGGTATCAGGACAACAACCTCACCCTTAACACGGACAAGACGAAGGAGATGATAGTGGACATGAGGAAGGAGAGGAGACCTCATCGGCCACTGTTCATCCGGGAGCTTGAAGTGGAAAGGGTGAGCAGCTACAAGTACCTGGGCATCCACATCAGTGAGGACCTCACCTGGACGCTCGACACCACACAGCTGGTTAAGAAGGCTCAACAATGGCTGTACTTCCTGAGGAGGCTAAAGAAGTTTGGCATGTCAGCTAAGATCCTCAGCAACTTCTACAGCTGCATTGTTGAGAGCATCTTGACCAGCTGCATCACCGTGTGGTACGGCAGCACTACTGCTATGGACCGCAGACGCCTGCAGAGAGTGGTGAAGACTGCTGAGAAGACCACCAGGACTCCACTTCCCTCTCTGCAGAGCATCTACCACCACAGAGTCCACAGGAGAGCTGCCTCCATCCTCAGGGACCCCACCCACTCCATCCTCAGGGACCCCACCCACTCCCAGCACGGACTGTTCACACTTCTACCCTCAGGCCGGAGGTACAGAAGTGTGAAATGTAGGACCTCTAGACTGAAGAACTTTCTTTCCCGCTACCATCAGACTCCTAAACAGATAACAGGAGTCTAGAACCAACCACAGACTACCTCAGATGTTACACATCCCTAAGTTGCACATGTGTAATTGCACACTTTTTTCACTATTCACTTTGCATAGTTTTCCTTCTAAATTGCCCTTATTGCCTTTTATTGATTTTGTCTTTTTTGCTATTTATACTGTTAGGCATTCATTGCAGACAGCAATAAAAGAATTTCATTGTGCATGGAAACACGTTTCCCTAATGACAATAAATACTTTGAATCTTGAATCTTGAATCTTGAATCTTGAATCTTGAACCTGCTTGGGCCCTGTTTTTGTTACTGCCAGGTGTGCTGTCGATGCCACAAGCGGATACTCTAAGTACATCAGTTCACAATGGCACTAGAATACATCTCCACGTATTGAGTGACCACTTGTGATCAAATCTCATTTGTCCACGTTTATATGTAAAAGAAACAAGTACATCATGCAAAGAGCAAATGCGTTATTGTATTTAACTGGTGGGAGGCAGCAATGCAATTAAAGAGGAAAAAGAGTTCAAAGCAGTTTATTCCTTGGCGTGTCCCAAAAAATTAAATGTGCGTGTTGTTGTTGTTGTTGTCATTGCTCTTTAACATAACACTGTTGTGAGCATGAATGAGCTTCTACTTCCACTTATGCAGAGGATATGAGTTGAGTAGACGCTCCCTTGGTGTGGCCCGGGACACATTTGTGTAAACACTCTTTAAAGAATGTGGCCATATGCAGCCCAGACCACAACCGAGTGTGGTCTAAGCAGTCAGATCTCAGTTCATCTTAAATGCGTCTTGATCTTAAAGCTGTCCACTTAAGATCAGATCACCAAGATTGATGTTAATGCCACACACACACACACACACACACACACACACACACTCTTATGAAGCCAGCTCATCCTGTTGTTTTCATCACAGGGAACTCCCCATTGTCTCCCTTCAAGCATATTATTTGTATGTGTCGCTCTTGTTGACAAAGGAGGTCGATATATGGTTATTAATAGCAGACAAGCTTTATGGAAAAGGGAAGAGTGAGGTCTTTGGACTCCACCATCTGCACCATCACAATGCCTCATTCAGCAGCAGCTGGCAGAGCGAGCACAGGGACGAAGAAATTTACTGATGTTACCACAGAACATCAGTGGAAACGAGGATTTTTTTTGTCCACTTCCTATTGGACACCAGTAACTGCAGCTGTGAGCGGTTTTAGATTTAGGACTGACTAAACTCAACAAGACAAATAAATAGCAAATACGAAAGCAAGATACTCCACATTTTTGAAACATCTCTCACTTGTTGGTCACTGCAGATGTTCTAATACACCAGAGCTGCATTTAGTAAAACAGCTTAATCAGGCACAGGGGGATTTTACACTCATACAAACTATGTGTGACATAGAAATAGTGCTGTAATAAAGGTCAGTGACAAAAAACTCTTCAAAGTTGTGATTCTCCGAAGCTTTAATTGTTGGTCTAAATGTGAGTGAGTGCACGTGTGATTTGTGCATGTATGTGTTTGATTCTGGCTCTCTGTGCAGCAGTTAAAGGGTGTTGCACGCCACAGTAAATCCCAGAGGTTGTTAGCATGCCCAGCTGCTAGTGTAGGTCTCCATGTTTCTGTCAGCGAGGTTGTTCACTGCACACTCTCTCGCCTCTGATTGAGGAAATCCTCTGACTGTTTGCTCTGTTTTCTGAAATGAAACGTCCCAATGGTTCCGCCATCTCTCCCACAGGTCCTGTACGCAGAGACTTTCCCATGAAGACTGTGCATGTTTACTGGGGTTTGACAGATATATAGCTCTTTGATGGACCATAACAGTACTGATATTTGAGTGCTGGATCGGCTGATAGATGATATTTTGAGCTATTTCTAGTTTTATTGTTGTCAGGTGAAAAATCTGAAAAATGGTAATTAAAAAATCCATTAAGAGCAAAACTCTAAAGTCAAACCAAAACAAATAGAATCCTTCTTAGTTCAGCCCAGTTCATATAAGATCTTTATTGGTCCACAAGTGGAAATTATTTTTGCAGCAAGGAAGCATTTAAACATAATACATAAACACAATAAAAAAAACAGTAAGAACATTGACAACAAATGAAGCGCTGGTACCTGTATTTCTGATCAAAGGGAGGATGTCATATCAAAAGAAATGGTTCAGACGTGTTATGATGGCTTTACGTCTTATATGTTGGCTAAAAATATCTGACAAAGACAGCTGTTGTTCACAAGTGATTTTACCCGCCGCCTTGATAATGTTGTCCTATTTCGCATGTTTAAATATCTGTCGTAACAAATCAGTGAGAGGTTAAGGACTTAAATAACACCATCAGCTTTCTGTCATTATAGAAAACATCTAACCCAATACAGCCTTGGTTGTCCTTTCTTGCTTATTGAGGCCACACCGGCCACCATAATAAGGTTCTTACTATTCAGCAAATTAGTTACTTAGTAGCAGAAGTAGAATGACTGTGAAAGAAACTCTGGAAAACAATACTATCCTAAAATGAAAAAGCTCACAACAAACAATGCAGCACGTACATCAATAAATAAAATACACAGATATCGATAGCACAGCTTCATCACAGGTTATACAGCAATTTTGTATCTTTGCTATTTTGTATATTTTGTAGCTTTGTGTATGTGACAAGTGTTGGCTGTTAGCATACTAACGTGATGACATTCAATGAGTGTGATGCTTACCACCATCATTCTACTACAGTGCAATCTCTTTGTATATACTACATAGCTTTTTATTCTATTTTATATCATATTCTACTTATATAGGCACCTGTTGTTTAACTTATCTTTGCACTGTTGTTCTTGTTCTTTGGTGCTGCAAATTAGCAAATTTCCCCAATGTGGGATGAATAAAGGTTTATCTTATCTTAGTTTGGCATGCAAAGATGCAAATAGACACAAATTTGCACCGAGTGATGCGAATGAGACGAATGACACTTCACTCGTGTTGCTTTACTTGAGTTGAAATGTTTCAACTTGAGCAGAAATTGCAGTCAAAGACCAAACAAAAAAGGAAGAGGTTTTGGTGAAAAGTCCGCAAGGAAGTTGACTATGTAAGTAAGTTCTAAAAATATGTGTCTATTATTTGATTTCAGCTATCGGTTGTACTTTGCTATGAACCGAGTCAACACAAGGAAGGAAATTAGTTTTTGCACATTTAATTGACTGATATTCAAAAAAATGCCAATATTGGGATTCTATATTATTTAGTTATAATTCACAGACTTTTTAAAATTCAAAAACATACACACACATCAAACAGACACTACAATCAATATATGAAGCTACACATGTGAGGATGAGCACTTTCATATTCACTATTTTCTTTATATTCACTATATTTCTGTTTGACCTGGATAATACATTTGTTCTGTGCTATCGAAAACAACTGTAACTGGCTGAAATGATTCCTGTCTTTGTGAGGGAATTGAGGCTGCAGTGGTGCATCACACAGCCCATTCAATTGTTTGTTCAAGGAAGCAAAAGCCCCTTTCAGTCTGTATTGCTGGACTCTCACCTCAGCCTCTGGGCTTTGGCAGGCTGCTGTGTGCTGGGGGCTGATTGTCCGAGCCGGCAGCAGAACAGAGCTGTGTTACGACGATCTGTATTGTTCCCTAATTTCTTCTCTGGGATTTCCTCCCCCCACCCAACCGTCCTATTCACCGTACAGCCCTCCATCATCCTCCCTCTGTCTGAAGGCCCTGCCAAACTCTCTGGCACATGAAAACAATTGTTCTTGTATGTTTGAGGAGACATAATTGGCTCCTCGGACTGGTTTTTCTCCCCCACAGAAGCTCAGCTGACGGTGGGAAGTCAGACTTCCTCCTTCTCCCCCCCTCTTTTGGAAAAGTGGTCATGTTCAGTAAAATCGGAAGCGAGGTATCTGAGTCCTGAGCCACAAAGTGACTCAGAGCCATTAATATCGTTGACATGCAGGTGAAGCGAGGGGCCATCTCCCCAGCCACTGAGTGTTTGAAACAGGCTGAAACAGACTGTGAGAGCAAAAGCTATTAAAATATTACCATGTGCAGGTTTGTCTCTAACAAGAGCTCTCTGGCAAGACTACAAAATGCTGAAGGTAAGCACCCATCTGGGAATCAGGACTGTGCTCCCAGTTGATGTTGAAAAAGCGCTTTACATCCTTCCCGTTTCTGGATCATCTATTTCTGCTTTTTTTTCTTCTCATGGTGAGGCAAAAACAGGAACACGTTTGTGCAGTCAGAGCAGTGATTTGTGTTCCTGTTATGCTGCATCATGTCAGTTTCTTCTACATTTATGCACAAATAACTCAACAAAACAAGAACACTGAACTGCAATCTGCAATGTACAAAAATGGACAGAATTTTGTTTTAGGTTGACTCTAATTTGACCTTTATTGAACTTCATTGCTGCAGTGCAGCCACGATCCTGTACACATAGATTCTGATAATCGTCATAAAATGTGGTATTTTCACAAGTGAATCCCACACACTCAAAAATCACTGGGTCAAATTGACCAAATCTGGTTCAATATAGCAACAACACAATAGAGGGTTACCCAGTACCCATGATTAGAAAAACACCTAAAACAACAGCTCTTATTAACTTAAATGCCAGTATTACAGATTACAGTTACAGATTGTTACTAACAGGTGAATCCTTTGCAGTTTTGAATGTCACATGCACATCATATTGTATGATTAACAGCAAATTTGTGACAATTTTAAGGTGAAACTTGACCTTGGTGTATTAAACACTATGTCAAAATAAGCATATTGCAGTTTGGGAAATAACCCAAGAGAAATTTAAATAGAATGACACTATAACAAAATGACAAAAGCAAAAAGCATCTCCCTCTCTTTGTCTTTGCTTTACTTACGGTAGCTTCATGTTTATTTATATGAAGTTAAAATGGTGAGTTTAGGCTTCTAGATGAATAATAAAGCAGATAAAAGATAAATAAAGAGAAGTAACATATTTTTGTACTTGTTTGCTTTTTCTGTCTTTCACAAAACAATGCAGCGCAGACTATCAACGTCATCCCTCATCTCAGGTCATAAAACTGGCAGGAGGAGGTGGAACTGCCGTCTAGCATCATTTCATCTCCGCTGAAATTCATCCTGTACAAAATCCCTTTTGGGATTAAGAGATGCGAGCATCCGAGGAAGAGGAAAAACTCACCAAAGTGAAGTAGTAAACCTTTGCAGTGGTCCCCGGGTGGATCGTCCTGTCAGAAATGTTAAACAGACCAACACTGACCTTATTTGCTGCCTTTGCTTTTCTCCCCCATCTCCTCTGATGGTCTCTGCCATCAATTTGTTACCTGTCATCTTGTGAAAAAAACAAAAAGTCACCTTCCGAATTTGTTGAAAACTCACTGTTTGGTTCACTCATGCTCTGAAGTACCACCAGAGAGCTGTACATCTGGGTCCCAGTGCCGGATGATGTCAAGACTGGCGCTGACCCAAAGCCCGTCGCACAGAGAGTTCCTCAGAGAGGTCAGCTGAGCGTTGTTTTCCCTTCCTGTGCCTCTGTGACATCTTCCTGCCAGGGGGAGCCTCGGGGAGCCATTTGAGGAGGCCCGGGCCCCGAGCATGGAGGACTTAGCACAGCAAATTCCAATTAGCCTGACAGGGCAGGTGGGGGATGGGGGACAGAGGGGGGATGAGGGAAGTTCGGACCCCCTGCATGCACTTTTAACTGCCTTAAAATTCACTTTCCATACAGCCTCCTGTGCCACCAGGGAGCCTCCCTCTGTCATTCTGAGGGCTGAGTTTGTAGTCTGATTCAAAGTGATGCCAGACAGGAACTTGGGCTCAGCTGTCTGTGTGTCTGAGCTGTAATCCGCCTGTTAGAGAGATCACTGCAGTGTCTTTTTCAGACTGGAGAGGACAGAGAGAGCCCCGATCACACTGGGCTGCTTTTGCTTAGCAGCCTGATTTATAAGCAGTTATGAAATGTTTCTGAGAGAATATGGTCTGGATTTATTTATTTCTTTATTTTATTTGTTGGGGACCTTGTAGAATACTAAACATAAATGTTACCCTTTAATGCATTGTGCCAGATTTAGCCTAAGCCTGCAACTCAACTGCAGTCCCTGACAGGTCACGACTAAAACATCCACGGGGTGACAGAACAGCAGTAAACACACCTGACAAAACACATAACATAAATTACACACAGTGGTACATCGCAAACACACACACAAACACACACACACACACCATGTTAGCTCCAAATGTGTATGTTAGACAGTTAAAGTGAAGGATATCTGTATATTAAGCAAAAACAAATAAATTACAGAGTCTGTGATTACACAGTTGACGTTGAAGACACAAGTTTGAGAAAAGACTCAAAAGCTAAAAACTCAAAGCTCAGAGCGTGGTGTCTCTAGTGGTTTAATGATTGTTTGTCCAGCCTACCCCCAACATGTAATACAATAAGGCTTGTGAGGAGGGATCAAAGCAGGCATAAATATGTTGCCATAAATTTCAAGCCAGTATCTAATTTGTCTAAAATTTGCCAGGCATTATTTAATGGATTTTATAATTTTTTTTTTTTTTTACGTTTCTTGAATTTCAGATTTGGAAACATTATTATGCCAAGATTTCTGTATTCGGTGACCATATCAATTTGTTGATGAGAATGTCAATATTAGGAGGCTGTACATTGGTTTTGGAGGAGAACATGCCTTTCATCTTGCTAATGTTCAAGCTGAGATATGATTCAGTCGAGCCACTGTGTGATCTTTTCCATAGCCGTTTGTGGGTGTGTGTATATAACAGTGTCATCTGCATACATTTGCATTTCTATCCAATGACACTGCTGTGGTAGATCGTTAAGTACAGACTGAATAACAGGCTCTGTGCTGTCACAACCATGCTGCAAGAGAATAAAAGTAGAAAACTAAGTAACTTTTGGAGTTTGTCAGAAAATAAATAAAATAGTAATTATCTGTCACGATGATAGTGGAGCCAGAGTATCAAATTCCAAGTGAATCCTGTGCTGACACATATAATCATGCACTCATCAGGAATTAAGTCAAAGAAGGACAAATTATCTTTAGGATCAACTCCAGCATTATTTTTGCATTATTTGCCATGATTACATGTCAGCAGGGTTTCACTTCTGTGCTCCAGCATGAACTCCGACCTCTCACCCCATCTCTCCCTGTCCATCGAGCCCACAGCAGTGATTTATCCCTCTGACATACCAACAGCTGTGTTGGGGGCTCCGAGCAGAGTGCGGGCTAGTATTTGCCGTGACTAATCGATAACAGACTTCAAAAAACACCAATCGTGAGAGTTGGAAAACAAAATACACCAGTCATTGACACCAGAAACCCTGTACCTTTGCTGTGGCTCTGCAGGCTTCATAAACAACGTCTTGGCAGCATTACTGGAAACAATGGGAAATGTGTGTGGGGGTGTGAGAGAGACACCTTCCCATAAAGAGAGGTTGTTTTTTTATTTCATTAAGTTGGCCGTTAAAAAAATAGATACATGTAAATGGAGCTAAAGCTATATACTTAATGTTATTTAGCATTTAGATGTCAAACAGATAAATAGAAATTTTAAGTGTCAGTTGTTGAGAGGGGTTGAAGGGAGTTCCTGCTATTTGTGATATAATAAGAGCACCTTTATTCCCAAAATGCCAATCAGCTTGAAACAGAAAATGTCTGAAAAGATTGTTGGTCCCAGAAATAAACATGTCCCAGTCTTTACCACAATCTGAAGTATATTCTGACACGGCTAACTCCGTTTAGCTTGACAGCTTTTTTGTCATAGTATCGGCATGTATTGTTGTCATATAAAAAAACAAAATGCCTTTATTTTGATAAAATATATTTTATTTAAAACTTTTTGTCAAAAAAAGGGACAAAAACTCATAAGTTCCAAACAAATGCACTGCATCTTTGAAAGGCTTATGCTTACATTTCTCAGTCTAGTATAAATAGTCTCTTCTTTGGTTCCATCATTTGATCCAGCATGTGTCTGTGTGTATGTGTGTGTGTCCATGTGTATGTGTGTGTGTCCATGTGTGTGTGTGTGTGCGCTATGTAACATCAGCTTTGACTCTTCCCTGAGAAAGTCTTTGAGGATTTTCAGGTAACTAGTGAATAACTGGTCTTCAGTCAGCGTCTCATTCGCAGATGACCCAGTCCTCGCATTTTTAAACAGTCTTTGCCATCCTTTATCTGAAAGAAAGAAGAAATGTCTCAGTCACAATCTAACAATATTTAATCATAAGTTCCCCACAAGTCATTGTGCACCCCCCAAAAAAATAAATAAAAAATAAAGACATAATTAGTGTATTTTTTCTACAGCTTCACTGTTTGATGTCAAATTAATGTCCAAATGCAAAAATAATAATAGGTTGTAGACTACATTATATTCTGCACAACCGGGAAGTTCTTAGAATAGTTAAAAAATAAAGAAAAAGCATGTGTGTGTGACTGTGTGAGGAATTTAAAGCGAGCGCCAGAACAGTGTGCAGTGCGTAAAAGGCACTTTTACGCACTGCACACAGCCCAAGACACAAGGTCACCATTGAAAGATAAATAGAGGCTGCATTAAGCGCAACATTGTCAAAAAGCTTGATCAAGTTCAGAGCTGACGGACCCGTTTCCGTGTTACCCTTTGTTACATATTTACATCCTTTGGTTGTATTCAAGTTGCACTGGAGTTAAAGCCGTGTGACTGTGGAAATACAGTGAAATAAAGCAGCATTTACCCCTTTTCTCTGGTTGCTCAAACAGAAGGTGCAGATGGTGCGCGGCTGCTGCGCCCCGCTCTCTCCTCGCGCATGAACCGCGCCGAGGCAGGGCTGTCCATCAGCGCCGTCGTCCTCGAGAAGAAGCACGTTGGCCAGATGGGAAATGTAGCTGGATGCAAGTCGAAGAGTTTCAATTTTGGAGAGCTTTCTGTCCACTGGCTCGGTGGGTATGAGAGTCCGGAGGGCAGTGAACGCGGTGTTGACGCTCTGGGTCCTGCCTCTCTCCCTGGCGTTAGCTGCGCTCCTCTGTTTGATGACCACCGGGGACTCTGCGTCCAGATCGTGCGAAATCCGTCTTCGCTTTTTGGTGGAGCCGCAGTAACTTTGCTCCGAGCTGCCGTCGCTTTCGCTGCGGTTTTCATCGTCCTCGGATGTGATGGTGATGTCTGAGTAGATCAAGTGTGTCGCCACAGGCCGCAGCATGGCGAAAGTCATCACTAAAAGTTACGAGTCCCGGCGCCAAATCCTCTCTTAGATCAGCCCGAGAGCAAAGTCAGGGACTAACCCTACATCCCAGTGTGGCACAAAGTCTGCGTATAACCACTGATGGAAAAAAAAAAGTGTTTTTAGTAACGCTGACCGTCTTCACAAGTCAGTTTGCAGTGGCCAATTTTAAGGATGGAGCTGAGTACCTGGTCAGCTGGGCTCTTATAGCTGGATGGGAGGAGCTGCCAGCAGCACACAGAGTTACAGTAACCTCTCAAGAGACAGGACTCTGAGTACACAGATAATTACTCATCGTTTATGGCCCAGATTCTTATAAATCACACTTTCACAGTGAAATATTACTGGGGTACATTAAGCGATGGATACTTTTGTCACTGGATACCCATAAAGATATTAAGTAGCATGATACTTTGGCAATTATATCATCATTTCCCACATTCTGAAGTAATAGATTCTGTTTCATTATGTAGAAAAGAAAAAATATTGCAACTAATGCTACTACTGTAGTATTGCAATGTGTAGTTTAGCAAGAAGGTCTAAGTGCTTTGAGTGGTGGTAGATATATTCAGATATATACATATACATATAAGTACGTAAGTGTTAGCAGCAACATGAATTATAAAGTAAAATGAAAGTTAATGAAAGTAAAAGTGCTCATGACGTCGGAGACCCTCACTGAGTGGAATGTTATTAAACCACTTTACATAATATTGGCTGGTTAAAAATGCTTCTTTTTTTATAAACGGATCAAATATTTTATGTTTTATTGACGTAAAATTCTAATCAGCACAGTAACTTTCAACTATAGCTGTCAATTGCAGACAGTGGAGTAAACTATAACAAGTACTAATACACTGAATGATAACAAGATACAAAATCATATTCACCAAAGAAATGTAGTATAATTGTATAAAGTTGTTTGAAATGATAATACTGAAGTAAGGTACAAATACTTCAGTAAATGTACTCACTATAGGATGAAAGGAACTCTCGTCTCATAAATAATTAATGCTTGTCAGCCAAGATCTTAATTGTAAATGTACAAATGTACAAGCTACATAGACTTTTAATGGTATTCAGGGGATGAAGTTTGCTTTTCGGTTATTTTACAGTTTACTTTCTTGGTTTAATGTGACATGTTTATGGTGCTGCCACCCACAGAGGTTTGTTTTTGTTGGCTGGTAAACCACAGCAATATGGCCAAAACCAAATAAACTTAATTTCTCCACAAAACCTCAGCTTGCTCAACATCTAAATATAATTGTGCAGGTGTCTGGAGAACTAGTGCAGTAGATGTGTATGTAAATTCAAATTCCAATGTAATTTCCAATGGAAATTGTCAAGTCAAATGAAAGAAGTTCTTTAATTTGAATATCGTTTTCAGGAAGTCTGGCTTGATGTTCTACCCTGTATCAGCATGGCACAGCAGCAAACAGGTTTGGACTAGTTAGAGTGAATAATCCTACTGTTACGTCCTCGTGTTAAAAGCTGCCATTGGCCTACATTGAGGAGCGCAGGTCAGACAGCAGGAGAAAGTTAAGTGTGAGTAAATAAACACTAAGCAGATGATCCTGGAATGGCAAGGATTTATTTGCTTGCTGCCCTGAGTGCAAAAAAACAAAGCAGCTGCAAATGGATGATTTAGTCCCTCCAAGCCACATCAGCAGACACGAGTCACAGCCGACAGCACATTCAGCCACTTCAATGGGCCTCAGCTGCATCAACAGTAGGACATTAGATACCCAAACTGTCTGCTGAAGGAGTGCTGAGGTCTTATGAAGGACATGGACCAAACACAGGAATCTGCAGTTAAAATAGCAAAAATAAGGTAAAGGTATGGTAAAATAAGGTCTTTCCACAGATTTACCGTCATAGAAATTAATTTAAAAAAAAAAGACAATGAGCTGTGAAAGATGTTGTGATGCCCGATGGTCCAGTAATAACACTTAAAAGGCAAACAAAACCCCTCGACTAGTAGCAAACAAATTATGTTGCAAGTGTCAGACACTGGTTAATTACATTTACCAGGGCAAATGGTGACTCACCGTGAATTTATTGTGCAGTACAAGAGAGTTGTGTGTGTGTGTTGAGAGCATGTTGGCTTGGGACTAAAGACAGAGGTTGAAGTGTTCTTAGAACAACTCTCCTGTTTCATGAAACTGTAAAACGCTCTTTTGCTCCTCCGGAAGAAACAGATCCATTTATCCACACGGACGAGGCGACAGCATGTTGCCACCCACTGAGTCCTGTGTTGCTGTGCTTCAGAGATCTCTGAGAACTGCAGCTCTGTCTGCACGGACAGGGAGGGGGGGGGTTCTGTCTGTTGCATGTTTTGCCTTGCTTTGGATGTGACTGTCAGTCCATCACTAGACAAGATGGGTTGCCATAAAAATTTGGTACACACAGTCATGATCCCCAGAGGATGACTCTTCCTCTAGCTGCACTACAAGGTTGATATTTTTGGCAATTTGTCTTGACAGCTTTTAGATGGATTGCCATGAAATTTTCTACAGATATTTATAGTCCCAAGAGGAACTTCTAACTTTAGTGATCTTCTGACTTTTCCTCCAGCAGTCCAAAGAAATATCTCAACCTGTACTACATGATTATGGATATTCATGTTAGCCTAAAGATAAATCCTGATGACTTATGTGATGCTCTGACCTTAGACTGAGTCTTGAGTGAAATCTCTTGATAGCTATTGGATGAAATTGCCATGAAATTTGGTTTGGTTTGTCCAACAGTACTTGCGAAACAAATCACTGTTTGATCTTCCCCATCAGCCTCATCTGTACTCTGTGTTTAGCGTTAATTAGCAAATGCCAGGATGCAAAAACAGTGACCCAAGATGGTGAACATAGTGAAGATAATACCTGTTAAACATCAGCATGTTAGTATTGTCATTGAGAATTGCATACTAGTATTTAGTTATTATCATTAGTATTATCTGGGCCAATCAGTGAGTGCCTGTTTAATCCTGCTGTGCAACAGTCATTCCTCTCTTCATCCACTTTTCTTCAGCACAGATGAAGAGTGGCAAAGCAGACATTGAACCAGACATTGTTTCACTGCTGTCTTTGTTGACTCACCGACACTGGAAATACATGAAACACTAAGACAGAGAGCAGCGGCAACTCTCCTCTCTCTTCCTCTGCTGCTTACACACTTAATGTGTTCTCTTACATCCCTTTAAAAGGACTGGTAACCAGGACAAACAATCCCATTAAAAGCTAAAAACCTACAATGAATTGATCCTACTGTACTAACAAGTATTGCCTGTGTAGCCACAGCATGATATGTCTTATTTCTCGGAACCATAGAGCTCCATTGTTGTCCAAAAGCTATTAAAAACACATTAACGAGCCACACCGTTGCACCGGCTGATGCGTTTCTTCAGTACAATGAACATAGCAAATGTAGTTTATTTTGAGCAAAACCCACATACACCATCCTGCTGCTGCAAATACTCACTAGGGCATTAAATCTGCAGCTGAAAATAGTCCCCATCAAATACTCATTTTATTCCTGGTTGACTGATGTTTGCCAGAAAGAGTCCCTCAGTTTTAGGAAATGATGTAGTCATTTTTGGGATGAAAGTTGAAACAATAAAACTGCTTTAAAAACTGATGTCTTCGGCAGAAACAATTGGGCTTGGGGTTTGTTGGCTTCGGTCTTTTCATGAGATTTGGGAGGTCTGATTTCTATCTCCCAGAGTTTCTGGCAACGCTTAGGGCAGATTATGGGTGGGCCGAGCAGAGAAAAATGGTTGGGGTAAGGGCTAAAGTTAAGTTGAGGTAAATCTAAGGAGAACCGTAGATCAAACAGGGACATTCAGTAGCTGTTTTTCTTAAGGTGCTGGGGGCCTATTGATGAACACTGGTATTACATACTAAAGTGAAGATGGATCACCCAGGTTCATCTGACGGTTCTGTCGCATGTTTGTAAGCCTACTGACTGTCAGACTGACTCATGTCACAGCAGAGACATTGAGCTTTACTTACACCTACAGCTGAAGCGTGCCGTTAGAGGACAAAGCTGATGTGAAGAACATGATTTCATGTTTGACGGCAGACAATGCCTTCTAACGAGTCAACCACTTCTTTTATAGTGGAGCCCCATTAAGTTGAATAAATTCACTTTAATTGACAGATTACATGTTTGAAGTCCGTGTGAAATCCAACCTATTGCTATTATACCACATGTAGCCTTTGACAAAGCTACACAGAAACGAAGGTTCTTGCACAATGTGTCACCGAGCACACAGCGGTGAGGTCAGAGGGTGGATACAGCATTGCAAATCTGGCACAAATTACACGCCTGCAGCCACCAGTAGTCTGAGGGAATTCCGGATAGGAAGCTGTGAGAAGTCCTCGACTCAAACACTTTAACTCTTTCAAGAGGATTTGGTTGTAACGCCTCCCCAAGTGGAACAAATGGGTGAGCTGGCTAACCAGAGATCATTTTTTTTAGCTGTCGGCGATTCTACAGGGAAGCCAGACTCAAATTTGTAAGGTGTTAGTGGTTTTATTTTGCCACTGAAAGACTTTATAGATCCAACAATCACAAAAAGACAGACGGAAAAGCGTCCTTTAAAAAAATTAGACATCCCAAGAGAAATGAATGCAAAGGCAGGCTTGTAAAATTTTAAACATGTTAGATTCATCTGTTTTAATTTTGCTTTCCACTGTATTTCAACCTAAAACTAATAAAACTAATAGAGTGAGTAACATTTTTAGTTTGTAAGTTACCATTTGGCACAAATGTGTTCACCAGCATGACACACTCGGTAGGTAATGACACCAAAGAGTGATCTGAGCGCAGAGGTGCTCTGTTAAACAGTCACTGCAGGCGGTGCAGCGAGTGCATATAGAGGAATGACTGATTGTCTGTATATCACAGTAAGAAAGTAAATGTGATACTTTGACTGTTTTCAAGTGAAACCAGGATGACTGGTGTGTTGCAGATTTTGATCCAAAACAGACTAAAGCCCATTCATTAAAAGCTCTCATTTATAACCATCTACCTAAAACATCTCTCCACGTCATGATGCTGAGAGTCCCACAGCCACCAGAGGGCCTTCAAAACACCAGGATCACTGTCAGAATCATTTTAACTTTTAAAAGTTCAATATCAATCAGCTTTGTTTCATATTCATTGAAGCAATTTAAAAAAAATAAATAAAAATTCTTAAAGGTCATGTGTTCAATATTCAGTATGTATTTTGAGAGGAGCAGAGAGAATCGAACACCACTCGGGGCATCAAAAAGGCATGACCAGGTCTCATGAACTAATGATAAACTACAAGCTGATTTGTTAAGTCAATGCTGAGGAGTAAAACAGAAAAAGTCCAAAAAGTCCATGAGAATTGACATGGCCTCAATCCACTGGTGAAAATGGCCACAAACACTTCCTCTTCTTAGCCCCTTAAATCCCCTTGATCTGTTTAAATCCTCAAAGATAAAGCGCACAGAACCACCCATGGAAACTGCTCCCCGAAGCAACAGGTGCAATATATTTCTTCGTACCGGTGTTGCGTGTCAAAAACCCCTTTGAGGATATGGTTACTTCCAGACAGTGAGCGAGCCACAGGAAGTCTTCTCACACGCGACGATTCAGAGGAGAAATTTAGAGTCCTTTAGGGCCGGTCGGTAAAAGCTGCCCCTGGTCTCCCTTCATTTCCTCAATGGCCACAAAGGGAGACCATCAAGCAGCTCCGGGCTCGCATCGCGAAGGCGCTGATGTCGGAAAGGCCTCGTCTCTGTGCCATGACCTGCAATGTATAGTTTACTTATATTATTCTGCAAACCCACAGTTCCTTCCTCCAAAACAGAGCGGGAAGGGGGATGACTTGATTAAATAAGCAGGAACAGTCTCAAGGCCACTACCAACAACACACAGGGCATTATGTAATACATCTAATTTAGATTATTCACCACAGCAGAACAGATGGTAAGTTTAAGGAAGGCACATAGCTGCTTTCTGTTATTTACTATAAGTGAGATGCATTTGTACTCTTAAGTGGCATCAGGGACCACAGCATGAGAAGTCAGCCATCAATCAAGTTGCCTCAGCATGAATGATTTTATCTGACGACACTTCAGGGAAGTGAGAACAGGCTCTGGTTTAAGAGTGTTTTCATATGAACTGACCTGGACTGTGCTTCTCATTCCTCCTCTTTTCTTCAGCAAACCACAATCCGGAAAGTTACCAGAGGGATCCTTGTCAAAGACGACGAGTAAGAAACACTGATGATGGAAAAGAAGGGGCAGACTCCGCGAGACTCGACATCTTGCTTCTGACACGAGACGTCGTCAGCCTGATGTTCCCAAAACACCTGACTCCTACAAACCATCTGGTCCATAAGCTCCTTTCCTATTACCTCTTCTTCTTCTTCTTCTTCTTCTTCTACTACAACATCGCAATCAAAGTTGACTGCGCATGACATTTCATAAAGTTTTAACCAAAAAGAAATGACTGCACTTTGTTGGTGCAGTCTTACTTTATTATCATTGCTTTTACGGGCATGCTCTTCATTTAGTTGTTGAAATAATGCACACTTCCTCCTCATATTCTGCTGCTGCACACAAAGCAGCTTCTTAGCATTTGATTACTAAAATAAGTGCCAAAAAAAAAAAAAAAGGCTACAGGGACTTTTTGATATAATTTTAGACTAAAATAACTTGGATGTGAGGCAACTTGTATTTAAATTGTCCTCAGTACTTAGCAGGAGGAACTCAAGAGGGTGCACTTAAAGGAGAGCCTGTTGTAATCCTCCCCACCAAAAGGGGCCTTTTTCATACAACACATTTTGACATGTCACAGTAGGAAACGGACAGGTGTAAATAATGATTTAATGGTGGCTGAGTTTCTTTTAACTGCTTCAGTTTCAAAGCACTGCGCTGAGTCCAAAGCCACTCCCTCATTTACTCATTCACCACTCCCAACATGCTGCACTGCACTGTGGGGTTGTTAGCAGAAAGAAGTGCACAAGTCAAGGGATACTGTATGATAAATAAAGAGTGATTTCAAACACATCATATCAAATCGGGAGTGTAACCAAGAGCAGCCAAGTTGGGAAAACAGCTCACGTACTCATGAACTCAGTGGTGTATTTTATTAAATTATACATGCAACGATTTCTTCCTCCAAAATAAAGTTTCAACAAAACAAACCGGTGGTAAAATGGCTACAAAAGCTGTGGCGACATCTAAATAAAATCTAATATTGACCCTCAGTTTAGCCAACTATAAAAGACCTATACTTACTATATTAATTGTTTGTATCTGTTTTCAATTAGTAAAGAAATAGGTATCACAGAAAAAGTAACGCAATAGGCTACTTCTATAGTTTGACTATAAACACATATACTTATAGTGCTTGCTGGATCACTGCCGTGGCTTACTGGGAAACCTGACTACAACAAAGACGTTGCTAATGTTATTAGTAACGCCTGTGCTTTCCCTGCTATGACAACTCATAATGTATGCTGTGAAAAAAGCCTAGAAATTTGCATCCATGCTTGCTGTGTAGTGATACCAAGCTGTTTCCCCTTCGCATTTTCAAATGTAAAAGAAAATAACTGCAGGAAAACAATCATTTAAATGACTTTTTATGTGCAAGTTCAATGGGTGTTTGACAGTTACAGCTATTAAATGACGGATGCTCGTCGGTTTAAAATATGCAACTTGCATGAGAAAACGAAAACGTACGAATAAACACACGCATGCACACAGACAGACAGACAGACACACACACACTCACACACACTTTAAATTAGATCTCAGTGGTTTCAAATGAAAAATGTCGTGTTACAGCTCTATAGAGTTACATTTCCCCCTGCTGGTTAATCCTTTGCCCTGCAGTCACCAGGGGAGTAAAAACTCTGTGTGTGAGTCACCTGAGCCAAGTCTCTCGAAAACCGTCCAAGCTGCTTCAGCGTCACCGCAGATCAGGCGTTGAAGCCCCTAAATAAGTGCTCAGGTCCGAGATGTTTGATTTGATGAGCTTGGCCGGGATCGTGGGTATGTTCAGCCTCTGATACGCAGCAAACCTGTGACAGCCTCCAAAAGAGTAGTAGTAGTTTCCCCCCTCTCTGCCTTTGATCCAGAGCACGTCAATGGGAGGGACAACACCGATGTCTGCTGTCTCCTGGAGGGAAAGGTTAACTGACAATGAATTCACACGGAGCAGAAATGATATTTAAAAAAAAAAAAAAAAATGTCTTGAGAAACTGTCATATGACAAAAAACCCACTATACTGTAATGATTAGAGCAAAACTACAGTGTGAGTGAGTACCTAGGTATTACTTCAAACATGTCAGAACAACTCGGGTCAAACCTCAAACAGTCCCCCAAACTCTATATTTACTGTAAAAGTAATCTCTTCACATTAGGTCTGGTGCCACATATGTTCTAGTGGAAAGACAACCTCAATAAACTAATCTATAATAATGTAATTCATTTATTTCAACTGCAAATGGTCAACTTCATGAAAATAAAAAAACCTCTTTATACCCAGACATGTTACAGTGAATACGAACTTTATGCCATCCATGGTAGCTCGACCCTGAATGCATCATGTTTCACGACCTGGTCATGTGTTTGGTGTGTAATATCCTAATCTATCCAGTCAAATAGGAAGCAATGTGTAAGTCAAGCTGCAGTTGTTTCAGGTCTCTGAATGCTGACCAGTTGTGACTCAGCATCTGAACATTACACTTTCAAACATCCTTATTTATTTCTTCATTTTTTTATTTGTTTACAAGTCTCGCTTCTACTTAAATTTATCAGGGAGGGAAATCTGACAGTGGACTGTAATCTACAGCTCTGGTAACTTGTAACTATAATGCAGCCTAGTTATAATAAGTTACATTTTGTGAAATAGCCAGCAGAAGTGTACAGGAACCTAAAAAAGTAAACCTTCGAGTACAACTATATCTACTTTAAACTGGTGCTTCAGTACAGTACCTGAGTAGACACTCCATTGTATATTTTTCTGTTGCACTACATGAAGATAATATTGGTAATAATAATTCAAATATGCACATTAAAAGAATGTTAAAGTGACTTTACATTTGGACAGCTAAAGTTATTGCTCAACAGTGTTGCAGGCCACACATTTTAGTGCCTTAATGCCACGTCCCATCCCTCAAATTAACACGTTTACGTAATAAATAAAACATGAGCTAAGTCACCTTTATTGAATTCATCAGACTCTGAACTTTCAGCTCATCCAGCACCGGAGGAATGGGTCTGGTGATGACCTCCATCGGGATGTTATGAACCTCCGCGACGCCGTCCGAGTGAATCGACCTGTTGTCGCCGGTTTTCACGTCCGCCGCGCCGGACTGAGTGGATCTTATGGACATGTTTCTACAGGATGACAGTGAGTGTCTCATCAGAGCATTACTACCGTGACACAACCGCGACATTTAGCCGGCTGTAGCGCTCCCATCCATGCGTGCCCCGTCTGAGTGTTTCTTCACTTCCTTGTTGCTGGTTTGTTTGTGTGCGTAGGTTCTTGAACGGAAGGTTCTCATTGGTCCTCCTGGCTGTCAATCACAACTGGCTGCCGCCCTCTCTGTGCCGGTGGAGCTAGCTAGCTACTTATGGCGGTCAAACTGTGCAAACTACTTTTTTTATCTAACGAGAAAACATATTTGTTTGTTGGCATTTAGGATAAAAGTTGTTAGCTGCCAAGAGTCAGAGGGTGAATCAGCTAGTTGCCCCAATTAGTAAGTTTTACCATTTTGTTGTCAATGACACATAAACTTTAAAGTTTGTATTTGTTAGCAAACAGTTGCTTATTTACACATCCAGTAGTTATGGAGCATCATTGACTTTCATTTTGTGTCTTTTTTTCTGGCCACCTGATAAATGTAAGTCCAGTCTCTTTCTTTTTTAGCTACATTATCTCTTATCTGTCTTTTTTAGCTCTGTGTTTGGTCTCTACCCACTCCTGAGGGAAATATTTGGCTCTTGGCTCCCCAGTTTTTAACAGCTAGCTTAGTGAACCGTATCTGTGTGCTGATTGGTGCTGTGCAGGAAGTGTATAGGTAGCTTTTGCAACAAATTGAGGCTATGTGAGTGGTGAGAATGAACCTGAACAGTAAAATTGGGGATCTGAAAGCTAAACAATGATTTGACATTCACTACAAACGTCCATAAAGTCAAGGGAAGCTTCTGATTCAGATATTTCCCTGTAGGTTCATCACTATGAACAACCCCTTTCACATTCGGATACATTTTAAAATAATATTTATAGTCACTTTGAATAATATTTAAAAACATTTTCTCTGGGATCTCACAGACACTGCTGCTCTTGTGTTAAAATAATACTAGTAATTGCAAAATTGATGATTTCCTCTTCTAAATAGGCCTATTGTGTTTATTTCCCTTCTAGCCTTATTAACCCTTGTATGGTGTTTGGGTTTGTAGACCCGATTTCATCCGTTTTTATGTCCTTTATCAAAAGAAAAATTATACGATTAATCATTTTTTCAAACTCAGACTCATCAATATGAGGCAAGGCCAATGAGTCTGAGTTTGAAAAAATAATTAATCGTATCATTTTGCTCTTGATAAAAAAATGAAAACGGGTCCCACAGACCCGAACACCATACAAGGGTTAAAGCCTAATAAGTATTAACATATTTACATGGTAACCCTTCCCTCCGCCACATACTGGGCTTGCGCATTTGACATAGGTGACAAAATATGGAAATGAACATAAAACATTGCTGTAATCATGCACAGACAAGGAAACTTACAGTATGTACATGGTGGTGTACATGGTTCAGGTCAACTAGACCCAAATTAGACCTTCTAAACCTTATTTGGAATATAGAAAGTGCTTCTTCAAAGTACCATCAGCGCAAATCACAGACACAAAACGTGATCATCCTCTGCATTTAACCATGTTTTACAGCTGGAATCTCTGAGACTCTAAACACAAGTAACAAGTTGTTTTCTGTAGCAGTCTTCTGAAACGTTGTTAATGCGCAAACAATTATTAGAGGAGAAAAATCATGAAATATCAAGCTGATAAAATAATGTTGCATATGTTTTGAACTGTCAAACAGAACATCAAGGTAAACAGATCTGCTTCCTAGCATGTAAATAAGCCGCAATGGAGGTAGCTGTTGAGTATCTCATGGCATGTACATGTGGTACCAAACACAAACTTTACCCCTTTTGTAAGATAACTTATTCATTTCATGGCCAAACTGTCTCTCATTAAAATTCACTCCAGCAATTAGTCATGCAGTTGAAAAGAGCCGCTACAAGCCCAGAATCCTTTGGCAACAATAGTTTTTAATGAGGTCAGTGTTTAGTATTGTCGACTGTTGCATGATATAGGCTTCCTCCTTCAAAGTGCACTACTTGGTGATATTCTATTTTTGCAGGGATTTCAAAGAGCCAGCCAGGTTGCTGTGGTTACAAAAAGGACGTCTGGGCCGGCAGCTTTGCACAGGTAAGAGGAAAGCTTCAAAGATCTGTGGCAGTGAAGCGGAAACAGAACTATTGTTGTTTTCTCCAAGCCACAGTTACAGCATCTTCTAATGAGACAATTAAAAATGATTTCTTGGACAGGAGAAGCAGGCCATTCTTTTGAATTATTACAAATACTTTGAACTACAATGGCAGCGTCTTTTATGTTGATTAATTGGTCACACGGGGATCAGTTACAATATGAAGGACTAGGTCTATATATAGTATGTAATCATTAACAGCGGTATCAGTACACTATATACTCTGGTAGAATAAAACTGAACAAGATACACCCTGTAATTTAGGTGCTGCAGTGAATGTAATCAACTTTTTTGCCTCATTGTGAAGTGATAGCAGTGCAGTAACAGCAACACTCTGTTTGTGATTTCCTCGAAAACAGCTTAGCTTTGAAAGCCACTTTACATTTTCTCCCTTTTTCCCATAAACAGCAATTTAGCTGACACCGGTATTGTGTAAAAACAACAAAAAAAGCCTCCAATTAGACTGTAATATGCTGACATGGATGGTGCAGCTGGCTGCATGACTTGCTGTTTCTGTTTGAATAACTACAGTATAGTAAATATGTATGGTGACATATCCCCCCCTGGGCATTCACCACTTTATACAATGTCAGATTCGACTCACTTCTTTGCTGTCAATCAAAAGCCACACGTCAAAAGGAAACGAGCATCACACGGAGAGGAGAGACCCTGTCAGTCAAAGCATATAGACATGTAAATCATCCCCGGTGCTGAGGTGTGTTTGGAGTCCCACTACACTCTGCGTGACCCTCCGCTGTCACAGCAGGACTGTATTCTAGTCGCTAACATATCTCAATTACTTAGATTGAGTTAGTCACACAGGTACAGTGGCAGGTCACGGAAGAACAGTTCCCACATAATGATTTGCTGTTAATATTAGATTTCAGTCCCCGTGGGATTGTCACACTTAGAGCAGCTGGAGAAAATTACCTGCCAGCTTTCCGACAGGGAAGTGAGCTATATTTATTTATACCTTCTCTCTCTTTTTTTTTTTTTACTCGTTGACGTGCTTTTAAAGTGATAATTATTCTGACTGCGATTTTCAGTCTTCAAACTATAGCTTTGTGATCGATGAATGTGTCTGAAATCATGACATGGTTCAGCAACAGTGGATGTTGCTGTGTTTGCAACTAAATGTGTGACTGATTTGTTCAGTGATGTTGATTATTCACTGGTGGCTCTCGCTTCCTAAATCTATGAAATTATTTTCTGCACTATCTCCCTCTAGTACAGCTCCTGTTTAATGATCTTCCTTGCCTTGAAATAAAATTGCTCTCCCAACCTCAGGCGGAGAGAAAATAAGTGGTGCTTTGGAGTGAGATTATTTAGATGTGGATTAAGAGGTAGCCTTTCTTTCCATTTACACTTCAGTCAATTAATTTTACTCTAAAAGCAGAAGTAGAATAAAGCAAGTTGCTGTTTAAGCTTGAATATTAACATAAGCACAAAAGCATTGTTAAAATTATCTTCACTGTAAAACAAATGATAAAAACCTCACATCTGTAACTCCCTTGGTATCCTTGTTTCCGCATGTATTGTATATGAAGGGAGAAAAGGAGCTATTTAAGGAGTGCCCTCCTTGACTTTTGCTTGAGTGCTGATGACAAGTTGGATATCTTAGATGCATAAAAATGCGATTTTGACACGACTTCAAAAAGAGAAGCATACGGATGAGGTGGACCCTCTGCCAACAGAGAGACGAGGAAACAGATGGGTTTTACACAAACAGCACAAACATCAAGAACACTGAGTTAAAGAGCTTGGCAGTCTCACTTGATGAAACAGTGAGGAATGGAGGCGCTTTTAATGAGCATCTCTCCTGTGATGCAGAATGTGAAAAGACAAACTGTTCGCTCTTAAAGGGGCAGTTACAGTTGGTCGGACCCGACTGGGCGAAGCGAACGGTTTTACTAAACTCTTGTCCAGTGACTTTGGTCAGTATGCGTGCAGCTTGGTTATGACATGGAGATTGTTTGAATGGAGGTTCATGTTTTCCTTTTGAAAAAGATCTCCCTCAGTTGAATTATCCATTTGAACTGATGGCATGATGAGCATCAACAAACAAAGCCTGTTGTTGAGTTGTTAATGCTGACAGTTGGTGATCTGCCAACAGATGGCGCCAGATGTTTGGGAAGGGTCAGAGCATACGCCAGCACCGGATGGAGGGAGTGCTGAATGAAGTAATAATAGTTTTCCTAATTACAAAAATGACTTGTTGTTCGCTGTGTCAACCTGTGAGCCACTGAGAGACACCAGTTGCAACTAAGACACTTTTTCAATAACGAAACAGACTGCAATTATTTCTTCGCAAGTTCAGAGAGCCCAAGGTGACGTCTTGACATGTCTAGTTTTGTGTGAACAACAGTCTAATACCCAATTATATTAAAGCGAAGATGATATAAAACTGAGAGAGGCAGCAAACACTCACATTTGACAAGTCAGAACCGGGAAATATTTAGTATTATTGCTTGATTAAACAACTGAAATAATTAATCAATTATCAAAACTGATTAATCGACTAATTGTTTCAGCTGCACTGATTTTCTTAGCAAAAGGAAGGATTTCTTTGTAGACCAGAATTTGAAAACACTCTGTTGGACTGCAACTACAAATATTTCCATCATCAACAATTAATCTGAATATTATTTTCTTAATTGACTCATCTTTAAAATGTCAGTGTGGAAAATTGTTACAGTCTCCTAAACCCCTAGGTGATAACCTCAGATCCCCCAAAGATATTCGGTCTACCACATTAGACAAAGAAAAATGGCAAAGAGAAATTTTGTCATCTTTACTGACTCATTGGTGCAGCTAGAAATAACATGCTGTTAGCTGTGTGAGAAATTGAAAGACACCAGATGCAACAAAAACACTTTTCCACTGACGGACAAAAAGCATCACCCATCACAGATGCAGTTTTTTTCTCCATATTTCCCACATTTCTCCTGTTATCTTAGCAACAGAGATACTTTGTCTGTGCAAGATACAAGACCCGAATCTAACACTGTTTTCTTGGAAATACTATGATAATCCAGTGTGTAGTGTTTAATAGCCCTGAATTGGCTGCTGTAGGTAGACCTGTGCAGTAACCTTGTGGTAACCCCTCACCCCATCAGAAGGCAGTTATATTTTCTCTCAGACAGTCACTCAGGAGATGATGAAACTCTGTGTCTTTGAAGTGTGAGTGTAGCATGCTCAATTTTGCAGGTTGTTTTCAATAATTTACCTGATGTGCTCCGCGCGACTGTGGCAGTGGGAGGAGAGGGCTGTCTGCAGAGTGTTGCAGGGAAACGTATGAAAGGCCACAGTGTCCCTACCTGCCTCCCTTTGCTGATCACTTATTGCTGCTGTTGTCACAAACAGAGCACAACCGCGGGTGATGTAATTGGATTGCATGGGTCCTCATTTTATAGTCCATTGCCATGTAATGAAATCAGTTATTTACTTTCATCATAAAATCTGATAAGGGACAACATCTGCTAGGGTAAAGTTTGAGTGACTACCGCACATGAATGTTGATGTGCGTTCTGCAACATCCACATCTGCAGCAATGAGAGTGTCTGCTGCGTGCACAATAATTAGCACTGTTTAGTTATTTGTTTACCTTCGGCGACACAACTAGCATAGTAGCATGTAACAACAGCAATGCCAATCACTGCTTTCCCACACTGAAGAGAGGAGAGTGCAGCAAAGTGTCTTGTTTCTGAGTCCCTGCTCTGCTCCGCCTGCTGTCTCATTATACTGCTGCTGTGTTGCTGGAGGACACTGAAGGACACAAGCGATTGAATTCAAGTGTTGTATATTCCCTGGAAACCAATCAAGAAAAGCCCCAGAATAATAATCCCTGTCCGCTGTCATGATTCATTTTTATTTTGTTCCATATTTTTCTCTGGCTTTTGAGTCACTCAGAAAGAGTAGTTCCAGCATAAAATCAATGTTCCATTAAAATTTAATGACCAGGAAGGGCTTAATAGTGGCGGAACAGATGCCTCTGCTTTTGATAACGCCGACATTTCAGGAACTCTTATTCAAAGCTATATTGGTGTTGTCAGGTCCTGTGACTGTTCCTGTTCTCAGCCGCCGTGGAAAACAAAGGATATTGGCATTTTCGTGCCTTGTAGCGGTGAAATTAAAAGTTAGTGAAGTGACAGTAAGCTCGTAAGATTCATCAAACATTGACAGCTGACAGCACATTATAGCCATAGCTATAATTACTCACTGTGTTAATGTTGACTAAAGGCTATTCCAAACAGATTCCACATTCACTAGATTTCTCAGGGTGTTTCATATCATACAGATATATATTATGAGGAAAAAGGTGTAAGGAAGATAGAAAAACATGTATATGGCAAACTGAGGGAACAGGTTGTCCTGTCAACACACATCTCCACGGTGTGTGTGTGTGTGTGTGTGTGTGTGTGTGTGTGTGTGTGTGTGTGTGTGTGCCTGCATTGTTGTGTGTGTGTGTGTGTGCAGGTTTTCTCATTGATAAAAGCGAAATACCATCTTCTCCTTTATATACATAATCAGATTTGTCTGTTTTAAAAGAAATAAGAGTGGACTTGCAGGTTCCTTGTGCTATTGTTTTTATTAATTGTTATCATTGCTATTGTTGTCATCATTATTAATTGTAGCAGAACAGGATAAATCGAAACACCCCTCAGCAATCATGGCTTAAGTTTCTTCATACTCAGCTGGAACAGAGAGATAGAAAGATAAAAAGAGAGAGATAGAGTGTGAGAGAGAGTGAGAAAGAAAGTGGAAAATCTTAATCATTTTTTTTTTCTTTGAGGACCATATGGAAGGTTTCAAGCAGCCAACCATATGTTGAAGGCTTTTGTCATGGAAATCATACTTTTTGGCACTTTTTCATTGCGCAGCCAAGCCGGGCACATAAATAAAAGAAAACAAGAACAGAAAAATCATACAGAACATGATCAAATCTTTGAGAATACACAGAGTTTGAAGTTTTTGTTTGTAACTTACAACAGATAGCTTTTTAATCAAGACACTCCCTGATTCACATGGCCACCCAGACTGCAATTGGTACCTGTATTTGTCTTTTTTTTCTTTTAATTAAAAAAAAAGACAACATGAATAGAAAAAGAGCAATTAAATGTCTACATGCATTGTCATATTATTGCTGTGATATATTTACAAATGTATTTACAAAATCATCAAAGAGGAACAATGTTTCCCTACATCTAAAGTCCAAAGTCTAGAAGCAAACTGTGCCTCCTTTTCTGTAATTAATATTTTCTCTGAGGACAATCTGTAATACTGCCAGTTTTAGACAAGCCTGCTGTACACTTTCCAATTGATGTTTTTAATGATCTCATTGCTTTTATCTGACTTATTAAAACCCAGTCCCCAGGTTTTAGATACATTACATCTTTGTCCCACGGTAAGATATTAAACGTATAAAAAAAGAAAATCTATTGGAAGCAACGGTTTCTGCATTGGTTCAATAATACAGCGACAAGCCAAACTGTGTGTTCTGCAAGTTAATCAGGAGACAGGTGGTTTGGACGCTCTCATGCAGTGATTCAGCTGTAGCACTTAGACGACCATTGACAGGATGATGGCGAAACAGGGAGGGGAGGACAGATAAACAGAGCTGAAACTCCTCTATTTTACTTTGTTTTTTTTTTTTAAGGGCAAGCTCAGCATTACTGCGATTGTGTTATCCATTTGGAATATGCAAATAGCTGACAGCGCATTTGCCTGCTGGTGCTTGACCTTCCCCTTGGAGGTCGCTCACCGACTCAATTACGCTCCCTATCTGCAGTCTGTCTGCAAACACCTGTTATCCTCCCACACTCCGCCACCCTCCGCCAATCCCACTTCAGCACATCTCATCCGCGGTGCGTCTGTTTAGAGGCAGTTGGGATGGGATGAGGACGGCTGGTGGGGAGGGGAGGGACGCGAGGCATGGACAAATTATGGGGGAGTTGCAAGTGCATTACAGCGTGTCGTTTTATTACAACAGTCATGAAAATTTTGTCTACCAACACAGTTCACATCAAGTGCTGGTTAAAACATGTATAGTATCATCGTTATTTTATCTCTGCAGGATTCTCTCCTTTGAGATTTGATTTGCTGTTTTAAACTGCGCAGAATATTTTGAGAGCAGCATTGACTTCAAATTAAACTATATTTAAATACTTTATTATGTCAGTGAGCATTATTATAATCCTGTTTTGTAATACATAACCACCTACCCCTCAGCTGCCAGAGGAGATTTTATTCTACCTGGTTGCTTTTTAAAACAAAAAGAGACACTTAAAATGATATAAAATATTATAGGATAGCCTTTTCTGGTTGAATTAACACTTGTAGCAGTTTCTAGCTCATTGTACTGCATCATTATCATTATTGCTTTTGCATCTTTTGCACCTTTCAGCTACATTACACCTACATTATTTGGCTCTCTAATTTGGCGATGTGTACGTGCACATCTACATCAACCATTTCTGGGAACTGTTTATTGCCTGAGATTTTAAGACAAAAAGGGCCAAAAATCTCCAGTCACGAGGAGGCAGTGGACTTTTGGAAAACATCAAGATGGAGAATATTTTAGTTTTTTGTTTTCATCGTTTCATTTTATTGCCCTAAATTGACTGAAAACAGGACAGCTGTGATTGTTATACATGTCAATTGCTGTGTCAGTAAAGTTATTGCCACGAAAACAAAAGCAACTCTGCATCCATTCGTTTTTGAAGTGTCCTAGCACTAGTACTGTACATTGTTCCTCTTTAAAAAACTAAGTCCCATGGACTCTCTACAGTTTTCATGCATATAAACATTTTCTTTGAAGATCAGCAGCATCTTACAAGGTCAATGGATGTTCATTTTTTAAATTATAAACAATAAATAAATACATGATAATTAACAAATAAGCAAGTCTTCAATAAATACACAAAAATAAGGTCAATAAATAAATAGATAAATAGGTAGATAAATAAAGTATTTACATGATAAATAGATGGTATGCATCTAAATCGTGGGCGGAGCTTCGAGCGACATATAAAACAGACAAACGGAATAATTTGACTGTCACTTTGTAACTGAGGGTGTGTGAGTCCATACCTTCACTCTGAGGTAACACTGGCGGAGGGGGAGCACCTCAAACACTGGGTGAAGATTGCTCTGTAAGACGGGACGATGCACCATAAAGGCAGCAGAGTTTATGCAAGCCACCATGGTGGAGGAAGAACAACGAGAGTTTTCATTGCTATAGACAAGTCAACCGCACATGGCACTTAAAACAATAGATCATTTGGTCTGGCTCCCAGTGTTTTTGTCCAAGTCTGTACATCAGGGTGAGAATATGAATTTGATCAGACGGAGGGTGTGAAAACCTGTTCAACAGGCCTGTTTTAAAATCACTGCTCTTGCAGAATTGAATTGGATGACCTATGGCCTATGAGCTTGTATAGCTTATTTAAATGAGCTTTTGTTTTCAATACCCACAGTTACAAAGATGCTTTTGATCAACAAGGGATAATAAGCACAAAAAAATAAATTTAGAAAAATCAAATAGAAAAATAACATCCGTTGAATTGAAACATTGGTGTGGAAAAAGGGGTTTGTCTTTTTACCTTTTAAAATGATCTCCCTTTTTTGCAAATACTGTCATAGTTCACATTTTCATAAAAAGTTCATGTTGGCAGTTGCAAAAGAATTCAATTCTTAGCAAATAAAAAGCAGCATAAAAATACAAGAGGTCATTTTGTCTCTAAAAAACAAAAGAACACTGTTAGTCCTTTTTTATGTTTTTTTTTTTCATTTTTCTCATTACTATTTGCTATAAAATATCAGGAATCTAAATATTATTACTATTGATATCAATATTATTATAGTCATTGATAAAAATTCACATGCCAGGCCTCATATATAATTGTGTGTGTAAGTGTGTGTGTATATGTGTGTGCACACTTGCGTACATTAATGTGTGTGTTTTGTGGTTGTGTGTGTGTGTGTGTGTGTGTGTGTGTGTGTGTATTGGTATAGATGTCTGTGTGAGTGTGTATCTGCATACATGTGTGTGTGTTTACATGTGCCCCCATCCGTGCGAGCACATGTTGCTTAACTGTGTACAACTATCATCTACAGTCTCTATTTGGGGGAAGGTTGTTTGATTGTATGTTTCTGTGGACGATTAGCTACTGTGCAGGGAAAAAATCCAGCATCTTTTGAAATTGTCTTTGCCATAATCATTAGAGTTTCTTCACGTAATCTCAGTGAAAATATTGCTTTCTAAAAAAAGGGAAGAAAAAAGGCATGGAGGGCAGAGTGAACAGGGTTATTGGTTGTGAACCTACAACAGGGGTTCAAAATTTTGCTTCTTCCTCGTGGTTAGTTTTCTGATCCAGAGTCGTCTTCGTCTGCAGAGCCCTTGAAGCAAGCTGACTCATAGTGCTTGTTCAGGTAGGACTTGAGAGCGAAGGTCTTATTGCAGCGCTTGCATCTGTAGTGCTTGAAGGCAGAGTGTGTTTGCATGTGGGCGCGGAGGTTTGAACGGTCAGCAAAGGCTTTGCCACAGTGTGCGCAGGCGAAGGGCTTTTCCCCCGTGTGCGAGCGCATGTGACCTTGGAGGAGCCACGGCCGGCTGAAGGCCTTGCTGCACACGTCGCACTTGTGCTTGAGGTCGTGGGTGAGGATGTGCATGGCCAACGCAGGCATGGACACGTACACTTTGTTACAGGTGGGACACTTGCGGGCCATCTTGCTGTCCAGGCTGCGGTGCGTCTGCTTGTGTCTGCTGAGGTTGGAGGAGGTGGCGTACGTCTTGCCGCACTCGTTGCAGGTATGGCGAGGCGTGCCAGCTCCCCTCTCCTGAGCCCCAGCGTTGGCACTGCTGCTTCTCGAGCCCCCTCCACGACTCTCTGTGTCTCCCTTCCGCCTTGAGCGCCCGTCAGAGATGAAGAAGGCATCCATGGTGTAACCCTCGGTCAGGGCCTCCGATTCACCACTGTAGAAGCCGCTGGCTGTCATGCCAGATTGAGGGCTGTCGGGCTGCTTCAGGTCGGGATCACAGTACTCCCCTCCGCTGCTCACCTGGGTGTAGAGGGGATCCGACACGGGTGAAGCCAGCTTGTGCTCCATCTTCTTCTCCTCCTGGTATACAGATGGCGTGATGTAATCCTGGATGTAGCCTGGGTAAGAGACACAGGCAAACAGAGTTGGCCAGGGGTTGTGATGGATAAGGACACAGTGACATGCTGGTGATTACGTGATTATCATGTTGGATGACTGCCCTTTGTAAAATGGTGAAAAAGTAAGTGGCAGCACGGAGCTAATTGCATTTTTTCCAGAACTCGCAGGTTGTACGCACAATTGTGCAGTGATGCAGGGAAACATGGCGCGCTCAGCTGCATTAAGGAAGGATTTTACAGTGAGGATGAGCACTATATAATAGCTCATCAATAAAGCCTCCTGTGTATGAACATGTATATTAAAGCCCCGTTGATTAAAGTAATCTCACTGATTACACCTCCCTCTCTTTATCCATGGTATGCCAGCCCTCTCTGGCTGGGGCCTGTCTCCTTGTTTGCTTAGTGAATGCCCTCAGACTGAATCAGGTCTGAATCAACCTTAACAAATACCTTATTTCTCTTCAATTTTCTTTTTTTGGTATTCGTTTTGTATTTTTTAATGGGACTGTTTGGAAAAAAAATATCAAAAAACAGGTTACATCTCTGATTTGACAGCACATCTTGCTTTTTTGCAGCAAACGAATAAATGTTTTCCTTTTGGACCAGTGAAACGTATGCCGGATTTTTATGCTACTTTTTAAAGCAGGTTTAAGCATGATGCAACAAACCAACACAAGTGATTTAGATGTCCCCAACTGAGCAGAGCATGATTTCAGAGAGATATATTTTTGTTGGCATCCTTCATGTCTTTCCTTTCCCTCTGAAGCAGCCCAGTGCCAGAGGAGCTAAAAGGCTTGCTGGCAGCTAAAAGCATCCAAACAGAACTCAATACATTCTAATGCTGTGAATCTCAGGAGCTTAATAAATACTAAATGCATTTTACCTCCAGGCTTGATATTCTATAGGTCGAGCACATGAGTGCAAATATAAAATACTGTAAAATTCCTTTCTTGAGAGAAATTGTGCATAACTGCAAAAAAGCTGTTCCTAAGCACTGTGTGCAGCAAGCGGTGGAAATTAGATATTGACTGCTTTTTAATGAAATTCAAAGTTTAGAACTGATCGATAGGCTATCATATGTAAAATAGCGCAGCTGTTAGAACAGTCAAGCACTTGAGAAGATAGAAATAGTGCGAGGAACAGATCAAGTGTCTGTGACAAACAATGATAGTTTATTGAGCACAGCGCGCTCGAGGCCTGATACTGTGAGACATGGCATCACACGCATTGTTTGTGAAGAGGGTCACCTGTCTACAGCAGCGAGCACGCTGAAGTGCCTTCAAAAAACAGGCCATTAAGAAATCAGTTGAAGTGCTCTCCTACAACAGCGTCTCCACTCCCAAGGGTTTCTGTTCACACATGCTCTTTGTCAAAGAATGACCACGACACCCGGGGACAGGGAAACACCAGGCCTGTGCACAAACTATTATGCTGCACTGCATGGGTTCACTGTTTTAAACTACACAGATGGTGTTTGTGTGAGAGAGAGCGACACTTTCTAACCAGACAGCTAAATTAAAAAAGAGGTGCATCCATTAATCTTTTTAAAAACGAAATACTTACATTTACAATAATATTCACAGATGATGCAGCCCCGACAATTATTCGTAGCCTCATCCACCTGTTTCACAATCACACTATAGACTGTCATGAATATAGCTGAAGGGCCTCTGCACTACATCCAATAACGTGGCCTTTATTTTGCTGTTTTTTGGTGTGTGTTTTTTTGACAAAACAGTCAGCGTAAGCACAGTTGTTTACTATGTTTCAATTACCCAAGGTCAGACATGGAGCTCATCATTTAGGACTTGCGCTGTATCAGCCTTTACAGCTCATGGACTCATTTCTCTAATGCAAAGTAAGCATGTAATTAATGGACCCTCTCAGCCACCCCTCTTTGTTGTTCGACAGACACTCAAGTCAAATGTCTCCACAATGGGGGGAAAGAAAATCTGCTGGCACGGCAGAAGTGCTGATGTTAGGTATTTCAGCCTCACTGAGAATTCTTTTATTTTGCCTCTTTTTTTTTGACTCAGCATGAAAAGGACGATTCTTTTGCTCAAATTAAATGCCTTTTGTCAACAATATAGTGCCTTATTGGTCTTTTCTTCTTTTAAATATAATGCTATTTTTCCTGCTATTGAACAATAGATTTAGGAACAATAGAGAGTAACAATAATTATAAAAAGGGTTTCTTTAATAATGATATAAAATTCTGCAGCAGCAAATCCAAATAACACTCAAAACAAGCTACAAAATATGTCTGGTAAATATAGAGAAAATGCATATTTCTTAAATCCTCATCCAGTTAGTTGTTTTTGATTTAGCAAGCCATCATAGTTTAAAAACCAGTCCAGACATTTTCTGTAATTCCACTAATCCTGATCCATCTAAAATTCACTGAGCCTTGTTATCGACACGGTTGAATAACAGGTGGGCATCATCACAACATTTAGCTGCGGACTGTGAAGCCCCTCTCACTGAGAAAATCTCCTGACAAATAATAACAAAGAGACACGTATAGCCCCCTAAATGTGGCCACAAAATGGAAGCGGCGAGCTTAAAGCAGACCATGAAAGTGAAGGTCGCGTCTGAGCTCTGACTGGAGCTTACTGTGTCCGGCCCGTGTGTCGACCACAGTGCAGCTATGTGCCTTTCTTCATGTTTACTGTACAACCTCTGTCACGTGATCGGCCTCATTGCTGCCCCAAGCATTTTTGTCTCTTCTTTCTCCTTCCCTTCACTACCCCTTCAGCCCAGCTCCCCACCTCCCTCCCGGCTGTACTGTACAGTGTGTTGATGTCTCTTGTGGCGACGAAAGGCCTGCATGGCTGAAACTCTAACCCCTGCTAGTTTTCAAATGCCCGGAAGGAAGAGAAAGATGTAGTGGAGCGATGGGGGTGGGGAGACTGTGCATGCTCCATTTGGATGGGAAGAGGGGGGCAAGGGAGGATCGGACCGTGATGGGAACTCAAGGACAATAACAGCTAAGGACAAATGTATCATCCGATACTCATCGCTCATATTCATGAATTTTTTAGTCCACATGATGACCAGATATAGTCAGCCTCTGTGTGTTAAGCCGACACAGGGTTGGTACAGTCATACAAATACGTAACTGGAGCTTCTCCTGATTATACACACGTTTTGTTCCCTATTTACATAAGCTAATCCGTAGCTGTGACCTGAATTGTGTCTGTCCTTCACTGGAGTCAAAAAACAAAAGTCTGGGAGCACGGTGATGGGGGTGGGGTGCTTCTGGAGAGGATTATTTTGGATATTGATGCAAAAATCTGCCAGGTGCACGTAACATCTCACACTAATTTACACACTACAAGCATGCTATTGGCTGAAGCAAAAGAAAATCTCTCTCGACGTAAAAACAAAAGAGGATGCCATCTGTGCTAAGTGTGGAAATGTCAGGCATGCTGAAATCAGCACCGGAGCAGTGTACAGGCAGGATAGCTAGCACATCTTTAACTGGAGCGCAGCAGACTGAAGGCATGTTAACTTACCATTCTCACTGAGACGAACACCAAGGCTGGTCACCGAGTCTGTGATGGAGCGTGCAAAAGTGAACGAGTCGTCCAGGTGGTGATGATGATTGGAAGTGGCCACGTTGGACGAAGAGAAATCATCAAGCTTGATCTTCTTTACCAAAAATGAGCGGGGCATGTTTCAATGGATAAAAACACAGAGCTGAGAAAAACGCATGAGCAAAAATAAAAGACCCTCTGAGGAAGCACACGAGCAGAGCTGGCTTGACGGTAATCCTTGTGGTTAATATGTAGACAACGGCCAAAAACATAAGATAAGAAAGAAAATGGAAACCAGTGGAGAACAAGGCTGACGGCAATGCTGTGTGATACTCTCTGGCTCCCCCAGCTTCCCCCAGAAAAATAAAAAAATAAAAAATAAAAGCGATCCTGTTCAGCACTGGATAGCTCCTGTGATGCAGCAGGCTTAAGGGACCAGTGAGGAAGAGAAGAGATGGAGACAGACAGAGAGAGGAGGGAGAGAGAGACTGTCAGACTAGCTGAGATCAGCAATCACGCCAGCCTTTATATGGGGCACAGGCAGTGGAAGATCAGGTGGTGCTGCGAAATGGAGCTGCTTAGCTTTAATCCATCAAATGTCCCCGGGGACACACATCAAATTACTACTGAACCGTCTGTGCATTCGCACACAGACAGAGGAGAAAGAACACAGCCAGACCCCCACTGCCCCCACTGCTGCTCCCCCTTTCCCTTCCCCTCCCCTCCCCTCTTTCACCCCGCTTATGCTCCATGCTCGGAGGAGGAGTAAAAGAGGAGGGCAGACAATGGAGATGTGGATGAGAGCACACTCAGTGTCCTGTCCCCCATTGTTTTCAGATGAAGTGGCGCAGTTTATGTTTGCCTTGTACAGGCGCTGCCTCCCTCATGTCATCTCTGTTACCTCAAGCAGCCTCAGATCCCCCCTGTCCCCTCGACACACTGCACTGTACTCACATGCTGAGAGCACACGTACTGTACAGCCGAGGTTATCTGAGCGTCTGGGAGCGCTGGACCCTTTTTTAAAGCTGCACTGGATTCCAGCACTGTTGACGAGCAGGCTACGGGGAAGTGCTGCACTGCTCAGCTCGTCTCTCTCCCTCCCCATTACCGCTGCACAGATGTGTGTCCTGCCATGCATGGCAGTGAATTATCTGATTAATTAATTAAATTTTTTTTATTAGGGTGAAATCTAGAATTAGATCCGTGCTTGCTAAATTGGCCAGATAACCGTGGGTTGGTTTGTGTTTGTGTTAGATCGCTCTATGAATGTGATGCTAGATTATCTATCATGTTTCATCAAAACTCAGCATTTGCTGTTGTGTTGTGGGAAGAAATTAAAATGAATTATTTATACAGAAAAATCAAATTTAGTCTCTAAAAGCAACAGTGAGATGTTTATAAGTGAAACAGCCAGAATGCACCTGTTTGATTCACCATCAACAGGAAACACTTGTGTCACATCAGAGACACAAGTGTCACTGGTGTTATGTCAGTAAATCAACAAAATGAGTCACTATTAAACAAAGACTAGCACTTCTGTTTCTGTTATATCACACATGATATCAGTGGAGGAAGTGCTGGCATTGGAATTTTTTGTATTCATAATTGTTCAATTTCTAAAATGTTAGAAAACAGAATTCTCAGAGATTTAATTTTCTGGTAGTCAACAAATCAGTTTAATAGACTAAACTGTATTCATTTTACATAAATTTTTTTAATTTCCACAATCAAAATACCTTTCTGTTCTGTACAATAAGTAAGTGATACATAATGTTATAATCCATCCACCCAGTCAATTGCAGGGCCAACACATGGGACGAAGCCGTGCTTATGCAAGCACGGAGAGAACATGCAAACTCCACACAGAAAGGTTCAAGGTTCAAACAGCAAACCTGCCGGCCAGCACATTCAGACCTGGAACCGAGCTGTGAGGCAACAGTGCTAACCACCGCTCCACCGTGCTGCCCTCATGACTCATATTCAGACTTGAAAGAACATGTTTCCAATATTACAAAGCATTTGAAGACCACTTGTGGATTCCACTGCAAAAATACAAAAGGTCTCACAACTGTTTAGATTAAAGGTTCATCTTATAACCGACTTAATATATTTCACATCTCCATGTTGATTCTAAAATTGCACTTGAACGCGGTCAAAGGTGCTATAGATTTATCCAGATGTTTAGGGGTGCCCTCTCGCCTGAGTAGCTCTAAATCATCCCCACTACGAACAGTGACCCTGCAGCCCGGCCGCGGCAGGTTTCGAGAGAGGAAGGTGTTAAATCAGTGAGGTTAGGATTTATCACACGTATGTGATTGTACATTACTGCACAAGTTCACACTGCTGTCAGCGAGCCAAGCGTACAGTACAGAGGCAAGGACAAGAGAGGTCAGGGGAAGAATCATCGTCTAAAATAATGAGCTGTGGTGAGGTGGGGGGGCCAGCTTGTTTTTTGTGGTGAAATATCTTTTTTAATAAACACTTTTTTGTATGAGTCCTCTTGTGAAGCAATATATTACACAGAGCAATAATTTCCAACTCTTTCATTATCTAATTGACCCAGTTTTCTGTTAGACACTTCTCCTCTCCAGCCTCTCAGCATCAACATTAGCTTCTGGTGTTTGATATTTTTGGGTTGTTGCAAAGATCATGTTTTGTTCATGAGAAGAAAAAAAAACAACCCTGTGTTGCTGTTGAATTATTCTTCAGACTTTATTCTGTGCGGTAGGGAGGTTAACTGAACGATGAACCCTCCTTGACTCATATTGAGCTTTTCCAGCAGCAAACCTTGACGCCTCCTGAACCACAGCTCACCTCTGGCAGAAGCTCTCGTTATTCTTCTGTTTGTACAGAGCAGCGGAGCACAGCCAGTTTAATTCTTTAAAGTATAAACTTTGGTCAATATGACCTAGAAGTTTAAGGATTTTTGAAGAAATGTGGAGGTGGTGTAGGACTGGGCAATAATTCAATTACAGGCTGCAACAGTTATTTCATTATTTTTCCTATTAACCGGTTCATTGTTCAGTCTATGAAATGTCAAAAAAATTATTAAAAAATCTCAATATCTCAACTTCCCAGACTGCAAGGGGACATCTTCAGATGTCTTGTTTTTTTCAACCAAAAGTCCAAAACCCAAAGATATTCAGCTTACAAAGATGAAGAAAACAGTGAATCCTCTCATTTAAGATGCTGGAATCAGATAATATTTTCCCTTTTCCACTATTTTTGCATGAAGAAATCAGATCAATACAATCAAAAGTTTTTTTGTTCAATTATTTTTGATGAATTAAACTGCTGATTTATGTTGAGTTGTGACAATATGTCACATCATGCTATCCAGAGCTCAAATGATTGATTCCAACAATTTTAGAATTAAAAACTGATTGAGTCATTAAGATTTTTGTTTTACTTGTGTGAAGAGTTTTTTGATGCAAAGCACAAAAGTTGAATGCAGCACATTGTATTAAGCATCAAGTGAATTTTTCATTTGTCTGCCATATCATAATATGTCTCTTGTATTGTCTTGTCTTATATTGGTGTCAGTCATGTCACCCAGTCCCTGCTGATGATGGAGGAAACCACCTGTAACTGGCGGACATCACACAGACATCATGTTTACGGTCGTGTTAGATTTGATCTTTTGTGCTCGGCCTTTTTCTGCTGAACGTGAACGTAACATGCAAATAAATTATTGCACACGCTAGTTTTACTGATTTGTGGAAGAACGAGTGCAACAAGTTAGCTACAGGTTAGAGGTGAATTATGACAAACTAAAGGAAGCATGCTGTGATTGAAACATCTCTCAGGTTACTTGTATCCAGCAGCAGGCAACTCAGTGCCAATGTTTTCCTCCCCTCCTCCTCCCCCTCCTCATGCCGGAGCTCCGGTCCACTTATGGCCCCCAGACTCCCTCTGACATGTGGTCACTGCCTCAGGACGTTACCATAGCGACAGACCCCCTCGGGCTGGAGGAATGGTTTTTACGCTGCGGTGCTGGAGCGGGGGCTCAGCTCTGGTCAGATGGGAGAGGGGCGGAGGCTGTGATACAATCAGCCTCATTAACATCCTGTATGGCCCTCCAGGGTTATGGAGATGACCTGGCCGGCCGAATGAATGAAGTCAATCTAGTTGATTTGTTCCTTCACGCTGTTCCACAAGAGACACCACCGACAATTAGTCCATCTAGGAACATTTATTCTAATCTCCATTTACAGACGTGAAGTCTGTTTAATCATTTCACTTCCAGCTAATTCAGACAGCTGACATTAAAAAAAAAGAGCTACTAAACAGAAAATCTGATTTTTCACTTGGATTATGATGCATTAAACCTAAAACTTAAGCATCCCATACTTGGCACTGCTTATATAACATCACTCTGAGCTTGTTGGGCTAGGTGAAGAGAAGCTAAGAGTCCATTAAGCACAGCCATCTATAATTCACCTCACTCCTGCTTACTGGGTCACTTCAATGAGGCTTTTTTTGAGCTGCTACAGTAGGAGACTGTTGTGCCCTTTAGAAAAAGAGCTGCTGATGATTAAAAAGTTTAAAATAGAATATGAACACATTATATGCAACAAGTATTTATTTTAAAAGAAAATTCTTGTTGGTTTTATGGCAGCCACCATGAATGCATTTGGCACAAAAATCCTGTTTGAAACCTTTTTATGCAGACACTGATCAGACATGGCTCAGTGAAGAAGGTCATGAATCCAGTGTTTTACATTTTACTGTGGATTTCCAGTTCAACGTGAAGTCTGAATGGACCTTAACTGCCTCCCCAGCCCTACTGTATCTAATGCTGTTTGGCAGATAGTTCAGTGTATCACTCATGCCCTATTTGGCTTGTGTCTGCCTGTTGTCCTGTATGCATCTCGGAGCGTGTGTGCATTTGTTGTCCATGGGCAACTGCTCAGTAAATAGGGCAATTAAGTGTGAAAAGCAGAAAGGAGCTAGCATGTTCGTATCTCTTTGGTGGGGGAGATAATTTATGCTAATAACATCTCTACCGCTCAAGCTGCCCAAAAATGATAGCAGACCCTTTTGGCTTCAGAAGAATCTTTTCATCCTCTTGGAGAAAAAAAAGTGGTTTCTCAACACCTTGCAAATAAGACAGCTGTGTGGCAGTGAATGAACCTCTCTCCCTCTCTCTCTCTCTGCCTTTCATCTCCAGATGATAATCTTTTCTCCTTCACTGTCTTGTATGGTGCATGTTTGTTCTTCATTTAGCCTGTGGAATACTTGAAACCTAGTTTCCCCCCGTCTCCCCCCTGCTCTCTCTTATAGCCTCACACCCTGCACACAATCTATCATCATTTTTCCTTCCAGAGCCGTCATAGGAAGTCGGAGCATGTGTGAATGTATTACTGTAAATAGTATCCTATGCATGAGTGATGCTTCTTAATAACACTTAAACTCGAGCTCAGTATGCTGTTCATGTGGCATAAATTCCTCTATCATACTGAGGGGCACAGAGGCATTGGGTGGCTGTGGAGAGCAGTGGCCATGATGGCAGTTCAATAAATAACCTCAGTGAGAGTGGGAGCAATAAACCATATGAAATCTCTACCAGCAACCCACTATCATGCTCAGCGAGGAGCTCTCATGTCAGCCACTAAGAACTAACGTGTCAGCTTCCAAGTCTAAGATAATTTCTTTTGTGCAACGGCAAAAAGAAAGCTTGATCAAAAAGTAGGTTACAGTTTTAAAACGTTTGGTTTCAAAGGAATAATTCACCATTTTTGGAAAAATATTCACTGTCTTTCCGAGATTTAGATGAGAAGATTGATGCCTCTCTCAAGTCTTTACAGTAAATATGAAGCTACTGCCACCAGCTGGTTAGCTTAGCGTAGCCCAAAGACAAACAGCTTAAACCCATATATCCTGTGTGTGTTTAACCCTCATAAAAACCAGAGTATAAAAATGACAATTTGCCCAGAAGGAAATCTCTCTTGAAATTAAACAACTAAATTTACTGTTTTTTGGCCACTTGGGGGCAGCAGAAACAAGTTGTGATCACAACATTGGCCTTATAAGTCGATATGGCGATCTTGTTAGCAAACAGTAACCTACTTGCACATCTAGCAGTTACGATCAGCAGAGTCATGTTTCAGATCACCTGATGTATCTAAGTTCAGCGTTCACCAGCTAGCTGCTAACTTGTCTGTCTGAGCAGGAACTGTACAGTTTTTAGCTTTTAGACCAAAACAATAAAGTTGAGGCCAAATAACGAGCATAACTCACTAAGCTCCTTAAAGCACACGGGAGCTGCAGATTCAAATAATAATTCTCTGTAAGTTTCGTCACTACACGTGACCACTTTCTTGTTGTCGCAGTTGTATCAAGCAGGCAGCTTTTGTGCCTAAACATAACCAAACCTTAACCACAGTGGCCTCAAATCAGAAAGCACCTAAATGTTGTTTAAGCATTTTGTTGTTTAATTTGGAGGAATCATTTGTGCCTGGCAGACAAAAGTCGATTACATAACTCCTGGAGTGCAGATTTCTTAAAACTCTTTGAACAGAGCCAGGCTAGCTGTATTAGCATATTTTCCTTTAACTTTGAATAAGTTTGCGGAGGAGGAGGATTTCTTCATGGCTCCATTGTTTCCCAAATGTTATTTTCTATTTCTAACACGAGGCTATTGGAATAATTTAAGTCAGCCAAAGACGTTCTTAAGCGTTTCAGTGTGTTCCAACTAATGCACTTTCACTGCTGTAATTAAACCTCAACTATAATAGTCATCATCACACCTTGCTCTGATTTATCGAGAAATAATTGTTCACATAATCTTAGTCTAAATTAATTGGGTTAATTAATCACCACTGTGTCCTCGCGCTCCCTCAAATAAAGGCATCGTAGGTCTTTTCACATTATGTTCCATCACGAAGGTCAGAGCAGTGGGTAATAGACTGTCGTTTCCAATTTGTACTTCCATGCAAAGGAAGAGCAAATGCATTAGTGAGATGGTATCAGCCTGTTTAAAATTAGACAACAAATGGACAGATTTGCATGCATGCAGCATGGATGAAGCAGCCCAGCAGAGAGATTACTCACCGTTGTGTGCAGCAACAGCAGCAGCAAGTCTAATAATTACACAACAGTTACTAATTTTATTTTTGAGAATTCTCTACACCTGTTTGCAGCCAATGGGGCAAACAAAGAGACCACTTCCTGACAGCGCAGGACAGTATAGTTTAATATAATAAAAAAAAGAGAAAACTGCAACCAAACAAATTTTCCACAAGGCAACATTGAAACAAGCATTTTCCTCTTATGTGTTTTTCCCACTGATGCATGTCAGGGAGAGAGGTGAGATCAATTTCCACAGGATTAGGCTGCCTCGGGAAAATGATTGCTTTTTCTAATACTTAGTAACAATTTTTCAATTTCCTGTGGTCTTTGTTACTCTCAACATTTTTGCAAATGAGCAAAACAGAGGCAAGCGGCGTTGCTGCTCTGCGAACTTCACCTTGGGACCAAGCATCATTTGCATATATATTGAGAGCATACGTTTTTGGTTTATAATAGTCACCATTCTGGGGTGGGGGCGGGGAACCAGGGGCGGCTGGCAGGCATTCTGTCACCTGTTATGAGGCCCTTGTCCATGAACATCCCTGGGAGAGGAAAGCAGGCGATAATTACAGGGCTGGGACTAAACTGGTGTTGCTCTCTCCCTTCACACATTGTTTTAAACCTGAAGAGAAAAAGTAAAACAATGACGGCCGCAGGGCACGTCTTTGTTTCTGAGCTCCCAGAGATTTTCAGGAGGCTACAGAATTCAGAGAAAATGAAATTAATCTATCGGCACAGCACTGATCCTGTGGTGCTTACAGGTTGAGGCTGACACTAATAAATCCACACGCTCCACTCTTTGCACTTTCACAGTGTGCAGGGACTAACTACATTCAGGCAGAATCAGAGGAGATGCACTGCAGATGGTCACATGACAAATGGCTTTATTGCCCCGTTATGGAGATTTGAATCATAATTGAGTGTCTCTACACTGATGTGTGCACTTGGTATGACTCACAGTGAGTCTTTTGCCAGAGGACAGATGAGCTCTGTTGCTTCTTCTTCAATCTGCCGCCGCGTATTCACCTCAAATCTTTTAAAACCAGCCTCAATATTTCTGTTCTTTTTGAGTATTTGTGCAAGATTTACATCTCGATAAAGTAAAGATTTACCAGGGGACAAAAAAAATACAAACACAGGATGGTAAATTCCACTCGAGTGAAACCAAATTTTCCCAATTTCCCAATTGTGAAATTTATCAGTTGTCAGTTTTATTGGGTATCTAAAAGAATAAAGAGCAATGTGAGCATGCACGTCTGCACACTGATGCATGTGCACCACGCATCACTGCTTTTGTGTGTGTTGAGCACTTTTCAAAGGGCATGCTTTTGTGCAGGCACAGATGATGCAGCTGGCAGAAGCATGACTATTGCTGGAAGCACGTCCATGTTGGCACACTTACAGAAAGCCCTGGCTCCTGGGTCACACTTTATATAGGCTACATAAAGGCTGCCTGCCCGTCTGCTGTCTGGCCCATCGATAACGGCTGCGATGCGCACACTGCGGTGACAATTTCAGTCTGTCTGTTTTCTTAAGTCTTGAGCTGAAAAGATTAGTAAGTTAATAGATTAGTCAATCGACTTGTTGATCTTTAACAATTTAATAATCAATGATAATTGTTTTTTTTTTTTAATTTCAAGCATAAATGCCCAACATTCCCTGCTCCAGCATCTCAACTGTTTGGATTTGTTGTTATGTATGTAATATAAGTATTATATTTAGTTATATTTTCTTTTTGACAGTCAGTTAATTTAATAAGGAAACATTTGTCAAATGAATCAAGTCAATCAACAATGATTAGAACAATGATTAAGTCATAATCTAAGTCATAATCAATTCACTGTAGTAGGTTTATCATTTCTCCTGTGCTGCTAATCTCTTGTGTGAGGTGTGAAAGTGTCTTTGTCTCAGATAGCAGATAGCATCACACTAAGTGTTACAAGATGCACTTTATAGGCCAAGCAGTCTCAGAAATGAACCAAACACTTTCTACAGGATAAAATCACCAGGCACTAATCGTTGACATACTTGAGAAGTTAATTTGTCTTATTTTGTTATTCTGAGCTTCTTTCAATATTCAAGCCAATACTCTAAATTGTATTTAAGTACAGAAGGGTATTACTGTAACACTGTAACAGGATCAATCATGTTTCCCATGTAAAGATAGCTCCATTTATTCCATAATTGCCTGATAAATTAACCAGCACAGACACCTGTCAAAACAGCAGACAATCTCTGTGAATTCACCTCCCAACAGGCTCATCTTGGTGGGCTAAGTTGGTAATGACAACTCCCTAAGTCTGTCCCCTCAGGCTGAAGGATGGGAGCGCCATAGAGTTCTCTTTTCCCATCCGTCCCTATTAGGATAATGCATCAAATAGACATTTTAATTTGAAGTTCATTTTCTCCTCAAGGCTCTGTAAATGTCTGAGAGCACGCATGCTGGAACAGATAACCTTTCTTTGCAGCGTGTGATCTTTTTATTTTTGTGTCCTAATGAAATGTTCACTTGTAATTTACTACGTTTTGGCATTGTGGAAGAGTGTAAATTCTGGATATTCCAGTGGCTCTTTTGAAACTAGGTGGCTTCCTAAAGCAAAAAATAAATCCTGATGGTTCACTCAAAGATCTCCTCCTCTGGCTTAAAAAGAAAACCAAAAAAAAAAAAACAGCAGATGACTCATTGATTTCCACAAACAAACCAAATTGCCAGGAGTGGTTCACTCCAGTGTGACTCTGAGGAAACCTCATCACTCAGCACTTATATTGTTGTGCACCCAGCGACCTCCTTTTTTCGACCTAGCTAGTGTGACGATAACGTGCGTGAAATGAGCGCCGAGGCCTGCCAGCGGTGCCTGAGCCCTCGCAGGGCCCGACACCTGCCTGCGCTCAGCTGTTCCTGCCACGCTTGACCGCATGTGGCTAATAAACAGACCTGTCCTTATCACTGGAACTCCATTAACGGGGGTTGCAGTCACCTGAATCCCTCGCTGGGGCGACAGCAAATTACAAGGCAAATGTAATGGGTTTTGCTATATTGCTACACACTGAGATAGTGAATTACACCAAAGGCCTGATGTTATTACATGTCCCCAGGACGCTGGCTGTGTGTTTTATGATGACTACAGCGAAAACCAGGTCAGTGCTCAAATTGTCATGGTCTTCGCCTCTATTGCTCCAGTTCTATCTATCATGTCCATTCAAAGAGGGAACAAAGGCATGCAGCAGGTCGTGCACTTCACATGTCAGCCAGTGTTGAGCACTTCAGACAAGTTTCTCAGTCACATTGACATGAAACTGCTCTCTTTGTTATTATTTGTATGACGTGACAAGAGTTACTTGAAACAGATACAAAAACGTATTTCATCAGGTTACCCTGCGGTGACATCCAGGGGACCATGAGGTGCTATTAAACAGAAAAAAACCTGATGATAGGAGGGGAAAGAAACAGCATCTAGGCAATTGGGCTTGATTATTAATTTTTTTTTAAAAGAGGAAAAATACTGACTAGTTTTGACCTTAAGGTTCAGTCACACCAGTCCCACAAACAACGAACTTTAATGTTGAAATCAACTCAATTAAAAAACAAATCACTGCAACCAGTGGTTTGACTTAAGTGAAATTTGACACTATTGACCAATAGCAAGCCATCTTAATGGAGTTGACCTTGAGGGAACAGAGAGCTGGAGAGCACAAAATGGAGGAAGCTATCAGCTTATTAGCTGTGTTGCACTACAGATAATACAGATAATAACAAACATGACTTTGAGCTGTGCCAGTGTTATGAAGGGATACACACTGCCTGTCACAGAAGTGGGCGTGGTCTCACGGTTGTGAACGTCATGTGGATGTAGGACGTATGTATAACCTATACTGAACACCAGATGTTTTTTATCTTAACATAATTCAGACTTTTGCTCAGTGTAAGTGGTAGTTAATTGTTTTTCTATAACAGGTTGTTCGACTGTCTAGAAACTGACTGTAGTTAGCTTACATCCTACTAGCTTTGGACGACACCTACTTGATAAGAGTGACAGCTTTCAGTTAGAAATAGCTTCAGTGTACACTGAGAATGTTTGTTCATCTTTGGTTAGTGTTAAAACACACAAGTTTCCTTTTTACCGTTGGTGACTATGGCCATACTTCAACAGCTTGGAGATGGACAGAAACGACATCTGTGTTGCCAAATCTCACAAGAGTGTGTTGCTGTGACAGAGGAAGGTTTCAAACAAAGTGAATTTTCTTTAGTGTCAGCATGCAGTGAAAACTGGGTCCAATATTTACTTCTGTTTCCACGAAACAATCGGTCATAATTTCTGATCATGTTCACTTTGGAATTGAACAGTTGTGAAACCCACGTGACACAGAGACTTAAGTAATCCATCTCTTTCCTATAACATCTCTGGTTGCACAATTTACTTGTATTTAACTTCCTGTTGTCGTATAAACTGCTCCACAAAAGAGATCTGGTTTAAACACATTCATAAGAGAGCAGTCGATGGCACGAATAAACTGTTGAATGAACTGTTGAATTGCATCTAAAAAGTGCTATCAGTGTCAGTCAGGTCGTCAACAGAGAGGTTCACCAACTAGTAGCTCCTAAGTCCACATCTTTCTGTACAGTCTATTTCATGAGGAGGCACTGATTCATTTTACTTTTACAGGACCTTCATCAAAGCGGAACTGATAGAAGACAGATCAGATTAATTCAAAATCTCCTTGACATTTGTAACTACGCTAATAACTAAAAATCCAGCTTCGGAGCATAATCTCACTCAGCAGCATGTTGTGTGTTTCACTCAGAATGTTTAGATAAGGATTGTAAGTAAAAAAAATATGTAATAGTATTTTTTTCAAATATATCTTTTTAATTAATTATATTTATCTAAATATTAAATATATTTATGTATCACAAACACAATATACCAGGTCGTATGGCACATTGATGCAGTATTTCTTTATACTGTTTCCAGCAGCCAGTGGTTTTTAAATGCAGCCTCTCTGTGGTCTACAGGAGAAAGGGGGGCATGTAACAGAAACAGTCAAAGACAAGGGGTTTGTTTTTGATTATTGAACCCTGTCTCTTTTCTCTGGCCATACATCTTCCTCTGCCAGGCCTCCCAGGGGCTTCAGGACATCCAACACCACAGGCCAACTCTTGAGAAGGAGGCAGGGACAATGGTACCTTCAGGTCCCTATCCAGACTCAGGAGATACCACTGGGGCCTCATTGACAAATTGTCCTTGTCTGGCCGCATGAGAGAGAGGGGATTGCGGTAATTGCATATTTCCCTCTAATTGCATTTGTCACACGTGGGGTCTGCTGCTGTGGAGCCAGGTCTGAGGCCCTTCTCAGTGATGTGTTAAACCCAACAGCTGAACTCTCACCTGCACCACAAGAAGGGGATGTGCAAGAAGAGGCCTGCAAAGAGGGCAATAAATTATGCAGTAGCACAAAACATCAGCAGAGCAGCAGTGCAGTCGGGCACAGAGGCTACTGCCAGACGGAGACATGCTGCAGGTCCATTAAAGCCTCGGACGAGGTCATGAAGGGCTTGACGCGGTGCTGTTTAAGGACAATCAAAGGCTTCTATCTGCATGATCACATGACCAATAAAGTCTAGAATTTTGCACGATCACTTTAACTATAAGACAATCACAACTATTGTCAGCTTCTACTAAGATAGTTTGATATCTACCCTTGTAAAAAATACAAAGCCTTTATTATGTTTACTGTCAAAATCTAAATTAATGAGGATTTAAGATTTGTCCAAATATTGGACAAAATAGTGAAACAATATGATATTGCAATGTCTTTAGTTGCGTTTGTGACGTCCTGAAACATCTTGTTTTGTCCGATCCTCAGTTCGAAACCTGGAGATATTCAGTTAATTACATACAAAATAAGAGAAAAGCAGTAGATCCTCACTTTTGAGAGACTGGAACTAGTAGATTTTTGGTATTATGGCTCAAAAATGACCAAAACGGTTGTCAAAATAGCCTCAGATTAATTTTGTCTATCCACTAATCGTTCAGCTCTATTTTCAGCCCTGTTTCACATGTTTCAGCCCTGTTTTCCTGCTTCAGCAAAGTTTCATTGGGAGGGTTGAGGGTGGAGGGGGGCAATAATAACAAGCAGCTCTCATCTTGGCTTCTGGTGCCTCATGATATGCGGCCAGGCTGCTGCATTATACAGAGGGGTTGTACAACTACATTTTAATCCACTCGTGTTTCTGGCCTGATAAAAGGATTCTCTCCATCTCTTTCTGTTTAATTCACACCATCATCAATCAAATGTGTCCCTGCACCCCCTCCACTCCACCCTCCCCTCCTTCTGGGTTTTGGGGGCTGCAGCAGATAGGTTGGGGGTCCCCCGAGGGGGTTAGAGACATGACGGACTGGTCACAGATGCCACAGAAATTAAAATGCAAGAGTCTGTGCAAGGTGTTACATTTCTCAGTCATGCTCATTTGCGGTAATATCTGAGCAACATAAGGAGGCTTATCTGTGATTCCACATACGACTCTCACAAGATTATGTGAATATGATTAAAAAACACTATTTAGGAGCACTATCTACATAGTGTGGCTACAAGTGTGGACGATTCCCTCTGTGGTAGATACATTATTTTTGTCTTCCACCATTGTCTGCACATGACAGTCGCCACAGGCTACTTAGTAATGAATATGTGCCTGTAGCATGTGTGCTGTGTGGAGCCTATGAATAGAGTAAATATGCACATCTCTGCACAACAGGTCAGCTTCTGAACACAGGCAGAAGGGAATATGATCAACCACAGAATGAGCTCCAGAAACTACAAAGGAATTATGCATAAACTGCTCAGTCTGTGACTGAAGTGTCACACGATGATGTCTGATATCCCAGCAAACCCTTTTTGTCTAAATAAGGCTACAGTTCTGTGTTCTTCATTGTTTTTCATAGATGTCCATAAACCTCTGATGGTAGCTCTCTTTATGTGACACATGAATATACACTCCTCTGACAGGTAATACAGACTGTGACAAAAATAGCATATTTGTAAAAAGCCTATGTTGAACTTGTTTCATCATGTTTTTTTTAAATGAAAGTTAAGCATTTTTAGCAGATATGTGAGTGTATCATATGTGTTAGGAGACGCTTACAGTAATCTAAAACTGAGGAATTTAAAGCATGTTTAATAGAATCTGCGCCTCTAAAGCTCGGGATTAAATGAAATTTGGCAGTATTGTTTAGATGATAAGAGCAAGTTTGAATGACCTTACTGATATGCAATTAAAAATTAAGGCTGGAATCACAATACACCAAGACAGAGGCCTCAGTGTTAGTGGAAAAAATATCAAGTGAGGACTGTAGAGCAAGCAAACATCCAGTTTTCTTTTCTGGTGGACACACCAGTGGTCTGGGTTACCAAGATGTAAAGCTGTGTATAATCAGCATAAAAGATGCCATGATCAAGAAGAATCATACATGATGAAAATAAAGTAGCCCCCAAAATTGATCCCTGGGGCATTTCAAACTGTACCAGGGAGGGGATGAAACATGGTCACCAACAGGAACAAGGCAGAAGTAAGTCAGTCAAGTCAGAGGCGTCTTTCGACCAAGGAATTTGAAGGTTTATTAGATTCTTAAACCAAAAAGCAGTCCATAATATTCTGAGACAGGATTTTACAAGTGATCACATTGGCAACTATTATATTTGGTCGCGACAATTGTGAGGTAAATTTTAGAAATGCAGTAATCCAGCAGTTATGTGTGCTTGCATGTACATGATTGGGCAGCAAAGAAGATTGAAGATAACGATTATAATTTTATTATTCGTGAATCAAATTCCAAAAACCAATTGTGCTTTAATAGCACACAATTCTTGCCTGTGCACCTGATTCCAGAGCTGATACTAAGCACACTGGGATCCACTGGGATATTTGAACATATTGACACACAGACCCAAAACCTGTGGCAGAACAACGAGACCCGGGCCACAAACGGCTTTGCACTGAGGGAGCTTACTTAGGCTTTCATCTCACGCGAAAGGCCCCTGACAGACTTGTATGCTGTCAACATTTTATCTATATGAAAGTGATACACCTGCGCTATATGTGACATTTTTTGAAAAGACAAAGGATAAAAACAAGCATGGTGTGGTTATTTAGCTTTACATGCTGTTTTACAGCAGGTGGCAGATGTTGGAGGAGGAGAAAGTGAGCATCTTGTCGTCTCTGCTACAATTCTTCTTGAACAGTCCAATTTGAACATAGGATTAAGTGCCCATCGTTAATCATCCCCTAATCTTGTAGATTTAGCCAAGTGGTTCCCAAAAGTCAATACAGTTCTAATTTAATCACAAAATGTCATCACAGTTTATGGAGCAAAATGGAGAATTTAAAGACTGAGGTACAAATTGCTTTCAACTAATCACATCTGTGCACAATAGGCTATTTTTAAAGACACACTGTGGGTTTAAAACATCTCTTTTTTTATATTAACAGTGAAAGTAAGAAGCTACCATTTAATCTGATTGTTGTCATTTAAATGTTGTATTATTAATCAATGTCAGTGAAGCATACATCACTATATATGTTCACTGACACAAACAAAACTTCAAATTCAGGTTTGATGATCTCAAACAGCGGCTTAATGTTTCATCTGTTAAACGCATGTAAGATAAAGGTAGTAAGATTCGCTAACGTGGTTCCTGCTCTCTCTCTCTCCACGTAACTGCAGCCCTACTTCATAGTTGTAGTTAGTAGTTTGTGGGACAAAAGTATAAATATTTCATTGAGAGTAAATAATTCAACACCTGTGTATTCCTCTGTGGTTCACTACCAACTCCGATCCAGTCACTTCAAGACATCTTTTGTGCATGGAGAGCCCTTCAGCCTAAATGACACTTGGCCAAATAGCACTTAAGTACATGCTCAATATTTTAACAGGGCCACGCAAGGAAGCTGTGGAGTGGGCGAGCTGTTCCTCTAAAGTAGAACAGGTGGATTGTTTTTGGTGTAGATGCCCGAGCATAAAGCTTTTATTGGTGAGTGCAGAGCTTCTCTGCTTAGGTCTAATAATTGTCGGTGAAATTCTCTAGTAGGAGTGGTGTGGTACAGTTAAAGAAGGAGATTAGTATTATCATTATAGATTTAGAATCTGCGTTTTAAAGAAAAACTATTTAATAATCAGCAGCAGGCAGGTATAAGTGGGATTGAGTCAAAGTAATGACTTGTGTGAACACACACAATGAAGGAACATGTCACTCAGTGCAACAGTGTGTCCCATTGGTGCCTTTTTAATAGTTTGGACCACGATGGAGCTCTGTGGCACAGTGGACTAAGATATATCAGGCTCTGGATGCACAGGCAATATTTGTTAGTAGAATCAATTCATGGGCTGTTTTTTGGATTTTCATGGGATTTGTTGACAGTAAAAAAATATTGAATATCTCCAGACATATCCTGCAAAGTTATTGAAGCGATGCAACTAGTAAACAGGTGAAAAGATTTTTTTAAAAAGCACAGTTTACGTCAGCAGTTTGTCTTCTCCTCCCTCAGCATGTTCTGGTAATCAAATTTAGAAAACTGTTTTCTGAAATATCCCCGGATAAGCGTTAAAATGGCCATTGAAGAAGCTCTGATTAACGCTCTGTTGATGAGAAAATTAACTTATATACACTTCATTATAAACCCGGCAGACCTCAAGGACCCAGACTTTTATGAAGCTGGGACCAGATGTCATCCAGCCACAGCCCCAATTAATCTCCGGGCCTTGTAACACGCCCCTAGAAACAAAAAAAAACCTGATTGGGTGTGGAGGGCAGAGACAGTGAGTAGAAAGCGAGGGTGAGAGATGCTATCCGGGGAGCAGCCGGCCCTGGCGAGTCTGCAGAGGGTAAGATAAGAGGGGGGGCGGCTGCGGAGGAGCCTGGGTCTCAGAGAGGAGGCTGAGGTTATTCATTGCTCTGCCGTGAAAGCTTGAGAAGATTACCCAGAGCCTGGTTGGCAGTGATACAAGGGGGACAGGCAGAGGGGGCCCCCCTCTCACCCCTTTGTTCCCCATCCATCTGCTTGAATCTCACAATGGCTCATCAGGACCAAGTAGGGTGGAGGGGTGGAGCAGCAGAGGCTTGCAGAATTGGAGGAAGTGAACGGGTGGGGTGGGGCCAAAGGGGGGGAGGCAACCTGCAAGACACTCGGAGGTAATGCGAGGCAGCGCAGGGAGAGTGAAGCTAAAAGGAGGAAGAGATAGTGCAGGACGGGGAATGAATGCTGGAGCATGCTGCTTGTTGAGATTGAATGAATGGTGCTGCAGCTGACAAGCTCTGACAGACTACATTGGGAAAGGCCAGGGAGGCGGGTGTTCACATTGTTATTTTCTGGGAGGTAATGGGCTGGCAGCTCCTCTTCACTCTGAATAATCAGTACTTTGGTTAGACTCAGACACCACTTCAAACCATGATAAATACACCACTCCAAACCCTTGCCACCAAGAGGATAGCATTTGTCTCTAAATGCCTTGACCACCATATTTATCTTGTTGAGGAATGATCAGATGATGAAGGGCGCTTTCTTCCATTACGCAGGTAATTATAGGTGTTTTTACACAGGAAAACATCAGCGGCAGCTTACCTTTACAGCAGGGGGCTTTATAGTAGTCTGTCAGCCTGATGGTGGGGAGGGATGGTATTAATGGTGAAATAGATAAGGTTTATTCTGGGCTGCTGAGGAAGTGTTTATGCACAGATACGCTGAATATAACATGCACAGTAACACATACTGTGCATGTTATAATCATTGCTCTCACAACTCTCTGTTGCTTCAACATAATTATTTATTCAACATGATAATAATTCAGCATAAGCTGCCACTGTAATTGATGATTCACTGCATACATTTCGCAGTGCAGGACTGCTGTAGGCCTTTCTCAGGGAAAAGAGGGCGGAGGAAGTGCAGCAGGTTCTATTAATGGCAGTTCATCATAATGCAAGATTCACCTTCATTGTCCAAGAACTAGCACACCCTGACAGTGTTTCTGCACCAGGAAAAACTGTGAAGCTCCTTCTAAATGCTGCAGACTAGAAGCCTGTGGATAATGTTCAACAGATTAAATCATAAAATGATTCATCTTCTTATGCATCCCATCAAACCACGTTGGATTTTCTCACCATGTTGCTTCGGTAACCCCTCCTGGAAAACTGACACTTGGGTCAGCCCGTCTTTCGATTGTTCTCAGTGAAACTAGTTCATGTGTGACTGTATGAACAGCTAGAGGCTATTACACTGCTGAATATGAATAGCAGACCAATTACTTTGGCCCAGATGGAGGTGCGTGCTCCTCGGAGAACGCCCCATCCTTGCCTCACACACACACTCACACACACACTGGAGACCCTGTATTTTCTTGGTAGTGAATGTAGAAGAGACATGAAGGGGGCTAATGAGCTACACAAATATGAATTTAATTCTGATCGCAACATTTGGGATCAGTTGATGCTTTCTGACTGTATTTGACATTTGTCTCCTTCCTGAATAAATGATTCACCTGTTCAAACAACGTTTTGGTTGTGATTATCATCTAACTGCTCGGCAGGGACAGATGAGATTTGGCAAAATTGCCCTTTGAATACATCCAAACCTCTGAGGAGACAAGCCCGCTGTTTAAGCATTTCATCTGACCAAAATTGAGTGAGTGGATGTTGCAGTTGCATCCCTGTCTGTCCCAGAGGAGCTTTTACAGGGACGTTCCCAAAAGAATCCTATCTCAAACCAAGCCAGTGTAGCTGGCGCTCACACACACAGTGGACATATGGCCAATCTCCCATCGTCTGCTGTGCTATTTACGGCTCAGTAGCCTGTCATTTGTTTTGCCTCTCAGAAACCAGTATGACACCTGTTTGAATTCTCAATAAAAGGCTTTTTTATGTCTGGGAGAAGGCTGTTGTCACTTAATCTTTGTCTCCACATCACTAATGATTGGTACTGCGCTTTTCTCAAGAGATTGACAGTGATGTTTTTGTTTTTGTTGGTGGAAATTTGAGCTCACAATGATTGTCAAGTCACCTATCGAAAGCCACAGAATCAAAGAATTGTTGAAGCATCTATGAGCATCAGGACATGAATTAAAGCAGTGAGAAGTGGCGGTCATTTAATGTGCCATATTTATCCTGGCTGTGATAGGCTGGGCTTTGTCTACGGTGTACTCCGCCTCTCGCACAGCGTTAGCTGGGGTATGCTCCGGCCCCCTGAGACTCTGCATTTGATAAGGAGGTATACATCATGGACAGGCTTTCTCTTTAAATATGATTATGGTATATTATTGATTTGAATCATAAAAGGAAAAATGAAGTTATGCTTATTTTGAGGATCTTGTTTAAGTAAGGGTCTAATGGCAGAGCATCTTTACCTTTTGTAGTGTGAGGTTTAGTTATTTGATCTGATCCAATTATGATCTGATCACCTATGTTGTTAGATCAGGAGGCGGTATCGCTCTGCTAACGACCCACAACAGTCAAGTGCAGTTTTATATATAAGTTTCACTTTTGATGGGATGAGCTTATGTATACACCTGTTAAGTCATTGAACAGGAGAAAAAAGGTGGTATATGTGTTTTGATAGTAAAATACTCAACTCAAACATACACATAAGCCAATTATTATAACACAATCATTTGTTTTTTATTCCCAAAAGTAAAATCATCGTGATTTGTTAATTACAGGCAAGCACAGCAGTAAAGCAGGGTCACTCCTGTAATACTGTAATAAGATTACTCAGAATTTAATTGGTACATAATCAATATCATTATCCTAATTTTCAGAGTAATTACAGCATGTGTCTGCCATGATTGTTGTACAAACAGAGGACCCTGAGGTCATACATGAGGTCTTCTGGGAATTTGAGGGTTTTAGCAACCTGGCAATTTAGAATCTAAAGTCAAAAACATACAATTTTTATGCTGATTCCACTATTTTTTGACTTAGCTCAATGAAATTGTGGAGGCACTGTGGAGAATATAAGCCTTCATGTAGGGAAATAAAACACACCACTTTATTTCATGAGTCCTCATATTTCCCTTGGAAGTTTCCTGGAAAGAACAATATAATTTGGTGCTGCTTATAGTAAAATTGAGAATTTTCTTAAACATTTATTTTATTTAGTTGAGTGTACAGGCAGTTGTTGATATCCTTGTCGGGAAGACCTGCTTCATTTAAATACAACTTGCAGACTGAGAATATGTGTATGTGTATAACAGATAGGCGCTAGTCTAATGGACTCTCAGTGGGTCGTACGATGTAATATTTTCTCTGTGATACTCGCTGAGTTTGGGTCTCTGGCAGCCTGAAATGCATTGATCCAGTGTGATAAGCTCATGAGTGGATGCTGAAGAAATGAATCATCTTTAACCTCACACTTACACGCCTGATCAATAACAGCAAAACACATGGCACAGTTTCACTTTCTGTGTTTGTGATGATCCCTTTCTTCATTAATCTGACAGCAAGTCTTCAAGCTGAGATCAAAGGTTGTTTCCAGAGCAAAACAGATGTTCGCTCAGAGCTCTGTGGTCCAAAGGAGGCAAATGCACAGGGCCCCGGGGGTCCTGTGTGCCCTGGATGTAGAGTCATCTTTTGTAACTGTGCTGAAATGCCTTCCTCCTCCACTGGCTATGAATGCAGGAGACAGCCACAGGCATGATGCACCCAATGGAAGGAAGGAAGGAAGGAAGGAAAGAAAGAAAGAAAGAAAATGAAAAAAAAGATATATTTTCAGTACGAGAGGATGATATTTTTGTCACAAAACCTGTGGGTTGCAGCACTCCTGTGGGATGGGAGTGAGTTTCACTATTCATCTCATGACTAGAACAGGAGCGGGCAGGACGGACGTCAAAATAACAGTAGATCAGTTGTTATGTATAAATATGCCGTTGTAATATGAATGCTTTATTTTCAGTACCGTAGTTAAGGCTTGGTTGGTTAGGAACAAAATTGTCTTAGTTAGGTTTGGATTGAAATTACTACTTTATTAAAGTTTGTGTAAAGACATAATAAATATGTTTGTCACACCACAGAAAAATGTGTTATTGGCTACATAGCCAAGTATATGAAATTAGGTTTCAAAATCATGAACAGATTAGCAGTACTCATGTATGTGAGTTACTTAACCATGTTGTTAAGGGTACGAGAGGCTCTTGGGCCAACTGGACTGAGAACCGGGTTAGGTTGACTCATTGGCTGTGCATGGTTAGCGTCGCCAGCCACTGTTTACTGCCCTCCTGTAGCCAGTAGAGACCATGGATGTATAAAGAAAAATGGATACAGCGTTGGAGGAGGAGCTCCATTCATTCCCATGAAACAAAGTTCGACTTACAGGGCATAAAAGTACCCGGATCTTAATAACTGCTTGGTCCAGATCAGAGAACAACTGTAGTCAAAAGTTAGGATTCATGGGAATCCTTTTAATAGGTGTAGATGCATCTCAGTCTAGATCAGAGTGATGGACCGACCAACCAACATTGCCGTCCGTAGAGCCACACATTGATACCGTGGCTAAATAGTGCTTCGACATCCAAACTAAGCTGCCAAACTCTTACTGATGTGTGATGATCAGTTGATCCATACATTCCCTGTCTCAAGCCAAGCTTCCTCTCCTCCTCTCTATTTCCTCTGCACTCAGGCGATCATGTGGCCACCAACACAGGAGACATACTGTAGCACCGCTACCTGCTATGGAGGGAACAGGATGCAATGCTCAGGTGTCACCCTCAGGCCATAGAGTGCTGAGTCAGTCGCCACCGACAAGGTCTCCTCGCCCTGCTTTCACCCTGACAGCTGAATTATTCATTAAAGGAGAGGAAAGCACAGGGGACCCTGCTAATTTCTCAATGGGATTGTTGGCTGTCCTCACAGTAGGCCGTCCAATGAAAAGACAAGCTCATAGGGCCAGTTTAAAATGATCTGTGAGTATTTCTCTCAATATATTTATGAAATGGACATTGCCTGCTATCCACACAATTAAAAGTGCTCTCAGTGACTCATTGACTTGTGGCACAGCGGACAGATCTTGTGTTTCCTGAACTGATATGGCATTAGCTGCTTTCAAGGACACTGAAATGTGATGTGTGGGAGTCTGAATCAGACCCTCGCAGATTTATTGAGTGCACTCACACCATCGGATACATCCAGCAGCGGCTCGAGTTGTTTTAAAGGTTGGGGACTTTGCCAGTTGTCGTCATCAAAGAGAGTGTCTCTACGTTCGTGTCCTTTCATAACTGGCACTGAGCCAGTGAGGCACGCAGAGGTTAACTTAGCATATGACATTCTCTACCAGCACCGAATCCCCTAATAAACTAAATCATGTTAAAGTGAAAGCACGCAGGAAGAGAGGGCACCGCTTTGAACATGGCACATTGTTGTTTTTCTTCTCCAAATACTTACAGAGCAGCAGCGCAGGCATGAGAAAGATCGATAATCTATAAGAGATAATGAAATAAATCATTAAAGCTTAAAAATCCACACTGATTACGACTCAACAACCGGCAAGTCCCTTGATACCAATTAAAAGGAAATACAAAATCCAAATGTCACACACAAGTACACGGCAAATTAAATATTATTTTGATCACATTGGAAAGAAGAGCGGAAACAACACAGAACAGCTCAACAAAGCAACCGCATCACACATGCTTCATTCACATCATCACTTAATTATTTATTAGTTCCTTGCACATTTTGCGTATCGTGTACATCAAATACGACCAGAGTCAACACGGAACAGCCCTGAACTGAGTTACGTGTCGCACATTTGTCAGAATGGTTCAATATTTACAAGGTCAGCGATATCAAAAATCGTATTCCCTGGAGCTCCTCTGAGGCAGATATTCCTCACTATAATGCAGCCCAGATACATAATGGCCTGTCAGACACAACCAGTAAAGGAAAAATTCAGCTTTTACCCTTGAAATAAAGCCTTGAAGCACTTAGATTAAGAACTATATAAAAGTGGATATAGTGGTATATATATACTTTGTGTCGTAGCCTTTTCACATTTGCAAAGTTGTCCATTAGTCTCAAGCCTGTGTGTCTTTGGCTTGTTTGTTGTTTGTGCTTATGTTTTTAATTCATTTATTTATTTTATTTAGGGACTGTACGAAAATGATTATGAATGATAGGGAGGGCGATTGAGCGTTATGCTTCACTATATAAACAAGCAGGACCCTCACCAAAGGTATTAATAGTGTCTTCAGACCCTCCCTGTGACGTAGAGCTGCAGCACCCTCCCCCAAATATTTCAAACTAATACAACATACAGGGTATTAAGTATTAAAATACTTTAATATTTTAAATGTAGGTAGTCAGACAGAAGGGTTATTGAGGAACACTTAAAATACAGGGGTTACATTTGCAAAATGACAACACAGCTGATGCATAAAGTATTTACTGTTTGCCCTTTTATACTCTAATTACACAGTGAGAGCAAATTAAGCATTAGTAAGTACGCCTCAAGTCATTCTGAGTATAATTTATTTCTCGTTTCCACTAAAATCCCCAGTTGTGACTCCCTTGTTCCCCATAGTCTTGTTTTTTTTCTAATGTATCTACATTTAAATAGCAGTAGGAGCCAGTAAGGACTTTCTTGGTATAATGAAATTATACTGTAAATCATGACCTGTATTATAAATGATACATCAATGACTAATGGTGTGTGAAGAAAAAGATGGTGCACTCCTATAATAGTTATAATTGTTGAAATATGAGGATAATAACACACGTTTTCAAACAGTCTCTCCTGGGAGCAGCAGTGCTGCACTCAGCTGTAAACATTGTGTCAAGAACTTGAGAGAGAAGTTGAAGCTCTGCTCACTTCCTCACTGCTGCACAACCAACCAATCACTGTGTGAAGTGGGTGTGAATGTCAGATTGTTGGTTCAGAAAATTGGAGAAATGTTCAGACACAGCCCCCCCCCCCCAACAGTCCAACAGCAGAGAGGTGTGTGTGTCCGTGTACAACCAGGAGTTCAAATGTAGCATACTGGCTTGAAGCCAGAAATTTTTGTAGTCTTGAAAATGAGTATTACATACTGTGTGTCTTAGATTTCAATAGCTGCCGCAAAACAGGTTTCCTTGACATTAAAGTGAAGTGAAAATAAACTTACAGCATCATTGTCCTCAGGGGTGCGCATGTGCCTAAACTATAACCTATGGATGCTTTCTCACTTTTCTCGCCTCCTCTCATCGACGCCACCTTTCATGCTGAGCGAGTTACAGACTGAGTGCTTCGTGGACGAGAGAAAATACTGGTTAAAGTGTCTACAAGGACATTAAGGCTTTCCGTCACGATCGTTTTTTACATTGTCTTTCTGCACTGATTTTCTCATTGAGTTTCACTGCAATAAAAAGTCGAGGTGTTTCCACTCAAACGCAGGAGTATTTAACGCTGAAGGCATTCAAAGCCACCATCAAAAGCCTTTTCTTATGTTCCCGGAGAAGATAAGGTGTTCATGAACAGCAGCATAATGCAGACTCGGCAGGAAATGAAAATCTGTTGTCACAGTATGTTTTGTCCTTTTTACCTCAGATTTCTTCACTTCTCGTAGATCTCTACATGTGGTTATAGGGAAGATAAAGAGCGTCATATGCATGTTTCCTCAGAATCTATAGGTCTAAGTGTCCCCCCCAGCTCTCTAATGCTAACTCTGTTCCTACTAATTACACACCGAGCATCTTGCCACAATTGTTTGTCACCTCTTTCAGCTTTAAATATCAGTTCCATGATTACAGAGAGAGCTACACCTCTGGGAGCAGAGGTGTCAACAGGCACAAAACCACAAATCACATATTTTCTGCGACCTCCCACTCTCGGCACACACGTGCGCACAGATAGATGTCGACCTGTTCGCAGGCACACTCACCCATAGCCACACATCCTCGCAGCAACAGATGGACGGCCTTGAGGCAGAGCCTGAGAGACTTGTGCGAGGGTAGAGCTGCCAATTGATTGCTAAGATCAGGTGTGCGTCTAAACAAAGGCACCTCCTGCTCTTTTCAAGTATCGGGCTTATTCTAGCCTCAGGACAAATGGAGACACAAAACAACCGTGGCATCTGTGGCAGGTAATGATCCCTTCACCAAAAATCTGTTTAATGACATACCTCGACCATTTGTTGCAGTTAAAATCACTGTTGCTCACTCTGAGCTCCACGTGTGTCCTCCAGCAACATGTGTGTGAGAGCGGCTTGGTCGAGTTACAGCCGTAGATCAGCAGTCAGACGGTGCTGGAGCGGAGCCAGTGAGAGCAGGGCCGGATGAAACAGTGTCAGCTTTTATCTGCTGCTGATCCAACATGCATCCGTAAAATGGGGCTGCACATGTCACGCAGGGTCAAAGGTGCATTGAAGCGAACTCACTGCAGCAGCTAAAGAGTGTATAACTCATTTTCTCAAGTTTGAGGTCTTTCTTCATTACGTGGGCACATTTTCTGAACCAACACACCAATAGAAAACACCCCATTTTACGCTATTCTTCATTTGTCCTGCAGAAGGCCGTCACTCTTAAGCGGTGTCTGAAATACATACATTCGTCAGCAAGTTCGTCAAAGCCACCAAAATCTTTATCATTGCATGAATCAGTTATAATCTATAGATTTTTTATAAAGGGATCGCTCAAAGTGATGAACCTACAGGGAATCTTTATCTCAATTTGAAGCTTTCATTCTTTTATAGTGAATTACAGTTGATTGTTTATCTCTCCAGCAGTTTTGGCTCATTCTCACTGCTCTCATAGTGTTATTTTTGGCTACAGCAGGCAGCTCTTTTCACTGCAAAGACCATTAAAAACCTGTTCAGCACAACATGACAGACAGACACAGTTAGCGACTAGCTGGTTAACATAGTGGAGTGCTTAGCAGCTTAATGCCAGCTATTTCCCTGAGGAGGTGGTGGTGGTCAAAAATTCATGTAAATAAGGAACCATTTAGAAATGAAAAACTAAATGTAAATCATCTCCAACATCTCATTCGCTCTCTAATATCCAAGCACTGCCCTCTATCTGGTCACACCATCTTATCACATATTTGCCTTTATGATACACACAGCAAATCCTTTTCACATTTTAAAAAATGGATCATGTGAAACGCATAGATAGATGTAAGAAAATTAACTACATTTGAGAATCACACACTGTGTTTTGGGAATTAGAATTTTCCTCAGAAGTTTGTGCCAAAGAGACTGCGCCAGGGGAAAATAAAAAAGCACAAGACAAACAAAAACGCATCACCACGACACACAGCCGAATGACCTGCTCACTAAAAGCTTGACTGACGTGTTGAAATACAATCTCCACCTGGCTGTGAGTGATCCTATGTCATGTTTCCCCACAATGCCACTGTGGCGTGGCTCAGACGAGCACCCCGCCACCCCTGGACTCAAACATCAACCAACAGGGTCTCCCCTTGATCCCCTCTACTCTCCTCTTGCTTTAGTAAACACGATAATAGCAGTGCTGTGTTCGTGTGGGCTCCATGTTAACACTGTGGCTGTCAAAGGCCATCATGCCCCTTCAAAGGATGATGGCTCTCTAAAGTGGGCTCTCTCGGTAGCAGCCATTTTCCACTTGACTGGCCCCACACACGAGGGGGACTGGTAGCCCCTAGCAGCTGGGCTAGGCTGGTCACTGGGGGTGGGGAGAAGGAGATGAATGGGCTGGATATAAGGAGGGGGGCTAATGGCAAGAAGGGAAGGGCGTCTACATGCATCAAGAGGTGTGTTTGGTATTTTGTCCTGAAATACACCCTTTATTTTACCCTTCAAAACACTGAGAATGCAGCCACTGCTCGGCTGTGTTTACACCTTTAGGTTAGGTTGACCTGCTCATCGGCACTTTTCATCACATACCTGACTTACATCTCCGCTCGCTGGAATTAGCATAAAGCATGATTTTGCACATCAGCTGAAACGTTTTTCTGCTCGGCGTAAATCTGGCAAATCTCTTGCGCTCCTTGATGAGGAAAAGACTGCCAATATCCCATCAGGAGCTTGGAACCGAAGCCCATTGAGATGTTATGATATGAATGATAATTCAGCAAGTGTCTGGTTGCCCGGCCGTGTGGGCTTTGTGTCAACACACCGGGCCCAGCCAGGTCCCACTCGGGACACGGAGAGCAGGATGCATTTTCATAAATCATTTCTTGACACCACATCAAGGTTATGTGGTTGGCAGTCTGTAGCCTGTAAATTGCTTTTGCATTGACAATGCAAAGGAGCTCCACTGGGACTGAAGTAGTTCAGTAGCCATTTATGGCCAGAAAATTAGGATGACCTTTTCTCAAACTGGGATAATGGTGCCTTTAATATTAACTAATTCACAGAAGGGAAATGTCTTATCGTACACTGGAAATGTAAACCATTTGTGTGGAAGCTATATGCACACAGACAAGCTAGCTTTTGTCACCCATCCATGATGCAGTGCTCTACGCTACCCACAGTGAGGAGGTAATAATTAGCTCACTACAGCAGGGTAACAAGTTAGCACCCCCGTCCTGCTGTGCGGCTCTGTAATTGGTCCCCTCATGTGGCACAGTCGGGCCCCAGAACAAAGGGTTCCCAGAGGGGGAATCTATGCTGACCCATGCTGAACCCTCCACAACAATGACAGGCAGGAAGCATTTACATATGCTGACAGACTTGTCTCTTCCTAGGGTGGAGTGCTAGGCACTTCATTAAAGCAACATCAATACCTGCTGATAGAAAACGAGGAGTGGGCCCGTGTGCATCACTGTCTGCTCCCAGACACTATAGTGAAATGACATAGGGCTGTCACATCCAATTTCAAATAAACGGACAGCATTTATTAAAAGGGATGTGTGTGGAAATTGATGGGAGAGATGCTGTCTGTGAAATGCCTGCATGCATCAGCAATTGGTTTACCCACAAGCTGTTCACCTGAACATCAGCTGCCAAAATCTGTCAGCCTGTGGGCACACCCAAGCAAATTTCCATACTTTCTGAGCATTGATTTGTTATTTTTGTCAACAAAAACGCCAGTCTACTTTCACTTTGTGTGGCCCCGCTTCTACGTTGTGTTAAATGTTAAACGTGCTCCTCGGTGAACCTGGCGTTCGTGCCGCAGAACGAGCAGATCGCGCAAAGTCAGACACAGGTGACTTATCTGTCGATTCAGCAGCCGGGCCGCAGGAGTGCAGGTGGGTTCAGTCATTCATTGCATCACGGTGCTGTGAATTCATTCTCTTATCCAGTTAAAGGAAGGGTAAATCCTCCTTCCATGTGACACACTACTCATTTAGCTGAGAGGCACAGTGGCTGGCAGGAGGGGGGGGCTGTGGGGGAGCTGTGGTGGTGGTGGTGGTGAGGGGGGGTTGTGCTCTTTGGGAGGTGTCGTCCTGAGCAGATGGACCTCTCAGTGGCGTAGTAAGTGGAGTCTTCACATGGCAGAGGAGACTGCAGGATCTCACAGGACCGGGACACAGCATCCAGGTGGCCGCGGCCCCTCCTGACCAGCTGGAGGAGCGATGGGACCATCTGACACTCGCAGGAAAATGATACACTTTTTCTTTGCTGCTTTGTTTTGTCTCGACACAAAAGCCCAGAGCCAATCAAGGAATTTAGCTAATGAAGCTTAGAGAAAATCCTTTTGATTACCCATAAATACTCAAGGTCATGTTAACAACAGGAGCACAGGAGCACAGCATTTACAGGCAAACTTCAGGCGAACGCTCCTCACTTATGACCAAATTTTGACCTCAAATTTTTTATTTCAAGGCAAACACAACAAATCAGATGCATTGTTTGAGGTGATTAAGATTTCATTCAAACCCATCCTTCAAATCTGCATCAACAACTGACTGCAGTGATTTCTGTACAGCTTACACAATACTGCAATGTAGATTCAACAAATCCAAGTGAGAAAGTCCCATCTGCGCTTCTCCTCCACTGATCTGAGGCCCTGGAGGCTACACAGGGCTAATTGTGGCCCCATTTTCTCTTCCTTATCTTTTTGGTTTTACTCAGTGTCGGGGTCAGGGAAGCTCCCCAGTGACCAGCGGCAGGAGCAACAGCCATCGGCCCCTGCTGAGCATCAGTAATTAGAGCCCCCCTCCTCCTCCTCCCTGTCCTTCCTCACAGATCAGGGCAGGGGAACCTCTCGCTCTCCTTCTTAAGGGCAAGGGGGGACAAGAGAGAAGGAACAGCTGCTGATGGGAAACCACTCTCCGGTTCCCATGGATGACCAGCGTCCCTCCGTCCTCCTCGGAGGATGTGCAGCAGCATCTTTGATGGGGATGATGGGGGGCCATAGCAGACACATTATAGGTTCACTGTCTGTCTGGTTTCTCGTGGCAGTTTAACTCCTCTTCTTTTTCTTTTTGTTTGTTGTCACCATTTCTACCATTTAGATTTATTAGTCTGTTGGAGGTTCATTCTTATATATAACATTTCGGTCTGTATTCAGAAAAAGTTTTATTACACTCACGCATGCGTCATGTGAACAATAAATTACAATAACATGAGCATGGCCTGTTATAAATACTAGCTTTGTGAAGCTGATAATGGTCACTTAAATTAAAAAAGAAAAAATCCACTGGTTTATATAATGTTTTCAAGGATGGTGAGGAAAGAAGTACTCAGATCCTTTACTTAAGTTAAAGTACCAATACAACAACGTAAAAATACCTGTGATTTTCATTTTTTGGATTTCATTCCAATCATTGCTTTTTGCATTAATAATTCTGTCTTTCTATTCACATTTATTTACATGAAAACATGTGAAGTTTAGAGGGTAAATGTATCATAGGTGGAACCAATGACAACAGTCATAAATATCTGAAATGTGGCAAACATCCCAGTCCAGTTGTTTTATGTCAAATCATAATCTGCATAGTAACCAGTAACTATGTCTGTCAAATAAATATAGTACAGTAAGAAGTAAAACATTTCCTCGACTATAGGTGTAAAGTACAGTACTTAGTTATTATTCACCAGAGGGTACACCTGACTTTACAGTAAATGTCAATAATAACAGTTCAACATGAATCGAACCAGTTAAGCTTCACAAATTTAATATTCACTGCAGGACTCATGTTGTCCACTCCCTGTTTATTAAATAATATTATATAAATGTATTAAATTTAATTTTCCCTAAGACCTGGACACCTACATTACATCCCATTGACTGTTCCTGAGCTGGAGCTGGTAGTGCACCTCTGTATGTAGCTGTCTATAACCTGACTGTCTCTCTGTCATAGTCACGGTAATAAAATGCATCAACAACCTGTTTTTATTACAGTTACATTTCATATATACATGTTTAACTTTAAAGGGAAACATCCCATATAATGGCTGTATAAATGCCAGCATTAAATATGTAGCTTACATGTGTAAAATGCATTTTACCTCCTTTATTTTTTCATGTTTACGGTATAAATGTATTTCATGGCCAAGGGTTTGTGTTCATTGGGTGCCTGCAGAATGAGGTTGGCAGGTTTTAATCTTAAGTGCGTTTGCGCCATCTAGTGGGCAAATAAGCTAACAGTTTCATGATTGATCCAATGCACTTTCAGGCAACAAACTACTGTAAGACAATGAAGAAAAGGCCGGTAGATGGTGTCGTAGGCCACCTCTTCTGTTGCGACCTTCGCTCGAGCCTTTCAAACTTTTTTGAGCACCCAGGGTTCATTAGTGAGCTTTATTGGTGCTCATAGCTAGATTTGTGACCTTTGGTCAGTGCAGGGCTGATTGTTTCCCCCTGCTTCCAGCCTTTGTGCTAAACTAAGCTAACTGACTCCCACCTCTGGCACTGCACTTAACACACATACATGAGTGGAAGAGCCAACTACCTCCGGGGAGAGCTGGATCTTCGACTTTATTTTGATGGGCACACCATGCGGCCAATCACATGCGAGAACAGACTAGGATCATACCACTATGTGAAAGTAGGAAGGGCTCCGAAGCCAGGTAGTGTAGTGGTACAGGCCAGGTACACAGACCGACAGAGAGACTGGGAGACGGATTTAAATGCAAGTGCGTCGGGAAAAAAAGAACTTCACTTTTCGTTCAAGAAATGAGCGAAAACCGAAAAAGAAGCAGCATCTGGCCTTTATTTATTTGATTTGTTTGCAGTGGTTCTGTGTTCAGTTGTTCATTTAAAGGTTTGATTGAAATGTTAAACAATAGTAACTGCGTATTCTTTTTTGTAACGAAACAAAATGCATAAAAATAAGGCTTTTATGAAAACACTGAATAAAAAATTGCTTACTAACATACAACCCATTCATAATTGCTAAATTAGGCTAAAATAGAAGGCTCCGAGTGATACTAACTGAAGAGCCGTAAGAGCCGGCTCTTCTAAGGGAGCCGAGCCAAAAGAGTCGAGTCTTTGAAAAGAGCCGGACCTCCCATCACTAATTCTTTTAGCGAACAGTCTCTCCAGCCTCCTCAGTACTGCAGTTCTAAGATCGGCTGTCATGAAGGACATTTAGTGTTGCAGAAGTCTCCTGACTTAAACAAATTGTAGACATTAACCAGCGGGAACATGGTGAACGAGCCGACCAGTGAGCCCATCTGTGCAGCAGCTCCACACCAGACCAGAGAGTTGTGGCTCCGGTCTCTCAGGATGACGCCCACCATTACTTTGACATAAGTCAGCATCCCAGTGAAGAGGAGCCATGAGAGCACCTGATGAGGGCAGAACAACAATGTGGGCTCAGTGGTTCATCTGACTCATAATCTGAGAAATGTTTAACATCATTTGTGTCTGGACAACAAATCAGGCCTTCATGCATCATGGTTTTCAAATGCTGATACGTCAGCTGCATATGAACGTAACACAAATACGTGCAACTCTGCTTACTCATCACTAGTTATGAGAGTAAGCAGAGTTGCTCAATACGCGGATGATTTGTAAAGGAGTTGAACTTTGCTGCATGCATTTCCCCAGTGGAGCCACTGAGAAATGTTTCCTGGGTCTATTCTTTGTACGCCGCTGTGTCTCTTACACAACATGTTTGTGTTTCACTTACAATGATCGTCTCTCCCGCCGCAGAGCCATGTAGCAAAGGACATGGACTCAGAGCCGCCATAGCCATGTTATAGCTGCCAAATACTGTCCCAAACGCCGTCAGCAGACCGAGAAAGACCAGGGACCTGAAAACACACAAATCCACTTATAGATAACAGACAACTTCTATTTCAAAAGGATAGTTTGACTGGCTTTTATTATATCACATAGGCAAGACTGTGTGTGCGTTTATCTGAGTGACATCCTGAAAATAGAAGGATAAGTTCACGTTTTTCAAGTCTGTCTTAAAAACACTGAAACTGGTTTTACTTATTGGACTCCATCCTCCTGCTCTTACAACAATATTTTTTACCTGTTTTGGAAGAACATTGCTATGGTGCAAGCTACTGGGTTGGCCACTGAGGACAGAGCAGCGGAGAGGTGATAGGCCCGGTTCCCATAGGGCATACAGGAGTACGTCTGCACAGAGGGCAGCACGCCGTTGGTTGCAGCATTAATCCACACCACCAGGAAGTAGATGAAGGTCAGCTGATACACAGTGTGTTTTGAGCTGGCCAGCAGAGGCCTTCTCTGGGCTGCCCCCTCACCCTGGCATTTCACACCCTCTCCATCAGTCTCTGCTCCGGGGTTCTCCAGGCCGGAGCTCACAGATGCCACAGTGTCTTGCACAAGGTTTTCGGTGGACAGCTTGAATGTCTGAGAAAGCCTGTTCAGTGCAACAAAAGCAGCCAGGCTTACACACATCATGGCTGCTAGTAAGAAGAAAAACACCGTGGTGGAAAAGTTCGGAGGAAGATACTCTGTGTGTATTGTCCAGTTGTTCCCGCCTGTGTGGTTTCCTGCAGTTTGAGAGGAGTTGACACATTTGGCCATGCCCACACCTTGTGCCAGAGCGACCACACCGGGAATGAATCCACTCAGCCCCTCTCCAATGAAGTATGTGGTGATGTATTTAGCTGGAAGCTGCATCATGAAAGGCAGAAAGGTAACTGAGGAGGTGCAGTCCACCAGAGAGAGGAAGAAGGTGAGGATGAAGAAGGCAGTGCTATGTGATGCCCCGGCCACTATCGTGGTCTTGTCCCAGAAGAAGGCGAGCAGGATGCAGGAGATGACACCAATGGAGAGGATGGAGTAAATAACAGCACGCTCTTTGCAGCGACCCGGGCACAGTTTGTGCATGAGGGTGACCAGCAGAGGTCCCAGGTTGGCCAGCTGGATGATGACTGTCAGGGCGGAGGGGAGCTCCCAGCCCTCCGGGAGAGTGTTGACAATGAGCGGCAGCTCCACCCACAGACCGTTCACCGCCACCCAAGAGCCCAGGCCGAAGGCGCAGGCCAGAATGTGGACGAGCAGAGCCATACTGCAGCCGGATCAGTCTGAAAACAGTTTCTCCTGTGTGTCATACCTTGAACATCATTAATTTAGCCATTGTTCCAAAATGATAATCTCTGAGGTTTTACAAGCTATACTCATATGTCACTGTAACGCCACAAGAAAAGAGACCAGAATGACTTGAGAGCCACTCAGAAGAAGTTGCCTTTTCATTCAACCTTCCAGCAGTTCCTCCTCCACCAGTGATCAATGAGATGGTTTAATTGTACCAAATGTTTGTCTGATGGCGTTTTCTTAACCATACTTGCTTTAGCAATGCATCAAATTTCCTGCTGTAAAACTTTAATTTGCAAAGTAACTAGTAAATAAATCTGTCAAATAAATGTAGTGGTGTAAAAAGGTCTGAAATTGAATGAAGTAGAGCTGTAAAGTATCATAACATGTAGTGGAGTAAATGTTCTCTCCACCGCTGCTCACAGCTGATTTTTTAACAGTGTAGATGTAGAAACATCTCTGGCTGTTGTCAGAGGCAGTAAACTGTAGTAAATGTAATCCCTGAACATTTATGATTTCCTTTTTCAAAGTGCCGCTTTTACTAAAAAGTCACATGGTCAAGAACAAGAGAGAAAGCTGATGGGAAACAAATGTCAATTCAGTTCACACCCACAGCGAGTTACTCGTGTCTCAAGCAGCTGATACAATTTTCACATCCCTTTCACACATTGTGGAGGAGTCCAACAAACCATATGGGTCTCCGTGCTCCGTCTGCTGGTGGCTTTCACACTGATCTCATGATGATGGACAAAACAAGTGAGAAAATGACTAAATGCTCGCGTTGGTTCAAGGAGTCCTTCCAGGATAAACAGCATTATGCCTCTAAATAATGTAATCAAAGGAGAATTTGAATGTTCTCTTATTTGACAGAAACAGAGAAATACAGTGTTTACTATTCGCTCACTACAGATCCCACAAGCAAATAAGCTGCCTTTTAGACATGGAAATGTACTCACAAGTTTCTTCAGTCCCTGGAGGCCTTGAATGTGCCTTGCTGTTCTTACATAGACACACTGATGGGAATCACATGACTTCTGGGTAGGTCAGAGTCCACTGCAGCCGCAGATCAGTTCCACCGTATAACAGAGGGAAGTGTCCATATCCAGTGAGCCCACCTTGCTGCACCCACCTCTTAATTAGGTCAAGTCAGTGCCCTTGACATTTTTTGCTCACATACATTTGCCTGCTGCAGCAGAAAAACAAAATGTGCAGCAGCCCTGCACCGCCCCCTACTGGTGACCTGACATAAGTAAAGAGGTTCTCTCACCACACTGCACGTGGATGGTGGTGTCCTGTGCAACAAGCAGTTGCAAAAGGGTTCCAGAGAAGTAGCCACTTCTTCATTCCTGTGAGAAGGAACCACAGTCCTCATGTAAAAGCGCTCAGCATCTGCCTCTTGTTGCGTGGGTGAACTGACTAACAGAGAGAGAGATGTAGACGTCTTACCACTTTTTGTCATGACAGGACAAGCACAGCTGTATTTACCTCATGATCACTCTGTTTGTTTCCCAGTAAACCAGCATGAACAGGGCCCATAAGTGGCTCATCTAAATGGAATGCAGATGTGAATAATGTTATTAGTTACACCTGTGCTTCTCCAGATGTGACCTCAACATTATTGCCAGCCTTTTCCTTTTAGTGTGCACAATCTAGTGTTCATTTTGCCTCTCTGTTCTCAAGTTTATCTCACAGCTTGTACTAGTTCTTCAGTTCAGCTTCTCACTTTCATTTTGCTTGAGGCTCTTAGCGTTTTTAGATAAACAATTTCTATTTGTCCTCACACCACCTAACTAGTTTCCTTGCCTGTGGACTTTTACGACTTCAGACCTCAAATAACACTCTTATCTACAGGAGGGTGCTATTAATGTAATGTCAGCATAAGTCAGTGACAGTTAGCACTGCAGTAATTTGATAATGATTATTACGTTTATTTATCGGGCACTTCAGCAAAATCAGAATACAAATGGCAGACATACGCAATAAAATTAAACTGCTAAAGCACAGATATTTCTGCACATATGTCACATACATGCACTTCAACACCTTTGTGCACTCTGCGACGTGAGAAGATGCTCTGTTGAAAAACTGGTTCTGACAGGATTTTGTAGCGTGGAGACGAAGACACGATAGCTACAAGGAGTCATACATGCCTCTCTTTATGACCTTGCTCTGTCGGTATATGGGCCCATGGAATATTTGTTAACAAGCTGGCACCACGCTGCAGTTCCATCCATGTGGTGTTTGCTTCTTGGCCTCATACATTCATTATGACAATGCGTTTTTTTGATTCACCTGATTCAAAAAGCTCCGTCCCCTGCATGATGATGATCCACTGGTAGCAAGCAAATGTTCTTCTTAATGTAGGTTTTCCAGGTTTTAACTTAGTTCATGTCACCTGGACCTCCCCAGAGCCATGTGAAGGGAATAGCTCGTGTCCCACAGAATGAACAGGGGCAAACTTTGCGTTGCGTCACGGCGTGTTCAGTGGTCTTCACCATTAGTCCTCAATGCTGCTTTAGGAACAGCCAACAGGTTCTTGCCAGTGGACGTCAGACTGCACACAGGTGGGAAAAGTGCCCTCATGGATGCTCCTGCTTCTAGGGAGTCACTGAGCTAATTATTAATAAAGCTTAAAAACTCAAAACGCTCCTCACTTGAAGTTTCACAATAGTTTTAAAAGATGGACAACAATATTTAAGATTGACAAGAAAACTACATTTTCCAAGTTCTTATCCTGTGTCCCTGTGTTGTTACTGTGATAAATCATCAGTTACAGAAGAAAAGATGCTCGAGACCTTGATTTCTCTAACAGCAAAGTTTATTGATGCTTCAGCACCTCTTACTTTTACTGATCTGGCATTGGGACAAAAGCCTTTTAACCTTTTGTATTGAGGAGAGCACTCCATTCACTCCATCCACCACTGTCCATGTGTCAAAACACAATAAAAGAAAATAGAGAGTTACATTTGAAAGTGATTGATTCATTGGTTAGGAAAACTCTGTCTGCAATAATAATCAACCTAAAGATGTCTCAGGAAAACTAAGTTGACGCATTTGATTTGCTTTACATCAGTTTTATGCCACTGTGATAAATAAGGACAAATGAAATTTGAAAAAGAGTTCATCTTCCTTAGGATTGCAATCAAGATAGTTGGAGTGACAACACAACCGTATGTGTGAATTTATGTATATGAGTGTATGTTTGTGTATATGTTTAATACAGGCTCTAACTGTAACTGGTATTGCGCTGATATTTGGTTTATCAGAATGAAACAGAAAGAAAAACATATTGTTTGAAAATGTCATATAAAATTCCCAGGAAAGGCCATGAAATTGCCCATATAAACATATGTAGTTTCAGTACTGGGACGTAATATTTTTAGAAAAGACTGGAGTACATATGGAGGAGGGGCTGTTCTCTGTATTCAGAACCACATACCAGTCAAGGTCAGGCAGGATCCGATGTCCTCAGATACTGAAGTACTCTGGCTACAGGTTCGTTTGAAACATGTTAAGCCAGTATTAATAGGATGTTGTTACAGACCCTCGAGTGCTAACAGTTGGTATTTAGATCAACTTTATCACATGCTGGATCATGCTAGAAGTAGAAGGCATGACATATATATTTTATAGACTAGAACATAGATTGGAATTAATTTTGCTGTCCAATGAAAATGAAACTAATGAGTGTATCTGCAGCTTGTGGACTATCGCAGGGCATAAATAAACCAACCAGAATGGGTTTAAAGAGTGATGGCACTGAAGTGGCCACTTGTATTGACCGTATTTTTTTACCAGCACACCAGAGTTATGCTCTTCCTCTACATCTGTGCCAATAAGCTGTAATGACCATAATCTCACTGCAATGTGAGGAAAACAAGACTCCATATCCACATCCAATCTTTTTATGGTCTGTGAAGTAATAAAGAAAAGATCATTTAAGGGTTTTAATCATGCCAGATATGTGGAAGAAGTTAATATACACTGTTGCCCATAAAGTTGGAAAAATTGTTCAATACCCCCAATTTTGTTAAAGCCTGAATACACAGTTTGCAAAGGTTAATTGTGGTTTAAGTTTCACTGTGATATGTTTGGAAGAGATTGATCAATAAAGTTGAGAAGATATACACTTTATTTATCAAGAATAAATCACATTGTCACAATCATTTCATGAGAAGAGGTAAAAAACATTTTATTCCAACTTTATGGGCAACAGTGTATGTCCTGTGTTCTTCCATCCAGAAGGAGCATGTGAGGCTTTCAGTGGAACTTTAGTCCCAAATGTAGATGAGTTTGCACCACAAAAGAAGTTTACTGTTAGAAACGTCTACACCAACAGTTAGATAAGGAATTAAAAGAACATTTGATTGAAAGCGATCAAGCAAAATTAATCGCAATTACATCAAGCCTTAAATCAGATTGGCAAATATACTGTAAACTAAGGAATGTTGTTACTAAATTAAACAAGAAGAAAAAGAAAATGTATTATAAAAATAGAAAAGATAAAATTAAACAAATATTAGTAAGCAACTATGGAACACTTTGAATTGTCTCCACCCCAATTTATTTAGAAATTGGAGGGGATTTATGACTGAATCAAAAGATAAAGCAAATAATGTAAATAATTATTTCATATCCAAGATAGACGAGTTAAAGAGCATCAAACAGTCAGCGAATACAGATTTATCATCTATATTAATATGTCATATTATGGAAGGTAAAAGTGGAGCTTTTCTTTGTGGGTTAAGGACAAATGTTACCAAGATGCATCAATGTCCTGCATGCACTTTTGGATAATTCACCTCCCAAGTCTTACAATCAGGATTTTTTTTTCATCTCTTATCTGGTGAAGCAGTACAGATCTGATGCACTTGATTATTGATCATCAGGAGTGAACTTTACACTCATCACTCCTTCTTCCTCTTCTTTCTCATGTGCCCGCCAACCATCTAGCCCTTGTATGATATGCAACATAACAGTCACTTTACAAGATTCTTTTGGATTTCATCAGTCAGACGTGGTAAAGCATAACAAAAATAAATTTTGCACTTACCAGGTCGTCGTTCTGTTGAAATCTTGTTTGTGATGGAAATCTTTGGATGAGGGTAGCGAAGTCAGATACCGGAGACCTTGGTATCTTACACGGCAAAGTTCTTGGATGCTCAGCCAAGGAGAAGAGACAACAGCACTGAGCGCTGTCTGATGCCACCTCAGTTCTGCCAGGCTGTGATCAGTCTTTTAACCCTTCTAGGCGTGCCAAATTCACCTGATGACCAAATGTGGTCATTCTACATGTACCACAAATATGTGGTGTGAACGGTCCAAACATCTCCAGGTCTCTGTGATCATGTTTATTCATCGGGAGACCGTATATCCTACAACCCTGACGATGGAGCATCACTTCCTGTCAGGAGGTGCCACCCAACCCAAAACAATCAAACACCGTGCTCCAAAGACAGAGGCAGGGCTTCTCTAACTTCAGGTTATAGTTCGGGAAGATCAGCTGACCAAACCCCACAAATTCTGTCAGTTACTTTATCAGCTAATTATGTGTGGGTATTGAACATTTATCTTAACTATATTACATTTAGCTGGTAACAATGCATCTTTTAAGTTGTCTCCACACAAAGTTTAACTGGGAGGAAAATCTTTATCAAACAGTGCCAGTGTTTTGAGAAATGTGCTTCTTCGCTTTCTTGCCATGAGCTACGAGAGGCATTACCTCCAATAACTCTTTATTTCTTTGCTGGTCACTGTGTTATGGATTAAACAAAACACAACAGGCTAGTTAGTAAGCTTTAGAGAAATTAGACGTTTTTTAACCTTTGGGCAGGGAAAGACTAGCTGTTTCTCTTCATTTCCTGTCTTCATGCTAAACTAAGCCAAGCACATGCTGGCCCTAGCACCATATTGTATTTACAGGCATGAACGGTTTTCTCGTATAACTTCTCATATAACCGAATAAACTGATTTTCCAAAATGTTTGTATGCCTTTATGCTGAATCTGCTACGGTCATTTCAGAGCACAAGTCAGGTTAATAAACACTGTACATAATGCAGGTCACTATGTGGAAATGCCCCATATTAACTCTCATGACCTTCAACCCACGAGCACTAACGAGCAGTGATCTACAACGACACAAATGCATGAAAAGCATGAATTAAGATTTATGAAAGGAGTGGAGAAAGTAAAACAAATTGTCACATGACAGTAGCAAAGACAGTTTCACAAGTCAGACAACTCCCCTGACGTTACAAAGGACCAAAAGAGGTAGCTGATTTCACTTCTATTTTCAAGCATGGTTTAACTGGGACTTTTGCAGACCTACAGTAGATTTGCATACTATGCTACGATGCATATAGATACTGTACACAATGTTCACTTTGGATGACTCTTACACAGAAGGAAAAAAAAAAAGCCATGTGTGACTAAGGTGACCGTTTCCAGGCACCTTGCTGAGCGCCAGTCATGCACTTACTACTGGACTGCTTGAAAAAAAATGTTTCTGTGCAAACCCATGTCAACACACGGTGAAGAAAATATTTCATTAGACATCTGGCCACATGACAAGACACACTCAACATTATTTGCCAAGTTGAGTGTGTTTGTGGGAACGGGGTTTTCTATGCACATTGTGAGAGAAGATTGTAACTTAACGGCAACCACATGTTCAGTCAACTATGTTAAGTGGCCATTTTCAAGTTTACAAAAAGGCAACACACAAAGATGTACACTCAATAAGATTATTTATGTTATTGTACACTCTGCATTTTTAACAAATAATAATAATAATAATAAAAAAAGATTAGTAACATGTACAGTATTTGAATGATCAGATCTGGTGTGGACTGAGGACTCCGTCTGCCTCGTCACGTCCAGTCCACCCAGAGCTCCAGTGACGGGAGGAGGGGATGACTTTCATGAACGCTCAACAACAGAGTGTGTGTGTGTGTGTGTGTGTTCGTGCGTATACAGCGATATGTGTATATATGCATGTGTGTAAGTATGTGTGTGCATTTGTTATTGGACACTAAATCTTCTGCTGTGTGTGTGTGTGTGTGTGTGTGTGTGTGTGTGTGTGTGCAGATTTAATGTGTATGCATGTCTGAATGTATCTGTCATTGTACGCTAAGTCTTCTACGTGTGTGTGTGTGTGTGTGTGTGTGTGTGTGTGTGTGTGTGTGTGTGTGTGCTCAGCCAAGGTGTCGGCAGGAGGTGGAATGTCACATGCCGCAGGATGGGGGAGAAAGGGATGAAAGCAAAAAAAAGAGAAGAGCTGATGTTGGAAGGAGAGGAGGGAGGGGGGCAGTAGCAGGGGCTCAGTTGGTGTAGATCTGGCCCTCGGGTGGCTGAGGAAGCTTCATGTTTTCCTTGCAAGTCATGAGCCGTCGCAGCTCCAGCAGCACCATCTGGATACTGTAGGAGTTCTGCCACTTGGCCAGTGCAGTCACCGCGTGCATGTCAACCTGCAGGACAGAGAACAAGTTACTCCTAGCAAAGGACAAATATTAACAGCTATCAGATTTGGACTAAACTGTAAGTGCACTGAAATGTCTAAATAAATATATGAATGTACTTGACTTAAATCACATACATTATCCTGTGCCTGTGATACGAGCAATTCATTTTGGTCTTGGACAGAATTTGACATTACAAAACACACAAACAAATGGTGTTTCTTCTCCACATGTAACCAACATCATCTCTTCCAAAAAGCCTGCCGACGGCTGAGGCGTACACATTTAGGTAGTAGCGCGAGAATAGCGACAGAGAATGATTTACATACCACACCGTTGGAGGTGTGCACGCCATTCAAGTTTATCTTTGTCACAAATCTGACAAACGGTGGTGACTCTGGGTATTCTGGCCCACATTCAACCTTCAGACTGTACATCCTGTTTTCATAGCTGGTCTGTGGACAGAGAAGGGTGGGGAGAGGTGAGTGGGCAGCACACTGAACATCACCAGCACAGCACACAATCCTGTATTCAACACCACCACCTTTTGGATTTAAGAAATAAAATCCAGGTTATAACTCTTGATAAATGTAACTATTTTTACGAAGGGTAGGACAACTTATCTCTCATTACTTGAGTGCCAATTCACTATTCGATATTACGATTTATTGCAGCTTCTGTTTACTTTTTTAGCACTGGTCAGTGGGGAAAAGTTGAATCATGCATGTCTAGAGACTGTATAGCATGAGGCATATTTCCAATAACAATATACATCATATGTTAGTCGGTCTGACTGTAAATTCAGCAGCATCACTGCTGTACTGCACAGGAAAGTGGTAAATAAAATGTGCATACAGAATAGAATGAATAAAATATACACTTTTTGGAGTAAACTCAAACTGCGACTTTTAGCTGTGTCTGCCCATCAAGCTATAAGATGTTAGAGTCAGACAACATTTAGCTTTCTCTGAACCACTCGGTCATTTATTCACTGGTTATTTAATCCAATCCTGTGAACATGGAAGTGCCTGGAACAACAGTGAAAGCAAAAACAGTGGGAACGGGAAAGAGAGAAACTCTTCCTCTCTGGTGGGGTTGTTGTAAAACTTTAAACCAGACAGTGAGCACTACGTTTCGATGTTAGCTCCTTCCTGCTACCATGAGCTGGGGAAGAGTTATCGATGAACGTCCCCACTGGAGTGTGGCGCCGAGTGCCCAGCCTGACACAAGGCAACCTGTTGCATCCTGTCATTTCATGTTTTATTGCGCTGCTGCATACAATTCACTAATGTAGCATCATTCACTACAGTCCATGCCTTTGGGTCTGATTTTAGCTTTAGTTTACTTAGCTGACATGTTCATTCACAGCAGTGTACATAAAGTGCAAAAGTCACTGGCTTTTCATCACATACAGGCCCTGATCGGATCACAGAGAGAACACGCTGCACGGATCAAACCTGACACCTCTTAGCCACTTTAAGCGCTTGCACAGTCCTCAATCAGGTGCTCACAAATGGCACCACTCACCCTTTGAGGGCCAACGATCACCCCTCTCCATCTTGTTAAGGTCATGTCCTCATCATCCTCCAGACCCCAGCTCACCGTCCCATCTCCCACACCTTTCTGGCCTTCCTCCAGCTCTTCCAGGAGCCGGAAATTGCGAGGTACTTTAACGCCTGTGTGTGGACAAACACACCAAACCGGACTGTTATCCATCAGTGGATTTAGGCACCACCAAGCCTACCAAACCGTTAATTTGCAGGAGCTCCTGCCACAGCAATGACTTGTAGTTCTAAAAGGCGCCAGCTGGTCCTGGCGTGACTTATTCGGACACACAATATACACAAGGTGACAGGTAAATAAGGAACGCCCTGGTTGACCAGCTTTCACTGCTCTTTTGGTCGCAGTAGATGTTTCTCATGTCCCCTGGTTCAGCATCTGGCTCCGACAGTGCTGCATCATTTGGCCTCTGCAGTGAGATATGATGGTGCTGCGCCGTTAATGGAGACATGCAAACAAACACAGTCACACTGCCAGCTGGTGCAGCAATTCAGCTCAGTTCACCTGCGTCTGCAGAGCGCTTCGCTCAAACTCAGCACAGATCCTGTTGTCTTGGTGAGCTGGAAATCAGCCTCTCAGAAAACGTACCGTCATTGTTGATGGCAAAGTGTCTACGGCTTAGCCATGCACGAAGCCTGAAAGTTGATGCACCACAATCTCACGTTATAATTTCTGACAGTTTACCCCCAATGACCCCGTTTGTGTCACATCCACCTACAGAGCCAGGAAACAAAGTGATGCCGCAAATAGCCAGCACATTAACCGGACGTTAGGGTGGCAGCGCTATCGTTCAGTGGTGTCGGCGCTATTACAGCGTTAAGTAACGTTATTTAATGAATGCCAACACGTTACACACTGTTATAACAGCAGGTGACTGGTGTTAAATCATTGTACAATTATTATATGACGCGAAACGTCTTCCTCGGCAGTCATCGTGCATCTCGTTGCTCTTCTCTCCAACTTAACTTACGTTAGCTTAGCTATTAGCATCTCTTCCTATTCATTCTCTCCATGAAGCCCAGCTTTGAGTTAGCTTCTACCTCCTCACAGAGCGGGTACCTCAGCAGATATTTAACCTTATTGTAGAACCTCGTAGCTACATCGTGAAAATTCATTGAGCCTATTATTCAACGACAGCTTCCTACGGTGATTTATTTCTTTAGCAGTTACCTGATCCGGCGGCGACCGCCATCTTGTCGCTACACAGCGGGAGCGCGCACGTAGTTTTGCCACTGAGGCCAACGGTGCGTGCGCGAGGACGTAACGCAGAGGCTCGCCTCCTTTGTTGTTCCCTGCTGACAGCAAACACCAGAAAACGGGAAATTGTATGAAAATATGGATTTAAATGTTCAGTATTGTCACCTCATCTCAGAGTGTGAGAAAGAGGGAGGAAAAGCCACGTTCATGTGTTTGACTTAAAACACACAAGAACTATTCAGATAAATATGCTTGTAAGAAGTGTATGGATGAGTGGTTAAAGTGTCACATGTTAATGCAAAAATGAGGAACAAAACAAAACCAGCGAAAGCAGGTTTGGTTTAAATGGGCCTGAAAGAGGCCGGCCTCCCTAAAGGTTCCGGCAAATTAAGCACTAATAGGCCTTATGTGGGAAAGCCTTTCTATTACTACTTTTTACCTCCACTGTGTTGTGAATTACAATTCATATCTTGTATAAATGCTCTCTCTCTCTCTCTCTCTCTCTCTCTCAAGGACAGAGCTCCTAGTTCTGGGAACAGATCATTTAACCTGGCATAACCTGTTTTTCTTAGAATAATGGTGGTTTGTGTGACAATGTAATGGAGAAGTGGATCTTTTAAACTGGTGAGTCATGTGTTGGTATACTGGAATGAAATGCTTCAGCAGCTGCCTGAAAGTATAAATACTGTACCTTCTCTTTGGAAGTCGCTCAGCCACTCTGTGACTTGACGTCGCCTCGAGAGACAGACTTCTACTATAACTCTGACACCTTTATCACAGCAGACCTACTGACTTGTCATAGCAGTAACAGCCATTTACAAAGTAATCATTAATAATTCTATCAGTATTTACACCACCTACTACCAAAAGAGTAATGAATGTGCAGCCTAATTATATAACTATAACATCTTTAAACTAAAGCCAAGAAAGATCAGAGGAAGCAGGTAGTGTAATTATCAACCGTTTATTTAGTTTATTTATAAATACAGTTTAATATATACATTGTAAGTCTCCCAAATTGAAGACAACAAAAAGGCATCAAGGCATTATTCTGATATCTAAAACTCCATCACCACCGGCATACATAACCAACTACAACATCCACATGGGTCTTACCTCAGTAGAAGTGAGAGGCAAGCGAAGGACAATTTAAATTCAGTCAATAAAATGTTTTTCCCATACCGCTGGCAAGATTTACAGTAAATCAATCGGGGAGAGGATAAGGCAATTCAATGAAAAGGATCATTACAAAAGTGGTTTAGACACCGCATGTCGAACATACCAACGACGACTGTTCACCAAACTTACCAGCAAGTTCGTTTGCTTTCACAAAATTGTATTTCTGTTGGGAAAATATTAAGTTTACCACACACTGTCACAAAATACCCTTCAAATCCACTGAAAGCTCATTGTCTCAAAGCAGAAAAACCAAACACAGCTTCATCACAAGTCCTACCTCGATAACAAGAGGCCAAGTTAACTGTACTGATATATGGCTACAGTAGAACCTATAATACATTTAAAACCACCTGGCTTCTTTGGCCAACACAATCTGAGAACAAGTCATTTTAACTACTTTTATGTATTCAATAACTTTACTAATGGAGGGTTTTCTTTTGTTTTTTTGTTGTTTTTTTTTGCTATTAAACTACTTTAAGCGCTCTAACCACAATCCTGAGATCATCTGGAGAATAAGAATAAGTTGATGCATGTTAGATCTAAACTCACAACCAGACTCTCAACTATGACGGCCATGAATAGCAATTATAGCAAGTCTGTCTCCAAGCAAAGATTATTTATGGTATGGCTTCCTTCTGAGCACACCACATATTTTCAAAAAGTTCTCACTTTTGTCAATCACCAAACTAATTATGGCGTGTCATGTCTTCCATTTCTACCCATTATCCTTAACTATTGTCCTATCTTGCAGGCTTACAAAAACACAAAACATCCTTAAAACCGTCATTACTTTTATATCATCACAAAAAGCAATTTACTGAAGCGCTGAAACATCCAATAGAGCCAAAAAAAAAATAATTGTATTTAGGAGAGAAGTTGTCCGTGAGAGTTCTGATGCGTCTGCTGACTGCAGTTAGCTTTAATGATTTTTCCTAATACTGATCAAACAAAACTACGGGAGTAGAACTTTTAACGCAGGCCTTAAAATTTGATGCAGCGACTCAAAGCGGCGTCCACTTACCAGCATTTTATTACACACTACCTAGCGCACACAAAACTGCTTCTCACAACACTCTACAAGCACTATGCAACCTGCAGTGTTCTTCTGCTGTTCACCTATGGGGAATCATTTTATATAATCAAGTATGTAGGATAAAAAAAACAAAACTGGAATATAAAACAGAATTTTGGCTTCAAAATGAGCTATTACTCTAATTTAATTGTCTACTTTGAGTTTAACACCAGAAGCGCACTAATTCAGCCTTTAAGCTGGTCGACCCAACTGAACAGCAAGGTTGGCTCCCCCCATTTAAACCTGAAAAACCTTTCCCAGGATTTCCTTGGAATGAAGAAAACGTTTTGGTGGTTCAAACCTGGGACTGTTTGGTCAAAGTTTGGGGTCGTCCTTTTTGAAAGCAGTACAACTAATTTCATCTCGAGCGAGCGCAGCCCCCCCCTGGTCAGTGTCTGCTTTACACACACTCAAAGGAAAGCTGGTGACCCGGTATATTGCTTGCACAAGCCGACATGCTGTATGCATGCATGCATTCTTATGTCTGCGTAAGTGACATCTTAGTTAGTAAAAGTAATTTTGTCATGCAGTTCATTAAGTAGCAAAATTTTTGAGCTCCAGTTTCCTAACTTAGCAAATATGTGTAAACAATTAGAAAAAGAAAGGCATTAATAACCTAATCAGATGAGTTAAGACGTATAGTTAAGGGCCTCTTATTACACTGCATAGTTATTCGCTGTACAACACATTTACAAATTACTGACTAAAGCGTTTAAAAAAAGAAACCTTTGAGTAAGTAATTAATTACATAATCTCATCTTATAGGAGTGAAGAATTTTCTGGATGGTCAGCCTTCACCGAACCCTTTGTAACATCAGCCGGTCAGCTGTCACAGTTACCAAGACGGTACGGGGTGGCGACATGATTCAAAGAGTTACGCTCTGAAGCCGACTGCTCCTTCCCGCAATAGGAAACATTAGCAAAATGTGAGAAGTGAAGACAATGTTACATACAGTTGGCACATAACTTTGGAGAGTCTGTGTCTGATTAACTGAGGCACAAATCTCAGAGACAGTCACCATCGCAACAACACAAAGAAGCTCTGCAAATGAAACAAAGACAAGAACAAAAAAACAGAGACGCGCGTACTGCATCTGTGGTGTGTAAGGCAGCTTGACAAAACTGCGTGCGCCTCTTTCTTGCAAAACTGTCTGTTTAGCAGGAGTCAGAAAAAAAACAACTAAGAACGCTTTTCAGAGAGGACACGTGAGGATCATCTGAAAAGACTGCTTAGTAGGGCCGGACTGACTCAGCAGAGCAACAGCGTGATACATGTGGACTTTCTAACGGACGAGCATCAACGCTGACTACAGTTACACACATTTATCTTTTTTTAGATCAAATTACTTTTGATTTAAAGTTACTCATTTTCTGTGTTTCCACTATGATCATAGACAAAAATGCAAACTGTTTCAATGGCCAGATAACATTCAGAAAATAACTAATCACAATCAAAATGCTAGCTTTGGATCAGACAGCGATTTGAGAGGGTTGTTTGCTTTAAATCTCATTTTCTGAGCTGTCAGACGTGTCAATTAGCATCCCAGCAGGAGGATTTCAGCTAGCGCCGACTGTTCCACTGTAACTGTAGTCACCGTCTCAGACGCACAAATCCATGATTTAACTATTAAACATGGCTGCGTCTTGATTTATAGCAAGTTACTGGAAACGATGATGGGCGGTGGCTGAAAGAACGTGTGTGTGTGTGTGTGTGTGTGTGTGTGTGTGTGTGTGATCATCTCTTTTTAAAGAACAGCCCCAAAACTGTTATTCTAAACCCAAATGTGCAAGTCATCACAAAATGTAACAGTAATTAACCCATTTGTTCTCGAGCTATCAACATTGGCAAAGCATCCAAAAACCTTATATCACCTCAGCCTAAATCCCATTCTGTCACTTGCACATCAAGCAGAGCCTTGATGCAAAGACCCAGATCCAGAGAAAATAAAGCAGTACTAAATATAATGTGATTTATCGACTCTCCAAATGATCAGTTGTGTCCCTGGAGGGGAACAAAGTAAGTCTTCACTCTTTCAAGTATTCTGTCTTGGGTTTGTTTGACTTTTCTGATGTGAGAGAAAATCTTCTAATCTTCTTGGAAAGCGACTGCAAATTATGTGTCTGACCAGACCTTCTTAGCAAAAAAAAATTTGTAAATCACCTCAAAGAAAAAAAAAAGATGAGTTAAGGATATATTGCAGTTTGAAAAGATGATCTCCATGGGTGAGTATTGACAAAAAAAATCCATCAACAGAGCCCTCCTCTTGAAAAACAGACAAAATGTGCAAGACTTAAAGCTATGGCATCAGAAAGTGTTTGTTAGTTTTTCTTTCTATGGATTACAGTTTAAGTGAGGCAAAAGGGGGATGAGAAGCCTGGACGGAGCCAGCATCTTCTGAGGTAGGGTGCAGTTAGCCTGCGGCGTTACTTGACTTTGTGAGCCCATTTGAGGTCGTCCGCCCTGGGCTTCTCTCCCGTCACGCTCTGGATGAGGTCCTCCAGGTTCCTCCAGAAACCCAGCTTCTCCAGAGGGTAGTTCAGCCATCCTGGAGAGAGAGAGAGAGAGAGAGAGAGAGAGAGAGAGAGCTCAGTGACAACCCTGATTTCACCTTCAAAAACACTGTGCGCAGGCTGGTATTCACCAATAAACCCCACGGGGGAGTAAAGACGAACCTGTGGTGATGCAGAAGTACGTCTCGTGAGGGGAGACGTGATGGACGCGGTGGTGCTTGCGGGGAAGGATGATGTGGCAGTTCTGGAGGAACACCACCCAAAAAGGCAGGCCGAAGTACGTGTGAGACCACTTGTGAATCTGGTTGGTCAGGGTCACAAAGATGGCTAGTGCAAACAGGTAGCAGTACCAGGGGTAGATATGGTACACCTCCGCTGCACAAAGGACAAAGACAGAGGGTGAGACAGGAGCTTGTTTGTTTGTTGTTGTTTTTTTTTCCCTCTGCGTTATTTTGAGGAAACAGCTTAGAAAATCAGCCAGCGTTTTCAAGTAGAGGAAAATGTCAGGCTCGGTTTGTTGATGCAAAACTCACCAGGGGAGAGGGTGAGGAAGTTGAAGGCCATGTTTGCTAGAGGGACTATGGTCAGCATGCAGTTGTCACCATTGGTCTCAATGAAATCGTGACGGGTGATGGCTGTGGGGTCGATGTGGTGCTCTCTAAATGGTCGTATAAAGGCCTGCAGGCCAGAGCAGACGGTTCATTAGGGGGGTAAAACAAGAAACAGTACACACTGTAAATGCAAATACTTCCTTTGTAAAACAGATCAGTTAGAGCTAAAACAATGGATTGTGGATACCTTTCCAAAGATGGGTAGATCCACTGACCCCCACGTATCAGCGCCCCAGTGAACAACTCCAGACGCAAAGTCTGCGGTGAGTATTCCTGCAACTGAAAGTGAGTGTGAGGAGGTGAGCGGCACAGAAAGAGACGAGAGAACAAGAAAAGCTTGTTCAGAACTGAAGAACGACACAACAAGAGAACATCGAACATTTTTTTGTCAGTGCTCACCAATGCTCAACGGGATGTACCATATATGTCCCAGGTGGAAATTGGCAAGGAGGTGAACGAAATTGAAGGCCATGAGAGAGAAGCAGAGGACAACACTGATCAATTCTTGACATCGTTTGCCTTAAAAAGAAAAAGAGGAGCAGACAGTGTGGCATTACAAACCAAAACGTCCAAAGGTTAGTATAGTAGTCAGCATAATTCATTATCAGATGCCTCTCCACGACCGTTGTGCTCAGCGAGGCCACATTCCTCCGCACTTTGCTTGTTACACGACTGATGAGCAGCTGGGCCTGAAATACCTGTCCAAGTCTTACGACTCCAAGAAGGCTGCAGTCTTAATGGCTTAGAAAAGTCTAATCAACATACGGCCAAAGCTGTCTCCGCTCAGTAAGGTCACAAGGCATCAAGTGTTTGCACTGTGGGCGTGAAGGCCTTTCACTTAGTGCATTCAAGTTCAAATAGCATGAATGGTGGTGGGAGGACTGGCACAGTGGATTGGCCCAGACCTCAACACTGTGTGGACCCTTGGTTTTTGGTCATGCATGGCTCTCTGAGTTACTGTCTATGGGCGGACTTAGCGCCAACACTGTCATGAAAGGTCACAGCAGCTCCATGGCCAGAAGAGGCTTGTGAGCCTAAAGCAGAAGCGCTGGGTTCTTCTAACCTCTGCCTGATGCTCGAAATGTCAAAGGACAACAGCAACTCAAACACAAATCCAGCCAGTCTCACATGATTCCTATTGTGCAACAACAAAAGTGGGACTGACAGGCAGCACTGTCGCTGATTGTTCGCTGCCATTTAACTACAGCTGTTAAAGACAAAGTGCTGCTCTTACTTGCGATTTTGCTAGTTTTTCCCCTCCGGTTTGTTACTTGGTAACTACGCTATGTGCAGCTCGTCGTTATGTCACACCACTCATGGACACTTGAGCCGGGGGAACAAGCCCATGAGACGGAGCGGCTGAGAGGATCCACTCACCTGGTGAGTATAAATTGGCCAGTTCTCGTGCACCGGCGTGTTGTGGTCCCCATCTGGCCGAGCCCCGGCCCGGTCCCTGCGGCTCTGGGCTCTGTGTTTCTACTCCACAGCCGTTCTCGTTGACCATTCTCGCCATTTCTTCACTGTGGGCCCAGCCCCTCAAATCTCTCTACTCAGTCAGGAACCAACGGAATCATCAACTTCTCAGCCCACAGACAGCGTAACGTTTTTAACCAATCAGGTGAAAGTCGTTGAGCGCAGCAGCCAATCACCGGACGGGAAAATGTTCCACAGGCAACCGAGTGACCAATGGGGCTCTGCGAGGGGAAAGACCGCATTTCCTGACCCCACCCGTCCTGTCTGGTGCCCGCTCGGCTCTCAGCCCTCTGCTGGATGAGAAGTGTGTGTGGAGCTTTATGTGTGTGTGTGTGTGTGTGTGTGTGTGTGTGTGTGTGTGTGTGTGTGTGTGCGCACGCATGTTAGGAAACATAAAAACAGGTGTTTCGACAGCAGCCAGCACCCGTCAGTGTTTGTAATGCTTCAGCTTCAGCTAAGACCGACAGGTTGACAACATAAAGTCAGGTGAGGTTGTAACGGCTCAACAGCAGTAAGTTAGCAAGTTTACTTAAAGTGAAATTTTGTAACTTTTGAAACAATATCGCATTCTTCCACCTCCAAACGGAGCTGAAACCATTAGTTGAAACAAAACGCAGCCTTGCTCAGTTTCTCACAGTGAGGGGTTTTGCTGCCAGAGCCTCACTTGGTCTGGTATGACCAGTAGCTCATGTTAGCTCATGTTAGCTCATGTTAGCAAGCTTTAAATACATGTTGCTGCTAAGCTAACTGACATTACTGAGTCAGTTTTCTGACTTTATGGTTCTCCTCCACTTCTGCTACTACATTTGAACATTTATCATCATCCTATAATTCCCACTGTTTCTGCTGCCCAGCAACAGTAGAAGAAAATCGTTTTAAAGCGAGTAAAATTAGCAATACATCAAAGTAAATCCGCTCCACTGCCAGTAGGTGAAGGCTCTTACTGTTATAATTTTACATGGATACATTTATACAAGTATTTTCAGCAAAATGCATACAAAAGTGTCAGAAGTCAAAGTTCACATGAGCTAGAATGGCCCTTATCAATGTTCTGTTGACTGCTATTGGTTAAGATACAGTATTTTAATGTTGTAGCTGCCCCAAAATAAGGATAATTTCAAATTAAATCAATAATATTTCCCAGTCAAATGTAGTGAAGTAGAAGTATCAAGTAGCATACATCTTAAAGAACTCCTGTGGTGTATGATATGTCAGCGGAAGTTTCCTTTCATCAACTGCACATCATCATCATCAGAGAAGATACGACACTCCCATTCTCATTCACTTTTTATTATATTACATTATCAACTAAAGGAGGCTCCACATTATTAGCTAATCTTGTGGCCTGGTTTTGCAGAGGGGCTTTGAATCTAGTTTATCATGTAGAAAACTGTGGTCAGGTTCTGTGTATCCCAGCAGATGACTCTTGGTTACTTCCCTGGTCTCTTTCTGGGTTCACAATGAAGCTGACGTGTTTTCTGCTTTGTCGTTTTACAGGATGCACACACAACAGATTGGTCAGGAGGAGCTTTTTTTTTGTTTTGCCTCCTAACTTGTTAATCCAACACTGTGTGTGTTCTATGTAGACAACATTTTTGGAAACCGCAAACGGCAGTTAATCCAAACAAAACAGAAAAAAGTGGAGCAATAAAATCAAATATTCTCATGAGTCACAGAATAAACTGTAACAGCGGTGTATACTTCTCAAGAGATGTTTTGAAGACATGCCCAAACAGAAAAGTGGTCTTGGCTGCACATCACTATAACAGTTTATGGAGAGATACACATGTCCTAAACATTTATTTTAACCCTGTTGCTGTCATGTCACTTATGCACATTCTCCCAGCTCACCACAAGATGGCAGTAGGATCTCACATTGACTCCCAAGCTCTGATCGCACATTGTAGTGTATTTACCAAGAGCTTGGAGTCGAGTTATGATCAGCCCGTGTGCATTTAGGTTCACCAGCTACTACTGAGCATGTGTACGCGATACCTAGGACTGTTTCAGCACCTGAACCAAGTTCAATATCTATATGGATTAATTATTGACAAATGTAAAGATCGGGCCAAAAAAAAATCATGACACATTTACAGAAAACCTCCTTGGACCTCACTGGGAACTCACTCAACCGTTTAGACATAAACAAGGGTGACTAAATTTCTCATAACACCCACCCTGACCCTCTTACAGTTTTGCAGACTAGATGCATCATCCTGTACAGTTTCACCCCACAACAACAGACTGGTTTCAACTAGTCCGTGAATGTTGTGGGGAAACATCTGTGTGCAGATGCGTCCAGGGCTGCTTTCATGAGCATCTTGGTATGAGACGATTATGCATTAACTTAGAAAATGGTTGCCACCGAGTGGGATTTTTCCATTATTGTCGAGTTGATGAGTTGTGACTGTAGAGGGCGTGGATGGACGTGATGTCATAAAGTGTTGGTAAAAAGTCCTCTATGCATTTTGATGTGATACACATGGCTTGGTTGTCAGTTTTGTATTTACACTTTTTCTGTTTTACTTTCATTTTATGATAAATTGTTGAAAAGCACTACCTAAGACTGCATTTCCCCTCGACGTGCTGCCGCTAGTCAATTTCTGTGTCAGAACCAAGTGTCACAAATTCCACGCTGGTATATAAAATAAATAAAACGCAGATCAGGTTTATTTTCATCACGTCCAAACACAAATACGGACTTGACTGCGTGAAGGCTCCCTTGAAGGCAGCGCAGGTTGTCCGGTTGGCTCCTCGCGGCGCGTCACACACCTGCTCAGCTAAGCCCCGCCCCTCGCGTGTAATAAAACCCCCCGAGACAGGAAGACCTGTCAATTCCTCCCAATCCGAGCGCACGATCTCCTCAAAGTAGTTTCACTGCATGCTGTCACTGGCCGTGTCACGGGGGGGGGATTTAAAACTCAAAACATCCCGACACTTGAGCCATTTCACAACTGAGGCAGCTGAACCAAAACCACTGTGGGCGTCTCATCTCAGCCCTCCATGCTCCTGCAATCCGGCGGGTGTTAAGATCCATGGAAGTGGCCGGCTTCTACGACGAGGGCAGCTTTGCTATCCACAGTAGAGACAGCATTATCAGTCCTGTCAGCAGCGGCTCATACTGGAGGCTCGGCGACTCGATGACGGAGCTGGGCATTGAAGAGCGGGAGAGAGCGATAGACTTCAGCGTTTACCTGGATTCAGCTTTGCACTGCCCGCAGCAGCAGCAGCAGCAGCAGCAGCAGGGGGACGTTTTCTCAGATTTCCTGGCGGAGAACAAGATCAAGAGAGTTGCAGCTTTGCACAACTACAAGAACTACTCGCTGCTGAACGAGCTGGAGTCGAGTCAGTGCGACAACTTGAGGGACCCCAGGGAGCCCTACGCGCTGGGTTACACTGAGCTGCAGGAGACCCGTGTGGATAGTGTGCTCAGCCCTGAACTGGTCGGGAGCCGCTACAGAGCTGCTGCTGCTGCCGCTGCTGAGAGAGACGACAGTCAGGAAGACGCAAAGATGGAGAACGGGTCGTCTGGCTTTGACATGAGGTCTTACCTTCATTACCAGTCCACCAGCGGCAGCCTGGGAAACATCTCCACCGCCTCCTCGACCTGCTCCAGCCCGCCCGGCACACCTGCCCCGTCAGGTAAAAGCAGGTCGCCATCGCACGGTGGCAAAATGTCCAGCGGGAAAGCAAAGAAGCGCCTGGACAAGGACAGTGAAGAGTACAGGGTGAGGCGGGAGAGGAACAACCTCGCCGTGAGGAAGAGCAGGGACAAAGCCAAAATGCGCAACTTGGAGACTCAACATAAAGTGCTGGAACTGGCCGCAGAGAACGATCGTTTACAAAAGCGCGTAGAGCAGCTGTCCAGAGAGCTGGCCACCCTGCGCAACCTGCTCTCTGCCACCGGACAATGTTAGAAACCTATGCCGGGGACACCAGGCGGGTCTCTGGGCTGCTTGTCTAATCATTCATGGACTTAAGAGCCGGAGGTGATCCGCTGAGCAAGTGTTAAACGGTACGCTTCACAGGTGAAGACAGTGACCACCAGTTTACAAGGACGCTTGAATGGGACTGAAGAAGTGGGTGCATGGATTGCGCAATCATTCACGATACTTCACATGTCACCTTAGCTTTATTCCCAGATGTAATTTTGTGTATGCAGTATTTCTGTGCAGGTTTTACATACATGCGAGTGAATTTCTACATTTTGTGTATCTGGAGCAGTGGTTGTCAAGGGAAGAGTTGTGCTGCAGTGAAATGATGCAACTCTTTGTAATAGTATTGGCAATGAATGAAATAAGTCTAATTATTTAATATTAAAAGGTGAAATGCTTTAATTGTACTTGATATTTTATTGAATTAAACAGATTTCTACTTTGTCTAAACAATTTCACTTGTAATTTCTTCTTTTCTGTCCTTTTGAAGCAGGTGTAAGCTCAGATAGAGACACAGACAGACAAACAGGGGTGTTATGCTTGCCTCAAACATTCACACCCATGATAGCTAGACTGTATTACAACGTATGTCAATCACATTATATTGCAGATAAAAATTGTCTCGACAAATGGGCAAATTTTACTCGTTTAATTCAGGCCAATATACCCAAAATCGAAAAAGACGTCAACATGCTGCAGGAATATGATGCTTCTTTTTGGACACAGAGAGAATATTATAAATCTAATCATCACCATTGAGGTTACAGATATTTTAAAACCGCCTTCAATCAGCATTATCACAATTCATTTTCACTTATCGTTTCCTCAAAGCAGAAAATGGCATTCCGTGGTTTGATCAGGACAGTTGAATGCGAACAGAAACCTGCTTAGTTACTGAATTGAGAAATGAGGATTCATATGTGTAGTTGTGTTTATTTTTTTTATTTCCATTAAATACAATAGAGAGGTGAGATGATTCTTCTTGGTCATTTTGTTTATACCTGACCAAAAAAATAGCAAGACCCTCCACACCATTATTTGGTAACTCTGAACGTCATTTACATTCCTCTGTTTATTCGGTGATTTGACACAAAAGTCCCCAGATCCTGAAATACATCTAGCCAGTTTATACTGAAACGATACTGCTGAGTGCAGGAAAAAAAAAAAAAAAGACTTGGCCACACTGCACACAGCACAGAAATGTTAGCTTTATCTTTAGCACACGGCTCTGTCAATAGTGTGCTGGGTCCACTGGCCCAGACAGGGGTTCAAGGTTGCATGGAGATTAATCAGCAACTAGCCTCCTCACACCACCTCAGGTCTCACTTCGACAGCCAAGATCTGACTGGGAGTCTTTGCCAGCGAGATACGAATAATCCCGAATCACGAATAAAACCACATTGAACCCTCAAGTGGAAAACCGCAGCAGAAAATGTAGAAGTTGAAAATGGGAGTGACAGAGTAGGTTAGAGCAGACATGGTAGATAAGCTGACAATTGGTTTGCAGTGGAATTTACCAAGCCTTCACACTGCACTTCACTGTGTGCACAATATGAAACATATCTGTCATGAGCAAGCAAAGCCCAGACAGAGGAGATTTAGAAAGACGCATGGTGGGATCTGTATGTGATCCAAGACAATTCAGGGTGGGGAATGGTTTCCAGCTCTCACTTCAAACAGCAGAGAAGAGGAAAAGCCACCTCTGATAGTTTTTCAAGTGGGGACACATTTACTACACTGGCACAGAAATGTCCTATAAACAAAGTGTAAAAACTGTTGCTGTTTTGTGCTGGGAGGGATGACATGAATACAGTGGATATTTCAACACACTCAATGATGGAACAGTTTAGCTTTTAACTGTTGTGCAATATCCTCCCTTTCCAGCACATCATCACTCGAAGAATGCTACACCCACATTTAAATAAGACATTGTCATCCGTCATGTTCATGACAATAGCTGTAAGTGGTTTTGGCCTGGCCTCACTGGCTACAAAGTTTGTAAAAACAACAACAATTGTTTTAACATATTAGACACGGAGACGTAGATGATTACAAAAACATTATTAACACAACCGCAGAAACAAAGTAACGTGTCATATCATGTGTTATTAATTAAATTGTCCATTGTTGTGAGTCTTGCAGCACAGATCTTGCTCTCGCTGCTCTCGTCGCAGCAGTCAGCACTGGCACAGATTCACTCAAACATTCTAGGCATTCTTTCTTCGATGACCCCTTGTTCCTATTGGAGCCCCACGCAGTCTTTCCCTGTTCCTGGCTCACATGCTGACAGGAGAGAGGGAAATTCCCACACAGGATGACCTCTTTTCTTGAAAGTTTAGCCCAGCCCCCTTTCCACATTTTACCGTCAATGGGCAGTGTCTGTCCGTAAACTCCTTGTTGCATCATAGCCCTCCACAGGCCAACTGGCCTCCTAAAAACTCCTCTGATAAAGCAATACAAACACACACACACACACACATGTCACTCGAATGTTCACTCTGTACCAGTTGTTGAGAAATGGAAGAATATTTTCTCTACCTTTGAGTCATGTCCGTACATTTGTTTTACGCTTACAATTTTGTGTTGCAATGTTGTATCAGATTGTGTTTCCCAAATTATCAAATATAAGTTGATGATTAAAAAAAACTCAACCTTTTATTATTTAACACTTTTAATTTGGCTTTGGTCCAGTTTTTCTGGCTGATGGTACCACATGTTACAACCCACAGAGTTGAAATTACACACGGAGCAAAAAGGATTTGTTGCATGTCTGCTGATAAGATAATTCAGAAGTAGGTCTGACATTTATTTATGGCTTAGAGCTTCGACAGTTTGTTCATCAATTGATTCACCAATCAACTGAAAATTCAATCTGTTTGGATGATGCAATATTTTGGTAATTTTTTTTACCTTTTTTACCTTGTCACACGAAAAAAGGCTGCAATAACATTTAGCTGTTGGTTCAATAAACACAACATGGCTATGACAGTTGTTTCATAATAATCAACTTTTTCATCACACCAGTTACAAAACATGAATCGATGCATAACAATAATAAGACAGTAATTACTATTTTCTCTTGGTTTGGTTAAAATTTAAAAACTACTTTTGACAGTTTATCATAACATCTGAAAAGGGATAGAAATGGCAATATTCAGTATTTTTATTATGGTCAACAAATCCCATGAAAAGCCAAAACCAACCAGTCTCAAGCTCATTTGTTCCTACTGAAGCCAAAAATCTTGAGAAAGATGCCACAAATTACTATTAGTATTTTTTTTAAAACAGTAGGGCACTGTAGTTTTTAGCAAACTTCACTCAAACTGGAATAAGTGGTGCATTTGCTGGGGACTATTTTCAGCTGTGGATTAATACATGCTTGGTGCTGTAGTGGGAATTAAGGTCAGTAGACCGTGTCTATGGAACTGAATCAAAATAAGCTACAGTATCCAAGTTCATCGTAACGAGGGGAAATGTTACTCAGTGCAACAGTGGGGCTCACTGGTTTGATTTTAATTAAATGTTCTCTTTATTTCTTATTCTACATCCACCTGATCACAATTAGCTACCTACAATTAGTACCTCAAATGTCTGTTCTGGGTCTTGTTTTGTTTTGTATTTCTGCACTTTTTTGCACAGTTTTTTTCTTTAATGTCTCTAATGTTCACCATTAGTAAAATGTAGATACATTTTAGTTGGTTATTTTTAACCCAGGTGTGCTGTTAACTACTCTTTATAAAATGGGTGCTCAGGTGTGTTGTGTCTTCCATTATAACATCCATACTCTTTGAATTTGTAGAGGTTTTTCACAGTGTTCATATTCACATTTCATTTCACAGATTGACCCAAAAGTAATGACCCCAACTTTAGAGAACTTGCATCGACTTTAGAGTTCTTTAGGACCATCAACTACGAAGGTTGTTTGTGCAGAAGTATCTGAACATGAAGTTGTAGATCATTCAGGAGGTTTTTGTGATTATACTGTCACAACATCCTAAAGAACGTTTTATTTTTATCATATACTGTAGACCCTGTTTGCACAGAGTGTTAAAGGAAAAATATAAGTGTAAACCTCCTTATGATTCTCAAGTCTAGAACAAAGTCAAAAGGTTCTCGAGATGACCGGGCTCTGAAATACTAATAGCAGAAATAGCCAAATCCGTGTCGTTATTATAACCAATATTTGTAAATGTTGTTTCTTAGTATTGGGATTTTAACACTGTGATTTCGCGTGTTTAATTACAGTTCCTCCTCTAAGTGAAACGGACACCGGATATCCGGACCATGGGTTGTAACGGGAAGCCAGACCGCCTGAGCTACGGTAAATGGACCAGAACATGATCTGTCTTCAAGCGCACCAAGATTTCAACATCTTTGTTCACTTCTGCTATTTTGCTGTTGATGACTGTGAAAACACCAAACTGACGTGCAGAAGTGACTTGCGGTCACTACACAGCAAGTACCATTGCCCAGTTCTTGTGTAACTCCAGGCCATCCTTGCAAAATGGGCGCTGGCTTAATTATTTTAGCAACATTCGTGTGTGACGAGTGTTCATTTCAATGCACCCACAGTGTGTGCGAAGGTTTAATTGGGTTGTTTTACAGCTTCGTTACTGCGTACAGAACTCTGCAATGATGTATCTTTAATATATCAATCTATACGTCAATATGCAATTGAAGCCTAATACTTTCCAGTGGGTTTCTACAAAGTTTCAGAATCTGACAGGAAAATGGTCATTTGAAGCTGCATGAAAAATGTATAGTGCCATTAGGGACTAAATGTTGCAACAAAAACAGTAAATTGCTATATTGCTAAGTGTAAAAAAAAGGGCCTCTGAGGATGACTGGAACATTTCTTTAACACAAAGTATTTCGAAACTGATACCTGTACTTACGAAATGTTAAAATATGATGACATTTTTTCAGTAGTACTACATCACTTGTATGTATAAAAGTAAACGGAGGTATAGGACGCATTCACAATCACAATGCAAACACATCCCATTACGACAGAAAATCCTCTAAAAGAAATGAAAATATTATGACAAAATGTCCTGAAGTAGATGCAGAAACGCCCACTTATAGAATGTTGTATATATTGTATTATTAATATTACGGATGCATGAATGGGTACGTATTATTTTAATAATGTAGACTGAAACTAATAACTTTATATACTGTTAGGTTGTTTTATCTGTAACAATGCATCAAGTTTTACACACTGATCATATGAGTTCTAGTTAAATCTTAAAAAGTAAGTAACTCTTGCTTTCCAATACATATAGTAGAGTACAAGGGAATCAAATTTTCCACTGCGCTGTAGTGGAGAAGAAGTATTAAGTAACATGAAATGGTAAATTAGTTGAAAGCATGGATAATTATTCAAATAAAGTGCAAATATCTGCTAAAGTTCAGCAGTAATATTACTGATGTACAAAAGATGGCTTTTGATCCACTAGATTTCAGACATAATGGATGATGAACTGCTGACATTTTCCTCTAATTAATAGTCAGCAGAATTGTGAATATGACTTCTTTCGGGCAGTCAGGGTCACCTCACAACTCATCTAAAGAAAATCATTCACAGTCAACAAATCTCACCAAATATGAGCCAACACTGATTTAACGCTGATACCCTGCTGGCTCAGACCTCAGTCATTTTTACATGTAGCGTTTCGAGGTGCAGAAGTAGATGGTTCAGCCCACTGCACTATTCCTCAAAGCTCTCATCCAAAACTTTCCTAGATTACCAGAGACTATGACACGCTGTGCAATTAAGCTAACATCCTGTTTTATTTTGACAGGCAGGCTTCCTTTTTTATGGAAGTGAAAATTTACCCATTCTAGAAATGCTACCAACCATTGTGCAAACGCAAGCCATGGGAAGGGAATTTACAGTAAATTGTGCTTATTAAATAAATCAGGTAGTGAAGGATGAGCATGGTTTAATTGAAGCAGCTCTGCATGAAATTTTGAATTTGAACTGGTAAAGCAGCTATTATATAGATTTGTGTGAAATGTCACTGACAATTACACAGATAAAAGGGTTAAATTCAGGTGTCTGATCACAATTCAAATGAAAGATCCCATCTAAAAGTACAATGGCTTTCGTATCACGAGAGACCAGATATAAGCTTAGGCCAGTGATGGGAAGATTAAAAACTGTGGGACGATTGTTTCCCCCTGATCTTGTGAACGCATGTAAAACAGCCTGAAGGAGAATATTTTAAGAAAATGAAACAGCATTGTTTTGTTGACTGCTGGTGAGAATTAAATCAATAAATAACATTAAATTCTCAACTGTACATGTATGAAATCACAGATAATTGCCTGATACAGTAGTGCTGTGTGGGCTTTGACTTGTAGGGATTACTCAACAGGAAGTAGGGTGTGTTGCTGATGGTGACAGCCATGAAACATTCACCACCCACATTAGGTGAAAAATGTGACGATCCTCACGTTCACCACATCTTACCTTTCACCTCATTCCTAACAGGCTGTTGTGGAACACGCAAAATCATTGACAGACATACATGTGCTTCGATCACGGATTTAGTGTTGCATCAGCAAATCAAACTCACACGCATCAACTAGCAACAATTTGTTGTCTTTTTCCACAGTTGCTATGAAAAAAACATCAACAATAACCCAAAGGAACACGGTGGTGACTTCTGTGGTTTAGCTAGCTTTGTTTACATGTGGACCTTATGACAACACCAACGTCATCAGTCCTTGCTGCATTCAGGAAGTGGAAGCACTATACGTGGGACCTTTGAAGCGCACCAAGGGGAAGCACCAGCTCCAACCTCTTAGTATTTAAGCTATGACCTACATGCATGAACTTAGCCTATGATAGTCAAGGGACTGTCTGTGACACTGATGTCTGCGTCTAACGGTCGACCCTCAGTAGCAGCACCAGCAGCCAGGGGGACAGGAACAGGAACAGGAACTGTTCACAGGTGAACGTCTCAACAGACATTACCAAAGACATCAACCTCTGACTGACACACTGCAGTTTAATGACAACAACACAGTGCTGTTAAAGCAGGGCCTAAAAAATAGGCCGTTGCCAGTGTGGAAGATGTACTCAGATCCTTTACTTAAGCATCAATGCCACAATGTAAAACTAATCCATTACAGGTAGAAGGAGGTCGGAGCCTCAACCATACACTGCCTTTTAGCGAGGGGTCACAAGCCAAAAAAGCTGGAAATCACCTTTAAATAAATAGCTTAACTTTTGGGAGATGCCTTTGCCTAGCTGCCAAGGGACCACTAGCAGCTGGTTAGCGTAGCTGACTGGAGGACTGGAAACAGTGGGATATGGCTAGCCTGGCTGAAGTGTACAGTCAGTGAATCAATCAATCAATCTTACAGGCATGAGAGTGCTGTCAATTTTCACAGCATGAACAATAGGTTTCCCCGTTTCCAGTGTTATTTTTCAGAAGCTCTTCAGTAAACTAGTAAAGCTCATAGTAAACTATGGTTTCTCAATTTTTTTTTCAATGCCGCTTCCAGTCTTTATGCTAAGCTAAGCTCACTGGTTGTTGGATGTAGCCTCATAGTTACTGTACAGACATGAGAGTGGTATCGATTTTATCTAACTCTAGGCCAGTAGCAAGTGTACCTCCAAAAATGTAGCATTTTATGAGTTTCTGTTTTTCATGTAAGTATGAATTTGAAAAGTAACCGGTAGCAAAAGCTGTCACTTAAATGTAATTCAAGTAAAAAGTACAATATTGCCCTCTGAAATGTAGTTTTTAGAGCAGAAGTGTAAAGTAGCCTGACATAGAGATGCTCCTGTAAAGTGCAATTACTGCAAAATTGCATTCAAGTAAAGTACTTGAGTTAATGTAGTGAGTTACCTCCCATCACTGGTCGATACTGAGAGCTGTCTAAGCCTCACTCACTTTTTGTTTTTTGAGTTTTGAAATGATAAGGGCATGAAGAAACATGGTACACCTGACTGTGTACTCACACTTCCTGGTATCAAGCTTCCATTGTACTGCACTGGCATGTGTGTGTGGTGACTCAGACTTTGCAGAGTCACACTTGGAAAGATCTGACTCCCATCGCATTCAGGAATTTCCTGATCCTTGCTCGGCTCCCTGCGAAAAATGATCTGCAGCCAACAAAAGAGACTCACAGTCAAAGATCGGCCCGCCCACCCTCACAGCTGGCCAGCTATTGGGAAGTTCCAGGTTAATAACTAAACTGAGGACACATGCTGAAAGAGTCAGCAAGGCAGGGCAGATATCCTTTTTGGTCGATTGTGAATGTGGAGTCAGCACTGTGCACAATTTGGCTGAGTAAGGAGGCACTGTAGGATCACCCAGAATGCACTTTTGACATTTGACCAAGTCGCTTTTCTCAGAGCTGCCGAAATGTAAAAAAAATTTCACACCAAAATCATAAACATAAAAATGCGTAGGCCTGGTAGATGACATACTTAGATACAACATACACTCAAAATGACATTTAACTCATTTATAATTAAGTAAAGAAATGACAAAATTAGCCACCACAAACGACGTGAGTCATGACAGCCGTGTCAGATCAGATCAGACGCTCTGAAGCTGCAGTAGAAACAATTGTTGCTTCAAAATGACTTCCGGTGTTTGGTCACACCTTGATTGTAGTTTTCCTACAGCAGATGAGTTCAGCGTGTTCCATCTTGCCTGCTCGCTTGACGTCAGCAAAGCGGTGTTTGGGAGTGCTATTACTCTGTTTAAGTTGCATTCCTGTACATCACGTACCAGTGCCTGCCTCTTATTTCGCAAACAGGAAGTCCTCGCCAAGACTGTTGCCAAATCATCTGCACTACAACAGTGTGGTGGGATTTACTCAAGCCTCAAAACACGTTCTTTCTTTCTTTAGTGGTCTTTACACTAACAGGAACCTGAACTCATTCTTCGGCTGTGTTTAGTGGAACAGTTTGAACATCAGCCTTAACATTTTGTGTGCCTGTGCATTAAAAAGGAACTGGCTGCGTTTTCTCAACAGACTGTTGTGAAACAATTTTATATCAGTAACAGCTGTGATGAGAGTGGCCAGAATAGATAATAGATGGAATTTAGTGTTTGGGAAAGTAAAGAACATTTTTCTCATGTAGTTAAAAGCAATTTGAATTTAAAAAAGAAAAAAGAGGGATATTTGAGGCATGCAGCACCACTGTCCCCTTAAAAACTGACGGCAGAGTACATTCTGCCAATAGAAGAACATTCCTGACTCCAGTTCAGTGTAAATAAAAAGATAATTGATGAGCAAACCCAAGTTCGATACAGAAAACAGGAAAGAGTGGGCTGCAACAAAAAGCCAAGGCTCTGTATTTATGGAGAGAAGTGGTGAGGAACCAGCAACTTTCACAGTCCCACAGAGCCACCTGGTGGTGTTAAAACCCTCCAGTCAGCCCCTCTGGAAGCACACAGCTACAAGCACTCATGATGTTAAATACATTTCCTGAAACAACTAGAGCACAAAAGAGCTGCTCTGATTGGAGATTTTGGCACCTTTCATAAGCTGTAACTAATAGCTTCACTAAGTCAGACTTATTAACAGTTGATAAAGACAACTTATAAGATGCCTCGTCAAAGTGGTGTCAATATTTCTGAACCCTCAGATGTGGTTAGTTTTGTTTACGACGTACAGCAGCGTTTCACTGATCAATGACTGTTATTAGTTATTAGAACCAGGAGGTGTAAGCACATTACTCCTCTTTGTCTGTGAAGCAGTTCAAACAGCCAACGCCACTCACATGTCTGAACCAAACACAGTGAAGCTGCTTTTGATAACTGCAATCAATCTTTAGTCAAAATTAAACTCTGCTGGTCTCCTTTGCCCTTGCTTGATTGATTGACTGATTGATTCCTCTGCTGCACTTTCATGTGCATTGTAGGATTTGGGGCAACTTAATGAACTGCGCTGTTAACTACTTTCAGGCCTATCATTTTAAGTCTTACTGCGTTTCATTTAATGTTAATGTTTAATTTAATGTTCTTAAGAAATTCTATTGTTTTTCCCCCCACTTCATTTAAAGCACTTTCAATTGTTTCCGTTTCTGTTTTAGAGAGCCCTGCCTTTCCAACCAACCTAACAGTAGCTGTATTAGTCAAGTCAGACTAAAATAATTTTTGATTCAGAGTTTGTGACTATGAGACACTTTGATCAGTTGTGACATGTTAATTTTAATGTCTGATTACAGGCAACTTGTGATGACAAACTGAAAAGTGGGAAAAACTTCAACATCTGCACCTTATGGTCACAGAAGAATAAACCTAAACATCTGGAAGCACAGAAATGATTTACTACTACTTCAAAACAAAGAGCTGATTTTTACGGTAAGACAAATGAGCCTTTGTACTCGTATAACCGACCCAACAATGAGATAAAAACACAGGGATGTGTGACCTTTTATTACCACAGTCATTGTTCAGAACTAAGACTGAGAATGAGGTTATAGATGTGAATCTGTTCTAAAAACCAGAACAAATCAACAGTAGACTTTTTTCGTTTATTTAAAAAGGAAAACAACAAATGTAAATAAAAAAATACATGTTTTTGACCTCAGCATGAGTATAGAAAAACAGGAAAACCTGGTGCAATGGCTGCACAGGTGCTGAGATTTAATCCCTTGCTAAAGCAGAACAAAAAAAACAAAAACAAAAAAACTCAGCACACTGAAACCTGATTTGAAAAAAATATATATATCTAATAAGAGTGTGTCCTTGGGGAGGACATTTATACATTCTAAAGAAAGATACAGCTGTCGGACTCGAACTTTGTCGAGTCATAAAGGTAAACTGAATGCTAGCAGCTTAGCTAATCTCTTTTTAGGACAAACCTGTTGATTCACAAATGCAACATGCTAAAAAAAAAAAAAAAAAAAAAAAAAAAACAAATTCTAAAAAACGTGATAATATAAAACAATATTGCCAGCTCAGGGCCATGCCATGATACAATGGATCATCACTACAGTGTATTGTTTCTATCCCTGTGCTGGTGTTTGATTTTTGGTTTGTTCAAAATCCCTGCTTCCCTGTTCAAATTGAGTTTGATAAAGTAACGGGTGACACATGTTCAGTGTTTGTATTGCTGGCGAAAAGAGTTGGATGGTAGCAACTTTGTGTCTCGTTAAGTTGGCATCCCTGAGCCCAACTCCACTGACTGAACGCACACCACTTTCCAACGCATTTAAGTGTCGGAAAGGCGTTCGGTTCTCCCAAACAATAACTGAGCAAAAGCAAGGTGTTATAACCTTATTTTCAAAAAAAATCTCAAGATGTCAAGATTCCCATGTCACCCTGTCCGTGCACCATTTTGTTTCTAAAAAAGACTTTTCGGTGTCACTGCTGAGCCACCAGGGATAGAAAACGCAGAGGGAATCACAACCCAACCCTACATCTCACATTTGATGTACTGTAAATGTTAGAAGATTTCTCATGGAGTAGATTTAACTCAAGCATCAGTAGAAAGCTCCGCTAACTACCACTCTCGCAAACGTACATACACAAACACACATTAAAATAATTAAAAAAAGAAAGAAAAACATACACACACACACAAAAATAAAATTAAAAAAAAGAAAAACATACATACACACACACACACTGTATGTACTCAACTAGCATGCCTCCTACAGCCCTGCACAGGCCACCAGTGAGGACAGATAACAATGCCCACCCAAGCATGCATCTCTCATCTAGTGGGCACAGGGATGCTTCCGTCTTTCTTTCACACATTTCACCTGACTGTTTGGTTTAATATTGACTAATAAAAAAAGAACAAAATATTTTCTTAAAATGTCGACCTTACTGGCCTATTTACAGACAGGCTGGTCAAAATCTGGCTCTGTGATTTCTGATCCATTTGTGTGAGCAAAACAAAGTGAAATCCTAACGGACACTTTAGTAAAGGGTGAAACGGAAGAACGCACACGTTTAAGAGAGGAGACGCGTGTAAAATGGGCTGACAGACCATTCATCCTGGTTCACAGAGCAGGGGAGCTAAAACAAACCCTTTCCTCTACATACCACCATATGTTTTGTCTGCTGAGTCTACATTTAAAGTCGGCACGCGTGTTTGGGTTGTGACACCTGAAAAACTGAGGCCCTGAGCATCCATAATGACTTACTGAAAGAACGTTTGGGTGGGTGATGAGGATTTGGCAGGCTGTTCTTCTTAGGCAGCCAAGCCCTCGCACTGCATTTGGAAAATAAATGAGTGAACCTGAATCTGCTGAAGTCTGAATAATCCACTCACTCGCGGAGTGAACCCAGAGAGTCGAAGCAGGTTGACTGGCCAGCTCAGTCCACTTTGCAACATCAGTGGAGAGACAAGGGGGGGGACACAAAGAAGGAGGAAGGACAGACATCAGTGGAAATAGGCTCGATAACAGACATAAGCACTGAGAGCCAGTGCCGTGCACAGGCACACGTTGGTTAGTAGAGGGGACCAAGTCCCCGGCACAGGAGAGCTCTCCTTTGGCTGCCCCACTCCCTCGGGCAGCTCCTGCTCCTTGGCCTCGTGCTGCGGCTGCTGCTGGGATTTGGTTGGAGCTTTGGAGGTATGGTCTTGGATTCCCATGTGACCATCGAGCTGATCAGCATCATCGGGAGGAGGCTGGGGGGCAGCAATGTTCCTCTTTCGCAGCTCCGACTCTTGTGAGGACCTGAATGAGGACAGAATGTAAGAGAGTGGATTAAACCCACTACAGTAAAATGGGTGAAACCACACAAACTTATTTTTGCAGAGATCAGTTTTTAGTAATGGGAATTACTTAAACCATATTTTCAGCACAACTTCCAGACACAGGAAGTTATGCAACAGCTCGTGATGCTCCAGTGATTTTCTGTTCACATGGTCGATTGCCTTTGATAAGACAGCACTAAAGATTTTTCCCAGCAGCTGATTTTCACATTACGAAAACCTTTACTGGTGGAAGTTTAAGTTTAAAAGGGCAAGCGTCTGGTTGGGGTTCCATTTGGCTCACAAAACTTAAATCCACAGCTCTGAGTGGCACAAAATATCATGTGTACCAACAGAACGAAATCGACTAATAAACACTTTTTTCACACAGTTCGTCTTGGCTGAACAGAAAAAAAAATCTGCAGCGTCTCTGCCGAGACTTAAAAGCTTAGCAAAGTTTAGCAGTTTCACCTGCTACTGTTTAATAATCAGCGGTTTGATTCAGCGCTACTCATGACCTCCTGTACTCCATTAAAGTGTGCTTCCCTGCCCTTAACACTATGCAACTAGTGGCATGCTGGCACGGCCAAATAAGCTATAGGTTTAGCTGGATTCAAGTTCTTCATTTGTCATGTGCACAACAGAGTAGAGTGAAACAGTCAGTGGCGAGAAAATTCTTAATTCTGGGGCTCCCTCCAAAAATGTTCAATAGGATGTATATAAAAATCATGCCAGTTAAGATTACCGACGAGAATTGATGACATAAAACAATTAAAGTGCAATTAAAGTTAAAAGATAAGAAAAAAATGTAATATATATATACACAACACAAAAGTAAATATATCATATACATATAAAATATAACAATACTGTGGCAGGCAGGTGGACTTAATCCTGTTCTGAAAACAGTTCAAACTAACGACGACAGATAAAGTGAAACTAAATCTTTCAGAGGGATTATTTGGATGATTACCCCAGACTGTGGCTCTCCATCCGCTGGATGATCGCATCATTTTTAGGGAAAAAGGAAGGCTGAACTTTGCCGTTGTGTGGGTCTCTGGGAGGAGGAAGGGGAGGAGGAGGGGTGAACTCTGGAGGATCATCTTCTTCGTTAGAGAGCTCTTTCCACGACTCCTGGAGAAACAACAATGTCCCCTTGAGTATGTGCGAACATACTTCACATGAAATCAAGACAAAGCAGTACTTTTGTTTTTAATTCTCATAGCAGATGAAGAATATTCTTCTGAAATGAAGGCACGCAGCGTGAAATCTGAACCTGAAGAACACAGAGCAGAATAAAGAGGAAGGACTCGCCTGCAGAGATGTGTCTCCCTTGATGTACTTGGCACCTTCAATGACAGCAAGGTAGGAGAAACGGAGCTGATCTGCTGTCTGAATCAAGCCCATTCGATAGCGCCGCATCTCCAGCAGCACATCGCGAATACGCACTGTAGACGGGTCCTTGCGGATGGACATCTACACACAAATGGCAGCACATAACAGTCTTGGCTGAGAACTCAAACTTCAGCTTCCACATATAACTGTAAGAGAGCTGTGGAGTTAAGTGTCAGCTAATTTCCTGGTATACGAGATAAACTCTGCCAACGTCATGATTTCTCACTAACAGAGCTCTGTACGAACCAATAAGAGGCAGGTGTCCACTAAACAAAAGGTCCCAGAGCGTCCGATGCCGGCGCTGCAGTGCACCACCACCGGCCCGTGGTCCGAATTCAGACAGCCCGACTCTCGCACCTTGAACAGGAAGTTCAGGAAGGAGGCAGGAGACTCTGGTACCCCAAAGTCAGGCCAGGTGGTGTAGTGAAAGTGTAAAATCTCACGAGTCTCTTGAGTCTGTAAAGGGAGATCAGAGGCACAGACATATTGGTACATACAGGAAGAACCAAAAGGCAGAAGAGGCCAGCAAAAAAGAACTTACAGAAAGATTTTCCAACTCCAGCTGACGGACTGTGTAGTAAGACTTGATGTCTTCTGAGATCAGGGTAAGCTTGAAATTGGTGTCTCCAAAGACAGCATCTTTCTCTTCTCTCTGTGGCCAATACTGGGCGCATTTAACCTAAAACCAAGCAAAGAAGCAACGAAAAGTATTAAAGAGAGAAGAGCAGTGAGGTCACTGAGGCAAACACACTAACACCGTCTCACAGTAAGACGTTACACTGTGAGGAAAGACACGGCTGCTTACAGATCCCTTCTCTATGACTCGGTTCAGCATCACTACGCCGCGGGTCCTCTGCTCCCACACCATCTCCCAGAAGTTGCCACATGTGTTTGGAAGGGGTCCCTGAAAGAGAGCGAGTGCTGTATTACAACACTGGATTTTATTCACAACTGAATAAGAACAGCGCAGGGTTAAGTGCCTTCATTTATCTTCTCCTGTGAGGATGGCATTATATATATTACTAGACTTTCCATTGATTATTTTGTAATTCCTTGTCTGTTTATACACCAACCTCCACTTTATGACTGCCAGCAGGAGGAGATATAGACAAATACACTAATAAACACTTATATCTGCAAACAATTACATTATAGTATTTTATGAGCCATTTATTAAATATTTACACAAGAAGTTGACATTGTATTAGGTGCACCTTGCTACAAACCAACAGTCTGGCAATAAATCCTTCCCTCATGAAGGTTATGATGTTTAGTGTTTGATGAAACTGTTTCAGAGTGGTGTTGATTCAACATGTGAGGATTTCGATTGTGGTGCAGTTTAACTGTATTGAGCCATATTGACCAATGTTTCTATTATTTTGTCTACCCCCATGTTTATCTTTGTAGACAGGTGAAATCTCTCTGTCTCTTACCTGAGTGAGAATGTAGTTCCTCTGTGCCTCTTCTGCTGTTATCAGGCTGGCATTAATGTAGTCATTCGTACCCAGCTGCAGACATATTCTGCTGTGGTCAACTGGGGGGGGAGAAAAAAAGAATCATGAAAATACACTCGTGTGTTTTTATCCCAGGAGACTACAAGTGCAACTCTCAGACTAGCACAGCTGCTGGAACACATGACAAGTCGGTCTTTGAACAAAACACGGGCGTTAGCGCTCGGCTTAAACACTGAGATGCTTTCACTTGATATCCAGCCGAAGAGCAGCTCAGTTAAAAAGTAAACAGCGAGAACGGGTTTCAGGTTACTGATTTTCACATCTTGTTAAAAGTGAGTAAGAAACACGCTTGATGGCATATACAGTAACTATTTGCAAGCCGGTCTGCGCAATTTGCATAGCTTATTCAGTGTGAAAGAGAGGAAACCACACATTCAGCTGTTGGGTTGGGACGGTACTGAAAAACATTTTACTGAAAAATAAGCAACTACAATATACGGCAACCAGTTATTCTCACATGAAAAGATACATCTGTGGTCAAATGCAGCGTGTCAGTGAGGACAGCAGAACAGTAGAAGATATAAATAATAACTACATTTATATGTTGCTTTGAAGAATACAGTGTGTGGCTAGAAGCAGAGAAAATAACGTGAAGCATCTTTAAAATCAAACTTAAAATGCACTCTGATAATCTGAATAATCTGATGTGTGTATAGATCAACTCTAACTTCTTCAGTGCTAGGACTGATTGTTGTGATTCTTCTCTCCCGAACTGTCACTGCAACCTTCCTGTGCACTATTGCTTTTAATTATTTGGCATTTTGGTGTGCCGTTGTGTCGGGTGCAGGGGGAAATAAGCAGTCGATTTACACTGATGTGGTTAAACGTCGATATTGATTAATGCGCGCCTTCCCCTGTAAATAAACACAATAAAAATGAACCTACACGGAGAATATAAGATACTATCCAGACAGAAGATTAGATAAAAGCCAGCCTAAACAAATGGGTTTCAGAGGAGGACTGTTAGATTGCCAGGCTCATGTGGCCTCACCTCCATGTACGTATAAGTCTACCGACACCTTCAACAAACACAGAAATAAATCCATTGAGGACAAGAGTTAGGAATTGGAAGTCACATCCTTTAAATTACGTCTGTCCGTCCGCAGTGATGCAATGCTCTGCCTATTGTGTAATACTGATGTCATGTCATTTCTAATGATTATTATTACAACACTTGGACCTGAGGTCAAACAGCAGGAAGTCATAGATAAACCATGGATGACTCTCAGCTGTGGAAGACCCTGACTCTCACCCTAAGCGTCTACAGAGCCGTCAGCGACTTAAAGGAATATTTTAAATGTTTTACACTGTTACGTCCAGTGCATTCAAGGAGCAACTTACATGGGCTGACATCTCGGTAACGATTCCGATTCTTGTTTTCTGGTAATTTGGCAACCTTGCATGGGAGTTCACATGACTGCTGACGAATCTCCTGTGACAGAATGATTAATAAAAGAAAAAACAGCAATACATTACCATTTCATTTACATCACATTAGAGGCCTGATGCAACACGGATGATGCAGGATGAGTCTGCACGGCTGTTGTGTGCAGGATCTAAGCATGAACAGAGGATTTTTAACATGCAAGAGCTGTTCCTTCTTTCATTCAACTCTGGGGAAAATACACCATCTGTCAACTGCTCTTACTGCTAAATGTTATATGACAACTCCCTTAAAGTGTATGTAGTATAAGTATGGTAATATCAGCTGATTCACACTGTATTTGATGGATATTTTGTGCAAGAAACTATGCCATTAAGAAGTTGATGAGCTGAAATACTAATGCCAAAGCCCGTGCAACACAAAGTGAAATCAGACACTAAACTGAAGCATTTGGATGCAGCAGATTTAGTGCTGTGGGGCTCGCCTCAGACCCAGGCAGACACATCAATCATCGGGTTGGTCCGAGCGGGCGGAACACGGACTATAAACCTACAGAAATGGTCGCCAGGCTGCTGCAGACTCACCGTGCATTAGCCTTCATTTGGCCTAAAAGAAGCAGCTTCACCGGCAGCCCCTTCCCACCTTGGTTTGCCCGCAGGTCTTACCTGATAAACGGCGCTCCAACTCCCGTTTTCGTCGATTTCCCGAAACTCTGCTTCCATCGCTGACCGTCCAGCCTCCACTCCTCCGTCTCCTTCTCCCAGCGCGGACAGCCGCAGCTCCCCGGCGATCAGACAGCGTGTGAGGCTTCTCTGTAACAGCGTCCGGCAGTGGCTGCCTACCTTTCCGCCGCTCTTCAGTAAAGCTCGGTGGGGCAGCGCACAGTAGATTACCGTGTCACCGTCTCTCGGCCTGGGCTTAGCGGAAACACGCCGCTGGCTCCTCCTACACGGTTTTGCTGCCGTCCTCGGGTGGCTAAAAAAGAGCAGAATGTCTTTTTTAAAGGCCAAAATACTCCGCCGCGGATTCTCCGGGTGAGAAGCGTGATTAGTGAGCCCTCACCAGACCAGGAAGTGTAACTTTGTCAGTGTGGGAGAGTCACTTTACCTCCTCGACGGCGGCTGTAGCGACGGAGCAGCGAGGACGCGCGGAAGGCATCTTGTTTCTGGAACGCAGCGAGCGTACGGCACCGGGAGCGCGCACGTACGCTCACGTAAGGGTCTGTTTACGTCCAATCTGTGGAGTCTGCTGCTGCTGTGACCTGCTGCAGTTTAGTCAACGAGATATTCTAGCTGGTTAAAACTCGTGCTGGGGTTGATATGAGATTATTTTGAAATCTCACACACATATATGTCCTCACGGAGGCCGCGCGTAGTGTGACCTAGCAGGGGCCATCATGGATGAGGTGTAGTTCAGTGTCTTTCTCCACACAAGTGTGACTGACAGCAAGGACTGGGACAAGGGACTTTGGTGCTACTAACGTTAGCTAGCGACGCAACTTAGCTAAACGCTTTGATTCAGCCTTACTGCAGCGACAGGTATTATGTAAATTCTTGACAAGTTCTTCTGTGTGTGTCGCTTCATGTGTTGTCTCCCTCTGGCCACCAGCTCACTTTGTATGGCTGTGTTTTCCCTAGTTGTTGTCTAGCGTTGGCGTTAGCCCTCAGCTGTCGTTGGCTGCTGCTTGCTAATGTGTAGCTATAGTTATTGCCTCCCAGTGGTGGAAAAAGTATTCAAATCTTTTAACGGTAAGTTGCATGAGCTATACCACAATGCAAAATGACTCTAATCAAAGTTTTAAGAAATATAATATAATATCACTAAGGAGACACTCAAATATTAGCGAACATGTCAAATTCAAAGTCCTGTTACAGAAAAAAAACGACCTCTCATTGCTTTTTAGTAGTTTAGCTCACGTTGTGCACGATGAATCTTAATCTGCTGACTAAACCTACATGACACATGACATAAATTAGTACATAGCATAATATCCACCTCTAACATGCAGTGAAAACCTCACAAACTGGACACACTCAAGCTAAATACAAATGCCTTTAGACGTTACTTGAATGTTCTTAACATCTTTATTTCTCCGGCTTTCCATCACACACAAATAGCATCACATATACATGGTTTCTGTCACTACGCAATGTATAGACTTCTCACAACCATTTAACACTCACTCACCTAATGATAACGCGTATACTAAGATAGAGCTGTATGGACCAATGATGTAGTGAAGGCTGATGTGTCTGTCTGTTTTAGATTCCTGGAGTAGTTTGAGATCCTTGAGAGACTCTCCAAGCAGCATGGCTCCCAAGGACATCATGACCAATTCCCATGCCAAATCCATCCTCAATGCCATGAACTCTCTTCGCAAGAGCAACACACTCTGCGATATCACTCTAAGGGTGGAGAACACAGATTTTCCCGCTCATCGGATTGTCCTGGCCGCCTGCAGCGACTACTTTTGTGCCATGTTCACCAGTGAGGTAACGCTAAAAATACTGGAGGTGTTGAATTTACCAAAGAAGACACCGCTGACAAGACAATCACAAGACTTGCTTTAGGATAATGCCCAATGCTTGTAACTAATCCCTAAATGATATGTTTCTTGTCATTACACCTGACACCCTCTTCAGCTTGCAGAGAAGGGGAAGTCTTTTGTCGACATCCAGGGGCTCACTGCATCGACGATGGAGATCCTGTTGGACTTTGTCTACACAGAGACCGTGCTAGTCACCGTGGAGAACGTACAGGAGCTGCTCCCTGCTGCGTGCTTGCTGCAGCTCAAAGGTACGTCTAGGATCGCCTGCTGTCCCTTGATTTGAAAAGTGTGTGCTTAAGCCAGTTGATATCGTTGAGTATAGGCGGTCGGTGTCTGCAGGTCTTGAAAAAATCTTAAAAAGCCTTGAATTCCATTTCCTCTAAAAAGGCCTCGGTGGGTATTTAATCTCAGATCTTTTCTTTTTCCCATCGTAGGCTGTAATGTTGGTTATATATTGTTTTTGTATCTGATTGCAGGCTGTTAGGAGACGTTATATCCATGTACAAACAAAAACAGGGAGTGTTGCGATAGTGGTTTGTGGCTTGTGAGAGTTTCAGTCTATGCCGTCAGACCGGCTGCAAATACTGACACTACTGCTGCAGTTGCTGGAAGCTCATTGTCAATTGGCAAATTGTCAATCCATTTATCCAGTTTATGCCGTTTACCCAAGTCTAGGTCTCGTTAATTTAATCAGTCAACTCAGGAGTTATTGTTAAATACAGCTGGGAAGTGGTGAAAATATATGAAATAGTGACAAATAATTCAAGGCCACATCATCCATAGTGCTTTTCCATCACACTCTCATACTTTGGCCACTATGATTGTCAAACAGATATTAAATTGCAATCTACGTTGGATTAAAAAGGACTTAAATTTAACCGAGTGAATACTGCAGAAACCCAGAGGCAAGACATGGCACCACTTTTCAAATGAAATAACTTTGGCTTTTGTAAATTAAGGGTGGTTGAGTGACATGAGATCGATACGTGTGTCTGTACAAATTGTATCTTTGTTTTCCTCAGGGGTGAAAAGAGCATGTTGTGATTTTTTGGAGAGTCAGCTTGATCCCTCCAACTGTCTGGGTATTCGTGACTTTGCCGAAACTCACAATTGCCTTGACCTGATGCAGGCGGCCGAGCTCTTTTCGCAGAAGCATTTCTCCGAGGTGGTTCAGCATGAGGAGTTCATGCTGCTCAGCCAGACAGAAGTTGAAAAGCTTATAAAATGTGATGAGATCCAGGTAGGAAAATGACATGAGCCCTTTTGCTGTTGGTTGCTTGATATTTGCTGAATACCATAGATAGCTAATGGTACTTAGCAGGTGTAAAGGTGCCTAAAAAGCAACTTGACTAAAATAGCATACTGAGCTTGACTTTCACAGCTTTCTTATTGTCTGTTAAACACCTGAGTGTGCAAAGAGAAAAGCAAGTACCAACCTGCTGTAATCTCAGCCAGTGGGCCACCCCAGTTCTACTCACCTGCGCAGATTGGGCTGACAATGAAATTGCAGAGAAGAAAACCTGATTTAAGTTTGCCTTTGTGCTCAGGAAATTCCTCTTCCCAACCACATGCCTTGCTATGTGAAAACACAGTTATTACCAAGTAAAGATTTATAGATCATCAATGCTCTCAAATGGTTCCTCCTGTCATTTTTGTTGTCTTCCAAATAAAACTAGACCATGCATGTAAATCACAGTCACGCATAATGATAATTTGCCCTCAGAAAAAATCTTCTCTCTTTGTGTCGTCTTTCTCATGTGAGGACTTTATGATTTTTCTTTTAGCAGACTGACTTGTTGCGCCCGTCTTTACAGTTACAAAAATAATTAATCATTGATAATAGTTACAGATTGACGGCTTCGCTAGAGTGGTTGCATCCACTAATGAATATTGCACAGCATCATTAACTGCAGTTGACAGTAATTGTTTGATTAATGGGAGTTTACTCTTGTTAATGTAGCTGTAATTCTTCTCACTGTATCTGCTGTCTGAATGTAGGTGGATTCGGAGGAGCCTGTCTTTGAAGCCGTGTTAAACTGGGTCAAACACAACCGAAAAGAGCGAGAGCCCTACCTGCCCGACATGCTCGAGTTTGTTCGACTGCCGCTCCTGACCCCCCGCTACATTACAGATGTCATTGATGCTGAGGTGAGCCCAGCAACACACAGCAGGTTGTTGTGTAATCATACGCCAAGCTTTCAATAAAGGATTATGTGTTGAAGTATTTATCACAGTCACCACTGTAATTAAGCAAGCTTTGACACGTTTTAGCCCCTCATTCGGTGTAGCCTGCCATGTCGAGACCTCGTTGATGAAGCCAAGAAATTCCACTTAAGACCGGAGCTGAGGAGTGAGATGCAAGGCCCACGCACACAAGCTAGATTAGGTAGGAATCCTGTTTTTAATAGCAGCTAAGCCAAATCCATGTCTCCTGTACGCCTGCTTTGTAATCACACACACTGATAATAAAAGTGTTTTCTGGGTCTTTTCAGGTGCCAAAGAAGTCTTGTTGGTTATCGGTGGGTTTGGCAGCCAACAATCACCAATAGACATAGTTGAGAAATATGATCCAAAAACACAAGAATGGAGCTTCCTCCCTGTAAGTATTTAAAACAGTCTTATGATTTTTTTTTTAATGTAACCCCAGGTGATTTTGCTAATACAGGCAGGTAATTTTTATGCAGAACATTGCCCGGAAAAGGCGCTACGTCGCCACAGTTTCTCTCCACGATCGAGTTTATGTGATCGGAGGCTACGACGGCCGGTCGAGGCTCAGCTCTGTGGAGTGCCTGGACTACACAGCGGATGAGGACGGCATTTGGTACACCGTCGCCACCATGAATGTGCGCAGAGGTCTCGCAGGAGCCACAACGCTCGGAGGTGAGCGAGCTCCCGTGCCCCGTGAATGTTTTCTCCTCTGCCAGAAAAGTGTACAATAACGATTTTCCACTTTTTCCCATCTTATTTGGCTCTCGATAGACATGATTTATGTTGCCGGTGGCTTCGATGGCAGCCGACGTCATACCAGCATGGAGCGGTATGACCCAAATATCGACCAGTGGAGCATGCTGGGAGATATGCAGACAGCTAGAGAAGGAGCCGGTCTGGTGGTGGCCAGTGGACTAATATACTGCCTAGGTACCCACGCGTCAATCTTTAATAACTTTGACACATATTATAGTCATATTAGGGCTGCAATATGTGGTTATTTTCTTGATTAATCGGTTCATAGTTTGGTTTATAAATGTCAGAAAAAGCGGAAAGTGCCCAACAACATTCCCTGTAGGAAGAGCACAATTTTCTCATTTTGTGCCACCAATCCTCCAGAATCCAAAGATATTCCAACTGCCATCACAGAAGATGAATAAAAACAAAATCCTAACAAATGAAAAGTTGTAATGAGGGAACGTTTGTCAGTTATGCTCAAGAAACGACATAAACGACATAAACAATGAATTTGATTTATCAGGATAGCTGTTAATTGTCTTTCAGTCGATTGGTTTTAATCACAGCAGCTCATTTCTCTGATATTTCCCCACAGGTGGATACGACGGGCTGAACATCCTGAATTCAGTGGAGCGGTATGACCCACATACAGGCCACTGGACAAGCGTTACACCCATGGCCACCAAGCGATCAGGTGGGTAAGACAACGGAACAAAGTCCATTATTACAGCTAGCTGTGGGTCTTATTGTTTATCTGAGACTTTCCTACTGTTTTTCCTCAGGGGCTGGTGTGGCTTTACTCAATGACCACATCTATGTTGTGGGAGGCTTTGACGGAGTTTCACACCTCGACTCTGTTGAGGTCTACAACATCAGAACAGACTATTGGACGACTGTAGCCAGTATGACCACTCCTCGCTGCTACGTAGGAGCAACTGTTCTCCGAGGACGTCTCTACGCCATCGCCGGGTAAGAGAGAGTTTCCTAACACCTTCTCTCTGTGACAGTGGGGTCAGAATAGGAAGTTTATTTTAGTACAACACTCACATATCACATGTATGTTAACAGACGTGTTGGTCGCTGTAATCATCCCTCTCCTCCACACTGGCCGTGAAAGTGATACCCTCATAGCATGACTGAACTGTAAGAAACCAGGAACAAAATCCACAGTTCTTGTTCTGCAAAAATGCCTCACTTGGTTTGTATAACTCAAGTCCCTTTCACACACGCACTGTGACCCTGAACTTATCCAGACATCAGCTGGAGGGGCTACATGTGAGAACACGAATGTCCGAATCAGCTGGAAGGGACATCAAACAGACTCTACCCCCCCCAGCTCCCCAGTACAGAGTCCAGGTAATGTCCGGCTGAGCCCAAGTGTGAACAGAGCAGGTCACTGTCCAGAGAACTCACAGCGAGCGAGTGGGCCTGTCGATGACATTTTTATCATGTGATTGGCGCAAAACCAGAAGAATACAAACATTGGCACTGTTTCCTGTCTTTTGTTGATTCTGCGAACATGTCAGACAGACAAAAGCTACACGTGTCTTCTAAGTCTCTACCTTAAGTAATATATCTGTTTCATATTGTTGAATTAACTTATTATTTATGTGTGGTTATCAGGCAAGTTATCACATGGATTATAATTGTGGCACATCGTTGGCGTCTGACCTGGAGTCGCTACAGTGTTTCTGTCAGTGGTTCCTTTACACTCTGCTAGCTGACACGTACCTCAGGTCTCCATGGTACAAATGCACAAAGGGCACTGTAGTGTGAGGTGTAACTAATTAACTTTGGATTGAACTTGTGTTCAGCTGGTACAACAGGCTGCTGCACTGCAGTGACATGACCTCGTTGAAAATTAGAGTGTAGAGCAGAGCTGGCTGGTCAAAACTCTCAGTTCCTCTCCATTTGTCTCACATCTCCCTCCAGATACGATGGGAACTCTCTGCTTAGCAGTATTGAATGTTATGACCCGGTTATCGACTCCTGGGAGGTCGTCACCTCGATGGCGACACAGCGGTGTGATGCAGGCGTCTGCGTTCTACGGGAAAAGTGAGCTTCGCCAAGAGAGCCGCAAGAGGAAAAGCGGACAGGAGGACTGGCAGCTAGACTTTGCTAAAATGCCACTAAAACGGAGCCACAAAGGGAGATGTTTGTTCGTCAGTATGCAAATAGGTACTCTCAAATGAATAAGTGCAGCAGTTTGGGCCGCCTCCTCCACTGGATGGTCAGCCCTCCGACTCTTGGACTGTGCAAACAGAGATTCAGCTTCGCCGTGGTAGACGTCACCTCAAAAGAGGCCTCCAAGGAGCCCATCACCACTTGCATGACTCTCTTCGGTGGTACTTGTCGCTGTCGTTACCTGTGAGATTATTTTTTCAGTTTGTCCTCAAAGTGCAATATATTTCTACTCATCGTAAGAAGACATAAGAAGGAGCCGGTGCAGACTCCAGTTGCTGCTATATGCCTTATGACTTTGGCCTACATCAACCAGTGAACATCCATGCTGCCTCCCGTTGACTTTGATGGTAGTCACAGTACATTGGCTTGTTATTGAGTGTACTCATTTGGCATTAATGGGTCAGTAATTCAACCTTTTTTTGTAATTCTTCCTGTAAAACAGTGCTTTTAGATTCAAATCACTTTAATACAAAAGATTTAATACTTATCGTTGCTCTCAGAACATATATACATATATATATATATATATATATATATATATGTGTGTGTATAAAATTAGAGAGAAATATTATTTTAGAAAATGACTGAATCGTACCAGTTGTCTTTGATTATTTCGTCCCTCCATCTGGCACAATGGAAGAATCACAAAGTATTAAGTATGAGGTGCATGTGATTTTTTTTTGTCTCTCCTCAGCTTATAACTCTGGTCATGTACATGTAGGACACAAAGTCATAACATCACTGTTGCCTGGGAAGTGAATAAACACACTGAGAACTGACATGTTTCATCTGTGGTGCATCTTGTCAGTCTGTGAACACCTGCTCCGCCGCACATTCACTTCACGTGTCGTAAAATGAATCAGTGGCACCTTTGGTAAGAAAAAAACTCATCATTCACATTGACAGAGAAAATGTGGAGAATCATCCAGCTGCTCGAATCAGCTTAATGTCTCAGATTCACTGAACTGACACGTCCATTTTATCTCTGTACAACTTAATGTGTCCATTTGAGCATAAGGAAACGGTAAAAACTGAATGTCCGCATGCCGCCACATAGCTGGTTTCACTGTCCGACCTCCCAATAGTATTTTGATAAGATAATAAGTGATGGCTGTATGTTTGTATACTTTTCTTTGTTCAAATACTACTTGCTAGTGTTGTGTCCAGTCTGAAGAATAACACCAAGTTCAGACTTTTCTTCTAGCGTCATCATCTGATTAAATCGTGAATCCTTGCAGTACCTCAGTTTGTGACTGAATACCTGCAAAATGAAAAACATTGCTATCAGCCTCAGTTGTATTTGTGCACACAGATCTTATACTTAAATAAAAGGTTGTAAAAGTACTTTAATACAACTAAAGATTCTACTTAATGTACATAAGTATTATCAGCAAAGTGAAGTGAAAGCATTAAAAGCAGAAGTGCTCCTCCTGCCCCTGTGACAGATAGTGATAAATGATATTGTTACTACTTTAGTGTTGTAGCCGCTCACTGTGGAGTTAGTTTTAGCTGCTTTACACACTGTTGGTATTTCAGTCCTGCAGTTCCCAGTTTAGGGAATGGCACCCTACAAAGGGTCAAGAGGTCAATCTGGGGGATTGTGACATGATAAATGACGCAGCGAAGAAACAAAGAAAGTTCTGCTGCACAAGTTAGAAATGCCACAACTGGCTAAACGCTGCTTTTTAATAAGCGCTCACAGGCCAAATATGTTGAGAGCCACTGGTTTTATCTTTACTTGGAATCTTCCCGATGTTTCCCAGAAAAGAAAGAACTGCTCACCAAACTGATAACGCTGGCAAATTATATCGACGTACAGATTTATCAACAGGTAGCTTTGTCTGGTTTGCTGAGTGCTCAGTTGTGCGGTCAGATACGGTTCCACCTCTGTTTGCTAAGAAAGGCCTCATTTCCAACCAATGAATAACGATAAAGCATCTCACCATACAGGATAAGGTCAGTGCGTCTCTTGATAAAGAGACTCGTCACGGTTGAATAGTTGGTACATTTCCACATTCACCTAATTATCACCTAAACATTTGCCAGATTAAACACATTTCACCACCAGCTGGACTCCAATGAACAGTTTTAAAGATCAAAGGTAAAATACACAACAGGATGATAAAACACAGGAGAGGTTCAGTGAAATTTTTAAATTTAAAAATTAACTTTATTGATCCCTTTGAGACAGTCACAAGCTGCCAGGAAGTTTGTACAGTCAAAAATAAACTCTACCTTCACCAGCCTTCACCAGCTACACTGGTTTGGCTGCAGCCATTTTCAGGTTATGGCCTTCTTGCTCGCTGCCCTGTAAAAATTTGTAAAGGTGCTGAGCATCCTGAGTCTATCTGGGAATTCACAACATAAGAAAAGAACACTCAACTTCCATTCCCAAGACGTCGCTTAATTCTTTGGCAATCCCCTGCCAGAATGGTTGAATTACTTTAAGTATATTTTGACACTAATACTTTTGTACTTCAAGTTTTGAAAGCAGAACTTCTGTAACAGAGTATTTTGAGTACTTCTTCCACCGCTACCAGTGACACAATGCTTAATTGAGTCAGACAGATAAATATTAAAAAGCGGAAAAAAAAAAAACAACCTGAAGTGTGCCAACAGTAACAAGCAAAACAAAAAATGACTGTAAACGACATTTTGAAGCAGGAAGCCCATCATCCCTCCCTCCCCCCTCCAACTATTGACAGCCTCCTCTGCTCCGCCGTCTGCAGCCTGACTAATCACCATCAGACAGACACACCGGTGCGGCTGTCTGCACATATAAAGAGCGGCTGGCAGCAGGCGGGACACAGCAGCCCTGTGCTGGCGGAGACACATTACCTGTCCCAGGACAGAGCAGAGGAGCCACACAGACTCTCACTATTCTGCACCAAAACCAACTACTGACATCATTCGGACGACATGGTAGGATCATTACATTTTACTGGAAATGTGGATCATGGGAAAGTTACATGGTTATTTTTCTGTACATTTTTCTGAAATCTCCACTGCTGTCTGCAAAGGAAAGCTGGGCATGACATGATGTGATTTTTTTTAATCAAACCTAAAAAACCTCCCTAAACCTCTGGCTGCATGGACAGTGTATCTATTTTAAGCAAAAAAATGCAGTTGTTTCTCTCAGCATACGTGTAGATATGAAATTGACGGCTGAAATTATGTCTTTATGTAACTCTCTGCACTTTGAGCTAATAGTTTTATGAGTTTATAATCCCTCACAGGATGTTTGCCAGCTTCACCTTCAGCCTCAAGATTTTAAACCTTCAGAAGAAAAGACTATTTTCTTGTGAATATTGAGGGTTTTTTGATGTATTTTATCAATGGCTCTCTACTCCCGTCTTAAAGATGTCACTCAACAGCAAAAAATCATCTTGGGGGATGTTCTCCCTGCGGGGAAAACAAAAGCTGAAATTCTCAACATGTTGAAACACGACTGCTGGAAGCACTGAGCAGATTCAACAGAACAGTTTTGGAAAAAGCCCGTCCTGTTTTTGACATTGTTTACACAAAACAACTGGAAAGGCAGAGCACAAATACAGTATAGTGTAGGATCAGACATGTTTGCATGGCACACTGAGCTTATGTGTATGGAAGCACAGCATCACCATAATAACTTAAATTTCATGAATAACTGAAGACCTAATTGTGAAATTCTCTGTTGAAATTTAAATACCACTGAATTTAAAGTAAATTAATCAATTTTAATCTGAAAAAAGTCTTACTGAATGTATGTGGCTTCAATTCCCCTTGTTGAAATTTCAAATGATGCAGTTTAATATTTTGTTGACCCCCTCCTGTTTCATCTAGCATCACCTGCAGGTTCACATTTTTGACCTTTTAGTGAATTATCTTAACTGTGGATTGGCATGAAATTTCATACAGATATGCATGATAAGAATTAATCCTAATCACCTCGGTGACCCCTTCATCTAGTGTCATCAGGTCAAATGTTTAATTTGTCAAATACTTTGGTTTATGAGTAAATACCTGCAAAACTGATGATCCCATCGGTCTCATCTGTGTTTTATTTTTAGTCATTAGCAGCTCAGTTATTGGAAGAGACTGTATAAAAGAAGTGGACATGCCCTCCAGGTCTGAAAAGCAACGCCAATGCAGAAGTTACCTTAAACCTGCATTCATTCTAATGACCAGCAGGGGGTCTAGTCTCTATTGTATGGAAGTCTATGAGAAAATGGCCCTACTACTACTACTACTCATTTCATTTTCCCGATGAGTCCCCAATGAGCTTATGATCTCAATCATTAGTGACACATCTGTAAATTATGCTTCAATTTAAGTTAAAATCGATGATAAAGCAGGCTATGTTGTAGGGCGGGACTATGCTTCAACCTCCAGGTCCAGAAAATGAAGCCAGTGCAGAAGTGCCAAAAAGTGCAATTCCACAACTGGCTACTTGAGGCTGGCTCCAAAAGTGAGCAAATCCCCATAGACCCCCGTGTTAAAATGGCCAACTTTACAGCAGAAATACAACAGTCTTTTTCACTGCAGTTAACCAAACCTGTATAACCAGTGTTGGTGGTTTGTGTAGGCTGGTCCGCTGTTGGCAGCTATTTTCATGAGGATTCATGACTACTTCCATGTTTTATACAGTCTATGATGAACGTCAATCCTGGCTCCAAAACCAAGATGGTGACACACACAAAGCCAAACTCCAGGCTTCAAAATGGCAGTCCACAAACCAGTGGGTGATGTCTTGGTGGCTGTGTCCACTCCTTGTACACAGTTTATGATTATTAGTAAAGCACTGCATCAAGTACAGCCTCACAGAGCCACTGACATGACTGTAGGCTCCATGGCCTGTGATTGGACTCACTTTAACCCTTGTATGGTGTTCAGGTCTGTGGGACCTGTTTTCATTTTTTTATCAAGAGAAAAATGATACGATTAATTAATTTTTCAAACTCAGACTCATTGGCCTTGGCTAATATTGATGTCTGAGTTTGAAAAAATCATTAATCGTATAATTTTTCTTTTGATAAAGAACATGAAAATGGATTAAATCGGGTCCCACAAACCCAAACACCATACAAGGGAGTATTTGAGTATTAAGTATTTGAATGTGCACAACTTGAAATTACATATAGAAGAATTTAAATATTTATGCAACTTTAAACCTGCAATAACTGATTTTTGTCTTCTTGGGGGCAGAAGAAATATGTTGTGAACACAAAACACATCATCACCTTTTAAGTTCAAGTGGCACGCTTGTTAGCAAACATTGCTTTATTGTTCCAAAGCTCATTATTCATTCTTTCCAGGTTCATGTTTGCAATGGATGGCTGTGCTTACAAGTCGCTCATGTTTTTGGAAGACTAACATGTTTAGAGTACCACAAGGGTTTGTTTTTTTGTGTGTGTGGCAGGCCTCTGAAAGTCTTCCTGTGTTGTTTCTTTCTGTTCAGAGAGAGTGCATCTCCATCCATGTGGGCCAGGCTGGTGTCCAGACAGGAAATGCCTGCTGGGAGCTCTTCTGCCTCGAGCACGGTGTCGGCCCTGACGGCATCTTCCTGGACAGTCCTGCAGAACCCAACTCTCGTGAGGACCCCTTCAACACTTTCTTCAATACTGGGAGCTCTGGGCGTCATGTTCCAAGAGCAATATATGTGGACCTGGAGCCCACAGTGGTCGGTGAGTCGTCCTGAGCATGTGTTTATTTTTACCCTGCTTATCTCTATTTTTATTACCATTTCTGACGTCCTATTATGTGAGTGCATCTCCATCCACATGGGTCTCACAGGTAACTGCTGATGGGAACATTGGTATCCAAGCAACAAGAGCAGCGATGACTCCTTTACCTTTTATTCAATGTTGGTTAATATTTACAGAAATGTATTATGTAAATAGAAAATTTCAGGGCAGTATTGGATTGAGTTTAGACAGGCAAAACCCTTTTTTCCCAATATGGCCCTTGAACCTATGCTCAAATTTCTTGAAACTGCAAAGACAAAATGAATTTTTTTCACCTTTTTCCACCATCATCACACAATCTAAAACTGCTCATCCGACCCTTCACTGAAGCTAGATCACTACAAGTGGTCTTTCATATAAAATTTATGTGATAAAGTCCCAGTTTTCCTACATTTCTACATTTCTTGGCACACAGGCCTGGAACCTGTCTGGAAAAAGCCACTTTTACCACAACAAAGCATTTTTTATAGCGTCATCGTTACATTTAATGGAAAATTCTATATGGAAATATTGCGTGCTTCATTTTATACAAATTTCTCTGTAAAGGAGCCTTATTTTTAGATTGTAGATTTTCAGATTTTGATAAAGATTTCGAAAAAAGCAAAGTTAGTCATGAGTTTGCTACATAAACTAACCATCAGTATAAAACTAAATGATCAACTGTGGAACCGTCGTTAAGTCAATAGTAATAAACTACACACCCACATATGCCTGCTTTAGTGGAAAACACAGTATGCCAAGTTAAAACAAGTTGTAGTTGATTGTATGGACCTTTATGAATAAAAACTGTTCTTTCAGATGAAGTCCGAGTTGGAAAGTACAAAGAGCTTTTCCACCCTGAGCAGCTGATCTCTGGAAAGGAGGATGCTGCCAATAACTACGCTCGTGGCCATTATACTGTTGGGAAAGAGATCATTGATGGAGTCATGGAGCGTGTTCGTAAAATGGTCGGTAATAACGATAAAACACGATGAGTAACTTATTGTGCAATGTCCTGAAAGCCTCATGAAGAATTGTCATTGTTTGCTTGCAGACAGATATGAGAGTGGTATAGATCATCTGATCTGACTCTCTGTAAAACAGTGAGTAGGCACATTTCACAAAAACTGTTCCTGTAACAGAGGCCGTCCTGTCCTTCTGTCCTCCTCATCAGACGGACCAGTGCACAGGCCTGCAGGGATTCCTCGTCTTTCACAGCTTCGGTGGAGGAACTGGCTCTGGCTTCACCTCTCTGCTGATGGAGCGTTTGTCTGTCGACTATGGCAAGAAGTCCAAGCTGGAGTTTGCCGTCTACCCGGCTCCCCAGGTGTCCACCGCTGTGGTGGAGCCCTATAACGCCATCCTGACCACCCACACCACCCTGGAGCACTCTGACTGCGCCTTCATGGTGGACAACGAGGCCATCTACGACATATGTCGCCGCAACATGGACATTGAGAGTCCCGGTTACATCAACCTCAACAGATTGATCGGTCAGATTGTCTCCTCAATCACCGCCTCCCTTCGCTTTGATGGCGCCCTCAATGTCGATCTGATGGAGTTCCAGACCAACCTGGTCCCATTTCCACGTATCCACTTCCCACTGGTTACCTACTCGCCCATCATCTCTGCTGAGAAGGCGTACCACGAGCAGCTGACTGTGGCCGAGATCACAAGTGCTTGCTTTGAGCCGGCCAATCAGATGGTCAAGTGCGACCCTCGTCATGGCAAGTACATGGCGTGCTGCATGCTGTACCGAGGTGATGTCGTCCCTAAGGACGTAAATGCGGCCATTGCAAATATAAAGACCAGGCGTTCCATTCAGTTTGTGGACTGGTGCCCCACTGGCTTTAAGGTAAGTGAAGTTATGAAGGTAAGAAATGTGGTTTGAGACACTTTATCCATCTGACGGTCTCTTTGTCTCCACAGGTTGGCATTAATTACCAACCTCCTACTGCGGTTCCTGGTGGCGACCTGGCCAAAGTCCAGAGGGCTGTGTGCATGCTGAGCAACACCACTGCCATCTCTGAGGCCTGGTCTCGCCTTGACCACAAGTTCGACCTCATGTATGCTAAGCGTGCGTTTGTCCACTGGTATGTGGGTGAGGGCATGGAGGAGGGAGAGTTTGCAGAGGCCAGGGAGGATCTGGCCTGTCTTGAGAAGGATTACGAGGAGTTGGGTCAAATGAACCCCGACTCTGACAATGACGAGGAAAGCCAAGAATACTAAATCCTGTTAGGCTTTTGGGCACAGCAATGATTCGATCCTCTTCTGTGTCAATAGCGGTTTCACAACCGTACTGTGTATCTTCTAAGCTAGAGTTAACCAAATTGTTGATCTTTCTCACTGCCTTGTTTTTATAATATCAGCTCTGGATTAAGAGGACAGACTTCTCTAAATCATACTTGAATAAAGTTTGTCTTGCGGGTTGTTACAGTGGTGTAGTGGTCAGAGACCACCGCATACTCATGGGATCATTGTTGCCCCCCATCCCCTCTATCTTTCCCCACATTTCCTGTCTTCCTCTCCACTGTGTACTACTGACTACAGGCAAACTTGCCCAAACGGTTACCTGAAGACAAACGTACACACAAGCTTACCATTACATCCTATTAATAAAATAACAAAAAGTAAAATGAAATTGTCCTAAATACAGAGTTTACTCCTTATGTTTTGTTGACATCGGCTTTACTTCCTCATTGTTCCACTGTATGTGTAAAAGTAATAATAACTGTATTTTTTAAATACTGAGTTTACTTTTAGTCTGGCCTTATTAAAACCCAATACGCAGAGAAGCACTGATGTGGTGACCTTTCCCTTTGCCACAAAGTGGGTTTCATATGGAACTGAAATGTTCATACAATACTGTTATTACACCAAATGAGGGAGTAGTTTACAGGAAAAGTTTTATATGTGAATCGCTAAAAGGTCATTTGCAGACAAAGAAGTGTACAGCATGCTTCCTTCATACTGATGTTACTTACATTTCAGGTCAGTCAGACCCCAGAGAGGTACAGATAAACAAACAGGAGACCAAATAGACTCATTTGAGAGTAGGGAGTGGTAGTAGCTTTCTAAAAAGCACCTTTAATGCGACTATAGATACCGAACACACAGCCATAGCTTTTACTCGCTGAGGTCTCTGAGGCCCCAAACAGAAGTAAACCATCCTTTTATGTGGCCGACTCTGTAGAAGTCATCAGTTTAAAATTGTGTTATAAGCAACACTCAGAAAATTAGAGAACATCATGAAGGTTGAAGGTGATAAACCAGTGCAGTGAATGTTTTTTGAGCTGTTGAACAACACTTCACAGGGTTACATTTTTAGTATAATATCAAATGTCTGTGGCTGAATCAGTGTCTGACAGTACTCATTATAATATATTCTGTGAATCTGCATTCAGCCTTGGAAGAAACACAAAGGACGTAATTCATCTAACAAATAAAGTGTGGTTTGGTTTATTTGAGATGGAGCACACACATATCTGCTGGATGTCACGGAAAAAGTCAGAGGCTTATTTCCATTGTGGTCGTCTGTGGTGGAAATAAACTACATGCGTTTACTCAAGGTCTCTACTTGGGTACAATTTGGAGGTATTTATGATACGTTATAGTTCTACTGCAACACATTTCAGAGGGAAATATTGTACTTTTTAGTACATTACATTTATTTGACAATATTATTTTGTAATGCTTACTAATTTCCTTTGAGATGAATGATGAAGATTTTACAGAAAAAGGAAAATCTGATAAACCTATAAAGTACTGTTAAAGATGAAACCTCCATGTGATAAAGTGATGAAGATGTGATGCTTCTCTGATCATGATTCAACATTTGGACAGAGTACATGTGCACGGCTGTGACGGGCCAGTTTTTTGTTTTGAAAATTCAGATTTACCCATGAAGAAGACACAAACATCTTTAATAACTCAGAAATCATGATCGAAAAGCCTTAGTTGCTGCTTTAAGCGACGCATCGTTCAGAGTCCTGATAATTCAGATAACTGGAATGACCTAAATACTTTTTTCCAGCACTGGCGGCCCTTGATTTAAGCACAGCTTCAACGCAGGAGCCCAGGTGTCATGGTGACAAAATAGGCCTGTGTGTATGAATTGCATACAAAGAACAAAGATGGTGAGTTTACTCAGTAAAGGCACCGAGAGGCCACTTCTTTCCAACACTGTGGTGGTTACTAGAGGTGAGGTGAAGAGGTTTTATCACCCTGAACTGGACCCATGAGCATGAGTTTGATGAAGTTTTGGCCATTGAAGCAGCTGACAAAGTGCCTGAGTGATGTTATAAAACCCTCATGAGAAACATCCAATCAAAGTGCTCAGACTGCCTATTTAAACAAGGAGTCCCAGTGGCCGTGAAGGTGTCACCTGGACATATTCATCCGCAGGAGTGTAAACATAGCACAGTCTACAAAGGAGGGAGTTGTTTAATACATTATAACTTCATGTTTCCTAATAACACATTAATAGAAACTATGTGTCATGTTATTCACACCTGCATGCAGTTTATTGTTGTGGAAATATAAAGATGCTTCAAGGCTTGAGGCTGACAATAACATCGTCATTAAAGTGTGTTGATTGTGTGGTTCAGGTTCGGACTGTGCATCACTTTTATAGTCGAGTCCAATTCAGAGCACACTGCCTAATATAGCCTGAGGGTCAGTCTTTTTTTTTATTAATTTAGCAGTTTCGACACGCACAATGGTTTCACCCTCATCAGTCCCACAGAAAATTAGGCCAAACCAGGTCTAGATTGTGTAGTTTGAGGCTAAATGTAAAAATATGATGTCTTTTATATAAAAGGTGCTACTATAAAGATCTCCTCACAGAAACAACAGATTTTCTGCACCAAGCATGCTGAGCTCTTGTTGTTCACCGAGAAGTTGATTTAGCAGCAAACGTTGTGGAAAGTGAGAAAATCCCCCACGCATTAATGGGACCTGTGCGGTGTCTAGTTTTTTGAGCGGACGTGCTCACTGCCTTGGAACAGTCTCCTCACTGTGCATGGATGTGTGTGTGTGTGTGTGTGTGTGTGAGACTGAGTGTGTATGTGTATGTGTGTAAGCTGCCTCCTCTCGTGTTGATGACGACTGACTGCCACCGAGTCTGACGGTGAACAAACGGGATACAATAATAATAAAAAACACTCCGGGAAGACCGTGTCGCGGCGATACTTTTTGTTTTTTTTAAATTAAGCGGTGACCCGTCCTGTCCGAGCCAGCACCACCGGGTCGGTCCGAAACGATGAGCCAGCCTCGGCCGGACGAGTTCAAGCCTCCTCCGGAGTGCCCGGTCTTCGAGCCCAGCTGGGAAGAATTTAGTGATCCGTATGCTTTCATCAATAAGATCCGTCCCATCGCCGAAAAAACTGGCATATGCAAAGTCCGGCCGCCCCCGGTGAGTGAGAGAGCTGAACGGCGGTGAAAGCCGAGGCGGATGCTGAGTTTAGTTCGCTGCTCAGGCGGCTGTAGATGGGATTTAAAGGGACTGTTCAACATGGCGGATAAACGGCTATGTTCATTCTTTGTGCTGCCGCGGCTAGCTAGCTCTCATTTGTGACTGTGTCCGCCGCAGCCGCGCTGTTTCAGTCGACTCTGAGCTGGTCAGCAGCTTTATAGACGTGTCTGTGTGTGAAAAGCGGATTCTAGTCGTGGTTCACCGTGTGTCAACAAAGCCTCGGTGCTCCGGTCATTGAGCCACTCGGCTAGCATGCTAACGCTAGCTAGCTAGCCCCGAGCAGCTAACCAACCTGTCATAATTTAGCACACGGCTTTGACATAAGGTGGCTATGCGGAAGCTCCTCTGGCTGCGCTGGAGGTGATGATACGATTAATAAAATGGACTTGGATGTTAGCGCGAGTTATTCCCGTTTGTCCTTACATGTCCTGACAGCCCTGCAGTTGACGTTAATTATGGATTATTTGTAGAGGAGCATCATGATGCAGTTGGGTCACTCAGTGTACTTGAGCCTGTGTGATCCATCACTCCTCGGTCAACTGGCACTTTCTATGAATTTCTGAGCAAGTGTGCATTCATTTCATGGCTGATTTAATGTTCCCTTTCAAGGATGAGTGTCAGAGACATCCCCCCATGGTGGGGCATGAAGTACACTGGGTTATTTAATTACAAAGACCCCCCTTATTGTTCAATAACAAGTTGGGACTTTTGAAGTTGTGCTTTAACCCGCCACATTACACAACATTATGGTCGAGTTTCACGTAGTGATTAATCAAGTTTCTTGAAGATGATCCACTGTTCATGTATGAGCCTGTGTTGTAGGGTGTTGTCCTCCATGTTGGCTTTGTGGTAAGCTGGGCTGGTGAGCGAGTCTTCCATCTGGCCATTTTGTGTGCCAGTGGGGGATGTTGGCTACTGACTTAAAACAAGAACTTTGCTCTGTGTGTGTGTGTGTGTGTGTGTGTGTGTGTGTGTGTGATAGGGTATTGTCATTTGCATGCGCTTGGCTGTGTGTAGTATAGGCACAAATATTGATTGGTCTTAAAAACTGAAAAGGATCACTGTGTTCTTTCAGTGTCTACAGGCCTCGCTTCTCTGCTAAACTTGAATCTAACATCAGTTTAAAAACCTCAAGCAAACATGTGGTCACACAGCTCTTTTATCTGCATGCATTCAGTGTAGTTAAGTCACCATGGGTGAGAAGCATGAAAATTTCTAAAATCTGGGTCCATGCTTTGAAAACCATTGTCACAAGGGGACCATCTTATGAGGAAAAACAAACAGACTCAGTAACACGATTCATCAATAAAAAAAATAAAAAAAAAGCCACATCAAAATCCAGGCTATTATGATGACCTTCATGCACCATTGTGTGTATTTCTCTTGCTGTTTAGGGTTGGCAGCCTCCATTTGCATGTGATGTTGACAGACTTCACTTTGTTCCTCGGATCCAGAGGCTCAATGAGCTGGAGGTGAGTTTTATTAGTCAGATTATACCAGTGATTATTTCACTCCGTCTATGTTTGTGTGCCACTGCTCTAAAATTGTGCATTTAATTTCCATGTCCTCACCTCATTTATGTAATTACCAGGCCCATCCAGGCTGCACTGATCAAAACAAAGAACAGTAATGTTGTAGTAATTGCAAATTTAGAAATTACAATGCATGATTGTTTCTTAATTCGAGAAAAAACCCCACTTATTTATTTATTTTAGACAGTAAGACACATTGGCCTGTGTTCATGGATTCATATCATCCTGTTCAGAGATTGGTTGTCTTGGTTTTCTTTGAATGCATTGAATTCTTTGTCTCGGTTGATTTCCTTCAATTTAATTTTTATTTCTTAGCTGACTGTTATCTTTTTTTTTCATGTTTTTTTTCCCAGGCACAGACCAGAGTCAAGCTCAACTTCTTGGACCAGATTGCCAAATTCTGGGATCTGCAGGGATGTGCCCTGAAGATTCCTCATGTGGAGAGGAAGATTTTGGATTTATATAAGCTAAATAAGGTTGATAGTTGATGCCACTGCACATTGCTTGTTACATATATTTTAAAATGTAAGCAGACAACTCACACCATTAACTCACTGTTGTTTCAGCTGGTAGCAGATGAAGGTGGGTTTGACATTGTCTGCCGGGACAGACGATGGACCAAGATTGCCCTGCAAATGGGCTTTGCCCCTGGCAAAGCTGTTGGCTCACACCTGCGAGGGCATTACGAGAAAATGCTTTATCCCTACAATCTGTTTCAGAGTGGAGCAAACCTGCTGGTGAGTTGGCCACATGGATCATTATGACAGCATATTTTGTGTGGCTTGTGTGTAAACAAAGCCCTAATAATGCTTATCTACGCCATGTAGCACCAAGTATTTAATGTTACAGTCACAATTAAATTACCCATTTTGATATGCTAAACATTTGTTTCACTCTTAACAAGAAGCAACTTGTGCCGTCAAAGATTTGAATGGAATGTGGATGACATTAACAGCATAAAGATCAATGGAAACAAATGCATTATTAGGATACACATGTCTTGACTATGTTTTATGCAGTGTTTTTATTTAGAGATGAAAGTTTGTTGTTTACAGTATTTTTTCCATTTCTTTGGAGAAGTTAACTGTGCTGTCTGACTAATATACTGAGAATTTATCATCTGGTGTCAAATCATATCACTTAGTAGCTTTTGCACCCTAATATTTCATAACATGTTGCAAGAGAGCTCATCCAAGGTCATTGGATTGGTACTATGTGACCTCTTGGACGGGGCACACTAAATTGTTTAATTACCCAAGCTCTCTCTTGCCTCAGGCACCAGAGGCAGCTTCCAAACTGATGCGTTTGGAGGCTGATCCTGAATTTGAAAAGGTATGTTTGTGTCATGGTTAGAAGCCACTTGGCCTCACTATTAACAAAATGCACGTTGATCTATGGTCGGTCAGTCAACTGAGTGTTCAGCTTCCTCGTGTAATATTGGTATTGTATTATAAGTATTATTGTGAATTTAACCCTTCTTAAAATGGTCATTAGCTGGTTTTCTGGCTAAAGGCTCACCTCAAACAAGCGATCTTCACCTCTACAAGTCAACTTACAATTAAAATGCATCCTGGGGCACATGTAAAATACAGTTCTTTTGTTTCTGTGACAGGCAACAGCCAGCAATTAGGTGCTAATTATTTACCAGTTCATATATAGTAGGCTTTCTTTTCTCTTCTGTCCTTCACAAGTGCTGCTATAATTATTTAAATTGCCAATTCACAGACAACTCCAGCGAGTCTGATATTCATCACCTGTACCTGTCTTTCATGCTCCGATTTTGCATGTTCCTTAGTTCCTGTGCTTCCTGTTTGGGCTGAAAAACCACACTTAACCACATCCCTCTCATGACGTCTTTTGTCCTGTGGTTGTTTAAATTACATCAATACCAAATACTGTCTTTTATAGAGTAGGTGCAAGCTGGTGATACTTCCTAGTAATTGTCACACATTATCATATTTATGTCATTACCAATTGAAGTCTTTAAATTACATTTGTACATATATACATTCACACTTCCCGACCCTTAAATCTATCCTGTCTTGCTTATGCATATTAAAACCTTTACCTAGTATATGATATTGATCTCATTTGCATTTGAACATATTTCCAGTTTGGCGCACACATTCTTTTCTGTTGGCTCGTGAGCCGTGGTTTGAACTGCCACACTGTTTCCCTCAGTGCGTTCAGAAGGCAAACCAGCCAATGCAGAGCTTAGGAAGCATGGAGAGCATGGAGAGCATGGAGAGCATGGAGAACATGGAGAGCATGGACACCAAGGAGCTCAAGCTGCAGGACCAGGCTCAGAGGCAGCCGGCCCCGACACCGGACGCCTGCCCCAATGCTCGCAGAGCCAAGCGCATGAAGTGTGAGGTGAGCGTCGTTGGATAGAGAGCCATAGCAATACACTCTCCATTACCCTCCACATATTTCCACAGTCGCATCACGGTTTTAGTAGTTTTACGCTGCCAGCTGTTTCACTTCGCACTTCTTCTGTAGGCCGTCTGTGTGAAGACTGAACCAGGTGAACCCGGCGAGAACAAGCCGAACCTGAGGCGCAGGATGGGTTCTTTTGTCGCCAAGCAAGAACCAGGTCAGGCTGAATGGGGGAAAAAAATAGTTGCAGCAATGATGTTAACAGCATTTATGGTAACTTTACTTTAACCATCCCTGTTTAGCATATTCACAAGCACTGTATAAACATTTCATAAATGAAATAAAATAACTATCATGTAGTTGTAAGCAGACATACATGTTCATTAATGTATTATTACTATAAATCCTCCCGCAGGCATGCATAAGTGGAGGCTGGTGTATGAGCAGATGATGAATAACAATACAGTAAAACAGTCAAAACATGAAATCTGACTTTATTATACCGTATTGTCAGTGTATCCAGTGATAGTTTATCCTATAAACACTTAAAATGTCCTTAGAGCCATGTACAAGTGCATTATCGTTTGTTATAGGCCATTTATTAAATGTTTATGTACTCATTAATGTCCAATGAAGTCAAGAGTATTTCCTGTAAAAATGATCATTTAAGTGCTATGCTTGGTAATGGTGTTAGTAATGTTTCCTGTTGTCTTGCAGAAAAAGAGATTCCCATCCCAGTGAAACAGGAACCAGTTGAAAGTAAAGAACAGCTGTCAGCTGAAGCTGACAAATCGAAGTCGCGGTACAAGAAATTCATCCTTCCTGTTCCTCCAAATCCAGTAAGTAGAAATGTCCTTGGATGAGATGTACCTGTGTGGGATATCAAATTGCTTGATCAAACAGGAATAGGCTTTTCTGTTCAATGCACCATCAGAACTCCAAGCTCAGCTTTAATCACTTCAAGGAAAAATCCAATATTTTTAAACCCAGTCCTATTTTTTTGTTTTATATATTTTCGGTTCTAAATGACTGGAAGGTACAAAAACCATCCGGAAATGTTCCAGCAGATCGCAACAGGTGGCCAACGGGCTACAATGGCTGTGATGTAATCCTTTGGGGGAAAGCGCTAGTCAAAGTACATCCCCTAAAAATATTTGTTTTTGCTGCTGACGAGCTCAGATTGTTATTCAGAGTCTCTGACGACATTATGAAAAGGATCCCCGCCGAGACAGGCCTGTAAGATCCTCTTTGTTCAACCAGAAACAGCTTATATATTATAAGCCACCAGACTCCACTGACAAAAACAGAAATTTTAGCATGCATAACATGGTAGTTGCTGGTTAACTACTGCCTTGATCGATTACTTTGTTTGTGTTCTTTTGTGGGTTTGAATTTTTAAAGACTTAGTTCAGATCTGACCTAATCTGTTGAAATACCAACGTCACAGCTACTAGACTAACAACTCCTGGCTGCCAGCTGAGGCAATCCACTGGACTGCCTCCAAAACTTTTTGTAGCTACCAGTTATTTCAAAGAAAAAAAAAAGGGCCCAGGTTTAAAAATACTGTTCTAATTTAACATAAAATGTGTGATATATTGTCTGATTTTCATTCTACATCTATTGTCTGTCCTTGTGATAACAGCAGCTTCAGTTACACAGAAATGCCACTGAGCCATTTGCTCTCTGTCTCATGGGTTTGTTGTTTTTTTTTTTTTTTACAAATAAGAACAAATACAAGGTGATTTGGCTCACATGTTGCTCTGTGTTTATCAAAATTAAATTTCATCTGGATTTTATCCAGATACAAGAGTGTAAATGGGGCCTTACATAGGACAGCATTTCCAATAATATGCTCCACTTGGCCTTTGGAACTCTTTGTATATGTGCTAAATTTGGTGTGAGTTGATAACAGGTTCCAGTTTGAGAAAAGGCTTTGTGGAGGAGAATATTTTACAGATAGTTTGATTTTTTTCTTTTCCTGTCTGGAAGCTGCTTTTGTCACTAATGATGGCTCTGAAGCAGATTCATTTCAAACTCCTCCTTTTGTTCTGCAGGTGGATCTGGTTGTGTGTCTGGTGTGCAGCAGTGGGGGAGAAGAGGACCGTCTGTTGCTGTGCGATGGCTGTGACGACAGCTACCACACCTTCTGCCTGATCCCTCCTCTGCACGACGTCCCCAAAGGAGACTGGAGGTGCCCCAAGTGTCTGGCTCAGGTGAGGATAAACTGCAAAGTCTGATTAACATGATGCAAATAGGCTTGACTTGATCAGCTGTGTACGCCATTGAAACAGAAGGAAGCCTGTCAACTCTTTAGATAGTCAATATAAATAATTATAACAGTGAAATAAGAGACTATAGAAATGGCTCCAAAACACATTTAATGTATTTGTTCAATCATTTTTTTTTTATCTTACCTGCAGGAATGCAACAAACCTCATGAGGCGTTTGGCTTTGAACAAGCATACAGGGACTATTCGCTGCGGGCCTTTGGGCAAATGGCTGATGCATTCAAATCTGATTACTTCAACATGCCAGTTCATGTAAGTAGAAGATGTTTCAGTATAAATATGTCAGTCTCTCCCTCTGTGAATATTTTAGATCTTAACATCTTTTTCATGTATTACTTATAGATGGTGCCCACAGAGCTGGTGGAGAAAGAGTTCTGGCGTTTGGTAGGAGCCATTGACGAGGATGTTACCGTAGAATACGGAGCGGACATCGCCTCAAAGGAGTTTGGGAGCGGGTTCCCCATTCCGAACGGAAAATTTAAAGTTTCCCCAGCAGAGGAGGTATGCCTGTGAAGAAAAACGTCACCCAGTGTCTTGGAGATCGATTTCAATCAACATTTGTGTTGATTCTGGGGAGCTTCAGTCTTGCACCACAAGTTGAATCCAGCCTCTCTCTCCCGTGCCTTTCGTCTCTCTATGCCATCACTGTCAAATAAAGGGGAATGTCAAAAAATAATTTGTTATAATTATGTAATAATTTTAATTGTGTTGATTTTTTTAGCAAAAACTGAAACGAACTTCAAAGAATTAGAACCTTAATTCATCCATCCATCCATTTCATGTGTGTATCCAGGTCCAGGTTAATTTGAGTAATTATATTTTAATATAGAATATGATTATATTGTTATACTGCTGGAAAGTATTTAGAATGAACGCCTGAGAATTATTTATTATTAAACAAGTTTTTTAGTGGTTTTCTTTCATACTCTTGGTTGTTATGAAACATGAGATTATGTATTATGTAGGTATTGAACGACATTTCATGTGGTGTTACAAAATGAAAAGTATATTTTACTATAATTCTTATGTCGCCTGTATTGCAGAAATACCTGAAGTGTGGCTGGAACCTCAACAACCTGGCAATGATGAACCGTTCTGTACTGACTCACGTGACAGCCGACATCTGTGGGATGACACTGCCGTGGCTTTACGTCGGCATGTGCTTCTCCTCTTTCTGCTGGCACATCGAGGATCACTGGAGCTACTCCATCAACTACCTGCACTGGTAAATAGTGTGATGGGATGGTAAACAACAGGTCCAGGCTTTATTTTTGTTTAATTTCAACGTAAATCTTATGTTTGTTTTGTTCACTTCAAGGGGAGAACCCAAAACCTGGTACGGAGCTCCTGGTTTTGCTGCAGAACAGCTGGAGGAGGTGATGAGGAAACTGGCCCCGGAGCTGTTTGAGTCCCAGCCTGACCTGCTGCACCAGCTGGTCACCATCATGAACCCCAACACCCTGATGGCCCACGGAGTCCCAGTGCGTTTCTGTCTATTATCCGCAGTAAATCACGGCTCACATTCTAATGAACTAGCAGCTGGTCTTTCTAACAGGAGCACAAATTATTTTCTTTTGTCTCTGCCGTCCTTCAGATTTACAGAACAAACCAGTGTGCTGGTGAGTTCGTCATCACATTTCCCAGAGCCTACCACAGTGGCTTCAATCAGGGCTTCAACTTCGCCGAGGCAGTCAACTTCTGCACTGTGGACTGGGTGTGTATCGTTTTTATCATCACATCTCGTTCCTTGTGGAAGTCATCAAACTACTAACAATTGCATAAAATGGCAACTATTGTAACTATTTTTGAATTGTTAATGATTTTACAATGGTATAGCACAAAAAACAAAAGCTTATGTGAGTTTGGACTGGCACCATTTGTTTTAGATTCTAAATATTGAATTTTGAATTTGAAAAATTACCATTTTAAATGGTGAAAAATATCCATCACTCATTTCCAGATCCCATGGTCACTTTTCAAAAGTCTTGCTTTGTCTGGTCAGCAGATCAAACAGAACCCAAAGACTGTCAGCTTACTGTCACAGAAAACAAAGAAACCCTCAGAATATTCACATTTGAAAAGCAGGAAACTGTCGTTGTCCTTCGTTGTGTTCTTGGGGGGATTTGATACAACATGAACTGTCCTGACAACATGTTTGTTTCCTCGCTGTTACTCCAGATGCCCCTGGGCAGGCAGTGTGTTGACCACTATCGTATGCTGCACCGGTACAACGTGTTCTCCCATGATGAGATGGTGTGCAACATGGCCCTGAAAGCAGACACTCTAGACGTGGTCTTGGCATCAGCTGTCCACAAGGACATGGTCGCCATGATCCGAGAGGAGGAGAAAATGAGAGAGAAAGTGAAGAAAATGGTAGGATAGTCGTCATTATCATGTCAGTACATTTATATCAGATCATGTGTGGATACTCTGTTGTTTCTTCATTTAATCTGTCTGTTGAATCTGCAGTTGGTCTAAATATAGCCAGGATGTGCACACGTCTGCCTTTCTGCAAAATTTAATTTCTTCTCAGCGTGTAAAAACATAACGTGTAGGTTTCCTTGATAGCTCACAGTGTGCAGTGTTCTTTTTTACAACTACTAAATGTTAAACGCAAAGTGAAGTGGCATGCTCACTTAAGCAAACAAGCACACAGTGTTGTTTCTGCTTTAATTTGCTTTTCACACCTTTTGTTGCTGTCCCACACCTTCAGGGGGTGGTGCATTGCACAGAGGCAAAGTACGATCACCTCCAGGATGATGAGCGGCAGTGCGCCAAGTGCAGGACCACCTGCTACCTGTCTGCAATCACCTGTCCCTGCAGCCCAGACGTACTGGTGTGTCTGTACCATGTCAATGACCTCTGCTCCTGCCCCATCGCCAACTACACACTGAAGTAAGTCCCTGTGGGGGAGTTAACAGGCTGCGGGTATTGCCACTCAGTACCTTTTTATGGTGTTAACCGAAATAATACCACGTAGTATCTCAACATCCTTTTTGGACCAGGATCTACAATATGGCTGTTTATATGGTTTTGCTCACAGCCAGTCACTTCAAGTGTTCTTCAGTTTAATGTGCTGATGATTGGCCCACCACCGCAGCAGCTACAACCCCATACAGTCTACGTTGTGCAGTACAACGTGCAGAGATTCCCCAAAAATAATTGATAGTATGGCTGTACTACAAGCCTCTTGCATACTAGATGAAAGTAAATACTGAAAATGGACTTTAGGGGGCTTTATAAGGATTTTAGGACAAAACAGGAGTACAGATAAGAAAGTGCCTAATCAAGCACAGAGAAAACTTCAGGGTGGACAGCTTCACTGCTCAAAGAAAGGTATCAAATGAAGTACTCTGTAGGTATCATTGTCACTTTAACATTACTGGTATTGTAGTTTTTTTAATTCTTTAAGCAGTACACAGCCATAGTACACAGTATCTGTGAGATGTCTGTAAAAACACTTTTCATCAGAGAAAATTCTCGACCTCCTAAAGTAGATTTATGTGTCTCATTACTGTGGATCTCAAAAATTCAGTTACAGATACACACTGGACGACCTGTTCCCCATGATGAATGCTGTGAAGCAGGGCGCTGAACCGTATGATAACTGGGCATCCACTGTGACCGAGACTCTAGAGGCTAAACTGGAAAAGAAGAAAGGTAAGGCTGCGAGAGCAAATAAGAGAGCAAAGCCTTAAAGGAGCGTACCAGTGGTGGTGAAAACGGTATTGATACTATCTGCTGTTGGTGTCAGTATGGCTGCACTTCCCAAGGCATGCAGTTATATTTTAGCTGTTGCGATATTGTTTAAAATTCAACACCTCCTCCACCAAAATACACGTCTACAGTTATAGCAGTATTTATGTGTGCTTGTTAAGCAATCTTCAGTTCTCGGCACCAAAGTCACTTAGACGGCACAGTGTGGCGCCTCTTAATGCCAGAGGCAGGTGCAGCGACAGTGTCCCCTCCTGTTTCCCTGACTCAGTCTACTTTCCACAGCACTTTTTTCTCCTCAGTACTCAAACTGAAATGGAAAAATGGTTGTTCTGTAGAAAATGTAGTCATCATCATGACATTCACTGTTTTGACATTTTCTTGTGAAAGCATCACTATCCGGGTCCTCCGGCACTGAACATACATACATTCAATGCAATACAATTCAATACAACTAGCTCATTTTGTGACAAGTATATGGGGTGTTCAAATCTTGTAATTATTTGTCTTCCCTGTTCTCAAGCATCATAGCTTATGAATGCAAAGTTGTGTGGTGTCTGTACAGAGAGGCTCTGTCGGCAGCATGTGAATGCACCCTGACACTATTTCAACACTATTAATACACAAAAAAGTAGTAGTTTCAAAATAAAATGGTACAGGTACAATATTTTCTAATGATGCATAATCCTTGTGTTTTAAGTCCCAGTGAGTTGATTTGAGTAGTAAAATGTACTGAAAACAATGGGGCCCTGAAAGTAGGAAAAACTCATCAGAAAATTACAGTGCCGCTTGCAGGAGTTTGGAAATGGTTGTCAGTCGTGCAAGTTATAAGCACATAGGTTTTACTGGACTGAACCACTTATCGTCCATTTGAACAAATGTTCCAAAACAGCACAATCCTTTTGGCTGAAAATCTTGAAATACCCATAGACACAAAGTCATGTCAGTATTACTTTAAGACTCAGACTGAGATTAACCAGATGTTCTCCCCTCAGGCCTGCCAGTGTTTCGCTCCCTCCTTGCTGAGTCAGAGGTCAGGGTGTTCCCCGACAACGACCTGCTGCGTCGCCTGCGTCTGGTCACACAAGATGCAGAGAAGTGCGCCTCTGTTGCACAGCAACTATTGAATGGCAAGAGGCAGACCAGGTAGGATTACTACACTCCACTGCATCAGATGGATTTATAGATTAGCTGTCTTCACATTCCCTTGCATGTTTTCACCAGTCAGGAAACAGCATTAGTTCCTTTAATGGGGTTAAACTCTTAAAATCATTGGACGTGCTCTCTCTAGGTATCGGTGTGGTAATGGGAAATCATTCAGCCAGCTGACTGTGGAGGAGCTGAGCTCATTTGTGAGGCAGCTGTATAACCTCTCCTGCAGTCTACCTCAGGCCCCCAAGTTGAAGGTAGGTTGAGGAGGAGAGACGCGTCCTGTGATCCTGTGAAAAGTTAAATCAGTTTTAATTCAAGCTGGACGGACACTGTAGGTTTTTATTACTTCTGTATGTTGTGTTAACACTAACTACGTGTTTTCATCAGCTTGTCTGTGCGGCCAGAACCTGCAACTTTTATGCTCACGCTGTACATCTGGTCAGTTTTGTCCACTGACAGTTCCAATAAAGTTTATTCAATCAATAATGTTCACAAAAGAAAAAAGGCAGAAGTAGTGTCAAACCAGTTCTACTATGAACAGAAAGTAAGAGGTTTGGTTTCTGTTCTGCTGTAAAGCTCAGTTTTACACATCAACAGTCTCAATCACAGCATATCAAATACTCCTCCAGTAATATTTAAAAATAAAATCACTGTAGTTCATAACAGACCTTTTGACAGCAGTCACATGGGAAATCAGACTGTGGAACTGCTCAAACTGCATGACAGCTGACGACAAATATGTACTTACATGCCAGGTATCCAGCCGATCATCCAAGAGTCAGATCACTGATTGATTGTTCAGGTAGTTAATCAGGTGTCGTGAGCTCCTCCAATTGAACTGCCGGTCTGGCAGAATAGGTGGAACCAATTCAAAGAGAGGGAATTTGGTACTAAAACACTTTGCACGATATTCATTTAGCAAAGTCAGAATGCTGAAGCTTCATATTACCTTTTATGTAAACTTCAAAATACATTTTTACATTTTGGATTTGTCCCCCATCAGCTACATTGGAAACACACAAGCAAGGGTTCTGTTGACAAGGATGGAAAAAAAAAAAAAGAATAAGTACAGCAAGCAAAACCTGTTTCAGTGTTCATACATGCACCTGGCTATTGTTTTAAGACAGACTTGTGAACCGTAAATCTGCACAGTGTCTGGCCAGCTTTAGACAACTTCATAGTTTGCTGTGGGATATAATCAATGTGATTTTGATCAACATCAGGCATACATTTTGACCACTTGTACGTTTGCATTGTTGTGTTTCTTTAGGAACTCTTAAATCGCATCGAAGACTTCCAGCAGCACAGTGAGAAGGTCCTGGCAGATGAAGTCCCCAGTGTGGCTGAAATCCAGAGCCTGCTGGACGTCAGCTTTGACTTTGACGTGGAGCTGCCCGAGCTGCCCCGGCTGAGAGTGAGACTGGAACAGGCCCGCTGGCTGGAGGGGGTGCAGCAGGCCAGCGCTCAGCCTGCCAGCCTGACTCTGGAGACCATGAGGAGGCTCATTGACCAGGGAGTAGGCCTGGCACCGCATCCATCTGTGGAGAAAGCCATGGCACGCCTGCAGGAGCTGCTCACTGTGTCAGAGCACTGGGAGGACAAGGCGAGCAGTCTCCTTAAAGCCAGGTGAGGGCAGCACTGACTGATCCATGTCGATGTTGCCGTCTAAGCCACAGGGTGGGAAAACATCCAAAACATCAAGAGGATGCTGTGATAGGTTGTCGAACAAATTATTTCTGTATTAAGTATCATAGCTGTGACTTTCTGTTCAGGTATTTGCACTGTGAATAATGTAATATTACATCAGTGCTCCTGATTTTGCTTCATTTTAATTACAGCTAGTGCAAAATGGTGCCCCTAGAATATTCAACAAGATCAACAAAAAGTGAGCATCATATTTAGTTCTGCCCTCATTTCATTGGTACTCGGTGCTGTTCAGTATTAACTGTCACAAGTGCTTTTGAAAGGCTTTAATGGCATGGCTGTCAGGAATGTGCATTTTCTCTCTCCATTAAAAGAACAACTAATTTAAAATCAGGGCTTCAATTTCTGCATTTTTCAAAATGCTCCTTCACAATGCGCAGTTTACTGCAGCTTTGATTTTTGGGTTTCACAATATAAAAAATATTGTTTTCTAGTGTTTTGCCCGAGACCTTTCACATGTTGCAAGTTCGACAGTGTTGGTTTTTAAATTATCCAATAAAAACTGTGTGTTCATTTTGAAAGTGTTTGTTGGAAAAACATTATTTTGGAGAGCTTCCTGTGTAAATGTCAGAAGAAAATGCCGTGGCAGTTCTTGTTATAGTCAGTTATTAACTTGGAGCTGATGCAGGTATTGTGTGTAAGTGTATAACCTGAAGTTTATGACTTGTGTTTTGCTGCCCACCAGACCACCACACTCCATAGAGACTCTCGGTGCTGCTGCTGAGAAAGCATCCTGCATCCCCGCTTACCTCCCAAACTCTCTTCTCCTGAAAGACACCATCAGAAAAGCCAGAGAGTGGCTTCAGGAAGCTGAGGAGCTTCAGGTTAGGATACACTTGGCATTTCATAACTTGTTCTCCATGTTGTCAATTTGAGTCTAAAGCTGAAGAAATCTGCTTTTATCATTTTTTTTTTTTTCAGGCCAATGGTTGTGTACCAATGATGGGCAGCCTGTGTGACATGGTGTTGCGAGGACAAGCCATTCAAGTCCACCTGGAGCCTTTAGAGGGGCTGGAGTCTCTAATGCTCGAAGTGCAAGAGTGGAAAGAATCTGCAGCTACAACTTTCCTCCAAAAAGACTCGACCCGCACCTTACTGGAGGTAAAATCACACAAATTTCAAAATGATTAATAAGCTCTTTCAGCTCACTTAGTCCTTATGTCCGCTGGACTGACAGCGTTACACCTGTTCTTCAGCTGCCACATTAATACACTCTAATATGACAGTTTGACATGAAAACCCATTTTCAGTTTATTAAGATTTGGCAACAGATGTTCTACAGCTGAATGGAGCTGAAGAATGGAGCGTAATTTTCTCTGTGATTACTGATTTTTAAATGTCGGTATGGCTGAGCATTCAGCACAGCTGTTCTCATGCTGTTAAGTAACCTTTATTTATGTAACTTTTGTCTGACAACGTCATGATAATATAACAAGCAGCAGTGCTGCAGCTCGATAGTGATGGTCCTGATCCTCACTAACTACAAACATAAACTAGTTCTGTTGTTGAGACAAAGTCAGTAACAAATGAAAGGTATCAAGCATTCATTTTATGTAAATCGGCAACAAATACAGGAACATATCTACATGTATGAGCTGGTGGACACTGACCTTTTACTCCACTGTGTATGTTAATGTGAAAGCCTGACCGTTATTCTGTTCATCTCAGGTACTGTGTCCAAGATGTGAAGTTGGAAATGTGGGTTCTCCAAAGAGGAAGGCCAAGAAAGGGAAAGAATCACCTAAAAGTAACAAAAAGAAAACCCCAAGGCTCAACACTCTCAGTGATGTGGACAAAGCACTTTCAGAGACCAAGGACTCTACCTCTGCAGTAAGTGTAGTAACTCTAAGAGCTGCCTACAAAGATAAATAAGCATGCACTAATGTCTGCTGTAGTCGATGGGAGTAATGAACTCTCACTATCAGGACACGGTTCTGACTCGGTCTGTGTTTTATTCACCAGATGGCAACTCTGGAGGAGCTGCGGCTCAGGGAGATGGAGGCTTTCTCTAATCTCAGGGCAGCAAATGAGTCAAAGCTACTTCCCACAGCAGACTGCATGGACCTGAAGGTGTGTGTCTGTCAGAAGGCGCCCATGGGTGCGATGCTACAGTGTGAACTCTGCAGGAACGCCTTCCACAGCGTGTGTGTCAGAGACCCGGCGGACTCCCATGAAACGCAGCCATGGCAATGTCCGCAGTGCCAGCGATCAGAAAAGCCCCCCCTGAACAAAGTCCTCTCTCTGCTGGCGTCTCTGCGGCACATAGGGGTGCGCCTGCCGGAGGGCGACGCGCTGCACTATCTGGTTGAGAGGACAGTTAACTGGCAGCACCGAGCGCAGCAGATTTCACAGTCTTGTAACCTACCGGAACTGGAAGAGAGGCCAGGAACTCCTCCCACCTTAACCCGCTGTGCATCAGGCAGTCACGAGGCTCACAGCAACACTCAGGTCACTCTTCATCTCCCTGTGGCACTTCATGTGGCAGCCAGTTGGAAAATAAGTACTATTTTGCAAATGTTAATGGTTTGTGATTTGATGTTTTTGATACAGGCCCCTTGTTTGACTCCAGAGTGGAACAGGACAAGCCATGCTCAGACGGTCTTCTACACCGAGCAGAGATGCATCCCTCTGCAGGGTCAGTGCCACTACACGAGTCCTGGATAACCAGCCGTTATAGATGATTGTTGTTCAAGTTTTTGTTTACCGTGTCTTCCTGTGTGACAGGCTTGAGCCGGGACCTGGAGGAGCTCATGGTGGAGGGGCTCCTGCTTCAGGTGTCTCTGCCAGAGGTCCAGAGCCTCTACCACGTTTTGTTGGACAGAGCCAGCAGCCAGCACACAAGCAGATGCATGTCTCCACCGCAGGATGAGTCCACGGACTCTGACAAACACATGCAGTTTAACTCTCAGGGAAAAAATCTGCCACTGAACCAGGTACAAACTTTCACCACCAAACAAAGTGACTCAGGCACTCCTCAAAACTGCCCCAGAATGAAAAACAAGTTTTAATCTGCGTTTTTTTTATTTTTCAGGATGGCATCAATGGTGTGAGGGACACTATGGTTGGCTCGGAAAAGAAAGCCAAGCGGCATCTGGAGAGGGACGGCTTAGACGCAGAGCGCAGGGTAAAGAACAAAAAGCACGCTCACAAAAGACAGAAGATGAATAAAAAGAACTCGCAGCGCAGGCCAGCCTCGACCTCGTCCTCTCCGCGCTCTGATTTCTCCCAGTCCGATGACTCTGACGAGGAAATGGCTGTGTGTCCGGCAGAGAGGTGTCAGCTGCCAGAGGGAGATGAGGTGAGGAAGAACGTGTGAAACCTCTGAAATACAGTTTTCTCTGCAGAGGCCAGTCTACCTTCAACTTTAGGGAGTGATTATATAAATGTAATGTACAATACTATCATGTAATGTTAATTAATTGAGTTCAACAGTAGAAAGGGTGAATGGACCACAAACAAAAGATAGCAGCTGAAGGAACACCTCAGTAGTAAAGTTGGTAATGCTTTAAGTCAGACTTAGAATATGGGAATCTACCTTTTAAGATCAAGGAAACTGAGAAACATGGTGATCATTCCAAATGAAGAACCGGAGCACGCTTGTGTTTTGTTATTTAAATCAGCCATCGAGTAGTTCTGTAGCTCAACTCTGTGGGAAGTATTGGCTCCTTGTCCAGCAGTGCAGCCCACAGTGGTTTACTCACAGCTTTCATAGCATTGTTTTCAGACACAGCAGGCAGCTGCTTTCAGTGAAAAAGCTCTAAACATCATTGTAGGACCACTGTACACTGCCACGGTTAGCGACAGGCTGGTATAGTGGCATAGTGGAGCATTTAGCAGCCGATACCTCCCTCAGGAAAATGGAGCTAAAAGAGAGTGAATATAGAGCTTATGTTGTTACTTATTGGGCATCAGGTGCTCCCTGTGTTTGCACAGTAGTATCGGCGAGCTGCGGTATTGAGATCTCGCCCTCATACCCGCCTGACTCAGTCGCACACACACACACACAGACACACACACACACACACACACACACACACACACACACACATACACACATACACACATACACACACACACACATACATATCAGATAAATCCAGGCTAGAACATGCACCAGTGTGATAAGAATTACAAAAATGCCAGAAACCATCTTTTGCTAAGTTTAGTTGATGTGTGTGTCCTTGGATATTTTAGTTTGGCCCATGTACCATACACTAACATGGAGGGGGGCAGCCTTTATGACTTGTACTGAGCTAAATGTTCGGCTTCACTTTTGGTGAGCTGTGGCGTCGTCCATTGTTACATACAGTCTATGAAAACAACTTGTGTGTGTGTGTGCTTGGCTGCAGGTGGACTGGGTCCAGTGTGACGGCAGCTGTAACCAGTGGTTCCACCAAGTCTGCGTCGGCGTTACGGCCGAGATGGCAGAGAAGGAGGACTACATTTGTGTCAGGTGTACACTGAACGATGGACGCGTGAGGAAATGAAGAGCGAGTACAGATTTTTCCTGAGCGACGGCTGAAAAGCGTCTGTCTGCCATCTGTCCGTTTATTGGAGCCACCAGTCTGGATGTGTCACTGATCCTGTACCCCCCCACCCCCACCCCACCCCCGTCCTGTCTGTCTGACCCTTTTGTAACAACGGTGCTATCTCTTCTTTGACTTGTTGTCCAGAACTATAATGTTTAGTTATTTTTTTGTATTTTTACATATATATATATTATATATATTTCTTTCTTCTTATGAATTGTTTGTGGTTGTCTAAAATGAAGAAAAAAAAAAAAAAAAAAGTGAAGTGTGCTGCATGGGATTCCATTACGTTGGCGCAAAGGAGTCTTACAACATTACAGTACAGAGGGTTAATATTATCTTTTGAACCTCCTTGCATGTTAAACCAGAGCTAAGGGGACAGAAGTCAAGGTTTTCATCCACTATCCCCCCAAAAAAGTACGATTCCAATTTTTTTTTTCTTTGAAATCCAGTGTTTAGTACATGCATCTTAATATAATTATTCCAATTTTTTTGTAGAATAGGTTTATTTATCTGAGCAATAATTTTTGTCTGAATTGATATACATGGCTTGATCTCCGCTGAGTTGTGTTGGTGCTTTAGCGATGGTGTGATGTACAGAAAGCTACACGGATACGTACGGCTTACAGCAGTGGAGTTGCAATGTGGTGCCGACAGAGCGCGCTCCTGACGTGTGACGCCGCACCATGTGACCCCGCAGAGGGCACTGAGGGTACTGTGGGAAGGAGCTGGGGGTAGCTGAAGATGTTACAAGTTTATATTGTGGAATAAAGCCCTTTTGTTCTATGTAGAAGACTCGTCCTTTCACTGGAACACACAAGAAAGAAACCACAAGATGATGTCATAAAAATGACTCGCAGCGCTTTAAATCCAGTGTTGTCCTGCCTCATAAAACACCCAAATTAAATGCTGTGGGTGTGACCATGAAGAAGAGGAATTGCCTCCTTTGATTTCTGCCTGTGGCTGTCAATAGATTGACAGTAGGTGGGTACTTATGGAAAGGCAGTGATACTAATAAACACTCAGAAATAGTCTTCCTCAGCTTTTCACAACTAGAGGAGTTGATGACTTTAAAGCCTTCCTCGGCTGACAGTGGGGTTGCAAACCTTTTTAGTTTTCAGCTCAGACTTCAAATCAGGACAAAAACCAGTGTATATTTCAACAGCTAAAGCTCAGTGTGCCCCTATGACGTGGGTTTATAAGACTTGAGGCAGTTCCGTGCTCCAGCTCCACACTGTGCAGTAAACCACAGTCCTGCTCTTCAAAGTTGGACACAAGGATGAAGAGGAGGCTAATAACAGCAGGCGCTGCCAGGAGGAGATGTGTGAGGTGTGAGATACGTCCTGTGAACCGTGCCGGCTGTATCCTTCAGGCCTCCTGTTCAGGAGCAGCAGTGACGATTAGATCAGATCTGAGGAGCTGCACAATAAAGTGACGATCAACACCCTCAGGATCGTATTGCTCAGATGGACGGCTCAGATGCTGTATACGTTTTTCTCACACAGCTCCAGACGTGTGTACAGATTTCATAACACCAGAACAAACGCTGAGCGACTCCAGCAGACGAAGGTTTCTATCATCTTTCATCAAACCATGAACGATGACATGTTTGGGGTGTTCAAAGTGCAGCAGCAGAAATGTAAATCCAGTGCTGCAAATAGACCAAAGTACGTTTACTATATAGTGCGCACATTTCCTTTATGTTTGTCAAAATTAGACAAATTAAATTCCTTTACAGGGAGCAGCAGCCAAACCACAGAGCCTTTTAAGGACTCGACACAGAGGCTGCTCCACCGTCTCTCATATGTCCTCCCCCAGTACACTGTGTCATTACACACAATATATCCACTGACCACTTAACTTTCCACATAAACATACTTTTCATTTGCATTCCAGCACCGTTGTCCACCTGCAGCACATCTCCGGTGCAGCCTGAGTGAACATTAATTTAGCTTCTGACAGTGTGAGAGCCTTTAATCTACTTCTCACTGAGGGGGGAGCCAAAAACCAGCAGAGTGAGAAGAAGGAGCCAGATAGCAGTGAACATGGAGGGATGCTTCGCCTGCTGAGACACCTTAATTATACTGCCACACACTAAATGCTGACTCCACTGATCTGATTGTATGGTAAACGGTTTAAACATGACCAAAATAAGAATTACAGAGGAGGACAATGCTGGTGGAGAAGCAGTGAGTCCCTGTCGGAGGAGTCTGAGGACTGCTGTGATGTGGTTGCTCCTCTTAGCACGTGTTAAAATCCTGACAGCAGCATTTTGTACAGCAGTGTTTGGATGTTTCATCTGCTGGTGGTAGAAGGATGAAGGTGAAGCACTGCAGGGTAAAAACATTGTATTTTCATGGTCGATTTTGAGATTTTGGGCAATTTTTATTTATTCATAGCATGTCTTCTTTCAGATGAGCTGAAAGAAAATGTCCAAAGTACATATTACGTGTTTGTTTCACTTTACTTTTTAGATTTTTTTTTCCCCTCATTCATACTTTTGAAGGCCGTTTCCTCAAACTGAGAGAAATCTCCACTTCACTACACACACCAAACTTTCCAGTTTTATTCCCAACAAACAAACAGCAGCACAAACTGAATGTGACACCCAGTGAACCAGCAGCGACTGGTGGAAAAGAGCTACGTGTATTTTCTCAGGTACCGTACCTACGGGCCATTCTGAAGTACTTGTGCTTCACTTGAATATTTCTGTTATGCTTTATACTTCAGCCCCACGACCTCTCAGAGGGAAATACTACAGTTTATTTTGCAGCTATAGATAGTGGGGTTAAAAAACACACAATAAGCTAATAAAATTATATTGTTACAGATTAGACGAGTGACTCTCAGCCTTTTTCCTATTTGTGTTCTCTTACAAAAAAGCAGCGTGTGGTTGGGTCCACTTGTGATGCTTCAGATATACTTCATAAATGGGTGGATGGATATATTTGAATATATTTCACTAAATATTTTCATATTCCATCAAATATTTCACACAGAGGCAAACATCAGTGAAAAGTCAGACGGGAAATCAAATCCAGATACTAATTTGTGCAGCAGAACTAGTATTTTCTAGCTCATTAATCATCTCAGGGCCTCTAAGATGCTGCTTTAAGTACATTTTCCCAATAATGTTTCTTGATAATGTCATTGATCTCTTACATGTAATGGAGTATTTCTATGTAATTGTATTGGTACATTTACATCATTGTAGGACCTCTTGGAGAAAGTGTCTGCAGCTGTGAGGTTATTAAACCATGTGGTGGATTCTCCTCATATCATATACAGTATGTTACATCTGTTCATGTCTTTTTATCCTTTAGTCACCAGAGCTGCACTGATCTGACAAATGAGAACAAATAGATATAGTGTGTGTGTGTGTGTGTGTGTGTGTGTGTGTGTCTGTTTACATAACTCTCAATATCATTTCATTTGTAACTTCCATATCTGTACTTTATGATGATGACTGTGGTAATGACTCTTTCATGTGTTTGTTTTGAACACGGGCAGACACATTTTCTTAGACTAACAGCAGTGTCAGTGTACACTACATCAAATGATATTAACAGTCGTAAGTCATCTGATGCTGGTGCACAGCCTCTCTGTCATGAGCTCCATATTTAGCCAGCGTGATGGGGAAGATATGCACCGAGAGTAACTCATCTGATCCACTCAGTCGCTTGGCCGTCACCAGCTGGGTGTCTCCTCTGTGTGGGCCTTTGTCAGCAGCAGAGACTCGGCAGACACACAATGACGGAGTAAATATGTAAATAGGAAGTGGATGATCAGCTCACATCAGACAGATCCAGCTAATAATGTGGCACACATACTGAAATTAGATGTGTCTCAGGAACAGTGAGAATCCAGTGTGTGTTGAGACACTGTACATGTTTCACTGGACACTTTGGCCTGCTGGTGGCGCTACAGGAAAAGTCAGGATAACAGGAGTCAGCAGGATTCCTCCTCTGGTCTGCACTCGTACACTAACCACCTGGAGAGGCAGCAGTTGGACGTTTCACCCACTGAGACATTACTTTTGCTATTTCAGCCACTGACCTCACTTGTTGGGTAGTTCTCACACTCTCTCAGTCACAACATAGTTCAGGTGTCACACAGGCAATAGAGTTTTCCCATGCACCCAGGGCAGCTAAGTGTGCGTAAGGTTTCTGAATGCTCAGTATTGACTAGGAGACTCTGTACATTCACACATAAACTCCTGCAGCACCCTGAAATGACTGACTTATAGAGTCAGTTAAGCTTCTTCTTCAGTGAGTCTGCGCTGTGCACACATGAACCTCTCAGGTGGGTAAACTGGGAGAGAAAGGCAATATCTCAAGTGAGTCAACTCTCCCTTTGCACTTTGTCGCTTATCGAACGCTGTGATCACCAGAACAATAGCTAGACAGATGTGCGGTGACTCAGGTGACCACAGCTGGAGAGCAGCCACATTATCACATCACCTCTGTGTCCACTGACGGCTGGCAGCCACTCAGTCTGCTCAGCGGCACCATGTGATCGCAAAGTTAAACATGGGCTGCCTTATCACAGGGATACAGCTCGTATGGTCGGTACATTTAGTTTAGGAGTGAGTTTACACCAAAAGGCAGCAACGCAGACAAGTGCTTTACATGATTCCTCCAGCAACAAGCGTCTAACGCCATGTGATTTTCATCTAAAAATACAAATAAACAGGAGCAGAGCCAAGTCAGACTGATGCAGCATCTGCATGTCCAACAAAACAAGAAGGAAAAAAAGAACTTGAGATCAGATGTAGGACGGTGTAGTCTGGTTGTGCTATAGACTGAAAACAAGTCTTGCTGCAAATCTAAAATGCCAAAGTGAGCAAACACAAGAGCTTCTCAGAGTCACTCAGGGTGCATCAAAGCACTTGTTATTGGATTCAACTTCAAACTTCACCTCAAAAATCACCTGCCAAACACGAGCTCTCAGTGCAGCTGTGCTACTTTTCATAATCAAGGCGCTTCCTCTCTGCTGTGTGTTTACGGCTTCTTGGAGTGTTTGAGCTTCAGATGTAAATATTCAGACGTTGTGACATGCTCCAACTTCCTGAGCAAGAATGTAAACAAAGAGTGAATCCTAAATCCCCACTTTCTGCCATGTTCACTGAGAAAATTAGACATTTTTAGATCCTTAAATAGAAAATTCACCAGCCTTTATGTAAGAAAAAGTAGGTTTCTCCTCCGCTGATTCTTTTTTTCACTGCTGTGGCACTTGTCCTACATAGAGACACACATGAGGATTAAACCCTCTTAAGGCATTTCCGGTATATAATGAGACTTTTAGAAAATAATGAAACCCATAATTTTCATATATGCATGTAAATAAGATAAAGTACTTTCCTGGTAGTAACAGAAGTATTCAGAGCTTTTGGGTGAGTAAATGTAGTAATAAAACACTGTAACAATACTCTAAAGAAAGGTTCTGCACTGAACGGAATAACGTAAGTAGCTATCATTGGCAAAAATATTTAAATTAGATCAAGTAAAAGTAATCAGTGGCCCCTGTGAGTGAAATCGTGTTACATTATGTCACTGAATAATCTTTACTGATACACTAGTCAAACCCTCTGAGATCAGCTGGAAAATGCATTGTCGTGAAGCTGAAAACGGCCTGTTTTTCTGAATGAAAAATCGAGATTAGAGATTATTTTATAGACCATGATGCACTGCTGTAGATTAAACTACCCAACAAGATATAAAGTAGTTAAAATGAGCTCAGCCTTAAACATCTACAGCAGTAAAATGCAACATGAAGATATTAATGCAGCAGTAATATTAACCCAAACACATCATATACAGTAAAACACTGGCAGGGAACGTTTTACTGTACAATGGATACTTTTACCTCTGATACTTTAACTACATTTTGCCGATAATACTTATTTCCTTCGACTTCAGTAAGGTTTATTTTCGCAGTATTTTCACAGAGTGGTATTATACTAAAACATCTGAGTACTTCTCCCATCACCATGTCAATTACTATTAAAATATGATGGATTTTTAAAATATCTGTCATCAATGCACATCTTGAACAGAACCTTACTTTGTAAAGTAACAAATAACTAATAGCTGACAAACAAAGGAAGTGAAGTAAAAAAAAAGAAAAAGGCAATCGCCTCTCCTGAATTGTTTAGAAAAGTATGAAATTATGGCATCAGATGAAAAAGTAAATCAAGTAAAGTACTTAAGAACATTACTTGAGTAAATGCACTTATAATCAGTGACATTTTAATGCTAACACTGTTTTTTTCTGCCATGTCTTACCTGGTTTATATTACTATTGTCTTTACCTTATCATCATCATCATCATCATCATAACTTTATTTCAGACACATGAGTCCAAATCAATATAAATATAAAATAATATAAAACACAATATTACTGCTATTTTACTTCACTTTATTATTTTATTATTTTAATTGTCTGATTCTGTTTGCCCCATTGCAGTCCTGACATGTTTTAATCAAGTACATTTACTCAAATAGTACTTAAGTAGAACTTTGATTTACTTTTACTTGGGTCTTTTCTATTCTTGCTACTTTATTTTTGTACTCCACTACATTTCAGAGGCAAATGTTGTACTTTTTACTTCACTACATTTAGATGCTAAATGGCAGTTTCAAATATGTATGTACAAACGCTTCACAAACGTTTCTGCTTTTCCTTTAAGTTATTTTAGATGTTTTAATTTATTTTTGATACTTTTGAGGTTTGACTGATGGTTGGGAAAAAAACAAGCATTATGAAGGTTTTACTTTGTTTAACCCTGACACCATTTCTCATTATTTCACAAACCAAACAATCGGTCAATTAATGGAGGAAATAACCAGAAGATTTATAATAATTAATAATTATAAATCATTGATTGCAGTTCCATACAAAATAGTTAAAAACGAGATCCACCTCAGCAGACTCCTGGAAATCCTGCTTTTATATTAATGCATAAGTAATAGTAATCAAATATTTAATAATAGATCATACACAGGGGACATTTTTCCTACACTGAGTTTCTTTACTTTTAAAACTTTGTGTAAATTTTCCTAATTATACTTACAAACTTTACACTAAGTAACATTTTCAGTGCAGGGATTTTACCTACCAATACCTAGTATTTTTACAGTGTGGTATTAGAAGTATTACTGCAGTAGTGGATCTGAATACTTCTTCCACTACCCCTTTTAACCCATGTAAAGAACTTTGTAACTTTATTTAGAAAAGTGCTGCATAAATAAAGTTTATCTCTTTCTATTATTATTGAACAGTATCATCTGTAACAGAAACACGGTTTTCACTTCCAGCCAGGAATTATTGATTATCATTATTAATAGAACAACACTGGCTGTGCTGAGTCTCACTTCATGGACACATTTTTTTTTATATATATATATATATATATATATATATATATATATATATATATATGGACACATGTGAACAGGTCCAGGTCCCCTCTGAGCGGCACCTGGTCAGAGCAGGGCCTGATCCCTGAGGTTTGAAGTGAGCAGCTTCACCTGGACAGCTGTGATAGGCTCGTCCTGGTCCAATCACTCGCTGCTGTCCGGACCCTTCCGCACATTCACTCAGTGTGGTTTAGCGCACACAGAGCGGAGCACGGTAAGTGTCTTCTGAAGCTTTAGCACTGAGTAAAAGCAGACAATTAGTGGCTAATTATCCAGTGTGTGAATCGTCAGTGTAACGACTAGTCCTTAAACATTTGGCTGTTTGTGGTGAGACACTAACACGAGCTCTGGCTCCCCTGTAGCGACATAATTATTGTGAGCTAAATAGCTTAGCCACAAGCTAACCTAGAAGACTGGGTTTAGGAGCTAACGTCAGCTAATGACTAACTAACGAGTTACAAACATGGACTGTGGTTCAGGCGATTTAATGTCTAACTGTATTTTATTTTGCGTTCAGATATGGAAAAGTTTATGAACACGTTGACGGAAACCAAACTAGTGTCTCAAAACGGAAACGTTGGATGAAACATAAAACGAGATTCGAGAGTTCAGCCTGGTGCTAGCTGGCTAACTAACTTATTAGCTCTCGGTGTTAGCTAAACACTTAACTATGTTAACCGTTAGCCAACTTAAAATGGAGTTTAACATTTGTCTGACAAGAAGCAGCGTTAAACTGTAGGCTCAACTTTATTATTTATTTTATTTAATTCTCTGTTCAGCCGGCGTTAGTTAACTTGTGCCGCACAGCTCCCCGCATCTTTTCCAGGCTAACACCCAGTAACGTTAGCTAGCTCTTACCAAACGATGCTAGCTGAATGCTAACGTATCAGTTGGCAAGCTAAGTGTTGAAATCAAACTAGTTTTTATTATCGGTTGCGATCTGCTATACTTTACATTAAATGCACGTTAAAGAAATGCAGCCCCATGATTTCTGCCAAAGACATTTTAATCGGTGTTACAGCCACAGTCTGGTGCGTTGGGAAACTAATAACCACACCCTTCCTTTCGACACCAACTACGCTTTAAGTTGTCACGAAAATAAGTTCGGTTTTGTTTTTATTTAAGTATTAAAAGCCAACGTGGCCCTGCTCGGTAAACTTATTAAGCCATCGGTTTTACAAGGCAGGCAGTTTCATGAAAGGACGACAAATCCAAGTGTGTTTGTGCTTTTCTGCCAAGTTAAAATCCATTTGCCCCCTTCTGGCTCTGACATGAGATATGATCCTCAGCATGTTGAAATGAACTGGAGAATAGTTTTAGTCCGTTTAAAAAGGATCTATTCGCTTTGCTTTGCGATGCGTTTTACACAGACATGTTTTTACATGATTGGTTTGTTGATCAGCAACAGGTGCTAAAAGGAGCAGTTTTGTTACGTAACATGTGACAGCTCACCTCCTGACCCACACAGCACTTAAATTGGCAACAGAGAGTCATCCCTCAAAGCATCATCAGCGTGATGATCATCATCACTGTGTGACTGCACAGCAGATGATTTCCATAATTCTTAAAAGTCCCTGTTTATAAAGGTCTCTGGTGTAAAAAAAAAATGTGCCTCTTGGTGTTTTTATTTGTTTGCCTCGCTTAAGAAATTGGCATGTAAATGAATCCATTTTCTTATGGACTGGTAATGTAGTGCTGATCTGACTGTAAACACTTCAATGTGTGTTTGAAATCAGGGCCAGCTCCCTGTCTGAACAGTTTGCCGTAGCCTAGCTGTCTGGCTCCCAGCCGACCCTCAGCACCTGCCCGCTGACATCAGTGTACCTGAGGATCTGCTGGCCGCGCCTGCTCCCCAGATGTAGAGGGAGTTGTCATCTGCAGCAGCCGTGTACACAGTAGGTGAATCTTAGCACGATTGTGTCGTCTTATTATTCTTTATTTCATTGTACAGTTTTTGTTCAGTGTACACACAGTACATTTGTAAATTGGGGTAGAGGTTTACATTTTGTTCTTGATCATAACTTTTTTAGCTGTTATCACAGTGGCCTCCCAACAAGGAGTCCACTCATCAGCAAAGCCAGCACAAATTCCCGAGTAGGATTGGTGAAGGTTGTCAGCTCAAGCGCCTGATACTTGAAATGTTTGAGCTCATATCTAATCAGGGGAAGGCCTAGCGTTCTTATCTGATGTCAAGGCTTGGAAGCAAGTTCAGTGACACCCACAGAAATTAATATTTTAAACACAGGCTGGTTTGCCTCTACGGACATTTTTAGGCCAAAACTGTATCAGACAGCACCCCCCTTGGCCCTGGTAATTATTTCAGTGCAGTGGCCATGCACACACCCTCTGATCTCCATTTTCTGTTTGTATGGTGTACTTGAGTAGAGGAGGGTCAGTACAATGTCTCTTTGTGGAGCGCCTCGTGTGCCTGTCTCGCATTGTGGGTTTCTGGTGGTGCTTCATACGTCGTAGTTAGAATTGCAAATGCGGTCGAGTGTGACAGAGTGGTTTTTGTATTGTTTGTTGCAACATTTGACAAATGTCCCACAGAGATGGTATGATTATTAGATTCAAAGAGGTTCTTAAATGAGATTGTATTGTGCATCACCCCCTCTTTGACATTTGTACATCAAATGAAGATGACATTTGCATTTCAGAATAGCATTTAAAACATAGATCCTCAAAAGCACTTGTCAGCACATGTGCCTCAGAACGTTTGTGAACAGTGTTATGTGACTATTTGCTCCTCCAGGTGTTTTTTTTTTGTGCATCTCAAAATGAAATTCTATTGTTTCACATCCCCATTCAGTCAAATTAAGCAGATGTACTCCAGCACAAAAACATACAAAACATGAAAATTAAAAAAAACAGTGGTGGGAAATAACGCCACAGAAGAAAAGCCCTCTGTATTACTCAGGGGCTTGATGATGACACATTTATCATTGTAAAAATAATAATGATGATGATAATTTTCTCTGTTATTTTTCACTGAATGGTTCCTATTTGATGACAGATTGTTTTGAGAGAAAACGTGTGTCTTAATCCTAAACGTTTTCATGCCTGTGACTCTTCTGACTGATATATTTTCTAGGCCACCTAAACTGTGTCAGGCTGATAGAGTTGGTGATAGGTCATTCTCTGTGGCCTTTCTCCTCCGTATTGTAATGAGATAAAGTTATTTGCGGCACTGGAACTCTTACCACTGTTTTTTCCACGGCTCCGCGTTGCATCCTATGGGTCACATTTAGCTATAAAGGAAATTAATTATTATCCAGTGCTACTTCTATGTGAAACTCTGGTCTGAATCTCTGGAGTTATAGAGACCGTCTATAGCTTCCTTCAGCTCCTTTTTTTTTTTTGTCTTTAAAGGCGACGCCCCTATTGTCATGACAGCTGATTCCCATGGTAGTGGGTGGGAAGAAGAGCTCATTTTTGGCAGAGGAATAACGTTTTAATCTGCTGATGTCAGCAGTGATTTTCTCATTGTTGTGGATACTGTATCGACATGGTGTTTGCACTGACATTCAGTCAAAAACTTCACTAAAAGTACTGTACTCTAACTGAGGCTTCACTGCTCCAGTCACTGTACACTGTCAGTGACAAATGCTTTGTGTAGTGTGTTGTTTGTATTAGGGAGCCTTTACACTAAATATAATTATATAAACTCCTTGATTTAAATGAAGCATGATTCTAATAACTGTATTATAGATGTGGCATGAATTAAGTCCCATCATGTTATCATAATTCTATTTAATGTAATTTTCTTTGGCACAAGGTAGTTTGGAGAAAGTTGAAGCTTGTTTAGTTTTAGATAGCACAGTAGTTTTCTTTTTTTTTCCGTGGCTGAAACTAACACAAAGATCCTCTGTGTGACTTTCTCCTCCTTTCTCTGTCCTTTCACAGACCCTTGTGCTGTCCAGTGAAGTTGCCCACCATGCGCGAGTACAAGCTAGTGGTGCTGGGATCAGGAGGCGTGGGAAAATCAGCACTGGTGAGTGATGGCTGCTGCCACAGGAGGGACTCAGCACCACCCAACACTGAATCCATATACAGTTCTGCTGTAAAATAGAGCTATTGACATGATTATGATGCAATTTATGAATAAATTATATTAAATTGGAATTGTAAATTAGAATGCTTTGAATGAGAAAAGCATATACAGTGAAATTGTAGATACATTTTTAGCACTTCAAAAACTCAAGAGGCCAGAATGAATAAAAGAGAGGCAAGAATAAGTCCGCTCCGTAATGAGCTGTGTAGTTTCAAGAGAATAAATGATCCTCGTTAAGAGATGAAACTGGCATCTAGTTATGTAGATGATGAACCATAATATTTTAATGTGCAGTAAGTGTGCTTTTATCTGGGGAAATACATTTGGATGAAGACGTATAAAAACTGAAAAGTACAGTGACAAATGTGCCAGTTTTGATTGGTAATGATATACTGTATTGATGAGTTCCTTTGCTTCATGTGTCCATTGCAGACAGTCCAATTTGTGCAAGGCATTTTTGTGGAGAAGTATGACCCGACAATAGAAGACTCCTACAGAAAGGTAACCTCAGAAACAGACTTTACACGCTTCATTTGGCCTCGTGAACTTTGTCAAAATAACTCCATTTAAATGCCTCCACTTATAAAAATGTGGCTGTCTGTTTTTTGTCCAACAGCAAGTTGAGGTCGATGGGCAGCAATGTATGCTTGAAATCCTCGACACGGCTGGAACAGTAAGTCAAGTCTGACACGGTTACCATATGGACAAGATGAAAGCAAACAGGCCGCTGATGGCTTCTCCCCTCTGTTATTGGCTCTGTAGGAACAGTTCACGGCCATGAGGGACCTGTACATGAAGAACGGCCAAGGTTTTGCGTTGGTGTACTCCATCACAGCACAGTCAACGTTTAACGACCTACAGGACCTCCGGGAACAGATCCTGCGAGTAAAGGACACTGAGGATGTGAGTGTAAAGCCCTTTTGTCATGTGTCTGTTCTCATTCACACCTAATGTTGTTATAATCAATGAAGGGCATGAGCATTTTACTTTAACGCTTCTTGTAGGGGAGGAAATGTGAAACATTGCAACAAGGTGAACATTAGAGTACTGCTCTTTTCATCGTCAAGCATTTTGTTTGAAATGTATTAGTTCAATGTAAAGAATAAGAGTCGACAATTAATGCAAAGTCTCTGGTTTGATTCCAGCCTGCAAAGACAAAACTGCCAATAGAAAAGTACCTCCAAAAGATAAATGAAGATTAATCTGCCATTTATTTTTTTGAGTAGTTGTTTGGCCGATAAAACATCACAAAATGGCAGAAAAACAAACACCCATCAATGTGCTACAATGCAGGATACGGAAAAGCAACAAATGCTCAAATGCGCTTGAGAAGATTTGTTGTTTTTTCAGATTGGAACTCAACATTTTGAACACTATTCAAAATGTTGAGTTCCCCGTAAAGGAACCCATGATGGACCCATACGCCACAAAGGAACATAAAAAAAAACAGCTCTGCTATCATTTGTTCATGAATAAACATGTGGGAGAACAAATAATGGGCCCACTGTTGGGCATAAAATATGGATATTGGGACATAAATACAGAATTTAAACAAGATGAAATGGAAGAGGAAAAAATACGGAGATGCATGGTTGTCGTCATTCAGCTATGATATGTTGGTAGATTATTCTGTATGCATCAGAGCTCAAATGTTTTTTCGACATCACTCGGTCTTGTAAGTGTATAAACTCCTCGGCCTGTGGAGTTTCTCTTCGGTGATAACCTTTCGGTGTTTGTATAAGCGGCCTGTGTCGCCTCTCGGGCTCATCACTCCCTCATTAAAGTCAACTCTGTGGGAGAGAGGGCAGAGCGAACGGGGGGCAGGAGCTTTGTGACAGGGTGGAAATGTCAGAGCCGTTGTTGGGTACTATCTGCCACGTTCAGTCTTGGTCTCTTCGTCTCTTAATTTAGAGAGAGGATAGACGGCATGCTGAGCATGTGCTTTATTCATAGCAGGTTGTTTGCTTGGTTGCCTTTCTTGGTTAAGGTCTCACTTTGTTAAAACATTTTGCTGTTAAATATGTGTGTCTGCTGTATATAGGATCATAAAGCAGTGCTGGGCGATAACAACATTGTATTGTAAAAGCTAAACGCTGTACTTTGACATTTCTGTTAATCAATCAGGTTCCCATGATCCTGGTAGGGAACAAATGTGACCTGGAGGACGAGCGTGTGGTCGGCAAGGAGCAGGGTCAGAACCTGGCCCGTCAGTGGAACAACTGTGCCTTTTTAGAGACTTCTGCTAAATCAAAGATCAATGTTAATGAGGTAAGTCCCTCTAATACCACATACACAATGTATGTCATAGGATGACGTGTTGGGCCATGAAGATTGTTTTGAAAGGACAGCAGATAACATGTCCATTTTTAGGGCTGCTACAAACAATTATTTTCATCATCAATAATTATTTTCTTGATTTTTGAAGTAGGGAAATGGTAAGAAAATATCATAGAAAATATTTTTACTTCACGGTCATGTACGAAAAGGGAAACAAGAAAATATCCACACTTGAGAAGTATATTTTTTTCTTAATAAATGACTTAATGCCTTAAATGCCTTCTCAACATACATCATTGCAGAATATTTAGTGTATTGATAAGTGACTTTGTTGTACACTGAGAGGGCCAAACCTTCCATATTCCCCATGATATACTCTTCTTCCATGCAATGAGAAAATGTCTAAAATGACACCAGAGACTTTCCACTGCAAGAAACCAGTCGTGTGCTCTTTGCCGAAGCAAAACGCTGAGACCATCGACCTTCCTCTGTTGTAGATTTTCTATGATCTGGTGCGACAGATCAACAGAAAAACGCCGATGGAAAAGAAGAAGACAAAAAAGAAGTCAAGTTGCACACTGCTCTAAATGCCCTCCCACAGTAGCTCCAGGCCAGGTGAGTGGGTGTTTCAACTAAATTTATTCCAGACATGTGCAGGGCTCCTGCTGCTCACTGAGCTCCAGATCGTCACACAGCGTTTAGAGGTTCATTACAGTAATTATTTAAGTAATTTGATTAACTTTTCTTGTCCCTGAAACAATAATGACTTGTGAAGCAGTAGGTTTGTAGGTTTTGTAGGTTTAAGAGTAAAAGTTTTTGGAGACAGAAATTGAACAAATCCTCTTTTTGTGCATCACGTGACCTATAAATTACATATATACGCCCTCTGTTTGCATGTGTACATGTGAAAATATACTTTAGGGCTTCACCATTTAATTCGATCAAAGACTGTTTATAATGCCTTATGTAAATTTAAAGTGTAAGCCTTTCCATGACTATTGTGGCTCCACCTGCTGTTGGAGCCTCGTAGCTGTGATTGTACTGAAGTACAGCAGCGTTACTGTATGTTCTGTTGTTTCCACAAATAATTCACGGAACTGCATGCATGTGCGTTACCAGCCACTGTCCCCCGAAGCATGCCATAGTGTTTTCTATGGGACTCAGTGATTGTTAATGTGGATAATTGGTTTACAGTCTTCTCACTTTGATATTAAAATCAACCTCTTGAGCCTGGCTGACGTCTGTAATCCATCACCGTGAATATCCTGTGGTGCTGACTGTTCAAGCAAAACTGCACTGCTGTGGAACACCACCATAATGTAACTTAGACAGCAATAAAAGCAGACGTGATGTTCCCAGTGATGGATCACCAAGTTTCAATAAACTCATTTTAAAAATCTGAAAACACGACAGCATGCTGTGTTAAAGGAAAGCTTCACTGTTTTTTTTTTTTAAGTCTGCTTTGAAACAATTGTCAGCCGCCTGCATGAATGTTGAGGCTGGAGTTACAGCCAGTAATCATCTTCATACTGGCCACTAACAAACCTTCCTGATAGAAAAATTGTAAATCTGTCTTTTAAGTCTATGATTTGTGTCAAAGGGGAAAATGTGCAACAGTTGTGGTCTGCACTATCGGTGGTGGTGGGGGGTCCTTTCTTGGACCTTAATGGCCTCATACCAAAGATGTGATGTGTTCTCCAAACTCCTGTAGCCGCTGATGATTTATTCTAGTGAAGTGAAGTCTTCTCAGTAGGGCCTTTTCACAGCCGACATTTTGACTTGTCAAAACAGGAGAGCACAGATCAGTAACATTTATGATGGCTAAGTTCCATTTAGGTGAGCCAGCTCCAGGACTCTGGTACCGACACCTCTCACTGGGACTCTTGATGGAGTGGAGCCATCGTAAATGTTGTTATAGACACCCCTTCCTGCTTTGACAAGTCAAAACGTCAGGACTCTCAAACTACCAGCCCAAGAGACCTTTTCCTTAGGGTTCACCACACTTAGTGTTTATTGTTACATCCAGCCTTTTGTTTCAGAGTAGTCATTTAATTTTCTAGTAAGGCTGCAAACCAAGAGCTTAAAATGCCTTTTTTTTATCTTACATTAAACATTTAGGAAGCTGCAGCAAAAACAACATACATCAGGCCAACAGCTCTGATTTACTGTAGCAGACCTGGCAGCAAAATGTCTCCTAAAGCTGAAAAAACGGTTTACCTGCAGCACAGACGGGTTCAGGAGAGGACGGCTGAGAGTATTTTCACTGAGATTTAGTGCGACTACCTCCTGTCTCATCTGCAAGGAGACGGTGGTTGTTGTTCTCTAAGGAAACAGGCATTACTTCACTAAACAAGCAGAGCAGTGCGACACGTACAAGGCAGAGGAGGATGGAAACACAGATTATTGATGGGAAAACAAACGCAGGAGTTTCTTCTCACAATGTTAAATATGTCCTGACATTATTTGATTACCTGATTATTCTCTTGCAGAAACTTGTAATGATTAACTGTTTCCCAGTGGATCGTGCCAGCATTCCAAGTCCTCTCCAGAGCATTTTGAAAAAGGCTGACCGAGATACTTCACCACTCGCAAAATGGCAGGAGACGGCACATACTCTCAAGATACACCTCTCTGCTTTTTAACGGCAAAGAAATCCGCCTCTGTTTTTTGGTGTATCGTCAGCCTGATGACAACTGTTTTTATTATGTGTTTTTTTTTTTTTTTTTTGTCTTCTCCACGGTGTCTTGCTTTTGGAAATATCTGTAAAAGAAGAGGCCATTGGTTTAAATCCATATATGGGAATTAAAACGTTTTATTAAAAGTAACATCCATCTTTGGCATATTGTGGCAATACGTTCATGTGAAATGTTGGCCTTCTCATACATTTCTGCACTAACATTGTCAACAGAGATGCATCATTGTCCTTAAGTTACTCGCTCCTACTTACAAAGATGTGTATTGATGAGATAACATCTTTCCTAAGTGACTTTGTTTTATATTGAAAGCTGCAAGCCTCCCACATTTCTCATAATATATTCTACTTCCATTTTTGCATAATAAAGCTAAGGAAATTAGTATTTTATAGACTGATGGGGGAAAACGGTGTATTCTGATTTGTGTCTTGAGGCTGAAATATATTGTACTAAACCAACTCTAATATTGCTGTCACAGATGATTTTCCAGCTTTTATGAATGATTAAATTTTAGTACATTTTCATTACTTTTGGTCTTGGTTTTTCATTATTGAAAGTGCGTGAAATATCTTTTTTGTGGTTTTAATAATTGAGAAATATAGTTGTAGATATTTGCAACACAAAGCGTATGGGCTAAAGCTGCAGGATATGAACAAAACCACTTCTAATGGTTTCATCAGCTGTGTTTTCTCCTCAGCAGACGATAGCTGAAGTTGGTAATGTATTGATCGGGACACACTGTTGTGAGAGGATCAATTCCTGCAAGAGAGCCTCCGCAAGCTAGAAGTGAGACTACAGTGTTTCCTGTTGGCAGAAATGTTGAATCCCCAAGTCACCAGAGTTTTAGCAGAGGAGGCGGCTCAGGTGACCTGCAGAGGAAGAGGAACTCCGACTTCAGGCCCTGAAGAGGAGAAGGCAGCAAAAGCAGAATAGAAAGTGATCAGATGGTGGACTCCACCCTGCTGCTCCACCTCAGACTGATGATGAGACACAGAGGCCTTGTTCGGGTGCTATAACCCTGAACTGCAAATACATCATGGTGATCACATGCCTGTAAGAGTAACATCTACTGACATCTTCTATTTCCATTATGTGCCTTTGAACTTGAGTGAAGCAGCGATAGAAACTGCCTTTACTCAGATACACTTTACACTTCTGCTGCAACACATTACAGAGACAACTACTGTGCTTTTTACTCCACTGTTCTATAGATGTAGTTACTTTTACGTACTTATGATGATCATTAAAAAGTAACTGTTAGATGAAAAGTTCTTTAAAAATGCGCATCAAACCTTTGTTTTTTTCTTCTTTCCTGACCTGGTAACCATCTTATGACCTCCAAGATTTACTGTATGATGTGACTCAACTATCTTTAGTGTTTCAAACTAGCTCCAGCTGCAACAGCAAAATGCCATAATACATCCATGTATATATATATATATCCTGTAACTTTAGATACTTGTAGTGTGCTCTGCTGGTATTTCTGTGCTAAAGGGCTGCTTCTGAATGTAGGGCGTTCACTGGTGGTTAGTTTGACGCACTGGTTGTGTTTTACTTCAGTAAAGGATCTGAGCTCTTCCTCCACCACTGGCTACAAGCAGTCTGAGGCACTAAAGGGACCCCTGTCACAGTCCTGTTGGTGCAGCTACCTGTGCAGGAGCCTGAACGATGACAGTCTGAGCCACCAGCTGTAATCAAGCCCCCTTAGCTGGAGGGAAGTCTGTCTAAAGGCACCACAGCGGACCTGCAGCCTTTATTTATACAGTCGCAATTAAAATCCCGTTTCTCCCCATTATCACCGCTGCCTGCCGAGCGGCGGTGACTCCCCACCTCTCTCGCCGACCCTGGCCCTCCTCCCTGCCTCCTTTCCCCTCCCTCTCTCCCGCACGCATGCATACAGACCGACAGGCTACGCGACCCCCCTCCCCCCCCTTCCATCATTTTCCCATCTCTTACTCACTCTCTTCCCTACAACAAACATGGCCGCGAAATCTGACGGTGCACCCGTCTCTCTACGAAACGAAATCCCACCCGAGTGTCCTTCCAGGTCGGACCCGCGGCCTCCCCAGCGACGTGTGGCCGAGCAGCGCTACTCCCTCCCGGACTGCTGCTGGACGCTGTGCGCCCTTTTGGTCTTCTTCTCGGACGGGGCCTCAGACCTGTGGCTGGCCGCGGACTACTACCTGAGGAGGGACTACTGGTGCTTTGCTCTGACTCTGGTCTTTGTGATAGTCCCGTCCGCCGTCGTGCAAGTGTTGAGCTTCCGATGGTTCGCCTACGATTTCTCGGAAACCGTCGAGAGCGGCACGGCTGCGGCCGCCGTGGTGGCGGCGTCGGGAGCGGAGGAGAGCGACTTCAGCACCAAGGACAGCGGCGAGCGGGGCGCTGGCCGCTCTGCCGCGGCCGGGGTGCTGCCGGGGCCGGGCACCGGGGGAGGAGCCCGGGGCTGCTGCAGAGTTTTCATGTGGCTCTTCCAGGCCATCATTCACATCTTTCAGCTGGCACAGGTCTGGAGGTAAGTCTGAACTCTCATAACGTGATCTGAGAGGAGAGGGGAACTACACATTCTCAGCCTTTGTGTGTGTGTGTGTGTGTGTGTGTGTGTGTGTGTGTGTGTGTGTGTGTGCACATGCAGCCTCCACAGCCCAGCATCACTCCCTGTAGCCAAACGCTTATGAAATCATTCACGGAGGACTGTGCCCAAAATGCCAGAATGTCTTTTTGTATTGTTTGACGTTTCTCCCCCAGCTTGGAAAGGGACAATCAGACTCCACCCACTCCTCCCCCCTCAGCCCCCTGACAAGCTTTTAGGTCAATCATCTCCTGGGAAATTCATCAACTCGTCCACACCAATCGCCTTATATAGAAAAATAAAAACCTCTTTGTCTTGTGGGGTTTGGCCAAGACAGAAGAAAATGAATAGTCATAAATGCCATGAGCGTTGCCTCCTATTTGCAGTGATGTGTGAACCCGCCTCTGCTCACTGTTTAGTGTATTTCCAGATCTTAGCTTGGGGCTCCTTCTCTTATGTTTGTAAAATCCATATGCTCAAGTCTCCCAGCGCTTTTTAGATCGCACGCCTGTCTCTCTCCACTGACTCCCAACATGTTTAATTAGCAGGCAACGCCGTGAGACTGAAAACAAGCCAGTGTACACTTTGTTTGACATTACTCTCACTTGGATGGTAGTAGGTCTGTAGGTCAGCTACTCAGTCAGTGATGGTGAGGCAGCGCTCAAGCCTGGAGTGCTCTGATAGGTTTTGACAGGCTTGAACTGCTGCCAGTCAGGGGGAGGCATTCAGCTGAACGGTGGTGGGAGGAGGGAGGACAAAACGTGATGATACTCAAAGGCAAGTTGTGTTTTATAGTCAAACGGGGATGTCACAGAAACACAAATTATGTGTAATGATGAGATCGGATGCAAATCAATTGTTTGATTTATTGGTAGGCCTCAGTCTGTGTCTGCCTTTGTGGTTTCTCTCTTCCTGCCTCTTTAGACTGCCCTATGGGTAATATATATTGATTCTTTATTTCCTCCTGTAGACTTCTATGTGTATGTGTGTGTGTGTGTCTCTCTGTGTGTGTGTGTGTGTGAGTGTGTCCAGGAGCACATTAAAACATTGTGGCAGCACAGAATTACCGGTAATGCCATTAAAGCTGTTGTGTGTGTGTGCTCCGTTCATCGCTACTGCTCTCAGACCAGCGTGTCTGCACATTAAGAGGATTACCGCCGTGTGTTTTACCCTCAGCTGTTAACTCAGGAATGATCCGTCACTGATACACAGTTAGTCAGGTGAACCGGGATCAATTTGGGCCGGCTACCAGAATTAAATGTCAGGGCACACGAGATGGGATATGGGGTTGTGTTACAGATACAGTGCACGCCATGAAACTGTATGTGTGTGTGTGTGTGTGTGTGTGTATGTGTGGCTCAGTCTTTGACCCTCATTACTGCTACGTATCATCTATTTTCTCAGTGTGTTACATCCCAAGGCACACTTTGTGTAGCAGGAACCAGGAGAAAAAAGGGTTACACAAACTCTCTCGTGGTTCACTGGGCTTGTTGACATAGGGCTCTTCTGACCCATCTCCCCGAGGCAATTACTGAGACATTTATGGCATCAGCCCTCCATGGCTACCACCACTCGTTTTCTAACAGTCAGGAGCTGCGTAATGACAGAGGTGATGAATTACACATTGCATATTTGCATGGTACAAACAGATATCGCTTGTGAACACATCTTGTGCAGAAATATGTTGGCTCAGTGTGTGAACCTGTCTCTTGGTTATACAAGGTCATTATGAAACAAGTTCAGACGGGGGTGTGACTGCATGTCAGTTAAGCTCGGGAGTTCAACGAGGGGATTTATAGCGAGCTCTTTTTCCCCCGCCTAACCTTCAGTCTGAAGACTGGATTTGAGAGCATTTACTTGGATGTCTTTTCTCTCCGCAGCCCCTCATGTTTAGCTTTTTTCTGCAGCCTTTCTGACTGATTTTATTTCAAGAGAGATTGCAGACAAGCTCTATATTCTCACCCCCCCGGATGCCTGTACTAAAATTAAAACCACAGAGCTGCTTAGTTCGGTTTCAGTCTAATCTAAATCCCAGTGGAGCAGGCAACCAGCTTTTTGGCAAGAACTACAGACAGCTCCCAGAGTTTGAAATAATGAGTTATGACTTCTGAGAGTCGGTGTTTGATGTCCAAAAGTTTTTGAAGCACAGTGCTCAGACCTAAAAGTCTGCTCAATCTCACTTTTTCCCAACAAAACTCAATGCACTGATGAATTGCCTCTGAAAATCGTCTGCCTCTGATACACAGGTACGTCCACGCCCTGTATTTGGGCGTGCAGAGCCGCTGGCACAGAGACCCAGAGCGCCGTCACTACTACTGGCGCATGATGTTTGAGAGTGCGGATATCAGCATGCTGCGTCTGCTCGAGTCCTTCCTGAAGAGCGCCCCTCAGCTGGTGCTGCAGCTCAGCATCATGATCCAGGCCAGTCAGGTGCTGCCTCTACAGGGTGAGTGCCACAAAATGACCAATCGCCACGTCAGCCAGTCAGTCGTGTGTCTGCAGCCCACACTGTGCATGATGAGTCGCCTGTCTGACCCCCACAGAGCAGAGACATGTATATTCTTGTACTGTGCTAGATGGTAAGACAGCTACCCCGGAGCCATTTGCATCCCGTCTACCTTCTATTGCTCAGTCTCTCTCTCTCTCTCTCTCTCGTCTCACCTCCCCCTCCCTCTGTCTCTCCAGGGCTTTCAGCTTCTGCCTCACTGATATCCCTCGCCTGGATGATCGCCTCCTATCAGAAAGTCCTGAGGGACTCCCGAGACGATAAGCTGCCCATGACCTACAAGGCCGTCATAGTTCAGATTCTGTGGCACCTGTTCACCATCGGTGCTCGCACCCTGGCCTTCGCCCTGTTCGCCTCTGTGTTCCAGCTTTACTTTGGCATCTTCATTGTCGCTCACTGGTGCATCATGACGTTTTGGATAATTCAAGGCGAAACAGACTTCTGCATGTCCAAGTGGGAGGAGATAATCTACAACATGATGGTGGGCATTGTGTACGTGTTCTGCTGGTTCAGCGTGAGAGAAGGGCGCACTCGCTGCAGGATGCTCATCTACAGCCTGACTGTGTTCGTTGAGAACGTGGCGCTCACCACTGCCTGGTACCTGTACCGCGGCCCTCGTACCTCAGACTTCTATGCCGTCATCATGGTGTGTGTGGTGGCCAGCAGCTACGCTCTGGGCACCTTCTTCATGTTTGTGTATTACTGTCTGCTGCACCCTGACGGCCCTGTCTCAGGGTGGGGTTATATCGTGGAGAAGGAGGTGCCTGTGGAGTCGCTGGTCTCCCCGGCATCCAGCCTCCCCCCTGACCTGGTGAGCAGCCCCCCCAGGACCCTTCAGAGAACTAAAGGGCCAGACAGAGAGCAGGGGTCGGGGGTAGATGGAGACGTGTTTCAGGTACGACCACCTCGGGGAGCTCAGGCCCCGGTGCCCAACCTCACACCCAGGACAGAGGGGCCTGTCATCCGAATAGACCTGCCCAGGAAGAAGTACCCCGCCTGGGACGCTCACTTCATCGACCGCCGACTGCGTAAAACCATCCTGGTGCTCGAAAGCGCTGCCCCGGTCACGCCAAGGATTCAATACCGCTGTCTGGGCACACCCAAAGAAGTGATGGAGTACGAGACCACCGTGTGAGGTGCTGAAGGTGCTGTGACCCAGCTCGCCGCTGTGTGGACACCCTGCCTGAAACAAAACGGCAGGTGGATGACTCTCACGAGCGGTCTGCTTCAGCCCCACGCCTCCTTGATTGCTCTCCGTGCTATCAGGCAGAGGAGACAAACAGGAGAAGAAAGGGACGGACTGTGGTGTCTTTATTTTTTACAAAGGCAAAGTGCTGTGATGTTGTCTAATGATGGTGCATATTTGGGTTTCTGTATCATTTCTCAGGTCAGGGTGTGGTACAGGAAGAGGTCGACATCAGCAGCAAAGGGCGCTGTCCAGAAACTTAGGTGGGCAGAGAGGTGGACCTGTACGATTATCAATCAGAGGCAGAAAGTCCTCCTCAGTAAAGGTGCTTCAGCACAACCTCTCAAGGCGGTCGACACCAGAGACGAGCCTTCAACATGCCTGATTATTTATGGCAGCTACAACCGAAACGCCATCAAACGAGACGCAGAAGAGTGCGTAGGAGAGGCGTTTAAAGATGGAAAACTCGCACAAACTCGCCATTTCAAACACAGTCAACAGTAAACAAAACACAGGCACTGATAATCATAATCATCATTTTCCATAGCTACTCACTCATGTTGACGGAGTCTCTGCGGATGCTGCTTCAAATCTGAACGGCGGTTCAAAAGCAACATTTGAGTTGAATGTAAAAACAGTTGAAAATGTGGTTATTTGTGACAAGGCTTTGAGCATTTTCATGCTGTTTAGTGGGATTTACGACATTCCTGTGGTACTATATTTGTTTCTTTGAGGTAAACTAGAACAAAAAAAGAGATTTGTGTGCGTTTACAAGCAGTCTGTTGTTTCTGGCCATCACTATTATTCTAATAAGATGCACCTTCTCTCAGAATGTGTATGTGCTGAACAGTAGCTACATTATGATTTACATTTACATTCGCAAGATGTATTCTACTGATAGGACTCTCCACAGTTGTATTTTCATACGGCATCCTCCTTCCACAGAAAAGAAACCGGGACAGACATTAACTTCCATGTAAATTAAACTGTACAATGAGGAGGAAGTCACAGAGGGACAGCACTGTCAGTGATTGTACCGTATCCATATTTTGTTGTCTGAAAAGGTCAAAAAAAAAAAAAAAATAGCTGCAGACTGCAAACAGAATAGCTTTGATATTATTGATGGTGCAGGCATGTGGACTTTTTAAAACACTTTATTTTGCAGGTCTGTTATTCTTCGAAACGTTCCTAGAAATTAGTACTCAATTTGGTGCTCTATAGGAACTCTATTTAACTAACTATTGGTAATTTAATTTGCCGTATATGTTGAATTTCATACTCGCTCATAGACAAATTGCCCATTTTTGTTGTACACTGAAAGAGTCAAAGTTTCACTAGCTTAGCATATTAAAGTTAATGATTTATTGTAATTTATTATCTTTAATTTAATTACAATTAGTGCTAAGTTAATTCCAGGATCTTTCCCGGAAATTATGGAGAATTTAAGGACCTGTAAAATAAAGCGTTACTTATGAAGCATACTTTATTTTATCAGGGTTGTTTTTCTATAGGATAGTCACAAGAGGGAAAATTCTGAACTTTGTGTGTGTCTGTGTGTGTTTGTGTGTATGTGTGTGTGAGCTCACATACCAGCATGTGTATGGGTGTGTGTGTATGTCTGTGTGTGTAGGGGGGGAGGAGTCCTGCCACATGCATTTTGCAATCGGGTCACTGGGCTATGACAGTTTTGTTGTAAACACTGTCCAGTCAACTCATTTTCCCCCAGATGACACTGAAATAAAAACAAATAGCCCACAGAGCACCTTTACCACCTCTGTTGCAGTAACAAAGCCAGAAGGGCTTCAGATGTGGCGCTTAAATGCGTCACATAACAACCACGCGGTGCACCATGAGATGGGCTTGTGGCAGGAGCCGGGCGGGGCTGTACCTCAAACACAAAGCTAGAATCAAAAAGCCTTAAACTGGTTATACCAGACTGTTGCTGTTCAGAGCAAGAAAAAGAAACAGAGATCGACAAGAAGGTGAAGACAATTTCATTATGTTGTTGTTGCTAAAATAAAGAGCAATGTGTTTACCTGACTTTTGCTGTTAGTGCCTTTTTACCCAGAAACAAGACATTAGATAGATAGATAGATAGATAGATAGATAGATAGATAGATAGATAGATAGATAGATAGATAGATAGATAGATCGATCTAAGGAGGCAGATTGCTCTGATTGGATTGAGACTTAATCCCATCTCTACGTTGCAGTGGATTAGCAGCCCTGAACTTGTCACCACTACCTCCTATGTATATCCACAGAGGTCAGTGACCTCTCAGCAGAACACACTTGTCGCACTGTTATCGTATATTGTCGTTATTGTAATTCTCCTGAACTGCAAAGGAAGGGAGGTTCAGGATTTCCATCGCTCTATTCTATTGATCACTTCCACTCAGGAGATGGAAAAGCTTTCACGCATCACTTTCTGTCTCAGAGAAATAGGCTCCGGCTTCATGTTTGCAAGTCAATGAGGTGTGAAGGCAAAATGAAAATACTGTGCAAACTGTCCCATTAACTCCTGTTGCTGCAGTGAAATGAGAGAACAAGCAGCCAAGCTGTTTGCTGGAGCTCCTCTTTGATCTCACAATCACAGTTTCACATTCCCCTGACTTGTTCACAAATGCTAAATAGATAGCTGGAGCCATTTGCTCAGAGGGAAAACACTCCGATGTGAAAACATTTTTGGAATCCACAGACCTGCCTGAACCTTTCTTACACTCAGCAGAGAGACAGAATGTACCAGTAGACAACTTGTTTTGAAGGCATCTGGACCAAAATCCATTTATCAACAAGTTATTATGAATAACAACAGCAGTTTGGATGGATTATTGTAAAAATCACATACTGACTTACATGACTTATTAACATAAATAACACAGTTGAGTGTTTATTACAATGTGAGAAACTGTGAGCATTTATCAATAGATTATCAAACAGAAAGCATTAACACCAGCCGAAAGAATTCTTCACAACCTGGCAGCCTGTTTAAATGTTCTATAAAGCATTAGTGAATGATTTACTAAGACTCAATAAAGCCATTGGTCACTGCTCATTAGTGGAAGATGAACTCAGATCTTTTACTTGAATAAAAGTAGTAATACCACAATGGAGAAATACTATCTTCAAAGTAAAAGTCCTGCATTCATTTTTACTGAAATTAAAGACCAAGTATCATGATCAAAATGCACTTAAAGTACCAAAACCTGGTAATATATAATTTCTATATGGCTGAGTAGCTTGTGGATTTACCCCAGAGGATCAGTAAAGTCTTATCTTAACCAAAAATGATACACAATATTTGATCATATTTTGTATAATTAATCTAAATATATATATGCATACAGTAGAAGAAAATGAGAATGTAAAGTAAAAATGATAACTAAAACTAGAACTTAATCAGTAAATTAAATTAGTTGAATTTGGTGAATATTTCTTTGTCTCTGGTGTCCCGCCCACTATCCCACTACACCCAATCACCAACGAGCAACAAGAATATTTCCGCATATTTTGTCTGTCATCCAATCACCTACGAGCTCTTACACAGTATGGTTCGCAGAATTACCACACAGCCAATCAGCGCATAGAGGGGCGGGGCCAGCGCGCTGGTACCAGTAGCTCTTTCCCTTTGAGTCCAACGGCTTCATTTCAAACTAGAATGGCGACCGCTGTCTGCGGTCTGCAGTCCACCGGCAGCAGCTCTGCTAAACCAGCCAGGACACACCGGGAGCGCCGGCGGAGAGCGAAGGATTCGAGACGGAGACAGGCGGCTCTTTTGTTCCTCAGTAATATTTCACTCGACGGACGGCCCAACAGCCAGTTTAGCGATGGAAATACCGACCAAAACGTCGCCGAGGAGCAGCGACTCGGGGACAGAGTCGGTGGCGGCACCGTCTCGCCCCTGCCGGCGGATATCCACGGAGCGGTCACCGAGGTGACAGAGCCCGCTGCGGCCGGTGGCGGCTCGTCCTCCAGCTGTCCAGCGGTGGTCAGTCCTAACGTCACCCGGTCTTCTATGGTAATGTCTCCGGGACCTGTTGGGGCAAGTGCTGTGGGGGCCAACGAGGTATTTCTGGAGGGCAGCAGTGCGACCGAGGCTCTAACCCCGGACACCCCAGTGTCTCCTGTGGCCACCGGACACCAGCCCTGCTCCCGTGTCAGGTCTACGCCCGCCGTGCTGAGCCCGGTCCCGACCGGCAATTCTCTGGATTCACGACAGAGGTGAGCACACCCGGGGCCGGTGTCTCACCACGGGCCTTCAAACAGGCTACCGGCTTCCGCAGAAAATGAAACCAGCCTTTTTCCTTTAACCGATGTGTCATATGTTGGATATTATTAGCGTCTGCTGGCTTTTTGCCTGCTTTAAAATAAGAAGTAACTCTGTGCTGTGAGGTGTTGTTTGGGGACAGCAGATGATAAAATCCAACCCTCTGTTGCAGACTTTGGCTTTACCTCCAAATATGTTTTATTAGAGGGTTTACATCATTGAAACAGTCCAGATTAAAGAGTCATATCACAAGGAGGCCCTTATTGTTTGGTTGATGTTATATCAGCATAATTGAAGTGATCTTTGTATCTTTTCCTGGTTTCTGCTCAGGTTGAGGAATGTCTCTGGTTCTCCTGGACCCAAGGTGCCAAAGAAAGTCCACTTCATCAAGAGTATGAGGCAGTATGATACTAGGGGGTGTAGGTGAGTCTGAAAAACACATTTGCACATACAAGTACATGTACATACTGTATATGGTAGAGGAGTCCTCCTAAGTTAAGGCTCCTCTACTCAGAAATGTAAAAACACAAAGGCTGTTTTATTTTGGAATAGGTCTAACTCATAACCAGCCTTACGCTGCTCCTGCTGGTATTGTAATAAGCTGCTTAACTCTGGAGCAGAGACTTAGTTTGGTCTGCAGAGGAATAACAGCAGTACAGCTGCTGAGTGGTGATTGCTACAGTGAATTTAATCACCCTTGGATGCTTTGCAAAAGCCAAAAGAGGTGCACTGAGGAAATGTAACACCCTACTGCACCAGTAACAGTAAGGTAACCCCAAAGCCAGATGGCACTGAAATATCACACTGTCGTTCGTTGTCCAGTAGAAAACAAGAGTGTGACAGTGTTTTCGTTTGGATTCATTTTGTTGAATAATTTCTTACTCTGTCTGTAGACACTGAAAAAACATGTCATATAGTTTTTTCTGTTTTTCCCCACTAGCCAAACCATGTGTGTTTGACTCCCATTTTTGCATTTCAACATTTCATGCCCACATACGTGATTATGTGTCATGTGTTTTCTGCTTGTGTGCAAAACAGTGATGTAGCAATCCTAAAACCGCCCCACAGACTTTCTTTCTGTTTGAGGCAGCATCAAAGTGCGCGGTACTTACTGAGCAGAGGCAAAGCTATCTGGGTTATATAACTAAGTAGATTTCTGTGTTGCGATATTGTCCCCTGTAAGAGATTTGATATCTCTCCCTGAAGGCCACAGACTGCTGACTGTATGTTGTTGGCTGGTGTTTTGTGGGGAGCTGAAGCCTGGTGTGTGTGTGTGTGTGTGTGTGTGCAGTCTTCTTGGTTGCCAACAGCATTGTTGTGTTTAGTGGTTGTGGTGCTGTTGTTGACTAGACTGTGAGTGGTGTGTCCACATTTTTGCCAGAACAATAGAGTTGTAGTCAGTGCGCGCTGCGTTTGTTGGTTTCTTGACGCTGGCTTTAACCAGTCCAGCTCTCAGCCACCGTCTGTGCCTCTCACACTACCTCGCTGAGATGAGCATTTTTCTAAACATGTGACCTGTGAACAGTATTCTGTCTGCTGAAGAGCTGCAATGATTAATTGACAAGTATTTGATAGTTGTTGTATTGTTTTATTTATCATACACTGGGTGGTTCTAATTTCTCTGGTGCTTATATTTTGCTGCTTGCCCGGTCTTACATTACAGTAAACGAGACAGATGGATTTGATCATGTTTAATTCGCCACAGTTGTAGGAACCCTGAATATATTTTTTCAGAACAAATGGGATTGCGAGTGTAAATGGCCTAAATGGTCTGTACTTGTATAGTGCCTTTCTAGTCATTTTGACTACTCAAAGCACTTTTACATTACATCCTCATTCACCCATCGTTCATTCAGGAGGAATGTAAGTCGGAGGAGACTGTTCTTTCACACACACCGTAGCTGAGCTTCAGGAGCAAGTTGGTTCAGTGTTTTGACCAAGGACACTTTGACATGCTGACTTAGAGGAGCCGACCATCCTGTTAAAGGAAGGCCCCTTACTGATCAATCTGCTGGTTATCTTCTAAGTTAATCGATCAATTGTTTGATCTGGTTTCATGAGAAAATAGTGAAAGATGTCTGTCACATTTTCCCAGAGTCCAAGTGGACACCTTCAGTGTTGTTTTGTCCGACCAGCAGTCAAGAACCAGAAAAAACATTTGGAACCACAACATAAGCTGTAGGCCTTTTCCCATTATCTATTGGAAATAGTTATCTGATTAGCACTCATCTGTTGGTTGACTGATTGCTTCAGCTCTCTTATCTCTGTGACTTGAATTTTGTGGATGTACATGAGAAGCACAGCCCGGGGCTCAGGTCCCCCCTTTCCTGTTTGGAGCTTTAGAGTGGTGGAGGTGGCTGTTTGGCTTCGATAGTGACGTAGATCATCATAGAAGTGACTCTGTGACTGATTTTGCTGTCACTGCAGCCCCAGCACTGATGAATATCCTGTGTACAGTAGCTGCAGAGTAGCAGCGACTGTAGTTGCTGCTTGTAGACTGACACACCATCTGTTTTGTCTGCCTGTACTTGCTGTGTCCTGCAGGATCGTGCTGATTTGTGCCAAGCGGTCGCTATATGCTGCTTTCTCAGTGCTGCCGTATGGAGAGAGTGCTCACCTCAGGTACAAAGAAAGCACCCTCCCAAGCAGAGAGCACCCACCCTTTGCTTTTATGTTTTCATCATCCTCCAATGTGATCCATATCATTCCCAGGACAGGGCTGTGTGTGTGTGTGCGTGTGTGTGTGCATCGTGTGGTGAAAATAACATAAATGTGACTCTTTCTGAACAGTGATCCTAAGCTGGAGGCTCAGAGGCAAAGGCTGTCTTCTGTGGTGGCGGCTGACCTGCTGCCCTCACTGGAAGGTGTGGAGCTGGGAGCCTGTGGCAAGGTAACTGTGTGTCTGACACAAAGAAGCACGATGAGAAACAGAAATACTCGAATGACTCGAATTCATTGGCTTGATTCATCTCATTTCCTCCCGTCAGACGGTGTCGTATGCTCAGTTGCTTTTCCCGACCAATGCCTTGGTGAGACAGAAGAGCAGCGGCACGTCGGAGAACAGCACAGCGCAGACCCCCCAGTCACGTTTCCGTGGCAACGGGCAGAGGAACTTCACCCCTGCTCGCCCGAACAACAGTGCTGCACAGGACCCATGTATGGCACAAAAGACACACGCCTGCTCCTCCACTGTTTAATTGACCTCTGTCATTGTTACCATTAACCTGTAATTTATGACATTGTGTATGTTTTTCATTTGCACCTTCCTGTTATTATATATTTGCACTCTTCCTACATTGTGCTCTAAGCATAGTACAACAGTTTCCCTCTAGATAAAGACGTTCTGTCTTATTACACACACTGTTTTTGTGTGTTTTTCAGGCGTAGAGGAGGTGGCCGAGTATGATCCCAACCTGCTCAGTGACCCTCAGTGGCCCTGCGGGAGGCACAAGAGGGTTCTGATATTTGCATCATACGTGGTGAGAGTCTGGTCTTTTCATTCTTTACACGCATTACAGTCGTCCTTCTCCTGGAAGCTCAGGTCTTAAACATCACGTAAATGGGAAACCTAGTTTTTCATCATGGGTGTACACAGAAGTCAGAATAAATGCAGCTTGAAATAAGAAAGCCATGCAGGTTAAGGCACAGAATGACTTTCCTTATTTGTTTCAGAAGTCAGGAGCAGGGAATTTGTCTTATGAATATTCTGATGCAGCCTCTGATCTGACCTGCAGCCCCTTTTTATTAGAGTAAAATACACCCATTCTGCCCTGTTCACATGATTTTATTGCTGCCGAGCAGATCGTGTCACAAGACTGTAACGTCTAGCATGAATGCGTGTGTGTGAAAAAAGACAGTTCATAAGCGAAGCTGTAAAGATTTATTGTAGCTGTAATCCCTGCTGACACAAGGTTCTTCTGTACTGACACACTGTTTTGTTTTTCATCCCTGCAGACAACTGTTATTGAGTACGTGAAACCATCTGACCTGAAGAAGGACATGAACGAGACCTTCAAGGAGAAGTTTCCTCACATCAAGCTGACTCTGAGCAAGATAAGAAGGTACAGATAAATGACGCTGCCCGCTGGGTATTTGAATTCCCCCCTCAGAGCCGTTTGAAGGTTGAACCTCGTGGTGCCTCTTCACATTGCCGTGTGGTTTTTAATCTGGTTCAGATAAGTGACACGTGTGAAAACTGATCAGCAGGGGTGACTTCTCCCCTCCTCTCCCCTCAGCCTGAAGAGGGAGATGCGGGCCGTGAGCGAGGAGTTCGTTCTACAGCCGGTCACCATAGCGATGGCTTTCGTTTACTTTGAGAAGCTAGTGCTGCAGGGTCGCCTCAACAAGCAGAACAGGAAGCTGGTGGCGGCGGCGTGCGTACTGCTGGCTGCAAAGATCAGCAGTGATCTGCGGAAGCCAGAAGTCAAACAGCTCATTGATGTAAGTGAAGTCTCCACAGAAACATAAAACAAAGCACGACATGTTGACCTTTAACCTGCCACGCTCCTCATACCAACACGACGAGGGTCACCAAAGTAGAAAAACCTGCTCACCAGCTAACCAGCTCAGTGTTATGTACCAGACGATATTCCCTTATTGTTCAGGAGTGGAAACAGGAAACAACATACTGGTAGGGGACAAATGTAGATTTTTTTTTTTTTTTTGGTTTCCTAGTTTTGCATGAATGCCTTAGAATACTGTTCTGGTGTCCATCTACATAAATGGAGACAAAGCAGTAGTGTCAGTGTTTAGAGGCAGAGCAGACGGGGGCACTGATACAGCAGCCTGATAGAGAAGAACCACAGACTCTGAGCAGGAACCCACCTCAGCTCTCCCAGTAAAGTCTCGCTCTTATCTGACTCACAAACTCACACACGTCCTGTCCTGGTCCGCAGCTCATTTTAGTTCTCGTGGTTCTTTACTCTTCGGCACCACTAACAACGTGCTCTCTGCTTGTGTCATATAGGCCACAGTGTTGGACAGTCAACCTGCTGCTGTCAATCAAACAAGTGCAGACATTATTTGTTGACTGAAAAAAAAGGAACGACTAAATGTTATTTCAGTTGGACTTCAATAGAGGAGTCTGTCAATAATTGGCTTTTTTACAAAAGCAAGAAGAGCAATGCTTGTTTAATTTTGTTGTATGCTTAATTATTTTTTGTTATCCCGAGAAAATGAGCTTTGTTATCTCAAGATAATGAGATAATCAGCTCGCCATTATGAGAAAACAAAAGGTTGTTTCTTTTCCTCCTAGTTCTTACCAGTGTTTATTATAGTGTTTATCAGGCATCAGGAGTGCGATACCAGCATGCATATGTTGGAGGTAGGGGAAAGGATCAGATAGAAGCATTTACTGTTCATATAGGTCGTTCTCGGCAGAGTAACAATAAGCTAGCGGTCTGTGGGTAAAGAGAGGCACAAACACTCTGCTACTGCCCTCCACTGATCTGGACTGGATCCAACACTGATCCGTTTACAAGCAGACAATCACTGCCAGAAAGAGTTGATTCTACTTCAGTACTTGATCATGTGAAATGTGACTGTATTCTGTGTGGGTCACATGTTGGTGGCGTCTTGACGACTGTAGGAACTGATTTAAGATGGAAATGTCAGACCAAAGAGACGTGTTCAGCTTAAATCAGTTGTCAAGACACCAGCTATACATGCTGGTGTGGCAGCCCTGATGCCTGATCAACATCTTAACTAATAAAAGGAAACAGGCTGATTATCTTGTTGTCTTGAAATAACAAAGCTTGTTTTCTGTAAATAACTTGTGATGTCAAGATAATAGCGTCAAACAAAAATAATTTTGAGCGTTGCTGTTCTCAGCTTCTGTTCGACTTCGACTTCCGCCGTCAAACTTAGTCCACGCGACAGCAGGACAAAGTAAAAGCTGTAGGAGAGTGAATGGTGAGGCTGTTGTCAGTGAGATGATGAGCCTGTGAGTCACAGCGTGAAGGCCATTTGCATCCCACACGGGAATGGCGGACTCCGCCACCAACAATGACTATTATCTGGAGCAGTAATTACAGCAATTGTTGGGAAAAAGTCAACCATAAATAGTATCAAAAACAGATTTCATAAAATTTTAAAGATTAGTTAGTTTACATTCATTTAGCTGCAGAGGCCTCGGCTACAGTCAGAGGGATTTTATTCATGTATAATTCTTCATTTTGATCTTCCTGCATATAAAAAAATTTTCATTCACAGCTGTGCATTAATCCCAAGTCTTCATGAGCTCTTTTGACATAATAAACATTTCTAATGGATACATGAAAATCAAACTACAGACAAGAAACACCATCAACCATGATTCATTTCAGTATTTCAGTGTGTGAGATCCTCTGTATTTAGTTTTTTACATTTTTAGACTCTAACCACATCGTATCTCTCTGTTTTTCTCCCTGTGGATGAGCAGAAGCTGGAGGAACGTTTCCGTATAAACAGACGAGAGTTGATTCCTCTGGAGTTCCCGGTGCTGGTTGCCTTGGAGATGGGACTTTACCTTCCCGAGAGCAAGGTCATGCCCCACTACCGCAGACTGGTGCAGCAGGGTTAGACTGACACTCCAGTGCTTTCATTAATAACATCAGCAAGTGTGTGTCCTGGTGAAGTAATTAGGACTTTGAATTAAGGCTGAGCGATTCTGAGCGAAAACATATGATCATGATCGTTTATATGTCTCCGCCCCGGCGACAACTGTGGTCTGAGGCATTATGGTTTCAGGTTGTCCGTCCATCCGTCCGTCCGTCCGTCCCATTCTTATAAACGCGATATCTCAGGAACGCCTTGAGAGAATTTCTTCAAATTTGGCACAAACGTTCACTCAAGAATGAGCCGATAATAATGTGGTGGTCAAAGGTCACGATCTGTGACATCACAGGCAGCAACTCAAGAATTCCCAAGCTAATTATGACGTGCACAAAACGGTGCAGGGAAGACATTTTATACCCAAAAGGTCAAAGGACATCAAAATGTTCTGCAGAGACACTTTTCTGGGTGTTAACTCAGGAACAGAAGGGGAGACTGTTACCATATTTCACATTTAGTCAGATAATGAATTTATTTCAGTTTCCGTATTAATCCATAAGGATACTTATCACTATATATAATTAGATGATGCTGCCAGTTTGAAGAGCATCCTGATAAAGGCTAAAGCCTGAGTAATCCAGATATAGTTCATTAACATAAAAAATAAGATAACATAATGTTTAAAGAACATTTCACGTTGTGTTTTCATCCTCTTGTTGTGGTTGCTCAGATGTTTTCCAGTAGATATCAGAACCACTTCCATAGAAGTGATGTCACATCTGTCCAGTTTCCTCAGCCTCGGAGCATCACGCAGACTTTTTCGTCATTTCTCCTCTTTTCCAGGAGACGTCACTTTCTCCACCAGTAGATTCAAACAACGTACTGCATTAGTAAACAGCCGCGTACTTAAACATGCAGACTGTTGTCAGGTTTGTTTCTGCTGTTCATCTACTCATGTTGGTAACAATGTTTTCTACTTCATATAACTTTTATCATGATGATCACAAGATCGTATTATCGCTCAGCCCTACTTTAAATCAGAACTGACTGTGTGTGTGTGTGTGTGTGTGTGCGTGTGCGAATCAACCAGTTTATAAGCTGCGGTGTTTGAAACGAATAATTCTCGTACTGTTTGTTTTTTGTCAGTTGTGACTCGAGTCACTCGCTGTATATGAAGAACAACTAGTTTACACAAATATTGTGGACATGGTGGCATGTGTGTCTCCCTGAATGTCTTTTTAAGTGTTTGTACGTTCTGATGTCGATCCAGTCATGAGCTCTACGTTAGAGACGTTCACTGAGCACGTTAATTGTGCTTTTATTTTGACTCCTCGTGACCGTTTTTTTGGTACGTCCCGGTATTCTTAACCTCTATTTAAATGAAACGTATGCTGTGATGTTTGTGTCTGTGGAAAACTCTTCTCCTGCACCTTTCTCATTGCTATACACAGCCTGTATAGTATTTATTATGAATTACAAAGAAACCACACTGTTGTTTTTGTAAATGCCTTTCAAACCAACTGTGACATTGAAGCATTTTTCACCATTAGACTGAAACATGATACTGTAGACTGTGGGTGGAAGACCAGTTTAGTTTTAGTCTATAGAAGCAAGTGGCCTTTAATTTATGCTCATTTAATATTTGTACTTCTTTTCAATTTATATATTTATCTTGTTTTTAAATGTAAAGAAAATATTTGTTCAGACTCTTGCTGCAGCTGTGTGTTCACACTGTACTGATGTACAGTATCCAACCCCTGTTACACTGTAAGGAAACAGGACTGGGGAGGCGTATTTATTGTAAGTGTTTCATGTCGTTACCCAGGGATATGTTTTATGAAAAATGCACTGGATTTTATTCACCTACAGTCTGGCTAGTTATTGTACTTTTCAGTTCTCAGGAATGTTGCTTTCTCATATCTATGAATTGCTCATCAAATCTAACCCAAAGAGAAGTTTAAACGTTGTTCCTGTAGCTCCGTCATCACTGAAATCAGCTGTGCTCCATTATCAGTCAATGGAAGGGAACTGAATGTAGTGCTTTGACCGAACGGGGAATCCGACCATTGGGGCTCTTGTAGTTTGTGAACAGATGTGAGTTGTTTCTACAAGTGCCAGACGGTATTAACCCGACCGCAGTACTTAGTGTGTGCCGACTCTTTTGATTTGGATGCCATTAGGCGTATGGGAGGGAGGGAGGGGGGGAGTGCCTGAAACTACAGTGGCAGTGAAATGGTCTTAATCATAAGCTGTATTCAGCGTTGACGTTTCTCCGTCCTGCTGCTGTAGAGATCTTCAAATGTTGAGGTTGTTGGCGTCACAAACCTTTGACAAGTGTGGACATGATGGTGAGTTCAAGGTCTGTGTCTACAGCGGTGAAAATGTGTTCCAACAAACGTCCAAATAGATCTGTGACTGCAGGAAGTATGTACTTGTGTGTCAAACAGGTGAATATTCATTGTTTTCATACTGTAAAATGAATGTTTTTGAAATATATTTTCAGAAATTAAAATTGTTTTGAGTTTGATTTTCAAAAAGTCAGTCCATCCTTTATATTGTGTGATGCTGTTTTTCTCCTGCACGTAACAGGTACGAAAAAAAACATCTACAGCAACTTAAGTCCAGACAAAACAGTCTGGAAGATAAAAACCAGACGAGTGTGTGTGTGTTTTTAAATCACTTTACTTTTCCCTTTTCAGCAGCACAGACCAGGAGCTGTGACATGCAGGTAGAACAAATGTTCATTCAGTTGAGTCAGTACATATTAATTCAACACACTGTTGGAGGATGAACACAGCATCAGCGAGGAGGAGGGGGGGTGTCAGAGACAGCTTCTAATATATTAACCGTAATCTTTATCCTTTGTGATATAGTTACAAAACAGAGGAAGGAGCTAAATAAATACATTAAATAATAATGTTTAGAGTTCTTAGTCCAAACTCATGTCTTCATCGTCGTCTTTCTTGTCTTTGGAGTCCCCGTCCTGGTCCGACTTTGTCTCCGTTTCCATGGCTTTGGCAAAAGCCTCCACATCTGTGTTGGAGGAAATGTCCAGAGGTTAAGGCTGCAAATACTTACGTCTTTAAAATACCAGTCCAATATAGTGAGGACTGTTTTGCTCAAACCCCCTTTATCAAATATAAAAATGGAAGTTAAAATTTCCCAGAGTGCAAGTTGACAAATTAAAATGTCTAGTCTACTCCAGCAGGGTAAAGCCCAGATATATTCAGTTTACAATCTCATAAAAACAGTGAAATGTAGCAAATTCATATTTTAGAGACAACAATATTTCATATTTACAATAGTTGTTTTGTTTTTTTTTTATTTTAATCATTTGCTTGGTGCAGCTCTAACAGACATGGAGAAGAAAAGAAGTTTTATGTCTTAAACTCTCAACAGACCTGCAGAACCCAGTTCAACAAATGCCTAAAGTCTCATACTGCAGTTCAAACCTAAAGGGTCGCCATCCTGTCTGTTATCCCCAATTTCTCTCAAGACTTCTTCAAACTTGATGGGTACAAAATAGTCCACTGTAGGTACATGATGCACTTTACGAATCAATGCTTAGAGAAATTATTAGGCAGAAAAATGGCCTCTGACGGTGCTTGTTCTGTATTACTGAGACAATTTTTACTGTTGCATTAGTGTGTAACCATTTTAATGATGTATTGGAGTCAAAGGGAGCCCATTTTACTCACTTCATACTGTTGGGAGCTTTAATCTGCACCAACGTGAAATTTTAAAAGGTTTTGTATGTAGAATCTGCAAAGGAACCAATAACTGCAGCTGTCACATAAATGTAGTACTGTTAAAAAAAAAAAAAGTATAAGTGGAAGCATTAAGTATAACTTGGAAATACTCAAAGTACCTCAAACCTGTTCTGACACAGTATTTGAGTAATTGTTAGTAATTGGTGAAATTTCACTGCTGATTATTAAGAAAAATAACGTCACTCTTAACGTTTCAGTTTTCTCAATCGGCTGCAATCTTTTGTGTAAACATGAAGCGGTGAAAACACAGCGTGTCTGCTTGATGTGGGCAAAACACTGACCTCCTTTGTTCGCCGCATCGACAGCCTCTGCAGGCAGGCCGAACTGGTTCATTAGAGGCCCTAACTGCCCGGACGCCAGAGCGCTGCTGAACATGCTCATCGCCTGCAGCGACACATTAAATACCAAGAATAAGGACAAATACCACAACAACACACTCAGTACCAACAAAAAAGAACCTTATAATCACCAGAAAATGACCAAACAAACAGAAAAACTTATGTGAAGACAACTTTCTCAAATTGAACATAATTTAAATCACCAATTTCCAAATCCTGAGGGACAAAGGGATTAGAGAGCAGCAACGAGCAGACTACCTGCTGGAACTGAGGCGAGCTGAGCGTGTTGTGGAGCTCCTCCGAGCTCTGAGGCAGGGACTCTCCAGAGGGCAGGTAGGGCATCAACCTCTGCTGCACCTCGGGGTTGGCCAGGATGGGAGCCATGATCTCTGGTGTCAGGACGCTGGCGAGGTCCACTGCAGGTAACAAACACCATCACGACAGACGGGTCAGTGCAAGACCCCTACAGTTATAAAATCCCTCCTACTGATTGTCACACAGAAATATACACTCTGAAGAGTTAAAGTTTAAAAGTAGAGTAAGTTAAACCATTTAGATGATGCACAGGAGTTTGATTCTACCACAGCGCACATACACACACACACTCTTGCTGTACTTTAGACACCCTGTTAACCACGTAGCAACCACCTGGCAACAAATCGGTAAAACCACATAATCAAGTGGAAAAGCTGCAGCAGCCTGTTCACATCGTAGCACTGCTACAGCAGATTAGCTTCCCTTTAAACAAACAGTGATTTATCTTTTGGCCACTTGGGGGCAGCAGAAACAAGCTGCAAACACAACACTGATGTATTATCACCTTTTAACTTGATTACGGTGAACTTGTTGGCAAGCAGATGACTATTACATTATTATACACACCCAGCATTAACATTTATATGGAGGTGTGTTTCCATCAATTTTTAAATTTTTTCAACTTTTCATCCACAGTGACTCAGAATAACCTGATGAATGTAAATCCAATATTTTCACTCCCTTTGAACTCTGTTGTGGCATTTTTAGCTGTTAAATGTTCCACTCTTTTCTCCAGCAAAACGCTGATCACTGGGTCTGTCTGGAGCTCAGCGGGTAGCTCTGAGCTGCTGTGACCAAAAATGACACCCATGAGAGTGATGGGAGTGAAAGAGTAGAGGGGAACCGCAGAAATAAAATATAAAAATATTGATTATAACCTCTTTAACTTCTTTATAGAACCTATAAGACCTCAAATAATTTTGTGCATTCTTCGTTTTATTCTTTGGCTTTTCTCTGCTCTTCCTACTTCGCCGGTTTAAATGTGAATCTGTAGACAAGGTGAGGGCGGTGAATCGTATCCCTGAAGCGGGAGGAGGAGCTGTGCCTGATGGGATGCAGCACAGGAAAATTAACTCAAAACAGAGACGGACTGCAGCGTCTGCAGGAGGTTCCTGCTTCTGCAGACTGAATTTATTAAGTTAAAAATTACATAGTATTACAGAGACTGCTGCATTTAGAATGTCGCTTATTTGCTGCATAATTGGTTGAAATTACACTAATCGGGCCTAATTATGTATTTCCCCTCTGGTGGTTATTTAAGTTTTTGTCTAATCTCAGTTTTAAGGAGCGCAGCTTTCAGTCTGCCTGAGGCTACGCTCTCTGCGGCGGGCTCCTCACCTCCTTGGCCGCTGGCAGGCACGTTCATGGTGGCCAGGATGCTCTGCAGGTCCCTCAGCTGGATGGGCTGCGTGGGGTTGGCTGCCCCCGCTGCCAGAGAGGACACGGCCGGGGTGGAGGGGGTGGTGGCTGTTGGGGAGGCTGCCGAGGTGGCGGAGGGGGTGATGGGAGTGGTGGGCACCTGGGAGGAGCCGAGCCGACTGGCAGTAGAGGTAGAGGTGGGGGTGACGGCTGTGGACGGACTGAAGAAAGAGAGAGAAAAACCATCTATCGAAGATCGCTGGTTAAATAAAATAAGCTGATACACACGACAAACTGTGGTGTTAGAGTTTTGTCCTTGTTGTAGCCATTTTCCTTATTGACCTCCTGAATCTACTGCTGTTTCAGTTATTTCCTTCATGTTGAGGTGAACTTAATGTGTTTAGTTCTGACAGTGGACAGTGATAACATAACAGCAATAATATCAGCCAGAGACGAAGTTACTCCAGGTTCCCCTGGTGACAACTATTTAGTTGATAATTCAGATGATTCAGAAAAATGATCAGCAACTGTTGTGATAATTGTTCGGCTTTTTTTCCAGTCCCTCACGTATGAGAATATGCTGCCCTTTTGTCTTATATGATGGTAAACTGAATATCTTATTTTATGACTGTTGTTTGGCCCAAAGAAGGAATCACCTTGAGCTTTAATTCATCAATGACTCAAGAGAATAATCAAATTAATCAATAATGGTGATCAGACACAGCCCAGATGAAACTGGGTGTGAAGAAAGTGGTATCTGCTGACTGACTGATTTCTCTGCTTTTTACAAAAAAAAAAGCTTTTTGCTGAGAGTTCTTTTATCAAACTGCTATTTTTTAACTCAACATTGAACCTTGAAGCTCAGGATTTTTCCCAACGTTGTTGCCAAAAGTTGTTGTAAAGGGACGAGTCTGTAAAGATGCCGCTGATCTTTGATTATAATGTGCTGACACTAAACCCTGTTCATGTGTCAGACAGCTGACTCTGCTCTTCCTCTCGTCTGCCACGGCTGCTCCTCAAATTTCACACCTCCTGTTTGGCAACTGACCAGCAGTGATGAAGAAATGATGGCACCAAACAACTATTGAGGCTCAAAAATACAAGGTACAAACTAAGTGACAGAAAATGATGTTTTCTCTGATATTAAACAGGAGTAGCATACCTTGTGGAGGAGTTAGTGGCTGCAGGGACACTGCTGCTGCTGCTCCCCAGGAGGTTTGCCAAACCTGGACCTGCCAGTGCCCCGAGACCACCTGTTAGAAAAGAACAGCCACATTATGCTCCTGAGATCATGAAGCTGCTTTTACAAACACCCTGTCTGACTCTCTGCAGCTTGACGACTGAGTTAAGAAGGTTCGTACCGATGCCTCCCAGTCCGGTTGGTCCAATCAGCTGCATCAGCTGGTTGTGGCTCATATTACCCAGAAGGCTCTGCAGGCCACCCTCCCCTGTTCATGACAAACAGAGCAGGTGACATCCAGCATCAAAATGACCATAATTTTTAGATCTTTTCTGGCAGCATGTTTCAGGCTCTTACCCCCCAGAGCAGACAGGTCGTGTCCTCCGCTGCCGCCACTGCCAAGCGCTCCGGGCATGGGCGGGTTGTTGAGATACTCATTCACTTTACGGCAGTTCTCCTCATCCTTGTCCGTCTTTGGCTCCTGAGATCAGAAACACGGCACAGAGGGAGGTTTCATCTCTCTCACAGTCATTTCACACATGAATCCATGTATATTAAGTAGTTTCACTACATTGAGCATTAATATAATTATGGGTTAACAATAAGTGCTCTTACTTATTGTCAACAAATTTCTCCTTTCCAACTACTTAAACACCGTAAAACACTCCATTTACATTTTTATTACTTCACAGAGTAAAACATGCATTTGTTGGGAATTATTTTCAGCCAAAAAAACAGTTTAACAGTTTTTGACAACAATGGAGCTCTGCGGCACAAAGGTACGGCTACACGAACAATATGTGTTGGTAAAATCAATTCATTTTTGAGTTTGGTGTTTTTGTGGGACTTGTTGATGATGAAAAAAAGTACAGAATATCTCTGGACTTGTTCTTTAACTTCTCATGATGCAATTTACTGAAAACAGCCCACAGTGACGTTCCTGTGATTCCTACAGGGGATTTTTGCTGAAGACTTGAATTTATGTTTGAATAAAAGACAAAATGTGCTGGGAAAGATGTGTGCATAACAATGGTTCATCTCCTGTAAATGTACCGTTTTGATTTTGTCTGTTGTCGAGTGAAAACAGAAGCTTTATGAGTACGTCCATACCTGCATCCAGAAGAAGAGCCTTTTGGATCCAGCTTTGAACTTCAACACATAAACCCGTCCAGTGGTGCACTGGTTCACCCGTTTGAACTCGCAGTCATCAGGGAAGATGATCAGGTCCTAAATCAGGACAAGAAGGAGGTTTATGTGAAACAGTCAAACACAGACCAGCCAGTGTTACACGCGGACAGCGTCACCTACATCGTCTACGTTTCCGGTCGTCCGATCTTTCCAGCAGAAGTGGATCAGGGAGTCGTCTGTCTGCTGGATGTACACTTGACCTTTGCGCTTGTCTGGGGTCACCGTGCTGCCTTTCATGGTCATTTTACCGGCACGAAACTCCACCAGGTATTTGCTGGAGGAGCCACGGGAACCAGACACCATGCTGGGGAACAAAGCTCCAGAGGCCATGATGTGACGGGAAAACTGCTGCAGGGACGGAGAGGAGGATGGAGAGGAGGAAGGCCTCAGTCAGTCACACACAGAGACACACGGGCTCTGATCCAAACACAGGCTGTGGACCGCGATGAAGGTAGCTTTAAGGTGGATATTTGACAGACAGTAACTCAGCTCACCTCCCGAAGCTCTCACTTAATCACCGGGACACCAATAAATTACTCTTTAATTAACACATAAACAATAATTTTCCAAACCTTAATGCTGACTTGGAAATATTAATAAAAATTAAAAGATACTGAATTGATTTCATGCAGCACACAAAAAAATAATACAAGGCACAGATTTATGTTATTCTACAACACAGGGTTGGACATGGAGATGTAAATTCTAGTCCCATTTGCTACACAACAACATAATGGCATTTCCCCCCGTAGCTTCCATGTAATGTGACACACTGACTCCAGATCAGTGCTAAAGCTGTATCCATGTGGAGTCACTGGGTCACATTACATGGGAGCTTTTGGAAAAAAAAAATTGAATGGTAGTTATTGTCTGCACATTCATTTACAGCCCACTAGCCTATTTATTGTGCAGCTATTATTTTGTTGTGGCCTTCCAGGAATAACAAGACTCTCCTAAACTGACACCAAAATAAAAACATCGACTAGAAACGGTGATAAAGAAGCAGCTTTGAAACGGATTACAATGCTGGACCAGGAGCGCTCCCAGTGCTCCCATAATAAAGCAGCTACTGGAGCGGCCCCAGTAGCCACAGATGACTCTGCATCCTGCAGCGGGCGGCGTGTTTACAGCTCAGCGCGGTCACGACCGAGCGACAGCTTCACATTTCACACCGGTGGACTAAAGACGAACCTGGTTTCTGTGTCACACACTCTACACATTTCTGAAAAACATGTTTGTACTTACATTTACTCACTGAAATACCGTTCAGCCGGAGAGCAGTCATACACACACGCTCAACACAAGATGTTTCTGATTGGCTCACAGGCGCCGGTGCTTCGCTGTGATTGGTCGAACCGTGTGTCACTCATGGGAGCTTTAACTCCACTGCGCATGTTCGGTAGAGATGACACACCACAGTCCGCTTATTGTGCTGAACCTGAAGGGTGTCAGTGTTTTTATATAAGTACGAATCAGACACACGTCCGAGGATGATTTAGCGCTGCCTTCTAATATTTAGGAAATGTGACTAATGTCTTTGTTACTTGTTAATAAATCAAATGTTATAGATCAGTTAAAGGCCACTGAAGAGATCAACTTGTGGGTTGCCAGATTGTGAAGAATCCGTATAACTGATTGGACTGTGTGACCCCCTTCTGCAGAGATTATTAACAGCAAATTAAGCATCAATTACTAACATTTATACCAGCCTTATTACCAAATACATAACCACCAATAACATGAATAGAAAGTAATCTATTATATTAACCATTTAATATTTGTTGTACTATTTGAAACACTGAAGCTTCAGTTTGACATTTTAAATTGTTGATGATTACTTTTTATTTCTATATATATATATTTATATATATATACACACACACATACAACTATCCCCCCCCCCAACCACTTGTGTGTACACAAGAGTTCTGTTTATTTTTTTTTCCATCTTTGCTGTGCTTCTTAAATCTGTATGTCAATTTCTATCTTCTTCTTCTTCTTGTGAATTACAATTTACACGACATAAAAAAAGTGCTAATGTGTAGCAGTAATGTAGTTTAGTGTGTTTATGATATTAGTTAATTGGCACTAAGCATGAAGTGCAGCCGAGGGTGACGGTGACATTGTTAGTTTTGCAGGTGTTTGATCATAAACTGGAGTTTAAAGCAAATTTCTGATGATGTAATAGATGAAAAGTCAGGGGATCATTGAAGTGATTACATTTCAGTTGTCTCAGTTTAACTGGTTTACTCCCAGTTCTTCACCGTCTCTGAATCTTTTTTTGAATAGTATTTCTATGGTAAAATATCAAAGAATAAGCATCATGTTACCATAAAATCTGATGAAAGATCAGGTATTAAAACAGGACTCACTCAAAGCCTGAATCATGTCAGCTGATATCAGAGCTGAAACTATCAGTCGATTAATCGACAGAAAACTAATCTGTGACTATTTTGAAAATCTAATATTTTTTAAGCAGAAATGCAAAACCCCCAAATAAACCTCAGTTTTCCTGTTTTATATAATTGTAAATTAAATATCTTTGGACTGTTGATTGAACACAAGACATTTGTCTCCTTGAGCTCGGATGGACATTTTATAGACCAAACAAAGGATCAAGAAAATAATCAGAAGATTCATTGTTAATGTAAATAATCAACAGTCGCATATTGGGATTTAGTGTTGTATTCTCACATCAAGACTCGTTTATCAACTGGGCAAACTTTGTTTGGGAAGATGGGAAGAGTCCAGAGTTTTAGGCTCAAGTACAGTTCATTTTTAGAGTAGAGACCTCATTTGACTGTTTCTTTTGAATTATTTCAGAGGCCTGAAGAGGTAAAAGGTGTCTAGTTTCTCAGAGGACAAAGATTAGGAGAAAATGTAATTTAAGGTCCCATATTCTGCTCATGTTAAAGTTCATACTTGTATTTGGTTTTACTATTTACTTTTCTGATAACAGACTTGTCTGCTGCAGCTGTTTTCAGCCTCTGTCACTTTCAACATCTTCACGTTACCAGGAGCTGACGTTAGTGGGGGAAAAATGGCAGACAGTGAGGTGGGTACAGGAGGTTTTCAGCAGGCGAGGACAGTCCGCCTGCTGGAGGACTGGAGGAGGTCACATGATCAACAGATCCTCTTGTGACATCATAAAGGGAACCAAATCAACACAGCATGTTTTCTCACACATTTACTGAAAGATGGAGCAGGAGAAAAAGTGAGGATGATCTTTTCTCAGAGTTTGGTGGTCTGTAGGAACACCAGAGGCACAAATTTATGTTAAAAAGTCATTAAAAAGTGCATTTTGCAGAATATGGGCCCTTTAAAAATGACTTCATAAGATGCTGTTAAAGTGCGATTTAGCAAAAGACAATTCCAATTGTTTCAATCGTCCATAATTTATTTTCCAAATATGTCGTGTATGCACATGGTTGTGTGTGGATAACAGTATGAGGAAGGAAAATCACAAGAGATGAACGAACATTGGATGTAAACTTTTTCCGAACAGATGCGAGACCAAACATTAGTGAAACAGAGAGTGTGAGATCAGAAGAACCATCAGATTGAACTTGCACCCCTGAGTGTCTGCAGACCTCACAAAGTGCTTTGAATGCAGAGTGAAGTTGAAAGCATCTGGGAGAAGACGTGTTGTGGGGTACTTCACTGTACAATAAGTGCAATGAACTGTGGGTGTGTTCAAATGTGCAGTTTATGCAAAGTTAGTGATTGGACACAAAAAAAACCAACATCTCTGTACTGTTACACACAACCACATCACTGTGTTTATGTATGTAAGCTTTATATTATCAGCACACAACATTCATTAACTGGTGCCTCTGCAGTGTCTGAAGCACACATTGGCTACTAGCTAAAGAGGAGTTAAGTGTTTTATTTCTATTGTTCACATTTCTGGATGGCAGACTGGATGGGTCAGTTTGCATAGGTTTCTGATGGCTACAGTGTCCTCTCTTATTTGCTGCTGTCGTTTCTGAAAACAGCTTTGACTGATGGAAAAATGACTCAGGGCATCAAAAAGAAAAAGAAAGAAACAAACACAGCCAGAGTTGCTTGTCCATGTGTGAAGAAAAACACAAAGAAACGAGCCAGTGTGATACAGCTTTCTCTTTAAACCAGAGGTTTTCAAGCTGTGAGGCAGAGGGAGGGACGTGAGACATGAGCAACACTAGCCTCAGTCCTACTCCTTCACATAATTCAGTCAAAAATATAACACATATTTTTAGATTCAGCATCACTTACACTTCAAGGGATACGGTTAACTAGGAAAACAAACATTTAGAATTTCTAAGCTCCAGCGCTTGCATGAGAATCAGCATATTTTGACGTTTTCTTCGATATCAAAGTAATCCAGCGACAGCTGTCTGTACGTCCAAAGGTACATTGTAAGCGGGAGCTGCTATTAGCTAATTCTGCATACTTTTAATGTTGCCAGTGTGCCAAAATGTAAACAAATGCAAACTAAAAATAAAACAGGGCTCAAGTTGCAACCCGTAGCTAGCTAAGTGCCCCCAAAATGATGGGATCCATAGTTCCAAAACTTAGAACACGAATGCTCCTCAAAAGTAACACAAAGAACAACAACATGATTATTATTGTTAATAAGGCTCAGAATGTCACATCAACGTGGTTCTTATAATGTCCGACTTTGAAAACCTCCTGCTCTAAACCAGTGCGCTCTGTATCCATTTGCTTTAACGTTTGATGTGAATGCATTTACACTATTATACTTATAGTGCAGAAAAGGTTTTTATGGCTTTTACTTGTGTGAATAATCATCTTGGTGACCATGCATGCACCAATTATTGTACACATGACCTATGTTACAGCAGACAACAATATAGTGTACCACCAAAATCGGTTTACTGTGCCAGTAAACGTGGTTATAAGCAGCTTTCATCTCTACTGTAAAAGTCTCTATTCACAGGAAATTATCACACTTGTGACATTTCAGGGATGTTTGCAGCTAACTAAAATAGACATCTAATATTCAAAGAGGTTATATAGAAAAGTAACAGATGTGTTTAAATAACCCCTGATATCTGAGTGGGACTGGACTGAAGTGTGTGGTGCATCTACAGGGAAGATTATGGTTGAGTGCCTGAACTAAAACTACAAGTATATCCTCTAAAAGTCAGAGCTTTGTGTCGGGCAGCAGCATAGTCTCACTCACACACACACACACACACACACACACACACACACACACACATACAGGTGACTGGTTTAAAAACCTCAACAGATGAGTAACATACATGTGGACTGTTATTCTCAGAGTCATGATTAGGGCATATAAAGATGTTTGACGACAGCATTTACAGTAAGTAAACTCTAAAATTCTCTGTTATATAATGTTTCTCCTGTGGTTTCACAGTCATAATCTGATAAACTGTCTGAGATCGGTTTGATATCCAACTTTTCACTGATTGACACAAGGACGTGATACCAGTGAGTGTCTGGACGTCACATAGACACAAACTTTAGATGCTGAGAAATAAAGTGAATCCTATCAGAGAGGAGATCTTCACGCCGAGCACCCCCCGTGTCAATAAATGTAGGGACAGTCAGTGTAATTCCTGTCAAAGTATCCACCTGTGTACAGCCAATCCTCAGCTCCTGTGTGAGGGTTTGTTCCCAGCTGAAACCACCTGAGGAGACACAAAGACGTGCAGGACACACTTTTAATAACAGGGTTAAAGGAACTATTACACAAGATGAACAAGGCACAGTCCTGGGAACATGTTTAAATTATGATCTCAGGAGCTTTTTAGGCATCCAGCTGCGAACGTGGGAGCAACACGGCAGCAGAGCAGACTATTTTAATTGCATTAAAAGTGTATTTATTTTATTCTATGTATTTAACATAGTAGAAAGTTGGGAGGTGCTCATGAGCCCTTTTCAGACATGGAAAACACCACACTGCTGGCTTTATCAGTGCACTATGGAGGGGTTTTCTTTTTGTCATTCAGACCAAGGTGACTTCTGCTTTATTCAGACATGACATAACCTTTCCTGAAAGTGTTATGTCATGTCTGGTGTAATCTTTGGCATTTGCATCACTAATGGTTTAATGGATATTACACTTTTTTGCTGTTGAAGCCTTAACTAATAACTACTGCAAATGCAAAGGAAGTTTTTCTTACATTAAATCCACTAATAAATATTCTCAGTTTCTTCGTGTAACATTTTTTGGGAGAAAATATTCTGTTTGTCATTCACACGTTTAAACGATCACTAGACACCAAAACACTTTTAATGCCCAGACAGGATTTTGCGACTCTATGGAGCCATGTAAGCTTTTGTGACGTCTAGCGAGAGGTCAACTATGGAAGGTGATACGAAGTGATCTACGAGGAATGTACACTTTCATGCAAGTGACTGGACAACGCAGAGCCTTGCTGAACGATGTCATGTAGCACTGCGGCCAAAGTTGAGCCTGGTTTAACCTCGCTCACTCCCACTGTCTAACCGGGCAGGCTCCAGTCACATGACTCACAGGCCAGTCAGTGTGTTTAGTTCCTAGCTGCTCACATGCTGCATGTAATTGCTGGATATTTGTTCATTCACCCTACAGCTGGCAAGAGTGACAATAGAAACCACAGAGAGGGGGTTCTGGTCTGATAAGCATTATATCTAAACAAGTGAGACTGCTGCTGTGACTTTTATGTAAAAGTGACCAAGATGTTACTCCGACATGAGACCTAACTATTAAATCACTGACATTTACATAACATGTGCACATCTGACAGGGACTTTGTGTGCAAGCTCCTCAAAAAACAACCACACACCTGGTTGACCACTCCTCCTCGTCCTTGGAGCGTTCCCTTCGCGAGGACCTTTGTTTCTCCTCTAACCGCTCTTTCTCTGCACTCGCTGCATCTACAAAAAACACAAAAACATGGATGAAGAAGCCATCACAGACTCATATGAGGGTGCTGCTAAGCCTCTCTAAGTTTGTATAAAAGCTTAAACCGTCATGTGAGGTTGCTGTCACCTATGTCTCCATTTTCCATGGCTCTGATGTCGGGCCTCAGCCGGCAGTCCGTTGGTGCCAGTAGTCTCTCTGCACCGGGCTCCAGCTCGTTTAGTGTCATGGCAAAGCTGGTGAAGTTATACATCTACCCAACCAGAAACACGGCAGAGGTTAGTGAGAATAAACACATTTATTCATAAAGTGATTTAACTGGCTGAAGGCAGGAATCTCAAAGACAGATCATTTAAACTCTGGGCAAATAAAACCAAAACTATCTGCACAGCTACAGGTATGTACAAGTACAACAAGTATGTTTTATTATGAATTGGATAAAGTCTCACTTACAGAGTTACAAAATAAAACCAGCATTTATCGGTTACAGGTTTTTGACCACAGTTAACACTATGGTGCAGTATTTTTATGAGCAAGTCCCCATTTTGTTTGTATCGAGCGCACGTGCAAATTTTTCCAAATGTTTTTTTATGAGTAAGGAGGTGCACTCAACATGTTTGTCAGGCCTCAAATACGAAAAACTTTGTTTAAGTGAGGCCGAGGCACAAAAACTGTCTGGTTTATCTCACTGTTAATTATCATTAGCACTGGTCCCTTAAGGGTAAAACAAACCCTCACACTAGGTTGTAACTTTGAATGAAAGTGGGAAGGATTTTGGCCTGCGGGTTAGCAGCATAGCATCTTTTCAATGTTTGTGTGTGTGTGTGATACTGACCTGTGCTGAGTGAGCAGGCCGCGGCGCTATCCTCCACAGTAAGGCACTTCCTGGTATCACAGTCACAGTTTCTTGAACTTCTGGCATCTCATCTGCCTCCTCACCTTCACAACTATGTTCCTACACACACACACACACACACACACAGATGAATAACATCATCAGGAGTGGACTAACTGAGCTAAAGCTTACAGTGCATACAGTACAGGTGCAAACAGGTGATTCACAGAACTACAGTTGCCACAGATTCAACACATCTCTCAAGCAACAATGCATGTCATTGCAAGACATCATGGATTTGTGCTGGCAATGATCTAATCATACACTACACCTTGAACTAGACAACAGCAGTAGCACACTACAGAAACCAAATACACTGTTACCTTACCTTCTACTAATGCCACTGCATGTTATTGTGAAAGGAAAAGATACCGTTTGAGAAACAATTTTAGAGTGATGTGTAAAATTCACAGATTACTTTGCATGTTGTCAGGCAGTTAAAGCATGCCGAAGACAAATGTGTGAACAAACTCTAAGCAGCATTTAATCTTAGTGGAAGGTCAGAAGTCAGTTCGCAGAATCTGACGTAAACATGAGCATCACTCGCCTGTTTCAGCTTTTTGGAGTCTCCCCCCGTCTTCCTGTCTGACTTCTTGTATGCTTCGTAAACCTTGGGGTCCACGCTGTACATGCACTCCGTCCACTTTCCATAAATCACCCGCCGCTTCTTCTTACTGGGTTTAACAGCAAAGATGTCACATTCAGTTCAGAGAAAATTAAGCACTGTCTGCTGACAGTGTTGATGTGGTCAGGCTCTTACCTTTTGTCTTGGATATGACCTTCTACTTTGTGCAGTTCCTTCCCAAACATGCCACACGCTTTGAAGTTCAACACACACTTATCTCCCGTGCTGATGAATTAAATGCAAAAATAAATATGTCAATCAATGATCCCTTTAGCCAGTTTAAATCCTGCAGTTCAGTGTTTGTCACCATACCTGTGGTTGACTATCTCAACGGTTCCATATTGCTCAATCCAGAGTTTTCCTAAGATGATATTATGCACACAACACATCGGGTTTGTCCATGTGTACGCTTCTTTATGTCTGCAAGAAAAACCACAGAATATTACAGTAATTGTTCGACTCTCTGAGAAATATCCACGTTCGCTTTCTTTCTATGCTGAAAGATGTGAGACACAACCCTATTGGCCCGTCGATCTGAATGAGATTCAGCTCAACAACAAGCAAAGCTTTTGGATTTGCATCAAGACATTTTCATTCACAAATGTATTTTACTTACAATACAACATTTTTGCATTTCACCGTCAATACTTTTGCCCTCAAACCTTTTCTGTTTGACTGCAAAATGCAAAATAATAAGCCCATAAGCTAACCAGCCGCTGCCTGCAGCTTCATATTTCATGTAACAGAAAGACACGAGTCACATACATTTTCTAATCTAACACTCGTAAACAAAGCAAATAACAGTAAAAAAGAGTGGAAGTAGTGCTTTAAAGATTGCATGGTGTCATAGCTGCTTGAAGTTTCACATTTTTATAACTAGTTAAGTTAATGTACAGTTTTTGCATAAATATTATATAAAAAATATAGAATAATATATTAAATAGAGCAAGAAGACAAGGAAAACCATCGACTCAGATGCAAACAGAGTACTGAAAGTATAACAAAAGAGTGAGCATGCAGATGTCAACACAAACACTCACTTCAGTAGCTCCAGCGTCATGATGCCTTTAGGCTCGGCCTCCACACTTTTGCCCCAGAACTTGAGTTTGGGGTAAATGGAGCCGTGGAACTCAAACTCTTGCTTCAGAGACTGAGCATGGAAGGCACTGACAGGGGGGTGGTGGCTCACCTGCTCCGAGATCAATCTGTATCCCTCGTCCTCCCTTTGAGGAAAAAAAAAATAATTTTTTTAAACATTTAGAAATTCACATATTCTATCATCAAGAGTAATTTAGGCTTCTGTATGTGTCTCTAATACCTTATGAGTTCATATGTCTCCCCCAGTAAAGGATTAAATGGCTTTCCAGTTCTTTCCCATTGAGATGCTACAGCCGAAACAGCAAACGCAGCAACAACCTGTCATGAGATGTGAAGTGAATCAGAGCAGACAGAAAATTAAGCATTTCACACATTTTTTAAGCAGAAACATGAAGTGTTCCCTTGTTCTAGCTACTCAAACATCAATTTTTTGTTTTATATGACAGTAAAACTGAATCTTTTTCGGGTATGGACTGTTGGTCGGAAATTTTAAGGGTCATTTTAACAATTTTCTGGCATTTTAAGGACCAAACAATGGATTAATCAAGAAAGTAATTGTTTTTGCAGCGTTATATTGGATTCAGATCTGTCACATTCATCTGTCCGGGTGTGCAACAAAAACATCCGTCATCTCTACCTGCATGCGGTCGATTGAGTCAGACAAACTGCAGGCCTTGTGAATGAGGTGAGTGTGCTCCATGTACTCCGAAATTCTCTGGAGAAAGCTCAGCGGTTCATTAAACACGACTGGCATTGCTATTTTGGACAGCTCCTGCAAGGAGATCAAAGAACAGAGCAGGTAAACATGGAGGAACATACAGAGAGGAGCTTCATACCAGATCAGATCTAAACTGTGACACTGCTCTACAAAATATCTTACTCAAACAACTCAAGCATCACATCATGCAACAAAAATGTGTTGCCTTTAAACTGCAAAATTCATTGTCTGATGTTCATTTAAGCTATTCTGGTTCTTTCAGATGGCTGCAAAAAAACTAAAGTCAAGTCAATGTGAGCTGAAGCATCCAAGCACTCAATTATTTAAAAAAAAAGAAGCATTTCACACTAGATCCAGAATCCGACTACAACTTGTTTGAAGCTTAATTGATATTAGACATTCAGATTAAAGTGTTTGAGTAGCTGCACAGAATATGAGATTTCCATAGCGTTCTGTTGTCCTAGTTTGGTTGGGAAGCTGGTGGGACTCACCATGCCGATGCATTTCTTCAGTATGCTCCACACACTGAAATTGTTCCTGGAGATCATTTCAGCAGGCAGCGTTTTCCTGGTGCACATTTGGACCAAATAAGTTTAAAGAGATATGAAATACGCCAAGACAGTGTACGTGTTCACAGCTGGCTCCTAAGTGCAAAATGTTTCAGCACAGAACACATTGTACTACATGGAAATCCTGATGTCTTGACTGACAGTGCGCGCCAAACGCTCTGCAGAGGAGGGCCTCACTGGTGAACATCTTAAAAATGTGGTTGCACCGGCATCATCTGCCTCTACATGTGAGTGCATGCATGACAAAACCCTCAGCCACTCTCATCTGAACACAGATCTCATGTGGTAACATGCACACATACATACATACATACATGTATGCATACCACACTTCTGCATGCCTCCTCACCTGCGCTCCCACACTCCATTCTCCTGTGTGGCGCTGCCGTCAGTCACCTGCTTATTGTCAAACACCAGGGCATCTTTAAAACTGACCTCACAGGAGTCATCTGACTCCAGCCCTGGTGGAGAACAAGAGGAGGGTGAGGGACAGGAGGGGACATTCATTCATTCATTGAATATATTGTCCTTTCAGAGACCTGCCTCACCTGTCTCAGCGTCGTAAAACTCCTCCTCGCTGTTCATACTGAGCAGAGAAAGTAACTGTGCGTTACTCAGAAGTCATGTTTCCACCATCGGCCTGTCCCTGCAGCCCAGCCTCCCTCCAAGCATCACAGACAGCCAAACACACAACCTGCAACAGCACGGACTCGTTACACCAAGCGGGGCAGCTGGCTGTGGTCGTTAAAGCCAAACATTATCTAGTGCATGCTATGAATAAAACAAAAATGACCGCTTTCTGCCGTGACAGGCTCTGTTCCTCAGAGAGCCTCAGCTATTTGAGGAACAGAGCTTTAGCTAGCCAGACAGCTAGCTAGCTAGCTAGCCGTTAGCTTCGCTGCTGCACTGAGTTACAGCGTCAGTTGGAGGGTGGGCAGCAGAGACTGGCCAAAGTAATCAACACAGACACTGACACGAAGATTTAAACACGACTCAGTCAAATGTACCTGAGAGTTAAGGTCAAATTAATGCTCTAGTAACATTAACAATCGAAGAGTACACTGCCTCTGAAACAGGGCGGAAGTAGGCGGCAAGGACACCGTGATTGACAGGTCCGACAGCCAATCACATGGCAGCAAGCAGCTTGACCAGAAATAGACGTCTAGAGCTGAAGTTCAGTCCAGCAGCTGATCCGGAGTCAGTGATGACAAAGATCAATAACAAAGGCTGGATGGACGGGGCTCCTCAACAGGTGGGTTCATTGTTGGTTAAACTAATATTGATGATGCCAATTATTTATACAGCACTTTTCAAAACAAAGTTGCAAATTGTTTTAGGGGTTAAACATTTCAGGACGGTGACAAGGCAAGTAAAATCAGACAATTAAACATAAAAAACTAACAAATGAAAAGGAATGAAAAAGGAAATTTAGAACCACAATAAAGCAGATAAGAGTGCTAACACTGATTTAAAAAAATAAAGAAAAAGATAAGAGATAAGTTTTGAACATTGTCTGTCTCTGTTTACACCACAGTGGATCATTGTTGTGTATTAAGGTTTTTTTCAATGGATTTCATGGATATTTAAGGGTTTTTGAGGGTCAAAAACGTAATTAATTTCTTAAAAGTACCTTAATTTACCGAATTATTTGATGAACTCCAATATTAAAGACGAAAGACTGCACTTTTATACTTTTCTCTCTTCATTGAGAAATTATGGCCTTTCAAAGTTATAAATTACGGAATGGCTTTCATGTTTTTTGGTGAATTTTGGGTGCTTTTTCAAGCCCTTAAAATCCTCCTGGGCCTTAATAAATCAAAACCCATTCATGTATAAAATCCCATTCCAAAAAACTTAATTACATTATATAAATGGAAACATTTATGCCATTTTCAGGTGAGACAAATGAAATGATTCAATTTCAGTGTCAGCTGTCTAAAATATGATATACTTACATTACTTACATTTTCCACCGACTTTCTAACCTGCTACATATAAGCTCTAATGGCCAACTTAAGAATCCCTGTGATTGGTGTTTATCCATTGTATTGGGTAGTAACACAATAGGAAATGATAATAATCCATCAATAAATACCCAAGGGTGTCTGACTTTCTAATGGGCTTTCTAATGAGCAATGAGGCTCTTAATGTTAATGGCCTGTAAATAAATTGTTGGTCCAGGCGCACTGCTGTTCTTTTCCTGATGAGAAGTCTTCCTCATGAACATCATGATGAAGGAGAGTAAACACCAGCAGCTGTTTTCCAACCTGCAAACTTGATTTAATGGCTCATAACTGATCACTGACACATCTGGAGATTACTTATTTAGGATAAAGCCACCAACAGATGGAGTGTGAGGCATTAATGTACGTTGTTGTTTAGTGTTGCACAGTTTTAATGTTGCACTTCTTGGAAAACAGAAAGGTGTGTTCAAACTCATATCCCATATGTTCCTTCGTTTCATGAAGTGGATTTTTTGTGTCTGTTCTTTACTGTTTTTCTGTGATGGATGTCTTGATGGACAACAGGTCGAGCAAAATACAAGCTCCTGCATGTTTCTGGACGCTCCTACTTCAACGAGCAGACATGGTCCTCAGACCACAGCGGTGATGAGGAAGGTCAGTGGGCCTGTGGGAACACATCTGTCATTAATAGGAGTCATAATCTGACTTTGGATCATGATTGATCCATGATGCTAAAATAACTGTGAGTCTGTGTCAGAGTTACACCTCTCCGTTTAAAATCCGTCTCTATTGGATGTGACAGGCACAGTCCCTGTAGCAGAAACACAACATATGTCCTTTTGAATAACTAACCCAGCAGATAGAGAGGGTGCTGTTCAATTTAATACAGCAGTGCTTGTGGGATCCACAAGGTGGCAGCTTCACACGTGTTTACACATAATCCTAAACACCATTTACAATTTACAGATTTAATTCAAAATGAAACATCTGAAACCTAAAAAGAATCCCATTCAAAGTGATAATGTGAACTTGTGGGATCTGTTGACGTGCAGAGTAAAACAGTTTTTGACTCTTTTGAGATCAGCCAAGTAATCAAGTTTTAATCAAGCTGCTGATTGTGTAAATAAATAGTTGGATGTTCTGAGGGATAAATGGTTTAACTGTTTGTCACATTTCCAAATGAGAAAGTGGGAAATGGGGCCGCAAGACCGGAAAAGATGTAGATTTTTAAAATAAAAGCTTAAAGGTCATCTCGCCTACATGAGAAGTAGCGTTTTAAAGATTGGCATAAAAAAATAGTTTTTCTATTAATCCTTCTAAATTACTGGTATTTTGGCACATTAACTTCTGGGACATGTGCTACAGTCATTTGATAACAAGCTTTATCCAAACAGAGAGGGTTCGGACCGCAAGACTGGACACATTTAAGAAAGCACAGAGCATTTTCAATGAAAGAGTTTTATTTTGAAGGCGCTGATCGGAAGTCATTAATAAACTGCATGAGTCAATCTGTCTGTCTGCGCTCCTCCTCTGGGAGTGTTATGACAAAGTTTCAGTCCTCAGGATGGAGAACAGTCAGCCGGGTCTCCTCACTGCGCTGTGAGCTGCGGACATCTGGACCCTTCAGCATATTTGTGGAAACATCATGATCATCTTGAGCTGAAAAAAAGCTGAAGAAGTTTTTTTTCCCCACCTGAAATCGTAAGAGGAAGAGTCGGGATGAACGGGGACAAGAGCGCAAAGTCTGCGCTCCGGGGCCAGAAACAACCCAGGACGCACCAGCAGGTTTCTGTCCAGAAGAAGAAGAAAGATCCGCCTCCTAGAGATGTCCAGAGCGGCTCCTTCTCCAGAGACGCGCAGTGGGGTCAGTGTGACACGGGGAAGGAGGTGAAGTCGGCGGGACTGCAGGGAAAACGATCGGGGAAAGTGTCCCTAAGTGTGGCCGTGGAGGGCCAGAGGAGCCCCGGCGCGCAGAGGAAGCTGTCGGACGCCAGCAACGCTTCAGAGGACCTGAGCAAAGACTCCGGCTGCCTGTCGGGGAAACTGTCCTCTTCAGACAGCAGCTCAGAAATATCCGACTGCCCCTCCGAGGGCAACAAGCGCGACTCTCCGAGCTGCGACAATGAATTAAGCTGGATAGACGGCAGAGTTTATATGAGCCCGGACAGCGAGGACAGAGGCGACGGCAAACCGTGCGCAAAGGCAGCCAGAGACCCCTGCGCCCCCCAGTCTGATGCTGCTGGAGGGGGGCTCGGTTTGTTCAACTCCTCGGGGTCATTTATAGATCTCATGATGGCAGAGACAACCGAGGACCTTGTCAAGGAGGTGGAGGATTTAAGATCAGAGAACGAGTATTTGAAAGTAAGTCCAATTTGGTTTGAATTTAATTTAGTTTGATTCAATTTCTTTAATCCGCTTTGCATGATATCCAGGTGGTTTGCGTGTGAATTTCTACCTAATTACATGCTGTGTGTTGCTTCTCTGTGTGGGATCCCTAAGAGGCCCTCAGGCTCTAAATACTAGAGCCGATTTTCTGTAAATGCTGCTGTCAGTCTTCATTAGAGACCGCAGGACAAGAGAGGGGAAGCTCTCGTGCAAGAATCACAAGTCAAGAGTCACTTTTGGCACAAATGATCTGTGACATCGTCAATAGCGCTTCCCATGTTACATTGACATAAAACTGGCAAATGGAAGACCTGTTAGAAATAAGACAAACACACATCAGTTGTTGCTGTGACTGCAGACTGGGACAGATACTGCTGTTCTTGCCACATAATGTGTGAGACTCGCCTAATATAAATAGGTGCCATGTCACTTGAGGGTTATGTTGTTTTTACAGTAAGAAGAGTGAGTTAGGAGTTTAATTTAAAAAAGGGGACAGACGGGGGGTTTATTTAGTTTTTTGGCATTTAAAAGATTAACTCCAGTGATTTAGTATGGCACTTTTATAAAGCTGTGGGATAGAAAGAGAGAAAGTTTAAAACTGAAGCACCAGGGGCTGAGTGAAATCCTGACCTGCAGTGTAAAAAGACTGGATCCTACATTCCCCATAATGCAACTGGGTAGCAGCTTTGTTTGAAGAAGAAAAGGAAGTAAAAGAAGACGAGGTTTCTTTATAATCATATTTGAAATGAATGTAGTAAATAAAAATAAGGGGAGTCAATAATATAAAGACAATCTGTCACATTTACAGGTGGCTGTTAGATAGAATTTAATGCACTGAATAGGGTCAAGATTTTATATATATATATATATATATATATATATATATATGTAGGCCAAAAAAAGTTCCACATGGAAATCCAAACTTTTTTTATTTTCCTTTTTCATTCCACCCATTCTTCTTCCTTAAACCTGGTGCCTACATTACCCACAATGCAACTTTACTACTATTCCTGTACATCAGGCTAGTAGCGGCTAATGTAGCTTTGAGCTGCCAGCCTGAGGTCTGGTAAACTCACTTCTCTGTAATGTCATACCTCCAGATTTTTTTCTTTTTCAAACTTTTAGTCCTCAGACTTCCTGCAGCTCCTTCTGGAGGCACAAACAGCTCAGTTCAATGTTTTCACTCATGTGCTGCAGTTTACACCTGTAATCAGACGCTGATGTGTAAAATCAGTTGTCCTTAAATCTACTGAGCATAAATTCATGTATCTACTTTTTTAATTACCCTTTTACAGACAGAGTTTTAGCTCTTTCCTCATGTCCTCTTTCCAATGATTTGGAAGTGTAATCATACCCATCATAATTATCATTAATCAGTGTTTGAGATCTGTCCCCTATAAACATAATTAAGGGGTTAAAGCGATTACTGAACCATCCACTGGGACTTTGACCCAGATACATCCCTGTAATATAAGAGATGACGTAGGTATAAAGGAGATGTGTTCCTGCTCCTCCACAGTTGTGTCTCTGTGTTGTTTGTCCAGGATGAAGTGGAGGAGCTTCGCTGTGAGATGCTGGAAATGCGCGACATGTTCCAGGAGGAGGAGGTGTACCAGCTGCAGGAGCTGCGGCTGCAGCTGGAGCAGGCCAACAAGACCTGCCGCATCCTCCAGTACCGCCTCCGCAAGGCCGAGCGCCGCAGCATCCGAGTGGCTCAGACGGGTCAGGTGGACGGGGAGCTGGTCAGGAGCTTGGAGCACGACATCAAGGTCACAAGTCCTCACGGTTTCTCCTCTTCCTCCTCCTCCTCCTCCTCCACCTCCCTATCATCTGCATGTGTGTGATCGTGTGGTCTTGTTAAACTCACTCACCACCAACAAACAGTCAAAACTCCCAAATTGGCTTTTGACTGAATCACTGCTGTTCCAGTATTCCAGCATCAAAGTGAACATTTTCTGTCAGTCCCACAAACCTTCCACTCATGTGAGCACACAGAGCCGTGATCGTGTTGTTCATACTCACTGAAGGACTGTAATCAGTCACGGCTGGTCACTGTGCTGTAAAACACTCCCTGCTGTTTGTCAGCGCCGCAAACATTTCATTAGTTGGAAATGTCTTCATCATGCATCCTGTTTATATTTTTGTCATACCATGGTGTAATTATGTGGTGAGTTGTTCTCCGTGAGTAGGAAACATAAAAGCACAGTAATCCCTATCAGAATCATAGCAGGTTGATCACTCTGCTGTTAAACGAGACCCTGTGGTGGCAGCCAGACTCTTGTTTCTTTTGAGGTGTGTGGGTGGTGTAGGATTCCCAACAGCCTCCCCCTCACTCCCTCACCCACTCACCCCCTCATCGACTCCTATGGTGAATTCCAGTCACAAGCATTTCCTTGTAAAGTCTCTCAGCTTTAGCCAAACCAACTGCTGCAGAGAGCGTGCTGCAGTCACAAAATAATGTCCATTAGAGTAACAAGGGCCAAAAGATTTTCTCTACAGCACTTTACTTTGCCTGATTGGAGACAAATAAGGTGAGGGGGCTGTGTTGAAGTTAACCTTGAATGAATACAAAAAAGAGCAAAATGGGACTAAAACTAGACAAACAACTACAAAGAGACACAAAATGATCAGAAACAGACACTAAATTACCACATAGACTTTGGGACCGTAGTAAACCAAAGAAAATCTTGGTCGACTGAAATTTTACTCATTCTTTAACCAATTGATTGGTCGATGGGGGAGCAGGTCAGTTAGTTTAACACTAGAGAATTAAGCCACCGTTAAGAAGAAAACATGTACCTATGCATGTTTTCTTCCTCTGCTCCGTATCCTTATTCTCTATATATCAATCACTCCTTACCAGTCCCCCATCAGTGATGAATTACAGTATAGCAGCGTTATAAAATTATGCTTCAAGAAGTGCTTTTCTTCTTATGAAAGTAACACCAGCAATTGTTCAACCAGTGAGAATTTGGTTGTACGACAGCACATCGGCCAAGCAGTCTACCAACTGATCAGAAGGCCTCAGTCCCATTGCAAATGCAAAAACGAATTAAACGAAACAAAACTATGAGAAACAGGTGCAAAATAGTCACAAAGAGACTCAAAACAATCACAAACGATGTGTCTGTGTGTGGTTGTCTCTTTCAGGGGGTGGGTGGCCTTTTACTTGTCTGTGCTCAGGTGCCCACTGTCTGATACGCTGTCCATGACTGGAGCTACAGTAACCTGCTGTTGGCTCTCCCTACAGGTTGCAAAGAGTGTGTCCTTCCGGCTGTGTAACGAGCTGGAGGTGGTGCAGAAGAAGAACTCCCAGTTGGAGTGGGAAAATGTGGCGCTGCTTGAGAAGACACAGGAATTGGAAGTGGCCAAGCAGGTGTTGCAGGCGGAGGTGGAGAAAGTGAGAGAGGTGTGACATTAAAACACAACAAAAACCTGATTTGCTTAACATTACTTCACTTAGATGTTTGATCCTCACTGATGTGCCAGATGTCATTGATTCTTTTGTGGAAAAAACACATCACACTCACAAATGTATTACTCAAATGAGAGTTTTGAGATGTTTTAAAACATGTGTGGAGGGGCTCTTTAATAAATCTGTGTATTGGTTCTCGACATGCAGCCTAAACCTTGACAGAAACATAAGCTGCCTCCATCTCTCTGGTCAGGAATCCTCTGCTCCATTTCTGCTGCTACACAGCTGCACCCATCCCAGCCAGTTGTCCCCCTCATCCCTCTGTCACCCTGATGTCAGGTGACACATGACCCTGGTGCAGATCAATGATATGAGAGGAGGGCATGCCCAGCAGCTGCCTGGTGCCTGGGATGGGTGAAGCAGCCTGGTATGCTGAAGCCTGAACTCCACAGCACAGCTGATATCTTCAGCTGGGCGGACAGAGAAAAGGGAGAGAGGGTGTGAGAGATTACGAAAATAGACTCTCCCTCGCTTTCTCTCTTTCTGCTTCTGTTAAGCTAGGCTAAATCTGGATCAGCTTGTATTATGGCATTCGCAAAGGCGAGTGTTTGTGCGTCGACACACTGACCTACAATCATTCCTGCACATGCTTTTATCAAATGGTGGCCACCACACCCAGTGAACAGTGAACTTCCAATCCACCTTGTATTCTCGTGGGCCCTCCTGCCTTGATGTCTCCTGTGTTAACGATCGTGCACTTCAGTGACACGTGTTTGGCTTAATCCAGGATTCGGTGCTTTGGCACTAGTTCAGTCTAGTCCCGCTAGTCCCTCTGATCCCAACAGGGAAATCCACTTAGATTACTTAATCTAGGGGCACAAACCACAGTCTAGATGGATGTGAAGGAGGATGAACATTGCAGAGACTCACACTGCAGCTGGGCTGTCAGTGACCCTGTTTGTGGGACGTGAATGGTAACGTGATACTGTCAGGCCACAGCGAACAATAATGAAAGCATAAGACTTGCTGTAAAAAAACAAAAACTGGACTGGACTCATTTTCATTATGCATGTGTTAGTACAGCCTGGAGGCCCACTGACCTTGAACTGAGAAGACTGTAAAACGCTCCTTATGTCCACTTGTAGCCTGTAGATGACCACTATTATTAACGCTGTGACTTGCTGTCTCGTGTCTAGGAGCGAGACAATGCTGCTAGACAGAAGCTTACATTCCTGTCATGCTCAGATTCACAAATAAACTCAGTGGTGTAGAGAAGGGGAGCACACGAGAATCTGATCTCTGAAAGCAGCATGAGGCCGTAATGAAAGTTTTAAAATATGTTCATCTAAAGGAATAGTTTGACATTCTTGGAAATGCACTCATTCCCTCGCTTGCTGAGAGTTAGATGAGAAGATTGATACCCCGCTCATATTTGCCCATTCAACACGAAGCTAAAGCCAGCAGCTGGTTAGCGTAGCTTAGCATAAAGACTGAAAACAGGGAGAGACAGCTATAGTGACGAAGTCTGCAGACCTGCGCGTCTGAAGCTCACTGATTACATCGTTATGTCTTGTTTGCTAAAACTATACAAAAAATAGCAGTTTGCGGTCAAAAAGAGTCCAGGAAGTAACCGCACCCAGCTAAGAAATAGCCTGGCACATAACCCCCTACAGAGCACAAACTGATGGTGTAAACAAACAGGATGTAACATCTCAATTAGTGAGCTTTAGAGATTCTGGCCAGCGTTTTTTGTTACCTTGAAGAGAGCCAAGCTAGCTGTTTACTGTCTTTATGCTAAGCCAAGCTAAGTGCCGCCTGGCTGTAGCTTCATACTGAATGGACAAATGTGAAAACGGTATCGATTTTCTTATTGAACTACAAGAAATTTTGTATATTGAGGAATCCAGCTAAGATTGATTTCACTGAGGTCTCCATACAGCTAAAGTTGTCATGTGCTGTATATCATAGAAGCCAGAAGTTGAGCAGGTGCAGGACGGAAACTGAAGCATCTAAAATAATGCACATGACTTTTTAAAATGGCTCATCAGTGATACGTTGCTCAGTTGGATCTGTTTTTGGCCCAAATATTGTTTTTCTTAGACCCTTGATTGACTCTTTGCCATGTTTTTGTTCCTTAGAGCTCAATGAAGAAGAGAATCAACCGATCAACAGTCAGTAAGGCCGAGAAAAGGCTCTCCCAACAGATTGAGGTTTGTAATTCATGTCTGATTTCAGATGTGGCTGCACCAATGGCAGATTGCATGTTGCAGTATTTATCATCCTCATCAGAATGATTTTCATTGTTTGTTTGCCAAAAGGATGACAGTGCCGACCTGAGGTGCCAACTCCACTTTGCCAAAGAGGAATTAGCTCTCATGTGCAAGAAGCTCACCAAGTTGGTATCAGAGAGTGAGGCCATGCGCGAGGAGCTGGCCAAATACCACTCCGCCTATGGCGACATAGACGCCACCCAATCCCCTGAAGGCAAACAGAACTCCGCCCACACCAGAGAGGCAGAGGTCAAAGTTCATTTGAAACTGGTGGAGGAGGAGGCCACACTCCTGAGCCGGCGCATCGTTGAACTGGAGGTGGAGAACCGTGGACTGCGAGCAGAAATGGGCGACCTGAGAGAGAAACTGGGAAGAGGAGGAGAGGAAGAGGAAGAAGATGTGATGGAGGAAAATCTGTCAGCTTCCACGTCGGCAAAGGACAGAGAGGGAGGGGAGCCAAGCTTGAAAGTAGGATGCACAATGTATGAGCGGGGTCCAGATGAGGAGGCAGAAAAAGGTAAAAGTGATGTTGAGGCATCTTTGCTTTGCGACCAATCACAGCGTGAAGAAACGATTACGTCCTGTCATATTACTCGAGAAGGTCCTGTGGGTGGCGAGTGGGACCCTTCAGACACTCCTGAGAGTGATAACAACAGAAAAGTAGACAGAGGTCACAAAGGACTGACAGTGAAAGACTACGAGACTCTTCTGGCTCTCAGAGATCATTCCTGCATTTTGGGTTCAGCCATCCAGCTCCTGATGGCACCGCCAAAAAATGGCCACTGCTCATCTCCCTCATGTGTTTTTACCTCTCCGTCAGAGGCGGACTTGAACGGCAAGGTGCAGAAGCTATCCCTACCGGGGCCTTTGAATGAGGCTTTGGAGCTTCTACAGGCAATGCTGTTGGCTTTCATCAGGAGGGTGGAGACGCTTCTGACCGGAGAAGATTTAGGGAAACTCTCCCTTCACAAGGACGGACATTCTCTGAGATGGGATTCTTTCTCATTCCTCTCTGGAGTTCATGATGCGGACGCTCTAAGTAAGCAGGAGCATGTAGAAGACCTGCGCACCGCGGAGGTTAAGGAGAGAGAAAAACAAACCCGACAAGCAACTTCCTTCCAATGGGACCTCATCCATAGCTGCAGGGACCCAAAAATGCGACTGTCCTTGCAGATTCTGTGGATCCTCCATCAGTGGATTCAAGTTAAAGGACCAGAGCTGGAGGGAAAAGAGGTGAAAATATAAAGCACATTGTGTGTGTGTTTGTTTTTTAAGGCTAAAGTACACATGTTGAATATCTGAATATATCTGGATTTTCTTTTTTATTCAGGCTAAAGAGAAAACCTTGTCTGTTCTGCGGGAGTTGTTGCAAGGCCTGGGTGCAGAGCTTCGGGATGAGCAGTTTGAATATGACAGTGAGGCCAAGGCCACGGACGGAAAGGCAGCTGAGGTAAAGAAAAATGGTGTTTACCCTTCAGGCATGTGTTCACCCCCCTCCTGCTGTGTGTGAGGAAGTCCTGCTGATGATCTGTCTCCCCAGACACACGTCCTCCTGGCATTCGGTTCAACAGGCGTCATGAAAAGACTCATGCCAGAGTATTTAGGCTAATCTCTTGTAGGGGCTGCAGCCAAACAGGGCAGGCATGTTCAAATCTGCTGCATGAAAACTCGCGACTGTTTCTCTGCATCGCTCAGACCCGGTGCGTGAATGTAGATTCTTTGAACATACAGCTCCTCTTTTATTATTTCCACCTGTTCGGTCAAATGCAGGTTAAGATAAGGAATGTAATCTCACATTTGAGTTGTTGCCACTGAACTGTTGCTGAGATCTGCTTTGCAGGGTCGGATTTATTTCTTTAATAGTTGTTTTTTCATCCTTACCCCACTGACTAGACTGTAATCCCTCCTTTCCTCAGAGCCACACTTTGTATGCCATGAAAAAACAAGACTCAGAGTCTACAGCCATGCTCTGTGCGGCTGTGCTAAAACGCTGCAATGCTTTGAGATAAAAGCTCGGTAATGTGGTCAAGGTGGCAGCGCTAACATGCTGAAGCAGCTTTCTGGGGGTATAAGAGTTATCATAACCACAAGTGCTTGACTTAAGTTGTTGAAGTCAACATCCATCCATCCATCCTACATCCATGTAGATGTGACTGGGAAAATTTTCTGAAAACTCTCCGTTGGATCAATTATACTGAAGGGCCTGAAAAATCATCAAATATGGACGCCCCACATCAGCTGAAGTCTGTTGTTCAATATAATTAAACCTAAATTTATTGTTGTTATGTTAATGGTGTTGTAATGTCAGTGTACAGTATTTTGATCCTCACACAACCTCACTCTGTACAAACCTCCGGATGACTCGCAGGTCATAAACCGTCCCATTTGACATGAACACAGCATTATGTTTGGCATGTTCACCGCCTTAGTTCACCGTGTCAGCGTGCTAAAGACAAAGTACAGCAGAGGGTGATGGGAATGCTGTTAGATTAGCAGATACGTAGTTGTAAACCAAAATGTTGGATGAATTTAAATTTTGACCCGATAAGGGCACAAGGTGAAAAGTTAAGGTTATTAATGCAATATTAAAATTAAAACAATATTCATCTTGAGGACGTGTGTCACATTTCACATGAACATCAGAGAAAATAGAAAATACCTTTAATCGATATTTCAGTTTGGGGCTGAAATTATAGTAACATGATTTAGAAGGTCAGTGACCATGATTTGACTACTGTGTGTTTTTCTCTCTTTGCTCAGTGTGCCGTCAGTGGTATCTTTAATGATGACCAACACCCCGAAGCTGACAGGTCAGTGTTTCTACATGCTCTCGCTGCTTGTCCATCTTGCTCCCGAGGTCATAACTCAAGTATCACCTGCTGTTTTCACAGATTGTGCAGCTCAAAAGGGAAAAGACTCAGGCGACACTTTTCTCCACACGGCTGTAAACAGAAGAACTGGTGCTATCTGAGCCAGGAGGCCGCCCAGCTGGACCGAGAGGACCCCGTTAAGACGTGGGACCATCTAATCATGCCGCTTAGCTTCCCTGATCTTGACTTTGAGCAGATGTCACTGGAGAGAAGCCACACTGCCCCGGAGAAGTCAGCCTGCCGCATCTACTACAGCCCACCATCAGCTCGCAGAGTCCAGCTGGCTCAACTGAAGCAAAGCCCCGTCGCAGACAGGGAATCTGTCAACACGTCCTCTCCCTGGTGCACACCGCCGACCTCCTTCTCTCCGCTCTGTCTTGGATCAGCAGCGAACCTGAGCGACGACATGAAGGAGATGACGGCCAGCTGGAGGCAGAGATTACAGGGGCAGTGGGTGGACGTGGCCTGCTCAGGTACTCAGACGCACATGAAGCCACAGATGGTGAGTGTTGGTCTGCAGACAGATGGGACACAGGGGTCAGTCACTGCAAGAAGCAGCCCATCCCGAGTCCTGAGCACCTCCCTGGCCCGCTCTCACCACATCTCCACCTCACTGGACAGGGTAGAGAGGACCAGATCCTCCACCTCATCGCCTAAACTGTACCGGAGACACTCTGCGTCCGGTGCATCCTCTCTCCCCTCATCCTCTTCCTCATCTTCCTCTACCTCTAGAGATCGAGCTCTGTGGAACCTGAATCACCAAAGCCACACTGGCCTCTCGTGGACCCGTCCGACCGGTCACAGAGCAGGTGCAGGACAAGCCCACAGCTCTCTGAGCAGTGCCAAGCCTCCCAGCAAATCAGCAGGCGCCAACCGTTACGGCATGGTCACAGAGTTCCTGCGCAGGGTGAGCGGCCGGGCAGAGAAACCGGCGCCGGCGTCAGGGCAGAAGACGAAGAGTGGTCCGAAGAACCTGGAGCGTGTTCCAACGAGGCCTCCCGCCGCTCCGCTGCACAGGAACGACAGCGTGACGAGGATCGTCAACCAGAGGTTCATGAGGCAGAGGGAGGAGAGTCGGACCCAGAGAGAGGAGAGTCGGACCCAGAGAGAGGAGAGTCGGACCCAGAGAGAGGAGAGCCGGACCCAGAGAGAGGAGAGGGGCAGCAGTCTGAACCACAGCGTCAGACACAGCCTGAGCACCACGGGCACAGCAGAGGTGAGTGTGACAGGCATATCCATTTGTGTTTAAAGATGTGGGTAAAATAACAGAAACACCATCAGGGCCAGTTAGATGAAGTTCATAATAATCCTTTTTTACAGAAGACATTTTGACATATACAGGTGTAAAGAATACAGTCAACGATGGCTGAATTCCGTTTAGCTGCTTCAGTTTCAGGGTGCTGTTACTGTGCATAGTGACTCCCTGTCATGACTTTCTGGGACACTTAAAGAGAACAGAGCCTTCGTTAAAGCACTTTTATTGAAATAGCTTTTTGTCATATTTGCTGAAACTGTCACTCTATCCCGTCAGTAGCACCTGAGGTTCACAAAAATCAGCTTCCTCTGGCTCCTCCTAGTGGTCCTGAACGCATGAGCAAGTATGAACTGTGCCTGAATGAAAACAACCAATCAGAGCAGGAGGATTCTCTAACGCAGTGTTAATCAGTGCTCATGCACACGCTGCACAGCCTCCCCCCTCCGTGCATGCTCAATAACTTCTGCAGCAGCATCAGGAGGAGCTTCGGAAACACAATGACTGAGAAACAACCACCAGCAATAAAAATAAACATGTTATTTCAGCCATGTGGAGGATTGTTCATTGTGCAGTTTTACTCTGGGGACACACGGGAGGTGGAGGCTCCACAAAGTGCCATGATATGATATGATATGATTCTCCAGAAACCAGAAGCACCGGCCAACAAGCGATTCTGCTCCTCTGCTCCTCTGCTCCCTTAACAGAGTTATATTTCAGTGGTCTGACCGTCAAGTTAAATCATTTTAAACTGAAGATGAGCTCTAGTGCTGTCGATTAATTGATTAGTCTATTAAAATTTATTTATCAAGCATAAATACCAAATGTTTGTTGGTTACTGCTTCTCAGATGTAAGGATTTGCTGCATTTGTCTGTTTTGTGTCATTGTATTTTAGGGTTTTAGACTGTGGGGTGACTTTGAGTGCGAGGGGCATTTTTCACTATTTCACCATTTTCTGGACTTTTCTAGATTACTCAATCACTCAGAATCGATATTTACAGACCTAATGAGCTCCAGCAGACCGTCACTGCGCTGTAAATCATTTAACCGACTCTTTGTAGGTGTCTGTGTCTCGTCTCACTCCTCCTTCTTCTCGTCCTCTGACCAGGATGGAAACTACGACTGCAGCTCCAGCAGCACCTTGACCTTCTGCTTCGCTCGTCCGTCTCGCTCCACCCAGAGACAAACGCCCAACCGGAGCAAACTCCACCAACACAGATACTCACCTCCAGCCAGCGGGTCGGCGGACTCCAACTGTGAGTGAACGGGAGGCCTACAGCTACCAGCAGCTACACAGATCCTCCTGCACAGCCACTGGGGAGGAATGCTAAATGTCATGGTTGAACTGGGAGAACTGGTAGACTGTATGTGGGAGGTTTAGCAGAGCAGTGAGAACCTTTACAGCTCAGTGTCTTCTTTCATCTGTTCTTTCAGAGGGGCTTGATCTTGATTTCAGTTGCTACAAACTACAATGTTGCAAATGTTGAAGCTTCATTCATATTTACCGTTTTAAACTTTATGTAAAACTGATTCTGCACTTATATTATGAACTACAAATTGATTTTATATTACCTTTGTGGTATTTTGTAGAGAATAATCTCATGCTTTATTGAATAAACCTCTAAGATCTGACAAACAGGTAAATGGTCTTTACTTGCACCTCTTCCTTATTTGATTTAAGCTGCAGAAAAGTGTTTACTCTGCAGTAATCAGCTGTTACGTCACGTGCTCAAAAAAGAAAAGTAACTGCTAAGTAGTTAATAAGATAAGAGTTCCTGGCCTGTCAGGAGCACGGTCCCTCTCCCTCCCTGTCTGATTGTGTGACTCTTCACTGTCACTGATAGACTGCAGCCTGCTCATCAAAGTGTAGCTCTTTGCTTTGTGACTTTGTGACTTTGTGGATATTAAATTTTGATTCTACGTGTAAGATGGAAGCTCAGATTTTGATGGAGCTGAAATATTTCCTGCCTCCTCTCGCCGGCAGCTCTGGTCAAAGACAGAGCAACTGAGGGAGTCACACAATCACACGGTGTCACGTTTCTGCTCGCCGCACATGTCCACTGTTACACACAACACACACACACACACACACACACACAACAATGTGGGCTACTTCCCAGTGGACGGTCCCCAGTTCACCGTAACCCAGTTTCATACCATTAAAGGGGAAAAGGTGGCAAAAAACAAGCAGAAAAGAAGCCGGTGCAGTAAACAAGTTAGAATGATCTGACACTGTTGATATTCATGAATAATCCGTTTCCATTCACACGTGCTGTAGTTCACAGTGGGTTTGTGGATGAAAAGATAAAAAACAACAAATAGACACCATCATAACTGCATGTGAGCATTTCATCAGCATCACATATATTGTTTGATGGAAATCTATTTCCTGGTATGTATTTTTATAGAATATACTGTCTGAATTAAAGCAGATTTTGTCTGTTTCCAGTCTTTGTGCTAAGCTAAGACACAGACTGAGTGTCATACCTTCACACTGGGTGTAACATCATTAATATCTCTATAACCCTCAGGTCCTCCTTTGCAGTCAATTTGTGGCAATTGAAGATTGATTACAACTTTTATGGGTCAAAATTTAGTTTTAATACGTTAAATATTTCACTTGATTTCATGCCCACAGTATGTCAGGATCTGTGCAGGATAGGCTGCAGTACTGGGTGTCACCGGTGGGGGCGCCACAGGCCTGCAGCCCTGCTCTCAGTCAGCTGTTTCACCTTCTTCAGCGACATTTGTTGGTGCCAAATAAAAAAACAATAGCGGAACTGCTGCAGTGTTTCTGCTCTGTGACTCTCAGGTCTGATCAGATGTCTGTCAGTCACATCAGAGTTAAAAAAGAGTTCAGATGGAGGCAGTTTTCTTCAGGTTTGACTCTTATAACTTCGAGGCTGATCTGCGCTTCCAGGACGGACTGAAGACTTTTGACAGCAGCAGCAGCAACATGGACCAAACCAAACAGCTGGACATCAAACTGTTCTTCTATAACAGGTGTCTCACAGCACTTTAATCATTTATTAACCACATATTCGTCTGTGAATGAAGCTGCATCCATCCAATTATTTATGACCTGAGCAGTTAAAGCAATACTGCGTTTTATTCCCATCAAATATTGTGTAATTTGAAAGATTTTCAGTGCCCACTTATTACAAGAAACAAAGTAAAATAAATCACACTTTTCATACTTTTTAACACAGCTTGTTCTTTCTCACGTGTTTAATCATCTTATGATTCATCCCAAACCCAGAGTGGAAGCCACCGAACTGCAGATTTTCTGGTGTATTTGTACTGATGTCAGTGTGCAGTTACAGTGACTGCAGTAGCTTAGGATGCCATAATGCATCATGTATCATACATACAAATACAGATATAAAGATTGTGCACAATATTAACAAAAATATAGAGAGCTGAATTTCAAAATATAATCCAAATATAATCTATCCATGTTGGGGTTTGAATAGCTTTCCTGCAGACAGTTTGATGAGAATACTGATAAATATGAGACTGCAGCCTGGAGACAGTTAGCTTAGCCTAGCTTATTTTAGGTTAGCCTAGCCTAGCTTAGTTTAGTTTAGCCTACCTTAGTTTAGGTTATCTTATCTTAGTATAGATTGTTAAAGTAATTCTGATTCTGATTAGCCTAGCCTAGCTTAGTTTAGTTTAGTTTAGTTTAGTCTAGCCTAGCTTAGTTTAGGTTAGCCTACCTTAGTTTAGGTTATCTTATCTTAGTATAGATTGTTAAAGTAATTCTGATTCTGATTAGCCTAGCCTAGCCTAGCTTAGTTTAGTTTAGACTATCTTATGTTATTTTAGCCTAGTTTAGGTTATCTTAGCTTTGCTTAGCATAAAGAGTGGAAACGGGGGAAACAGCTAGCCTGACTGTCTAATCCACCTCCACTAAAGCTCACTAACATCAACATGTTACATCTCATCTGGTAAATTTATTTAAAAACGTGTAACAACATCTTGTTGTTTTACAATTCACCAAATTTGCTTGATGGTATTTCAAATACTATATGCCTCAGGTTTGCACTTCAGTGTGAGCAGCCCTCTTATCTTGTAATCATTAAAGTATAATAATAATATATTATTATTATATTGTTCTTTAGGTGCAGCAGGGTCCCATTTACCTCTCATTATATACACAGTGATGGAAAATACAAAAGAACATTTATCCAAGTACTGTTCTTAACACTTTATACTGATAGTCCACTACATTGATCACCATGATGCATTGATGCATATAAAGAAGGTAAAATCGATTTAAAAACGTACACGTTAATACATCAACATGTATTTGTAGGTCTTAATGTAAAAGTAACATTTTTAAAAATGATATGTAATGGAGTATTTTTACTTTGTGTTACTGCTGCTTTTACTTAAAGAATTGTTTCACTACTTCATATAAAGAATCACTTTTAAAGGTCATCGCTAATTTTACATGAACAAGCAGTGGGTGTGTATGATTATTTTTAATTTCACATATCAGGTTTAATTTTTATATCATGATTTCTGTCATGCTGTTTGAGTTTAATGTCATAGAGAATGTTTTCTCCCCTTCAAGCCTCAACTTTAACAAACACCATCGTCATCATCTTCATCTCTCCCCTCTGACCAGGTTCGTGGAGCCGATAGACCAGACCTGCTACAAACAGTGGAGTTCTGCTTCTCCCCGAGTGACACAGAAGGACTTCGGCGGAGCTGAGCAGGCGGACCAGAGGACACTTTCGGAGTCAGACTCTGATGTCAGTAGAAACCAGACAGTTGAAACGTCTGCAGAGACAGAAGTGAAGCAGCTTTCCTTTGCTGAGGTGATGCGTTTGGTTCAGGAAGGAAAGGAGGTGCCCGGAGCAACGAAACTGGACGTAAAACCAACCAACCAGAGTCCCACACCTTCTCAGATGGAGAGGATACTGAAACCCTGGGAAACACCATCAGACTCAAAGTGACACTATATATAGCACTATAACCATAAAGAGTATATAGATTTTTAATAAAGAGGGTGAAAAAATTAAACTACATGACAAAACCTTCTGTTTCCTGTGGTGGACTGTAAATAATTACATTTACTCACGTATTGTACTTAAGTACGTTTGAGGTACTTGTACTTGTACTGTTTTTTTACTCCACCACATTTTAACAGCTTTAGATACTAGTTACTTTGCATTATTCAGATTATTAATTAAAATACGTGGTATATTATTATCCATTAAGCGACCCCAGCTGTATGTAGAGTAGCTGAAAATAGCTCCATCTTTACCAGCGGCAGCAGTAGTGCTAATTTCACATTAATGTGTCATTGATTATGATCCAGCGAGGATACTCTGACACGGGTCATTCTGCATCATGAGTACTTTTACTTTTTGATATCTAAAGTATATTTTGCTGATAATACCTATGTACTCTTACTTTTGAATCCATTGTAGTAGATTTCTTGTAGAAAAATAGTAAACAGTAACAGTTATAAATGCCGGCAGGGACGACAAATGGTCACACACTCTCAGAAGTGAAGAGTTTGAAGAGGTGGGAGCCTTTAATGCTGCGTTCAAGAGCTTCTACAAGGGAAACAATTTACCGCAGCAGAGTGGAGAACAATGTTGACCTCTTGTGGTTGAATAAAGGTGCTTTCAGGAATAACGTAAAATAATTTAGTATATAAAAGCTGAAGTGAAGATTGTGTGGCTCAGATTTTATTTTATTTTCAAAATCAACTGATGTTGCAGCATGACTAAGCTTGGAGTCAGTCGGAGTGAACTACATGAACAAAATTATTTATAAAAAAGGAGATCCAGGTCATGCTGTCATGTATCTATGAGTATTTTATTGGTCACAGCAAAGCAATAAAACAAGTAAAAACTAGAAGTTTCAAGAAATTTTTGGCTAAATTAGATAGGAAAATAAAATGAAAAAAAACAGACAACACCTGTTCAGTTGTGCCTGAGTAAGAATCCCAAAAATCACTTTCCTCCATTTTGTTCTGACGTGCGATAAGTTGTTCTCACCAAGGAAACGGGACGTACATCGTCCTAATACTTCCCTACATCACTTAGTTATTTCATACAAACAAACACATTTAAACAGTCAAATCACAGCATGACAACAGCCTACAAGAAAAGTTCACTTTGAGATGATGCAGATTAAGAGCAGAGGTAAAAAATACAAAGACAAAACCAAAACTCAACTGTACATGAAAAGTCAGCACCGTTAGCATAGCACCATCAGAAATCAACCATCCCAAACGAACAATCAGTGAGGTAAAGGTGTCGACCACACCACAACAGTCTGACTTCACTGGCGGCCTGCATGTCTGCATGTAGTGAAGAGACGTGTGGTCAAACAGTGATTCAAACCTAAGGCAGCACCGCTTATCTTAACTCTCAGTAACAGTAACATGATCCGTTTGAACAACAAGAACATAAAGTGTCCATAAAACCGTCATTTAGAGACACCTGAACAGTACTGTCGGTGGTTTAAGGGACTACAAAAGTGGTCATAAAAAAAAACAAAACACAGATATTACACTCATGCAATTATTCTAACAATTATTATTTCAAACAACTGATTAATTGTCTGGTTTATAAAATGTCTGATCTGACAGGGAATGAATGAAACACAGCAGGTGGCTCTGACCCACCGGTCGGGTTGGAAAAGTTCAAGTTCGTCTAAGTATGAAAGTTTAAGTCTTCCTCACTGTGGCAACGTGATCCGTTTTTTGTCACTGAGGTCACTGATCCATCTGTTGGGCTGAGAGTCGTCCACAAGAACAATGTAAAATATTTTTTGATTATTATGTTTGATTATTATGCACAATACAGCAGCAATGCTGGTACTGATTACATTTTTTACAATTGAATTAGGTTTCTTATCTTTTTGTTTCCACACTAACTTCTTTATTTTCTTCTCTAATTCTTATTATTAACAGTGAAATTATTATTTGACTGTTTCTTCATTATTTCTATTATTATTTTCTTTAATGTATTCTCTTTTCTTCAAGGGTTTTTTATGTAACATACATTATTTATACAGTACAAGCACGTTTTAATTAGTATCTTGTTCTCACAGTGTTTACTGTTGGACCCTGAGGAAACATGATAATGAAGAATCTTTAACTTTCCTACTTAAACAAAGCCTTGACTTTCTCAAGCCAGAACTTACAGTGTGCTGTGAAATGTGGTTAGTTTTAAATACTTTATCATTAACTGAAAGAAATGTGCAAAACCATCGTTATGATCCTTTAAGGGACCCGTCCCCTACGTTAGAAGACACAGTACTTTGTGTTTAAGTCGGATTTCGGCAGTATTGTTGTTTCTACAGTAATACTGAAGATGCTCCAGTTGAAACACTGATAACACGACAGTTTGTTCGCAACGAGTAGACACAGAATATATTTGGTCTTGCATAAATAGCTTTCCTTAAAAAAGATAAAATGTGTGAAACCAGTGAAGTAAATTTGGACAAAATCACTGGTGTACCACTGAGATGAATGTAATTTGGATTTTAAAAAAACATATTAAAGCAGAATTGGCTCGTTGATTGGCTCATAGTTAGTAAAAACAATGAAATTAGTCACAGCTATGATTAGATTGGTCTTATGGTACAATGACACAATGAATCAACAACACAGATTATGTAGAAAGAAAACAAAGTTAAATTTTTTTAAGATTTATAAATTAAATATAGGATTTAAAAAAAGTCTAACTGCAGATTTTTAACCGATAAATCAGTGTTGAGGTAGAGACCCGGGGCCTGGAGCACGAAGCAAGTTCAACGGCCTCGCTGCCATGAGAGCCGTGAGAATCAACCAGAACAGAAAACCAAAACAATGAGCTGAAAGATGCTAAAACGCTCTGCAGGGCCGAGAGGAACATTTTACATTGTAGTTACGGTCAATGTAAAAAATACTGCTTTAAGAAATATCTGACCAAAATGTTGAGTTTATATTTAATAGAGTGTGTAATTAATATGCAGCTGTGATCGCCATTCATTAGGCTGATAGGGTTGCAACTATCTCTCTCTGCATTAAATATTCCTTCTTGTCTCTCTTAGATAATTATTATGGTAGGCAAAGTGGTTCTGCTGCTCCATAAAAATGTCTCCACGGCAACTTTGTTGCTTTGTTGTGTACTCAATATTGCATGATCTATTACAGATGAGCCAGCTTTGTAATGCTGATAAGAACCTGAGTTAAACCCAAAGATAGCTAACCAACCGTCTAATCTTGTCACTTCGTGATTCAGGCCCACGTTCTGAACAAACAACATTATTGTTTGTTCATCATAGCACCATCATTTATCGACAGAAACCTAAACAAAACAAAACAAAACAAAACAAAACAAAACGACCTGAAAAGTGCCTGCTGGTGATGGGGGATCATGGATGACTGATGATTCACAGGAATAAAGGAGCTCACGATGAAAACACTGCTAAAAGTCAAAACAGTAAAAACTAAATCCAGTCCTTCACAGACTGGATAAGGCAGGAGGTTTACCGCTGCTGACAGCAAAGACACGGTTCACAGTCGTTATTCACATTCAAAATAGTCCTTCAGCGGAGCGAAGAGGTGGCGAATAACCGGGACGCTCCAGGAGCGACCCAGGACCTTCTGCCTCTGCGCCCGGCCCATGTTGTTCACGTCCGTGTAGTGCTTGGGGAAGCCAAAGATCCTGAAAGAGGCGACCACATGGAAAATGTTGACAAAGTCATTCACCAAGTTGTGTTCATATTTTCCTCATACATTTAGAGTGTCAGTGTCGAGAGAGAGGTATGTATGACATGCAAGGTTACAAGCTGGAAATGAAACGTGAAATTATGGCATGAATATTAACAACCGTACACCCCCAACTTGGAGACTGTTGACAATGGTGAACTGACGTTTGACGTTGCTTTGAGAAATAACCAAACCCAACGACCACAGCTACTTCTAGGACTACAACTATCACGACTTAATTCATATCATGAAGTATCATGATGTATTGTTAGGATTTTATCGATACTTCTACTCTCATGATTAATCTATATAACGCTAAAGAAGGGTAACTTCAGAATAAGACAAGCATTTATCTACAATTTTTATACAAAAAATATTGTGATAGCTATGATGTAAACTGCATGTTCACAAGAAATGCTTACTGTTCCATTTCGGTGCACCACAGGTAGTCCTCTTTGCCGTTCATGTTGACTGGTAGTGGACCCATCTTGCCCTGCCGTATAGAGTTAGACTTTGTTGTGATGGTGCGGACTTTATCAAACTGCAGAAAGGGACAACAAGTCAGAATCAGGATTATTAACCATTTTAAGAATATATTTTTTAGAAAAGCTCAGACTATGGAACTTACTTTAGAAACATTATTTGTTACATTTGTTGAAATTCAGCATTTAACAAATGAAATGGTTTGACAAATGAAAGAGCACTTATGTCTGGGGCAGTCACAGGACTGTAATAAGCCCGTCCAATCGCTTCATTCACTGACCTGCCTGTCTACCTGCGCGCACTCTGCCTGTGAACTCATGGTGCATGATCCGAGTCTTCCACAAAAGCTAGAGCTAGCAAGCTAGTCGCACAACAATGGCACATGGCACAACTGTGGCTCAGCGACAGACTGCTGCGTTTTACCAGCACGAAGCAAACACCCACTGAGCTGAAGAACGAGAGAGAGCCGCTGCTGATGGCAGCAGACTGTCGTTTAGTGAGCTAACAGCACTGAGAACAGCCTCTGAACCCAGTGAGCAGTAACGCTCTGTTGCCTGTTTTGTTTGTGTATTGATTGTGGCATTCAACAGAGATGTTTATTAGTCAGACTGAAAGGCCGACAGAGGTTGTCAGTCAGCAGTTGTGAACAGAACAAAAGAGACACCAGGCTGCTGTGTTTTCTCATCACTATCATGGACTCCTCTTCCAGCAGCAGTCAGGCATCGCGTTCTTGTGGGTTTTTTTTCTTTTTAGTAAATTTGACATTTGCTCATTACTGTTTATTACAGTGCTACTGTAACAAGCAGTAGTAGCAGTCCAATGGTACTGACCGAAACTCAAAAAAGCTACTATCACAACAACTTCATGTTTAGTTTATAGGTGTGTAATGTCTCCCAGCAGCAGATACCAAAACATTTTATAACTATCTATAAAACACGATCATACAAGCAAATATTTTAGTTTATTATAAATGACATTTAAGACTTTTTAACACCTTTAAAGACCTTATTTTAGGGGACACTGAGTTCAATGCTGTTGAAGACTTCAAGGTCTGCAGATTCCATTTCTTGTTTCAACGACAAACTACAGCAGAGTGAAAGCACTTCAGGTAATGGACAACAAACTAAATGCTTCTACCTTTGCCATGCGTCCGACTTCCAAACAATCCTGGAGGGACACTTTGTTATCTAGAGATGTAGCGAGAGGTCTAAAGAGAAACGCAGACAGGCATGTAAACAGACTGCATTTGTTTATTTTTGTCTTCCAGTATCAGATGAAGAAATGACTATTGCTCTGTATTAGAGTGTACCTGTTCATGCCGGGGAGGTTTCCCCAAAAGTAGCGCGCTCTGTGAGCAGGACTGACTTTCACTGCGTCAATGAGAATCGGATTACACTGAAAAAAAAAGAGAATAGAAATAATGAGTCGTAACAAATTGATGGAGTCTGTTCCCCGCCATCGAGCTGAGGGGATAATTTGACCGATAATCAAATATGTTCACCTCAAGGAATCTGCAGATGTCCGACTTGTCGTTGGCACTCATGAAAACCACGTTCTCAAACAACCAGAAGAATGGACGGTCGTCGCCCTCCTTCGGCTTCAACAGGTTCAGAATGCGGTAGAACTCGAAGAAGAGCCTCCCGGTGCCCTCTGCAGGACGAACACAGAGAGATAAACAACGAGTTTCATCAAATCAGAACAGTGTGTGTGCGTGTGTAGTGCGTTGTTGTGTGTGAGTTTGTGTAAAGGATGCTGAAGCCTACTGGGAGCTAATTTTCTCCAGTATTTCATCACTAACGTGTTGTTTACTATTATTCCTGCAAAACTGCAAAAAAGCTCTTGACAGAAGTTTGGAAGCTGCATACCAAATAATCCTTTTCGAAGAGGGTTGACCATGGACAGGTCGTTACACGGACTGCCTCCAATCAGAAGATCAAATGGACCCCATTCAGCCAGCTGTAACATACGACCACAGAGCTTCAGTTCATATCGTCATATTGTTTTTAACCTCTTTAGTGTGGCGCAAACTCACAGAAATTAGTAAAAACCACTTAAACACAGAATTAAAAGTGTAGTTTTAGTACAACAGTTTGTACTCACATGTTTCCTCGTGATGGTGCGGACATCATTGACATATTCGATCTTTCCCTCGTGCTTGATCATCCCCACAGCGATCGAATCCTCACAAATCTCTGAAGCAATGTAGCGCTCAAGCTTCAAGCCCAGGTCTTTGAGCACCAGGTATCCTGTCATGGTGCCACAGCATTAAAGGTAGGTTACTAGTAGGAAGTATATACAGATTTTATCCAACCCACTAAAATGTTACTTTTTCAGTCTTACGTTTAGACATAACATCAGATAGACTGGTTTAGTTTGTCCGAATTTACAAGACTGTCACATGACATGATTAACCAACCTGTTGCAATGCCGTCAAAAAGCGAGAGCACCTTCATTGGTCTGCGCTGATCAGCAGGAATAGAAGGGTAAACTCTGTGAGGCTCCTGGGATAAAAAAGTAAACACACAACTTTCAGTGCCACAGCAAAGACGCAGTTGTTATGTACTAACTGGACATATGATTTGTCACTTGTTAAGAGGTTTATTGTAAACTGAATATTTTTGGACAGACAAAATTACCTTTTCAGACATTTGAAGTAATTTTGGACTGAAACTGTGACTGGCATCTTTACGCATTTTCTGACAGTTTTTTAAATTCTCCTTTATGAGGAAACACTTCACAACACTTTACAAAATAGGCGACTGCAGTTTGTTATCTGAGTGAAGCAAGTGATCCATGTTTTCTACTTAAGTACAACTATATGAAAAAATGTTTTCTGACATTTTATAGGCCAAACAATGTATTAATCTAGAGAAGAATTAGCAGACTAATCAATAATAAAAAATAATTGTTAGTTGCAGCTACCGTAAATAATGACTGTAATTTCTTAATTCGCTCAACCCTGATCTTTAAAAAATAGCTGCCCACAAAACCACACCGTGGTCAATGGATCAAGTGCAAAGTGCGAGACGCGCCAAGAGAACAAAGAGCTATTTCAGTTGGCTTATCAAATTTTTAGTATTGCATAAACTCGCCAGCATGTCAAGTAGAAATGCGCACTGTGAGAGTAAAGTGTGGTACGTACAAACTCCATGGCGCTGTTGTTGACAAAGAAGTCTTGAACCTTAACGCTCCAGTCTGGTCTGAGTTTGAGGTTGCCGTCGCACTGTGACGGATTGCACATGAAGCAGCTCCAGGGATCAACATCTTTCAGCCTGTCGAAGGTTCCCGGGCACACCAGGATGTCCAGACAGTCCTTACAGAAACATCTGGGAGACGCACACAGAAACATACATGTTGAATGAGGAAATGCTAACGGCGCAGCCACAAAAAAAAGTAAGATAACCGAGTGAGACCAGTTGTCATAGACCATCATAGTTTTTTCTAGTCATTTAGAAAGTTGACATTTTGACTGGAATGAGCACAAAAACATGTATCAGGACATCATCTCTTTTCTGTTTAATTACCAGATTATCAAAATAAGCTCAGTTAAGGTACTTTAAAACCCTAAGCACCCTATCGCTGCTATGTGCATCTCAAATCACACTCAAATCATAACTCAATACAATCTGAACAGACAGATATGATACCCTCTATTTTCATACTGAGTGTGACTTCTAAGGATCATCATCTGTGATGTCCTTCACCTATAAATGTCCAATAAACCACTAAGAAATCATTTTAAAAACAATCTCCTTCATAATGTCTTCAGTATCAACTGAATCCAGGGAAAGCTGTGACTATATTCATGGATACATTGCAAACAGGAATTGCTCATAACTAACAGCTACTGCATGATTATAATGGTGCTAATTTGCACAAAAAAAAAGAAAGATTTAAAAAAACCCTCAGAGATAAAAAGGTCGTCCTACTTCACCCCACTGGAGGTAGAACTATTAATATGAGAAATATCATAGATATCACAAAGCACACTTCGAGGCAGCGGAAGATGAAGAAGAACAACGTAGTTCAGATGGGTGAGGCATATTTTTCTTAGGCCCATGGGCTCATGATTATACTTCACTTTGGTTTTCATCATATTTGAATATCTTTCAGTGGCTATTTCAATATTTGGTTTTTCGTTTCTCCCAACAGTCATGATGGTGACATCTTCCTCGTTGAGCCTCCTGCCACAACAGAACTCTTTGCAGTTTTAAGTGCTCAATACTCTGGAGATTTTGCCAAATTGGTAGTTTAAAGTACGCCAAAACAGAATGGTCCTCATCACAGGATGATGATGATGATAATGATGAAGACACTTTGTCAGCTGCCACTGAGAGGATTCAGAGGTCTAGAGAGATATACATCTTAATATTATGTATGGTAGCTACTGACAGTGCTCTCCCCTTTTAAATGATTTTACATTCATGTGACAAGTTTTGAGTTTGGAAAGTGCGCTGAAGGGATGAAATAATGAATTAGGGCATTATTAAGGTCCATCAACCTCCACAGCACGGAGTAACACAGTGGCATGTTCAGCAGGCTAAATGCCAGGATAATTCTGCATGTAGAACAGCAGAACTCAACTTTGTCCTAATGTTTTCCCACTTACAGGTGAAAGAGATGTACAAAAGCATTTCAAGGAAAAAAATTGTGTACTGGGGGCAGCAGACTAGAAAGGCAGATCTTGAAACTGAATTACTAGGATGCAAATTACAGGTGGGTGCATGGACACAGGTGAATTATGTTAATTGTTGGAATGATATGAAAATGCTAAGTGTTGCTTTTGTAGTTGAAGGAGATAAAAAATACAAAATCAAGTCAACATCTTCAGCAGGCATTTTCAGGTGTTCTTCATTTAGTTTTGTGTGTCATGAGTGAAAATAATGAAATGCTCCTAAACAAGGTTACAGCAACAAACAAATAACATCAATACACTAAGATAACGCCTGAGCGGTGTTTACCTGCAGCAGCTGGCGATGCCACACAGAATGACCTCCAAGCCGGCACAGCACACGGTGCAATACGATTGGTAGCCGTCCTCATCGTAGCGATACAGTGTCTCTGAGAAGTTTTCCTGAAAACAGTGACATGGTCGATTTGCAGCATTTGGGATGTTAATAGCAGCTGTGTTTCAGGTGGAGGTTAGACATTCACAAACTGGGCTGGGATGAAGGAAAGCAGACCACATGAAGAAGACAGAGACAGGTAACCGGGTTATTAGATTACCTTGCATTTTAGACAAAGACCACCTTCAAACAACGGGTGCTTCACGCCAACCTCAGATGATCCACAAGACAAACAAAAATCTGAAATAACAAACCATCACTTCCTTAACATCAAAAATTGTAGGTTCATATCAAAGAAGATTTTGAAACTTCTTCAATACTTTCACACAAAACTTACCCTCAATTGTTTTGCCTTTCTGTTTGACCTTTTCTGCTAATGAATCTGTAAAGTAAAATCATAAATAGGGGAAAATAATGATGATAAACACATAAAACCAATGCCTGAATCCTCAAATTTTCCCTCTCATGAGAGCTTGATGTTATGTTTGTGGACTCAAACTAACACGTACCCCTGTTAAAGGTGATGGCGGGTGCGTTTGCTTTATTTTTAAAAACATATTTCCTTTTTGCTGGGGGCTGGTAGTCGGACGGGGCAGAGTCGGAAGAATCTTGATGTGCAGCAGAATCTTGAGAACCAGGAGAAGATGGAATCATTAAATTTGCACATTTTTAAAAATGTTTTAAAAAGCATCTTTTGACATATCGACAAGACAAAACTTGCTGTGTACAAACTGCCTCTATCTGAACCAGTCTATGCCCCGAGGCTCTCTGTAAAACGAATTATTAGTGAATAAGCAAATTATTCTACATGTGCACATACCAGCAGGAGCGATTCCTTCAGGACCCGTAGGAAGAAATCCTTCAAAAGCCCAGTCAAGCATCAGCTGCAGCTCTTTTGATTTATTTCCCTCCGCCTTAGCAAAAGACTTCCCACATCGCTCACCAGCCAACTGCAGATTACAAACATTTCCTGTCACTGAGTCAACACGTTCTCCAAGACCAATCAGCCTGACACCCTGATACAACACATATCTTTGCTGTAGGCAAAAAGAACATCGTTGCCACTGAAACTGCCAAATGGTCACTCAAACGTTTTGAAAGGTAATCAGTGTTAAGAAACAGTTGTTTCATTATTCAATTATTCAATTAGTTGTTAAGGTTGCTCATAATTTGGCCCCAGTCAGCGAACTTTCCACTTATTTGTTTCAAAGATGGTTGACACATGTCTGCTAAAGCTGCAAATACCTTTGGCCAAACATAAGACATAACAATAGTGAGATAAGAAGTCAAATATATTAAGAATTGTGGATTTGAACAGATGGAAAAAGATGAAATGATGGAAATGCAAAATGATATGGAATATATTTTAAAAGTTCAAATGCCCTCTGCATTATGCCAAACTCCTTTCATTAAAATGACAAAATCCCACTGAAGACAGAAGAAGATTTTCAAAGTGAATCTGGAGCTTTTTCAGCACAATCATACGGACAAATGGTACAAATTACCTAAATTTTGGCAGTAGAAGTTGCACAAAAAGACCAGCCATGGAGGTCATTTAGCTGTTTCCTGGGTTTGGCCATAGATAAAGGTGGCACAGCATTGTGTTACATACTTCAAAGTTACACTTGCAAGAAAAACGTTGCAAAGAGGATGTGTATGAAGAGAAATTGCACAGAAAATACTGCAGACATGTAAGCAAAAGGATGTGGTTTTGATTAGGTGACAGTTTCGGTCTCGTACCTCGATGATCTGGTAGATAGCTTCCTTATAGACAGGCAAACTGGCAAATGAATTTTTGCAGAAGCACTTGGTGAAGGCACTAAATGGTACCAGACCCTCCGTATAGATCTAAGAAAGAAAACAACAATGACGTAAGAATCCAATTTAGCACATGTGAAGTGTTTGTGCAGCTCGAGCACATTTACTGTAGTTCTAACCTCTGAGAACATCCCGTCTCCGAACCACTCCACTCTCCGCATACCCGGGGGAGCCGACTTGGTTTTCCAGGGCATCACCATCCCAGGCCACCAGGAAAACCCTTTCACTTTCCCCCACACAAGTTCTCCTGTCAGAAACCCTTTCCCATCCTGCAGACGTCAAAAAAGAACAAGAAAAGTAGCAATTATAGTAGCGATTTTCAACAGGTTGTCTATGATGTTTGATCATATGCGTCTTTTCCTGTAACCGTTACATTACCTGATAGACATGTTTCCGTCGTCCTCTTGTGGGTTTACAGGATGAGGATGGTGATGGTGATGGTGATGGTGATGGCGATGGCGATGTCTCTTCTGCCTGAAAGTGTGATCGTATTTAAAACAGACAGGTGTCAAAGGTAAAAAGTAATTTAAACAAGGACCTCTGTTCTACTTATTGATAAAACACTACAATAGCTGTAGATGTACAATAGATGTATTTGCGAAAACATGAAGCAGCAGAGCCCTTCATCATCATTAAGATAAGACAAACAAGGAATAGACTTTTCCACTGTGGCTTCAAGATAAATGATCTCAATTGAATTTAAAAATGGGAGCAAGCATAATGCTTGGGAGTGTGTGTTAACTCATTTTTGGCTTGTTTCTAATTTGACTTGACACCATGTGAACAAAGCGAATGATAAATCTGAAATGAAGGTTTGTTAGAGGTGGGATCGGATTCCATTTCATTATGTACTGAGTTAAGAGTCCAAAGGGCAATCCACACAGACAGTGTTTTTTTATATTCATCACTCTGTCATCTCACAAAACAGACGGAAGTCCATAATTTAAGTTCATTTAGAGGTTCCTTGAGGAGTTTTAGCCCTCTAGTGGTGGTGTGGAGCTGTTAAATGACGAATGGACTCCGGTCTTGTGCACGTGCACCAGGACACACGTGCATGCGCCCATGCAGGTGACATGATACAGTCCTGCCATGGCAAATATTTTAAGAGGAAGGAAACGCACGGCACATTCATTAAACCTCAAGGATACACACGTGCGTTTAGTGAGTAACACTGAAAGCGTCAGCTACTCTACTCACTAAACTCCACAGGGCACCTTTCAGTCAGCAAATTATGATTCGCTGACTGAAGTTTCACAAAAAGGACTGAACAGCTAAGGCCTGCTGATACTCAGAGAATAGATGGACAGCTTCGTAGCACTTCGTAGCTAGTGCTTATGTCCTTTCAGTGGATTCACAGCATAAAAATTACTTTACTATTACTAGATATTTTATATAGTCATTTAACTGAATAGCAAATATACCAATCAATTCTTTAAATCTTAAAATATAATTGTTTAGATTTTAGTATAAAATGTTGTTTGCATTTGATATTTCAAGAAACTTAGATAGATTTCATGTGAGATTCAAAAGGATTCAGATTTTCTCAAATGCTATCAAGCTCCAACCCCAGTAGTAATGAGGTGTTGAATCATTTCTAGTAGCATTTTAGAGGTCAAGGGGGCCTGTCATGGCCCAGTGGTAACCTGGTAGTATACCTGTGTATACCTACCACCTCATCTTTGGACTCCAGACCCTTTTTGCTGTCCTTATCAAGATTTATGGGTTTGGACCAGTTGCTAGCACCAGCCTGAAACACTGTGCGGGCTTGAGGCTTCTGGCGCAAGCTGCTCTCCCAGCCAAAACATCCCCTACTGCTCCCCTGAGAGACAACACACTCCCATTACACAGTCAAATATCATGCACATGCAAATGTCCTCCAAAACACACACACACACCTTAGCGTACCAGTGATGATGTTAAAGGTGAAGAGAATGAAATGTAGGCAAAGGGAAAAACACTTAGTAGATGAGAGGGAATGAAGATCCACTTTAAAACTTTTTAATTTCAGCTATCCAAGTGTAGCTGACGGTATTTGTAGTCAAACAGTTAAGCACAACTGAGTCTATTTGTCATTAAAAAGCTAACTTTTTGAACCAAGCTGCCTCTTTTCCATATAGAGTAAGAAGCAGAAGACAAACAGAAGAGGAAATCTCTTACCTCTTTCCAAACAACGCTGTTCTCTCCATGACCATGTTCACTCTCAAAATCTTTGGAAGGAAACAGAAAGTGTTTTAGTACATTTTAGTGCTGAGATCAGAGATATGATAACTGCATTTTGACCAGTTAAAACTTCTCCTCCTGAACCTGATGCTCAAGTATAAAATTGCACTTTAATAAAAAAAGTAAAAAAGTAAAGAAGTAACAAGTAAAAAAAATGTCTTTCTTACTAATCATCTTTGTCAGGCGGACTCTACATGGCTTCACTGTCAAATAAAGGCCGTTCCGATCTAGAAAATAAGATGAAGAAAAAGTGCAAATAACACACTTCTGCAAAACCTCTCGCACGCATTCTCATCATCATCCCATGTAAGGTGGTTCATTTATCTGATTGTTACATTAAGTTAGATGCAAATGCACCTTGTTTGTTTAACACCCAATGAACTGTCTCTCTTCTTACCTTCAGTACGAACTGGGGAGTGCCTTTTGCCGTTTCTGTCAGAGAGAGCGCTGTCAGATGAGACTTCTTCCTCGCTTTCTGTTAAGGCTTCGCTCTCAGAGAACAGTGCAGCATCTTTGTTATCCAGGGCCTGTGCGAGAAAACACAGCCAGGAAATTAATTCACATTAAAACATTCACATTAAAACTAAACACAGACAAAATGAACAGCTCCTCCTTTTACATACCTGAGTAAAAACCTGCTGAGACTCAAGTGCAGGGCATGGGAGAGACAGCAGGGTCAAAACAAGCTTTCTGAAGATTGAGGCGGACTTGGTGTCCTTTAGCACGGTGCCCCAGTGTTTCTCCAGTGAAACCGCTGCTCCGCTGTCCTTCCCTCCCTCTTCACTCTCTCCCTCCTCAGCCAGCTGATACTCAAGGAATTCACTGGTGAGCTGGCCGACCTCCTCAGGGGAGCTGCAGATTCCCATCTTGGTACCAAGCTCTTCTATTGCTTTCCCCGTCACTTTCAGCCTGCTCTGTGGGTCCAGCAGCTGAGCTATGCTCTTTAGCACCCCCCCACCAAGAGGCAGCTTCTCTGCAATGCAACCTGTAAGCGCGATGTAGAAGGACAACACCTTCTCTTTTAACAGCGACAGTGCGTCTGTAGCCTCAGACTCACTCAGGAAGTCCTTCACAGCTTTGCCACACAGACTGAGTTCAGGGCTCGACAGGTGGAATTTCTCGTCCTTAAGGATTTGGGCATCGTGTTCTTTGAGGAAGCGAACAGCAGCTTGAGGATGGAGGAAGTTGGAGGTATAAGTGCACAGCAGTCTACTAGCTTCTTCTAGGATGAGCAGCATATCAGCTCGGCCAGCTCCCTCCTGTGTCTGCAGACATCTTTGGAAACTGTGGAGAGGCTTCAGCGCCTGCTCCAGGAACATAAATGTTGCCCTGACTTTGGGGTCCTGCAGCTGGGAGCAGATTACCTTGGCTTTTTCGTCGTCCTTGTCGCAAGACTCAAAGTAGGATATCAGATCTGTCCATACTTCCAAGATTTTGGTGACTAACAGGCTAAACTTAAGGCAGCTGGTGTTGGGATGAAACGATGGACTGTCTGCACTGACATCTGAGCCAAAAAGAGCGCTGAGTTTGTCATTCTTGGTAGAACAGGAGGAGTAGTGGGTATGGATATCTACCATCAACTGCTGGGCCTGTTTGGGGAGCTGCCTAACACCAGCATGGCAAGCAGCATCAGCGATCGCACACAGCCCTCCTAAAACTACTAAATTGGGGTTGAGTTCCCTGAGCTGCGAACAGATCTGCTCTGAGGCCGCACCATTTCCCTCAGAAAGAACAGCAACAAGATTATGAGTGGGTAACCCGAATTTCTTCAAGGTCTCCACCACTGCTGGGGCCGTCTGATCCACTGACTGAAAAGCATCCAGAAATCGGAGGCAGTGCCTGGAGGCTTTGACGTCAAAGTATCCAACAAGGACCACAGAGACAGTTTCATCCTTTCCCAGTGAGACCCCTCCATATACGTACACACAGTAAGGAGTGTGTTCGCAAACAGATGTGATATCTTTTGGGTACTGCAACCCGAGCTTGCAGCGTGCAAAATGCCTCGACACCTGTTCTCCTTTAACAGAGCCAGTGTAACAGTGATTGTAAATGAACTGAATGGCTGCCTCGCTACAAGGCAGTGGCTCAGAGCATTGCCTTTGCAGGTCACTGCTCTTTGATTTGATTTGAGCCCTTTTCTTGTGTTTATTTGTATTGTCATGCCGCCTGAGTTCGAAAAGGCCTTTGTTGAATGTGCTCAGGTTCCTGTCACAAGAGCGGCAGAAGGTATAGTGCTCTCCAAGAGTACTTTGTTCAGCCCAGTCGAAAATGTCCTTCCACTTTTCAGTGTAAGGGAACTTTTTAGACGTCACAATGTCATTCTCTTTTGTGTCTGATTCCGATTTAGATGTCCCTGACAAAATGAAAGAAAAATTAATACTGTGCCAATTACGGTCAATATAATGATCAAAACAAAATGCACTGCATTATTCTATTATCACAGTGAAAGAAAATGTTAAGTTACATTTATTTGATTGGGGAGATACCACAATAGGGCTGATGTCATGGCTGTCCCGAGCTTTCACAGGGTCGTACTCTTCATTTTTCACATTTGCTGCGTAGAAAACTTTGAACCACTTGAGGAACTCAAAATTGCTTTTAGGATCCCCATTTATGAGCTCCTCAACTGGAATGGTCTAAATCAGGGCAAAGGAGACAAAATTTACAAATTGATATATATATACACACACACACACACACACACACACACACTTATACAGTGGGGCAAAAAAGTATTTAGTCAGCCACCAATTGTGCAAGTTCTCCCACTTAAAAAGATGAGAGAGGCCTGTAATTTTCATCATAGGTACACTTCAACTATGACAGACAGAATGGGGGAAAGAATCCAGGAAATCACATTGTAGGATTTTTAATGAATTAATTGATAAATTCCTCGGTAAAATAAGTATTTGGTCGCCTACAAACAAGCAAGATTTCTGGCTCTCACAGACCTGTAACTTCTTCTTTAAGAGGCTCCTGTGTCCTCCACTCGTTACCTGTATTAATGGCACCTGTTTGAACTCGTTATCAGTATAAAAGACACCTGTCCACAACCTCAAACAGTCACACTCCAAACTCCACTATGGCCAAGACCAAAGAGCTGTCAAAGGACACCAGAAACAAAATTGTAGACCTGCACCAGGCTGGGAAGACTGAATCTGCAATAGGTAAGCAGCTTGGTGTGAAGAAATCAACTGTGGGGGCAATTATTAGAAAATGGAAGACATACAAGACCACTGATAATCTCCCTCGATCTGGGGCTCCATGCAAGATCTCACCCCGTGGGGTCAAAATGATCACAAGAACGGTGAGCAAAAATCCCAGAACCACACGGGGGGACCTAGTGAATGACCTGCAGAGAGCTGGGACCAAAGTAACAAAGGCTACCATCAGTAACACACTACGCCGCCAGGGACTCAAATCCTGCAGTGCCAGACGTGTCCCCCTGCTTAAGCCAGTACATGTCCAGGCCCGTCTGAAGTTTGCTAGAGAGCATCTGGATGATCCAGAAGAGGATTGGGAGAATTTCATATGGTCAGATGAAACCAAAATAGAACTTTTTGGTAAAAACTCAACTTGTCGTGTTTGGAGGAGAAAGAATGCTGAGTTGCATCCAAAGAACACCATACCTACTGTGAAGCATGGGGGTGGAAACATCATGCTTTGGGGCTGTTTTTCTGCTAAGGGACCAGGACGACTGATCCATGTAAAGGAAAGAATGAATGGGAAAACGTTTGACCTCTGTCATTGCCAACAAAAGGTATATAACAAAGTATTGAGGTGAACTTTTGTTATTGACCAAATACTTATTTTCCACCATAATTTGCAAATAAATTCTTTAAAAATTTGATTTTCTGGATTTTTTTTTTTTTTTCTCATTTTGTCTCTCATAGTTGAGGTATACCTATGATGAAAATTACAGGCCTCTCTCATCTTTTTAAGTGGGAGAACTTGCACAATTGGTGGCTGACTAAATACTTTTTTGCCCCACTGTATATACTTATATTAAAACAACAGGGATACAGCATAATAGAAAATATTTGTTGTAAAAAAGATATCCATCATTTGACATCTACAATTGAAAACATATTCTTCTTCTTTCATAACAGAAGACATCTCAAGTTCAGTGATTCAAAGTAAACTTCACTGTGATAAGTTTGAATTTTTCAGTTTTACAGATCATTTGTAATAAATGGAAAACATTTTGGGGAAAAAGTTGATACCACTCTCATATCTATACACTATAATATAGTGCTAAAGAGAGCATGAGACTATCTTAGCTTAGCGTAAAGACTAGAAACAGAGGTAAACAGCCAGTCTGGCTCTCCATAGGGACAAAAATCCACCCACCAGCCAACCTAAAGCTCGCTAACTAACATGTTACATCTTGGTGTTAGGGGAGTTACGTGCTGGAATTATTTTTTTGGAGCAGCAACTTTCTACATATTAGAAATTAACTCCTTTAACAAACACAATAGATAAGTTTTTTTGTTTTTTTTATTGTAATGCTCCCCTGTAAGAGAAGAAGTGCATACCTTTGTGATGCTGCTCTTGCTGAAGGCTTCGTGCAGGAGAGCGAAGTTGTGCTTATAGTCTTCTTTGTCTTGTGCATCAAACTTCACCTTGGTCATGTCAACAGAGCCGGGAACAACCCAGTCCATGATCTGACAGTGACATGCACCTGTAGGATCATACACACATGGAGGCAGCTCAAAAAAAACATCACAGGCAACAACACAGGGCCACAATGTCATGAGTCGGCACAGCTACATGCCGCTGTGCAGCCAGTGTAAACGTGTATTCAAGGACGATGTGATTAAAGCAGGTTCAACCAAGCACACGTTAAAACACATTTGTTCTGCTAATAGTCAGGAATCACCTGAACCCATCTGCCGCAGATCTTTGAAGTTTGTCTTCAGCAGGTTGTTGAACCAGGTAACCAAATAAAATCGGCTGCTTTTGTCATGGCTGGAGTCTGGAGTCACAACTGCTGTACTTGCCATCTTGCAACTCTCTGAAAAAGAAAACAACAACAATCACATTTTTATAGTATTAAGAATTAATGATTCATCAAAAACATTATCATAGTTAACTCATGTTCACGTCCATTATATTTTTGAGATTTCCAACTTTTCCAAACAGAAATTCACAACATTTGTTATATTTTGACTGTCAGGCTGCTGTGGCTCAGGAAGTAGAGCAGGTCGTCCAGTATGATTCAATATTTGGCTCCTCCTGTCCAGATGTCACAGTATCTGTGGGCAAGACACTGAACCCCAGTTTGCACCAGAAGGCTAAGCCAGCACCTTGTGTGGTATTGTAGCTTGCTGCCATCATTGTGTGTATGTGTGTGTGAGAATGGGAGGCCACTTATTAAGCTCCTTGGATGTAAACAATATATAAACGAAATCCATTTTCTGACCACAGCCAATTTCCTACATTTCCGGTCACTCCTTATTTATTACATACTCCCAGGAAATTGTAAAAACTCAATCCTTTTGCCATCCAGTCCACTGAAGAGTGCAGAACAATATTGGGGATGCATTTAGTGATGTAAGGGAGGAAAATTACTTTATTTACTTCATTAGTTCAATAGTAATAGCTTACTGCTAGTGTTCTTATTTGTGTTATTATAATGTATTTGTAATACATCTTTGTTGGATCCTGTGGGGACTGTATGATATTAATACAATAATGACTTACATACTGTCATCCACAGCTTACTTTTTCTGTGATGGGCACCCTTTCCAATGATCACATTGTTGTTGATTAGAGAAACATGGCTGTCAAAGCCAGTGTTTACCCCTACCCCATCACTGACTTCTGGGAGTGGGGGTGGTGGGTGAGACTGGGCCGGTGGGTGGGTTTTAATCCTCCATTGTCTGACTGGAGGATAAAGGCTGAGGGCCCTCTGTCAAATAATCTTTTCTCTCACGTCAAACCATCTTCTTGCCATGTGTACATTAGAACACCGAGCTGTGTTTTAGCTGGTGCTGCAGGCCACTTGAGCCACGACACTGCTGCTGCTGTGTCTCCTCCCCTTCCTCCTCAATGTATAGAAAACCTCAACGAAATCTCGCGTTGTCCTTTTTTTTGCCGCGAATGTCCCCCATGCACAACTTTCACTGACAAGGAAACTTGAGCTTTAATATAAGATCATGTTACTTTACTCTCAGTAAAAACAAATGAATAAATGCACCACGTGTGGTTCAGTTACTACCACACCGCCCGGCATGCTCATCTCTACCGTCAGGGATGGTCTTCAGTGTTTGACACTGCCTGTATGGTGCAGCCTGGTTGCACAAGAGGGCAGAGATCTTAATGTTTAAACGTTATGGTTAACCAGTAGCTGAGGTTATAGTGATGCATCTCAACGACCGGTCAAGAAAATGTAATTACAGCTGAATATCCGCGCATACACACGTTATTACAACAACCGGCAAAAAGAAACTGACTGAAGTTAATTGCAGTCACTATTCGGAAGTCAAAGCCTTCTCAAAGATCAAGAGTGTGTCTGCTGATATCGCGGTGGGATTGTATGAGCCGGTCTTTGTGTTGTGAGCCTGCAGAAGGTTGGACTAACAACAAACCAGGACAATAAAAACTGTTACAACGTGGCTCTGTGCGTACAGACCGTACACCGCCTTTTGCAGGAGCAAGTCTCAACAAGATATGAGCTGGTTTTGTGTATATGTAACAGTTAGTAACTTACCTCGACGGTGCCCTTACAGCTATAGATCCTCCTGACTCCTCGCCTCGTCCTGAAGCACTTTCTCCAATAGGTAGACCGGCCCAGTGACGTCCGCCCTATCCGGGGATGATCCATTGGGCGGCCGATACGAAAGGAGGCTGTCCCTGATGGGACTGCTAGCTGTTCACCGCCATGTCTCCGCGAAACTCCCACATGACATAAAACCAGTACCAGCTGATTTATAACTAGCCCAACACAATGCTAGCATCGTATCCCAGACTTTAAAACACACCATGTTGCACAAACTCAGTTAGCCGAGAAATATGGCTGCTAGCTGACGTTAACCCAGCCAACTCAACTTTCACCTTATTTCTCCAAACGAATCACCATAAAGTGTAAGCTAATTACATAAAACAAGTTGTGCTACCACCCCCTCAAAATTAGTACAGGCTCATCAATTATTTGACCAACGCAATGTTAGTCGACATCGCATGACAGACAAAAACACTTACAAGCACCTATCTAGATAGCCATAGCTAGCCTTCAGTTGGCCGACAAATATGGCTGCTAGCGTTAGCTAGCTGATGTTATTTACTCAGCCAACTCAGTTTTTAGCTGATCACTAGAAACCAACTACTGTGAGCAGTCACACAGTAAGCTATACTAGTTATTACACCGATCGAAAGTAGCTCAAGTTGATCAATAATTTCTCCAATATAACAAACATATCGCAGCCTCGCAGACAAAAGTCAATCTCTCCGGTTTTCAGTTATCGACAAATATGCTAACACCGTGAACTAGCTAGCTGTACCACTAGCTTAGCCTGCGTTGTTGTTCGTCTCTGAAAACGAACAAACGTACCGAAAACCCCCGTGCATGCTAACATAGCTATCACTGTAAAATGTTGAATTGTACCTCTAAAATAATATCCTACAGGTTAGATATATCATATTGATAGAAACTGCCGATAGAAATAACATGACAATAGTTAGTAACGTAACTTTGAGGAGTAAAAGCGTTTTTTACCGGGGACAAATGCATTTTATGTTATAACGTTAAGCCTAAACATCAGGCGAGCTTTGGTTTGTTTGTTTTACACCAGCTAACTAATGGTCGACGTGGTGACTATTAAACTTCGAAAATCCAAATTAAATTTGTGACCATATTGACAAATAGATTTTCTCATCCTGTTCCGTTTCCTAAATAGATAGTAAGATAATTACAGCTGTGTCACAACCACGTTGTTTGTATGGTTATCATGAGGCCTTTAGGCTACAGCCTGAGCTTCCTGCTTTGAGTAATGGCGGTGCAGCAGGAGAACAGGTGGGAGAAGTGTTGACGTTTCAGTATCACTGGCTGTATAGACTTTAATACAGTCTGTGCTCAGTACGCGGCGACCCAGGAGAGGATTTATCACGGTGAAACTTTAACAATGGATGCGCCCCCGCCATAGAAACTTACAACCAAAGATTGATCAAAGAGGCAGCCTACTCAGTGCAGCCAATATGGCGCCTAGTTTGGCCATTTTGTGAAATCCTCAGGACATTAGTGAAGCTGTTGCACACCGGCAGCACCCCGTACGAGAGACAAATTACACGAAGCTGAGGACTCTCCTGTGGGTAATGGCTTATCCGGGAAAGCTGGACAACATGTTAACATCACAACACAGAAAAAGGACACCTGGAAAAAACCCTGACAACCAGGTTAGTGAAGCAGAAGACTTGAGTACAAATGACTTATGAGAGGTAGATACCTTTACATGGTTGTGTAACATGGGCCAAACTGTCATGGTTCTTCCCATGTAACACAGTTTAAATGTCACTCATCAATAAAGCATTACTATTACTCTGCTCTATCAGTATCTTATCTTAAGTTTGTGTGCATGATTAAGGACATAAGACATATGTCTTATGATTAGCCATGATTGGCTGTAAACAAAAAGCTTGAAGCTGAGTGGCTATTGGTTGATTGATTAAATGTTATAAACTCCAACACTAAGATGCAATATTGAGAAAAATAGTTCAGTAGGAGTCAAATGGTGAGTAGTTGGTCGCCATTGTGTCAACTCCTCTAAATCTGCCACCTGCTGTTGCTCATAGCAACCACTACCATCACAGTTCTGTTGTTGTTTAACTGACGTCTTCATGTCCACCATTTTGTCAGATCTGTCACCAAGCGAATATTATCAGCCATATTTTATATATTCTTCTAAATTTCTGTTATTGGTTTATTGCTAACCAGGTTAGCCATAAGCTAACATGTTGCAAAGAGCATAGTCTAAGCAACTTTTAATGTTTACTGTGCAGCTAACTGTTGTGTTTTTTACTCTTTTTACGTTTGCTTTTTACATTTTGCACATTTACCAGATTAATTAACGTTTTGTACATCCTGTGGGGATACATTGTTTCTTCCTGGAATGGCAGGCAATGTGTCTAATGTGACACTTTAGCGAATGTTGTGTCCTTGTTAATGTACTAAGAAATATTTATAATACGTTTTGCTCAACTCTTGATTGGGATATAATCCCCACAATTACTTTTTTGTCTCATATTGTTTTCACAGTTTCACAATTGCTGCCAGTCATAGGCCAGTCACTGTTTTCAGTGTTTATAGGAAGTGTGTTTAACTTGCTGCAAAGCTCAAGCTGTAAGCTTTTCCATTTTCAGCTTCTTATCAGACATCAAACACATCATAATACAGTTTACAGTAAGATGGTGCACAATTTAACACTATGTATTTAATTAATGAGAATCCTCATTGTTCCCACTGTCAGGTGTGATAATATAAACTGAGAAAGGCAGCTGCTGCAGCACTGTACTGGCATGTGAGGCATTGTAGTGTCACATAGAGTGAGATTTCATACATAAATCAGTGACAAATAAAATATACCTAAGTGAAATGCTGTGTAATTATCAAAACCCCAAGTAACATCTTGTGCTTTGGAACTCGGCTTGTGCTATAAAGAGGAAGCCACTGAGAGTCACTGAGGAGGTCCAGGGGTTAATGTGTGTGTCTGAATTATATAAGTGAGTTGGATACCAAAGGCTGAACCCTGATGGCTGTGTGTCCGCAGTATTTATGGACTGATTTTGGGGTGTACAACCCTTGATGTGAAACTACTCTCACTGTGTGAAATATTGGTTTAATACTGAAAAAAAGAAATTGTCCCTGAATGTCTTTCTACGACGCCATTATGTGGATAACTGTGGGCCTTTTTGACACCATCTGTGGTGAGTGTAGATCCACTCCAGTGGTCGCCTACAGCAGGGTCACAGGGATCAGGGTAGGCTTTGTTTGTTCGACCACCTCTCTACCAGCCCGTCCTCCCAGAGGGAACGGTCATTAGATTGGACAGAGAGAAAGCTAGCCATTGGATGTTTCTTCATGTGGCTGGTGGAGAATGTGTGAATATATGTGTGTGTATTGTTATTTAAACACCCGAAAAGCAATTGATAATTGTACGTTTTCTTTACAATTTAATCGTGTCAAGGTTTAGGAGGTCAGGCAAAGGAATTCTGGAGTCTCATTTGAAACCATGCTTACAAAAGGAGAATAAAACCCACCATAAATTCCACTGGTCAAAAGCTGGAATGACTGGTCTAACAAAGTGGGATAAATAATAGGAGTGTATACATCTCTCAGCCTGTCTTAACATGTGTATATCCTCTATAGCAAATATTCAGTTAATCTCATCTTGGATAGCAGCTCTTATCTAAATAATACACAGTCTGGCATTAGTTTGGCACTGCAAACTCTTGGAGCAACAACAACTGGATTAATCAGTGAGACAGATACAGTTTAGCCATATCTGTAAATGATTAACTCTGGGTTAAAAAATAATATAACCACAAACTCAAAACATCACAGCATTTTCATTATTGTATTCCATTTGATCATGCATTAATGTCTGAGGTTATGATTCACTCGCTGATTTACTTTGGCCCTCAGAGTGTAAAATGTTACTGGTGCACCTATCTCACAATGAAATCTGGATGGAAACCTGAACACAGTTCAAGTAATAGAGCAATATCAAGGTGTACGAAAAACACTGGTAACCACTTTGAGTACCATGCGGTGCAGAGACAGAAGAATAACACAAGGTCTGAGAACAAGGAAGAGAAGTCTGAAAAGGGGAAGAAAATGGAGACAAAGGGCCGTGGGAGCACTCAGGGGATAAGGCTGTTTGGCTGACACTTTTATGAATGAGTATCATTTTGTTGTCGAGGGCGCTGGAGCTGCTCAGCCACCCACCTATAGGCTACAGTCTGCAGCTTTGTGTATGATTGTCAGTGTATGTTCAAAATCTTGAAAAGTACTTCTATACTGTAAAAACTGCCCTAGATTGTTTGATTAATGGAGTGCATTTCACCACATTTAAAGGGTAAAGCTTCTGATATCCTATATTTTTACTGACAAATACCACGAAAAGACCAGATCGATTAATGAACTGATCCAGTTAGCGCCTATGTATCCAGTGTATGCTTAGCTTATTCCTCTTTACCTCTATTGTTATCAATGATAACAATGATTTATAACTAAATACATGGGCACCTTCAAGTTCACCTTCCACATAGGTTACTTTGTACAGACAGCGCGTCATTTCTACTGTTTGCCTCACAATTGATGAGATGAAAGATAAAATAATTGCAGATGTGATTGTCCAGAGTTGTAAAACCCTTTCTTATAATATCATAAACCTTTGCACAGTGTTTTGGCCTCAGCCTTCAAACTCATTGATCTATTATTCAGCCAACAGAGCCCTTTGCATTCCTGATATGCAGGGCTGTTTTCCATCTGGATGCCTGCTAAATCAAAAAAAAATAGTCCCAACAAAGGCACTTTTTACTCTTTACTCTTTATTCACCTGCTGTTTTAGGAAATTATTTCGCCTTTATTGAAATTAAAGCACATATTTGTGATGTTTTTTAGGCATACCGTGGCTGAGTTTTGGTCACCTGGAGGCAGCAGAGACAAGCTGTAAACACAACACTGACATATTATCACCTTTTAAGTTTATGTGGTGAACGTTTTAGGTAAACAGTTGCTTACAATCAGGCATGCCGCGACATTATCATTCATTTGGAGTCATGTTTGTGTCTATTTGACGACTCTAAATTCAATATTTATTTTCTTTTAGCTCAGTTTTTAGTCTCCACCTCCTGAGGGAAATGTCTGTCTCTTTAGCTGCTAAATGCTCCACTGTGTTCACCAGGTGGTTGCTAAATTTGTGTCTGAGATAGCGGGGGGTTTTTTTGGCTCAGAACAGCTGCCTTCTCTGTCTGGAAAATGAAAGAAAAACCAAAAATCTGAGAGTACTGAGAGAAGAGAAGAACTGACACATTGCTGGTTTTACTAATTAATGGGATTTGTTGAATGTAAGAGAAATGTAGAATAAGGCTACATATTAAAACTCCTGCTATTTTGTGAATAAAACACCAGCAGACAGCTCAACCAATCAACATCTATTACAATATTATGATTTAATATCAATATATGTTAGACTCTGAGGCTAAAAGAGCCTAACAAAACCACTTCAGAGAGTGACACGTGGTGTGGGCAGAGAAGGAGGAATAACAAGGGGCCTGAGAACAAGGAGGAAAAGTCTGAAAAAGGGTGAAAAGAAAACAGAGACAAAGGTCAGCAGGGGCATTTAGGGGATAAGGCTTAGAGGACAGAGCCTGACAGGTGCAATCAGATGTGTCACACAGCCATGGCAAAGTGGATGTCAGTGCAGCTGTGGGGGGCCACTATAAGCATGTCACAGCCAATCAGGAGGGTAGAAATAAGAGCTGGAGAGTGTTTGGGCAGCAGGGTCTCTCCACGGTGAGCCCATTATAGCTGTGGATGCAGCTTAGTATTGGCATGATGGAGGCCACAAACACAGGCGGGACTGACAGATCCAAAGCACATGAGAGGGAGCGGCTCATCAAGTAGCTACATGCAAATCAGCTGTTTGTGTGTTCAGGTTTGCTGATGACAGCGATCGGCTTTCTTGCAACTTGCACACGTTTGTGACTTGTCTAGCACAATTTGTTGCCACTTACCTTGTTCATGCCTGCCAGTTTAATGAGCAGATGCTGTGTCAAAGATAACGCCTTAGTTATGAGCAGTGGTTAGGTCGCTGGGGTCACAAATACAATCTGCCTTTGTGTAGAGGTAACAGGCTTCCTCTGGGCCCCTCGAAGCCTCTCAGACCGCAAAGACAGGCTGGGCGGACTGACATGCAACTTCTCTAAGATCTGAGTTGTGTAGGAAATTACTGCGGTTCCACGCATTAACTTTAACTTTACATCTAAATTCAAACTATTTTAATAAGATAGAGAGTGCATCATCACAGCAAACAGATAGCTTGCTGTGATGATGCAGCACATTTGCCAAATGTAATAATGTTGATAGAGGCTGTACACAGATTGTAGCAGCTTGTATCAGAAAGGTATATTTCCAATCATCCTAATGAATATGGGACAAACATATGGGAAAAGGACAATTATTTAGCTTTTCATCTTTCCATCGTGAAATTACTTTGTGATGCCTCATTGAAATGAGTCAGAACGCAAAAAACAAAGTAAACTAGTGTGTTGTATATTGAGTCTTCGATTTCTTCCTCAATAGCAAAGGTAATCTAATTCAGCTCTGGAAAAATGACGATGAAAGCAAAAGGATCACAGAGAGTTTATTCTTACACAGCGTATTCTTACAAATGGTGTTCATTTAACTCCAGTTCAACTTTTCAAACAAATTTATGTGGTACCCTCTAGAAGTTGTAGTAGTAGTTGTAGTTGATGTCAGTATAATATGAAAGTCAACTTGTAGAGAGTTGCACTTAACTTGTAACACCACAGGCAATCCGTCACAGTCACCTTTATTATTTGTCAGGTACATTGTTGAGAGGTGTTACTGTTTTGAAAAACACTTTCTTGTTGGTACATTCAAACTATGACAAGTGACATTTGAGAAATGGCCGCTTAAAGAAACGCTTAAAGAAACAATAATAAATGTTAAAGTTGTTTGGCAGTTGTCACTTAAATACACAAAAAATTAAGCTTAGAGTAGTCCCTGCTAACAGCTGCATTACCATACCATAATATGATTACAATTATTTCAAGCAAGTTCCATGTCCCTGCAAGTTGATTTTCAAACTAAAACTGATGACCGCTAGGAAGGTAGTATATACAAATTCCAAAAACATATGTAAAGGCAGGTAATGTAAAGTTAAAGTAGAGATTATTTGTATTTAATGGTCTAAAACATGCAGAATAACTACTTTTTTAGCCACTAGGGAGCAGCGGAAACAAGGTGTGAACAAAATATTGACATATTATTACCTTTTAAGTTGATATAGTGAACTTGTTATCAGCAGTTGCTTATTTTCAGTCGTATTTGTGTCCATCTGAGGAATTCTCACTCTCTATTAGCTCTGCTTTGGTCTCTACCATCTCCTGAGGGAGGTATCTGGCCCTTTAGCTGCTAAATGCTCCACTGTGTTCACCAGCTAGTCGCTAACTTGGCCCGTCAGGTGCCGTCATGGTAGTGAGGTGTACAGTGGGTTACTTTGGTAGTGTAAGTTTTGTGTCCTGTGCTACTGAAACGATGCTATGAGAGCGGCGAGAGTGAACAAAGACAGTAAAGTTACGGCCGGATAGCTAAACAATGAGCTCACCATGCAGCTCCATAAAGCCGGAGGAAGCATCAGATTCAGGCGGTAATTCCCTGCAGGTTCATCACTATGAGCAACCCTATTCACATTGTCATTTCACACATTGTTGTTAAAAAATATTGATCATAGTCGCTTTAATATCAACTCACACACACACACAGATAGCTCAGTTCAATGGCTGCACTCCAGCGCGTTTCTCCTCTCATTTACACCCCCTCATGGATTTACAAAGAAAATTATGGTGAAAGAAGGGTGGAGGCTCCCTCTCCAGCTCACACTGACACTAATCCAGTGTCAATCCAGTGCACGAGAGGAGGGAATGAGCTCACACTCTGGAGGAGAGGGGTCTGCAGCGAGCGTGGCCCCTTATCTCCATGTCATTGTCCCTCCCTCCCCTCCCTCTGCTCCCCCCGCTCCTCATGATTAACCAGACTCATCGCCCTCTATGGTCTGTCGTTTCCTGTTACTTAGTTACCAGTTGCCATGATTTGCCTGGGCCGCTTGTGTTTCCATGGCGACTGTGCCCATTCTGTCGTCTCCTGGCTGCCTCTTGGCTGCGCTGTCCCGATGGCCTGTAGCCACCCCGGGCCCTGACCCACAGCTCCCTGTCTCCCTGCCTCATGGTCCCATAAGGCTGTCAGTGTGTGTTCACGTCGCACTGCAGCCTCTCACCACGCCAGACTGGTAAATTAAACTTCTGGCTGGTTGGTGTTGGGGCTGACGGAGCAGACAAAAAGAGAGTTGTAATAAGGGACACTGAAGATGCAGTCAGCATGCTCACTCTCTCCTTTACGCAGCTAGCCTACATCTCATCATCACATATTAAACACAACATCAGTATCAATAGAGTAAAACACTGTCATATTTTTCTGTAAGGGTCAGTTCAATCAAATCACAAAAAACATAAAAAAAAAAAAACAGCATACTTCCCCATTCAGGATTTTCACCTTTTTCAGTGCTTTAGGCTTCCTTTGAATGTATAAAAATCCTTTTCTGTCCCCTTTATAAGACAAGTGTTTGGTTCTTTTTGGCTCTCCTATATTGGAATTACAAAATATGCATCAAAGTCTTAGTCGTTCTTTCATTTTTATAGGAATAACCAATAGGCCTATTATTCCCTACTTAGAATCTAACTTGAAGCTATGGTGGATTCTTGTAAAGGTTTGGGACGCGCAGCTGTAGCTCATGTGCTTGATTTAACCTGTTAAGGATGACATTTAAGCCCTTAAACACATTCCTGTCTGTCACCATCAAAGAATTAGGGCTTCTGTTTAAAAGATACAGCACAGGGTTTGTTGAATGATTATTTCACTTTGATGCTGACAATAAAATTACACTAGTTTTTTCACAATCATGCTGCAATAAAATACAATGCTAGTAAAAAAACAACAGCAACAAACAAAAACAAGATTTAAATGTATGAATGTATTGTTATATTAGGGTACTGTATGTATGGATCTCACAGACAGCCCAGAAATGCTTTATATGAGTGGTAAGTGAGAAAATTCTCACTAGTGGTGTTGAGCCAGAAAAAACAGTTCCACCCTGCTACAATGGATGTGAGTTTTACTTCTAAAATCTATCCTCTATCTGTTTCATTGGCTCGGTTGTTGCGTTTTTATTTCTAATGAGCGTTAGCCTCAAATGGTTTTACTGTCTTATTATCAGCTTGTCAGTCATCTATGAAGCAGTAACATGTATGAAAGGTGCTTTACAAATTCAGCTTGACAGACTGACTGACTGATTGACGGATTACAATGGATGTGAAAGGAAATAACCATGTTCTGGTAATTAAAGATAATCCACTGACCTAATTGCGGGCAGTTTTCATTGTAATAAAGAAATAATCCCGTTGAAAACTAGTGAGATTTGCGGATGAACCCTGAATAGCAACGAGAATATGGAAAGAGACTTTGCTGTCAAGTCTTTAAAATGTGACTTTTCAATGCTAAAAGCACCAAAAACGACAAAAATACAATTATAGTAATTCAGTTTGCTTTCTTTGTGTTCAGGTGGCAGCAAGAGTCTCAGTGGCTGATATTTAAAAGCCTTAGCTCAGAAACAAAATAAAAATATTTTCACACCATTAAATAGGAAATTTTTTTATGTGATTTAGGTGAACTGACCCTTTAATCTACAAAGGATGCTTATAATAGCATTTATATATGTAGAATATTTCAATACAAAATACAAATATTACACCACAAACAAACAAACCCTGCAGTTAATTGTAATACAAAGCTGTTGTATTGATATTGATGTGTTGGTTTTGTGTAGGATGGTCCTGTTCAGGATGGGGGGGTTGAGGGGGTGGGGTGGGGTGGGGGGTGGTCCACAAAGGAGGTGCAGTTTTCAGCTCCACCATCAGGAGGCAGTAGTTATCAAATTGTCACTCAGACTTTATCAGGTTGGCAGATCAACAGAGGCTGAGCAGGGTAAACTTGTCAGCCTAACTGAGGCTGATTCACCATCACTCCCCCTCAGTGTGTCTTCCTCAGTCCAACACTCACAGCTCTGTGTCACTGTCTGTCTCTCTGCCTCTGTTTACTGTCTGTGTCGCCCCTGAAGCTCTGCTGCGGTTGTCACACCCTCCTCGAAGACAGATTTCGTTTGTTTATGCTACCACTACACGAGACTTCTCTTTACAGCGAGATCTGCAGACATCCTCTTTGTTTGCAGCTTAAATGCCCCCGAGGCGCAAACTTTGAGTTTGGCTGGCTGAGCACTCACTGATACCGTCAGTGGTGGAAGTGTTTACATTTTGAGCTACTTTATACTTTTACTACATTTTAGAGGCAAATAGTGCACTTCATTTTTTGCCGTACTACAGTTATTTGCCAGCTATCAGTATTTTACCAATTAAGATGTTACGTACAAAACAAATGAATAAAAGTATGTAAAGTTGCAGAAATGAAAACAGTTGCTGTTTACATTTTAACAGATCTGAACAATAGCTTTTACTTTCATACTATTTTAGAGCACAGATACAAAGAATATATGAATAGCAATGAAATACTTCCAAAGTCAAGTGTTTGTAAAGATATTTCTGGGCCAAAAAAAAGACAGAATAGCAAACAGACATCTTAATTACACTTACACTTAGCAGTAAAAATGAACAGATACAGACACGGAGTCAGTGAAAACAACAACATGTTGAATAACAGGATCTGAATAAGAAACTCAGTATTAAAATATATATAACAAGGCCCTTTTAGTATTCATTTTAATATTTTAGGTAGATTCTGAAGGTGTTGCTTCAAAAAACTTGTTGCAATATTTTTATCCTGTTGTATGACTGTTTTTACTTAAAGGGGTACTCCACCAATTTACTGTTGCACTTCCATAAAGTTGGGGGAACTTACAGAGACAGACAGATTATAAAAACAATAGTGAAAATCAAAGCAGAAGTGGCAGAGATAGTCCCAAATATGGGTCAAACCGCTGGATCCTACATTTCCCATAATGCATGTCATTTTGGCATGGCAGACAGGTTGAAATACTACAATACCCATGAGGCTAGTCTGCCGTCGCTATAAAGAAGAAGCCAGTCAGAGGACCAGAGCTTCAGCAAATTCAAAATGCTTTATTGTTGCAAATTTTAACTAAACTTGACACTGTGTCGCTGAAATCGTCCAACTGTAACCCAGTTTTCTGATAACGGTGCACGTCACAGAACTTTAAGCTCAGTAGCTGGATTTTCTCTTGCTGAAATGCACCTTAGGAGCTGATGTTGTCTTCTCACCTGAAATTCTTGAGCACACAGGCTTGTACCTTTGGGACCAAATATTTGATGTACATCTTTTACAGCGATGAATTAAGCAACCATTTTTGAGCAGACCGAAGCTGTAGAAGAACTCCTAACATCGTCTATGGGAGAAATAAATGCATCTGTAACCAGGGACCACAGAAGTGACCCTACACACTTCACAACTCTATTAAGGCAAACCTCAGAAAGTTCCCTCCAGAACCACAGAAGACATAATACAATTGCAAAGTGGAATAGCCCTTTACATAAAGGTTCTGAATACTTTTTCCACCACTGGATACCGGATGCACACAAGCAGAAACCAATCTCATCTGTGGGGTGTGTGATGAAGACAACGCTGTATGTGGACAGGGAGGCTGATTTACCATCCAGTCACTCCAGAGGTTAGTGGGGTGCAGATGGGTGTGGAGCTGCTGTCACCAGGCCCCTGTGTGTTGTAGTGGGGGCTTTTATTTTTGAGTGGGGGGTATCTCAGTGTGAGACGGCCCTCGCTGCGGCCCTCTAGGACAGGAGTTGTCCAACTCGTGGTGAAAGGAAGGCACTCGGTGGGGGTTTGTGAGCATAATTACAGCAGTTTTGCCTCATTAGGAGTGAGGAGGCGTGACCCTGCCCATAGGTCTGACAGCTGAACCGTATGGATGGTGGCGCTGAGAGATGATCTCTGCTCAGAGGAGGACAGAGATGGGCGCGTTACAGGAGAGCAATCTGAGCCCTCTTCTGTTGTGTCCAGTGGCAGAAGAGGCGTTTAAATCCTTTACTAAAATAGTGATACCACATTGTAAACATGCTGAGCCCTGCATTCAAAATGATTCTTAAAAAGTACAGAAATATGATCATAAAAATGCACCTCAAGCATAAAAGATTAAAGTCCTCTGTAGGCAGAAATACACGGCCCCTGTGAGTGTTTATATAATCTTATTTTTTATTACTGATGCATGAATGTGTACGCAGCATTTTAATGTTGTAGTTAGTGGTTACCAACCTGGGGGTTGGGATGCATCTAAGGGGTCACCAGATGATTAAAGGGAGGAATTCAAAAATCTGTCATATTTGTTTTACTATAAATGCTTTTCTCTAATGTATGCTTTCTTCTAGTGGCACAGTGGATACTTTCACTACCTCAGGCCTCTTAAAATCCTTCAAATAGATGAGACGCTGTGTGTTTTTGCCTCTTGCAGCTTCTAAAAGTCCTTGAAATAAGCACAACACTGGATGCATTCACCTCTTCAGACCTCTGACAGCCCTCCAGATGTGACAATGCCCAGACGGAGAAATCACTGGGTTAAAATTTGACCCAGTTTGGTTCTTTATTGTGGCGACATGATACTGGGTTAACTTTACCAATGGGTTGTTTTGACCCAGTTTTGGTGGTGTGTGTTTTTATATTACTGTTGGGTTATTTACCAAAGCTAAAATGTGGTTATTTTAACCCAACATTATACATAACGAGCTCAAGTTTTTCCTTGACAAATGTATCGTTAGTTGAATGAAACAGTGTGCGTGGGACTGTCAAACCTTCAAAGGATATACACATGTCAGTGACAAATAGTGAGTTTAAAAATAGCTACAGTCGATTATCATCTGTGTGGTTTTGTACCCATGGGTACGTAACGTTAACCCAGTATTGTGTTGGTGCTCGACCCAGATTGGTCCGTTTTGACTGATTTCTCAGTTTGTGACCAAACTAAGTTCTCGAGGAGTCACAGTTAAGCATGTGTTTATTTTCAGGGGTCATGAGCCAAATCAGTCTGAAGCCCCCAGTATAGCTGGTCGAGGTGTAGCTAATTGTAACTGATTTATATTCTAGTTTGGTAAATTAATCTGTGGAAAACCATCATATTCGACAAGCTGATCATGTGTTTCATGTGTAAAATCAAGTGACTAAAGGAGTAGTGGTATGTATGATATTGATATGATATTTCCCTCTGAAATCGACTGGGGCACATTTCTGAAGTATTATAAAATGATACAATTTAAGTACAAATACAACTACATCCAGTTTGTACTTAAGTAAAGTAAACCAGTCAATGTACTTAGTTACTTTCCACCATTGGTTTTGTCTAGTAATCTGTGTAGTGGAAGCTTAATTTGCACGTTTGCAGCTTCATGGCTAAAACCAAACCTTTCAAAATAAGAGCAGTGCTGAGATGTTTCCTGCCCTGAGGGGTGGACCAGGAGCCCTGGAGCTCATCTTGTGTGCAGGCCCGTCCTGAGAGAAGACACAACACCAGCCCCAATGATGAAATGAAAGGAAATAGCTTGCAAAGGCCTTGGCCCCATTCACCACACACACACGTGCGCGCGCACACACACACACACACACACACTGACACAAACACAAACACGTGCGTTCAGTTCCTGTTTTTAATGTTAAAGCAGTGTGGAGCTGTTCATCGTTCAGTCGGGTGGGGCTTTTTTTTGTCCAGCATGCCGTTGTCTGAGTCAGGATGGAGAGATGAGGACGGGGCATCCCACTCACCCTCTGCACGGCCGGAGACACTGCTGCGCTGCTGTCATGGCAACAGCAGCAGTCACCACCGCCAGCATGGGCCTATAATGCACAGGCCAGGAGGAGTCACACACACACACACACACACACACACACACACACACACACACACACACACACACACACGCACACACACACGATGAGAGCACGACACCACACAGGCAGAACACCGCACACAAGAGAAGAAACACAGATCCTAAATATTTCCCCTCCCTGCATATGAAACTGACAATGGAAAAAACAACAACTTTATTTCATTTTATTTTTTGTCGTGGGGCAAATGTTGCAATGTTACATATTTAAATCACCTTAAGCTTCTCAAGAGAAACTTCCTTTCTCCAATTATTGGTTTCTAAACACATGTAAACTATTTGTTAAACATTTTTAATCAAAATTTACATTTTTCTTTACAGAGTTACTATTCTTCTGATGGATGCGTAAAAAACACAAATAACCTAGTTGTGCATCACAGCAAACCTGCATAATATGAGAATCTTGTCTTTTGATGAGATTTCTTTGTGTTTATTATCCACATTTTATTTATCTACACATCACCTGTATCGGCACAAACAGTTTCCTGTTGAAAAGGAGACGGTCACACCAGTGTTTTCTAGCATATTCTTCAGACAGTATCAAATAAATTCTGCCCCCACCCTCTCTCACCTTCCACGTCTCCAAATCGGACATTTTTCTCTCTGCGTCTGGGCATCATAACGCTACTTGTAACCCGCAGGCTTTGCTGCATATTAATCCAGTCACAGTGTGATGCAGATATGAGTGTGGCTTTTTTACGGGATAGAAAGAGCAGGCGGTGCAAGAGCGAATCACATTCAAACAGGTGTGAGGCGCAGGAATAATCCCAGGTGGCGCATGTTGATCGGATATGTGGCCACACAGGAGCACATTGTGAGCATCTTTGCGCTTTTTTTTAAGGGTTGAGCAACCCGCATCCGAAAATAGTGTTGGCTGTTAGAAAGTAGGTCGATAGGAACTGAGAGCGACGTTTGTTTCCACGCTTTTGTCTGTGTTCTTTGTTGTTTAGCGAGGACTGTGGGTTTTTTTTTTCATAGCCTACCCTTTAGTGGAGAGCGTTTTACGCACAGGTGGGACAAACCCGCTGAGCGTACTGTAGGACAGCCCCCCTCTCTGCTCCTCGGCGGATGATGTGAGGAAGTGACATTTTTCACCGCTGCGGTTCGGGACAGCACTGCCTCTCTGCAAACAGGTGTGCTACTGTCCGGGTCACTTTGGCGAGGAAGCAACGAGGAGGAAACGTCCCAGAACCTGAACCAAGCCTCCTGGACGCGGGACAGCGGGGGCCCAGAGGAGGAGGACCAGCCCGTTCAAGTCTTTTCTTTATTAGCCGGGGCTGTTTGAACGGGTTCAGACAGAAAGAGGGAGAGAGGGAGCGATGGCAACGAAAAAGGCGTGCGTGGATGCGCCCAAAAGGAGCCGGAGTCCGGTCGTGTTGGAGGCGGAGATGTTCAGTGAATTTCAGGACTGGTGTCTCCGGACTTATGGAGACTCCGGTAAAACAAAGACCGTCACCCGGCGAAAATACAACAAAATCATGCAGACACTGTTGCAGAACGACGAGTCGGATGGCGTTTATATCGACAACAGCCACATCAACGCCAAATTCAAATTCTGGGTGAAGTCCAAAGGATTTCAGGTCGGGACCAACGTTTTGGGAGAGCACAACAAGAAAGGAGCTCCAGGGAAACCCGTCCTATATGTCCCGGTCAAGTCAACGGTAAAGTGTGTGTGTGTGCATGTGCGTGTGTGCGTGTGTATGTGTGACCATGCCTGTACACGAGCACGAGGTGTCCCGTTGCCGCCTATAAGTTGTCATTATTTCTGGATGCACACATGCACTTGTCACATGAATAAAACGACAACTTATAACGCCTCGTCGTCCCGGCTCGCCCTCGTCTTTCCTCATAAAGCTTCACTTTGTCCACATCCCAACCAGAGCAGCCCTACTCTCATCCCTTGCTGCCATAGCAACGCCGGTGCCTCCTGGCAATCGCGATTGTAAAAGGTAGGCTATCATGCATAGCCATCTCGCCAGTGAGGTTGAAGTCCTGTCAGCTGCACGCTGCCGAGCGCAAAGCACGAGATAATTGACTATTGACAACATTTACTTTGAATCTCGCTGTTTGGGTCTCGTGGAGCCCGATGTGGCGATGCCGTGCGCGCGCGTGCGTGGATGCAACGGCATGTTCGTGGGTCGGGTATGTCAGGGTACCCCGGTGTGCTCCTTGAGAGACCCCGGGCTATTAACGCCAACTTAGAGGGGTGTCACATTCACCTTCCTACTGCGGGGCTCAGCGGGTTTGATTGTCAGCCATTCATCAAAGACACGCGCCCTCACTGTCCCATCCTAACCGAGCAACACGGACCGTGTCTGCGTGTCCGGCTCATTTGTTTTCCACGGAGAGGGAAAAGATGGGGCTCGAAAACACTTAGATAAATGTGTTTTTCATGACAGTGTCATTGTGTGGCACACAGTGTGAGTCTCAGTGTTTGCACCCCACTTCTCATTGTCCTGGGCAGGATGCGGATCGGCTCGCAGGCACTCGTTGCTCTGGCAACACCTGTGTAGTCCGGGATAGTCTGCCTCTGCAGCATTTTATTGTGCACGTTCCGACATCAAGCTCCACGAGCACTGTCCGCGCAAAGAGAAACATTTAAAAATGAATTTCTGCATTTGACGGAGCGTGGCAGCTGTGCGTAATTGGCGACCACGTGAGGGGCTGTGTCGGAAACAAAAGGGTCTGCTCGGGACTGATAGCGACACACGCCCACAGTTAGTGCTCTGACTTCACTTCCACACGTCTGTGGGTGAAGGGTGGGCTCCTCTGTGGTGTAATGGAAGTCAGGTCATCAGACGCTGCACCGGGGCTGCTGGTGAATGAAGGGTTAAACCACACACTCCTTTTTTTTGATCGTTTGCTGAGATAAACATGTGCACCGTGAAGTGTCAGCTGTAACCCCCGTGGCTCCTTACGCGTGCACGTGGGCAGGTGCACGCGCGTCCATGTCTCTGAACGGCGTTTGGCCCTGCTGTGCCAGCGAGGAGAAAACCACCATTTTAAATGAGCGCCTTCAGGGAATAATCTCCCCCCTCCTGCCCTGCTGGGGCAGAGTCTCACTGGACCTCAAAGAGCAGAGACACATTTTCTGTTAACAAACCAGAGGAGATATTGGCACCGATTAGAGACTGAATCCTTTGATTTAGACTGAAAAGCACTGATCCCTCCACAGGTGTTTTACCTGTGTGAATGCACAATTTAGATTTAGACCAACTGCCTTTACAAAACTCCTCTAATCTCCTCTCAATATTATGTTTCCCCCTGGGCAAGAGGGCAGGTGTGATCTGCCTCTGCAGGTGCAGATGGTGGCTGAAATGTGTTGTTGGTTAGCTTTTGTCTGTGGCTCTTGTCATTTGTTGTCTTATGTGAAATTCTTCTGTGTCCCCTTGTCCAGTATATTTATCAAAATGACATCCTGCAGGTCAGCGTGATTCCTCTGTGAGGCCCATCCAACAATGGCTGAGCTGAAATTATTCTCTGAGGCTGCATGGGGAAAAAAATCTTATAGAAAAAGAAGTTTAGTTTGCTGCTTATTGGAGAGGAGTGCATGCACTTTGTAGCTTATATCATACGGCAGGGGAAAACCTCCTCCTGCCGCAGCTCCACTTGGGAAATTTAAACAACAAACAAAGCATCAGCCAACACAAGCTGCTTCTAATGATGACTCAGAACTGACAAATCAACCAATTTATATGCATGTGACTATTAGAAAGCGTGATTTTTGATTCAGCCGTCGTGGGCTGTATAAATAGGTTGTCCTGGGCCAGTGGAAAAGTGACACACACACACACACACACATACACGAGCACGCGTACAAACACGCACGCACGCACAATGGTCACTGCCTCCTCTTACGGCTGCAGGCCCGGGGGCGTGTCTCTGGAGCTAGAGCACTGGAAGCCCCGCTGCAGCTGCTCCCAGGGTGTGCCAAGTTTCTGTATGGGGGCAGGCATGGGGCTAAATGACGGGAGGCTGGGTGGGGGTAGGGATGGATGGTGGTTGATGTACAGACAGAGAGGGTCTCTTCTATGTGTCAGTGAAGCATACAAGGCAGCTTCAGTGTGTGACAGGACCAGGAGGCAGGGCACAGTCGCACAGACTCAGTGTAGATGCCTCCTTTACAAGCCGGACACAGAATTATTCTCTTTCTGTGCGTTTGATGTCCATCCCTGTCCACCAGCCCGTCTTGTCGCGTCCTCTTTCTGCACAACTCAGAGCCCTGCCAGTGCTCAGAGCATCCAGCAGCCCTCAGTGTGGAGATGCAGCCTCGTTTAGCTCTCATTATGTCCTGATTAGAGGATGCTACAGAGGAGGAGGGGAGCGGGACCAGAAGCAGACACAGAGATGCACCACAGAATTGCACACAGACTTTCCCGAGACGAAGGGAGTCAGAGTGCAGCCAGCTTAAAAAGAAACGCTTAAACGCCCTGTGCATTTCCTCTCGGCTGATATGAGCATTGTACTGAAAAATTTGAAGTACTGCGAGCTGTTGCTTTTTGTTGCCATGCCAACTGAAATCTGTAAATATCTCTGTTCATGTCTCTCTCTCTCTCTCTCTCTCACACACACACACACACAGACATTTATATATATATATATATATATATATATATATATATATATATACATGTAACAGTGCAGAGACACTTTACATGATGTGTAAAAGTGAAAGTTGAGTCGTGTTTGCTGGATGTTCTACCACGAACTATGAAACCAACCTTCACATTTAAACTCCTGTGATTAGTCCAAACCCGTTATTTACAATCTGTCGGACCACAAATAGATAAACGGTTGATCAGCTGGAAATTAATTGGCAATTGGGGCTGCAACTCACATTTATTTTCATATGATTTTCAATAATCTGCTGATCAGCAGTCCAAAGATATCCCATAATTTATCAGACAAGACGAAGGAGACCAGAAAATATTGACTTTTTAAAAAGCCAGAGAGGAATGTATCATTTAAAGAAAGACTCAAAACAATTTATCATTTCTTAAAATGGTTGCAGATTATTTTTTGTTGATTAGCTAATTGATTAATTAACTGATTGTTGCAGCTCTATAGGCAACTATTCTGATGATCAAATAACTGTTTCAAACATTTTCTTGCTCCAGATTCTGAAATCTGAAGATTTGCTGCTTTTCTTTGACTAAAATGAGAGTAAACTGAACATCTTTGAGGTCTGATCAGATAAAATAAGAATTTTGAAGACGCCACCTTGGGCTCTGGAAAGTTGTAATGAGCATTTTCCACTGTATTCAATGACTCATTAATGAATTGAGAGAATAATCTGCAGATTAAGTGATACTGAAAATAATGGCTAGTTGCAGCTTGGAAGTGATGAACGAATCAAATTAAACAGGACGGCCACATGTAGAGGATTTCATCATGCTATCAATTTACAGGACGTCCTCTCCTCGCTCAGAAACCAGAAATTACTAATCTGTGTCTTGGAAAATGGGCCTTAAATGTTTGTGCCTCAGCGTCAGACGGGAAGAGGAACATCATCATTATTATCTGATTAATTAGTCCGCATTTCCCCTGAGAGCTCCTCTTTTGTGGAGAGGCCACAGAGTCAAAAGAATACTGGCCCTATTATTCAGCAACATTTGCATTAATGCTATTTTTGCATAGAGGATCTCCTGTGCTTTTGTCCACTGTGATTTTTATTTGTTTCATCCCTTTCTGGCAGTGCTTATTAGGGGCAACACATGAGCTCACACTCATGGGTTCAGACGCCAAATGCTCACCACCCCACCCCACCCCAAACCAGAGCGAGAATTTAGCCTACCTGTGCATGTGTGATTGACTTGAGGCTGGAGAGGACCTCTTTGTTTAACGAGTCCAACTGGGATCCACTAGGAAATCCATGTCAATATGTGTTCATTTCAGACGTTACCATGTTACGTTGGCGTACTGTAAATGGGTAATGAAATCCAGTACTGCACGTATGTGGTAGTTTTGTATGTGTGTGTGTGTGTGTGTGTGTGTGTGTGCTTGTACAAAGAGGGGGTCGCTGATCGCATGCTCTGTGTTTCCTCCCTTCAGCACCCTCTCTGTTGCCATGGAGAGACCGTGCTTTGCTTTCCCATAGGAGGAGAAATTAACACCATTTTTAACTGGCCTGGGGGCCTCCCCCCTGTGTGGAAGATAGTCTGAGTTCTGCTTCACGCACGCACACACACATGCACACACACACACACACACACACAGATACAGGGTCTTTAAGACGGCGATAATCTTCCTACCACACCGCTACTGTCATTTTTAATACCTTTGCAGGGCCAACATTTAACGAACTGGGACAGTATGATAATAGCCTGAAAATGGTGAAATGGACTCTGGGATGTGATGTGTGTGTGCGAGTCATTTACATACCATTTTGAGTCAGTGACTGGAACGTCAACAGTGCCAGTCTGCGGTGCTGGTGGGACTGTCTGTGTCTCCGGCTCGCTGGGATATTGGGGATGTCACACACTCTATCAAATAATGTTCATCATGGGAGCAGCCCAGAGGGAAACACTCACACACACACACAGACATGGACGTCGGACAGAGGGCTAGAGCTCCACATTAGGTGCACCTAATGTGGATTTAATGACATGGCTTTATAATTGAGGCGGAGAGGAGAGAGGAGGATGATGGTGTAAAGAAAAAAGAAATATAAGGGGACGGGCTTTATGAAAAAAAAATTGGGTCACTGTGGAGGTAATAGTCTGTTTTATCCCAGTTTTTCTGTCATGCAAACCTTTATCTTGCGTTATCTTCCTCTTGAGGCACACATGCACACACACATGCAGAGGAAACAGGGATTGTTCCCTTTATGTGTCCATTAGCTAGCTGATAGATTTACAGAGGGGTGATGGGGCTTTAAAAGATGACCTGTTGTCACATCTACAGTGAGATAATCTGAGTCATGAGTACTGTTGACACAGCCATCTTTACTCCCTACTGGCTGGGTGCACGCACGCACACACACACACACACACACACACACACACACACACACACACACACACAAAGTACCTGAGCAAACATCACTGCTGCCACTACCTAAGCTACTTATTGTGCAGCCACGTCTACAAAATAAAACACCTAACATCTTCATGTTACACCTTGACTTTTAAAGTTAAAAGCAAAGCAGCACTGAGCTTTTTGTTTGTCCGTTCACGATGGAGCTAATTTCTTGTGTGATGCATCTCCTCTATCTCTGCTGGCCTGTCTTTGTGACCCAGCTGCTTTCCGTGAACCCCCCCTCTCCTCCTCCTCCTCCTCCTCCTCCTCCTCCTGACCTGCCTGTGTGCAGGACTGCTCCTCTCTCCCCTCTGCTACAGTGTATGTGTGTGTGGTGTGTGTGTGACTGCCAGCGGGGGTGGGGGCAGACAACTCAACCCCTCCAGTCTCCTAGCAACAGAGCGGTTTGGTGCGGGACAGGGAGAGCGCGCAGGGGATGGGGGCTGGTTGTACAGTGGCTAGGGAGAGCAAAGTCCACACGGGATTAGAAAGACAGAGAGAAGGAGGGAAGGAGAGGAAGGAGGGCGAGAGTTTTGCGGTGTTGTTGGCGATTAGGGATGCTGACATGTCTCCTTTGCTCTTTAAAACGGCATGCTGCTGATGAGACCAAATATCTACAGCGCCGTTCAACAGCTGTTCTCCTCTGAGATGCTTCAGCTACAAGCGCTGCCCGGTAGACATGTAGTGCACTTAAACACACATGGCACACACAAATACACACATACTCAAAGCATGTCGTGTTCAGAGGTGAATGTTTAACTCCCGGCTGACTTGTGTTTGGAAACTAAAGAGCCGTTTGGTGCAGAGGAGCCCGAGAAGGCCTTTGGGTAGCAGGTCTGACGATTGGAGCTAGATCAATCGATTAATAAAATAATCATCAGGCATTTTTAATAAGCAACTAACCTATGAGTCAGTTTTCTAGCTAAAATGCAAAACATTCCTTAGTTTCAGCTTGTCAGATGTGTTGATTTGCTCTTTTTCTATTCTTTATATCATTGTAGATTCAGTATCTTGGGGTATTGGACTGTTGGTCGGACAAAAAGGGACATTTGAAGATGTCACCTAGGGCTTTAGAAAATTTTGCTGAGCATTTTCCTGAAAATATTAGTTGCAGCCCCACACACGTATTGCTCTTGGATGTGGACTTCAGCAGAATTAGCCAAGCTCACCACCAGGTCTAACACTGGTGGGTTGAAATGTTTCGTTCCCAGCAGAATACCCAGCGATATTTTGTTGGGGTAGGATTCAGTGGAGGATGCAGAAGCAGTGTGGGTGCACTGCACACCCCACAGTTGTATGAGATTATCTAAATCCAGCGTGAATGGACCTGACACCATTGTCCCAAGCAGCAGCAGCAGCAGCAGCAGCAGCGGTGGCGGCGGTGGTGGTGATGTCACCGGGGAGTGATGATGATACCTCCAAGTGCGATAGATTACAGCTGTGATGATGAGGTGCAGGATCGCTATTATTTCATTTATTATCATTACATTTAGCTCATGCTGACAGGGGGAGAGTGGCTAGAAAGAGAGAGGGAGAGGGAGAGAGGGCCGGATTAAAACAAACCCGCTCTGTGAGCTGGTTTTAGTTGCCATGGCAACGATCATTACCTCGCACTTGGGAGAGCAGGAGCAAGGAGAGAGAAAGAGGAGGAGGGGGGGCGGGAGAAAGAAAGACGGGACGAAGGTAGAGGATGAAGACATGAAGGCAGGGGAGAGGACGCAGTTGGGGGAGAATGAGAAAATGAAATGTCAGATCCCTGGAACTGTGCAGAAATGTCAAGGAGAGGGAGGGGAAAAAAGTGTGATTTCCTCAGTGCCAGGGGGACAACTTTTTGAACTCTGGACCCTTCTCTTCACTCAAACAAGAAATGATCACTCCCCACCTAGAACCCAGTCTCCACAAAATGTCAGAGTGTGGCTCACATCTGTTTGGAGGATGTAGACCTGTGAACAAAAGAACTAATTAAAAGCCCATATCCATATTCTTTTTTTTTTTCTTCCCCCATTTCATGCATGTTGGGATGCTTTGAAATATCAGCAGGAGCAGAATTTAAAGATAAGATCTAGTGGAAAATGCGTTGATGTGTTTTTAAAGGGGAAATGAGGGGATGAGAGAATCACTTGGAGAGAAAGATGGAGGCAGAAAGGAGAGGAAAGCCCCATGTGGTGCTGCAGATGTAGGCCGTTGTCCTGGCGATCCCACTTGTATGGTGTGTCACATGACCCTTTGCCCAGCACACCTGCCCGGGAGAAATCAGTAGCAGTTTCTATGGCGACAGGGTCAGCAGTACGGGCGCCAGAGGTGGTGGTAGGAGGAACTGTGGGTCCTATACACAGTCAGTGATGTTATTTTTGTGGAGATGAGGTGATGGTTGACGACCCAGCCGAGCCGAGACTTCCCCACCTGAGAGAGGAATTTAAAGAGAGAATGACTGAAATAAGACAAGTTGTCCCAAGTTTTTTTTTTTTTTTCAGTGCTGGTGAGGACACTTTGTACAGTGTGTGTGACTGTCTGAAACCACATTACCCATGACTCACATGCCTTAAAGTTGCTGCTTATGTCATATGGATGCAGGAATCTCCATTTGCAGCTATAACATCAGAGATCCTCTGCAGTAGATGATACACAGTCTGCCGGCCTGAGGCAGGACATTCAGCTAAACTCCAGTCTCTGTTTGTGTTTCAGTGTTCTGATGGGAATTCAGCCCAAGATAACTCCTCCCTGAAGCGTGTAGCCGTGGTAGAGGACTTCTTCGACATCATCTATGCCATGCACGTGGAGATGGGCGCCGATCCTGGCAGAGCACCCAAACATGCAGGCCAAAAGAAGACCTACAAAGCGGTGGGTACAGCTGTAGGTTACAGCTCAGCTCTGAGTGTTTCTTTATACGAGTGGACACAGAGTGTTCACAGTAAAGTCAACATTGCTGTCTTCTCTGTGCCGTTTCATCCATATCTGTACAACAAGCAGAGCTGCTACTGGTGCCGCATGACGAAAAATGGCAAACAAAGGAAAAAGGAAAGCACACTGAAATTTTCACGCTCCCGGGTTCTTGTCTGACTTTCAACACTTTTGTCAGGAAAAACATGCTTGCAAACAACAAACAGACCGCAACTGTATAGACAGACAGAGAAGAAGAGTCTACAGTTATAATTGCAGCTTTAGAAGGCAGTGCTTAGGGACAGTGGTGAGCTAAATGCTAACGTCAGCATGCTAACATGCTGATGTTCAGCAGGTATAAAGTTTACAGTGTTCACCATCTTATTTTAGCATGTTAGCAGGCTAATATGAGCTAATTAGCACTAGATACAAAGAACAGCTGTAGCTCATGGGAATGTCATTCTCTTCTTCAGTATTTAGTCATAAAATAAAGTATTAGACAATTCAAAGTTTGACCTGATGTTGGCACTAGATAAAAGGTCAGGGGACCGCCAAAGTCAGCGGGATTCATCCTCAGAGGACAATGAATAGATTTACTTTGGCAATCCATCCAACAGTTGTTACCTCACTCTGGCTCTAGGGAAAGCACTGACTGTCGGTCGGTCCAACCTTTAGTCCAGACTGAAATATCTCAACAACTCCTTAAATATTTGCCCTCATATTTTGAACAAACATTCACTGCTCCCAGAGGATAGATCCTAAAAACTTGGGCGATCCTTGGACTTCTCTTCTAGCGCCACCAGCAGGTGAAAGACTCAATTTATCTAATTGTTTGACAGACTAAATGAAAGACATTCCAATCAGCTTTGTTTTATACATTTTTTCATTTCATTAAAACATTTTTTAAAAGAGGGAAAAATGCATTTAATTTAGATATGTTATTTATCAGTGGATCTCCTTATCGTATGTGGAGCTGTCATTTTTTTGGGGTCTGTATGTATAATATAGTCTGCTTTTTGTTGTGTGGATGTTTGCCTGACAAAGACCTTGCATCGATAAAAGCATTTTTTGGAAGCGTGCGGACAACCTCTCCGTTTCCTTTGTGTTAAACGTGGCTCACAGCTGGAGAGAGTTAAAAAATCCCAGTAGGGTTGTTTTATTTGAAAGAAATGGGCTTACAGCGAGGTTCTTTCAAGGGGCCAAAACGTCCAAGTGCCCCTGACTAAAGGCATATTTAACACCCCGTGACCACCAAAACAAGTGAAGTGTTTTTTCTGTGAACGACTATAGGCAGTACTTCTTATCTCTGGTAACGTAATGTATCATTTTTAGCATCAGGAGTTTCCAAGGGAACAACTAACCACCTTTACCAGGAAAACAAAGTATGTGCGGTGCTTGACTCACACAATGGATGGAACAAAGGCAATATGTGAGTTTACATTGCAAACCGAGGTGCGGTCTCTGCTCGGGTGTGGCGTTCTGACAAAACAAGGGGCTTTGTATGCAGCTTTAGTGCAGTGTTGGGGGGTTTAGGACTTTGGTACTCCCCCCTGTCCTTCCCCATCGCCCAGCCCCCCCCTAGGATTGGGAAATAAATTCATAGAGCCAATTCCTCTTGCCCTGTAGAGAGGTCCTGTCACGTCTCATAGAGTGTACCCTTTTGAGGAGGCAGCATCACTGGGGCAGGGCATAATATGGAACTGTCACTGTGGCCTTCTGGGAGGTGCACGCTCCTCTGGGTGGCCTTTCCCTCTCAGCTGCCTCAAGGGCCCACGAGGAGTGGGGGGGGGCAAAGGGGATGGGAGCTGTGGCAGTGGTGATGGTGGTCTTGGTGGGCCGGTGGGGGTGGGCACCCCTGCTGACTCTCCATGGTCACGTGAAGGTCGCATTTTACAGGGAAACGCCAGAGGGGGTGAGGAGGGGAGGGTGGCATAGCAGTGGAGACAAACAGAAAAGGAAAGGCTGTGCATGAGAGAGAGTTGGAGATCTGATTGGACTGCACCTGAGAGAGCAGGAAGAGAGATGTAAAAAGATGGCAAACACCACTTGCGTTTTAGGGTATCAAAGCAGAAATATGTGTGGGGCTGCAGCTGGAATTAGGCCATCTGAAGGCACGAGAGATCGCTTAGAGGGAGGATTTCTCCTCATGACACATCAAGATAGCACATAATCACTGACCCCAAACTTTCACACATACACTGTACAAAAAAAAAAAAAACTAACACACCTGCACACAGTGTGAATTCAGCTGCAGCCTGAGCCAAATCTGCTGCTGTTTTTTTGTCGTAACCCAGTCCCCTCTGCTCACTCCCCTGGCACAGATAGCAGAGACCTACGCCTTCCTGCCCAGAGAGGCGGTGACTCGGTTCCTAATGAGCTGTGGAGAGTGTCAGAAGAGGATGCACATCAACCCCAGCACTGCAGAGTTCAAAGGTAACGGCACACATGTGACCTGTGGATGGCTCGCTAATTCTGGGGACATCATTACCTGATATGCTATTTTTGAGATCAACCTTTAAGAGTGGATAAATCTTAGAACGTTTGACATGCTGACATGGAAAACGGTTAATTACTATATAGCAATGCATGCTGAGATAAATCAGTCTTCTAACACAACAGCCAGACATGATAGTTGGCTTTTCTGAAATAATTTCATCATAAGATTCACAGAAGTGTGAATATAAGATAGAGGTGTACAGTTTGCGTTTGGCATGTGAATGACAGGCAGTGTAAGTTCTCCATTGTCCTGTCAAATACTAAATATGAGCTGATATGATCTTAGGTGTTTGTACTTTGAAGAGTTTTTGATGGGGCCCACATTAATAAAACAGATTGTATATATCTGTCAGTGACATGATGTAACAAAGACTCAAGAGGACCACATCTCTTGGATTATGTAGACCCACCAAAATGATCACAGAGCCCCTCTAGTGGCCGGTGTGAAGACTGCAGGCAGCTCTCAGCCACATTGTTTGATTTCAGGTGTTACATACAGTCAAGGGCAATGCTTCTCAGGTGTTTTGCAGGATCTTGCAGCAATTGTTCCTCACTTGAAGAATTTGTCCACGTGATTAGAACAGACCTCACAGAGCTTCTTTACAGAGGGATTCAGTGCGGAAAGAAAAGCCACTAAAAAACTAAATTGGTGCTACATTTATTGGTGTGCAGTCCAGTTTCTTCTGTGTAACTTAGTAGTTAATATAGAGCAAAAGTGTTCAAACTGTAAGTGAGGAGGGGCAGATGACGGACAGGTGCTTTAAAAACAACAGGAAGTTAGTTATTGCAGTTTTGCCTGCTGATTTCCATCCAAAAATTGCACTGCTCCTCTGCATCACAACTCAGTCAATTCTGAACACACAGATCTTTTGATTTTTCTGAGGATATAATTTTCTCCTCAAATAAATTTCCAGAAATCCACCTACAATAATGGAAAAAAGATGCTTCTTGTAATTGCAGAACTTGCCTGAGAAATATCATATTCTGAGTTTTCTTCAGTATCAAATTAATCCAGTAATAAGTTTCCGTATATCCATGGATACATTTCAAGCAGGAACTGTTAATAGCTAATTTGGGATATTTTTATTGCACAGATATAGATATATTGATATTTTGTCATTACAGTCATAAAATCTGATCTGATCCTGTGCAAATAATAAATGTATCAGTAGACAACAGTTTGAACTAGTTCATGTACATTTGGGTACTTTAATCCATAATAATGCATAATTTATAAAGTGATCACATGTTTTAGAGGTCAAATCTAAATCTGAAAAGTAACTGGTAAATATATCTGTCATATGAATGTAGTGGAGTAAAAAGTGCAATATTTCTCTGAATTACAGTGGACCGGAAATAAAATAAAATGGAAATATTCATGTAGTGACACTATAAGTACAACAAGTGAGTAAATATACATAGATAAAATAGACATGATTCACTGAGGATTTGTACTAATTACATTCATTTGCTTGCTTCTGTATTTATTAGACATTGCAACATCATTATTTATAGGTGTTTGTGTGTCAGCCTGTTTTTTACTTGTCTTTTCTTTGTCAGAGAATGACAGGCCAACCTCTCTGGTCCCGGACCTCATCGATTACAACATGCCTCTTACTGCCACCTACCTGAAACAAATGAAACTGCAGTGCATGACAGCCACAGAGAGGGTAAGTGCCTCTTTCTGCAAGCAGACTGTGGATGTTTGTGAAGTGTGAGCATATATTTAAGGAGTAATTAATTAATTAGAGAATCATCCACTGTTAAGATCTCCTTTTTCACTATAATTGTATTTGCATTGTTTACACAAATCCTCTGGTTCTTTTCTCTTCAGTCTCATGAGGGCTGCAGGGAGAAATGTTTAGTGCAAGCACCACAAAACATCCCTCCTCTTAACTTTCAAGTCAACATTAAGCAATCAGAGCGGTCCCCCTGCTGGGAGGAGGAGCTCAGTGTGAAATGAGGATTAGTAAATCTTCTGTGCAGGGTGACGTCATGTGTGAGACCACTCCCATGTGTGGCTGTGACAGGAACGCTCAGAAACCACTGTCACTAAAGTGCAGGGAGCGCTACTTGATGATGATAATGTCGACCTCACTCACGCATAATTAGGATTATCCGGAACAATGACCCAGACTGTGATTTGCGGGTGAGTACAAATTAACAAATGCTCAGAGAGTTGGTCACATCTGTGTGCAGACTGAGAATGAGCAGGCCAATAATTTAATAATTAACCATCACAGAGGGTTATTTCAGTGTTGGAGGAGAATTGTAGTCATTTGTTCCATATCTGCTGCACTAGATTAGAAGACAGTTCAAAGCAGCAGGTTTGTTCCGTTGACAAAAGCTGATCTGTAGAAATTTGTGTATGTGGTCTGTCGAAAGTGTATCCCGCCTCTCGCCCAACGCCAGCTGGGATTGGCTCCAGCCCACCCTGCTGACCCTCTAAGGTTAAGCAGTATAGATAATGCATGGATGCATGTATCCGGTCTGATGGAGCAGTCACTTCTTCAGCTGTTTGCATGTTGTTCTACAGAACTTGTCACTGTACAGTAAAGAAACAAAACTACACAAGTTATGTTTAAAGAAGCTGTGATGAGAACGTGCCTCAGATATGTTGTTGTTCCTGTTTTACCCAACGTTCCCTCTGCTGTGCACCTCAGTATGGCCTTTTAGATTGGACACGGGCCTCGCTGTTAAAAACACCACTAAAACAGGCCGAGTACTGATTGCCAATCAAAGTGACATCTCCGGATTCCTGTAATTGTTTTGTCCGCATAATAGACCAAAACCAAAAAATATTTAGTTTTAGAAAAGCAGCAAATCCATAAGTGTGAAGCTCAAACCACTGAATGTTTGGCGTTTCTTGAATAATAAAGACGAAAGCGGTTCCTAGATGATAAGCATAGCATAGAGTAATCACTTTAATTCTACACAAAAACATCTCCATGCTGGGAGATCTTAATTACACCGTAGGCGGCATCAGCTCCTGAAGACGTGTATATTTGTCTTATTGGTGGGACAATCAAGTTTATTCTATTCTATTCTTAGGCCACCAAGTGCTTCAACTTCATTCTTTCTAAACTCTGTTATGTGATGAACCTGGTCTTAATTTTTAAAGTAAATCCTCCTCCTTTATCTTTTATATACTTTATAAAGCATAGACATTGATGATGCTACATTTCCAACTAGTTAGAAACTGCAATTAGTGCCTCTTTCCCTCCCTTTCTCTCTCTCTCTCTCTCTCTCTGTCGCTCTCTTTATTGCTCACTTGGTACCTAATGGAGCTGTCACTGAGCATTTTGGTCCTCCTCAAACCCCTTACAGAGGGACGGATGCATATTCCCAGGAGTTTAGGCCTATTTGTGTGCTCGTGTGGGTGGAAATGAGATGACGAGATGTATTTCTGCTCTGTTTCCGTCACACAGTCATAGTTTTGCCCCCTTCTGCCAGCTGACACATGATGCCGTACACGCAGGCCAAAGAGGAGTCACCGTTTCTGTGAGACGCATAAAGTAAACTGGCCTGGGGCTGAAATGTGGTCATGGCTGCTAGCAGATAATTCACAGATCGATGCCAAAGCTCAGGACAGCCTTTGAGTAGTTTGTGAGATTACTCGGCTCTCCTTTAGTAATCCTCACCCCCACTTGTCTTACGCTACAACAAGCATCTTTAGGGTCTCTACGTAACTGAGTTATAAATAGCAGTGCTCCAAGAAACATATTACTTAACAGGGAGGCTCCTGCATTTCTTTGTTTTCTGCTGCCAGACTCTAGCAAGAGTTAAATCAGTAAAATGTACATTAACTATCCACATCCATTTATAAATGTATATGGAAAGCATTGTTTGTGTCTGTAATTGTTGTGTGTGTGTGTGTGTGTAAGTAATGAGGACCAAAATCCAAAGCCCTCATTTTATGCAGAAAAGGAATCTGAAGTTCAGCTGATGCTACAGAGAAGACCAGGAAATACTGTCTGCAGAAGCACTAATAGGGGATTTCATCACCATTACCATCATTTTATTCATTCAAACCCTCAGAAAACATAACAACAAGCAGCTTTTTTTTAGCATTTCAAGCTAAACCCCCCCCAACTTTGGAGGGTATCCTCAGATCTCAGACCGCTGAAGCCTCATATACAGTAAACTTAAGATATCGTAAGCCACCAGTACTCCATTCAACATACATAAGGGCATGTCAGTATTCAGAATTGTTTTGAGATTAAATTAAAAAAGAGTGAACCTGTCCTCTAACAGCAAAACCAAAAACAAGAGAGATAGAGAGACAGTCTCTCTCTTTGCAGCCCTCTCTTTATCTCTACAGGACGGACGGGAAACTTGGAAGTTGCTTGGAAGTCTTGAGAATCTTTCTGCTGACACTCAGCAGTCCGCTCACTCTGCCTGTCCAGGTTTCTTTCCCTCCCTCACAGTCCCTCTCTTGTCTCCCGCTGTCTCCCTTCAGGATGACAGTTCGGTGAGCAGCGAGGACATGAACATCTCTGAGCCCACATGGGTTGCAGCTGAGCAGCCCCCAGTGCCTGAGCCCAGTCCAGTCAATGGAGAGCGAGTCAGCAACCCAACAGCCACCGTTAAAGAGGAGGACGGTGAGGCATCACTGACTCTACACACACAGCCTCCTTGAACTATTACCTCTCACGGGATGTTATTGGAATGATGTGTTTTCATGCGCTCTTGGTTCTTTTTAGCTTTATTTACATCTGGAACTTGAGGCTGTACTGATTGAATAGAAAGGATCCAGAGTGGTGGTACGCAGGGAACAGCTTGCCTCGTTCTTAGTGGAATAATCCGAATAAATCCACTCTTACAGGGGGTGGGACACCGCCGCAGCCCCAATCCACTGTGCACCCCTCTCTCTCAGGGTACAGGGCTTAGAGAAGTAGGACAAAGGCCGACATTAACCTTCACAGCTTAGGCACTACTGAAAAAAACTGGAAATAGGGCAAATCATTGAAAGGGAGAACTACCCTGTTCTAGTGTTCATAGGTTTGCCCAGAGCACATGTACAACTCACCACACTGGAATCAGTTTATAGCCATAAACAGGGTTAAAAAGCTATAATTTGCCCACAACAGGAAGTGAAGGCTCCCTTCCCCCAACAGTCCCTCCTCATCCTCGTGTCTTTCCCTCTTTGCTGTTAAAACTCCTAAGATTCCCCCTTTTCTACCTTAACTTTTATTTATCTTGACAGTTGACCCCAATACCCACTTTCTTAACAGTGTCTGAGAGCTCACCATGAGGCAGGAAGTCCCATCCCCCTGTCGCTACACGCCCACTGTCGTTACTCTCGACAATAATAGTGCCTATTGTAGTAAACAAACCCACTTTAATGCTAAGTGATGACGAACCCTGTTCCTCCCCTCCTGCCAGATGACGACTCCTCAGAGAGCAGCAGTGCCAACGGGCTGCCAGCCCTGACCTCCCCGGAGGTGCTGGCTGTGGGTGGGAACCCCCCAGATGGTGGGGCCCCTTACGGGGAGGTGACAGAGAATGGGCTGAGCGCTCCCCTGGACTTCAGCACCTCGCCCTCGTCCTCCTCAGAGGATCAGCAGCCGGTCAATCTGAGCGACAGACTGCTGCCTGCGGGGAGCTCACCGCCAAACTCTTACCCCGCAGACCCCAACAGGAAGTACCCCATCAAAACAGAGTACGCCAACAAGGTGAGAACACACACTTTATTTGATTAATCACAGTTTCACATATATAGTGCTTTATCTTTGTCTGTGTAATCTATAAAAATGATATTTGTGTGTGTGTGTTTCTAGTCCCCACCTTACAGCTCAGGGAGCTATGACTCTGTGAAAACTGAACTGAGCATGAGCGCGGAGGACTTGACTTCTGGTCGGGCACAGATAATTGACGACGATGATGACGATCATGATGACCATGATGACAGTGACAAGATCAATGACGCTGAGGGTATGGACCCTGAGAGACTTAAAGCCTTCAATGTGAGTAACCCATCTAACAGTTGCCATATAATTCAATTCATTTACAGCGAATACGATACAGCTCTGTGCTTATCTGCGGCCCTGCAGCACAGGTGGATGTCACTGAATTACAAGTAGTGTTACTGAGTATAGATATTATCCTTAGAGGCACTAAAGGTGAGAAAAAATTATCACATGTACACCCACCATAGGAAAGTACTCAGTACTCACTGTTTATACTGTGAAAATAGCAATCTGTGCATTTCTGAGTCTAATGGAAACAGAACAGTAGAGTTGCAAAAATGCAAACATGAGTGAAAAATCAAACACTAGAAATGCTATCCTGAGTGAGCAATGGTTTCCACCACTCACCTCCCCCTCCCTCTTTATCCTCTCTTCTTCCACTCTACCTCTAATGCTCCCCCATCCACTGCCTTCCCTTCCCTCTCTTTTGTTTTCGACTCTCACACCCTCTCCTCTCTCCACCCTGCACCCCCACTCCATTTTTCTGCTCTACATCCCCTCTCTCCCCTCCCCCTCTCTCTGTCTCTGTCAGATGTTTGTGCGTCTGTTCGTGGATGAGAATCTGGACCGCATGGTGCCCATCTCCAAACAGCCCAAGGAGAAGATCCAGGCCATCATCGAGTCCTGTAGCCGCCAGTTCCCAGAGTTCCAGGAGCGCTCCCGCAAGCGCATCCGTACCTACCTCAAATCCTGTCGCCGCATGAAAAAAGGCGGTATTGAGGTACAAAGTGCCCCCAGTTAAAATGCTGCCTGTTTGCACCACACAGTTATAAATCTCATCAAATGCAGTGTTTTGCATTCATGACGCTCAAAAATCTCACTGACCCTTGCTGCCAGATACGACCAACACCTCCTCACCTCACCTCTGCCATGGCTGAGAACATCCTCGCTGCTGCCTGTGACAGCGAAACCAGAAATGCTGCCAAGAGGATGCGGCTTGATGTCTACCAGGCGACGGTAAATTTCTTGGCGGTTGGTGTTTGTGAATTTGCCCAGCAGGGGTTTGGAAATGTGCGAGGATGGCAACGCATCATTAACTCCAAACTGCACCACATACTACTACAACATTCTGCCAAAAACTGAGAGCATTTAATGTCTCACAGGACGAGCCTGCCTCCGCTGACAAGCCCAATTCGAGGGACCCGGCCTCTGTGGCCCCATCAGGGTTCTCCATCTCCAGCGCAGCTTTTGCCCAAGACCAGCTCTACACCAATGGAGGCCTCAACTACAACCTGCGGGGATATGGGACAGTCAGCAGCCACCAGCAGAACTCTGGCGCTGCACAAACCAACGGTGAGGAGCTTCTGTCAGCTCAGCTCCACCAAATAACCAAGTAACAACTGTTAATGCTCTGTGCAGGTAGAGGGAAAGGAGCATTGTAAGGATTAAAGAGTTGGTTCACCCAAATTCCAAAAACACATAATATAGCTTCCCATTTACCTGCAGAGGTGTATGGTCCAATATCAGGCTTTATTTGTGCAGGCTCTGAGGTATCCATCTTTAAGATTTTTCCTTAACCTTTGTGGACTGCAGGTGATTTCTGTTTGTTGTTCTCACAACATTTATAAATGTAACAGCAACATTTCTTTGAAGAGATATTGCCCCTGTTAGTGTGGATAATCCACAGAAGTCACTGCCAGCAGTTTTCAAAGAGAGTATTTCCTCAGTAGAAAGTTTTTTTCCACTGAAGCTTTTCATAGTGATGTTGGTGGATGCTTTAAATTCCAGGGAGTCATCATCATTTTAGGGAGATGTTGCTGAATCATTTTAGCTGTCGAAGGGATAGCACTGTCAGTATGGTCCATACTGAAATGTCACACCAACCATCATACGGATTGCCTTAAAATGTTGTACAGAGGACAAATCCTAATGACTAAAATGATCCTCTAACTTTTCACCTAAATAACATTTAGTTATTTAGCATTATATGTACAAGATGGATACAACATGCTCAGATATTCATGGTTTCCAGATGATGACTTTAGTGATTCCTTAACTTTTCCTATAGCGCCATCATCAGGGCTAAATTTCACTTTGACCAATAGTTTTGTTTTGTGACCAAATACCTGCAAAAACTGATCATGTTCCCATCGGCCTCAGCTGTACTGTATGTTTGGTGCTAACATGCTAAACTAAGATGGTGGACAAACTTAATGTTACCTGCTAAAATATTGCTGTTAGCATTGTTAGCATGCTAGCTAGATTCAGCATCATGTCTTAGTGCAGCCTCACACGTGTTTGTGTGGCTGTAGACTATTGTTTTAATGTGATTTTTCAAAACCCGAGCAAACACAATCAAAACTATTTGCATGGTTTAAAACCACTGGAGGGCTCTTTGTAATTCGGGTGAACTGACCTTTCGATGTATTCCGTGAATCAGTGATGCATTGTTCATTAAATGCCCTCTTCAGGATATTAAGGTCTCTGAAATATTAGATGAGCATGTTTTTGTTCCTGATGGTAACACGATATGTCATAATACCGTAGTTGTGATTAGAGTTAAATATCTCAAAATACATTTTGCAGGTTAAGGATTAAGGCTTCCTGGCCTTTTTGAATATTCTCTGATGTATCTCCGCCAATGTACATTTTTCTTAAGCCATCCCTGTTGTGTCCACAGGTCCCACAGATCTGAGCATGAAGTCAGTCGGCCCAAACTCCTCCTCCTCCAGCTCCAACAGTCACGGTCAGGGAGGTGGCGGTGGTGGAGCTTCGGCCCAGCTCAGCCCTCCGGAGGTCACGGCGGTGAGGCAGCTCATCGCAGGGTACCGGGAGTCCGCCGCCTTCCTGCTCCGCTCAGCAGACGAGCTGGAAAACCTGATCCTGCAGCAGAACTGAACCCCAGCTAAACCGTGGCGATACCTTCTCCCAGCCTGTCCGTCTCTGTCACTCTCGGTCGCACGAATTTGGGCAGACTTGCATACAAAGACACAAATGTACACGAGTGATACTGCAGTGCACGGTGGGTCCTGTAGGTATGGTACCTTTACTTATTCCCACATGTTTATGTATTTGGACGGGCCAGAACATATCTGAAAAATGTTTATTTATGCATTTGGTTCACTTTGACCTTAGTGCCCTGTTCTCTGTAGCCATTCATCCCATCCAGTTCATTCTACCACTTCAACCTCCATTCGTCTCAGGAAGCGATGATCTATGTGAAAAAATGACCTGCACTGGTACACATCGGAGTACCAGAGGTGTTAACCTTGAATTAAGCTGTGACCATAATGCCACACTAGCTCGTTTGTGCAGACGTTTGGACAAATTAATGGTTAAATAGCAGTGATTTAGTGCCATTACCTTGTTTCTATCTTCACACCAATGTAAAATATGCTGTACAGTGGCATGATATGATTGGGTCGTCTGAGTCGAGTCATTTCTAAATGATGACTCTCTCCAAATTCACTTCTGTGTCATGGGAAATTTGGAGCGTTGCTTTTTTAAAGTCCATAGATGAATCGCTGCTAAATCCACTGACCTGTTAACCTCAACAGCTACTGAAGGACGTGCTGACTTACATATAAACGCCAAGAAAAAAAGCAGACAAAGTGAAATTTAAACAGGACAGTGACTGACAGTTTTCACCCGGACATTTTGAGTCGGTGTACCTCGGTCCTGCTCTGTTGGAGTTGTTTCCAGATTCTTAGGCCTGTGATTATTAAGAGACAAAGACTCATTACCTGACGTGACTTTATCTTCAGTTCGTTTATTATGAATATTTCTATCATGGGCAATTTCTCATTACTTAAAAAGGAGGGAGGCTTTTTAAGAAGCATGGGTATGCAAATTGAGGTCACAGACACCTGTCAGGGAAAAAAGGAGATTAATATATTGTTTAGACTCTTGGGTTTTTTAACCAGTGCGACTGGAAAAGCGGAAAAAGGTGCAATATCGAAGATAATCAGTAATGGTGTGCTTACTGAAATGACTTTGTCAGACTTGCTCAAGCGTTCTAAGACAAAATGGGGAGTACTTGGCCACAATCTCCTCCTGCTGTAACTGTCACATTGTAAAAAAGAAATGATATCCCATGCAGCATTGTAGCCAATTTCAATGTTGTTGTTTGTTGTGAATACTGATCTTTATCGCTAACCTCATAACTGAGGCACTTTCATGTGTTGGGATCAGTCATCCGTGGTGATAAAAGGAAATGGGACCTGGCGTAAAAATGAGACTTAATGTTGCACGTCTTTTTTACTTGGGGTCACTTTGTGAAGGAATTGTTCTGTGAGTGTTTTTAAGTTAAAACGGGCACATGGTGCTCACATGCATCCATCGCTGAGGGTCAAATGAATGTAGCGGTGTCACCCTAACATCCATATGGCTTTAGTGGATGCAGTGTGAGTGTGTGTGGGCTGCTCAGACAAAAGAAACTCGTTCATCAGTCCGTCTGTATCGTCCCATCTGACCTCAGCTGCGTCAAATCCCCTCTGTCATCTCCACTCATCATGCCTGAAACACGCTGTTTGAAAAGAAGCAAGAGACAATCTTTGAAAATGATGTAATCGCATCACAGTTTACTCTCCCAGCTTTCTGCGGTGGTGTGTGTGCTTTGTGTGTGCATGTGTGTGTGTGCGTGTGTGTGTGTGTGTGTGTGTGGTCTGAGGGCACACAAGAGTACTCAAAGCAGATCAAGAGCACAGTCTCACAACAGACACTTTTAATGGTGAGTCACTCGGCACAAAAACAGTCGTGTGTGTGTATGTGGCATTTTTTTTTTTCTCTTTACATTTTGTTGATGTAAGTGTTGGTATTTTCTCTGTATGTGTATACGTGGAGTGACCCAGTTTGTAGAACATCAATCTGTGAAGATTTAATTCAGTAGGCTGAAACATTCCAAACAAGGACAATGACTCTTCAAGCAGCCGAAAGCGGCTCGCACCTTATTGATTTGTCAAAGTTTAGAGAGATATATTTCTGTATTTATCACAAATCTATCAAATTTATCAGTTATTTATCATGAATCAGTCTATTTCTTGCGTTTCTCACCACCGCTAGGCCAGTTCAGAGTTGAATTTACATGTTAAATGACCATTTTACATTTTATTACCATGTCATGATCGGGCTGCGTTACATTTACATTGAAATTCTTTTATCTATGGCAAGTTTGGAAGCACTTTATAGCTCAGGATTAAGGTAACATAACACAGCGATTTCAGTATGCCTTTACCTCATTTGGAAAATCAGCTTCAGTTCAAACAGATTGAGAACTGATTATAACAAAAGACAGTTTGACGCGACTCGATTAGAAGCAGCTCAGTCTGCTTTATTGATGAAAATTTAAAAACAAGCTCCGTTGTTGAAAACCCTGTTGGAGCTCAGTTTGAACTCATCAGTTTGCATCCGTCTGTCTGAAGGGGTGTTTCATAAAGGAGGCTCATTAAAGCCTCAACTGAACCAGGATTGATCTGTTTCATAAAGCTGGTTTGGAGTTCCTGTGAGCAGTTGACACTGAGTCTAGTTTATTTCCTGACTCTGAGACACCAAACACCAATCGCATCAATTTACAGTGAAGAAAATTGACATGCTGAGACAAAATATTTGCGGCCATAAAGCAACACATATTAAACGAGTGAAATATTACAGCAAAACCTTACAAACTACCACAATAAACAAAGTGAAAGGATTACTTTTGGCTGCATGTTGGCAGTGATGTTTTGGTTCCCTCTAACAGCCATTTCTAGCCGCAGCAGGCTACTGTTATCAGAGAAAATGCTCTGAAAACTCACTGTACACTTACTGCTCAACAGCAAACGGCAGATAGACACATTTAGAGACCAGCTGGTGAACACAGTGGAACATTTAATGGCTAAAAAGCCAGATATTTCCCTCAGGAGGTGGTGGAGACCAAAAATGGAGCTGGAAATGCCTTTAAGTGCCCAAAAACAGAGAGAAAGTGAGTTGTTTGGGTTTAATATCAGTTAGATTACAAATTAAATAAATGGGCTACTCTGATTCTTTAGTTTTATGTACACTTAAAGAGAGGAAATGTTTCTTAGTATGAATCTACATCCATAGGCCAAAGTTGTTCATCAGCTTTAATTTACTTGCAGTGCATTTAGCTCGCATGTTGACTGGAGGAACCTTTAAAACAACACCCCTCTAACAGACTGGCTGTTCAAGCCCGAGGTGATGCGAAGCCTGAAAACTAACCAGGACCAGGCTAGTCTGGAGGGATGTGTTTCCATGGTAACTTAGGTCAGATTTGTTTAAACCACCTTTGTGAAACATGTGTTCCTGCCGTATTATATGCCTGGTTTAAGTAGTAATCCTTCTCTATGAGACACTCCTTCAGACTTAATCATAGATGTACGTGGGACCCGAGTCCTCACACATGTCTTCCTCGTCTCCCCCAACCTGCTCGTTTGTTACTTGCAGCCATAGCAGATCCTCCACACTTCTCGTCCAACTCAGTGATGCCATGCTGATCTCGTCCCATTTCCACAACCAAACACTTAGCTTGCAGATTTGTAAACTGTCTTAAGTCGACGCTGAGCAACATTTTTAGCTGTGTGCTGGAGTTACTGTGATCAACGACAACCACGTGTTGTCATGTTGTTGTTTTTGTTTTTTGTTTTTTTCCTATAATGCCCAATGGATTTTCTCTTTGTATTGACTGGACAATGTAATCTATTGGTGTTGATTAAAATGCCCTGGTAGCTTGTGGATTGCTAAAGTGGTCAGATAAATGTACTGTATAGCTGTACAAAGAGTGATAAAAGATGTTTTAAACCTTTCTTTTTTCTGTGGGTACAGCACTGTTTAAAAAAAATCAAAGTGGTTTTAGCCCTTGCCTGTTTTAACTTATCATTTGGTGGTGGTCTGTATTACTTCTATTGTTATTTATATTATTTCAATTGTTGCCTCTCCTGCACTGATAAGAGACTGTAGCTCTGTGCAGGGGGTTGTACTGTAAACCTGTGTGAAGCTTTGTATTTTTCCCCTCTGGTTTTGGACTCAGTGAAAGTGTGATGTTTACATGTACAGTTTTTCAGAATACTTTTTTTTTTTTGCATTTTATTCAGGCTATTTTCTCCACCCCCTGCTCACCTATACCCCTAATCTATGTACATTTGCCCAGATATTTTCCTTTTGTCATTTCATTGCATCAAGTGCAGACGTGACCTCTCTGACTGCTCGGTCACACGGTCAGAGTGTGCCGTGACAGCTGGTTGTGGTCGGCTCGGCGTTGTGGTGGCTTCCAGCGTTTTTAAAAGGTAATCTTAAGTAAAAGGGAGCTTCACAACTTCTCAAAGTGGACCAGCAAAGATTTATTAAGGATCAAGATGACTTTAATCAACTGTTTTAGAATACTATTGTGGCCTAAATGGAGATTGTGGGGTATAGGTACATTTATTATACTACATTAAGTGCTCAGAATCTTTTAATATCCCGGCTGTATTGTCAGGGAAAACTCCTTAACCCGACTGGTACCCTGAAAGGTACACTTTGACCTGTTGTAATATCTCCTCGGTAACATAAAAGCCATTCCCCTCTCCTGGCCTTTTAAGGGGAACCCATAAACCTCAGGAAATACTGAATCTCCAACTTTAGTTTTTATCCACTGATTTCTTCTGAAATGAGATTTAATTCTCTAACGAAAACCATTAACATTTATATGAGATGTCTATTGTTTTGTACATTTATCATTGTGATTTAAAAGTGGAGCTTTTTCCAGTACCTGTGACTTAATATTTTGGTTTTTTTGGAGTGTTTATAGGTATGGATATTTATTATTATATGTGAAACTACAAAAAGACAAAAGAAAAGGTTGAACCTGTTTCATTTGTATGTTTCATGCAAAACTGTCCAGGTGAGATTCTCTCTGCCTCTTACATATCACTAATGAGGGACCTGTGTTTGTTTGGAAATAGCGCTTTTTCAGTGTTGCATCAACGCTATGAAAAAAAAACCTTAAAAAAAAACAAAAACAATAACAACAGTGGTTTACCAACAGCAGAGTTGCAAGACTCGCCTCTTCTCCTAAGATGTCAGTAATTGAATAAAACAGTGCGATGAGCTATCTAACTGGGACCTCGCCTATCGTTTCCTCTTTTCTTAAATTCCTGCTCACATCAGAGAGAAAACACACACATTTATTTATTTTATTCATGAAGTTCTTTGTCCACAAGAGGGCAGCAGAGTTACAGAAAGCAGAGGGAGGTTTCTATGGCTGTGGGTAAAGATGAAGATAAAGAGGCAATATCATGACTGTACACATACAACCTGTATGGCCTGACACAAACACATGCACACACACACACACACACACAAACCTGTACTTCTGTCTTTGTGAAGACCCTCATTGACATGATGTATTTCCCCAGCCCCTTATCTTTACCTTAACAACATGCCTAACCCTAACCTAAACCTAATTCTAACATGAACCTTAAAACCAAGTCTAAACTTTGAAACAACCCAAAATGTCCTCACTTTCCAAAACTGTCCTCATTCTGCTAGTCCTCACTATATCTCAAGTACGAGAACACACACACACACAGTCATTTAAATTTCAGCTTTGAAGTGAAACACTCCCATCGAAGGTGGAGGACATCAGCTGGTCTCTGAATTTTTTTCATGAAGTGATTGTTAAAACTGTGAAAACTGTGCTGGATAACATTTTCACCGGCAGTGATTACAAGTCATAAAACAGCACGATTAGATTGACAACAGCTGTTACAGCTAACAGGGATGTCTTCATGTCTGTGAGTCAGCTGCCTTCACAAAGTGTTGTTTGCATTGTAATACCACTTCTGAACTCCTTAAATCTGCCCCTGACTTATACCCCCACATTATAATAAAAAACCAAAAAAAACTAATACCGGAGCTAATAAAGACTCAACTAAAGCTCAACATTTTTAAACGTTATGAACTGAAGTGAAACGAGCAAACCGCCTCTGAAATTAAAGTGCACAGAAAACAGACATTAAAATGAACTATTAACTATTAATTACTTCTGCTATCAACAGGAGTTGGAGTAAAGCATCTCTAAGACGAGCAGTAAGTACACAACGACTGTCAAATTAGACACAACGAGCTTCAGGACAGGAAGAAGCAAAGTATCACCAGTCAAAGAGCAACTTAAAGTCCACAGTTATTCATCTTGTAAACACACACAGAGTCCACAAGAGTATACAGAAGAAGAGAAAAACACAACAGTTAGTAAACAACAACAACGAGAACATCAAACCAACAGTTATGGTTTCAGACTGGAAGTGGAGAAGTGATGGTGTCAGATGTTTTGGCTCGGCTCACGCAGGTCTGGGAAGTTTTACAGCTGGCTTCAGAAACACGTGTCCCATGTGAAAGCGCTGTGTCCCATCAAACCAAAGTCAATATTTCCACACAGTGCAAAAACAACAACAACCAACTCCTCATTTTCTCTTTCAGATCGATCTAAACCTTTTCCTGACGGTACAATTTAAAACACAGTTACAAAGATAGAAACATATTTTGAAACTACAGACAGTCATGGAGTCTAGTATTTAGGTATTTAGGTATTCATTTAGGAAGTATTTAGGTCCTGTACTTTGGTAAAAGTAGTAATACATTGAAAAAACACTCAGTTTTGAGTAAAAGTCTGGCAATGAAATAGAAATACACGTCATTTAAAAAATCTATTTAAAGCATTGAGAGTAAAGTGCAGAAATATGATCTTTGTGAGTGTTATCAGATTATTATTACTGATGCAATACTGCGTATATAGATCATTTAAACTAATTTATATATCGGTGGGTAAATGTAATCTGTAAGCATACATTATATTCTATGAAATCATTGGAGGGAGTATTGTAAAAATGCTCAGAAACACAGAAGTATTACATGCAAAATTCATACATTTAATTTTCTAAATTAAGAACTCACTACACAGAGAAATAGTGCCTGTGAGTGTTGAAATATTAGCTAGACTATTATTGGATCATTAGTGATGCATTCATGTGCGTGCTGCATTTTAATGTCACAGCTGGTCAAGATACAACTAATTTGACCTGATTTATTTTCTGCTGAAAAGTTAGACAAAATAGAGGCCATAGGCGGCTCATTCATCCAACCCTTTGACCATGTCCCGAAATCTGTATTTATTTATACAGAATAATTTAGTTAACTATCCTTGCCTTTTTTCAGATATACTTAGACCTAATTCTCTGCTGCTCAGCAAACATATTCATCGCTGCAAGTTTCAACTTGACTTGCAGTGTTAATAAAAGAAACAAAGAAACAAAAAAACATTAACCAAAGTCACAGCTGCATATAAACAGGAGCGGCACTTGCATTTTTTTTTGAGATAAGAAACGCAAATAAACAACTGTGACCTGCAGAGGAAATCAGTCACGGTGGGATTTTCACAACGTGCAACTTTTTGTGTTGACAGTGAAAGCCCCTTGGAGGCACGTAGCCTCTCAGTGGCTCGGTGGTCCACGCTCTCTGCTCATGCTGCTGATCAAATATAGACCTGATGACACCTGAGCCTGGGCCAACCGTGCACCTTGTCTGTCAGTACTGGGAATTAGATGTGACCTTCCTCTCCTCTTATCTGTGCTGTATGAACTTGTGTGTTCTGTGGGCGTCCGGGGCATGGACTCTTTGGCAGCGCTGAGTCAGACTCATTGGCCAGCGGCCTTTACCCCAGATTCCCCATTCATCTCTCAGCAAACTGATGCGCAGCACATGAGGTGCAGAGGAGCGCTGACAACATTTTCCACTGACTGTTGGCAATTACTGCAGATCATGGTTTAAAAAAAACTCTGACCCAAGAATTGTGTGTCAAAGACATATGATCCAAGCTAAATTTATATTTCACTGCACATTGTGAAGACCTGCCCCCCATAAACCTATTATCCAGCTCTTATTTTCACCTTCATCTCTTTAATGGTTTGCAAATAAACTGGAACTTACTTGAAACATTTAACTTCAACTAAACTCACATTATTTATTAACCTGCTAATTCTTTTCACAATCAGTCACTTAACTGTTTGGTCTATAAAATGGCAGCAAGCAGTGAAAAATAGGCTACTCATTATATTTTCCCAGAGCCCAAGGCAGTGTCGTTAAATGTCAAAAATCCAAATATATTCGGTTTGCTATCATGTACGACAAAGAACAGGAGCTAATCATCACATCTGAGGAGCTGCAACCAGCACATGCTTGGCACATTATTTTAATTATGGTCTAATGATCAATTATCAATACTAATTAGGATAGCGTTTCAGCTCTACAAAACCAAACAAACTGAAAGACAAAATAATAATTCATGCAAAAATAAACAAACACCACAGCAAACAGCTCCAAATAAAATAGTTTACAGGTAATTGTTTGCGGTACTAAGACCTCACACACGCGCCTGCACTAAAACGCTTTGGCGGGGCAAAACGTGACACTGACACAGTATCCTCTTTGGCACTCACGTTTGAAAATGCCCCATTAAAAATGACTGTCTGTCACGCCACGTGGTCTCAGTCTGCATGAAATTGTAACATTTAAAATTCCTCTAAAGACAATCTGTGGTCAGTGAGATCAACCGTGACTCATAAATCAAGCATGTGTTAAAATCCCTCCCTGTAGTAGGTCATAGAAGCTCTTCCTATTGTATTCCAGTCTTTAAATGACGGCTCCTTATACTAAGTTCCCTTAGTTTTACTTTCCGCGACAAACTGCAGATCGTTGAGGCAGATTCTCAACTCTGAAATCACAAATTAGACACACTTTTTGGACTTTAGTGTCAGAGCTCAACCGGATAAATCCTGCTCCTTTCTGCAGGACCTCTCTCGGCTAGGTTTCCCCTCTATTTAGCGCTTTCGTTGTAGTGTTAGTGTCGTTTTTATATTATCCAAATATTTTGGGCATCTTTCCTTCATCTAGCTCTGTCAACTTTGCACATAGTAACCTTCTGTAATATTATAAAAAGACATGCATGATGGGAGACTCTGGTGTCGTTGGTGCGACACGCGAGTGAGTGTTTGAACTTGGCCGGGATCACAGGACAGCTTTAGAACCAAGTGCTCCTCTGATAGGTTGCCAGGAATAGAGCAGCTTTGTAGAGATCACGCACTTTTTAACTGGCTAGAGTGCATGAATCATGTCTTTGGTCCTTTAGATGCCAAAATATTTGTCCCAGTATGTGAGTTGAAGTTCTTCACATGCAGCACTGGAGCTGTTTGACTTTCCTGTTTGAACAGGAACAGATTATCTCACAGCAGAGCTGGACTGTAACCAGACTTTGTTCAAGCTATTCTTAGTTGTCATTGTGCAAACTGTCCCTCCACATATTACACAGAATAGTTGATTCAGAGAACCAGTACATTTATTGAACCTTTGGACAGGTAACCATGGCATCACAGTACAGTACACACGATATTTCAAAGGTTCAAAATCAATTTAAATGTCAATCAGTGTCGTCATTTTGAATGTCCTATTATTGTATAATAGCTTGTATTTCCCTTTTTATCTATTCATTTATATTTTTTGATCCTTTGGCAAATGTTTCTAAAACGTTCATGCCAATAAAGCCAACCGAATTGAATTGAGCAATAATAAATTCTGATAAATTACATGAAAATTACACCAAAGACTGATTTTACAGGTGAGTTATGGCTCTGACTTTGGAAACCGGGAGCATTTAAAGGTTTTTTTCTGACTGAATCTGCATCTGACTGAATCTTTGTCAACAGTGTCCCGTGGCATTTCAAACATGCCTTTTAAAACAATTCCAGTACAAGTAGCACTGATTTTATTTTTATGCTGTGCAGTTATTACGGAGCAGGTATGTGGCAGCAGCGACCTCTAACTGACCGGAGATCTGCTTTGAGGACGGCATGAACGCTGGTTTATACGTTTGTAGAATTGCTGTGTGAAACCCTCATAACTGTCCTACATGTGTCCAGAAGCTGTTGACCCACATTCACGCTCAGGTGAGGCATGACATAAGGTGTATTAACAACAGAATGAATCATTACTAATCATGCCAAAGCTAAACAGATTAGTGTGCTAAGTAGGCTGCATGTGTTCCCTCACAGTTATAAAACAGCTGCTCCGCTGTGTGAATCACCTGAAGATTTGAGGTTCATTTAGAAACACTGATGTCACTTTGTTTCCATGAATGATAATAAGACGTAACAATCTCTCTGTAAAGGCTAAAAACAGCTGTGTGGAAACAATACAATGTAAGACTCAAGTTCTGACTGGAAGCATTTTATTTATTATCATTATTATTAACAGTGTCAAGTCACAAGAAGAATAAAATGAAAAACTTTTTACATTAGATTTTTTTTTTTAAAACTGTTGGTCATAATAAAAAGATACTATACACAGGCAAATATGAAAAGCAAACTCAGCTAACTCAAAGGTGACGAGCACCATCATCATCTCCATCTTCATCGCGGTGATGAGTGGCAAGATGAGGGTGAGGGAGCAATGGGAGGAAGAGGGGGAGGGAATGGAGTCCGGGAGTCACGTCGGTGGAGGCGTCCATTAATCAGACTTCCCATTTTCGCTGCTTTCGCTTTGTTGTCTCTTCAGAACCATTTCCTTGGCGATGCAGGTCACCTGACCGTTGGCCAGTGAGTAGGTTCCATTCCTGCAACGCAAACACACGTTAGAATTTTACTCCACTGAATCCGGAAATCAGAGGCAACTGATGAACATTGTGGTCACACACATATATATCATATCTCTCACCTCTGGCTTTCAGAGCCGTTCTGCATGCCGGACTGGTTCTGTTTTGCGAAGAAAAACGAGGTCCACCAGTGGCCAGAGTCTTGCCTTGGAAGTCCTGCAAAGCACAAAATGAATTTGAAACAGTTTTGCGCAGGAACACTCTGACTTTTTCACACTTTCACAATAAAACCGTGTCCTTTTTCCCGTACCTGGGTGGTGTGGAATGACCTCTCCTGTGTACTCCGCACTGCCACAGGAGCTGTTACTGGAGGCGGACCCGAGGCGCCCTGCGAGATAAAGACGCTTCATTTCAGTGAAAAAAAAACTCAAGGATCTCTTATCAAAGACAACAACGGGCTTCCACAGGAGAGAAAATGTCATCCTGCGTTTGCCCTTCTCTGAAATGAATACAATATAAATGCATGTAGGCCAGGTCTGACTCACTTCTGTAGTAATCATGGGTGGCGATGAGGGAGCCACTTGATGGAATTGCTGCCATTTTCTCCGACCTTAGGTGGAAAAACCGCTTTAAAGATGGAAAATGGTAACCTGGAGGAGAGACAGAGCAAAATAGGTGGCCGTTGTGTTATTAGGCTAGAAATAAAACAACAAAGTGGAGCTGTTGTCTCTTCAGCATCATCTAATTTCCCTCCATTTTTGTCTTGCTGTATCTTTTTTTATCTCTTGCATTCTGCCCGTGCGTATTTTTAGACTGTTTTAAGGAGCACTGATGGAGACGTGAGGTGAGAAAGCACATCCGCTCTGACAGAATAACCAGAACAACATGCCACTCAGGACCCGTTGTCAGGGAAATGTCTGCTGCATGCATTCACGCCCTCTGTGCTCCATTCCTGTGCAGTGATAAAGCAGAAGCAGCTGCTTCTGAGAATCTGGTTTCCCGTGGCTCAAATAACCAGAGTGTGTGTGGTTGTGTGTGTGTCGGACTTTGTCCACATGTCCAGCTGAACTTGGACAGCGACGTGCACAAGCTGGCTCCCAGAGATCTTCCCATAGAGAACATATTTGTGCTGCTGGTAAACGTCCCAGCTACTAGTGTGTGTGTGTGTGTGTGTGTGTGCGTGTGTTTTAAAGGAAAAGTAAAACTATAGCTTAACTTTTTCAGCATTTATTGATAGTGAATATTATAAAACATGCAAGAATAAACACGTATTATAGTTGAGCCATATTTCAGACACTTAGAGAGCAGAGTATGTTATCAACCTGAGAACCAGCTGAAGGCTGTAAAGATTAAGACCAGGTGAGCAGCAGGTGGCTTTGGGGATTTCAAGGAGCAGACAAATAGATAAACACACCACTTATATAAGCAGCCAGAGGCCAATTTTACCTTCTAATTAGTTTTTTCAGTCTATATGCACTTCTAAAAATGTGAAATGAATATTAAGAATTGACACCTGTGGATGTAACTGAAGAACAGCACTCTACCTTTGTATTTTGTGCTGCAGACAGGAGAAGAGAAGGAAACCTGAACCCCTCTTTGCCTAATAAACTAATGTGTAATATCTTTGACTTGATCCATGTCCACACACACAGGAGAGGAGCAGAGCTGTGACCTACCTTGAGGAGTAGGATGCTGCTGCTGGCACCAGCTGCGGTTGTAAGGTGCGGATGGCCTGAAGTGGAGGAGGTGCTGGTTGTTACTGATGGCCCATTTGTGGACGGACTGTCTACGGTGACCCTCTCGGTCGCTGCTCTGCTGCTGTCCTGTTTCTGCAGGACACCCGCTTTTTATAGGGTGGCCCGGCGGCGCGTGCCGCTGGGCTGACACGGGGCGGGGTCTGCGGCTGCGCGAGGACACGGAACGTGCGTTTGTTCTGGTCGGTGAGGACTCGGTGACACCAGATAAAAGGAGGCTTTGGAGATTAACCCGCTGGTGGCAGAGACTCAGGCACAGCTCCATGTTAGTTTAGCTGGCTAATGTCTCAGAGCTGCAGGAACAGACCCAAAGTCTGTTTAACCGGACGGACAGTTTGCTAACTGACTAATAACGCTTACGGTTATTGTGAAAGTTCAGCAGAGCGTTTTGAAGTCCGTGAATAAGCAGATAGATGGCTTTGGGAAGGGTCAAGGGTCTGAATTAGCGTTAAAACGGTTTATCAACTCAATTAAGTATTAACAACACAACACAATAACACAACAAGCCCTCTAGCGTTCAGCCTTCCCTGGTGGTCTAGTGGTTAGGATTCGGCGCTCTCACCGCCGCGGCCCGGGTTCGATTCCCGGTCAGGGAACGACTCTTTTTGTGTCAAACCAAGTTTGTTTCAATTTCAGTTTTGACCCACAGACACACTATCCATAATTTTTCCGTTAAGTCAACGTGTTAATTTCGTGTATAAGTATAAATGATTCTGTGTCTGCATTTTCTCTGTGTGAAGGCAGCTTTAACTATGTCTCTGTACAAGCCTTTATTATGTAGTGACAGTGAAGCTAAACCTCGACCCTCATGTTTCTGTACTAAAGTTAAAGCATTTTCTTCTGGGGAGCTTTCAGCTTTTGCTTTCAATGGAGGTGGATTAAGTACAGCAGTGAGGACTCTCACCTCTAGTTCCCCTGTTGCAAAGCAAAACTGTTGATAAATTTGTAGCATCTAGCGCCACCCAAAGGCTCCATGAACAAACGAGGCCACAGCAGCCTAGACTTTACTGACATTTTCTGTCACAGTAGGAATTTTATATTATAGTATATTCAATTCACTCATGTGAACATCAGTGAGAAAAGTCCACACACCATTCAATTGACTTTAATTGAAAAATCTTCAAGTACAAAAATACTTTATGTCAGTGATATTCGGCTTTGTAAATGTCACAATTAATGTCAATGAATGCATATTGTGAGTAATTCCAATGGATTTAGTGCACTCACATTTCCAGATAAATAACGGTTAAATTAGATTCATCCAACATGCAGAAATATAACATATTCTCATATTAAAAGACTATTTTTACATTGAAGTTTAAGTTGGAGGTTTTCCATTGCAATTAATACTGTACGTACTATTAGTCACACTGTATTAATACATTAATCAGACATAATAATGATAATGAAACACATGGAAAAAAGGGGGCAAGGTAACAGTCTTTCATTACAAGATATGAAGATGTGTCAGACGGGTCCATCTCATGTGGTGTGGCGGGATCTTTCAAACCCAGAGGTGTCTCCGTTACTTGTCAGAGTACTGCTCATCTTGTCCTGTGTGATCCAGACAGGAAACAGCTGATCAACACTCGCACACACAGTGAGAACGCCTTGTGCACTGTGCGCCTGCCGCTTTCACAAACTCACCTTCACGCTGCCGACCATGTCCTCAAAAGACTTGAATGTAGAGGAATGTCTGCGGAGAAATGTGTGGACTAATTACCCCGAACATTTGTGACTATTCTGTTAAACCAGGCAAAGACGGCAGCAGGCGGAAAATATATGAGCTGCAGTGACAAACACTCAGGGTGTTTTACCTCATTGCCGGCACGCTCATGGTGTGGCTCATGGAGCTGGAAGGGAGAGAGACAGAGAGAACAGTAGAGGGAAGGGAGCTGGAGCATTAAAAGTGACAAATTAGGCTTAAAAACAAGAAGAGCATACAGAATCAGTAACAGCATAAAACAGATATATAGATATATATATTGTGTGGGGCTGCAACTAAAGATTGTTTTCATCATGGATTAACTGTTGTCAAATAATAAAATGTCCAATAAACTTTTTGTACAAGTCCAAAAATCTAATACATTTGAAAACAAATCACATGAAAATGATTTTTTTTTTTAAATATAATTTTGTGAAGCAGTGAGAGAAGATCCCCAATAATGTTTTAGAAATTCCTCATTGTTTATTAAAGTTACACACACACACACACACACACACACGGGCTCTTCAGCTTCAGCACAGTGAGCTGAGTGCAGCCTCAGCACTCTCGGGTCTTACCGTGGTGGGCTCGGAAGAGGCAGAGCTCTGTGGAGATAAAGACAGAGACACAGTTAACGTCACAGCAGCTTCTGTCTCCACATGGAGAACAGCAACAGACTCATGAGACGTAGAGATGTACCACTGTGATTGGATCATGGTTGATCACTAGCTAAACAAAAACACAAGGCAGGAGGCCTTCGAACGTAAAGATAAACACCAAATTCAAAATCCTCTTTGAGTTGAAAACACTCGGCCACTGTGGACTTGGCTGAGTCGTCCTTTCTGCTGTGTGATACAACCAAAGTCTCATATCCAGATATAGTTCATTTCATATCCAGATAACGAGACATTTATCACAATATAGCACAGACCTACAGATTATCAGTTTGATGCTAAATAACACGTCTGTGCTTCATGTTACTTTCTCAACTAATCAAATCAAAATTTGGCAAATAAAACTTACAAAATCAGGTGGGTTTTTTTTGAAAATAAATGCGTTGTCGAATATTGTGACGTCATATTCTTTTGTCTTAAGAGTATGTGTTAAATGTATTAGTTTGAGATTGGACCCAGCCACCCTGCCCACATTAACGTCAGTTTGCCTTTTAAAGCATCCTCCTGATGTTTTGTCCACTTGTTGTGACTCCCTGTTGGTCTAGTGCCATCCATCTGCCTGGCTGAATTAGCCAAATACAGCCTTCCCTACCGGGCACCTCAGTGGTGGCTTCTGCACAGTTAACATGCAGAGTTTGGTGTTTTTATCATGCGTATCACGGAGAACAAAGACTACTATCTCCCGCTAATGTCTTCTGCTCATTCTGGTTTGTTAAGACTGATTACTGACCGTTTCTTTATCATACGAGATTGAAACCATAATTAGACTTTTTCCTGTCAGAAATTAGGAGGGAGGTGCCGGAGCAGTCCTGAGGGTACCTCATCTCTGCCAGTCTCCTGGTGATGACCACGCCCATGTTGGACAGTGCAGAAGATGTCACCTGGCCTGCATGAGAGAGACCCTCCCGTGTCCTCAAATATCTGCAGACAGAAACAAGTCGTAGATGTCAGAACCTGATTCGAGGAAAGTCACAATACTGCCAACACACATGTGACGCTTAGCAGACAGGAGAGTACATACAGACATCAGAAGGGAACGAACTCACACACACTCACAACAACATTTGACAACAGTTAACAACAACCGTTAAACAGTTAACAACAGACGTCATGGCCACGTATTTGGCTTTCAAACAAACACTTCAGGCCAGGCCTGCTGTTGCCTGTTATTACTACTGCTCCCTGTGCTAAGTCAGGCTGTAAGGCTATTAAGAGGGCACCGATCCTATTTGACCTGGAAAATCCCATCACTTGTTTCTGAGAAGACATCCCTCTTTAACATGTGAGCACAGGAAAAAAAATCACTGGGAAACCCCATCACCATGAAACGTAGTGCACATGTTTTTTTTAGAGGATGTGATGCAAATATAATGAGCAACACTCACGCGCTGGATTGGCTGATGTCGTCCAAAGTGGCAGAAGCTGTGAGATATCTGAAACAACACAAACAAGTTGGCAGATTATTACCCCGTTTTAAGACAGGGACCACGGCAGTCTGTAGTCATTAGTGTGTGCTTTCAGTGGTTATGTAACCATGTCACACTGAGGTAATGCGTGACAAATGTTCTACCAGTGGAGAGGCTGGGTGTCTTAAAGCAGGTATGACTATGGAGGAGCGTAGTGGAGTTTTAAATGTCCAGCAGACCTAAATGACCAGTCTAAACATTCAGTTGTCATGAGGAGGTACTTACGGGGAAGAGGTCTGGATGTCTTGCCATCCTTTGGACAGGTTCTGCTTGATGTTACTGAGAGGACTCATACCCAGCTGCCTCCTGATGTCTGCTGCATATTTTTCTTTGACCAAAAGCACCTGCCGCAAGGTCTGAATTTCATCCTCCATCTACGTGGGAGAAAAACACAAAAACGGCTTCATCAATAAATAGAGAGGCAACTTATTAAACATTTTCTGCAAATAGCCCACAAACGCTGCATCACCTTCGCAAGTTCAATCTGTAGATCGTTTAAATCCTCCTCTGTTAGATCTGAGGGAGGGCATCCATTTCCTGTTATCCTGGTGGGGAAGCTCACGGGTGAAGAAGCCCCTCCAAAACCTTCCAAAGCACGGGCAAATAAACCAAATATTAGGTTGATAGATAGATAGATAGATAGATAGATAGATAGATAGATAGATAGATAGACAGATAGACAGACAGATAGTAAAAAGGATCAAGTATATATCTTACTAATACATAGGAGACCCTTAGATTACAGCATGTGGGTGAATATTAATTAATATAAATATATAAGTGTAATGTTATTTTCTATAGGAGTTAATGCATGACCCTGACACCTTGTAAAGAGGCATGAGGGGAAATTGTAAATAGATATAAATAGATATAAATATATGAGATAGCACGTAGTAACGGTTGTATCAGATGTACTGTTGACTAAGTTTAAGCCTCCAGTAGTTATTGGTACCAGTGACAGATGGAGCAGGCTGGTTTTATATCTTCTATAAAGATAAAACCACAGTGATAATGACAGTAACAGAGTAAACACACACAGACAGCCGGAGCTGTCCTCAGTGCTGAACTTCACTAGCTGAAGCTAACTGAAGCTAACTGAAGCTAGCCGGCTAACAGCTAACCTGTTGCTGACGGAGCTAACGCTAGCAGCGTAGGCAGCAGCACAAAGACACGAGAAACTCGGTTATCTGCAGACGAAAACTAACCGAGACAGCTGTGAAAGTTAATTTTACGGTATCGTGAAACTTGCATTGTGAGCTGGTCTTACCGGGTCGGTTCATCGCTGCACCTTTGACCGCGGAGTGTCCTCACAGTAGCTAGTAGCAGCCTGCTGTCCCCATCCGATCAGAGCAACTCACACACACACCGAGGCTGGGACTGATGCTGCTCACACACTGAACACACACACACACACACACACACACACACACACACACACACACACACACACACACACTCAGACCACATTTCTATTCCACTACATTTACAAATTAAGATGTCTGCATTCAAAACACAGAAAGAGATTACGTCATATGATGTGTTGATAGAAATGAAAGTAATAGTTTATACAAATCAATTAGTCGATTATTTGATGAGGTGGTTGACAGAAAATTAATTGGCAATGTAATTTTCTTTGTGCAAAAACACTTCCTGTCTGCAGTTTCTGAGGTATATATATATATATAATATTATACCACAATGTAAAATATTTCTGTCCTGCATTCAGAATCTTAATGTAAAAGTACAGAAGTCTTGTCAGCAAAATGTAATTAAAGCATCAGCAGATAGATTATATATATTCTATAGTATAGTGCACATAGACTTAATGTTTTCACTTTCACACTATCTTTTTATTCTCACTAATTCATTAATATGTTAGTGGTGCTTCAATGTTGTAACTGCTCGAAGTGGAACTGATTGCACTGCATTATATACTATATCATTGTTTTATATATATTGTATCATATAAAATTATGATTTATACACCAATGTAAAATCCTAATGTGAATAGCAGCCTAAACAAGTGGCATAACTATATGTGTAGATAAGTGAGAAATATATGACCGATAACACTAGTTGAAGAGGTAGTATTCAACATGTGGGCTTTTATGAGCTGATGACATACTTTCTAACCTATTTTAATTCTCTACTGGAGAAATCTCTTCATACAGAAAACCTGAGTGGGTCAGTTCACTCACCTGGAAGCTCATGTAAAGCACCTGATGCTGGATGTACAGTCTCCCCTTTTAACTCTAGCTTCAGCATACCTGGCACAGCAAGACAACTGGATTTAAGGTTAAAAGAGTGAAATTACATTTCAATGTAATTTTTTTTTTTCATTTGTGTGTTCTCATTCATAATTAGCACCCAACAATAAGTTAGTCAAATGAAATCCTTGTCTCCATCTGCTGGTGAAACATGCAGGCACACTGCAGAGTCTTTAGTCTCCTGCAGCAGCAAATTAAGTTTTTAGTTTTCTGCAGTGGTGAAAGACAAATGTGTCAAAAGTGCAATGATTCTCGATAAAATGTGCTGGAGTAGATGTTTAAAGTAGCAGGAAATGGAAATATACCTTAAAATCGTACTCAAGTACAGTTCTTGAGTAAATATACTTGGTTATTTTCCACCACTTGTTTTCTGTGGTTGTGACGAGAGCCGGAGTCACTGAAGCAGTAGATCATGTTACACTGAGAAACACAACAAAACAGCAGCAAATCAAGATAATTTGTTCATTTAGGATGTGGGTTTAATAATAGGAATGTGTGTGTGACCCCAGATTTGGTTTCTTACATTACTACAGTGTACTGTGGTGGAATGTAAAGAAGTAAATTTACTCAAGTATCACACTTAAGTACAAATTTCAGGAACCTTACTTTACTTGAGGCTTTTCTTTTCATGACACTTAACTCCACTACAATTTAGAGGGAAATATTGTACAATTTTACTCCACTACAATCATGTTAAAAGTAACTAATTACTATACAAGCTAAGATTTTTGGATTCAAATACACTGTTGCCCATAAAGTTGGAATAATTGTTCAATACCCCCAATTTTGTTAAAGCCTGAATACACAGTTTGTAAAGGTTAATTGTGGTTTAAGTTTCACTGTGATATGTTTGGAAGAGTTAATCAATAAAGTTGAGAAGATATACACTTTATTTATCAAGAATAAATCACATTGTCACAATCATTTCATGAGAAGAGGTAAAAAACATTTTATTCCAACTTTATGGGCAACAGTGTAGCCTATATGTAGAACTTATGTCACATTAAAAAGGAATATTAAATATATTAAATATTGTACAAGTTAAACTACCAAATAGCATTTACAAGTAACGCTATAAGGATGAATCAATATATCGATTAGCCGTTTGAAAATTATTGACTATTTTCATAACTGGTTAAGGAGTTTTTCATTTAAAAGCATTTCATGGATCCAGCCGTACAAACTTTTTAATTACTTTAATAAGTTTAATTCATTTTTAATAATTTTGAGGTTTGGGACTGTTAGTTGGACAAAACAAGCATTGTGACACTACAAACAGTCAAACAATTAAGAGAGAAAATAATTATAATTTTAATGCGCAATGGAAATAATTAGTTGCAATCCTATGCAAAACAGTTAAAATGAGTTCCACCTGAACGAGCTGTGACAGTAAAATCCTGCTTTTACATGAATGCATGAGTTATAGTAAACTAACATATAATAGTATAACAGTCAGAGGGGCCTGTGCTTTAAAACTGACGTGTTCATGTTTAATACATCGAGTACATTTCATTACATTATTTCAATGCACAACTTTTACTTGTAGCAGAGTGTTTTTATATTGTGGTACTTTAACTGCCAAGAACATTATAAATTATAAGGGGTGCAGTGTGATTAACTATAAATTAGAATATTTTTACATATGGAATATGTGCCACATTCTGAACATAAATGTTGATTAAGTTAATAAATTATTTATATTAAATTCATTCATGCTGTATGTAACATTTCTAAGTAGAACACATGATACACATGATGTATATGTTCTTATTGGCGCCCATGTGCATGTCTTATGGTTTATTTTGTGTTCATCATTCTTTAATAGCCTTCATAAATCCAGCCAACCTTCTCGAAACTTTACAAACTGAAGGCGTCACTATAACCGAAATGATTTGATGCGGACACAATGTTCAGGAACATTTATTCAACAACAGCAAATCAGATCATTGATCCACATTTTCTTCCAGACACACAATTACCATGCTACAACATAAACGTTAAGGTTTATACTTTATATGGGTCAAGTGTATGTACAAGCGACCTTAACCGTTAAACCATTCCTTGCTAAATTTCATGGTTACATTACAACACCATACCAGTTGAAATTATAGCCAATCATCATTTGAAACATGACAAAGTATGAAATAAATTAAAGTCCAAAAATGCATCATATAACCATTTCACTATAGTTACACTATATACTATGTTGTCTTTTTATGGAGTAATTTCCTGATCATTGATCCATTATAGTTTTTTTAAACACATAGTGCATTCAACTTAGAACATTTACAGTAGCATTTTTCAGTATTTCAATGAAAAAGCCATGACAGGAACATCTATGTTTCATCAAGGGTTACAGGAAACATCATACGAGGGCCACAGAGGTCAACATCCATACCGTTAATAGCAGAGGGTGGGCAACAGGAGCTCACCAATTGTAAACCATTAAAACACATTATCAGCAGTTATGAAACTGACAGAGTGGCGAAGATGTTCATGGCAATTTATGGCAATTTGCAAACGTGTGGCAATATATGCAAATTCAGTATGAAAAATCTAGAGTGATTTCACTTGGAGCTGCCTGTAGCACTGGCTCACAGATGATATGCCGTATGAGCTTCTTACTCTACATGGATTCAAAAAAGTCAACAATGATAAACGATCACAGCATTGGACAAAATGTCAGAGTCATCAGACTTCAGTTCAAAAACACAAGGACTAAAAACATGATGAAAATACCTAAACTGTCCGCATGTCAGCTTTATCTCCCAACTATGAAGAGTGTGACATGTTTTCTCCACATCACATTTACTACTTAACATATTCGAGACAGCTCAGAGTTAAAAGCATGTCACCCTCTGAACCAGAGCTCCTGCTGCTGCTGCTAGAGATCTGTCTGGATTCCCGGGAGCTCCTTGGCTTCATACAGCACAAAATCAATAAGTAAACAAAAATAAATGCAACAACTGCAGGAAATTAATATCTTTCGGCCTCAATAACATGTGACACCTCTGAAATAAAGTATTCTTGCTATTGGTGTAAACAAACAAAAAAAGGGTAGACAGCAGCAATTAATCATATTATTCTAATAGTCTAGATGGTTTACCAAACTTTAGACAAATGAAAAATAAAATGTCTCCAAATTCTTGTTAGATTTGGCCGAAAACAATAGATCGACATAAAATCACGACACAACAACTAATCCACCTACTGAAACCTGCCATAGTTGTGAACCAATATAAAAGTTACCTTGAAAATAACCATCATGACAGCCTGTTTGGTGCTGCAGGAAAGACAGGGAAGTAGTCTCTACCCTGCAGGAATAAGGTGGAATAAAGCTGAGGCAGGGGATCGAAAAAAGCCGACACTAATTAATAACTAAAGTACAAATGTTACATCAGCAGGCATATATGAAAAAAACACTGTCTGAAAATAAAGCTCTGTGTCTTAACAACATCATGATTCACATCAAAAACACTCGGTGGGGAGACAAAAACAGGCCAAAGACGTTCTGTGGGTCTGACAACGGTAGGTGGCATTTTCAACTAAAACAGCACTGATTGTGAATGAGACGTAAAAATTGCACTAATATATGACGGTTCTGTTCTTGAAGGTTTAATGATGGCACCAACCACCTCGGCAAACATACACGCCTCTCTAATCAGCGCCTCCCTGAGCCATGGCTCTCCTTCCCTTTAGCATAAAATATCACGTAAACTTTACCCCCTCCTCCTCCTCCTCCTCCTCCTCCTCCTCCTCCTCCTCAGCTGTACTCATTTGAACATATTGCACATACCTACATTATGAGTCTTGCAAAGTAAAAATGCTGCTAAGGATTAAAGAAAATCTGGAGACCATGTTTCAGAAACAGTGCATGCTACACCATGATGCAAAACGTGGGAGGAGGGGAAAAGTGGGTTAGGCGACCTGTGTGGTTAAAGGCCAAGAAATACAAAAGAAGAAATAAAAAGGAAACAGTTTAGCTGTTTCTCTTTTCTTCTCGCACTGGGAAGGGAGGGGGGGGGGGGTGGTTAAGTTGAGGACCAATCAGGGAGGGGTGTAAGGGATGTGACTTCATTAGTTCCTTTCATGGGCCATGCTTACTAGTCCCTCTCCTCTCTGAGCACGGCTCTCTCTCTGAAGTGGAAAGATGAATTGCCCATTTCTTTCATCTCACTGAGGTGGAGCAGGGAAGCAGGCAGGACCGCAGGCCAGGATGGACGGGAACAGAGGGTTAGTTGAAGCCGGTGTCGGTGTGGTAGGAGTGGTGCCCATCCGACGTTAACTGGGTTGTCTCTGTAGCTGATGGCTGCAGCATTATGGGGTCGCCCCCAGCCTCTGCTTGACAAATAGAGACGACATTTTCAGCCTTTGCGTCCCCCTCCGCTTAAAAACCCCTCTCACAAGCTCAAAACGGGAGTGGTGGCACAGGTGATTCAGTCTCACCTCTCTCGTCGGACTGCAGCTGAGCCTCCAGGTCCTCGGGGGACACATAAAACTCCGGGTCCTGTCCCTCCCGGGGCCGTGGTTTACACCGTCCACAGCAGCAGTTACAGCAGCAGCACAGGCAGCAACAGAAGTAGCAGCCGGTGGCCAGGCCGCACAATACGAACAGAGCCTGCAGACAAGCAGATTCATGGGAGGGAGAGGAGAGCCAACGTGTGAGCAAGTACAACCATCGTCAGAGCGAACAGTGATCGGTCCGAGCGGTCACTCAAACTTACCTTCGCCCACCAGCTTGAAAGGACAAAGTAAGTGTTAACATTCTCCTCTCCAAACTGCTCGGCCACATATAGTCCCAGAGAACCATATTTGTCATAAATATTACGCTTTGTGGGGTCGTTCAGAATTGCATGCGCGTTGTTTATCTCCTTGAACTTATCGGCTGCCTCTGGATTGTCAGGATTCTTGTCAGGGTGGAACTTCAACGCCAGTTTCCTGTGTAGAAAGTTGTCAAAAAGACCATAAAATTAAACTGACAAAGAGCACGTTTCTGTGGTACCTGTGTGAGTTAGTCACAGAGGGGTGCCTCACCTGTAAGACCTCTTAATATCATCCGATGTGGCCACCTTTTCGACTCCCAGCACGTGGTAGAGAGACTCACCAGCGGTGGACAGAGAGCGTTGCCTCTGCTGCTCGGCCATGATGCCTCACGTCCTGGGAACAGAAACCAAAACCTAAATGCACGTCATGCTCCATAGAGGACCGGATCAGACCAGACCATAAATCTGTTCAAAAAATGTCAGGCCTTTAACTAAAGGGAGGCCCGTAGGATTGAACCCTGCTGACTGCTGCTCCAGTAGTCTCCGTTTAAACTGTCCTGCACAAGCTACATGTGGAAAGACCCAAATCTGTTCTAAAACATAAGGAAAACAAGTCAAAGAGACATGACGGCGTATGGATTATCTTATAATGTATATATATATATCTCCCTTCACTCATTTGGTTTTCTCAGCTTTTCAGCTTAACTGCACCAACGATGTAAATTCCTGTATGATAATACTGTAACTGTGACACCTTGGCAGGACCGTTCACTGTCTCTGCTGCTGTAAGTAAATCAGTCTCTGACATCCACACAGCCAACCATGGTGCAAGAGCAAAGGATGGATTGAACTGATGCTGCAAATAGGAAAGATCACTCCTGAGCATATAGCTGCTTCCAAATGGGTGTCATCTTGACACAAACGAACAGCCACTGGTCTATTTGGAGCCCTGTGTGCCTTTCCCCCACCCCCAACATTTTAACCAAAAAACAGTCTACTCTGACGAACATGTGTCAAATTCCCCTTTGATACGAATCCCATCCCGCAGTAAATTGTTCTATAGGGAGGATTAGACTCTGTGGATGCGATGCTGGGAGCATAATCTCTGTGCAAGCATCATCAGCAGCACTGCTATAGCGCACAGCATCCATGTTGGTTTGCTTCCTGGCCTGTTCTTGATGCAAGACAGGGATGGATCGTCAGCAGTAATTTTCAAGGGCAAGGGGCAGTGCCCGGTGGATAAATAAATAATCGAACTGCAACCTTTCGGGCTCACCTTTCAGTCGGCTCTGATGCGCTGCAAAAACCAACGATTCCGGAAGGTTATAATTTTCTGACAGTGTAGCGTGACTATGGCTGCATCTCGCACGTACCCGGACCCTCTCTGGCTCCCACTACGCAACCATGGACAGCTGCAGCACTACGTTAGCCCCGCCCCCTCCCCTATTACCCCCCACCCCATCTCTCTCTCTCTCCCTCCCTCCCCTGCCCCCATTGAGACGCGACGTGCGCGTACACAGCAGGACTGGGATGATGGGCTGAGGATGCTGGACGTGAGGGCGTGCATGTATATCTGTGCCAAGCAGAGGGAGAGCAAAATTTAGCCTATAGAATTGCAGAAAGTGTGGTGTTATGTCAGACAGATCACGTCAGTAAAATTTTAAGAAACACATTTATTCCACAGACAGACTGATCAATAGGCCACCAATATCATATCTGTGCATCAATTAAGACTGGAAACAGGAGGACAGTGCCTGGCTGGTCAAATGGTAACAAAAAACATATACCAGCCCAAGCTCATTAATGAATTGGCAGTATTTCTATATTATTATATATTCTTTAGATCTGTGCACAAGTTGAAATGTAAAAAACGTCAGTGTACAGTTTTATGGAGGTTATGTTTCTAGGCCCTGAGCAGCTGCCAGTTAACCAGGAGAGATTCCAGGAAGTGAATAGTCCAGACTGCAAATTAAGGGTTTAAACAGGTTTTGTATGGATTAAACATAAAAGATAATAGTTCAGCTTGAGAGATGTGGATTTTGTTTACAGGATCGCTGTTTCTCCCTGTTTCCTGCCTCTATGCTAAGCTAAGCTAGCTCCAGCTTCATATTCACTGTTCATCAAATTCACTTTCCACCAGAGAGCAAATAAATGTATCTCACAAAATAAAAAACTTTCATGTATGTTGAACATATGTTTAGGTTCCTTTTTATCTGGCTTTGACTGCAGAGAACAAATGCACAGACTGTTTGACATGTGAGTCCTGCTTTGGGGCCTGAGGGGAGAGGGTCAAAGAGGGTGTGTGCGGGGTGGGTGGAGTCCTTCATGATGCAGGTGGCCCTTTTCCTGCATCTGCTAGTGTAAATGTCCGTGGTGGTGGGTAAGCCGCTCCCTACAATCCTCTGTGCAGCCTTCACCACCCTCTACAGAGCCTTCCCGTCTGCAGCAGAGCAGCTGCCGTGCCACACAGTGATGCTGGTGCTGAGGAAGCTCTCCACCGCACATTGGTAGAAGCTCCTCAGGACTGAGCTCCCCAGTCCGGCGCGCCGCAGCTTCCTGAGGAAGTAGAGACGCTGGTGGGCCTTCCTGACCAGGCGGGAGGTGTTGCAGCTCCAGGTGAGATCCTTGGTCAGACGTACCCCGAGGTACCTGAAGCTGGAGACCACTTCCACGGCTGCTCCTCCGATGTGCAAAGGAGGGAGGGGTTGTCTGTCCCTCCTGAAGTCCACCACCATCTGCTTGATTTTCTTCTGCAGAGGTTGTTTTCTCTGCACCAACCCACCAGGCGTTCCACCTCCTCTCTGTATGCGGACTCATCGTTGTTGGTGATGCGTCCCACTATTGCTGTGTCGTCCGCGAACTTCACTATATGACAGCTCTGGTGTTTTCGCAGAGCAGTCATATGTCAGCAGAGTGAACAGGAGGGGGCTTAGCACACAGCCCTGGGGGGAGCCAGTGCTGAGGGTGATGGGAGAGGAGACAGTGTTGTGGATCCTGACGGTCTGCGGCCTGTTGGTCAGGAAGTCCAGGACCCAGTTCCCCAGTGAGGGAATCAGCCCCAGAGTGGAGAGTTTCAGCACCAGGGTCTGTGGGATGATGGTGTTGAAAGCATTACATTAGTTTGTTGTGATTTTATCAAATACATTACCTCAGACAGTGCACCATGTGAGCACAACAAAAATCTAAAATAATGAAACTACAAGGCCCCCCTAGCCAGAGAGAGTAACAAGATTAGCTAATAATGCAAGACCCCCACCCGGGGTGATTTGAGTGGTGTAACTTCTGCAGCGAATTTAACAAATAATAATCAAACTCATTAAAACCAAATGACATGCAGTAAATCTTTTGGTTTGGCGCTGGGGCAGCAGCAGCTGGTTAATAAGATGTTAAGCAGTGCTGAGATGTGGTCAGTGTGAGGGCCTGGGCGTGTAATTCAGCCCATATCCATCCTCATGAAACCATCCAGTGAATCTGTATGGAAGCATCTGCATTCGTCTCTCCATCTTATTCAGTTTTTTTTACCCATGAACTTGCTCAGAGAGAGGGAGAGATGTGTATAACAGATATATAGACACACACATATATAGATGGAGAGTATAGATAATCAGACAGCAGCTCTCTCAGCAGACTACATTTGTCTGCTGCTGACTCCAACTGTTCCTCGGCAACCGTGACGTCACCGCCCCGGCCAATCAGAGAGCTAGCCGGAGCGACGCTCTTATCGCGAGATTACCGCTTTAGCTTGGTTAGTTAGCTAGCCGCCAAAAGCTTCACTTGTGTACCCGCAGTTTACAGTTTTATTGTGGTTAAAGCACGGAGAAGTCTTCGCATTTCTGTTTGGTTATTGTCCTCCCACGCCCTCGCAGGAACGGATAGTCGCCGGACCTTGTGTTTGCACGGTAGGTTGTGTAGACGCACACAGTTTGCTAACTAGCCAGCGCTGTTGCCCAGGAGGAGATGGGTTTGTTTTGGAAGCCTCGGAGAATCTCCAAATCACTTTTAGCAACGCAGAGAAGCACTCAAACGCAATTTAAGCGAATAAATATCATACATGTTGTTTTGGTATTAATTTAGTATTTTTGTCAGTGGTGTACGTTGTCCTTAATTGCGTTAAATCCTTAATATCTCTGCACGGTTGTAACGCTACTGTTCATGTAGGTACAAACTGTGACCAAGCTGTGTCAGTCTTGCTCACGTTTCCAATGACTTTTCCACTATCCAGGATCCCAATGATGAGTTATGCTGAAAAGCCAGAAGACATCACAAAAGAAGAGTGGATGGACAAGTTAAACAATGTTCATATACAGAGGGCGGACATGAACCGGCTCATTATGAATTACCTGGTGACAGGTGAGGCGCGCAGCTTGACGACACTTTGAGCTGAATATACATCTGGTACAAATTGCATCATTCATAAGTATCCTTAACGTCTTTGTCTCTGTCTGTATCTGTTTCACATGCTTCAAGAGGGGTTCAAAGAGGCGGCAGAGAAGTTCAGGATGGAGTCAGGGATCGAGCCAAGTGTGGACCTGGACTCTTTGGATGAAAGAATAAAGATTAGAGAGATGATCCTGAAAGGACAGATACAGGAAGCTATTGCACTCATCAACAGCCTACACCCGGAGCTGCTCGACACCAATCGATACTTGTATTTTCACCTGCAGGTACGTTTGTGCAGAGCTTGGTAATCACCACCTGTAGGTCTGATTTTGAGTTGCTACCAAGTTATGTGTGTCACAAACAAAAGATTTAAGCCTGAGATTCATTGGGGGAACTTTACAGACTTTGGAAATGAACAAGAACACATCTTAACATCAGTGAGAGTAAGGCACAGAACCGGTGTAATGAGAACGGTTAAAATGTTAATCAACATTTAACTCCCTCCATCACCTGTGGGTAATAACTCAGGCTGCCACTGTACGTGATGACATTATATTATCTTTCCTGGTTAAATAAGAATATATTCTGAATCTAGATAAAGCTTGAACTTCACCATCCACTGCTTGCACGTTGTTTCCCCTCTTGCAGCAGCAACATTTGATTGAGTTAATCAGGCTAAGGGAGACTGAGTCAGCGCTGGAGTTTGCCCAGACACAGTTGGCTGAACAAGGGGAGGAGAGCCGGGAGTGCCTGACAGAGATGGAGAGAACGCTAGCCCTGCTGGCCTTTGACAACCCAGAAGAGTCACCCTTCGGAGACCTGCTCAACATGATGCAGCGGCAAAAGGTAGGCTGGTTTAGCCCAATAAATGGATTGAAATGTTGTTGGTTTTTTTTACAGCAATGTTAGAACACTTTTACACCTAAAGTTTGGGTAATTTAGTCCAGACCAAGGAAAATATTGTTGCCCTTTATCACCATGACATTACAAAATGTGTCTTTTGTTTGGCTTGTTTATATCTCAATTCCCGTCCCTTTTATTTCTGCTCACACTACCTTTTTACAAATGAACTAAGAGCTGTAAGCAATAGATTTAACAGACTGACGCTCACAAACTAACTGATTGCACAGTTTTGGTGACTGTCATCTGGCGTCACCACATTTTTACATAGTGATTAACATAAACATATGCAGACCTTATGCAGATTGCTTTTATAAAATCTCTTCCGGAACCTTTGACAATCAGCAGATGGATATAATAGCACAGTTTTTAAATTCAAGAAAAAAAAATCCATTTGGGCCCGGGACCCTCCCTGTCAGGTGGTCCAGAGTTTAGTTGACCGCTTTTTACAGCAGACTGCAAAATCTGAACTAAACAGACAAATACACAGCAGTTTGTCTGAAATGAACCAAAGTGATAAAGTGTGAGAGCACGTAAAGTGGAAGTGACCTAATTCTTGCTAGAGGTGTGAGCGATTTATCAGACTGCACGTAAGCATTAAGAACACAGTGAATCAAGGCTATAAACAATTGTTCAAGATTTTTTTTTAACTAGTTTTTGCCTGCAACACATCTTGATGCACAGGTGTGGAGTGAGGTGAACCAAGCTGTGCTGGACTATGAAAACAGGGAGTCGACGCCCAAACTGGCTAAACTCCTGAAGTTGCTGCTGTGGGCACAGAACGAGCTGGACCAGAAGAAGGTGAAATATCCCAAAATGACTGACCTTAGCACTGGCACCATCGAGGACCCCAAGTGAACATAACAGACAAGAACAACCACCTTCCACTTTCCCTTAATTTATGATCAGTCAGTGACTGTGTGACAACCAGGTAACATATATGTATAAACAATTGCTACATTGTTTTTCATGTTTCATTCATGAGAGGTAAGACTCGACTCATTGTGCAAACTGTAAATTGCTGTATTTGCAAATTGACAGAAATTATTTAGTTTAAATACTGATCCTGGATTTTTAGACAGATCTTGGAGACAACAAAATTAAACTTGCTGTTTTGTATTTTGTCTTTCTAAAGCCTAAGCCAGTAGTATTATTTATTGTGACCATTTCCCCCACGGAGACTTTATTTTGCCAGAAAGAAAGTTAATGGTATAAATGAACAATGTTAAAACTGCGGCACGCGTGTGTGTGTGTGTGTGTGTGCGCAGCCAAAAGCTAGGCTCCCCAGGATGGACGGGAGTACAGCAGTATTGGTTTAAACTCTGAAACACGGACACATGATTTTAGTGAGGATATGTTTAGGTTGAAGCGACACACTGCAAGAGTCTAGATTGTTTCAAATCAGAAATTTAGTTTAAAATTTCCTACACAAAATGTGAGTATTTTTCAATTAAATGGAAATACACTTTATCAATGTAATATAGTTTTAATTAATATATTTTATGATTTTATGCAGTATGATGTTTGTCAATTTGCTATCGAATCAACCATTTGCTCTCAGAAATGTGATTCTACCCTTACAGTATGTGTATGGGATGAACTGCCTTGCAAAATGATCATTTCACGTGTGTGTTTGAGAGGGTGAAGTACGTCCTGACTGACAGGTTAAAATCAGAGATGGCCTTCTGACTGAGTTTAGCCACCTTTTCCGATAGTCGCCTATAGCTTGCACCGCCCCCGACATAGTCCAAATGGCTACGCTTATTTTTACGTTTTAAAGTGGTGGAGGTCACGAAAACGCTCAGCCGATCCGGCTGATTTCCGGAGTATTTATATGCCGCTTGTCGGATCAAGCGATTGCGTGACGGCGCCAATTATGGCAACGTCAGACTGGAACCGATTCCACTGTTCATTGGCTTTGTTTTGGTAATTAATGATAATGACAAATGATAACAGAAGCGTTGACGTTTTGAACAGGCATTTTAAAAATGGTCACAGAAATCGCTGTCCATTTTGCCCCTTTTAAAGCCGTTAGTATTTTCACTTTAACTGCATGTAAGTGTATCTCTTTTTCCAATGAGGAAAGACACTTGTGCTTGTTTATTTTGTTTGGTTTATTTACTTTTTCTGGAAAAAAAAAAAAACCCAACAACCACCACCTTGCTGCTAGTTGTCCTTCCTTAATTTCTTTTAAGGTTGTATTGTCTTCATAGATATTGGCTTTGACAAATGCTGAGACCCAGAGAGCTCACATCCCTTTTATTATTCAACATTTTTAAGATCAGATTTGCAATTATTAAAATAAACAAAACTTTTGTGAACCATAAACAAGCTGTGTTTCTCTTTTCTGAGTAGAGGGTGTGTGATGTATGCAAATGTTAAAGGAAGTTCCATGATATCTAGTGCATCTGAGTGGAGTTACTCCAAAGAAGGTTGTTTTGAGTATTCGATTATACTTTAAAAATCTGATGGTTTTAAAAACTAAACGCTTGAAACAACCAAGAAACCTTTGTCTTTGTGGGCAAATATGCAAAATGTATATTTGATAAAACCCCCTCTGAGACCTGTCTCCCCTGTCCTGCAAATCACAGGTAGGTGCTCATTTTGAAGTCTGTTCTAACAAGTTTTACCTGTTTGGCCGGTCCGCCTGAGGACATGAGAGAGTTGGGAAGAGCTGCACCGCCACAGAGAAGACACCAGTGATCTCTGAATGGCTGGCAAGCACACATCAGGAGACGGTAGGAATGGCTGCAATGGCTCTCTGTTGGATCGTAAGATGTATACCGCTGTTGAATTTACCCCAGAGGAGCCTGATTATCAAAACCTGTGGCCCAGGTAAGACGGATCACAGTGAGGTTCTTTAAGTTGGGCTTAAACTGGGGTTGTAAGAATGTGTACAGATAACCTTCATGTCATCACAGTCGGCATTACTTGGTAACATGATTTCTTAAAATGAGCCGAATGTAAACCATGTTCGCTGACTGAAACATATACTGGGCTGCCTTGATGTATATAGCCTACTGAAAGGAATTTACTAGAACATCCATGATAAATTCTGACAAATCCTAACTCGTATATCTCAACAACCACTGGATTGGATTGATTGTCGTTAAAGACTAAACACTGATGGTCCACAAAGGTTGAATTGTTGACTAGACTTAGACCTGGTCCACTGTTGACATCACTGCTCCGGCACACAGCCCTCTGGGTGTGTGTTTGCCCTGCTCTTCAGTTGCAGTTTGATTGTTGCAACGAGTGTTCCCATTCATGGTTGTAGGTCTCTGGCTCGAAAATGGATCCTGGCGTTGTTCATGGGCACCTCCCTCCTCTACTGTGCCAGGATGACCATGCCGATCTGTGCCGTGTCAATGGCAACCTCTTTTCACTGGAGCAAGATCGATTCAGGGCTGGTTCTGAGTGGCTTCTTCTGGGGTTACTGTGTGACACAGATCCTGGGAGGACATGCCAGTGACAAGTAAGCAATATATATATATATATACTCAAACAACAAGCTAATTGCCTTCATGTGATGCTTGTTCCTTTACAGTTGCAGG